>NC_134537.1:126072335-128478585 GCF_050624435.1 Tenrec ecaudatus | reverse complement strand
AAGAAACAAAGATTTTCCTTGTTTTCAGTGTATTTTAGGTTGTGTTATTAATGTTTACAAAATACTTCTGTTAATTGGAGCTACCTTCCCACAATCAAATAAATAAGGGTTGCTTGAGGCAATGTCAATAGATCAAGGGTTTAGCAATACCTCGGGACTTTACTCTTATAATCCCTGGGTGGGATAATCATTTATAAATTCATACGAACCCCTTTTCTCCCTGTTTTCCTCTGATCGAAAGTAACATTGAACTCTCGGCGTAATGAACTCAGCAAATGCAGAATTAGATGGTAGCTCTTGGAAATTGCTTCGGATATTGTGACAGCTTATCCAAGAGACAGTAGCAGGTTGATCTGTAAGACTAGAAAATAAGAGAAAGAGGATGCTTCTTTTCACATCAATATATTATAGGGTGGGAGAATTTCTGCTTTAAAAGCAAGTTAAGTCAAACTCTCATATTTCCAAGGTCTTGAAAGTCAGAAGTATGTTTCCAACAGTTGAAATCTGAAGTTTATTTACCTTACTGTGAACTTGTGTATAAGTGACAACTCTAGTCTTACAAAAATCAATTAGTTGCAATGACATTTTTTTCTTAAACTATGTCAGAAATGTCTTGATAAATTTAAACTTTCCATTTTCAGTGAAAAAGACCAATACAGTCAGGAAAAATAGTCCGGTTCGTTCAAGTAGCAGGCTCAGCAAATGCCTTGTTGTAATGGATTTTTTTAAAACATGGCTATAGGACGGTCCATTGCTCATACTGTCATCCAACAGTTGAGCAAGATGGCGGCGATTAGCCAACAAGACAGGGTTTCTGGGCTTAAATACACAAAGACCGTAATTTACCAAGTATTGCTCTCCATCATTTGCCTTCACCAGTATTTTACTCCCGTTTATACATTGTATTATTTGTGACAAATAGGCGGCTTCTCCTGGACCCCACAAGGCCTATTTCGCATTTTCTGTTCTTCCCTACTTGCCTCTTCACAGAGCCCCCATATGAACTGGACTGTCTGTCTGGGGACACACATGATAGAGAGGGCACAGGTGAGGAATGGTTTGGATCCAGTGGAAGAATGTTATTTTCAAAGATATTATTTACATTTATCTTCTACTCAAAGGTCACTAAAATTAATGCAAAATTATTTTAAAGTGGTACTTTTTCTGTATATTTGTAAATAACACTCTTATTAGATTAACACGGTTGTTTCCATGATGAAACTAGGCTAATTAGGTAACATTAATATTTTTTAACAATCATAAAGGGCAATGTGCATCAAAATGAGCAATTTGACTAGATTTAATTTATTTACCAAATAGTCCTATTAAAATCTTAGTTTATAAAATCTTTAAACATTCACGCAATATAACAATCCCCATATTTCTAATTAATATTGCAAAACATTTCACTCAAAACAAATGAGAACACTGACAAACAAGCAAATAACATTCTATTTCTCCCGCACTGTTATTTAGTATGTTTAAAGCAGACTGCATTCAGCTTTGCAAGTGTCTTTATATAAGTCAACTCTCCTATAAAAAGAAGACGTTTGCTTGGAAGGTCGCCTTTGTTCTTCGAGTTCCTAGGATATTTTTCGGGGCATAATTGCTACAATGAGTCATTTCTCATGACTAGTAAATGATAGATACCATGCACAGGGTTTAAGTGTGCAGAAAGATATACTGCTCTGTAATGTTTGTTTCCAATTTGTTCTTTTCTCACACAGCAGGGCGCGGATATTAGAGCAGGCTGAGGATGCAGTGCCTTCTCCAGGTGGCTTCCCACTCTTCCTTTGTACTTCCTAATATGAGACAGCGGGTCAATTAAAACACAAAGGATTGGGTTTGAAGCACAAAGAGCATGGCTATTGCAGACAGTCATACATTTGACATTGACTATTGTTACCATGGAATCGGTTCTTAGCACACTTGTGCTAATGCTTTGATTTGTGGTCTGTCAGGAGTCTACCAGAGGCTTTGGGATAATTCTCAGTGTCCTCAAGCTAATTGTGTGTGAAAGGCAACAGCAGAGGCAATAGTGTATCAGCTTGGAGTCCAAAGAATTGTTTCTTCCAATTATAATTTGGAAATGAATCCATTTTGTGACCTTGGACAAGACACAAAACTTTCTTAGCGGTAGTCATTCATTTGCTATAGCCATGAAAGGTACTTAGGACGCAATGACCCCATAGATCTTATAATGAAGTGAGAGGTATGGAAAATAAATAAGCATATAAATATTTAAATAAGATTATTACAAGTTGTCATTGGTACTCTTGCAAAGGTTGGTGCTGGAATGGCTGCTCTGAAAAGGAATAAAAAGTGTGAATCTCCTTTAGATTGTGGGTTAGGAAGACAATAATTGGAACCATTCTGAGCAGTGAACAGGGAGTTCCCAAACCACACCTGTGTGTCAGGCCTGGTTGACAGAGAAGCAAATCCAGAGACACTCGTGTATGCATAAGAAAGGGCTTTATGTCAAGAAGTAATTGTATAAAGGGAAAACAGCCCAGGGCAACTCAAGTCCTTAAGTCCAATACTGAACCCAAAGTCCAATTCTGGTCCATAAATCCTTCTTTAGACGCATTCAGCCACATGCAAAGATGCAGATGCAGGAAGATCACAGGTCGGTAAGTACAAAGTCTTGTGGGTCCAATGGCAGTGGCTTCATCACAGGACTGGAGCAGGTCTCAGCATAGCTAATCCACAGGAAAGTGAAGACAAAGAGAGAGAAAAGGTTCCCCAGGACCGTCCTTATGAGAAGGTCACACCCACAAGGAGGCACCATCAGGCTGTGACTTGATTAACAGGCTGGACTCCACCCCTCCACTTTCACAGCTTCAATTGACATGAAATTATGTAACCAGCACACCTTGTGATGGTATCTGATCAACTTCCTCGCGGCCTTCTTGTGCGATTGATAGGAGGTCAGAATCGTGGAAGGCCATTAGTGTGCAATGAAGCATAAATGTGCCATGCTGCAAATATTTGAGAAGAAGGAGAAAGATGACTCTCCTTGCTCTGTTTATCAGAAGACTGAATACATGTGAGGAGACATATGAGAATGATCATGGCAACAAATGTACACATGTACTTGACACGATGGATGTAGATGTAAGGATTGTGATAAGAGTTGTATGAGCCTCGAATAAAATGATTTTAAAAAGAATTTCATTAAAAACCTCCAGTATTTTTTCATTCAGTTTTCCCACAAGTTTTTAAAATCCCTTTTTATGACCAGCTTGTTTCCAGTGTTAGGATAGGAAAGAAATCATAAAGAATTTAGAATTTAACTCCAAAGCCAAGACGTCTCTTTTATTATGCAATTTGGCACACTACAATAGCACCTAAGTCTAGCTCTATTATTCTACCTAGAAAATAATTTAGTTTAATGTTACTTTTTTAATATATTAAAGTCCATTACAAAATAAATGGGTTCAATTTTTCATATTCCTGAATTTTATCATAGGGTTATTTAAGTTGTGAGAGATTTAATAAACACTAATATAGAAAGCCAAGCAGAAGCACTGAAAACATCTTTTCTCTAACAGCAGGGTCCATTTAATTTAATCTTGAAATACATGATTTATCCTTAAAGAGAGATACTGTGAGAAAAAAATGAAAAACATTGTTCATGGCCATATGTTATTGTAAAACAGCATATGTGAATATTTTAAAGACACTAAATTTGGTCTAATTGAAGGAGGCTCTTTCCCTTGTGTTGACAGTGTGAAGCATATGCAGGGAACATGAGCCCTAATGAAGCAGTAAGACACAAGGGGGCCGGACTGTGGGGGGGAAGGTGCCATGCACTGGGTGTGTAAACTGTCAGGCCAAAGAGCAGGAAGCCCATGGCCACTGTGGTGGTGGCCGTATTCCAACCCCGCATATGAGCACACACCTGGCAGCATGCGCTTGCCACATTAATGTGCCGTTCTTATAAATAATCTTGCTTTAAACTAGAAGAATGCTTTAAATCTTCATCTTTTTGGCCCACCGCAGAAAAATGCATATTAAGAGGCCTTTCCTTTTCCAAGGCATTTGGAAGGATGTGCATTGCATTGCTTCCTACATTGGAAAGGTGTGCTTTAGTGGGGCAATCGTGTCTCTCTAAATGCCGTAGCAGACAACTGGAAAGCACCGAGGTGATTGGAACCCAACAGGGAAGCGCTAACTCTGAGTTAAACCTTGAGTGCTCTAGCAGAATTGAAAACTGGAAGTCATTTGTTTTGGTTCTCCAATTTCCGAAAGTAGACATGACACTCTAACGTCCTTAACTAAGACAAGCATAAATCTTCTTCCAAGGATCTCTTGAGCTTTAAAAATGGTCCATAAAGCGAGAGAACAGATGCATTTTGAATTTACCATTTCCTTGTTACAGTTAGGAATATATTTCAAGAAGTGGACTAAAAGTGAGTTAGTTTAGTTTCACGTCATGCGTTTGCGTTTTACTGGAATCAACGCTGTGGTTTTGATCATAAAAGAGTTGACTAATGTGCTGTGCACACTATTTGTCTTCTGGGCAGCTTCCTTAAAAGGATGCTGTGGCAAGAGCGACCTTCAGGTGGAGGCTGGGGATTTTTAGAGATGACGGAAGGAAAGGAAGTCGCTTCAGCTGCGAAGCGTGATTGCTCTGACAGAGAAATGCGCATCTCTCTAAAACATACATTCTAATCAGAGATGGTAGTGAGTGGAATCACACATACACACTTCAGGAAAGATGCCTCTAGAATGACATACTATAATTTTATTATTTTGGATTCTTTTCAAAACATGGATAAGAAATACTAGTAGTCTTGTACCGAAATCAAAATGCTAACACCCTTTGCAATCGGATGAGAAATGTCACTATTATAAGTTGCCTGAAAAAAATGTTTTTGAACGAAATAACAAAATTGATAACTTCTTATAAAATTAGTTGACTTGAGGTATCTGTTATTGAATTAACAAACCAATAATAATTTTTTAAAAACACAGAAAAAGAAGAGCAAGGGAAGAAAATACCAAACTCACATTCCAAATGTGAATTCCTAAATTTTCCAGAATATGTTCACACTTTTTATAAGAAAGCCAAAACAATATTTTCTTACGGAAAAATCTTATCAGACAACTTGATTTTTAAATAAAAATGAAAACAAATGTGACCTATTTGTGGTGTATCAAATTCACGTGAGTGTAAAGTTAAGTTTGTACTTTAAATATAAGTTCAGAAAGTCAGAAACGGATTCAAAATTCCACAAGTGATTGCTATAGAAGGATCGTATAGGTGAAATGTCATAAGAAACAAAAACGGTTTACACTAGACAACTGACTTTAGAGTTGGAGGAGAGGACCCGCTGTGAAAGGAAGGCCCAGCGATCCAGTCTACAAGAAGACAGCAAGCCAACCTTGATTACGGACCAGTCCCTCTTGGTAACACAAGGCTGTCTGTGAGTCACAATGAAGACCCCAGATAAGAAAAAGCAAACAAAAAACGAGGGCTAGAGATTCTACTTCCTATTGAAGGACCGAAGGGAGGCTCTGCGGAGGGGCTGCTGTTTAGGATGGAATATGAGGTGTACTCACTATACCAACTATAATGACCCCCGATGACGGGATAGAACACCGCTGTGCGTACCTCAGACTGTAACAAAGCCTAAACTGATGACTTCAAACTGTTGCTATTGTGGTTAGCATCCTACACACCGTCCCGCAGTCACACAGAGGTCACGGCGGCAGAGCAATCGGTCAATTTATGTTGCGCAGCAGTGATGCATTCAGTTGCGATCCATAAGGTCAGCAGTTTGAATTCATCCGCTGCTCCACGAGAGAAAGAGGAGGCTTCCCCTCTGGTAGAGTTGTAGTCTCAGAAGTGCATGGGAGCAGTTCTGCCCAGCGACAGAGTCACTATGAATTAGAATTGAATAGATGACAGAGAGTTTGGGTTTGGGAAAAGGGGAACCCTAGTAGGGAATGCTGAGAAGGTCCAATTTGTCCTGGGAATTGATGACTGGAGGGTGGGGCTGTAAAGAAGAAAGCCTTTGAGAATTAGTGCATCTGAGAATTAGTGCCCTAGCCTCCCGGGAAGAAATTCAGCACAGAGGACTGACTTCCTGCATTGAAACAGAAAAACAACAACAAACAGACAAAGGAATCCAATGTCATCAAAGCATGGTGGTGTAGTAAATTGAATCCTGAGCTACTAACTGCATGTCAGCAGTTCACATCCAGCCAGAGCTCTGCGAGAGAACGAGGAAGCTTCTTGCCCTCATAAAAATGTGCCAGCGTGGAAACTCCCAGGAGCTGTTTCTGTGGGGATGCGTCTACGGCCAAACCTCTCTGAAGACTCACCAGGCAGAGGGTAGACATGCCAAGTCCCTCTACCGGACTCTGAAATCAACCCTTCCCCCTTAACCTTCTACCTCTCTACTGGGCTCGATAATCCATTGTGCGGACTACACAGAACTCATTGACAATACCCTTGGTTATGGAGGTTATTTGAAAGATTCAGAGCTGTTAGAAGGTGGTATCAGAAAACATTCGAGATGCAGTCTCTTGTCTTCAGCACGACCTCTTTTCATCCTGCACGCAGCAGTTTCTCTTAGGACCTTCCTCTCCCAGCCAAGGGTTCCCTGCTCAGTAGACCAGAAGCCTATCAGTGTGCCTGATGGTCTCTGCACAGCTCCTCTGCTCTCTCTCTTGAGCTCTGTACTGTTGCCTCTGCTCTGTATCATGAGATCTTTGTGGTGCCTCTTGCTTCTGCTACTTCCAGCAGGGATCTTGCATGTCCTCCGCTAGTGACTCTTCTCTCCTGATGGTCTCAGGGGTCTCTCCTGCTGCTACTTTATACCATGAAGAATTGGCAAAGTGACCAACCAATCAATCCTCTATATGTTATTTGTGTGGTCCCATTTGAGGGTAGTTACAAAGACATGGATAGACGAGCCACCAGGAACTCATTTCATGTCTCCACAGACATGTCATAAGGAGAGGTCAGTCCCTGGAGAAGGACAGCGTGCTGAGTGATGTAGTGTCATCAGAGAAAGAGCCACACTCTTAAGGAGGGGGATTGACACAATGGACTCAGACCTAGCAATGATGAAGAAGGTGGTACAGTGTTTTGCTTTGTCATACCAGGAGTATTTATATGAGTCAGAACTGACTTGATATCATCTAACAATGACACACATAAGAGAGTTAAGATGCAGCTGTAAAGGCACACTAAATTAAATTGAACCCAAATCTGGATGTGAATTTGCTGACTTCACAGTCCACTGACTTTTTTCATTTCTGAACTGATTTGAAAGGCTGAATAAAGAGACATTTGATTTTAATGGTGATGGAAAGTCCATGAAGAATTCCGAACAAGCTAATATGGGAGGGACCCTCACGAAAGAGCCTCCCAATAGATGAATGCTGTAGAATGAGTATTTCCGTCAGAGTGTGTCAATCAGCTAAAGTACAGCATAATGGATTAATAGGGGGCATTTAGAGTATTTATGACCTTTCAGTTCAAGCCTAGAATAATGGAGAGTATTTGCTGAACCCAAGGAAATGAGATAATCTATGAGATAATACGTCTTAATGGTCTCCTGCTTGAAGAAAATCTTTCTAGTCTTTTGTCTTCTCTCTCAATGGGAGATCATGATCTTGACAAAAATATAGTATACATTAAATAGATAACCATTAGAGAAAAGCTGAAATCAAGAACATGAAGATATTTACGTTCTTAAGTATCCTTGTTGCCATTTTAAATTAAAACAAAATGAAAATGAGCCAGTAATGGAAGGAAAATATTCATAGTGTGATTAACTATAAAATCAAAAGAAAAGCTTGAATGCCAAAATTTGAATTTGAACAAAATGAATACAATCTATATAGCATATGCAGAGAGCATAAATCTATAGTTAACGAAACAGGCTATTTTTGAGATATCCAGCTTCTTGTGATATCATCAGCATGACATTTGTCTTAATTAACCACATGCTTGACATAGACATTGGAGTAGAAACTTCTTTATAGACTGGGGTTCACATTACTGGGGATAGTGAATTTGTCTCATTGACTCAGCATGTGTGGTAGATAGATTTGTGCCAATCTGGTCAATAGGAACATGTGGGATTAATCAGGTCACAATTTGATGAGAGAGAAAAGAAACAAATGGATCTGCAAGGTCTGCCCCCTCTCTCTTGTTCTCACATGATTTGACCAGCTTGCTACTGCTTTAGCTAGTTCTCTGCGTCAACTTGTGAGCTACACTACTATGGGACAGTCAACTCGTGGATCATGTTACTACAGCTTGAAGTTCCTTTGAGACCTGCTTTGCCATGTTGCTGGTGTGTAGCTTGAGCTTGAGGCTGGTGGATCCTGTTGTCTTTCATTGCTTAAGTTTTACATCCCATACAGGCTTGCTTTGTTAAGCTCCTGAGCTACTGATTGTTGGTGAACCGCCCTGTTGTTTGCTGCCTGTGGAAAGACTCTGTCTACATTGCTCGAGAGAGGACTCAGTTGTCTGCTTTCTTGACCTTGGACCAGACAGCCCTCTTGAATTGAAGGACTTCCCATATATTAGCTGTTCTATGGAAGTGAGTTGGACTGAACCCTCCGTACTGCTGTGTGGACTAATTAGCTGTTACATTCCTTCATGCTGTATAAATCTATCCACATATATATGGATTTATTATATATATAATATATATATGTAATCATAAGTGTCCTGGTTTTGTTTCTCTAGAGAACTCTGCCTAACACAGTATGCATTAGATCATTTGCTCCTTATTTCTCATGGAGAGGCACTTATCTGAGGGAAACCATGAATATTCAACACATTACTTGTAATAGTACTCTGGATGTAACTGAAGTACTTTCTTATTTTAAGATGTCAAAGAAGTGATGTATCTTTTACAGATTGGGAGGGAGTTAGAGGAGCTGATACCAAAGGCTCAAGTAGAAAGAAAATGTTTAGAGAATGAAGATGACTACAAATGTACAAATGTGCTTGACACAATAGATGGATGTATGGCTTGTTATAAGAGTTGTACAAGACCTCAATAAAATGATTTTTAAAAGAAAAAGAAAAGAAAAATAAGCAAATAATTGAGGAAGTAAACCAAGGTGAAATCAAATTGATGTGAATAAGATGTAAGAAATAAGAGATAAGTTTTTGCAGAATAGTGATATTTATCACAGAAAGGAGAAATGGGTCCATCTTCACTGAAATGCCAGTCATGCACTTCATTTGCTTTTAGTCCACTCCTGCAGACTTAAAAATAAAATTTCTTTGTGAAAATTGTTTCTTCTTTTTTCTGCATAATTGAGTATGAGTTTCAAGTAACACTGCTCAGTTGAAAACTGCCAGAGGAAACATAACGCTCGTCTAGTTCAAGTACCAGATGTGAATCATTCGCTCAGAAAAAAATACACCGTTCAAATATACTTAAAAATATCAACAGTTGGATAGGAATAGTCTATAACATTTCGCTCACTCTCTCATTTTAACATTGTTAATTTAGTCTAATTTTATCATGGACATCCAAAGCTTGTTAATTTGATTTTTAAATATAAATTCATTTGCAGATGAGCTTAAATAACACATTTTATAATTGTCTAGGTATAAGGACATTTTTAAGATATCATAGATAATTACGTGGATTTATTTGTGAATACCAAGCTTTAATGCCCTTTGTGGAACATGGGAGACGGCATGGATAGGGGCTTGCACAGAGAACAGGAAGGAGTATTCAGATAGTAATGGCAATAACACCCCATGTGTACCAGTGGTTGCTCTGTTCTTGACGTGCTTTCTTTGCATGTGTCTTGCTATTACAAATAGCCTCCTGTGAATATATAGATTTTAGGTTTATTTGCTGAAAACCTCCTCATATAGAACTGAGAATATTGAAGTTAAATAACATTCTCAAAATCACAAAGTTGATAAAAAATGAGCTAGGCTGATGACCAAAATCTCCGTGATTTCAAAGCCTATATTTTAATTTCTATGCCATAATTTAACAGGCCTCATGAAACAATGTGCAGAACGACTTGACAACATTCAATAGACAGAATTTATCTCATTGAAAATGACATTTGAATACTTTTTGAATGAAAGAAAGTACATTTAGTTTTCTTTGTGTTTAAATTTGACATATATTTTTTGTGTTTCTTTGTGGAAACAACTTGATTTCAATAGGCATTGAATTAGCACAGCTGTTTTATTTCAACTTTGCCACTAACATGGGACTGTATATAAAGCTTCCAAATAGAATGGGTGAAACATCTTTTGATGGAATGAAACAATAGGAACAGGGTCCCACTAGTATTGAAAATAAACATATTCTTTCCATAAAACTCACTAGAATGAATATGCTATACGAAAGGAAGGAAGGAATTCATAATCAATTATTCATGATGTGCCCACAATATGCCCAGCTGTGCCCTAGCAGTCATGATGTACAAAGAGTCAGGGGTGGGGCTAAAGTCTGATTCTTGCTCACGTTCTTTCTCTGCACATGAGGAAGGACAGGAGGCGAGAGAGTAGAAGAGATAAGATGACAGAGTAAGAAGCCAGACGGTCTAGGCTAAGTTTCTTGCTCTACAATTTATTAACAGTACATTTCTCTTTATTTGTTTATTTATTTATTTATTTATGACCATTCTACTGAACTTTAGGTGGAAGTTTACATAGCAAATTAGTTTGTCCTTCAATGGTCCTCCATTAGACACATTGTTCTCTGAGTTTGGTTGAAATCCCCCATGAAGAGTAAACTCTCCCCTGTGTCTAGTCTGGATTTCTCCATTCCATTTGGTCAGATTCCGTGTCTCTCACTACCTCCTCACCTTTGTTTTTAGGGGGATTATTAATATATTTCTATGACCAATTTCTTAAGCGATATAATTGGGTAAATAGAAATAATTCCAGCTGAATTATTTTGGAAAAGAAAGGAAATCAGATGGAGATAGAGATGAGAAGTGGCACATTACTGAAAGGAGATGACACCTGTAACATGGAAAAGGACATTAGGAATTGCCAAGAAGTTAGATTCATACATTATAAACACATGGGTTTTCTCTAATAAGAAGACTGTATTGGGCAGATAGTGATAGTAGCAAAAGTTGAGAAATTTTGGTGGGCTATCTTCATGAAAATATTTTAATATGAATGTTACATTTAATGCAGTGAAAATGCATTGGGTATAAGAACAACAGACGAACGAAGCGACAAATAACATGCTCAATGCTGTCTTTTTAATATGCTGTCTTCACATTTCCCCAAAAGAAAAAACCAAACTCACAGACATAAAGTTGATTTTGACTGAAGAGTCTGACTGAGCTGAAGATCTTTACTGGGGCAGAAAAAAACCTCTTCTTTCTTCCTCAGAGTGGCTGGTAGGTTTGAACTGCTGACTTTGCTATACCACCAGGCACCTTTGACTGGGTGCAGGACTTGTAAAATAACGTTAATGAAAACAGGACAATCAACCAGTGCAGGTCACGTAACTGTGGGAACTGAAAGGACGTGTTGCCTACGGTGGTGCAAATGAAACAAAATGGAAGACAGTAATATAATCCAGGTCAGAATAGTAATTTAAAAAGTGGATGGAATGAGAGAAAGATGTTCACCCTCAAAAAAACATCCCAAGGAGTGAGTGATTGCTTTGGAAAAATAAATAAATAAATAAACATTCACACACACACACACACACACACATACAAGACATCTCATGTTTCAAAAGCTGGGCAGAAGACGGGCTGAGAGGAATTGAACACATGCTACAACAGAGAGCAAAAACAGTCTTCACATTTTAAAATTTGTAAATGGCATCATTGGATCGAGTGATTGATTACATACATGGAATGGCTGTGAAGCACACAATAAAGTGTTCCTCTCTCGTGCCTCTGAAACCCCACTATGATCAAGTGAATTCTGCTTCACAGTGAGCATGGGTAAGGTGGGTGGGTTGTGCGTACTTACAGGTCAGGCAGGTCCTCTTACTCTGGTGGAGCAGTGGGTGAGGCTGCCCCCCCTCACCCCCCCCCCAACAGTCCAGTGCTTAAAGCCCCACACCACACAGCAAGCCTCCCAGTACATCCTTGTGATTTATGAAGTCATTTTCCAGTTCACACTGTGCCTCTGCACTTCCCTTCTCTGAAGACAAGACTCGCGTTTGTCCTTCTTCATCAGGTTTACCTTGGTCAGGCCTTCCCTCTGGGGGTGCTTCTGTAGCAGGAGAGGTGGGACTCAAGGGAATGTAGAACTATTGGGGTTCTCAGCAGAGTTCACTGCCCAGCGTGACTCTCTGGGGAGTTCACCAAGAGGGAGCGCAGTCGCAGTCTGAGTGAGCTTTCAAAAGAGCGCCAAGGTCAAAGCGCAGGGTGTTTTGTGTTTGTTTTGCTGTGTCTTTATGCTTCACCAAAATAGTTTGAGAAAATTAGAAAGTCTAATGCAAGAAAGCTGAAAGAGAGGTTAACCCCAAACAGGAATTCCAATGGACTGCTCTGTGGCATGTCAGAAGCGGAAGGGGTTTGTTTACAATACAGCTCCTCCTCATTCAACTCTATTTGCAATTTAAGGGAATTTCTCCAGTCACTTTTCCCAGCAATAATTGCACGGAGCTCATTAAGCTGTCCTAAATTGTATTGTATGAATATTTTATAAGCAATTTTGTTCATCTAATCATCATATTGAGATTGATTAAGGGGGGGGGGCGAGGATTGGTGCATTCCTGTGTCTGCGGCATTTGTTGCCGCTGTTTATAGGAGGTCTCCTTTCTCTGCACAGTTGGACTTTCTTATCCCAAGGCTATGCATGCTCTGTCCATTTGAACTGGCAAGTTCAGAACTGCTTCCTAACAATGAAGCCAGAAAGAAATAGCATCGATTTATGTTGACAAAAATATTTCTTTCCATCCCAAAGCAGGGGGTGGGTGGGAGGGGGGAGGGTAATGACGGCCTTTGGGGTCATGTTTGTCATATCTGGGTGTCTCCAGCCGGGCCCAGATCTAGCTGCCCTGTGCACAGCAGAACAAACCACTGCCCGGTCCTGCACCATAGTCTTTAGCAAACCATTCATTCCACGGAAAAGTTACAATTCTTTAAATGTGTATAAGGTTCTGTATACCTTGATTAAAATAGTAACCGTCTTCAAGGTAGCACTTTGAATATTCAAGGGAAAATTTTTTTGATTACGTGGATTTTAGAAACTATCAACAACTGCAAAAGAATTTAGACACATGTGTATGGAGATACCATGTGCTTCAGAGTAGAACTGTGGTCTCTACTGTTACTGTGGCTGAATTCTGTTAATGTAGAACGCAAGGCTTTTTGTCCAAGGTGTCTCTGGATGGAATAGAACTTCCAGTCTTTCGATTGGTAGTCCAGATTAATTATTTACACCCTCCCATTGACTTCACCTACAACTATCTCTATTTCTATTCATGGTAGTCTCTTCTATCCTCTTATTTCCCTTTTCTTTTAGAACTAATAATAAAAATAAAAAATAAAACAAGACAAAATATAGGTAGCAAGTGTGCCTGGTAATATGGAGAATAAGTAAGGTAATTTAAAAAAGAGAAATATATTACTTTTACATTTTTGCTAAACCTCAGCAAATGGTAAAAAAAAATTGCTTAAATTGTTAACCATAGACTATAGATACAAAAGAAATTCCCCTAATATTTTCCTAGAAGGATTTTTTTAACATATTAAGGTAAGTTTTCCATGTTTATGTTGTGATTTAAAATATTTCAAACTTTTAGTCTTTATTGTTTGAGGAACTTCTTTGGTTAAAATAAAACACATGATACAATGGCATCAGAATATTTAGTTATCTATAACTCATCTGGATTGTGTTACTTTATTAGACCTAAATTTTCAAAAATTAAAATATTTTTAACATTTGAATCTCTCAGTATTCTGATAAAATTTATCAAGGAGAAGAAAGAGGGTCACTTAACTATTTCATATCTATCCAGGGCATCTGGATAGGCCAAGGACACAAACTTTCAGACAGTAGACTACAGATTAATTTCAACGATCCAAAACTTAAATGTATTCATTCAGGAGATAGGGATTGTTCATAGAATTCTTACAATGCTTAAAATCAAGTTTGCAGATATAAAGTTTTAAAATTCACTTCAATTATATTAACATATTACCTCATTCATAATATGAAATGCCATGAGTAATATTAAATAATAATATTGGAAAAACTTCCATGAGCATAGTAAAAATATATTTGAATATTTTAATAGGATATTAAATTTTATATGTGTAATTTAAAAGCCTACTTGCATAAGTTTATATGTATCTTTTGTACTGTATCATATACACACATGGAACTTCAAAAAATTGTGAAGAACATCATTATCTTTTAATTCCATTTTCCCATAAATTTTGGTTTGCCCTTTATGTGTGTGTACTAGTTTTTGTTTTCTAAATTATTCTTTGAAGTTATGATTTTTTTCTTGAATATTTCACTGGGAGCCATTGACCAGTAACACATAGTTACTCAGTCATGATAGTCTTTTTCTCAACTTGTCTGAGCCAGAAATCTTAGCAGTTTGAGGCCTCCACCATGAGATCTGCTGTGAGCAGCCAAGCAGTTGGGAAGATGAGGACAGAGGGCTTCCCCTCATTAAGTCGCACAGTCCTGACACAGTCGGATACTCTAGGTAAGCTACCTTGACAGGAAAGCTGGTCTTTTCTTTCTCACCTGGATCCTGAATCTGCCTCGTTGACATCTGGTCTTGTGGGGTTCAACAAATGGCCTGCCTTATTGCCTGTGGCCCTTGGGTGCACTCCATTCCATAGCCATGGCCCTGATCTGCTGACCTTGTATTCATCCACCTCTACTTCCGTCAGCCTGTGGGGTTCCTGCTCCATCCTACAGGAGTCAGAGAAAGTCTTCAGCTTAGTTCACAGACTTGATCCGTGCTTGACTTGATTTACCCTCGTATACAACTATGTGTGCCACTATTATAATACAAATTTATATTATTTTATTATATATTTTAATAATTTATTTAATATGATACATACACACACACACACTTATAAGCATCAGAGATACTAAACTGGCTTTCTTCTCAAGAGAATCCAGCCTGACATACCAATCTACTCAAATTTTCCTTTTCCAATAACAGATATTGTGAGACTCAGATTGCCTTAGTTTCTATGGTGTTCGCATAAGAGGATATGTATATCCTAAGAAAATAGTTTTATTTCAGCATGGGTTCTTTGCATGCTCTAAACAATATATAAAATTAAAAGAATAGGTCAAAAATTCTTGTGAGAGAGTAGTGGTATTTTTCCCCCTCTTGTTTTTGTGTCTGAGTCAATACCATTTTCGGTGACATTATCTCTTATATTTGTGGATTTTCTGTAGAAAATAAACTGTATTTTGCTATACTGACTGCATTCCTATAGTATTTGCTTATCTGTAAGCTCAGAACAACAAGAGAAAAACCAATAGTGCTAGACGGATTTTGGTCACTGCATACTCAAATAGTTCATTGAAGTCTACCCAAGAAGCCGTCTGATTTCTATTTTGATGGATGAAGCTTGGACAATGTAATATTAGTGACTATAGATTTTGGAAACTCAAATGTCTACCATTAGAACCATTTTCTCTGAAATATTATAATAATCCTCCTGAATAATTACTGAATTTACAATATGTATGACACGGCCCAATAATGGATATGCAGAAAGTATTTCTTCTTGCCACCAAATGTTTAGGAAATTCAAGGCGGCATGAAATATGGAGCGGGACTTTTATTTCAGGAAGAGATCGTAACGCATCTGGCCTTTAAGGTACAGAGAAGCAGAGATTTCAAGAAAGTGGTAGAGAAGTTAGCTATAGTGTCAGGTTCCAGAGAGAGGGTGTGTTAGGCAGAAGTGGACTATGAAGCTGAAGAGCTGGGGGACAAAGGACAACGGGTTGTGCTTTCTAGGGCTGCTGGGGGGACAAATGTACAGTTAGCAAAGGAAGATAGAACGAAGATCAAGACTGGATATGATTTCAGGTCAAAACATGAACTTTCTTAAGTAGCCCCCGAAAGCTACTGTACCATATGATTGCTACGACCCTCCTCAGGTCTATTGATATAGTTTTAAAATCCTTTCCAGAAATAGTTTTTAGATTACAAACATCCTCCGTGGATCCTCGGCGTCAATATATAGGCCTGATTCATTCTTCCTATGCCTCAGTATCTGCATAATTCTTCAACCACAACACAGAAACCCCACAGTTAAAGCTCAAATTTAAACACAAGGAAACATCCGCACTCAGGCATAAGTAAACTTGACTGCTTATTTATTAATGTGACATGCTGGGTTTAAGTGTTTACTGAGTCTCAAAGAAAATGTAACACTTGTCACTGATATCATTTAGCATTTCTTAACCAAATAGAAAATTGACAGTATATCTCGAGGTATAAAATTAATGATATACTTTTAATATTTCAAAGAACAAAAATACGATTACATGTTTATATAATCGCTGATAAATATGTTTAAGCTAGCAACATCATGATTTAAAAAAATCTTAGATAGCTGATTGATAACCACATATAACAGTTTAATAATTTTTACACTTGTGTGAGCTGAATTATGGTAGAAATTATTTTGTATTTTGAAGAATTAATCATTCTTCAGTTTTATTTATTTGATCATATATAAGGTTTTATGGTAATGAGCATTATAAAATAGTGTTTTGAATTTACCAAAACCTATTTTCTATTAAATCAGTCCTCTAGATTTAGATCAATACTAGGTCCAGATGAGTCTGGGCCTAGTGGCCCAGGGGAAGGTAAACTGTGCACACCATAATACAGAAAATATCTGCATTATCTTTATCTTTTATTCATTTTGTTTTCCTAGCCCATGCTTTGCCCTACTATATTAGAGTTATGATCAAATTTTTCATCTCAATGTTTATGAAAAATCAATAGCAGGAACTCAGATAGACAGAATTTAAATTGCCGTCTAGAGAAATTCCTCAATGCTCTTTTCTTACTACAGAAGAGGCCAGAGTTGTGGCTCTAGAGAGTTTCTGCCATTTACTGGCCAATTTCCAATGAGGTAATTCTAGTCATAAATCTAAGTAGGGAAATAATATTGTTGAATACCATAGGTGTTCCATTAATTGAGAGGAATGTTGGGTTTGGGATGATACTGTACTTATCCAAGGGCCTTCTTGCTCCCTTGTCTTTGGGTGCACTCCCTTATTAAAAAACAAACAAACAAACAAAAAATCTTCGCTGATTTAACCCTGGCTATAGCAATTGGAATTTCCACATGCTAAGTGTTATTGCATGATTTAAAAGTATGCTATTTCCTAGTTCTTTTGATTTGCTAAGCTTTTGTCTCAGAGATGGAAACATCAAGGCCACTTGAAGGTTGAACTGAGAACAAACCTCATGATGTAAACTTCTGTGGTTGAGTTATGATCCATGAACAACCCAAGGTGGTCTCTGACCTTGTACTTCTAGACTTTAATAAAGGCTTCATTAGAGACTTAGAAAAGAAAAAAATGAGCTAGTTTATCCAATATCTTTTATAAGATTAAAATATTGCTCAAATAGAATTGTTAATGAAGTTACAATGACAAGTAATTTGGTAACATATGTTATTTTAACTATACTATTGTGTGAGAAACTTTAATATTCTGCACAAAAATTTCAGTAATTACTTTGTAGCGACAATGTACATTGACCCCTTATGTGTAATAACTTATATCACATCATAATATCAAGGAATATATTTTGTCATTCTGGCTTATCTTTTCCCACTTTTTTCGTAAATGCACATGATTTCCTTTGATGATATGGGAATCAAATATTATGGGGCTAACATATCACTGTGAGCCCCCAGTTGAAAGAAAAATCTTTTTTTTTTGCCCACAGTAGATTATTCAGTGAGCATTAAGAGATGAAAGATACTTGAAACCTCCTTGATATGTAATTCTTTTTGAATTGTGTCACTCCAATGTGTGTATGGGCCTTTTCTGTCACCTTATGAGATATAATCCAACACTACAAAGACTGGCAATAAAGAAGCATTAAGTACCAGAAATTAATTTTCCTCAATGGTTCCTGAAAAGTTTCATTAGCCTAGAGGGTTAATTTTACAGTTTAGTGCAATCATTATTTATCATCTCTTGGTTTACGGGAAAGAATTAGAGTTATTAGCTATTAAATTATCCATGAAAATTTGACACTCCTCTAGACCAAACAAACCCTCGGGCTTGCTGATTTTCCCAGTGTGAAACATCTGTGGCTTCAACTAGAAAGAGTGTAACGTGGTCTAATTAGATTTCTAAGATTTACAAGGTTCAAATACTGAGTGGTGAGAAGTCAGAAAATTAGTACAAAAAGTGTAAATCCTTACTTATTAAAGTTTATTTAAGGCATGCCTAGTGTGTTGAGCTATGTAATTCATTCAAGTCAACCAAGAAGGAAGTGTCACTGCAGAGTTGGTCTTAGAGAACATGTGTGATGTAAATATGCACATAAGTTCTCTGTTTAAAAATTGAAAATGGTAATATTTACAAATTTTACACAATTTTTGTAAATAAATTTTCCCAATAATTTTGATAATAATTACAAAGAAATGGAGAACATTTTAGACTTAACAGTTTGTTCAAACGCTTGAATCAAAGCCATATCTATTTGTAAGAATATTCTTAATTATTTGAGGAATAGGAGATAAACAATATAACTTGAAAATTATTCGTTTTACCAACTTCCCACTTCTGTTTCTCCTTTGCATCCTTCCCGTGGTGAACGAGTTCCAGGAGAGAAGGTTTGTAGGGTGTCCGACTCTCCACTTTCTCTCTTGGGAGTAAGTGTCCTTCCTAGCAACAGCAGAAGTGTTTCTGTCTGTTGTACACAGGATTGCTATGCGTGTCAACTGACTCGATGGCCCCAAACAGCAATGACAGCATCTCGCCCAAGTTGGCTTCAGGGTCCTTGTTGACAAACAAACCCTACCGCTGCTATTTATGGGTGGTCTCTAAATAACGAGAACCCGCCGAACTGCCAAATATAACATGCAGAGTTCAACTCAGCTGTACTTTTCTTACCTAGCAATAAACAGTATAGGTTCTTCTATTTGACTTTAAGAGCTGGTGCTTGTTTTATTTATTTATCATTCTACCCACAGACTGCCCCAGTTTTTAAATAATATTCAAATTAATTTTAAATTAAATCATTCTCACTGAAAAGAAATGAAAAGTAGATAAAGTAGAGGTAGATTAGGGGTCTGGTCATATCTGACCTCCTCTGGCTTCCCTATTGCCATAAGGCAAGGGTCAGATGTCCCTCCATGCCCCGTCGTCTCTACCGATTCTGATACCAACCATTCTGCCCACAACACTCTAGTTCTGTTCTGGGTGCAATAATTCATCAAAATGGTCACACAAAACTCACAAGCAATACTCACAATTCAGGGGGCTTATAGGGAAGTTGAGCAATCACTCAAGTCAGGATCCGCCACCAGTAAGGATACAGTCACTGGTCCAAAGCAGCACCTCTCTGCTGCCAGCAGGCAAGTCTCTCTCTGACCCTCAGCCTTTCAGCCATGTGGTTCCTTGACCTTTGCCTCCATGGGTCTGGAAGCCAGATGGCCTGTTGTTCTGTCCTCAGTTCCATAGTCTTGGGCCACATGAGGAGAAGGTACCTCACACTCTTGATGTTGCTCCTCAGGGTCTCCAACCCACAGTCCACATTCCACCACTTCAGATGGAGATTATGGACATACTCTTCCAGTGTCCTCAGATCTCTCTGTCCCAGGTGACTGCGATCCTTTGACAGAGGTCTGCTCTTTCTCTTTAGGTGACACCACTAAGGAAAATGAAGGGTGGTGTCTTAAGTCACACCCTCTAATGTACAGTTGTCAACAAGGTGACCCCAGGTGACACAAAGCTGTGACTTGGTTCATCCCCTCTACTAAGGTCAGGACTTCATCCGACCTTCATTTACTAACAGAGCACTCCCTCCAAATGGCATGATAACCATAGGCAAAGGGTCTGAAATAATCATACATCATACAAGAGACTATGGCTAGAAGGACATTATCAATTGAGTACATTGCAAAATGCCATTATCTTAGCTCATATATATCTGGCTATGTTTCTTTGTGTGTGTGTGTGTGTGTGTGTATGTAGAATTTTTTTTAAAAAAATTGTTTCTAAGGTTCTAGCCCATACATACATGAAATATTCTAAATCAGCCCTCTTTCAACCATAATCTCTGCTATCAGAGGATGAGGGGAGACATACTCTTTCATTAATATAGGAGGGGGTACCCTCCAAAAAAGGAAATTTAAAAAAATTGTACAAAACAACCTTAATACTTTCAATGTACTCTCCATTACACTTATTTGTTGAATATGTGATTCCATTCTTGGAAACAATTTTCAAACTCATCTGTTTGGATGGCTGACAGCACCTCCCTAGTTTTTTCAGTCACCTCTTCTGAGACATCAAATCACTGTCCTTCCACGTCCCTTGCATTCATGGAAACAAAAAGCAGTTGTACAGAGTGTGTAGGGCTCATGGGACATGGAAACAAAAAGAAGTTGCAATTAGTGAGTAAGGTGCATGGGACCAGAGGGACATGCTGGACTTTTCTGGTCAAAAACTGGTTCCCTGAGATGGTTGTGTGAGCAGGTGCGTTATTGTGGTAGCAAAATCAGTTCCCCCATCTGCCACAAACTAGACCTTTTTAGTCACACACTGATATGCCATTTTTTCAGAACCTCTAAATGGAAAGCTCGAGTAAGACTCTGACCTGGTGGAATGAACTTCAAATGCACTATGAGTCGACATTTTCATATACTCAGGAAGTTGACACACATCCAGAACAAGGTTTGTCATCAGTTGACCTTTGACCTTTTTTAAAACAGGAAAACCACTCTTACTCTTGAGTTTTTCCCACATTTTCCTTGCAAACTGTGTTCAACATTATAACAGTTTCTGTGGCATTTTTCCTGAGCAGAAAAAAAATTTCCCAGTCACACGCCATGCTCGCACATTGACTATCACAAAAATCAAGGTTTGTTTCAAGCTAAATGGCTTTTACAAAAACAAAAGAAAATCATTGTGAACAGAGAGAACCTTCCTAGGCAACACCTCTGGGTGCACTAACTCGGGGTGAGTTGCTAGATGCTCGCCTAATGGGGAAAACCTGTACTATGAAAGCTCTACCCAGCGGAGGTTTTTTCTGTTTTTTGGGGGTGGGGGGGCAGCCCTTATACTTTCCTTGTTTTGTTATCGCGCCTCCAAAACGAAGGTTCAATCTGAACTGTAGCTCCCAGGCAGGAAGCTACTGGGCGAGCACAATTCACTGCACAAAGGGCAGTCAGAAGATTCGGGCAACTGTGCGTTGGGGGATTCTGGAGGAACACTCCCGATAGATTTTCTCAAATGACACAGAATGCTCATGGGTGCTTAATATGAAGACACTTTTTAGGAAATGTGCAGCTGCACTGGTGAGACGAAGGCCAGGAGCAATGCACCAAAGGATCTGTTTTTTTAATTTTTATTGTGTCATCTTTGCTCATTCTTGGATGGGAGCGTGACCCTTCTGAGTCGTGTGTTGGTTGAATTTCTCCTGTCCACCATGCAACTCTGATCCTTCCCCTTCAAGCTTCTTTTTGTTCCCCCAAATAAAGAATTATTTTAAAAGAAATTAACTATGTCCTCCAGGAGAGTAAGCTGTCATTTCACGATACTACAAAGAAGAAGGATGCAAATTTATTCAGGCACTGGTAAGCAAGATGAAAATACTGTCTTGGGACCTGTATAGAAATAGATGGAAAAGATGTTGAGAATAAGAGATCGTGTTTTTATTTTTTTGTTTATAAAAGAATCTGTGATTATGTAGCAATACTTTTTGATTTACCTAGGGCTTGGGGGAGGAAGATTCAAAATTGTTTCCTGGAAAAATAAAGTTAACATATAGTTTCTACAAACATTTTAGAATTACTTCACAAACGTTTTGACGTGTCTTTGCGCAAACAACATTAGTGGATCTATAGATTTTTTTAAATTAATATAAATGGTCTTAGACAAAATACGAGAAATATTCTGTCTTTTCCTCAACAACCACCTAGAATTACTTTTTACTTTTTTTTTTCAAATCAATCCTTTACCTGAGAAAAATTAACCCAAATACTCATCAAAATTTAGTGGATCCCTATAGATGCTAATACTATAGTGAAAAAACTGATTTAGTGTTTAAAATTTCAAAACTTCCCCTTTAAAATTTATTTTCAACCCCATATAGGTACCAGATAAGAGAAGTTCATTACCTGTATGTAAAACAAGGAATTCCTCTTTTTATCAAAGGGAATAAGATAGAGCAGAAAATCAGTCAACCAACCAATGTTTATGTCATCACGGGGACGTGTAAGACTCCCGAGAGCTAGTGTGCAGGAGAGCCTTGTAGAGAAGAGGCTGCCGGAATCAAACAAGACTGCACGAGTAATTGCCAAAGTTTTTCAGAGGCAGAGTTGCAGTTTTTAAGTGGCCATGATCCATGCGAGTTTACGTGAAAAGTAAATTCAAGGCTCCAGGGAAGCTCTGCTCTATCTGCAGGGTTCGGTAGACAAAGGACCTAGTTGAGATCTCGCTGGGCCGGTGTCAAACGGTCCACACATCTTATCATCTTAACGTTCCCATCTCAGGGCCCACTTTTCACAGAGTATGATTTTGACTCAGCAGCGATTTTGGAGAAAGGGGTACCTAAATTGTTTGACACCATATGAATGAAAGAAGAAATCTTCAGAGATGCAAACTTTAACATAAAAAATATGGTAGAAATAAAGTGATTCCCCAATAACAACTTGTGATTAGGATTAGGCTTCAAAAACCATGTAACTAATTGTAGAGTATCATTCTGTATAAATTATGTACTATATTATATACCGTATATAATAGTATAAAACCAAAACTAAACTCCCTTCCATGGAGTCAGTTAAACACATGGATTATTCTCCTTTCACTCCCTCTTCCTATTCCACTCCCCATTTCCCTCCTTCACCCCCCATTCTTTCCGTCCTTCCTCCTTTCATGCTGTTTACTCTCTTCTTCTAGTCAATGCCAAGACTGTCGAGTAACATTCTGTTCTTTAAAAAATGCAACTGTGCAAAAAGGGATGTGTTTCTTAGCACAACATTCTTGAGTTAGTTGCCCACTGTGTGCCTGGGGGTGGTGGTGGTGGAGGGATCATGTCCATCGAATTGATAGCAACTCATAGTTGAACTGCCCCTGTGAATTTCGGAAACGTTAATTTTCTGGGAGTAGAAAGCTCCACATTTATGCTGAAGGACCAGCTACTGGTTTCAAACTGTGGTCCTCGCAGATCACAGCCCAGTGCTTAACCACCCACCACCAGGGCTCCTAGTGGGTGCCTACTAATGGTGATCTTCAGTATAACTGAGCAACATATATCTCTGACCAGCACCAACCTTACAATAGTGAGTTTGTATGAACCCTTTTCTTCAGCCCAAGTGTCTCCTTCAGAGTTTCCTTTGTTTTGTTTGATCAATTTTATTAAACGTGATATCCTTTTCTAGCGATCATTCTGTCCTGATGAGGTGTCCCAAGTAAGCAAGACCAAGTCTCACCATCTTCATTCTAAGGAGCATTCTAGCTGTACATTAACTTAAGCAGGAACCAGATACAAGGAGTCCTGCTGAGGCAAGTTAAGCACCTGATTTCTAAAGGAATGGTCTGTCCATCTAATATACCCATTGCTCTAAATGAGAAATGACCTGGATAACCGACCAAGATGGCAGCCAAGGAAGCCCTGTGGGGCATTTCTACTCCGTCTTACAGACTACCTCGGAGTTGGAATTGACTGAGCAGCATACACCATATTCTTTAGAATTAGAAGAAATTTCTGGAAATTACAACCTGGCATGCATGAAGTAAAATTGTGTCTGACCTAAAAGTTTAATAAAACCTTCTAATAGTCCTTAAAAGTATAATATAAATTAAATATAAAGGTAATGAATTTGAGACTTCACTTAAGAAGCTTATAATAGTAAAAAATAATTCTCCAAAGCTTCAGATTCATTTCTAAGAGTAACAAGAGGTATATAATCTTCAATATTAAAATCAATTTTACATGAACAACTGCAAAGATGATATCCATTTCAAACATATTGTGTGAGAGAGGAATCTGTCATACCGTTGTCTTATTCTGTTAAATACATGAACTTTTTTTAAGATTCAAAATATGCTGAAATTAATCGAGACTATTCTTTGGATTTGAAACCAACACCTAATCATACAATAGGGGCACTTATTTCTTTGTCATCTGGAATTGATGAGGCTGTTAGATGCTAATTTCAGGGTGTCACTTGCAACCATTTGGGGAGTAAAGATTGATTTGAATAACAGTGGGTTTTCCTTGCGGTAAAGTAGAAATACAATTAGAGAAGGAAGCTCATAATTTATCTCAGCTTTATGTGAAAATATTATCAAAAGGGATAAGAGAAACTAACAAATGCTAATGCGTGCTCAGAATTCCAAATCATCTGTCTGGTTCAGACAAGAATCTGAATCACAATCTTTTGCTTTTGTTTGCCTCATAAATATTGGTGAAAATATGAATGCTATGTGTCTAAAGTCAATTTGGCTTTTTGAACTTTTCTTCCTTGGAGGAAAGCTAGCAAGTTGTTCTGGAGTGGTTGGCCACCACAACAGGAGGCCACCCACACAAGACACTGAGACAAGGCAGTAAGAAGAGAGGAGAAAAATTTTAATAAGCAAAAGAAGTGTCAATCTTGAAGCAGATCACTCTATGATTTTAGGAAGTTGACAATGTCTAGGGGTGTGAACATCAGATTTTATTGGGGTCAGGTATCAGAAATGCATTGGCTTGCCTCACCCCATATTTGCTTGTCCATTGACCTGACTCTTGTCTCTTGCTTGCCATCATGTCTGGAAATCCAAGGCTTGGACACCTTATTATCTTGTGGGATGGTGTAAGTCAATAGGTTCTCAGGGGTGGGGATGAGTCATTCTTACACAACTAGTAGAATGGACCAGGTGAGATAATTCAGGGGAGGTTGTTCAGAATTTATAGGTCATCCAGGCCTCTAGTTGACCCCAACTCCTTGTTTGTTTATACCTTCGCTAAAATACTTGAGTTTATCAAGTTTTGGAGCTTCACAAAGTGCCCTGGTGATTAAGTGGTTACACATTAGGCTGTTAACCAAGAGGTCAGCACTTCAAAATCACCAGGCATTCTGGGAGGGAGGGAGAAAGAGGGGACGTTCTACTCCTGCAAAGAGTTACAGTCTCAGAAACCCACAGGGCCAGATCTACCCTGTCCCATAGGGTGGCTATGCGTGAGTACTGACTCAATGCTACTGAGTTTGATTTGGTTTGGATGGAGTGTCACATTCAAAAAACCTAAACAACATGGTGTCCAGAGCCCTGGTGGCATAGTGGGTTACATAATATGCAACATGAAACATGTTAGTGTTTGTTTACAGGCTTAATGCATTTGTCTCATTTGGTGTTATATTTTATGTTCTAATGTTCAACTTATATTAGGATGTCTTTTTAAAAAATCACCATGAGGGTGACTATTGCCTCTTTCATGCATCTTGTCTGTTTCCTGTGAGGCTGGAAGCTATGCTGCCAGTATTTCCAATGCCAGTATGGTCACATGTGATGGACAGATTTCAACAGAGCTTCCAGACTGCAAGCTCTATTTCTAAAAATAAATAAGTACATAAGGTGGTGAGAGTCAATCTTGAAAGTAGCAGCAGAACATTGTCTGATATGGTAGTGGGAGATGAGCCCCTCAGGTCAGAAGGCACTTCAAACACAACTTAGGACAAGCGCTGCCCCACATGAGAGCTCACTGAATAATACGGATGGCGTTACCTTCTCAAGACATTCATTTGCTAATGTGACACAACGCAAAATGAGAAGAAATAGCTTCAAGTATCCATCACAGAACGTATTGTGGGATGTGTGATATACGAAGGTAAGGAAATTAGAAGCTATCAAAAATGAAATTGAGTGCATAAAGGTCAATCTCCTTGATATTAGTGAGTTAAAATCAGACAGTCCTGTGGTCTGTATGGTAGAAATGACAAATCGAAGAGGGATGGTGTCTCATCCATTGTCAGAAAAAAGATTTCATGATAGTATCCATCTACCATCAAAGGAGAGAAGTTATATGACGATCATTCAAAATTAAACATCAACTACTCATGTCAAAGATCAGAAACTGAAAAAAATCACCAACATTTACATTTTGAAATTGATCAAATACATTGATGATTACTGGTGATAGGAATGGGAGAGGTGATACAAAAACAGGATCTGTAGCCAGAAACTATGGCTTCGATTATAAAAATCACACCAGAGATTGCTTGCTGCAAGCAAAGACTAATCTAAAATCATAAATGTGGAAGCAGCTCCCTTCCCAGTCAACTGAAGAAGATCCATATTCTTGCCCATTCCAAAGAAAGGTGACCAGCAGAATGTGAAAATTATACAACAGCATTATTGTTACTATATATGGGTAAAGTTTTACAAGGATAATTCAAAAACGTGTTGCAGCAGTTCTAGGGCAAGAAGCTTTCAGAAATCCAGGCAAGATTCCATAAAGGACAAGAAAATGGGGATATTATGGCTGAATAAGATGACTCTTGCCAAAAATGAAGAATACCAGAAAGATGTTTATATGTGAACCATTGACAATACATACACATTTAACCCTGTTCTGATAGTTAGTAGTTAGGGATGATGTCAAGTAGACACACTTGGCTAGGGGTGGAGTCAAGCCTGTCAATCAAGTCGCTGTCTGATGAGACCTCCTTGATATCATAAGCCTATTGTAAAACAGCAAGATGAAGAGATGATCTCTCTGCCTCTCCCCCTTCCTGCCAGATGGGATTCTGGCTACCTCCATGGCCCCATGTGGGCCCCCTGAACCTGAGAGCTGTCAGGACCCTGTCATGTTGCCATCAACTTTGGATGGATTTGTTTCTCTAGACAACTCAGCCTAACACATATGTGAATCACAATAGTTACATATGGCATTGGAAAAATTCAAATTACATAGTGCTTAATGATGTTCTTGAAGAACCAGTACATAGACCACGAGGCAGTTGTTCAAACTGAGCAAGGGAATATTACATGCATTAAAATCAGGAACAGTATGCACCAAGAATCTCTCACTATACTTATGCACTCTGCATCCTGAACAAATCATCTAAGAATGGGTTATACTAAAACATAAAGGAAACACTTCTCAAAATCAGTGTGGAAGTTACATAATCTGCTGTCAATTTATGAAGGGGTGGAGTCTAGCCTGTCAATCAGGTCATAGCCAATGAGGCCCCTGTGTGGGCATGACCTTCTCCTGAGGCTATTCGGAACTCCTTCTTCCCAGCAGGTGGAACACCCACACTCTCTGCTTGTCTCTCTGTGAGACATTCCTGCTGACAAGACACATGGAGCTATGCTGATAGCTGTCAGAGCCTTGGAGCTGGAGGACCCATGTGGAGACCCACGCCAGCACTAAGATGACCCACTGCTACTGGATCCACAAGACTTTCCACCCACTGGCCTGCGATCTTCCCCTACTCAGGATCATTGCATGTGTTGCATGTGTCTTTAGAGGAATTTAATGATTGGTACTGGACATATGGGCTAATATTAGGCTTATGGACTTGATCTGGACTGGACTGGATGATTTCTTAGTGTACAACTATTCTTTGATATACATGTTCTCTCTTGCACACGCGTCTCCCTGGATTTATTTCTCTAGTCTACCTGGAGAACACAACTGGACTAATAAGGAACATCACAATAAATAAAGAAATATTAGGTTTGTCATGAATTTCATTTTACTTTCATTCATAGTCAATGTCCATGGAATGATGCTTTCCTCATGGCCACCAAGTCAATTCTGACTTTTAGTCACCCTCTATAGCCAAGTAGAATTGCACTTTGGGGTTTCTGTGGCCATATCTTTATAGGAACAAGAGCCTTATTTTTCTCCTTTGTAACAGCTGGTGGTTCCGAATTGCTGACCCTAGTGGATTGTAGCCTCCAAGCTATTTAGTAGGTGCCAACCCATAGTGACCTATAGTATAGGGTCAAACTGCCCATAAGTTTCTGAGACTATAATTATTTCCAAGAGTAGACAGCCTCGTCTTTCTCTTGTGAATCCCCTGGTGGTTTTGAACTGCTGATCTCATGGTCAGCCATCCAAAGTGTAATGCACTATACCACCAGGGCTCCTACTAGTCAGCAGCCTCACAGTCAAGATATTAAATGATTTTCATTGGGCAAATCTACTACAAAACACTTCTTTTAAAGGGTTAAAAATAAAACATGTCACTTTGAAGACTAAGATATGCCTGACTTGTGTCTTTTCAATCACCTCATAAATACACATGAAAGCTGAATAATTTGAAATAAGATGTTGGCAAGGAGTACTGAAAGTATTATAGATTACCAGAAGAATAAACAAATCAGTTGTGGATAAAGTACAGCCAGAATGTTCTTTCAAAATGAAGATGTCAATACCTCATCTCCCCATTTGGATTTGTTATCCGGAGGGAGTCGTCCCTGCAGAAGGACGTCATCTGGTCAAGTGGCAGTGAAAAGAGAGAAAGAGCCTCAAAGGTGATTTGACAATGTGACCGGACCAATGAGCTCAAACACCAATAATCATGATGACGACCCAGGATTATGCAGCATGTTTTTGTTGCACACGGAATGACATAGAGCCTGACGTGACTACATGACACCAAATAACAAAACAAAAATATTCCCTGTGGGAGTGGTTTCAACACACGCATGGGCATCAGAATACTAATCCCAAATGGTACATTTAAAGTAACTCAGCATCTATTTTTTAATCTATAAATTAGAAACAAACTATGGTAATTCTTATAATATTTATAACAGTAACATATAGCTATACTTTGGTATTTCAAGAATTATTTCATCCTAATAGTTGCATTATATGGAGTAAATCATTATGCAAGTGGTAACATTATGCAATAAGACAGTCAATACTATGTTCTATTTGTCTTGTCATATACTATTCATCCACACACACCATACATGCACACATATATACACAAAGCAGCTGAAAACACACTAGTTTTACATGAGACTAAAATGTCTCTTCTTCCATAATTACTAGTATTAAATTATCTAAAATTTCAATTATCTAAACCATCATACTTTTAAGTGAAGTATTTTGTTTATTTGAACATTTCATACTGATTATCATCTAACCTACTAAAATGCAGATCCTTGCTCTAAAATTATTAAAATGTGTGTGTTTTATATGGATGAACCAGATGAAAAGAAGTATGAGACAAGTGAAAGCAATATATAAAAATCACAATACACTATTTGAACTAACACGTCTTGTATTATCTATACTCTTTATCATACTTGGACCAGGAATATAGGAATATATGTGCATTATGCAAATTAACAGTAAATTAACCTAAATTATTTCTTCATGTTCATAGATACATAACAACTAGCTTTGAAGCAGGTCACTATTTTAGAGTAGGCACATTAATCTTATTTTTTTTCTTATGACAGCTAATATATACAAACAAAGTGCTTTTAAAGGATAGAAATTATTTTATGTTTACAAAAAATGCTTGGATAAGAATGCATTTCAAATATGCAACAGAATGAATCTATTTAGTGTTAGCACCATTCTGCATGAATTAATATAACATTCATGTGAAGTTTGCATTTATTTCCATTGATGCTTTCATGTTCCATTGAAATACCAGTATTGCTTTTAGAAAGAACAAATTTTAGTTGGATTGGCTTATCATTTTTTTCTTAAACGATTCTCCAAATCATTTGGCCATTAAGGCCTTTAATTTGCATCGTAAATAATTAAACCTTTTGTCAGTTACTCAGGTTGAGTTCTGACTTTTCTACATAATATCACCCATCAAATAGTGTCTCAGTACCCCATCCCATACTGCCGTCCTTGCTATAAGGTACAAAGGTATAGATAACCACCTGAAAACTCTGCATTTGTTTTCTTTTCACTGTTTTGAGCTTTCCACATTAAAAGTCCACGTTTGGTACTGAAATCTTCATTTTAATAGACACGGTCTGCCTCGACTCTCCTCCCTGGAACAGGGGAAGGGCGTTACATCTCAAGCTCTCTCGTCGTCAAGGCTTTTCAGGCTGAATATTTAGTCTCTTGTACACATATGCAATGGAGCTTTTCTGCTTCTAATTGGGTGAGTGGGTCTAATTTACATAAAGAGAATGCAAATGCTGTAACTCCATAATAACTTCCAGAAAGGGCACTCACTCAGGCAATCAGCCTCGGGATCCAGAACCCAGCCACCGGCGTCCCGTAGCAGCCCGCTATGTCCTCCGCCTAACTATCCCCTCCGCTGGTTTCGAACAGCATGGTCAACCTGTGTTTGTATTTTGCATAAATAGAGTCCATCAACATGTATGCTTTACACCTTGAGTGCTCATTCGCCTGTTTGTCTTGATAAACACACTGCCGCATCACTTTCAGTGAGCGTACCTAGCCATTTCATTACACTTGGAATTGCTGGGTCTCACAATGTGCATGCATTCAGCCAAACGGTTTTCCAAAATAGTCTTACCGATTTACCCCCACAGCAACAGTGGATGGGAGTTCCAGATGCATCCTCATCCTTGACAAGCTTGGTATGTTCCATCTTTTAAATTTGCTTTCTTCCATTCTGCTGCCTGTGTGGTGGTATCTCAGGTTTTTCATCTTCATTTTCCATGAGGATGAAATTGGTGTTTGTGTCCACGTGTTCTAGCATGATTCGCAGAAAGGTACATCTACTCCTTGCCTCTCTAAGGCTTCATCATAATAACAAAGTGGATGGAACATACAGGTACGGATGCATTGTTAGAAGATGAACACTGCTCTCTTAGTTTTCCTGATCAAGCCTCACAGTGCCGAAGCGGCATATTACATCTTGATATCTGGTAGTGTGGTTATATCAGCTTTATCCTTTTTTCACAAGTTTCTGAGTTTTCTTTTTCCTCTCCATGTAATTTTAGAATAAATTCTTTAAAAAATAAATTGCAAGCATTTGGAAGGGTTAGAGTGAGCATTAATTTAAAGAGAAGTTTCATTTTCTACAATTTTGTTTTCCATTGTATGAATATGAGATAATTTCTTATATATTTAAGTTTTTCCCCAATATGACTTTTCATTTTCAGTGTAACATTTTAAATAACTTTGCATTTTATTTATTTATTTTGTGCATGTTTTTCTTTTTGGCGTAGTTTATCCAGTTACAGTTCATTCCCTAGATTTACTAGGATAGAGTTGTTTCTACATACTACCTTATCTGCAGTTTATTCGATCCTCCCATTGATGTTGTTTTTAATTTTTCTAGTCATCTTTTCAGTTTTATCGATCATTTTTTATTAAGACATCATCTTCCTTTCACTAACATAGTTATATATTCTCTTTCTATGATTTCACAGATATTTTAAATGTGTGCAATAACTGGTATATTACTTTCTACTAAGTAGTTCTTATTGTGATCACAATTCTTAGATTGCTGAAAGCTCAGGAATTTTAAATTTATTTTATCTGAATATTCATAGTTTTATTTATGTGTATCTTAAACTTTGTCAGACATCTAGTATTTGATTTATACTCAATACTCATTTAAATTTACTTCCCTGTTTATCACTTTGTTATTTGTGTTTTTTGTCTGTTTATCTCAATCTACGTAATAATTACTTTTCTTTTTGCCTGAAGCAGTAGCTGCTTTTGCTTTGTTTTAGCACAGGCATTCCAGAAGTAAACTCCTCAGCTGTTGCTTTGACTGAATCTAACCATTTTATTCTACCCTCCTTTTTAAGGATATTTGACCTGATTGTACAACTCTAACCAACCACTACTTGCTTTCCACATGCTACAGATATTTTTTCTTTTTTTTTCTGGATTCTATCTTTTCTAAGGAAACAAAATTTTTACTCTTATTTCTGCAATGGCAATGTGCTTTTTGTAAGCTGGGTACATTTAAGATATTCCTTTTTTTAATTTATTTTTATTTATTTATTTATTTATTTTAACAATTTATTGGGGCTGATACAATTCTTTTCACAGTTCATACATATACATACATCAATTGTATAAAGCACATAAGATATTCCTTTCTTCTATAATATTAACATATGATTTTTTAAAGAGGCAGTGTCCGTGTGTGTACATTCGGTCGCATTGAACTCATCTATCTATAGGTTCACAGCTTTTATCTATTAAGGTAAATTCATGTTTGTTAGCTATTTATGTATCTTTATATCTTTAAATATTCACACCTGTTTTCCATTTCGCCTCATCCCCTGAGTTTATTTTGTATATTTTCTATATACTTAGTTTAGAGATGACAAATTCTGTTTCATGATTGGTAAAGTCTTTAAGGGTCTAGAAAAAAATAGGCAGTCCCTCGACATATAGAGCGACACAGCACCTACAGCCTCTGTGAGGGTGGCCAGGGGCCTGTCGTCTACGCAGTGAGTGGGAACGGGGACCCACTCAGAGTGCCGAACAAAAGCGCGCTGAGATTCAACACACCCACCCAACCAATCATATCAGGTGCTGTCCTTGTCAATCCCACAATATTCATTCACGTCTTCGTAAAACGTTGCTTCCTCTGTCGAAATTCTCCATTGTTTAACCTATGTTAGCCATCTTGTTTTCTAACCAAGCCTTTGGTTGAGAATGAGTCTTTCACGCTCAAATGGATGGAAAACATATCTTTGCTTTGGAGATGTTGCGTCTTAGCTCCTCATTGTCTCATTTCACATCCATCCCAAGCTCTCACATTCTTGTGGGCGACTCTGTCTCTGTGATGCTACAGCAGTGGCATCGTAGTGCACCTCAGGGTGCGAACGGTAAGGTCAGTAGTTCCAAATTGCCAACTGCTGCATGCGAGAAAGATGGGATGTCTACACTCATGCAGGATGACAGTCTCCGAACTCGCAGCAACAGGTCTACACTGTCCTACAGGATCTCTGGGAAACGAAGTCAACTCAATGGCAGTAAGTTCAGGCTTGGTATGGTGTCTCTCTGTTTTTTAAATCAAACCCAGCCTTTTTACCTTGTTACCACCTCGCTCATCAGTTTATGGAAGAAGATTCAGGGTCGCATGGTTGACCCTCTGATTTCAAGGCGTGACAATAGACGTGTGCTACTGCAGGAAAGAAAACCTGACGCTGGTTGTTACCTTCGGTTCCTGCGAGGCAAATTCAGTTCTACCTCCTCCCACGAATGACCGGAAATGAGAAAAATTTAGGTTGCGAAGAAAGGTCCCTCTCCCTAACATTTTAGTTCATCTAATGTTCATTGCTTCCTGGAGTTCCGGACATTCAACATATGAATTTTTAATTATTTAGCTGGCAGTGGTACAGTAGTATTAACAGTAGTATTGACCTCATTTATGTACATACCTTGTAAGTGAATCTGCACTGAGATATTTAAATACATATTCTTAATATGTATTCTATTAATACATACCATATATACTTATAATAGGAACTACATTTAAATAGATTACTCAAAGTAAATGCTGAGTTTTCTTTGGTTAAATTTTTAACCAATAAATATTAAGCAATATATGTATTATTTTAGAAAATCATTTTATTTGGGGGCTCATACAATTCTTATAACACCCATCCATCCATCCTCCACAGTGTCAAGCACATTTGTACATTTGTTACCATCATCATTTTCAAAAAATCCTCTTTCTACTTGAGCCCTTGGTATCAGCTCCTCATTTGTTTCCCTCCCTTCCCCACTCTCTCTCCCTCACCAGCCCTGGATAATTTATAAATTATTATTATTATTCATGTCTTAGACTGACTGATGTCTCCCTTCACCCAGTTTTCTGTTGTCTGTCCCCCGGTGGTGGGGGGTTAGCTCTATATGCATTCTTGTGTGGATTTTTGACTGTGAGATACAGAGAGGAATGATTTGGTTTTATTAGTTATTACTCAGAAACATTCCACATCTGAGGCTACTAAATGGGGTGCTGATCAGACCAAGAGAGACCACCTGGTGGGTTGCTGTTTCCAGGGTCTGGAGACAGCATGTGAGGCTTAGGCCCAGTCAGACTGATGGAAATGTTGAGCCCCTGGGTTCCAGTGGGTTTCCTAGTTCCCTAGGCCCTCTGCTCCGAGGCAGGGAACACCTCCCTCAAGACAATGCTGCACACTGAGAACACTCTTCGACCTTGTTCTGTGTGTGAGTGTGTGTGTGTGTGTGTGTGTGTGTGTGTTTGGCTGCATCCTTTTATTTCATTATAATAAATCTGTGCATTAAGTATGGTATTCTCTTTAGGGAATATGGAAAATTATTCCAGTGAACTCTCAATCTCAAAGGTGTAACAGGAACCGTAAGGATGTATCTCATCTCCCTCCCAAGTCTGCAGCCTCAAATCTATGGACCACCAGCTAGAATGTGGGAGAGTTGTGCAAATTAACCAGCCTTGCAGCTGGCACCTGCCTATTTGTCAATGAAAGGATGGTAGGCTCTTTACTCGTGACGTTGGATTTAGTTTCCTGTGGCTAGCGTCAGAGAGTGCTGCGTGAGCATCTGGTCTGAAGGATGGTGTCCGTTCAACTTGTGACAAATGACCTAGCTCCATGCGGCTTAGGTTTGAGGACACACACCTTACATTGCAGGTGAGAAAAAGGAGCAGGGCGGTAGGTCCTGCATCAATTTCTGCAATAGGAGCGTTGGATGTATGCATTGGTGAAAGTGGGATTTATCCCTTAGTTAGAGAAAGTTCTAATTTCTTTGTGATATGAGAAAGCAGCAAGATCTGTGTGATTATACTGGTATAGATAAAAGACCGTGTGGTATGTGGTAGACAGCCTGCAATATGGTCCCTGATGATTTTCATCTTTCAATAGTAACACCATTCTATAGTCTTTTTGCGTGTGTTAGTTTTGGCCTAGGTTTCGTGACTTGCCCTTAGTGAATAGAAAACAGTAGGCTGGTTGCAACAGCACCTTTGAGATTAGGCTACAAAAATGCTTATGTTGCACATTCTTGATTGCTCACTCCCTTGCTTCCTGTGAATAAAGCAAGCTGCAGTGTTGTAAAAAAAAACTCTTCTCAAAGACCTATGGATTAGGGAAAATAATGTATAAAAAGCTCACAGCCATTGAGTACCTGAAACCGACCAACAACCACTTTCATGAATTTGCAGGTCTTTCCTCCCCCATTCAAACCTTAAGATTCCTATAACTCTGCTCCATGTCTTGATTGCAGATTTTTGAGAGAACTTAGGTCAGAGGTACCTAGGAAATCCCTGCCAAGATTTCTTTCTTATAAAACCATTAGGATAATGATGTTCTGCTGTTTCAAACTATCTAGTTATCTTCTACCTAGTTATATATGACTAATAACAATTTACAGAATTTTGTATACTTTGTGATTTTAAGGAATTTGGGTATATTTATGATTATATGATCTCACATCCATAGTTTGTTTACTCTTGGTATTAAAAAGGACGTTATCTAACTTAACAGCAAAATAAGACTCAGAGATGGTAATGGCACTTTGAAATAAATTTATCTTCAAGAAGTTTGTTTTGCCTTTGGGAGGTTTATTTCCCGGTTTCGTTGTGAATCAATAGTATATACTATGGAAAAATACTCAAGGAGTCATCACTTATTTTAGAAGCCCAAAGTGGGCTAGTCAATGTCTTTATTATCATTGTTCTTTAAAGTGTTGAAGAGCAGACATGTCATGCTGAGGACATGGTTGTGTTTGACTCGAGCCCGAGTATTCATCATTGTCTCTTATGGGGGAGGTGTAAACATTTGTGAAGATATTTCTTTATCTTTCAAGTCTATTTCTCCATGAGATTTTTGAAGCTCCCTGAGATGTATATGAAAAATGAATATTGAAAAATAAGACCAAAGAAGAAGAACTGGTGCACTGGAGTTATGGTGTTAGTTAGCAAAGAATCTCCAATATGCCACGGACTGCTAGAACAACCCATTTGTTTGGGAATAAATGGAGTCAGAATGCCCTGTAGGCTTAAAGATGGTGAGATTCAGTCTAACTTACTTGGGGCATATGATTCAGAGGAACCAGTCCATGGAGAAAGGCATTTTGCATGGTAAAATAGACCAATTGGGAAACCAACCCTCGGCACCCAATCAATTCTGACTCATAGCACCCTCTCCGGGGTTTCTGAAGCTGTTGGGCTTCATAGCAGCAGACTCTGTCGTCTTTCTCTCAAGGAGGATCTGGAGGATTGGAGCCACAGACCTCGAAGTTATAAACCCAATGCTTCCCAACAGTGCCACCAGAGAGAGCTCTTTAGACAAGGCAGAGGGACAGTAAAACAGATAAGGACTCTAGATGAGGTGCATTGACACAGTGGCTGCAGCCAAGAGCTCAAACACAGTAAGGACTGCAGAAGGTAACTGTGGGTCAGAACTACGTCAAAGACTTATAGCCACAATGATGATTATTTGTCTCATAATGTATATGTGTGTGCTGTATGCATACATGCTTGTGCATGTGTGTGTGTTTTGATTTATATGATTTGCTCCTGGTATAGGAAGTTCAAAGTGTTTGTTTTTAGTCTACATCCCCGAGGTTGGAGTGAGATTAAAGATCTAAGGATGTCTTCCTCCTTCAAACATTATGATAATGCTTTCTCTCCCTGAGCATAAATGCATACATAAAAAGTTCCCCTTGCTGAACTTTCCCCTATTCGGTAATGAAACACATCTTTGTTTACTAATTTAAATAGGTCATAACTCTCCCCTGTCTTTATTGTTCATCTTACCACTATTTCCATATCGGTCATTTGTAGTTGTGATCTTTATTCTAGTTAATGGTGTTTTGATCTTTTCCCTAAAAAGTATTTACATTACCCTGGATAAGGATAAAAATCATTGGTTTTCTATCACTGTATTTTAATATTTTCCATTGTTTTTAACAATATATTCTTATTATTTGATCTTTAGTGACTATAACAACATTTTTATTTGTTTTCCATCAGCAAATCCTAGGCAACTTAAAGATGAAAGTCTATATTTGTGATTTCCTTGGAAGACAGGTAGTAAACTCTGCTGAGATATTGGATGCCTTGAAGGTTTGTGCTGTAGTGAGAATGAGACAGATATTATGAAGAATCTTAGATTGAGAGAAAATGCTGAAGTCAAGTGATAAACAGAGCTACATTGAAAGGGCTGGTGTACTCATCCTAGAAATTCTGTCATAACAAATGTAGCAAAGGGAGCCTAAAGAACGGGGTCCACCAGGATGTGCTGTTGGCAATGGCAGCTCAATCAGAGATGCATAATGAGGGCCTGTCCGCCTGCAGCACAGGTGGGGCTAGTTATGCAAATACTGAGCACAAAAAAAAATCCAAGAATGGAGCCTGTCTAGGAATTCAGGGCGCTCCAGAGAATTCAGCCTAAAGCGAAGTAGGTAGGGCTGCAACCCTGAGAGAGAAACTTTCTCTAAGGAACCCCGAGAATATAAATAGATAGTTCCCTTCAAGAGCTAAGCATGGAGAAACTGGCAGGAAGGGACCTGAGGCTAGGAGCGTGGGGACAAGTCTGTAAATGGAAAAGAGTGAAACTGCTAGGTCACACGATAAACAGGCTCAATGTTTAAAAATGTGCCAAGATAACTAAGCAATGCGACTTTTGAATGTATAGTTTAGCTTCCTTAAATGCAGTTTTCTAGAATCAAATTTCAAAGGCAACCCTACACTCTTATCTGGTGCACCCTAACTAGATATATGAATATACCACGTCCTTAACGTGTGATTCAGTTCACTTGGCCCTGGGAAACACATGCGCTTGCAAGAAGGCCTCTTCTTTGCTATTCAATTCAACTTAGAAAATTCTTCATTCTTTTGGATTACCTATTTGTTTTCCTATGATTATTATCTGTTAGATGTTACATATGAGATGACACAAAATAATTTTAGAGAATTTCAGATGTGTGAGGTTTTGTTTAATGTAATCTTTCCAGAGAAAATATGTCCATTTCCAGAAATTATTTAGGTGATGTCACTATTTGGATACCTTCTCCCGGGAAGATTTCAAACTGTCCTTTGGGTCAGATATTTCATTTAAATTTGTTAATGGCATTTTACCTTTATGGGACAGTGATTTAGTGGATTTGGCTCTTCCAGCTGTAGGTGTTGTAATTTCCACCAAAGGACTGAGTAGGAGAGTACGGATTGGAAGTAATCCCACTTTTCCTGATGGATCGGATAAGAGGAAGTGGAGGAAGATATTTACAGGATTATATGATTCAATGGTGAGGAATTGTTAAAGGGTAAATTGTGGTTATAAACCATTGGAATTTTACCATAAGGATTAGGCAAGTGTGCTAGTCTGTTCTTGTTGTGAAATGGCTTGAATTAGTTCCAACTCACAGCGAAGAAGAGGCTGAGAGGTTGTACTGACCCGCACCGCCCGCAGTGTTGGAGCTCCTGTGTGAAGCCCCTCCATCCAAGGCTTCCTCCTTCTGACTGCCTCTGCTAAACAGGACTGGTCGCTCTTGACGGCATGCCCAAAGTATGTCAAGACAAGGCCGTCTCCAGCAAGCATTCTGCCTGTACTTCTTCCAAGGGAGGTCTGTCTTTTGGCAATCCATGATATTTTCATTATTCTGTGCCAACACTAATAGTTCAAATGCATTGATTCTTCTTACGTCTTCCTAGTCAATGTTTGTCTTCACGTGACAATATCACGGCTTGGGCCAAGTGCATCTTCATTCTTAAAGTCACATCTTTGCCTTTCAACCCTTTGAAGAGGTCATGTGCAAGACCCGTTTCATTTTCAACAACTTCTGGGGCCTTGCTTTGAGCTCATGCTCTCAGTGCAGCGTGGGCTTCTTCTTTCAGCACCACATGCTCCCTCCTGAAATGGCACAAACTTGACTAGTTCTGTCTGGAACGGTGACTGTGTTCTTCTAATGAATCCCGCACCAGGTTGTCTGTAGAATCCTTCACGACAGCAACTCAAGGCTCGACTTTTTCTTGAATTCTTTTAGTTTAAGATATGCTGAGTGTCTTCTTCCTTTTTGGTTTCTCACTCTTGGTCTTTACACATTTGATTAATATTTTATTGCCTCTTCTTTTTTTATTATTATTTTTATTGTCTCTTCTAAAGCTGCCCTCTGTTACGTTCTGTTTAGCTCTTCTGCTTCTTAATTCTTTCCATTCGCATTAGCTCCTATGACTAAGAACGAGTGCTAGAGTGTGACACTTTGTCTTGTGACATCCACTTTGATCTTTTCTTTCTTGCCCACTTTAAATGACCTTTGATTTTATTTATGTGAGAAGCAGGATGGAAGAGGTAGATCTTCATGTACAGTAATCAAGAAAGAAGATCCTGGAGGGAAGCATTTCATTTGGACCCCCAAGAAACCAGCATATTAAACATGCTGATGCAGATGCAGAGAACAGTGAAGCAGAAAAGTAGTTGAGAAATAGAAGTAGCAGATTAAAAATGCTAAGAACAGGAGACAGTGTTGACTTCGCTGCTCATGAACTGAGAAAGCTGATTACCTCTCAGAAAAGGATTGCTTTCTGGAGGAGGGTGCTGTAGGCCCCTTAGTCTGTGCACTAATTACTGACGCATCGAGCAAGAACCAAGTTCCCTAAGACTGAGCCTTAGGGCAAAATGGAGTGTGTTGGGGGTATCTGTGTTATTGTAAGGTGCCCTGGAATTGGTTTCATCAGAACAAAATACTTCCTCATCCTGCACCATCTTCACAATGGTTATTATGGTGGAGCCCATTACTGTAGCCTCCCAGTCAGTCCATCCTGTGGAGGATCTCCCTCTTTTTCACTCCCCCTCTACTTGCCCAAGCATGACACCCGTCTCCTGACATCCTGTCCACAGTTACCAGACACAAAGTCTTACCAGCCTCATTTCTAAGAAACATGCTGGCTATACATCTTCAAGGATAGATGTTTATGTTCATCTAGTAGTCCATGGTACTTTCAACATACTTTGACAGTACCACAAATCAAATATATCATTCTTTCTGCAGTTTTTCTTATTGACTGTCCAACATTCATATGCACATGACATTATTGAAAACATCATGGTTTAGGTCAGGTCCTAAGTGATATCAAAGTGACATCAATATGCTTCAATATTTTAACAAGGTCTTGTGCAGCATGTTTTCCAAATGCAATATAACTTTTGATTTCTTGACTCCTACTACCGTGAACATTGGTTGTGGACCCAAAAGAATCCCTTGACAACTTCAATCTGTTCTGTACCATGTTGTTGCCCTTTGGTCCAGCTGTGAAACTACGGAAGGCTACAGCCCTTGAAATTCATCAAGTCCTTCATGTCCTCCTCAATCTTCAGCAAGCAAGCTTGTGTTATTTGCATATTGCAGGTTGTTTATATCTGTGCAATTGATTTCTTAACCCAAATTTCAAATGTAAGCATCCCTCAAATTCTCTTTTGTTAGCTTTGGATTTAAAACATCATGGAAATAATCTTTAATTCTGATTTTTTCCCAGATTTATCTAGTACAATAATTATGCTTTCTTCTAGTTCTTTCATTAAAAACATCTCCTCGGATAGTAGTAAAATATTTGTACAGAATTTGAGTTGTGTCATATAAAGTAACAATGGGTCACTACTGGCTTCTTGGCATGGCTTTAGTTTCTGGTTCATGTTCACAGAAACTGTTTCATAACTCTCTGTAAATGCTCTGTAGTTTCTGGATGATTTATATATATATATATATGCATATGTATTCTATGAAAAAACTTTTATTTGATAAGTTTTAATGTTTGCCTTATCTCATAACAATTCTTTTGTAAATATCTCTATTTTGGAGCTCTAAGATCAGAGCACTTTCTCTTTACACGCTTAGGAGATTATGTCACTGAAGCCTATTATCTTGAGTTCAACTGACAATTTTAAAGCCAATGTTAACATCTTCATCTGTTGAGCCCATCCAGTACCTCTCTCTACTGCAAAGACCCTTTCCATTGCAGGGGCAGCAGAGCAGAGACATGAAATAAACTTCTTTGTACATAAACTCTTTTAAACAATTCTATCTTCTCAAACTGTGGCTGGAAGCAATAGTGTATAGAAGCGAGAAGAGAAAAATATATGAATCTCTACATTTTTCAAAGGAGAATAATTTTCCTTGGTGCCTAAAGAAATTAGTTGTCAGCACGAGTATTAACCAGTCCTTCATGATTTCCCTAAAGAATGCCTTTCTTCTATTCCAAAAGCTTATTTCCTACCCAATAAAATTTTCCTAAAAAAGTCACTGAACAAAAGTAAATTCAGCAAATGACCTAAAGTTCATGTGTGCCAACAAATAATGTATTTGCTATTAAATGAACTCATATTTTATTTTCACTGGCCTTTGACATCTTACAGTGATTCATAATGGATTTTTAATTATAAAGACATAAAATAGCAGCTCATAGAATCCAAAAGTTTTGCTCATCTAAAACAAATCAAAATTCACATACTTTAAAATATGAGGATGAGTGAGTTCATTTTTAGGGTTTCGTTTTCCTAGCATGACATATTAGAACATTACTACTGTTTAACATACCGCAGGGAGGAACCAAGTGTGAGGCAGTTCTTAACACAATTCTAAATACAATTGTACAGTTTGTATTTATTATTTTCCTGCTGTGATTAGATAATTAGTAAGGTACTTTGTATTTAGGTGAATTTTCATTAGAAACTCAGTAGAATTAAATTGAAATGGAAAACATAGCAGTTATTTCTCCTCTCCTTTAATGTGCTGATTTCTTCATGCCAGTCTTAAAGGATGAGCTCAGCATGAGTTCTCTAATAATTTAACCTTTATTCCCTATAATTAAATCTAAACATATACAGGAACCGCAGCCACCTAGCTGTTTTAAGTGTATTTCTAATAATTACTAATGAACACAATCAATTTCAGCAAAATTGCAATTGTCATTAGTTCGGTGTGTACTAATAAGTGGATGATCCTTCAGGAACAAAGTACAAATTGCTTTATCCGCAGAGGTAAAACTTGTTTTTTGTCATTCTGTTATGCTCTTTGTGGATTGTTGTTTTGCTTTGCTAAAATGAATTGTTCAATAAAACGGTATCTAGTAAATAGTTTTAATTGCCTAGGCTATACAAAGTAGAGATGGAACTGAAATTTATTCTTTCGTTTGAGTTTCTGTTTGAATGAAACCTTAAAGTGCATTGTGTAGACACTTGTATGTGGGGAAATAAGAAAGGATGGAGAGAAAAGATGGAAAAACCTGATGGACAGATAAGACGTGCTAGTGCTAATAGCGGAGGAACTAGTAAACATGATTAGCTCTGAGTCAGAGGGGTGAATGGGTGAATGAATCAATGAATCAATGAAGGCTGAATGATCACCAGACAACTACAGGATGAGAAGGGCTGACCTGGAGTATTAAATACTCGACCATGGAAGTGATGGGTTGTGCTCTCTGGCAATTGGAGTTGCAGATGATTCAAAGTAAACTGCAGGGTCTGGAAGAAGCAGACAGAAAAAGAAAGCAGAACCGGCCTTTGGGCTTTGACCTGGGCACCAAAGTGGGTCATGGTCACATTACTTCAGCTGCCATGCTGTGGTCGGATGGCAGAGCTTTCGAGTGCCACTGGAGTTGGCTAATGCTATCTCCTGTTAGTGTTTGGCTTTGTGGGTAATGTACTCCAGGTCAGACTAAAGGTGAAAGAACACACTGTTTTATTTTCTCCATTATCTCTTTAAGCTCCTGCTTTGACAGGTCAGTCAGGTAAAAGTATATGAAAGCACGACCCTACCATTTTAACACAATTACAATGAACAAGATGGCTAAGTGTTTGTGTTATTGACACTAGAAGCTGAAAGAGTAGCAGTATAAACTGTGCACATTACAGAACTTACCCATTCTCATATTTTCTGATGGAGATCACGCAAGAATCACTGAAGAAAGCTATAGAATTTCACAACATCAACATCAAAATTCTTTATTATCATGTTAAAAGAGAACCTTGATATAAACTAGGTTTTGTTCACGTTCATTTTTTAAAATTTTATTTTATCATTCCTTGTGGGTTAATTTTATTATATCATTCCATAGTTCGATCACATTAAGTAATATGGTGCGATTACTCCCAAATATTGATTTTCTTCCTGAACTCTTCAACTTCCCCCTTCTCCCTACCCACCCCCCACTGTAAACCTCTTTCCCCCAAAAGCTTCCATTCCACTTGCTGTCCCCACAGATTCATCAACCCTGGGGTTCATATACCAACTTATAACACAACTTCAAGAGGTCAACCCCCAATGTTGTACCACCTCTGAGATAAACCCTAATAGAAGAAACAAAAATACAGATAATATTAAAAACCAGATAAGGCATCACATGTATCCAAGTGGGAGTCCACTGACAACGTTTGAACTCTTCTGGTCAGGCTTAGCCCTCTGATCTTCTATATTCATCTCTCAGACGCACTTTCATATCTCTCTAGACAATCCAATTAATCTAAATCTCCAAACATGTAGTAATGTAAAATGTAAAAGACAAGTAATCCATGTATGTGATGCACTCCTTTGCATCAGTGTTTTCTGAAGTGGCAATATCCTCGGGGCCTCAAGAACAGTCCACTGGCTTGCAAACCCGGATGCCTGCATTTATCCTGCCTTATAAGAAATAGTAACTAACATTTTATTAGGCAGAGGGATGCCTGGATATGTTGTTATTTTCCCCAAAAGTCAGGTGCTAGAGCAAATAAGCTTGGGAATCTGTGATCTGGACAATTTTGTCAAAGTATCCACAAAAATAAACTCCACAAAACTGCATGCTACATCCTTAGTGTAGCATTTGCTAAAATCTGCGGCTGTCTGCAAGTTCACCTTTGGCTCTTTAAATCACTTGAGAGGTTTTATATGCATAATGAGTAAAATAAATGCTCATTGACTAGCTATCGTGTATTGATTGCCTACTCAGGCAACAGGTCTTAGAATTTAACGCAAACTCAGTCTTCAACTAGATGACTCATTATTTATGCATCATCTTTATTGTTCAACGTTATCTCATATAAAAGGACCACAAACACAACACAAGCTACATACTATTACCCTTTGAAGTTGCTTATGCTATTTGAATATCAAATATATCAATAGATTGCATAAATATGTCTTATAATTTAACAATCCTGATTTTTTTCAAAAAAGCAGATAACTGAAAATTATTAAGTCATATTAATTTTACAAGAAATAATGAATTTATGGAACATAGTCTAAAATGTCCACAATCGCACTAAGTCTGTCCTTCTCCCTTTTTGCCATAACGCATTAGTACACCTGGAAGTTCAGGGGTGGTGGACGAAGGGGGAACTTCCTGATAAAATGCAATTGAGCCAGAGAAGGCAACTTACACTGCTCATTTGAGTCCACTTTTTATTTTTTTTGGTACATGTAAATGTTTTGTGAACTTTGAAGTCCTGAAGCAATAGGATCTATCCTTTTTCTGATTACACTGAGAGGTAGTCTAGCATTTTAACTACAAGGATGGGCTATGGAAAATAGTTCAGCAGTACAGATTTCAGTCTCTCCATTTATTTTTGCTGTTTCGTTTTTCTGGACCCTAGTTTACTCAATTGTAAAATTAGGATACTCTCATTAACCCATCCTCCTGTCAGAGGTTCTTCTGAGAATTGAATGAATTGATATCAGTAAAGCACTTTGAATCATTCTGGGCATTCCTCAATTATTAGCCATTTTCCTGTCTGTGCCTTCATTAAATTGGAAAATATACAGGTTTGGGATCCCAGATGATTATTAATGCAACTGATCTTGTCTGTTCCTCTTCCATTGAAGGTAGGTTTTCATTGTTATTTCTTTGCTGTAAGATTGATAATGTACTATCAGTCTTGTACCTTATATTTTGAAGCAAACCAACAAACAAAATACAATAACCTGTAACCCAATGCAGATGCAGTCCGCAGAAAACACCTCAGCTTGTCAAAGAAAGGTCAATGGCCGCAGAGAAATAGCCTTGCACTGTCTAGTGAGTTGTGTTGACAACACACGTCCCTGACACCATGGTGGAAGTCCTTCATAGGAAGCAAGCTGCCTTGTCTCGGTCTAACACCTAAATCTTGAAGAAATTTACTTCCATAAAGAGGTCGAAAAACTACAGCAAAGAGAAGTGCTGACATGAGGCAATAGAACCAGGACTTGTGGTTATGTCATTAGAAGAGACAATCCATCAATAGTACCCCAGATGTTCTCAACCAAATGTTGATTTGACCTATTATATTTTTAGCCTTGCCTTGTCCCCTTCTCTTAGGAGCCTCATGGGGCTCTCCCAGTGCCTTCGGTTAGAAGCTTCAAGCCAATGGGAAACATGATGCGGCTAGCTTGAAATTTGGTCATGGGTAGGCAGGCCATGGTGGGAGGTAAGCTATAGGACAAAAAAGGCACCCTCCCTGTGCTGTTCTGGGCCAAGGGGAGAGGGGATTCTCTTAAAGAAGAAGGGATGCTGCAGAACAATTGAAAGAGGAAACACACATGCCATACCCAAAACGAGAGATAAAGAAGAAACTAAACTATAGATGCAATCTTAAGAAATAAAAGGGGGACATGATGAGGGGAATCGACAGGTCCAATATAATAAGGAAGTTCTTCTATTTCTCCTTTGCGAAGAAAGACAGGGCGTCAGGTCCGATTAGGCTGAGTGATCGTGGCGTGAATCAAATTATGGAATGGATTTGATCTTAACCTTGTCAAAGAATATGAGCTTGTCAACTTTGTGAGATAAAGGTATATTATTCCCCAGGCAAACTAAGTACACTAGTTTGAAGAAATTTTTAAAACATTAACATTTTTATTTATGAAGACTTTGAAGGAATGGTTGACATTAAGTAAGGATTGAAAATGGGACATTCTGCTCAGTAGTGGAAACAAATTTAGGAAAAAGTAATATACCAGCAGGTCGACGAGAGTTTCAGAAATGCTAGCTTGCTTTAAGACTACCGTCTGGGAACTTGCAGGATACTCTTATTAAATTGTTCCCTATTGCTTCAGGACTGCAAAGTTCACAATACATTCACAGTTAAGTTCAATGCTGTCAGAAAGTTGTAGGAAATCTGCAAAGCAAGGAATGTATTTGGGAGAGAGAGCTAGTCCTTGCACTTTGCTCTCTCATTACGGGAATCCCGTGAACGTGGTCAACCTGCAATTAAAACTGTATTTTTATCATTTGAAGCTGAGAACGATGGCTTTTGGTACTCTATCCTGTGTCACAGGGGCCAGTACACCATAAGGGTCATGCCAATGCCAGTGTGAACAAAACTAATAAGTCAACTCTCCACTAAGGTTGGCGCTGTTTCAAACTGGAAAGCTTCATTTGTCATGGCAAATTAAAACAATAAAATCGCAGTTCGTTCTAAAAGGCACTAGAAGCAATTTCTTATTCTGCAGGTGGTGGTGGTGGAGCGAGGCTGGGGAGGAAACTCAAGAGGTTAAGTGACTAGTCCAAGGTTCAAAGTTAGTATCAGATGTGGTTGTACAGCCTATGGCTCCAGTTCTCCACTCTGAGCACTTCAGGAAAGCTGCAGCCTGCAGCCCAGCCCGTAACCTCTCTACCGCCAGGGCGCCTGCTTCACAGAGAGATGACGACTTACATCACAAGTGTGTGTGTGTGTGTTTGTGTGTGTGTGTGTGTGTGTGTGTGCGCGCGCGCACGCGTTTGTTGAGTTGGGGGGTGTTCAATCCATAAAACATGAAATGATGTGGTGCAGAAATTTTATTATACCTTGTATTTCTTAAAACACTCATGTGTGCGCCCCGTGGGGAATAAGCTGACAATACAGTACTTGTCATCCCCAAGAGGGCAGCTTCTTTGATGACCTTTTGTATGGCAGGCAGGTAGGGTCTCTTTTGGTTCACCGAGGACGCTGAAGAGGAAGTGTAGTTCCACCTTCATTTGATTGTTCTCCATTAACACAAGTAATTTCTTTACATAAGAAACTAAAAAATCAAACAAAAAAAGAAAGACACTAAAATGTCTCATTTATAAGTAACTCTACAGCAGAAAACCAGAAAGGAGTTACTGGCCAACTGCAACAATTGTTCATGGAATGCAGAGAATGTATTTCCTCAGCATTACAGCCGCAGTTCTGAGCACCCCATTTGCACGAGGCTGTGGCTAATAGTGAAAATCCCCTTTGAGTCCGCAAGTGAAATTTAAACTCCACTAGATGGTTTCTGACCATTAACCAGGGTTAGGAGCTGGCATGCCTTTAGGCAAAGTGCATTGGAGTATGGATTGCACGGGGTTGGGGTGGGGCAGTCTGCCTCCCTTAGGGGTTTGCCTGGGTGTGTCCTTGAGGGAGATCACTGCATTGAGCGTCTTAGCATCACGAATCATGACCTATGAATTGTGCCCTGACTGCCTTGGTCTGAGGGCCCTGGACAAATCTTGTATCATCTTCTGTCTAGTGTAATGTGCATGTCCCAATCCTGCTTTTGTTACTGCATCTGCAGCCCCAACTTTAACTGTGATAAACTGATCTGCCACCAATCAGGGTTTCCTTACAGCTCTTCTTGCCCTATTGAAGTAGCTGTGCAGATACCAACTGGTGGAAGCCATTATAAACGGTCTTTTTCATCCACATGAAATGCCTTTTCCTTGTCTTCATCCTGTTTGACTTAATAAATGTTCTTCTTAAAAGATGTTTGAGATCTCTTTTGTATCTTGAAACAACTTGTAGCTATTTGATAAGGCTTGTCAAAATGCCATTTGTTCTGGTCTAAGAAATACGAAATAACTTAGGGTTGTGAAGATGAGATTGATCCGTTAAAGAGTATGTGCTCATTTGTTGCATTTGACATTGATTGCAGTCCTCACACTGCAAAGACATTGTCCCACTTCCGCCACGTGTCTACTCTTTCCCTGTGTCTTTCTTTCCTGTCTACACCTGCAGACCTTTGTTCGGGACCAGTGGTGCCCTTTGATCTTATAGGACTGATTGTACCTCCATGGTGTTATTGTGTACATTCTAAGCCCATCATTCGACTGAAAGGTGAGAGTCAATTTGTGCCAGGTATGAAGGATGCCCACAGGGTTGTACCCTTCTCTCTCTGACCAATACACTTGGTCTTTTTTTTTTTAATGATTTTGGCTTTTGTTCCATATTTTTCTTATACACTCCCCAGCACCTCTTATGATGATCCCTGTCCAGTCAGTTGACATAGGATCTGGACACCATCTAATTCTTCTGGTGGCAGGGTCATGGAGGCTTTGAGTTTTCTACATTATACTTTGTTTCAGTAGAGTTGAGAACAAGACTTGCATCTTAGATGAGGTCTGTGTGAACTTACGGTGTAGAAATTCTATTATCCTCAGCAGAAATAGCTAGCATCTCAGGGTTCTTCCTCCTGCTACTAAAATCTTTTTATGAGTAATAAAGCTGAAGTTATCTTTGTTCAAGGTCACACAGGTAAAATGTGGCAGGGCCAGGCTTGGAAACCAGCCCCAAATCATTCTGACGCTTTCATCTTTAACCTTTTTTAAAAATATGCTTCTCTCCATAACATGAATAACTGTATTTTTGTACAACTATATTTTTGTAAATTTAATGTACAAAACAATTGGAATGATAGGACGGAAAGGGTGTAGCTGTTTGGAAGATGAGATAGAAGGGAAGCTCTCCGGGCCCAGAGGTTTGATTACCAAGGTTTGATTCCCAGCTCTTCTCCTTGCTCCCAGTCTCCATGGAATGCGCTATAAATTTTTTAGTATAACTTTACACAGATTCTTGGTAGCAGTCAACTCTCTGTGCCTTTGGGAACAATGCCTTCTGCCTGTCTTATGTCTGGGGTTTGTGCACCTGCCCATTTATGTGATGTCTGCACTATTTACCATTGCACTGTTAGGTCAGATACTTCAGAAACTGCTCGGGGGACTCATCCTCAACTTCTCCTCACTGGTGTCCAGAGCACTTCAAGGACATGTTGATGGAACAGTCGTTCAAACAAACATTATGTTTACCCAGCAATAGACATCCTAGTGTGGCCTTTGGAGTTTGTTTCTCTAAACCGATGACACGTAGATAATTTTTCAAAAGAGCACAATGCCTAAAATAAAATAGTCTACCCGAAGCTATTTACTAAACTATTGCTCAATTTAAAAGATAACATTAGGAAAGCAATTTCCTCAAGGCTCAAGAATTTAAAGAATATTTCAGGAAATGAATTGAGTGGGTTGATCCAACCTCCACAGGTCCCAGAAGTCTGGGTTCAGATGAGTTAAAGTACCTCCTCAGTCTCGAGAAGCTACTTTGGGGGTAAGTTGGCTCTCACAGTCACACTATTTCAGAGCATGTTTTTACACCTACTTTTAACCCCTTCAGTGCCACGTGGGTTCAAGGCCAGAGGCTCAGCAAAAGGAGAGCTCAATAACCCCCAGGGAGTCTCTTTCCTGCACCAGGTTACGCTTGATGACATGACGAGGTGACAGTCCTAGAGTTTAAAACCGAGTGTGGAGCGGCCATCAAGGGGCTCAGGGGCCTCCCACACTTCTAGGACTTTGCACGTTTTGTCCCTTGTCTGATATGTCTCATCATGTGGTTAGTCGGCATGCGCTCTTCTTTCTCTCCACTGTTGAGCTGTGGGTCTGCAGTGGGTGAGGTTTTCCTTTACGATCCTTCACCTCCAATATTCTCTCGAAATCACTGGAGACATCGATAACCAAATGGGTTAGGTTTCTTTCTTGAAACTTAACACCGGAAACAAGACTATGCACAGTCTTTGGAAATTTAACAGCTGTCTTCTTCATTTTTCCCACTTTGCATTCTCCTTGAAAACTCCCATAATTCTCCCAAGCAGAAACATGGCAAGGTAAACCAGCACGCTGGATCTCAACTGAGAAAGTATATGTATATTTTCAAAACATTTTCCTTGATAGAATGATTATTATTAATATCCATCCTCCCTGCCATCACCTTCCTTTAGCATCATAAAATAAGAGATAATATCAACAATATATATTTATATTTCTGTAAATATTAAATAAAAACATACTAAATGCCAGATTGTTTATTTACCATAGTGACAAACGAGACAGACAGAAATACATGCTTGCATAAAAATTTGCAATCTGGAAAGGAACCTAAAACACAACAATATTAATAATAAGCAATAAAGAAAAAGGTGGTAAAAGACGATCATGTATGCCGTGAAGACTATCATGTGATGGTATGATCAAAGAAGGAGGTTGGTGGAAATGAGTCGCGTTAGCTGGGTGGATCAAGGAAGGGCCCTCTGTGGGTCCCTCTGACCTTGAAGTAGAGATGCTTGGAATGAGAAGGGCGAGATGAGCAAAGGTCAGGGAACATTGTGCCCCTTCAGTCCAAAAGGTGAGAGGAGGAGTGGAAAGACAATATGGAGATGGGGCCAATCCATACAGATCATCGTCGTTTCCGATAAAGGAATGAATTTTAGTCCATATGTTCAATGGACATAGTTATTAGAACACTTGGCTTTGGTCAGCGACCCCCTGTGAAACTTACTTTCAGTTGGTTACATTTGTTGAACGGCCTTACAGCTATGTTAATCTATGATCTCTGTCAGCTTTGAAGGCAGAATGTCTCAGCATAGGCTGAGACCAGAGGCACCGGAGGGCAAGGCAAGGAGACCCCAAGGCAGAACAGAGGAGTCGCACGGAGACGGAAACTGTGAGACAGAGCTGGTGACCTAGGCCAATGGAGACAGAGAGCAAGTGACCATGTAGTTGAAAGGTTGAGGACTGGAGAGAGATTAGCTACTGGCTCTGGAGAGGTGTTGCTTTGGACGAATAGCTGTATCTTTACTGTTTACGACTCCTGCCTTATAAGGAAGTTAGAAACCACCAGTCACTGCTCTGGAGAAAGACAGGGCTTGTCACTCCCGCAAACACTTTAATCTCGGAAACTCCCTGTCCTGTAAGGTCACTCTGAGTCAATATTGCCTCGATGGCAGGGAGTTCTATTTCAATCCTGGTTGTGGTAACCTGTTCATTCCCCTAATAAACTCTCTTAATTGTGAGTATTTTCTGTGAGTGTCGCGTGGCCATTGCCATGAATGATCAAACCCAGCAAAATGAAGTGCTGTAGGAGGGACGCCTGGTGTCAGAACAGGCATGGAAGGATGGAAGGGACGTGTGTCTGACCTCTGCCTCTTGGCAGGAGGAGGCCAGCACAGGTTGGGGATGCCTCCCACGCCTGCTTCCCCTACGGTTTACTGGGAATGGAGAACGACAGAACTGAGCCGCAGAGTTTTCCAGGCTGTCGGCTGGAAATTCAAAGTCGAATTGCAACCCTGTCCTCCCGGGTGACGTGGATCGGTTCAAACAGCCAGACTCCCAGTTCATAGTTCAGCCCTTCACCATTCGCACCAGTCAGGGAAATATGTCTCTATGTGTGTATATATTTGCTTATAGACATATAAATTAATGATAGATTGATAAATTATTCCAGGTCATGTGCATAAAGAGCTATATGTTAGTAAAAACTTTTTCTGTTTTTTTTTAAATTGCTTGCTTCAGCTGACTGTCCTCAGAGATTTTCCTAGCCATTAGGATTATGTCTATTTTTCTTTAATATTTTCTATTTTGGATGCAATTCAAAATGACACAGAACTAATTCAAAGATATTTTCTTTTCCTTCTTTCTAAAGTTATGTGTGAAAGCTAATTAAAATGTTTGTTTTATTTGGACAGCGCCTTATGTTTATTGCCTTTTTGGACAAAATAAATACATAGGTATTTCAAAGTTATCTGAATTTTTTAAAACTTAAAAGTTTATATTTTGCATAAATTTATTTTCAAATAATAGATTTGAACACTTATTCATAATTTCATAAATAAATGAGAGGAAGAAAAAAGAATAATTATTCTGTTTAAAATAAACACAATACAAACTCTCCTGCAGTATCACTATAACTCATTGGTTATATCTGTACAGGAAAAATTATTTATAACCCTAATGGTGGATATAATTTGAAATTTATATGTTGACTTCTCAGATTACAAACAATTATGCAAATTCACATTATGCAAAATGGATAATGACCACTTCAGTTCACAAGATGGAGATTGCCGCCTGCATTGCATGACTGACAAATCATATTATCATATCATCATGTAACTGCTAAACCTTTGAGATTCATAATCCAGCATTACTCTTGCCCGGAACCTTGACATTTGTTACTATTACTCATACATTTTTAATGCAAAATCAGAAGAATAGTAGATGTTTACGATTGTTGAAATGTGAAATGTGAGATAATGACATAGTCAATAAGTGAGGACCCTGGGGTATTTCTAAATGTATAGTGCTGTATTACTGATTGAGGCATGCCAAATAGCATGTGTAATGGGTATTGGTGAAACAGTGGATTACAATTTAGGCTGCTAACCAGAAGGTCAGCAAGGTCTGCAGTTCAAAGCCACCAGCCTTTCCCTGGGAGAAAAGTGAGAATGTGTGGTCCTATGGAGATGTGCAGTCTTGGGAACCACGGGCGTAGTTCACCTCTGTGCTATAGAGTTGCTACCGATTGGAATCCCTCAGTAGGCATGGGTTTGGCTTTCTTGGATTTAGTGGATATTGATAGTAGTTCTTGCTTTATTATTATGTGTTTAGGGAACTATATTTCTCCTGATGGCCACAGTTTTACTTTGATGTAACTCTTACAGAATTATTAAACAGTATTTAAGAAAACGTGTTTTTTTTCTAAATCTAAAGTGACCTCCCCAAATAGTTATTTTTATTCAACTAAAACATAAGAAATACTATATTGATTATATAGACTTTAAATCTTGCATCACCTTTTAAGTGAGTTAAATGGATTAATATTTTTATAATTTCTATAAAAGATGGAAAACAATCATAAAGCCACTCTCTAGTGATAAATGGCATTAGATTTAGTATGATCTCCATAGGTTAATCGTAGAATGAAAATCAATTCAAAGGAATATGAAAAGGAGATGTCAAGAGACAAGCAAAAAACCAATCAGTTCATAACCAATTACTCAGGATGTATTGCTATCTCCTGTATTTTGTTATTTGGGGTATCAAAATGAGATTATAGTTTTGTGTAGCAAATAATAGGATGTTTATGTTCATTTCATGGCTGAGATTTATAATATTCCAAGTTCATAGAGCTTGCTCTTGCTCCTATGATTTCTTCCTCCCCATGCTGGCGGAAGTCAGTCGTGTTTATGTAAGGGGGCTTTGTAAAGTTTAAGAAAAATATCCCACTCTCTTTTAGTTCTTTTCTCTATGATTTTTTAAATCCCCTTTAGGGTGTTACTTCTCTGCCATGTGTTTAGAAAATGTTAATCTATATTGAATACAGTATGTATAAAGAATTTTTCTGAATACGTTCTAACATGATAATCCATCAATCTTACTTACTTCCAAATGTGACACTAAATTATCCGTGCACACAGTCATTCAAACCTATTTGCTGGATGCCTAATATTTGTCAGGTATGTGAGGACGTAAGGTTAGAGCAACGAAAGAAACATGGCGTTGAGATTCTCACTTATTATCGGCTGGCTTTCTCACTATCTGTGATCACTCTCATTCACTATCAACGCATCATAGACATTTCAGGAGCTTGGCAATGTAGTGGCTCTGCTTTGGGCTGCAGTCTGCACGGTCTGCCATTAGAGACCACCAAGGCTTGCAGGTAGAAACGCCCATGAAGAGTCACAGCCTCCGAAACTCACACGGCCACTGCCTGCCTGTCCTGTAACGCATCTACGAGTCCGTATGGAGTCGATGGTAGTGAGTTTGGTGTGATTGATAGATATTTTATGATGAAACAAAAATAATTATCAACATATATATATATAGGCTTAATTGGTTCCAATTCATAGCTTCTACAAAAACAACAGAATGGAACAGGGCCTGGCTCTGTACTAGTCTCACAATCATTGCTGTGCTTGGAACCCTTATTGCATCCGCCATCAATCGATTCCACTGAGTGCTTTTCTCTTTTCCACCGACCCTTCAATCTACCAAACACGAGCTCTTTTACTGAGCACTGGCTGACCCTTGTCATATGTTCAGAATACATGAGACAACATGTTTGTTTGTTTATTTTCATATGCTTGAAATGAACTTGTATTTCACTAAAGAATTCAAGCTCTGTTTTAGCCACTCAGATCGATGTTTGGATGTGAGGCCTAGGGAATCTGGAAGGCATTTAAGCTTGTGAGTCTTCATTCTATTATTTTTTCTTTAATTAGCTTTATGTACTAGTTGACTTACTTAAGAGTAGGTGCAGTGCCAATCTCAATGGGATCCTAAAATCAGTACTAGTGTGCAATTCTCCCAACCCAGACCCAGTGCTCAAGCTGCCAGACTGTAGCTGTTGATGGCAGTAGAAAATGTGGGTGAGTGCAGAGTGGACACTCAAAGCCCAATGGTAGCCAACCGGACTCCCCTTACTGAACGGTTGTTGGGTTCAGGGTAGCAATGATGAAACATATAACTTTCCTCTAGTTCTTAAATACTTCCTCCCTCCCACTATCATGATCCCAATTCAACCTTGCAAATCTGGCTAGACCAGAGGATGAACATAGGCACAGATAGCAACTAGAAACACAGGGAACACAGGACAGAGGAGTCCTCCAGGACCAGTGGTGAGAGTGGCGATGCCTGGAGGGTGGAGAAAATGTGGGGTAGAAAGCGGGGACTGATTATAAGAATTTACATATAGCCTCCTCCCTGGGGGAGGGACAGCAGAGAAGGTGGGGTGAGACATTAGACAATGTAACATATGACAAAACAATAATAATATATGAATGATGAAGGGTTCAGGAAGTAGGGGGAGTGGGGAGGGAGGGGAAAATGAGAAACAGATATTAAGGGCTCAAGTAGAAGGCAAATGTTTTGAGAATGATTATGGCAACAAATGTGCATATGTTCTTGACACAATGGGTGGATGTATGGATTATGATAAGAATTGTACGAGCCCCCAATAAAATGATTTAAAAAATAAGAGATTAGTATTAAAAGGGAAGTAAAAGATTTGTATTCTAAGAAAATAAAAAGCCCAGTCTTGTTCCTGAGGAGAAAGAGGTGGGGTTTCTTCCTGCGGCCAGAGCTGCTCACCGTCCACTGCATGATCCGCGCCTCTCTGGGGCCCATCGCGGCTTTTTCCTTTTTCACCCCCATCTCTGGCTGCCTTGTAGTCTCCAAAATCTTATATTGATGTACAAGCCATTTCCTCATTGTTTGCTTTTTCTTATAATGATGGTTACCTGAAGTATTTGCCCTTATCATATGGATTAATGTTAACTTTGTAATGAAGCACAATGTTCTCTAGTTTGGGTCATGTCTTGCGGTGTTTAAAGTGTTTTGTTTTGTTTTTATTGATGCATACTATTGCATTGCATGAGTGTACCAGAGTTTGTTTACCCATTTCTCTGTAATCAGAGTTTGGGATTGTTTCTATCTTTTTGATATTACAGAAACTGCCTCAATCTCTAGAGATGTTCGTATGTCTGTGTTGTGTCCTTTCTATCTTTAGCACCTATATCCAGTAGAAGGGTTGCAGGATCATGAGATGATAGCCTTTGGATTTATTACAGCAGTGCCGGCCACACTGATCTCCCGGTGGCTGTGTGATTTGACAGTCCCCCATCCATGGATGAGGTGTCGCTTGCTCCGCATGCTATCCAGTATTAATTATTGACTGATTTCTCTAATTTTGCTCTGAGTGACTTTGTGAGGTGGTATCTCATTGTTTCAATTTGTAATTATCTTCCTTGCTGATGTTCTCGTACAATTTCTTCCTATGGTTGTTGGCCACCTGGATGGCCTGATTAGTAAATTTTCTATTCATGTCTTATGCCTGCTTTTAGATTAGGCTCTTTGTATTTTTCTTATGAAGTTTTACTTTTTAGTAGCATTTTTAAAATTAGCCCTTTATCTGATTTATCACTACTAAATATTCTCCCAATAGTGGCTTTAATTTTTAACTTTTCTGATGAAGTCTTTTGATATGCATGATATCTTGTTTCAAGAAAGTTCCCGTCCTTTAGTTTGTCTGCTACAGTGTGGATATTTTTTAGTATGTTTGGTAGTGTATTTATGCTTTCTATTAGGGCTTTTAAGTTTGCACCTATTTTTTCAGTGGTGGCCTTTAGGTTTCTGAAATTTATATTTAGATATCTGATCCATCTTGTGTTTGTTTTGTGCATTCAATACCGTCTTGCCATCTTTGCATCTAAGGTACATCTGTGTTTCTTCCAACACAGGTCTGTTGTTCTTCGGGAAGCCCACAGTGTCCTTGCAGCCCATTGTGTATTTCATGCTCATTGCCAAAGCCATAATGTTATACACATACATATGCACATGCACAAATGGACACACACTCTCAGATTTCAAGAAGTTTTTTGGAAAATAGAATTAAAAGATAAAAATAAAAACCATAAATTTCTTCCTTGATATAGGTTCCATCAATATCCAGACACTTTTGGATGCAATGATACCAGCCATTAAGCCCATCTTGAGAAACAGAGGATCCATGTTGGGCTGCAGTCTGAAAGGTCAGAAGTTCAAAACCCTTAGTGTCTCCTTGGGTGAAAGACAGTCTCCATCCCTAAAAAAAATCAGTCTTGGTAACTCCAGTGGCAATTCTACTCTGTACTACAGGATCCCTATGAATTGGCATCAACTCAGTGGTAATGAGCTTTGGGGTTTTTTGTTGGAATTACTCTTTAGCAGTTCAGAAAATCAACAAACAAAATGCCTCCAACATCTCTAAACAAACAACAGCAACATGTACACAAAGGTTGCCTTGAACTTTGCTCTTGAACAATGCACTTTATATTTGACGGGACCACGTCTGGCCCTTAGCAGCCATTGCTGTAACTGAAATTAGCCTTCGGTTCTTCCTGGTACTGTCATGCTACCGTGCCTTGAAGAATAAGGCTGGGTGGTTTTTCGCTCTGCTGTACATGGGCCACTGTGAGCTGGAATGATTCGATTCTACTGACAACGGAGAAGAGGTACTTCGGATAAAAAGATGACCTCTTTAAATATTTTTATCATGACTTGTAACCTGTCAACTTCCCACATAAGCCAGATAATTCTGAGTGGCTCGTGAATGGATTATGGAACCCAGAAGAGAAGTAGAGGGCCTTGGAGGGATGTTTGGTGTCAGACTAGAGAAGGATGTGGGTGAATACATGTCTTCTCTCTGTCTCATAGATATCATCCTTTTACAGATGTGGAATAAAGAAGGTCTCTTCCCCCTCGTTTAGCTGGAGGAAGTCACAAAGGCCCCCATGCTACTTCTTCAATCTATATAAATATGAATGTATGTGTCTATGGCTCCAGTTGTTCATTTTGTTGTCATTAGATGCCATCAAGGTGGGTCCACCCATAGCCTCCTTATGGCGACACAATGAGACACTGCCCGGCCCAGTGCACCTCACAGACACTGTGTTCACCCATCGTGTCAAAAAGGTTCCTCTTTTTCACTGCCTGCTACTTTTCCAAGCATGGTGACCTTCTCCATGGACATGTTGTCATGAGTTGACGTTTCATCGTCCTTGCTTCTAAGAGCACTCTGGATGTATTTCTTCCAAGACAGGTTTTTTCGTTGGTTGAGAAATCCACGGTACATGCAGGGATCTTGCACATGCTCTGCTGCTTACTCATCTTTTCTCATGGTAATAGATTCTCTTTTCTTGTTTCTGGAATGGCCCACTGTATAGCCAGAGGAATGACACTGTGAGTTATGTGTTGATCTGCTAAATACAAGATCATAGGTTCAAACTCACTCCATAAGAAAAAAATGAGGGTATATGTTCCCGTAAAGATGTATGGTCTTGGAATCCCTTTAGGGAATCACTATATCAAAGTCAACTTGACAGCAGAGGTTTAGTTCCTGTGCACCATCAACCCTCACACACACGTACCTCAAAAATCCAAATGGTCCCTATAATGCAAATAGTAAGTCACAAAGGCTTTGGACATCCCGGCGGTGTATTTTTCATTCTACATTTTAAGATATATTAAAGGCACATAGAAGAGATGCAGTTTTAAGTCTGCATCTCTGCAGGCACGAGTGCTCAGAGATGTCATTGCGGTCATCAGCTAAAGGAGAGATGGAATCACGGTTTTCCACAAAGGAGTTTTCTTCCCTGCTCTATACCTAGAAGCAAGCATGTGGGGAGAAAACGAGATGAGAGCAATACCGAGGAGAGTTTCGGAGTGGGGCATTCACGTTCCTGCAGGGACTTTCCACGTTTTAAGCATTTGTAAGCTGACGACACTTGGAAAAGTTAAAATAGTGGATTAGCTTGCCGTCGTGCTTGGTTCTCTGATTTGTGTAAGCTGCCTTTGAGACATCTCATTTTGTTTTGATGCCCTGTCCAACGAAATGCCACATTGCCTGGGACTACACCATTCCCACGATTAGTTGTAAATCAGACCTTGGTCATACAGAGGGTTTTCATTTGGTGATTTGGGGAAGTTGATCCCCAAGTCAGTTTTCCTAGTACATTTTAGTCTGGAAGATTTTCAAAAATCTGTTCAGCATCAGCGTAACATACAAATGTCCACTAGAAATACGAAGAAAGACATTCCAAGCAGAATATAAAGTCAGCCATGGATCTAGGGAAGGATAACAACAAATACAAGTTCAGATGAAGAAGATCCCGTGGGGATATAATATCTATTGTGGGGAGTGAACGTTGTTGTTAGTTGTTACTGAACTGGCTCTAACTACTGGCGACCTTACACATAGCAGAACCATATGTTGCCCCACGCTGTTCCAGATTCATCATAGCTGGAATGATGGAGTCGAGTGTGACGCTTGTGCTAATCCATAGTCTAGAGGATTTTTCTCACTTCCCCAGGAACCTCAACTGAAGCAGATGCCATGACCTTTTCATATTGCTAGGCTTTCCTGGTGATGTTTTCAGAGTAAGCTAGCCTAAGTCTCATCATTCTACTTCTGAGAACATCTGCTTGTGCTTTTCGATGATGTGTTCACTCTGTTTGCAGCTCACAGTTTATTCCAGAGCCTGACCGACACCACAATTTGAGAGCATCGGCTATTCCCTTCCCTTTGCACGTTCCAGCTTTCACACAGGAGCTGATTGAAATTAGCGTAAATATCAACTGGCAGCTTTGGGTTTACAATGTCAAAATGTGGCTCTTTAGTCGACTTTCCAAATTAAATAAGTATTTTAATATAATTGCTATTACTACAATAGATTTTCATTATAAATAAAAGTAGAAGTAAATAATTTCATCTTCAATTTTTGGTCCAGTAATGATGATGTTGTTTATTAGTCCAGTTATGAGTATTTTCCCTTCTTTATACTCCGGCATCATTCACACTGCAGACTATAGTCTCTAACGTTGGTCAGTAACTGCTTCAAATGCTCTTAAATTTAAGCAAGCAAGGTGGTTCCATCTACATAACAGGTCAGTAATGAATCTCTCTCCAATCTGATGCTTCTTTTTTTAACATAGTCCAGCATTATGAGACCGAGGATGAAAATAAGTTGTTTTCTAATGATATTTGTATTTCATGAAGGCTTGGATGTGTACATTTTTCCCACAACAGTAAATTCCATACTGATAATTTTTGAGCATTAAAAAAATTAGGCCAACAATAATAAAGAAATCAGAAGTAAGATCATGTTTGAGGGTGCGACAGAAGGCATTGCTAGAAAAATCATATAAATACTATGGAACAACAATATTAAAGTGTGAACCTTTTGTTTCTTCACATATATTCCAAAGGATCTGACACACCCCTGAAAGAAGGACTTCTATATCTCTAATCTTTCCCTAAATAATGCTATCCTCTTCTATTTGTGTGGTGTCAAAATAGCCATTTTGGCATCCTCAAGGGAGCTAAATTGTATGTATTTTAAATGTTCTTTGTAGTTTAGGATAAAAAAGAAGTATGAAGTGGAAATATCAGGGCTGTTGGGTGGATCAGGTGAAGTTTTAAGATGAAATGTTCCTAGGACAACCCTCGGTAGCCTGGAAAAATAAACAGGTGCATTGTTGTGATGAGTGGGAGTGGGGAAATCCTAAGCATAAATTTCCTCACCTTTTTCTCAGTAATGAACCCTTGTAATTTGTCAAACAAGTCCCTGGTATTTTCCTGTGTCCTTCAAGGAAGTCTATCAAGATTATCCTGTTAAGTCCTTCCAAAAGAGCCACCCTAACCTTTGAGTTGCCATCTTCGTTGTGAATAATTTAGCTGATCCAACAGATCCCCTCAGAAGCCACTGCTTTGATTGGACCTTTTATTTTCTTTGAAAGCACCCAGGGGAAACTAACCAAAGTGAATTACTGCGATAACTTGTCTGCAGCACCCTCTTGTTGCAGGCACATGCTCAAATACCTTTCATTTTGGAATACACTCATGGGAACGTCAATCGGAATTCTCGCAGAAAGACGTTTTTTATTACCCACAGAGAAACTTACTTTGCAAAAATCCTTTACAATTTAGAAATATAAATACTGTATGATCCAGAAGAGGAGTGTTGCATTGGTCTGTGATCCGCATGGTTCACAGTTAGAAAACACCTGCACCTCTGAGGCAGAAAGACTGGACTTTCCTTGCCCCCATCAGTGACAATCTCAGAAACCCTCAGCAGCACATTATGAGTCAGCATGGACTCAATGGAAGTGAGGATTTATAAAATATGATCCAGAAATCGGAATACTTGTTTATATCCCCGAGAAATAAGTGTTGTCTCTCTGTCTCTCTGTCTCTGTCTCTCTCTCTCTCTCTCTCTCTCTCTCTCTCTCTCCTCTCTCTCTCTCTCACACACACACACACACACACACACATATATACATTTTCATGGAAATGACCTAAATATTCAGTAATGGAAATGTTAAGAAAAGGCTTTCACAGTAACGAAAATTATTCTGTGATAGGTAACAGAGGTGGAGGGAAAGCTCAAAAAGACTCAAATTCACTAAAATAAAGTTGATTTCCAACTAATCGTGACCCTTTAGGACAAAGTTGACCTATTAGTGAGGATTTCTGAAGCTGTAAATCTTTATTGGAGCAGAAATAACTTCATAGTTTATCTGCAGGGTGGCTGGTGGACTGGAACAGCCAACCTTGGGGTTAACAATCCAATTCTTACAGATACCATAATAGAGCAGGGTAAATCACAGATAGATGGTAGACAGATATTATGTTTTCCAGGCAAAAACACATAAAAATGCAAGAAAGAACATAAAGACTTTAGATGTAAAAGGAATCAAAAGGACCTAGGAGAGCAGCTGGTACATGAGGACCTATATCTCAGCCATCTGGTGCTGCAAAACACCCACACCTCACCCCCCTGGGAAGTGGTAAATGTTTGGTACTTAACTAAAAAGCTATAGAAAAAATAGTTCTGGAGAATGTTTTTTAAAAGACTCTGTAATTTGTCACTCACAAATTCTCGTTGTTAAACTTTTGTTTTCATAGATGAGGTATATATATAGCCACGCACAGAATTTATTTAAAACATCAACTCAGTCAATATATCACAATTAACACATCCTACTCACAGAACATTCTAAAAACCTTACTACCCTTGATGCTAATACAAAAATTGTTTAACTTTGTTAAAAATGTGTTGAGACATTCAGCTACCAGTTTATTATGGGCTTCATTTTAAAGTGCAATGTATAAAATTAAGAAGGAAAATTTTAAATCTGTTTTGTTAAGCTTAGTTTCACATCTGTTCATTACAGTGTGATTTCTCAAATTTTATTTTTATACACATAAGGAAAAGGCTGTTTTCAATATGAGGAATGAATAAGAGTAATAACTCGGAGAACAGCTGTATGTTTTGTTCGTAGTGGTTATATAATTGTGTTGATTAAAGTGTTTCCATGAAATACTCCATACAAAAGATGATTCTTTCAAAAAATTGACAGTAAAATTAGGGGGATTTTATACCATTATTTTATTGAGATTGGATTCCCACACTCCTCCGCCTACATGCACACATAATTTCTGGCCCCTGAAGCCCAAGAATATTAGAAAGGTAGAGCAGACCTTCGGATATCTAGACAACCCTAGAACTAACGAAGTGTTCTATTCTAAATCAGGGAACCCCGTCTGTATAAGACTGGGACTCTAGCTCCGTAGGAAATTCTTCGGCTGATTTTTTTTTTTTTAAGTAGATCACCCTGTCTTCCTTCTGAAGTTCTTTTGTGTGGATTTAAACTCCCAACCTTCAGTTCTCACTCAAGCATGCTAACCAGTTGCACCAGCCAGGGTCTCCCATGGTGAGCCTGTGCTGCTTAGGTCCCATGGAGTCCGTTCTGACCCACGGTGACCTCACAGTTGTTTCCATGCTTAAGCCCCCGCTGCAGCCATTGTGGCTGTGCCGCTTGTCAGGGACCGTCTTCTAAGTCACCATCTCGCTACTTAACCAAGCAGGAGGTCCTTTTCCAGGGATGACTCTCTCTTACCAACACGTCTAAAGTACATGAGACCGACTGCCTTTCCATCCTCACCTTTCAAGAACATTCTGTCTGAACTTCTCCCGAGACAGATTTGGAATTAAATAAATACTCGGATTTAAATAATTGTTTAAATCATCTAAAAGTAGCATCATTAAGTTTGATTGAACAGGATCAAAAATCAGGAATAGCAGTGGTTTGATACGCGAGTTCATTTTCATATGCAGAAGCAGTCCCGAGATTGGCAGTCTAGTGCTGCCATCAGCGACTCAGGAATAAACTGGGTCACAAGCTCCCTGCATCTTTGTTTCTTTGTCCCTGGAGTGGTGGTGCTCCCATCGTTGCCATGGAATTCCACAAAAGAAGAAAGTCAACGCAGTTGAAAAGGGGGCTCTTTCTAGACCTGACCGATTTCCTTGAAGAAACCTTTGAAATTCTTCCCTGTAACATTCACTTCTGTCTACTGGTTAGGACAGTAAAACAGCCAAAGCTAGGAACAAGGTATGATGAGAAATGTTTCCTTTGGATGGATAACGTTGCTGGCCCTCAAGAAAGCATTGGTTATAAAGAGGGCACGCATGGATTATAAGTTACTAGCAACATAACTCCATAATGTAAATTCAAGTTTTCTTTGAAGATATCGGGCGCAACTGCAAAACACAAGCAAACATAAAACCTTACACTGAGCACCATCAAGTAGAAGCCTACTCATAGCCACTCTGCAGAGGAGGGTTGACCTGCCCCAGAGAGTATCCAAGTATAGGAGAGCAGAAAGCCCCATCTCTGTCCAGTGGAGCTCCTGGGGGTTTAGAATGGCAGACCTTCCGGATGTTCACCAAAGGCATAACCACTACACCACCAGTGTTCTTTAACCAGGATTCCTTAATTTACCGAAACAACTAGGAAAACTACATGCCCATACAATCTTCTATACTTGGTCATGTGTTCTTATAATCATTTTAAAATAACTAGATCACCACCATTAATTTCTGAATACATATTTATATATTTGAGGTTGATCTCATTTTTCATAGAGTAATAATTTTTTCTGAATCGGTACCATTTGTTAACTACTCCCATTTTATTATTGAAAATACTATTTCTCGTTATATATTTTTCTATTATTTTTTGTCTGTTTGGTAATTCCATGGAAGTTTTTAAGAACCCTGGCTGTGTTGTGGTTACACATCAGGTTATACATTTGAAACGTCAGTTCAAAACTCTCCATTGCACCAGGACGGAAAGCAGAGATTTTCTGCTCCCGTAAAGATTCTGTTTCTGAAACCCACCAGGGCAGCTCTACCCCGTCCTCTGGGGTAGCAAGGAGTTTGCATCAATTGGTGGCAGTGGGAGAAAGAGACAGAGAAACAGAGAGGCAGAAATACAGAGACAGAGACAGAGAATGTGTGTGTGTTACAGTCTCAGAAAACCACAGGGGCAGTTCTGCTCTGTCCTACAGGGTCACTAGGAGTCGTCTTCAACGCGAGGACCTGAGATCTGATCCCATGAAGTTTACAGCCTCAGCATCCCTTTAGAGGATCACTATGAATCGCCTTAAAAAGCAATACATTGGCTGCTTCTTTTATTTAAAGGAGTTTGGGTAAGACTGTTCTTCCCCAGTGTTAGCAAACATTTCATTATTTTTCTTCATTTCTAATCTATGTGAACTTTAGAATTACTTCAAGTTACTATGAGTGAATTCAGATAACTTTGACAGTGATTGTGGCACCCTTTAATTTTTAGATCAATCTGGGTATAATTCTTATCTCCAGAAGCTTGCGTTGTCCTTGTAACACAACACGGAGCACAGGGCCATGTTCTCCCTGTGCTGTGTGAGAGGCTCGTGTGATCGTGACCGTGACCTGTGCTTCTTTTAAGTCTGCTGTGACAGACATTCTAGTTTCTATGATCTACAGAACAGATTCTCTTTTTCCTATAACTTATCTCAGTTGGCATTGTTTAATGGCTTGTATTATCAGGGAAATTATTAAATAAAATTTATTTTCATACCTGCTCAGTTAATTTTCCTTGATTTTTCTGAAGAGGAAATGCCATTAGGTATGAATTTCAAATTCATATTTCTCTTTATTCTTACTTTTCTTACCTCATTGGATTGGGTAGAACTTTGACATAAGAAAAAAGTGGTAATAATAATCATCTTGACTTTGATGTTTGCCCTTAAGAAAAAAATTCTGATAAATTTCTTACTAGGTTATGAGCACATCCCTATATTTCGAGGTTGCATTTATTTAAAAAAATCAATCAGTAATAGTTGTAGATTTTTTTCTTTTAATCTAGTATAGTATGAAACTATACTAATTTTAATTTTCTTAAATTTCCCACATTGCATAATCCTTTCATTTCATCAGCTTCCTAGCTCATAATGTATTATGCCTTTAATACTCATCTAAATTATATTTATTAATATTTTATTCACCTATTTTGTACCAAAATGAGTTTAATCTATACCCTTCTTAATTTATTCTGTGGTTTGTTAGGAGAAGTTTAGTTGTGAACTTCCCATTGCTTTAAGCGCGCAAGAGTGGTTTCAATAATATAAGACAGTTACAGTGAGCGAGTCTGACTCAAGATTAAGGGCATAACCCAGAGTGCATAGTCTTCCGAAGACTGCTAGCAATAGCCACCAGTTTCAGATTATCCCGGATCATCTTTATCTTTAAAAACTAAAACTGTGGGGACCCAAAGATTTGATCATGCACTGGCATGACTCTCAGCAATCGAAAAGCACAATGCATCAGGATGACTGTTTATCGCAGCATAATAGTATAAATCTGAACCCGTCAAACGAGAGATCGTTACAAACACAGAGCTCCTATGTCCTGGTGCATTTGTAACCCTCTGTGCATCATTCGCAGAGGATTGCCAATCTAGGGAATGCACTAATCCGGAGATTTTGTAGGGGTAGAATTTCTTAGGCAGAATTGATTGGATCATTGTCTATGTGGCTGAACTGAATCACTAGTCCCCTGACTCCCAATAGATCAAGCTGATATCTTGTGGTTCAAACTCCTTTATTCACTTGCCTCTAATTACATGTTGGGTCTTTCTGGCAGACAGAAAATATGCTGAGTCGAGACAATTGTGAGCAATAGCTAGGATCCACCCTTGAGTTACCACCTTAGTGTAAATTGTAAAGTTTCATCCAAGAAACCCATTATGAATAACAAAGACACACCAAACATTTGGGGAATTCCATGGGTTTAAAAGATATAACCTATTTAAAAATTGGGGGGGGATGCTCATATGTACGTGTGTGTGTATGTGTGTGCATGGATATAAGTTCTAGTGTACTGTTGGGTAAACTTTGGGCTGATAACAGCAAGGCATTGGTTCACACACACCAGCTGCTACTTGGGAGAAAAATTAGGCTGTCTGATCCCATAAAGATTTACAAAGCCTCAGAAATTCTGTGAATCAGAAATGGCTGGATAGCCGGAGTTTGGGAGATACACAGGCATGTATATATTGACACACCCACCTATATATTCACATAAATATCTGGTGCTAACTGAATGTATTCAATGTAGTTTCTTTGTTTTTATTTTTTCTTTGTCTTTATTTTTTCTAGATATATTTAATTGAAAATTAATTGGATATGTAAGTGCATCATAGTTTTTTTAAATAATGTTTTAAACCACCTCCTTGTCTAATATTATTAACTTAAATCACCTCCTTGTCTGGTATTATTAACTTTAAACACCCCATTGTCTGGTATTATAAAGTTTATTATTAATGTCATATTTTCTCATGGAGGAGTTTTTCTACAAGGAGGAGTTTTAAAAAATAATTTATTTTATTGTTATAATTTGCTATGTCTTTAATTTATTAGTTCCTTCTTTTATCTGTATCCTCCCTTTTATATATTTTTTATCTTTCTTAAAAAATTCTCAGATAATTTTTATACTTATTATTCCTTTTATATGTATATTTTAGATTATGCATCTTTCAGTACCAATGAGACAGCATCCTATGTGTTGTGTTTTTCATATTGTTCATCTGTAAGTACTTCATAACTTCCGTGTTTATTAACATACCACATATGATGAAAATTTTATATTTTTAGAGCTCAGTTGCCCCTTACATTGGAATTTTTCTATTGTTTTGTTTCTGATTTCTACTTTCAAAGTAGAAAGCTATTTCACAGAAGACAGCATTTATGGTTTTAATTTTTGGAATATTGGAGCTTTTCTTTCTAGGTTGTTATATTACGTTTTATAAATATTCTTTCGTTGTAGAAGTAATGTTTTCTTCTTTTTGGTTTTATTCAAGGTGGGTTTTTTTATTCCCTACAAGTATCTGAAAATTATTTTCCTTTGTTCACCTTCACAAAATCCTAACTTATTTTTGTCTATTTGATCTACCATCTCCTAAGGACTGCATGCTTTACTGCACCCTGATGGTTGGTGTTTTGTATGTCATGCTTTATATGCCTCGCAGTTCTCTCTGTATATGTCTTAGTCCCCTTCTGCTGTTTGATGTGTAAATGTCAACGGCTGTTCTGTCTTTCTGGAAAGCTATACTTTAAAATATAATAGAAAAAGAAAACAACACCTCTTTCCTTTGATTTTTGTGGTTTTACGATTTCATTCAGCTGTGTCTGGAAGCATGCATTCATTAAATGTCATATTACGTAATTTTAATGTTAAATTAAAGTTTAGATATATGTGTGATATATTTACAATATTGTATGCTTATCTTTTCAGGGAATAATAATCCTGAGTTTGAACAAAGGAAAGTGAGGTTTTTGTGTGTGATACAGTACTGATAGTTCAAAAACCAATGGAGTTTTTTTGTTTTTGACGTCTTGCCAAAATAGGTTAAATTAGATAGAATTGAATAAATTATTTAAAGACTCCTTTAAATTATAACTTTAATTCTAAATTCATATTTGTTTGGATGGACATATGATATCAAAATCTGAAGGTCCAAATATTTATCTGCCCATATCAGACTATTAATAAATCTCAAAAAAGTAAATCTTCACTGAAAGAGAGTTTTAACTGAACTGCTAAAATTACCTTTCATGGTACTCTGGAAAAACTGACAGAGTGACAGTGTGTTAATCCAGATTGACTAGAGAAACAAATCTAGACACTCATATGTGTTTATGAGAGAACTTTATATCAAAGAGCAATTGTACATTAAGAAAACATCCCAGCCCCATCCAGTCAAATCCATAAATTCGATATTACCCCACGTCAATATTACTCCATATGTCAATACTAGTCCATACATTCCTCTTTAGACTCACGCATGCAGGCAATGACACCGAATTCAGGAAAACCAGATGCCAGTGGATGGAATGCCCTGTTGATCTAGTGGCAATGGAAGTACCTCAACGTTGGCAGAGGTGTCCACGTGGTTCCTCCAGCTCCAGAGCTCCAGTGTAGCGGTCAGTGTCTTGTCAGCAGGAAGATGAAGCAGAGAGTCTCTGTGTATCTGACCTCCAGTGAGCTATTTATCTCCATGGCACCTCCAAATGAGGTCATCAAGCCGTGACCTGATTGACAGGCTAGACTCCACCCCTTACCAAATTGACACCAGATTATGTAACTACACCAGATTATGTAACTACCACAACCACCCCTTTTTCACTTGACACTTTTTCAGAACACTTTTTCGCCATACATAATTTTTAACAGAACGCTAATAAAAGCGTATCTGTACCTAACAGGCTAAAACTAAATTGCATACAATCAAAAATATGCCACTCTTATTTAAGCATGACATTCTATAAGTGAACAAAACAAAAATAATCTATGCATATGTGAACACCTACACCATAATCCTATGAGCATATTCCCCCATATAGGAAAGTTTGTAAGCCAGCCATTCCATGCCTTTATCTGCCCCATTTTTGGTATCCAGTTTTTCCACTGCCCACTTACATCAACCCAGGGCTCTTAGGACATAATCATATTCTTTGATGTGAAGAATCTTCATTTCAGTTGGAACCTTGTGAAATCCACATGCATAAGCAAAGTCAAATCAGGACAGGCCATCCATAAGGTCAACAACAATATGCACCAATTAACAGGCTCAAATATCTTATCTTCATCTGGTCAGGTTCAGATCAGCTCAATGTAGGCTGCTCACTTAACTTCAAAAGGGTGCCCATTAGCTTCATTGTTTTCAACCATGTGTCCCACACATTCTTGTACTAGGTCATGAACTTTAGACCAGCCAACTTGCTCTTGTCTTATCTAGTCCCTGTGAACAAGGTCCAAGGATGTCAGTGGCAAGACTCAACCCATCTCTTTATTGATGCTTTTCTCTCACTTCGACTCTAGTAGATCCAAGTGGTCACCTTGTAAGCATTTCAGCCTGTTCACAGGCTCTCCTTAAAGTTCAGTCCTAGAGAGGAGAGTTTCTTTTTTTCTTTCTTCGTTTTTAAAATACTTTTATTGGCGTCTCTTACATCTCTTCTCACAATCCATTCATTCCTCCAATGTGTCAAGCATATTTGCACATATGCCTCCATCATCATTTTCGAAGCATTCTCTTCTCCCTTGAGCCCCTGATCTTAGCTCCCCATTTCTTTCCCCTCTCTCCCCCGTCCTCCCTCCCTCCTGAACCCTTGATAAGTTATAGATTATTATTTCCATATCTTACATCATCCTCTGTCACCCTTCGTCCACTTTGCTGTTTTTGTCCCCCTGGGAGGGGGTTCTAGTTGATCCTTGTGATCGATTCCCCTTTTTTCCTCCCACCCTCCTCTAATCCTCCTGGTATCTCTACTCTCCTTGTTGGCCCTGAGGGGGTTATCTGTCCTGGATTCCCTGTATTGCAAACTCTAACCTGTAGCAGTGTGCATGCTCTGGTGTAATCTGATTTGTAAGGTAGAATTGAGGTCATGGTAGTGGGGTGAGGGACACACCAAAGAACTAGAGGAAAGTTCTGTGTTTCATCTGTGCTGTACTGCACCCTGACTGGCTCATCTCTTCCCTGTGACCCCTCTGTGAGGAGATGTCCAATTGTCTACAGATGGCCACTGGGTCTCCATTCCATGCCCCCCCATGCCCATTCACCTTGAGTATGGTTTTATTCTGGGTCTTATATGCCTGGTACCTGATCCCATCGACACCTCATGATCACACAGGCTGGTGTGCTTTTTCCATGTGGATTTTGTTGCTTCTGAGCTACATGGCCACTTGTTTATCTTCAAGCCTTTAAGATACCAGATGCTATATCTTTTGATAGCCAGGCACCATCAGCTTTCTTCACCATATTTGCTTATGCACCATTTTGTCTTCAGCAATTGTGTTGGGAAGGTGAACATCACAGAATGCCAGATTGTTAGAACAAAGTGTTCTTGTCTTAAGGGAGTACTTGAGTTGAGGCCCAATGTCCATCTTCAACCTTAAATATTAACATATATATGAATACACAGTTCTATTTACCTCTCATTATATATTTACATATGTATATGCCTGTATTTAGGCCTTTATAAATGTTCTATATGTCCTGGTTATTTCCTCTATTTCCTTTTTACTTCCCTCTTGTCCCACCATCATGTTGAGCCTTCATTCTGGTTTAGTAATTCCTCACTGCTACATTGCCCTTTATTGAGCCCCACTACCTATTCTACGACCTTCCTTCCATTGACTTTAGCTCACTTGTTGTTCCCTTGTCCCTGACTTGGTCCCTTCCCCTTCCTTTCTCCCACCTCCCCTTCTCCTGTATCCCCCAGAACCATTGATCCCATTCTTTATATATCTGAATTATTTATTCCACATATTTTATCTAGATAGACATGTAGAAACAACAGAGGAAGTCAAAACCAACAATACAAAACGATAACAACAACAGAAAACAAGAACAAAATAACCACAACAAAAAGAAAGTCACTGACAAAAATGGAAAAGCCTATACATGTTCAAGTTCTGTTTCTTGGCCATTACAAGTGTTTTCCAACCAAGTCTGATGGGGTGCCACATTCTCTTTCCCAAGTCTACTTTTGGAATTCCCCAGGTGTTTCATCAGTCTGCTCCCCCTGCTGCCCTACTGCATGCCCTCAGTGCCTTGCCTCAGTGTGATGGGGCCAGACCGTGCACTATTCCCACACTGTTCCTCGAGTGCTGTCCCCCACAGCGCCATGGTTCAGTGAGGGATGCCATATCCCGTGGTGGATCCGGCTCTATGGTCCTCCCCATGTATTCTGTTCCAAACAGGAACATCGTCCTCGGGGCTTGGTGGGCCAGGATGTCCTCTCCTCCCTCTCCATCCCTTTGCGTTTCTCCCATGTGCTCTAATCCAATGTGCTCCTTTCCCCAAGCTGTAGCCCCAGTGCTGTACTCTAAAGTGCATTCTTCTTAGCGGGGGGGGGGGGAGGGGGAAAGATGTCCCCATAATCGGCCAGCCCCACAGACCTCTCTATTGGTTCCCTGGTACATGCCGGTATATTGTATTCACATCTTGGCACGTCAGGTTGAAGCTTTCTCTCTCTCTCCTCCTGTGGAGATATGAACAATACCCTCCCCCTTGGGTGGAATAGTGCCCAGCTCCCCACCATCCATGTCTTTTTTTCTTTTTTCTTTCTCTTTATTTCCCCCTCTTATTTAGTTGGTTGCTGTATATATCTCTGGATTGGATTTGGGCCCTTCCATAGTTGCTGGACTTCACCCCAGGGATGTACGCATATAGTAGCTTTTCCCCTATTCTCTGTTTTAGTTTAGTTTTTTTGTTTGTTTGTTTAAGCTACCTCAGTGGACTCATGTTGTACTTGTCCTTGTGTGCTTGACTTACTTCACTTAGCATGATTTCCTCCAGTTCTTCCCATGCAGCCATGTGCTTTATGCGTTCATCACTGCATTTTAGGGAAGGATAGTACTCTACTGTATGTACATACCACAGTTTTTTGATCCAGACCTCTGTTGATGGAAATTTAGGTTGTTTCCAACTCCTTGCAATTGTGAACTGTGCCGCGATGAACATTGGAACACAGATGTCTGGCCGTGGATTGTTTTTTGTTTCTTTTGAGTATATGCCCAGTAGGGGTATTGCTGTGTCGTATGGTAACTCAATTTCCATCTGTTTTAGATATTGCCAAATCGGTTTCCATAGTGGCAGTACATTCCTCCAAGTCCACCAGCAGTGGATGAGAGTTCCTATCTCCCCACAGCCCCTTCAACATTTGTTATCTCTGATTTTTCTAATTGGGCTATCTTTGAGAGTGTTAAGTGGTATCTCATTGATGTTTTAATTTTCATTTCTCTTATAGCTAAAGATCAGGAACATTTTCTGATATGTTTATTGGCTATTTGGATTTCTGCCCCTGTGAAACTTCTATCCGGGTCCTTTGCCCACCTCCTCAGTGGGCAGTTAGTTTTTTTCTATTGTAAGCTTGCAAAGTATTGTAGATTTAGTAATGAGGCCTTTGTCTGATGTGTCATTGCTAAAGATGAGTTCCCAGTCTGTGGGGTCCTTATTATATTCTGGGTGAATTCTTTCGATGTACATTGGTGCTTTATCTTCATTATATCCCACTTGTCAATTTGTGACTCCTCTGTATTTGTATCCTTCCATATTTCTGATAGGCTATGCATATCTGATAACCTCTGCCAAGGTTCTCAGGTTTCTCCAAATTCTCTCATTAATGGCCCTAATAGTTTGGGGTTTTATCTCTAGGTCTGTGATCCATCTTGTCTTTATTCTTGTGCATGGAGTAAGGTAAGTGTCTTGCTTCATTTCTTTGCAGGTAGATATCCATTTTTTCCAGCACCATTTGTTGAAGAGGGCATCTGGTTCCCATTTGATACTTTTTTGGCCCTTATCAAAGATCAGTTGCCTGTATGCTGTGTTTTTATTTCTGGGTTTTCAGCTCTTTGCTGTTGGTTCAGACCAATAACTGTTGTTATACCAGTATCACACTGTTGACTAGTGTGGCTGTATAGTACGTGCTAAAGTCAGGTAGAGCAAGTGCTCCCACTTTGACAGAACTCACATCTTTACTGTATTGAGTCTTCTAATCCATGAGCACAGGATATTCTTCCATTTGTTGAAGTCACTCTGGGGTTCTTGTAATAGTGTTCTATAGTTTTCCTTATACAAATCTTTTGGGGTTTTTTAGTCAGGTATATGCCTAGATATTTCAATTTGTGCTTGGCTATTGTAAAGGGTACTACCTTTTTGACTGGAGAGGAAAGTTTCTTTGTGGCTCCCAATTTTTTCAAATTCAAAAATCCAAATAGATCCTTTTCCCCCCTCCAACTGATCAACACCATTGAACACTGGCTAGAACTTTTCAGAGCCTTCCTTGCAGGTGTGTCTTAAATCCATTTAAATGTACAATTTTTTTGAGGTTAAGAGTGGCTTTAATTGGGTAGGGAAAGCTAAATATACAATTTTAATAGCTCCAGGCAAGTAGGTTTACAAGCTCTCTATTTTCATATGTCCCAATAAGCTTTTCTATCAACCATTATATCAACAATAATAAGCAGAAGAAACCAGTATAAACAAAGTAGAATCAGATACTAAACTCAATTCTTAAAACAGTCAAGTTAAATCCTTATTTAGCTTATCTTAATCCTTATCTAAACTATTCCATTGATACAAAATATGGCCCTAGGTCTCTGGCTGCATCAAGCCAGAGCCAAGCTTTCTGTCAGGCATTTTGACCATCTGAAAGCCATGTTCCTTAAGGAGAATGGTCTCTGAGAATTTCAAATGGCAATTTCCAGCCCCTGAGTTCAAAATACACATTAATCACATTCATTTTTGCCATTTCAAAAAGAAATAACCAAGGACCAAAACCAAACAAACTAGTCAATACTTTAACTTCTATATTCTTTCCAGAAAACAACCCACTAAACTGCATGGGCATATCTGACTTCTGGCTAGCCAGAGAAGAAAACCTGCTGTGAGGCAGGGGTCAAACAAGCCAGCATCTATGCTCCATTTTAAGATGTGTTTCTCTAGTGCCCCAGTCCCAAGGTACCATAATGTTAGTCCAGGTTGACTAGAGAAACAAATCTAGACACCAATATGTCTGTAAGAGAGAACTTTATATCAAAGAGCAATGGTACATTAAGAAAACATCCCAGCCTAGCTCAGATCATGTCCATAAGTTCAATATTACCCCATATGTCGATACCAGTCCGTAAATTCCTTTTCAGACTCATGCAGCAATGCAATAACACTGAATGCAGGAAGACTGCAGGCCAGTGGGTGGAAAGCCTTGTGGATCCAGCGGCAGTGAAAGCATCACAGTGCTGGCAGGAGTACCCATGTGGCTCCTCCAGCTCCAGGGCTCTAGTGTAGCTCCATGTGTCCCCTCAACAGGATTGTCTCACAGGGAATGTTTCTGTGTCCTGCCTCCAGCAAGCTATTTATCTCCATGGTGCCTCCAAATGAAGCTATCAAACTGCAATCTGATTGACAGGCTGGATACCACCCCTTAGCAAGTTGACACCAGATTATGTAACTGCCACAGATAGTCTATTAGTAGGACTATGGAAAATTCAGTGAAAAGTGTTATTTTTCAGTCTGTTCTAAACATATAAATTTTATGTAGCAGGGAGCCTTTCTTCTTCAGGTAAAGGGAAATAAAATTCAAAGAAAAATAATTTTACTCATGAGAATATTTTTAGCACTGCTGATATACTAGAAACTGGTTTTTTGTCTTAAAAACGTGATGTAAATATATTTGGACAAAACTCCTAAGAATATTTCTGATTTCCAAACATGCTCTCTTTGTATAAAAATATCTCTATTAATTCTTGTGTAAGTCTGGGTACTTTAGAGAAACAAATCCACAGAAACTCTTGTATAATAGAGAGTTTTATATAAAGGTTAAGTGCACATCAAGCAAACATCACAATACAGTGCTGCCCAAGCCCACAAGTCCAACATTAACCCATTATTAACCCATATGTCCAACACCAGTCCACCAAGTCCTCCTCCATCTCACAAAACAGATGCAATGATGCTGACTGCAGGAAGAAAGCTGAGTCAGTGAATGTGTAAGCATCTCAGTGCTGGCAGGGGTCTTCGCATGACTGCTCCAGCACCCAGGGCTGCATCAGGGTAGGTGCATATAGCTTCTCCTCAGGAATGTCTTGCAGGAAGTGAACCTTGCCAGCTAAAGCAAGAAACTGGCTAAGGCAACTGCACCCTGGTCTACCATCAGAAAGCAAGAGACCTGAGAACTCTAAAGGCGAGGCGCAGGGAGCCATTTATCTCTCTGCCCTTCAATTAACCCCACATGTGTTTATTGGCCAGGTTGGGACAATAAACTAGCTATATCATTCATCATAGGAATCACATGAGATAAAATTAGTTCTTAGACCAGAGAAATTAATCTAGAGACACTCAGATGTGTGTAAAAGAAAACTTTATATCAAAGAGCAATTGTACATTCAGTCATATAGTAATATTTTTATTATCACCTTGTACCAGGCGCTATGCAAGAAAGCAAGATGTGAAAGGAGGCACAGGATTTTCTTCATTTTAATCAACACGTACTTATAATGTACTTTTATGGCCAGGAATTATTGTGAGTACCTTCTAAACATTAACTCATTCAATCTTTCACACAAGGCCGTGAGTTGAGTATTCCTAATTATCAAACCTACTTTGGAGAAGCGTCACTGGAAAATTGAAAGAACAAGTACTTTTGTCCAAGCCTCCCAGTTGACAGCAGAGCTGTGGTTCAAATCCAGGTCCTCTGGCTCTAGAGATGTACTCCACACTCCAGAGAAAGTCATCTCTAGTTTGAATGTTGGCTCTATCTCCTACCAGTTAGTTGACTTTGAACAAATTCACTCACCTCTCTCTGCCTTATGTTGTTTATCTATAGAAGACAATTTAGACGAGAAAAATAATGCCTTTGAGAAATGAGCGTACCAAGCACTCACCATACTTGTAAACATTCTAGATGTCCAATAAAGTGTTAATAATTTCAATTCTATAAATTTCAAATATTTGTCATTAACCCAAAAGTCAATAATTATGCATGGGCCATAGAAAGAAAGTAGAAGTCATAAACTGTCCCCATCTCCCAGATATGCTACTTTTAGCAAGCTACTTAGTGTTGGTGGGCATTAGTTTCTTCATTTTAATAATCAAGATTGAGAGAAACATGCCCCAAACTAAGCATACAAATTTACTCTTCGCCCAATCAATCCTTTATGGTATTGGCCATATAAAAATGGTGTGTACTTGCAGAATACTTATAACATGCTAAACATAGTTATTTCCACACAATAATATGAGTTAGCAGAAGAAACGATTGGGGGTAATTTTGGTTGAGATGATTGTTGTTTTCATACAATAAAAATCAATAAGAGATATCTTAGGCATAGTAATAGTAGTTAACACATCCATGATGGCCTATCTCCCACTCCCAAGCAATTAAAGTCAAATGAGGTATCTTGAAAATAAATCCTACTTTAAATATATCACAGCATGCGACGGCTTCTATGTCAATGTATCAGTGTCTTTTCCTGGCAGGGTTGTGGTTGGGAGTTGTATGCTAACTGTTGCGCCAGCTGCTCAAAGTTACCAGGAGCTAAGGAGCTTCTACTCAATTCCCAGTCACAATCTCGGAAACTCCCAGGGCCAGTTCTACCTTGTCCTGTATGATCTCTATGAGCTGTCATTGATGGCACTGGGTGAAGGTTTTTATTTTCTCTCTTTTTTAAATCATTTTATTATGGGCTCATACAACTCTTATCACAATCCACACATACATAAATTGTGTAAAGCACATTTGTACATTCAGTGCCCTCATCATTCTCGAAACATTTGCTCTCCAACTAAGCCCCTGGCATCAGGTCCTATGAATCAGGTATCAGGAATCATCAGAAAAAAAACTTATCATAGTGAATGTGGCGGGGGGTGGAGGGCGGTGCGGATTGGAGACCCAAAGCCTATTTGTAGGCCACTGGACATCCCCTTACAGAAGGGTCTCGGGGAGACGAGCCTTGCAGGGTGCAGTGTAGCAACAATGAAACATCCAACTTTCCTCTAGTTTCTAAATGCTTCCTCCCCTGCTGCTTCCCCCACTATCATGATCCCAATTCTACCTTGCAAGTCTGGCTAGACCAGAGGATGTGCACTGGTACAGATAGGAACTGGAAACGCAGGGAATCCAGGGCGGATGATCCTTTCAGGACCAGTGAGTGGTGTGAGTGGCAATACTGGGAGGGTAGAGGGAGGGTGGGTTGGAAAGGGGGAACTGATTCCAATGAGCTACAAGTGACCTCCTTCCTGGGGGACAGACAACAGAAAAGTGGGTGAAGGGAGATGTTGGACAGTGCAAGATAAGACAAAATAATAATTTATAAATTATCAAGGGTTCATGAGGGAGGGGGGAGCAGGGAGGGAGGTTTTTTTTTAAATTTTTTCTTCCTGCTGTCCCTCCATTATCCTGCACTTGAAGTCCCATCTCTGCCTTTCCCTTGAGATGACTTACTGCACTGGTCCAATATATGACTGCTCTAGAAATTCTGTGTGCTCAGTTACCACCACCAACACTACGATTTCTTAGTTTCAATCCAAATATCAAAGGAGATAACCCAATTTCACACAATTTTTGCCAGCTGCCCATTCACTCATATCTTGTGGTCACCACTTAGTATACAATTAATTAGCAAAGACACCTGCCTTTGGGACTTGCCCATGCTTTCGTGAGGCCCAGAAAGAATCTAATAAACACATCTAATAAGGAAATAACTTACATGTGGAGTTTGTTAGAAAGATTATGGAAAATATAAAAGAGACTAAATAGCGTAGGGGAATTGGGGAAGAAAAGTGACTATAACATAGGTTAACAAAGGCCTCGTGATTAGGTAGTACTTGAGAAGAGATTTACATGTGAAGGAGTAAGCTAAACACATTATCTGATGGAAGCAATATAGCAATACAGAGTGGATATCTGACATACATCTTAAACTATATACCCTTTGGCTGCTGGGAGAGCAGGAGAAGCACAGGGAGTCAGTAATGCAAGCAATAGAGTTGGGGCACACTTGGAAACAGTGAAATGATTGGCTGTGTGTTGCGTGAGGACTGCTTTAGTTGAGGCATGACTGGAAAATAGGTTGCGTTCAGTTTACAAACAAAGAAGCAAAAATCTACTGGCCTACAGTCAATTGTGACTCATAGCGACCCTATAGGTCAGACTAGAACTGTCCCCTGTTGGTATTTTAATATCTCTACCAGAATAAAGAGTCTCATCTTTCTCCTTTAATGTGGCGGATGGGTTTGAACTGCTGACCTTGGAGTTCGCAGAGCAATGTGTAGCCCAGTAAGCTACAAACAAACAAATAAACAAACCACTAATGAAGACAAACGAATAAACAAAAACACAACACAACATGGAATTTGATTATAAGCCACCATGGAGATTTCAATAACAATAATATATTTAATTCTCCAAAAGTGAGAACTGTCCGAAAGCATATCACTCCATCATTCTCTCTACAAATGCAAATTTTAAAAATGTTTTGTGACAGCCTAGTTATTTTTCTATGTGCCTTGAATTAATATAGAATTTATATATTCATATAATCACCAATTAGTAACCATTTAATGCCAATGGATAGTAAAATGGGCATCCACTTTAAAACTCTCTCCAAACGCACTGCCATTGAGTCCACTTCAAACCACAGCAGCTCTCTGGGACAAAGGAGAACTGCTCCTACGAGTTTCCAGAGATGGAAAGTCTCACTTTACTCCTGCAGAGTGGTTTTGGGAGGCTGGTGGTTTTGAACTTCTGACCTTGTGGTTAGAAGCCCAACACTAACTAATTATGCCACCAGGGACCCATATAATCTTTAAGTCACGTTGAATTTCAGTTTCATTCATCAATTGTGGTCTTGAGCAAATTATATAACCTTATGGAGTCTTGGTGACTTCAAATTTAAAATCTGTATGCTAATATCTACCTTCATTGACTGCTAAGAGAAATCAATGAGGTAAGCTGTGCAAATTGGTCAATTATAGTAAGTACTCAAAAAGTATTTTTACTCTTTCCTCTTCTATACTTGATATCAACCATACCGTTGCTTTTTTCTATTCTGGACTTCGCATGGCAAAGACTCTATAAGTGGTAGAATTTTTAAATAAAGTGTAATAAGATTTTAGAAAAGCAAATACACCCTACTTTGTTTTTGAAGTAAATTTCATCAATGCACTAATTTAACAAACAGTATTTGCATGCTCTATGTGATATAGCTTGGGATTTAAAGATCAGTAAACCAAGGAACTAGACATTGGATTCATATCCAATGAAACATGGATTGCTGGGTTAAGTTAAATCAAAATAATTTCTGTTTGTACTTTACTGCTCCCCCACAACAGTGTGTTATCACTGATATGTAGTTATTTATATTTAAGATTTACAAAAATTATTTTATGTGTACAGATACTAACTTTCCTCCCCTACCAACCAAATTATTATTTATGAATTTATATGATTAATGTATTTAAATATAAGGTGATGAGGTTATAAATGTAAACTTTCACATTACACTCAAAATGTAAAGAATATGCAAAATAGTACTATGCCATCTGTAATCTAACTTCTGTGAGTTGGGCATAGTTGTTGCGATATATAGCCTTAAAAAGAGAAAGACAATCGAATCGGAGTATATTTGAACACTTTAGTCCTAAATTTAAAATAACTGAAAATTTAACACTAAAGCACCTAAAAACGAAAATTTAAAGACTAAAGTCTGAGTATGTTTTAACACTTTAGTCTTAAATTAAAAATGACTAAAAATTTAAGACTAAAGCATTAGAATATATCCAGATTTAATTGTCTCTCTCATTTTCAAAACTATATAGAGCAGCAAATGTACTTTTCATGGTATTTAAAACTTTAACAGAAGAACCCCAGGACTCAACCACATCAGTCCTCAATATAATCAAATTTCAATGCGAAATGTCGAGAATAGTTTGCACCTGAGCTAGAAATAAACATCGCTAACTGACCCGACCCACGTGATTTTCATAAACAAAGGCAGTTCGCGGCTCGGTCACTCGGTGTTGATTGGTGCTAGTACGTGGTGTTTAAACCATTTGTGGTTGTGTTCCAAGCATTTTGCTGTAATTTCCTTAGTTCTTGTGGCTCTGTGTACTGTTTGTAGATAAAAATAACAAACAAACATGGGCCCTAAGAAAGTTTTTTGAAAAGAATCATCATGATAAGGGACTGGTTAACTGTGTTGTCGATATTGTTGATAATAATTTAGTAAACCCTTTTAGAAAACAGTTAAGGAAACGCCAACAGCAGACCACATTAGACAGATTTGTTTTTAGAGACAGCCAGCCAGGTCCTAGTGAAAAAAAGGAGAAAAAAAAGGGAAAAAACTCCTGAAAAGCAGCTCCCAGTTGATTTTATGGAAGCGGATTCCCCTTGCAGTGACTCTTCTCCATCCCTCCTCTCCACATCCGTGTCCACAGATCCAGATCCTCATCAATCTCAAGGTATGGGCCATACTGCAGTTGTTAAAAACTTTTTTAATGTTGTATTTTTTATTTGCATTATATTATTTAACTCTGAATTTATTTATTTTGAATTTTTTGTGTAATGTCTTATATAAAAAGGCAAGGTTAGGGCAAAGACTTGGTGGTCGAGAATGGATTAATCTGTTTTCAGTCTTTCTTTTCTGCCACGAGGTGTGTTGTATTCTCATTAATCATACAAACAGTTTTCTACAGTATGCCGGGGTAAACCGGGGGATTGGTAGTCCCTTCGGAGACCCGGAGGGCGGTGGGCTCACCGTGAAGCTTGTCGCCCGTGTCCATCCTGCAGGTGACCCTTCTCCCCATCAGTCTGGTGGACGATGGAGGACGAATCTGCCAGGATTAGGAGCTTTCACTCCGCTTCTCCTGCTCAACGGTCTCCTTGGTCGGCAGGGTGTTCTCCTGCATCTCCGTTGTCTTCAACTTGGCCCTATCTAAGCTGGCAATTTCTCCCGTGTCTGGCTTGTCTGCCAGTTTCTTAACACAATCCTTGGCTTGAACTCCATTGCATCACATCTGGACGCTCCTTCTAGAACGGATTAGCATCGAGGTCCTATATTACATTAAGCCCATCCCCATTTCACATCGAGTCAATTCAGATTCAGCAACTACATAGAAGAGACTAGAGCTGCTTCGGAAGGAGTTCCCAGCTTGTCCATCTGCAATTCCAGTTAGCCGATTCTTCCTCCAGTGGAGTATCCGACAGGTCTGACCCCCAGACTTTGCGGTGGGCAGCCCAGGGAGTACCCTCTCATGCCACTCGGGCTCCTTTGCATATAAAGGCCATTATGAATATTGGAAACCATGACATGGCTCAGAATCAGAGGACGTTTTAATGGAACAGGAACTCTTGAAAAGAGGATAATGAGAGATGGGACTCACGATGATTTTAAAGCAACAGAAGTATGACTCTGATTTGGTTGGAGTTTTTTCTGATTTTTTTTATAATTCAAAAAAAATTGGATAATAAAGTTAACATATATAGTAACAATAGCAATAACCTTATTGTTCAAATACAAAGTATCTTGTATTTCCATTTCTAGAAAATAAAATTTCATGAATTTAAGATTGATGCCCATTCTCCTAGATGCCTCCATATAATTAATCAGAAAAAAGTGAAATTGTTTTCGCTTTTGTCTTATAATTATGAGCACAATTGCTCCAGGCAACAAAAGACATGTTTTCCATAGCGAGATGTCTTCCAGAATGATACAGAATTGTGTATAATAAAAGTATGTATCCAGAGTGAAGAAAACACCTCTTGACTTGATATGCTTTCGAGTATTACTTTCAAATGTTATGAGCTGTCTGCTGTTCTTGCCTTTTCTTGATCTCAGAGAAAAAGAGAAGAGGCCTTTAAAATTGGAAAGCACACATCTTGCTCTGTATATTGCTTTTAACAAACTATATGATGGTATGTGTCACACATGGTTTGAAAAATACAATGACTACATCCTCGGTGGCAGGAAAATATCTTTCAAGTTCAGTAAAATAGAGCAGAGTATTGGATAGAGGATGCACTGTTTCACTTTCTGTTAGCCATGCAAATAAATACTCACAGCAGTTTACGTTTCAGGTAAGCTAGGTTATCCCATTGTGTGTGTGTGTGTACGTGTGTGTTTTGAAAAGCGTTTTATAGATAAATTAGTTCTCTTCATGTAAAGGCTTATAACTTCTATTCCTGGACACTTTTAAAATCCCATTGGTGTAATAAGAAACTATGCACACTGAAAGGGAGCCGGTGTATATTGTTGTTGCTGTGTGTCCTTGAATCAAGGCCAAATCACAGAGATATTGTAAGAAAGAATAGAATTTCCCCGATAGGGTTTCGATGATATAATATTACAGGAGCAAATCACTAAGTATTTTGGTGAACTCCACCTGCTGGCCTGTGGGTCCTGCCAAGGCTTACATTTGTGCCACTGGTCACTTTGTCTTAGTGCGGACAGGTGACAAGTAGGGCCTAGACTTCTTCCTGGATGACCCACAGGTATTTTCCTAATTTCAGAGAATGATTACAGTAAAAGTGCTAGTTGACTATAAGTGTTCTATAATTTTTATATCTATCTATCATCTATCTGTCTGTCTGTCTCTCTGCCTGCCTGGCAAATATAGTCGTTCTAGGATTGCTATGAATTAGAATTGACTCAACAGTGAATCTGGTGTTTGGTTTTATATGTTATATAGACAGATAGGTAGGTAGATAGGTAGATAGGTAGGTAGGTAGGTAGGTAGGTAGGTAGGTAGGTAGATAGATAGATAGATAGATAGATAGATAGATAGATAGATAGATAGACAGATAGATAGACAGACAGATAATCTGATGAGCTTGTCATATTCTGGGTATTTCTCCTCCTTTTAGGCTCTTCCTTATGTGCCCCAAGGGTGAAGTGTGGGCCTGGTAATTAAAAGGCCATCTGTCTGCACTCACCAGCTTCAGGAAACATTGAGGGCCTCAGAAATGTCAGGGATCAGTTCTACTCTGCTACATAGGGTCACTGTGAGTCCTAATGAACTTGGTGGCCCTGGGTTCACTGCTCCGCTATGCCAAGTACCAAGTATAAGTTGATAAGACCTAGAGGTGTGAGATGTTGTTGTCACTGAGTCAGTCTAAACTCACGAAGACCTGTACACAAGTATAATAGAAAGTACTGTTGCCCAGACTTGTGTGACACCCATGTTCTTTCATAATTCTTTTATAGAACGCATCATTGAGACTCTTGAGTCAATGCATCTTTGAGAGTTTCCCTCTACTTCACCTGCCTGATCCCCTTCTCTCCACATTGCTCTTTTCTGAAGAGATGCTCAAAATAAGCAAGCAAAGATCTCACCTGCCTCACCTCCAGGGAACATCCCTGTCATATTTCTTCTATAACTGGTACGCTTGTTCAGAGCATCTTTACTGAGAAAAGGGAAATGAAGTAAATTGTATATTTCTATTGAACTCTAGCTCTGCTCTGGCCCATTGGCCTTAAGAGATAGAAGGAAATAGAAACAAAGAGGTGAATTCAGTCACAGAAAACAAAAGGTAACATGGGACAATGGATCAACATCAAAATGGATCAGGAGGTTATTCAAGTTCAAAAAAAAGGAATGGAAAGAGATGCTATGTTTTGATGAACAGCTTTTATTTCCTGTATTACATAGTTGTCCGATTTAATTTTGAAGGTAAGACTGGAGACTTATCTTCTGTTCTGTTAAGACCATACCTCATATCTTCATTGATTAAACCCTTGGTAATGATTGGGGAATAGGAAACCTTTAATGAGGCAAAAACTAGGAATAAGTTTTCCCATGCATTCTTTACCCCGGAACCTCTGTGTTCTCCCCAGTTTTTCACATCAGGGCTACAGATTGCACCACCTCCAAGGACCCCAAGCATCAGTATCGCTCCTCCATTCTATTACTTTGCATTTGGTCTCCAGGCAAGCTCACCATATTACGTTCAATGACACTTTGAGCAGCCTCCGAAAACCAGACTGCAGTGAAACAAAAACCAGGAGAGAAGTCTCTCAGCCCACTTCTTTCTACATTGGGAATTAATATAAAAGACCTCTTCTGAGCAGAGACACAGCAAGTTGGCCTGTGGCAAGTGTGAGAAGGAAGACAAAAACCAGTGAGAAATAGAACAGTATATACGTCAATACAGTGTTCTGACAGTCCCCAGCATATCTCTCACATATCCTTATATATTTTTTCATGCAGTGTCGGCACTAAATCGAGTAATCCAGTCAAGCAGTAGGACAAGATCTTCATTCCATTTCGAAATGTGGTGCTGTCTAGAGCTGTGGGGTCCCACTGCTGCCCCAACTCAGATGCCTGTGCTTTCAAACATCGGGCAATTGTGCTAGGCTAAACTGCTTCTGTCACGGGGTTCTCCTGTCCTTCGAGCTAAGAAATTGCTGCTGGTACACCTCCAAATGCCCTTGCATTTGTTCTTTTTCCTTGTTTGTTTTCACTTACAAGGGACTCATTGGTTTTGCTTTGTAAGTAACAAAAGTTTAAGAAATAGAACAAGACTGAAAACTGGAAAACAAAATTATGACCGTGGTCCTTTTTAATATAGGCATGCGGACTTACCTGATGCCATGGATATGTCATGCTTACAGAGTCGCATTCCCTCTTTGTAAGTGTATATAAACACACACGTATGGATCTAGTGCATCTATATGTGGATGCATTCAGTTATGCTATGGTGTAATGTGTGTTCCTAAATATTATCGTGCTGCGCAAAATCACTGTCGGCCAATTAAAAGCACAGGCTCACAGGAAAATGAGACTGGGTAAAGCACTTAAAGTCTCCATTAGTGACATGTTAGACAAAGGAACCGAAAAACTATGTAGCATGATTCAATCTATAATTAACTATTTTTGAATTACTTAGATGCTATAATGAATATGACATTTACCATACCTTAAAAGTAATGGAAAAAATCAATAGGAATCCTGAATACTAATGAACTCTGAAAAAGAAATCAAGAAAAGATCATGGAAACATTTTAGGGTTTTTGGAGAAGTGGGTGTCAAGCGGTCTTACGTTTATGAGTCACTGTGAAGTGGAAAAAGGATTGTGATATGAAAACAAGAAGAAAGTTGCAGGACCAAGTGTTGATGGATTTCGACCATCTTGGTCCCTGACCTTAAGTATCATAATTAAGCAGACTTGTCAAATCATGTCATGTCAAAATGCAGATACACATTATTTTGTTTGTATGTCTTTAACACATATTAAGCATGTGTTTTTAATAGCTAGCTACTACTCTGACATTGTCTAATGATTTCCTGGATGGTGTGTCTTTGCGATCTCTTGACTTTTTATTATTTAAGAATGTTCTCTTTAAATTACATTTGAGATTTGTGGGTCTCCTTTTGTACCCTAAAGCATGAAAATTTGAGCCAATCTATAACCTTATTATTTAATTAGCTTCTATATTACAGGGTCATTATGACTCGGAATCAATTCTATGATGGAATTTTTTTTCTTTTAGTTAAGAATTACTGCATGTTTTCTCAGTTTTGTTTTGAGGCCTTTTTTTTTCTTCAGTAATTTCATCCTTGGTCAACAGCTGAAGGCATTGTGAATCATAGAAACACTAAGCCTATGGCCACTAACAGCAAACAATTCTGCAGGACCTGATCATGTCCCAGAAAGGTCTTCCACGTAAGACTGGAGTTTCCTTGTTGGGTGTATTGAATGCCCTTTTGAACCAGTATACAGAATCATCTGGATTTTATTTTGTTTTGGCTCCATATTACCCAACACATCCCCACTGCCATGGAGTTGATTCTGAGTCTTAGCAATCTTACAAGACAGAGTAGAACTGCTTCTTAAGGTGTCTGAGACTCTAAATCATTGTAGGACCAGAGAGACTCATCATTTGCCAGCTTAATACACATAGAAACATCAACAACTGCAAAAGGATAATGAAATGCAACCTTGTAGCAAAGACCAAGTAATGAACAGAAGTAGCTAATAGATGTTTGTGGAGTTCTCCTGTATGTTTACCCTCTGTATAATCTTGTCACTTCAGCTAAATTCAATATTTTTACTTTCACTTAATGTTTCTGTCAAGGAACTCATTTGGTTAGCATAAGCTAACTAAAAATCTACATTATGTTCAAGGTTTCTCCAAATATATCAATCACATTGGGAGAAAAATATGTTTCAAAGCAAACAATTTAACAGAAATGACAACAAGGGGACTTCAGAAAATTTGTAGAAAAATTCCGTTATCTTTCCCTTCAAATTTTCCATGAGCTTTTTGAAGCCCCAGTATGTGTTTGAAAATGTGTACCTCTATATGATCTATACATTTAATATTATGTGTAGGATTTTCATTGTTTTTCTATATTATTTTTCCCCACCCATGGGGAAGGGGCACTCCTGTGGCACAGGGGTCCTGAGTTGAGCTCAGTAACCTTCAATTTCAGCAATTTGAAACCACCAGGAGCTGCCTGGGAGAAAGACAGGGCTTTCCACTCCTACAAACATTGATAGTCTCTGAACTTCACAGGGCCAGTCCAGCCTTCCCTGTCCGACAGGGGCATGGTGGCCTGGCATTGACTCGATGGCACTGAGTTTGGTTTGGGTTTTGAGGGTACAGTGTGTTAAGGGCTGGGCAGCGAACCACATGATCGGCGATTCGTACCAGCAGCTGCTCCTAGGGAGACCACTGGGACTCTGCTCCCATCAAGGTCTGCAGCCTCTGCAGTGCACGGGCCGTTCAGCCCCCCAAGTTGCTATGATTGTGGAGCCCGTGAGAACAGTGTATTTAGTGTTTGAATTTGGATGGGGAGAGAAAAGGGAACAGTATCAAGAGCCTAGGTATGGTCAATTTTTAATACTACAAAAATTTTGCGATTAAATTTATGCACAGAGGTTTACATACTGCTAAATAATTAAAGACAGCTTTTTAGTTTTAAGTACGGTTTATCTCCTACTTTAAATTTAAATATATATTTACAAATTACATTTACAAAAGACAACAAATTACATCAATGGGGGAGATTGATTGTTTTCTCTTGTCTCTTCGTTAGCAGTCAGTGATATCTTTTTTAAAGTCCTTTGCAGTGTACTATAGCATGAATATTTTATAGCATGTAATATAGCATGGATAATAATTCTTTTATTAATTTGCATTTTACCATTGCAATAAAGGGGGTAAGGGATATTTGCGTACATTTTAAGTGCCACCAGTATTTCTCTCTACTTTTATGATTCAATCCATGGTTCATTTTGATGTTGCATTGTTCATTTTTGTTATTATGACATTCACATATTAAAATTTCAATCGTTCATTAATCCTATATCTCTCAATTACTACTCATTTATAAGTGTAGACTGAATTAAACAAATCTTTTATAACTATATTGCTACTTTCTTTTTCTGATTCACTTATTTTTGGATGGATTTATTTATCATAAATTTCTTCAGGTCTCCATGTGCAAACCGTGGTCATGGCTGCACATCTAAAAGTCTTTGCATGTCACTCTGTGGCCGACAGGGAGATCATGTCTTTTCTGAGATGATATTGCTGTTAGGTGCATTCGAGTCGTTTCTGACCAAAGTGACCCCATGCAAACTGGAGCCAAACACAGTCCAGTCCTGCGCCAGCCTTACACTGTCCTTATGTTTGCGCCCATTGTTGCAGCCACTGTGTCAGTCCTCCTGGCCAAGGACCTTCCTCCTTATCAATGTACTGCCCTCCTCCCACCTTCCCCAACCCCCACACCAGCACGTTGCCAAGCAAGATACCTTCTCCAGGGACTGCTCTTGCCTTCTAGCATGTCCAAAGTGCATGAGATGAAGTCTTGCCATCCTTCAGTCCAAGGACTATTCTGGCTGTAGATTTGTCTGTTCTTTTGGCAGTCTGTGGTATCCTAAATATTCTCCACCACATCACAGTTCAAATGCATGGTTTCCTCTCCTGTCGTCCCTATTCAGTGCCTGATCTTCACATGCAAATGAGGCAATTGAAAATACTCTGGCCTGGATCAGACTCACCCTATCCCCAAAGTCACCTAAAGTCCCAGATCCCTGCTTTCTGAGATAAGAATGTGGATTTTTTCTCTCAGTAATGTACATATATTTTTTTCAGCCTCAAATGCTATAGTTAAAAGTCTATCATCAAATTACTTTTGTTGGGTGACTTAGTTTTTCCTAAGAGGAATATAATTTTATTTCATTGTTTTTATTGAGTCTTTTGAATTGGATACATCAGCTTTGCTGGTTAGTCTTATTTGTGGGCGCTGTGAACTCCAAGTGAGCGTGGTGTCCTTGAATGTGTCATGAGGTCAGGGACAAACTATTTGCCCTCAAATGGATTTCAACTCATGTTGACACTATAGACTTCAGAGTCCATCTGTGCTTTCAATGGCATATTTTGGAATTAGATTATCAGATCTTTCTTTGGAGGCACCTCTGTGTGGATTTGACTCTCCATGCTTTTGATTAGGAGCCGCTCATTTTACGATCCCCTGAAACATTACATTTTATAATTATTGCCACAATTGTCACCGTTTTTCCTCTGTGATTTATAATACATACAGCTCCCGATTCTTCCCATTATCCTTCAGCATCTCATGTACTATGGCAATAGTCCAAGAAGACTTGGATTCTTTTCATGAAGAATAGAAGCTTAAGTTTGGTTCCTTAGCTCAGGTGTGCTCATTGCTTTTGGAATGTTCTGCTTCCAGGTCTACTCAGTGGACAAGATTTGGGAACGTGTGTGTGTGTGTGTGTGTGTGTACATGTATACCCACCTGCATGTGTACATTGGTCTGATACTTCTACAGATATGCTCTCCAGGTAGCTCTTCAAGGAAAGGTATAACTCCTAATAGTTGTGAGTATACTCATTAGATGGACTTTAGCTTACAGTTCCTTCAGGGTTACCCTAAACTGACTAGAGCAGCCTCATACAAGCCTGACATTTGGAGAGAGCATTTTTTCCGTGACTCAGCAGGCACAGTTACAAAGACCTTGACATCAATAGATAACTCAGGTGTGCTAAATATGCTGCAAAGCTTCCCTTGAAACTTCCCAGCACGCGCACTAGCCCTACCTTTCCTTTTGCTTACTCCCCACTCTTGCCTTCCATAGGTGTTGAACCTGTAAAATAATTCTGCCTCCAAAGAAGCTACATGCAAATATATCTTTCTTTTTATATTATTATGCATTTCTCTATCTATAAACCAAAATGACAACCTGCCATCCTGTAAGACACAGTAGAGCTGCCTCAGTGAGTTTCTGCGACTGTCCTCATTGGGGACAGCCTCATTTTTCTCCTGTGGAGGGGCTGGTCACTTCCAACTACTAACCTTGAAGTTAGCAGCACAGCATCGAACCACCACGCCACCAGGAATCCTATCATCAATCTCTCTATATCATTATTTTAAAACCCATACATTCACATAATGCATTGAACATGTGAATGGTGAATGATTTAAAATCAAGAATGTTGTACATCCAGTTTGTATCCGCTCATCATACTTATTCATTCTGCATATTAAGAAAATAATATGAGAAGCTAACGTATATGAAGAAGAATGTGGATTAAAGTAAGGCTTATTAACAACCTATGTGTGCTAATGTAAATGAAAGTGAGAAGAACTTGAAGCACTTGCTGATGATGATCAAGGATTGCATCTGTGTTAGTCTGATAGACTAGAGAAACAAATCCAGTTAGACTCATATGTTTATAAGAAAGAGTTTTAGGGTTCCCAGATCCATCCCTTTGCGTGCTTCATGCTTTAAAAAAAAAAGGTTTTATACATAAGAGCAACTGAATATTGAGAAAACATACCAGCCCAGTCCAGACCAAGTCCATCAGTCTGATATTAGCCCTTATGTCCAATACCAATCTATAAATTCCTCTTCAGACTCATGAAACACATGCAATGATGCTGAATGCAGGAATATCACGGGACAGTGGGTGGAAAGTCTTGTGGATCCAGTGGTGGTAGAGGCATCTTAACACTGGCAGGAGTCTCCACATGGCTCCTTCAGCTACAGGTCTATAGCATAGCTCCATATGTCTTGTCGGCAAACGTGTATTTCAGGGAGTGAGTATGTGTCCCATCTCTAATGAGCATTTATCTCCTTAGCACCTCCAGATGAGGTCATCAAGCTGTGACCTGATTGACAGGCTAAACTCCACTCTTAAATCTCAAATTGACAATAGATTACGTAAGTACCACAGCATCCTTGATATATTGCATCCTTGTAATATAAACCACAACCCAATAAAAGGAGCACAAAAATACAACAGACCCAATGGGTCACATCACAATAAACAGATAAAAGGGTGACTTTGTCACGGACTACCATGCTTGGTACTACAATCAATGTTGCCAAAAGCAGGAGTCATGAGATCAAAGGATGCATTCCATTGGGCAGATCTGCTGCACAGGGTTTCTAAACTATTGAAGATCAAAGACACCCCCTTCAGGATTAAGGTGTGCCTGCTACAGTCCATATTTTCAATCACCTCATATGGATGTGAATAATGGACTTTGACTAAGGAAGACTACAGAAGAATTGATGCACTTGAATTTGGTACTGGTTACGAAGATTGAAAGTACCACGGACTACCAAGAGAACAAATAAATCTGTCTTAGAAGTACTGTCAGATTGCTTCTTAGGATGGCGAGACTTCATCTCAAGTACTTTGAAGCCGACAACAGTAGAGAACAGTTGTTGGGAATGGACGTCATGCTTAGTTAGATAGAATGACAGCCCACAAAGAGGAAGGCCCCGAGGAGGCAGATTGACAGCATGGCTGCAACCACGGGCTAAAACATAAGAACAATTGTGAGGAGGGGCAGTGCCGTACAATGCTGATTGTACTGTGCATAAGGTCACTAAGACTCAGGACCAACTTGACAGCACCTAACAACAGCCAGGATGATTCTCATGGAGCTTGAGTTACATTTGCTTCCATCCTCCAGTCTTTTTACCAATTCTGATGTCAACTGTCTCTGCCACAGGACTCTCTACTTCTCAGCTTGGTTCCACAATTCTTTGCATTGACCATACCATACTGACTGAATCATAGATGTTATTCCCAGAGTTCTTCAAGTCAGGACAACCTCTTCTCTGCCATGTCCATGGGAGAGCCTCTCTCTAGTTGCAGACCTGTTAGCCTGCCCTCTGCCTTTCTAGATTTTCACTATCACAATTAACCCTGTTAATAATCATTCACCACGGAATCATATAGTCCTATGCATATCTTCTCCTAATGCCTCTTATCCAAACCCATCAGGAAATGGTTGTTTGGTGGGAATTGCCTAGATATTTAGTTCTATGGTGAGAGTTTATAAACACAAACTCGATTCCTAAGACTAGAAGAACTTTGTGATTGTCGTTCCATTTTGCTGTCTAGAAGCCTTCTCTTGAACTATTTGTGATTAGATCACGATGTGTGTAAAGCATTGTAGGCTGAGTTTTGCAGCACATTTCTTTCATGGTAGATCACAGCTTTTAAAGCAGCACGTTTTTTAATGTAGTTTCTGTGGGAATATTAGGTGCCTCGGCTGATAGTTGCGTCAGCTGATACTTGAGTACATAGGTATCTCTTTTACTAAATATATGAAATTTAGGTTTGTATATTTCCTTTTCTTTTAAAGCAATGTTTGTGGAACAGCCTATAAATTAAATCCATTGGACTTTTCTAAAAGAATCCATATGAATACCCCCATTTGTGTAATGTTAAAATCTGTCTTGCTAAGAACTATGTAAACATCATCATGAAACACAGTTGTAGAAGCTGATTGACTTTTAGAAAACAGTAAATTACACTCACCAAATTTGGGGGGAAAGTAGAGAGATAAATTAAGGAAAGAGTGGATGGGTGAGGGCTGAAAAATGAATCAGATGTAAACAACGCAGTTGCCCTACCTAAATTAGTTCTCCTTAAATTATTTGTATTGTTGCTCGATAATAATACAGAGTGTAAAAAGAAAGTTATTATGACACTCTCAAAAGGACTCTGATGATGTACTCACTGTAATATGTCTATGATAGCATTTTATAAACAACTAAAACATTTGCCCTCATCACTAATGAGCTGTGTAAAATTGTGAAAATCATGGATAGTAATATTTCTTTTTTTAATGTTCCATCATTTCATTGGGGCTCTTACAGCTCTTATAACTCATACATCAATTGTATCAAGCATATTTGTACATATGTTGCCATCATCATTTCCAAGACATTTTCTGCTTGAGCCCTTGATGTAAACACCTCCTTTTCCCCCGCCCTTCCACACCCTCCCACCCTTTTGGATCCTTGATCAATTATATGTTGATATTGTTATTTGATATCTTATACTGTCCTTTGTGTTCCTTCACCCACATATCCGTTATTCATCCCCTTCGTGGACTGGGGGTGGGGCTATATATCCACTCTTGTGATGGGTTCCCCTTTCTCACCCTTCCCCCTCCCCGACCATCCCCCTACCTTCTTGATATGCTACTCACATTATTGTTCCTGAGGGGTTATCTTTCCTGAATTCCCTGTGTTGCGAGCTCTTATTTGTACCAATGTGTGTTCTCTAGTCTAGCCAGATTCTCAGCTTGTGGGTCGCGACCCCTTTGGGGGGGTGAACAACCCTTTCACAGGGGTTGCCTGATTCATAACAGTAGCAAAATCACAGTGATGAAGTAGCAATGAAAATAATGTTATGGTTGGGAATCATCACAACACGAGGAACTGTATGAAAGGGTATCAACATTAGGATGGCTGAGAATCACGGAACTAGAGGAATGATGTGTGATTAACTGGTGCTAGACTACACCTTAAAAACAAATTCAACCTTCAGAAGGTAAGGGAAAGTTTTAAAATATTTTAATTGAATTATTTTAAAATATGAGCTATTTTACTTGCTTTATGTACAGGAATCCACAATAACAAGCGACTGGCTACACATACCCAATGTCAAGGATAGCTCCAAATTGCATCAGTGAACCTCACACAGTAAAGTAATTCAGAGGTATGGCCCCCTCAAATATTTGTTATTAAATTTTACTATTGGAAATCCTCTATTTTATTGAATATCTAACAGTATAAAATGCATACGAGATGCTACAGAGTTTTCCATCTTAATGTCACATGCCTGGCACTGAAATATGACTTTCATTTTTAAATAGTCCGTGTAATTTGCTTTAACTTCAGGAAAGATGGTAACGGAACCATCCAAACTGTCAGCGCTTGGATAACTAGATTTAACTCTAGCCAAAGCTTTTCGGTTGTGCATTTTATACAACGTTTCTCACAGAGAAAATTTGTATGCTTTTGGTCTGTCTCCAGCCTGTGTGCCCCAATCCACCCATTTTATATGTGTTTGGGACAAATAAAAGGAAGCCCTGGACAGTTATTCTTGCTTGGGCTGAGGCAGCATTATGTGGTTAACGTACTATATGTATCACACCGTTTTATGAGCTTTCACAGAGCGGCTGAGGTGAACATAGATTTTATGTGTGAACCCATACACAACCCACATATTTATATCTATGGGGTTATGCTATGCTGATGAGAAGCAGGAAAAAATATTAGCAATGGCAATGTGTTTTCTTCTTTGAAAGAAACCCTAAAACAGAATTCTAATTTATTTGGCTTTGGCTTTCATTCACTGTGTCGAATGCTGTTTGCATCCACCCAAGAGGAAAGAATGGGAAGGGGCAATGTTGTCTCTGAGTTTTAACCAAGGCCTACAAAGGACACAGGCTCAGGAGAGTACCAAGAGAAGGCGTGAGGACACACGCGGTCTTTTGTTTGAGTGTTGTTGGAAGATTTACAAATCTGAGGGACTTTTTACCTGACATGCACAGCTGGCCATGTTTATTTTAAATTTTTATCTCAGTTGGATAATAAGTTGCTTTTCATAAGGCTGCTCATCCTACAAAAGAAGGAGATGCAGATAGATTTTACCCGTGAAGCGATTTCTTTGCTTTCAGCACCATCATTCTGGACACCATCATTTCAGCACCATCAGAGACACTGACTTTGCCTTTTTTATTTTATTTTTTGTTCATCAACAGAGGCAAAAAGCACACAAAGGACTTCATTTCTGGCAGAGAGTCCTTTTTCCAAGACTCATTTATTTCCTAGTGAGATATTTCACTTTCACCCCTACTGTATTACTGAATTACTGACTAGAGGGACTCTAAAATCACTTCTTCTGTGGATATTGTTGCGGTGTTTTGCATCCAAAAATTGCAGTCACGCACATTTGCACAAAAAGACAAAGAAAGAAAGGGAGAAGTGCAATGTAAAAACATGGCTTTCAATTGTGGGTGTTATTTTAATGTTAACCTCAATGATATCAACATTTTATTCACAATGCTCTGTTTCCATTTGAATAGACTGTGAATATTTGTGCAATATTTTATAAGCCTATAAAACCCCTTTATATTCAAAAAATGGCCAAGCTAGAATAGGTTTACATGGGGAAATAAGCCAAACTTCACACAGTTGGGTAAGAGTGACATAACGGGGGAGGAGGGGTAAGAGTTAAAATCAGATAATATTCTAATCAGTAATAAACCTTACTGCACTTTTACTTGAAAAACTAAAATAACTCTAGAGTGTTAAAATTTAATTATAAGAGGCCCATAGATGCTCTCCTGTTATTGAATGGCACCAATCAGACTAAAACAATGGTTTTCAACCTTCCTAAGCTGAGACCCTTTAATACAGTTCCTCATATTGTGGTGACCCATAACCATACATTATTTTCCTTGTTACTTCATAACCATCATTTTGCTACTGTTATGAATTGGGTGACCCTTGTGAAGGGCTCGCTCGGCGGCAGGACCCCCAAAGGGGTCACGATCTATAGGTTATGAACCGCTGTTTTAAAAGGACTGAATATGTTTGATTGCAGTTAATGCTGTTTCTCATAAAACAAACTCTACCTGAGTTGATTTTATTAACAATCCACTGATAGAAAAGAACTACCATTGTCACTTTAAAAATAAGGACACTGAATTCACCTTGAGGCTAAGAGAGTGGCCCATTGGCGGACAGGCTGCCAAAGGCTCATGGCACCGGAGGAGAAGGGAGTCCGTGCCCCTGAATGCAGTGCCTTTCCCTTCATCCCAGTGTCACGCCCAGAATGCGGATGCTGTCTCCTAGATCAGACCCCTAAGCAAAGTTCTCCAAGACTAACGTTTTCCTAAATATCGTCTAATAATTTTTTTTAAAGCAAATCCCTCTCCTCCAAAACTTAACAGTGGTTTGAGTGGCTTAAAAAAAAAAAAAGGAGGAAAGTAAAATTGAAATGGATTTTGGTAACATACTAATTAATCTCAAACAGACAAATGAATAAACACAAACAAACAAAACAAATACACTGCTGTCAATCCATCCAGACTCAGAGAGACTCTGTGGGACAGAACACAGCTTCTTAGTGTTTCCTATGCTGCAAATATTTCAGGGAGCAGTCTACTTTGTTTTTCTCGCTTAGAGAGTCTCGTGGTTCAAACTACTAACCTTTCAGTGAGAAGCCCAATGCTTACACACATTGTGACAAACATACGGATGAAGACCTGGAAATATAATTTATTTTTAATTTATTTAAAGGTTTTTTCTTCCTTCTTTCCTCCCTCCTCCCACATTTCTCTCCATCTTTCTTCTTCTTTTTTTACCTTCTCTGAAATGAATAAATAAATAACCCTTCCCAAAAAATAGCCCCGAGAAGATTGAGTAATTGTGTTGGGCAGTCCTGACCTTTGAATAAATGACATATTTTTATACCTCATTTTCTTTATTTACATGTAAGGACAAATTAAGAATGAAAGATTAGTATTTGGTTCATTCACATGAATCAATGTAGCAACTGTTATAAGCTGGGCATTGTATTGATTATAATTGTTGTCAGTGTAATTAGTTCCTCAATTTGTATAGGCCTCTTTTGGCAGTTTGAACAAAAAAATAATTAGCAATCAAATTTATACAAGTACAATACAAGTATTAATACATGTATTAATAATTTTCCAAAGCAGTTTATAACTACGCTTTTGGAGTTTTTTAAAAGCCACAATGCTCTGTCATGCTTGGCACCCATTGATGCTCACTCACAATGTGCTCCCTGAGCCAGAGCATCAGCAGCGTTTTTATGCCAGGTTGCTATGAGGTGGACCGACTCAATGGCCAAACCACCAACAACACTGACTGGAGTCAACGTGGTGGCATAGGCTTTTGTTTTGTTGCAACTGAACATCAGCAGAAACCTGGACAATTCAAATTCATGCGAGCATCATGTTTTACTGGTCAAAGATAAGAGTGAACATTTTTTGTTTCTGCCATTTCTAGCAGAGAGGAATCAGTCACCTAGTAGGTACTTAACTTTATAAGCTATTTGCCTCTTTTCTACCATGGTACATCTAGATACCTAAATACAGTTTTCTAGGAGTGTCTGTCTTGAATTTGAATGAAAAAGATCTTAATGAAAGAGTTCTCTAAGAAACTAAACTTGGAGTTTTGATATATAATTTCTCAACTTTTCAACAAGTAATCATCAGAAAAGTTTGCTTTCTATACTCACTCAATGCCACCCACTCAATTCTGACTCACAGATTTCTCTACCCGAACATTTCAAAAGTTCATAAAGAAACCCCATGATCTTTTCTTTGCATATGTCCAGAACTTTTTGGAGCCTTCTAATATTGGCACATAAACTTGTCCGTTTGAAATGTCAATTTTCAAAAAACCATTGGTTTTAAGAAATAAGTGAACATGTAATTAATATAGTTAGAAATTCTTAGTCACTTGGCACATGCCAGCACACACTTACCTACATATGTGTTATAATAAATTGAGTTATTTTTTATTCAGTTACATATTTTGTGTATGCAAATTTGGCATTGTGGATTTCAAGATAGATACCTAACACAGAGTTAAGTTGTGTTAAAAATACTCTTCAACTCAGAATTTCAACATTTAAAACATGTACATGTCTAGAATTATACATATGTATGAAATTATATATACATAAAACAATCAAACCAATTTCAGTCTGTCCAGTCTCTCATTACTCATAGTGAGTCTACTGGACAGAGGAGAATTGCTCCACAGGGTGTCCAATAAGATAATCTGTCATGGAAGCAGACTGTCCCATCGTTCTCCCACAGAGAGATTGCTGGGTTCAAACTGACCTTTCAATGAGCAGTCGATGCACCATCAGGGCCCCGATATTACATTTATGTATACTCATATGTTACATAGATAGAATTTAAGTTGCTATTTTACCTGTAGAAAGGAAAAGTATTTTTTGTTGTTCATCTTTAAACACATTTAAATGGTAGAGAGAACCCATGGGCGTCTATAATCCTGCCTACTGGACATTTGACTGTAAAGATGAAGATAGAAAGTACATTGAAAAGTTACCTGTGGTGTTTGCAAAGACAGCTAAGGACTTTACTCTGCATATTGCATACCTTTACTTTTCTTATGCTTCCAAAGTTCTCTGGTAAAGGCGGTGTCTATGATTTTAAAATTGGTCAGGGTATTTTTTATGGAAATTCTGATTGGGATAGCATCAGGTGCCGCAGATGTATCAAATGGCTTTCTGCTGTTTTCCCCCAGGCAACATTGTCTGAAAAGGGGGCATGTATAGATTTGTTTGCCTTGTTTTAGAGAAATAAAGAGCAAGTCTAAGAATATTGTTTTTCTGTGCCCCTACTGTCTTTGTTTACCTTACTCTAACACATTCTCATTTTGGAAAAGAACTATTATAATGGATAAATCTAAAAATGATTTATTCCGCTAAAAAATGAAAAGTTGACACCTGACTGGCATTCTAATCAGAGGTGAATGCATGGAAGAGGAACACAGTTTCTGCTCTTGATTAGGGACATTTTCTAGTTCTGAGTGGGAGGAGATGTCTGCTCTGTAACCTGTTAAGAGAAAGCTGGCTGTGAAGGATGGCCGATATTGCTGTCAGCAGAGGGAAACTCTAAGGGAGATACAGGAAATCAGGAAAATCAGCACCCGTATGCTTAGCTTCCGTTCTTTCCCAAGCTATTAAAATTCGGCACTGGACCTTGATTTTCACTTGTTTAAGGTATGTCTCTTAAATCAGAGGATTCTGAGAGCACAGGGCCATCTTGTTGTACTAAATATAGTTCTGGGAGGGGAGAGTCCTTTGACTTGGGATTTTAAATTCAATAAAATTCAAGCATTTGCTTTCCGGTTTAATATTTCCAATGATGTCCTTTTCAAAAAGTGTATTAGACACATCCATTTTAACTGATCATTATTAAATTCATACATGAAAGCCATGAATCTATCAGCTGAATTAGAAAATCAAACCCTCACTGCCAAAGAGTTGACTCCAACTTACTCTGGTGCTGTGGGGCGGGGTAGACTTGCTTCCATTGGTTTCCAAGACTGCAGACCCTTGTTTAAGGAGATAGCCGCCTTTTTCTCCCTATGACACGCTGGAGGTGGTTTCTAAGGTTTGCAGCCCAAGGCCTAACCGACTGTGCCACCAAGATCCATACCACTGCGTAGGTAGATCTTATTCAGTTGAGAAGTTAAGACAGAAAGTTAGTAATGATTAAGTAAATTGATTTAAAATCTACCAAGGCGCTCGAAACACAACCAGTAATAAACACACACACACACACACACACACACACACACACAGATATACTCAAAGGGATAAAACATGGATATCAGGGCCCTTCAAATAGAAGTCGAAATGCAACACAAAGGGACATAGACACTGAATTCAGTGGATTTTGGCATTTAACTCCATAAAAATATGAGCATCGGTGTTTTGAGAGTTTGATGTTAATAAACATAAAGGAAGTGAAGAATAGATCTCAGAACTGCTTGGAGAGACTCTTAAAAAGGGGGGGGGGCCTTAAAGAGCTGACTTGTCTTTAAGACAGAAAGAAAAATATTCAGTTCTCAAATGGAGGTTACAAACTGAAAGCTTACAATCAGATTGGTAAAAAAAAATCAGATTGTACATGAGTGTGGTCCTATTTTACATTTTTCTGGTTTCATCATCTCAAGCTAGGATTGTGCAGAAAATTTTTATGAGGACAACAAAGACAAGAGAACCCAGACAGAGACAAATTTCAAATAGTTTTGCCTCAACATTGTATGAAAAAAAATGATCAACTATCATAATAAATAAGATTGTCCACTGGATGCAGTTTAGATAAGTGGATAACCATCTAAATATATATTGTAAAATATCTTCAAAATGTATATGAAACCTATACTAAACACCAATTTTAAAAAATAATATTGCTATTGTCAGGTTGTTATTGATACTTCTGTTGTGGTCAGCTCCCACGCATAGTGACGCTATGTAGAAAACACTATATACCAACAACAATCAAAAGAGCAGCATTTGAACAGAGAGCATATAAAACTGTCAGAAATTAAAAATATATATTGAAATAAAAAATCTGTTGAATAAATTAAAGAGCAAAGTCATCACTCCCTGCCATAGAGCCGATGCTGACCCATCGAAATCCTTAGGACAGGGTAGAGCTCCTCCTGTACGTTACGGAACTGCAGCTCTTTACGGGAGTGGAAAGCCCCATTTTGCTTCTGAAGAACGCTGATGGCTTTGAACTGCTGAACTCAAGGATTTCAGCCCATGCATAACCATCGTGCTAGTAGGACTCCAAGGAATAAACTAGGCATGGTTAGAGAAGAACGAGGCATTAGGCGATCAACTCATAACACACAAAATCACACACACACACACACAAACACACACACAGAGAAATGAATGGATTTAAAATATAGCTAGAAGGAAAAATAGGGGAAAGAGATAGAATGGAAGTTAGAATGCGAACGTCCCGAAAGCACCAAAGAGAAGTTGAAAAATGAATTTCCATAGGTTAATCCATCTGGGTTACTGAGACTGACTCCGCTCTAAGAAGCGAGGACTGCCTCAGTCATCCTTTGAGGGCCTGTCATCCTTTGAGGGCCTTCCAACCTGGGAGGTTCATGTCCCGGCACAATCTCTGAGATTGTTCCACTTCTGTTCCTCAGGTGTTCAGTCACTGACAATATGTGCTGCTACCCAAAGGTTGCCCAATCGTGAATTCTCTGAAATGGATAGCCTGTTCCTTCTTGGTGGTCTGTTCTTAGTCTGGAAGGAGATTCTGCTGAAACGTGTAAACTTTGGGTGACCACATTGTCATTTGAAATGCCCACGATATATCCTTCCAGTCACAACACCCAGGCCACCACAGAATGACAATTGATGGACAAGTAATAGAATCTGCAGAGGAGATGAAAGAATGAAATTAAGAAAAAAGATTAATGCAACAATTTACAGGAAAGGAGAAAAATCAAGAAAATATTATAGCAGATAAAAACATAACATATAATAGCATGTAAAGATACACCAATAAAAATGTAGACAGGATTACTTATTAAATGATAGGCCTATTTTAAATTTAAACTCAAGCTAATTATTGTTTGCTAAATTTAGGTTGAATTGTATTCTCCAAATATGTGCGTTGTCAATCCTAATACATATAACCGAGGATGTAGTTCTTGGAAAATAGAATTTTATTGTATCAATAGAGGCATAAGGTGTGTCTTAGGCCCATGCTATGAGACATTAACCCCACGCATGGCCATGGGTCGCTTCTGACTCAAGCGATCCTACGGGACAGAGTAGAACTGCTCCTGTGGGCTTTGTTGCTTTCTGGTGTAGTCTCGTTCATTCCAATTCATAGTGACCGTGTGCAAAACAGAAGGAAACACTTCACACTTCCCAGGCCTGTGTCAGCCTCACATTTCTCCCACCAAACTAATGGTGGCTTCTGAGCTCTAACTTGTGCTTAACCTCCCACTATGCCACCTGGTTTCTTGGGACGAATCAGCCATGGAAGCAAGAAAAGTGGAGTTTCCAAAGAAAGCCAAGAATGATTTCTAAAGAAAGTGAGACAAGGATTGTACCCAGAACAGAACGATAAAGCCTTTCCCTAAAGGTGGGGCATTAAATGCCAATTTCTAACCTCCTAAGTGTGAGAACATACTTTTTCCCCCCCTGAAGCCTATTCACCTTTGGTATCTCTATTACATTGTTCTTGATAGGAGTTACTGCATCAGTTCCAACCCATATGGATGCTTTACACAAAAGAACTAAACACTGCCCTGTCTTGTGACATCCTCACAATTGTTTTTATGCCTGAGCCCAGTAACTTCTGTTATAGCAGTGCTGAAAACCAAGACACCAAAGCACTTCTTTAAATATTTGGTGAAAATTACAATAATTTACTAATCTTAAAAAGTTTAGTCAACAATTTCAATATTTGATAGAACATGCAGGGAAATCATGTCTTTAAAGTTAAAACTAATCAGGGGTATGTGGTATACCGAGACATATATATATGTAATATCATATGTATGTAACGTTACTTGAAGCAAAATTGTTGACAGGACTACTAAAAAAATTCGTTGTGGCAATCTTCACCCATAAAAATTTATAGCAAAGAAAGGTCATGGTGCCCAGCTATCAAAAGATATAGAATCTGGGGTCTTAAAGGCCCGAAGGTAAACAAGCTGCCATCTAGCTCAGAGGCAACAGAGCCCACCTGGAGGAAGCACACTACCCGATACAATCACGAGGTGTCGAAGGCATCAGGTATCAGGCATCATCAGAATAAAAAATCATATCATAGTCAGTAAGAGGGAGTGCAGAGTGGAGACCCAAAGCCCATCAGTAGGCAATTGGACATCCCTCTTATGGAATGGTCACAGGGAGGAAACAAGCCAGTCAGGGTGCAGTGTAGCAACGATGAAATAGACAACTTTCCTCTAGTTCCTAAATGCTTCCTTCCTCCCCACCCACCCCCGCACTATCATGATCCCAATTCTACCTTACAAATATGGCTAGACCAGAGGATGTACACTGGTACAGATAGGAACTGGAAACACAGGGAATCCAGGGTGAATGATCCCTTCAGGACCAGTGATGAGAGAGGCTATACTGGGAAGGTAGAGGGAGGTTGGAGTAGAAAGGGGGAACTGATTACAAGGATCTACATATTACCTCCCACCTGGAGATGGACAACAGAAAAGTGGGTGAAGGGAGACATCATACAGTGTAAGATGTGACAAAATAATAATTGATAAATTATCAAGGGTTCATGAGGGAGCGGGGAGGAGGGAGTGAGCGGGAAAAATGAGGAGCTGATGCCAGGGGCTTAAGTAGAGAGCAAATATTTTGAGAATGATGAGGGCAATGAATGTACAAATGTGCTTTACACAATTGATGTATGTGTGGATTGTGATAAGAGTTGTATGAGCCCCTAATAAAATGATTTAAAAAAGAAGATTTACAGTTTTGAACAGTTCTACTCAGTATGATAGGGCTAACTATTATGAGCAGAAATTGACTTGATGTCAATCGGTTTGAACTTTGAATGATGGGAAATCGAGCAGAAAAAGGAAAATATACAAGAAAGAAGAATTTTTTTAAACTGCAAAGGATTACTTTATAGTATACTGTATATGTAGAACCTTATAGCATATCTTAAATTTAGATAAATAGCTTACCAATCACATGAAAGTTGAAATAAATTGATAAAAACATGCCAAATGTGCCACAAAGAGTGTGATTATAGGCAGATGATGTTACTGCACTACAGTGTGATATAATCAGAAATCAGTCCCAAACTAGAAAGTGGAGTATGTATTTAGAAGCACAAAATTACCCTTTTCAGTAATTCCTGTTTTAAGAAAATCACTCGAGATGAACATGGTAAATACTGGAAATGAAAGACGACTAAAATGGGTTTGGATCCATGGTGTGCCTATCGCTCAAGAATTATCAGAAGCCAGTGATAGCTGTCGCACTGGAGTCAAGAAGTTGGGCATAAAACACTAAAGCTAACTTAATAAAAGCAAAATGAAAAGGAATAAAATTAAGAGTAGAACTTTGAGATTCATTTAGAAAATCTGGTTCTTTGAAAATCAGAGCAAAAAGATATTCTTTAGCAAATCAGATCAAAAAGTGAATACAAACTAAAACCACATAATAATCGATGTACACATTGAGTAGAGCTCTTGTGCTATAGTGACTAAACGTCAGAAGTTCGAAACCACCAGCTGTTCTAAAGGAGCAAGAGGAAGTGTTCTTGTCTTGTAAAGAATTACTGGATTATTGGAAATCCAGAGGGGCAGTTTGACTCTGTCCTGTAGGACATTGACTCAATGGCAGTGCGTTTCGAGTTATCAAAATTCTAGAATCTTCTCTATGTCAGTACATTTCAAACTCGGTTGAAATGATCTCTACTTTATAAAACATATGTAAGAATAGGTAAATGTATATAAAGTACTTAAAAACAGAAAACTTAAAACTTTGTAACTGTTCAAGCAAATAAATTTATATTTAACTAGCTATCCATGTGCTACCTCAAATAAAGGTACGTTCCAAGCAAATTCCAAACCTGACACAAGTGGCAGCTTTCAAAAGTTAGTACCAGAAAGTAGAGAAGCAGGCTCTGAATTAGCATAATCCTTACACCACCACCATTACAACTTTTCCATGACAGTCAAGTTTGAATGCAATATTGAAAATCTGTTGTCATTATACATTTAAAATCCAGCTTCAGTTTTGTAAAATAAAGAAAAAAACAGTCAAATGCTCATTGGTTCTTAACTTCAGTATGTGCATGTAAAAAACATTTCAAGATTATTTTGAAATGGTTGGTTCCCGTGTTACAATGTGAAAGCATGATTCGTTCATTTTTATTATCTGCAAATGTTTCTTAAACAGGAAGGGAACTGAAGAACAAATAATAATGTAATATAGTTTGTCAAATAAGTAGCTTTAAGCAGGATAACCTTGTTCAGAGTGACAATCAATGAATAATCAGTAACTATCCTAGTGAACCCCAAGGATGACACTGTGTCATGTAAAGAAGTCTGGTGACCGAAAGGATGCCATGGTCCCCATAGCCTTCAGATCCCTGTGCCTTTCGCTACATTGGGGACCCAGTGAGCGTGGGATGTCTTTGAGAAGCCCATGTGCCTTTTTGCTACCAAAGAGAGAATGCAAATTAGACACATATGTAAATCACTAGGAACTTAGTCCTGGACTGGCTTTAAATAAATGTGAGTGAGGAAAATGAAAGCAATGGACAGCACTTTAAGAGTTAAAAATTAGCATAATATATTTCACTTAGACCTGTAAAATTCATGCTGATAAATTTGAAAGAAAATGGATATTCATAGTAATCATTCTCAATGTATGATAATGCAACCAGTGAAATGGAACATGTGATGCATTTGCATATGTTGATAGCAAATTATGGAGTTCTAATGAAACTTAATCTAAACTAAATATAAAATGCCATATAATAAAAGTCTGTGGATTGGACTCTCCAAAATATTCCTGGAAATTAAATTAAATGCATGTCTTTTCTACTCAGATATGTCTATCTATCCCTTGTTGATTTAAGCACTGTAAAAATATTTGTGACTTTATGATTTTAGAGAAAGCATTCTTTAAGAAATGTATTTTCATGCAGAAAGGAGCTTAATAGTTAATATTTAATAGGTAACATGTATAGTAATTGCACCTTTTAAATGAGGTGCTATTTTCTATCCCGTTTTATAGACAAGCACATTGAAACAGAGATTAAATCCCAGTAAGATTCAGCTTGATGGTATTCGGTAAAGAGCAGTCGCACTGTAGGCTCAGACAAACTTTGTATCTGCCAGACTGCACCTTGTTGCCCTCACAGCAGCAGTAAGAATGAAGAGAGTTAAAATCGATGTCCTCATGCTCAACAGAGACAAGCTAGTAACCTTGCCTACTGCTGGAGCTGGGTTCACAGTTAAGTAACATATAGAAGTTCACGTGGGTATGAAGCACACTTGCTAGATTGGAAAAGGATGAGTTGACTTTTGGTCAAAGCATTTAAACTCACTATCTTAACTCTAAATGCCTTAGGAGCAAATCCCCTGTCTTATTTACCTCTTAATTCTACGCTCCTGGCATAAAGATCAGCTACATAGGTCACCATTGGTTAATTTGTTCCTTTTTCCTTTATATTAAATGTGTGCTTATTTTATATTTTTATTATTTATATGCATGTCTTCCTTATTGATGTATTTGTTATTAATTGGTTCATTTGTTCACTTAGTTACATCCTAAAGTATTTATTAAGCTCCAATTATTATTCAAAACTGGGGATATAGCAGTGTGAAGAAATCGAAAACGTTTCTACCCTGGTAGGGTTCTCCAAAACACACAAAAAAACAAAAACAAGTAAGTTCACAAGCTCACTCTCGTGAGTCAGGGTTAAATCATAGGGCGCTGTAGAACAGATGGAACTCCCCTGTGAGTTTCCAAGGACGTCTTTCTCCCACGGAGCAGCCAGTGGTTTCGAAAAGCTGGCCTTGCAGCCAGCAGCCCAAAGCATCACCACTAACCACCCAAGCTTACGGCTAACATTCTCTTGAGACTAAATGGACAGGACACAATTTAAAGTACAGTTTACATAAGAGATGTGGGGAAAACAAAGCAGGATAAGGAAGCTGCTTAAGAAATGCCTCTCTGAAATGAAGACATTTAAACAGAAGCCAAAAGAAGTGAGCAGAGAAGCAAGCAGGCATCAAAGGGAAGCACATTTTTAGAAGGGAGAAACAAGGGTGATGACATGACACTTGGGAGATGCAGACAATGTGTGTGGAATGGGAAAAGCTAACAAGGAAGGTAGCGAACTAGCAAAGGATTTTGAAAAGTTAGAAAAGATCAAAACCTTTACAAAGGAAAATATTCAAAGCTAATGTCATCTTGTAGACCATTATAAAAGCTTTAACTTTAATTTTGAGTAAAAGGCAGTCACTACAGAGTGTGGACCATATGAATACAATGGCCTTACCTGAATTTTTTAATATATCTCTTAGTTGAGAGTAGATTGTGGAAGAGTCTACCCATAAATCCAGTAGAGAAAGCAGGGGAACAGGTTACAAGCATTCATTAGAATGAATCAAGCTAGAGGTAAGCGTGGCTTGCATAAGGGCGGCAGTTGTGATAGACAGGGACTAAGTGAAGTCTGATGACTTAGATGCAGCACATGAGCAAAACAGAGCCCTGGATTATGAGCCCACCTGCCTGACTCATTTGACCTGAATGCCCTTGTTTGAGATGAGAAAGCTTAAAGAAATATCCGGGGCCTTTGGAGGGGATAGGCCATAGACACTGGCTTTGGGACATGGCAGGTGTCATAATTCAGTAGATAACTAAGGAGAGATTTTGATTAGGCAGTAAGCGTGAGTTAGGAATTAAGTGAAAAATATTATAAATATGTGTCAATGGAATTTACTCGATGTTGAAACTCATTGAATAATTTTCATTTTGTCTATTTTATTCCTTAAATATGGTAAACATTTTAATGAAAATTTATATACTTCAGAAAAAAATTAGACTACTTGTAGAAGAGACATTGGATTTCAATGAGCTAAATTGAGTATAGCCCTAATCGTTTGAAATTTCAAGAAAATAGACTAGTAAATGTAAACCTCTGAATCTGTTCTTCCTTATATAAAATGGGAAAATAACACCTTTTTAATGTCTCGGGGGTACCTGTTAAGTAATCAGGAAGAATATTTCTTTCCTGTTTACGTTTAGAGCACATTAGGCCCGGAGAGGCTAAGTACTTCCCTGAAATCACTCAGCTATGTTGGGACAAAGCCATTCTAAGGATGTCTCTACCCCTCTGGTATCCTACCATCCATAGACTGTTCTAAATGTATCCTGCAGGTAGAGAGATACGGAGCTTCAGTACCATTTTACAGTTATGGAAGGCCAAGGCAAGGTGTGTCTCACCTGAGATTGGACAGCCAACTAGTTGGTTTCCTAACTCCAAACTCGGTCTTCTTTCTCCCATTTATTGGACTTAACCCAGAGCTAAAGCCAAGTATATGACCGGGAGCTTGGATGGCCATGGTGACAGCTTTTGCTCAGCAGCCATCAGAATTGCACATGCATCTGTCTCATTGTAATGACCCACCAGAACAATGGGAGCTGCAATGCTCTTCCACGGGAGGGTGCTCCCAGGGAGTGAGCAGGCCTTGCTGTTTCAGCAGCTCAGGGAGATGAGCTTTGCCATGTGCTGTCATCGATGGGACTTTCTCTTGAAGGAGGGCAGCAGCCAACCTACCAGCACTTGATGAGGCAACTGAGCCTTTGGACATCAAGGATCGGGTCGCAGAAATCTCACCAGTGAGACTACTTGGCATAGGCAGTAGAAGCAGGGCATGAGCTCATGGATTTGGAGATTGTTTTTTTTTTCCCTCTCTCTCTTTTTGGCAGTGGGTTTTGTGTACCAGGGATTGTATATTCAGTGGTGAGAAAAGTAATCAGGACTTTTGCCTTATGTTCTAATTGCATTTCTTGAGGATAAAATTAAATGGCGTATGAGTAAGATTTTGGCATAGAAATGTTGTTGTTGTTAGGTGCAGTTGAATAGGTTCCACCCTTTAGGAAGCCAGTGCACAACAGAATGAAGCCCTGCCCAGCCCTGTGTCACCCTCCTGCTTGTCTCTGTGCTTGATTCCATTGTTGGAGCTACGGTGTCACTCCACCTCATTGAGAACTTTCCTCTCTTTTGCTGCTACTCCACTTTAGTAAGCATCGTGTCCTTCTTTGGGGACTGGTCTCTTCTGACAACATGTCCATAGTATGTAAGAGGAAGTCTCACCGCCTTTGCCTTTAAGGAGCACCGTGGCACTTCATCGTCCAAGAGAGATTGGTTTGTCCTTCAAGCAATCCGTGATAACCTTCAGTATTCTTCTCCAGCACCTAAATTCTTCTTGCTCTTCCTTATCAGGGGCCAACGTTCACATGCATAGGATGGGACGGAAAACACCATGGTTTGGGTTGAGCAGCATATGATAGTCCTCAAAGTCAGACCCTTGCTTTTCAACCCTGTAAAGAAGTCTGGTGCAGCAGGCTTACCGAATGCAAGCTGTCTTCTGATCTCCTGACTGTGCTGTCCCAACCCTTGACTGGGAAGCCGGACAAGGGAAAGTCCCTCATAACTCCAATCTTTTCTCTCTGGCAGAGAAGATACTCTGTACATTGTTATCCTCCATGCCCTATAATTTCAAACCAAGGGTTTGGATTGCATATTATTTTATTACAACTTCCAAAAGTAGTAAATGGGTACGTGTCGTCTTATCTTTAAGAAGCTCATGTATCAGAGCGGAACTGAGCTCACCTCCCTGGTGAAATGGAATCGAGCAATGGACTGGTCTATAAGATGAACAGTAGCACCAGGGACGTCCACGCTCTTTAGAACAATCCACTTCAGAAGATCAAAGGAATAGCATTTGTCCAACGATAAAGTCCAGAAGGCAGGAAGCAATAGGATAGGAAGAATGGAAATGCTAAACACAGGAAGGAAGTGAGCAAAGTGCTCACATTGTGGGCTTTCAGTAAATGTCACAAAGCAAAATCAATTGTGGTTTACTAGTTGAAAACCAATTTTCTCTGTGAACGTTCACTCAAATCACAATACAAACATAGCAAAGAAAGAACTGTAATGTTTGGTTGATAGGGTGAAACTATATTGCAATAACATTTTCTCTCCTGTATCTTGATTAGCTAAGAACAGCAGATTATGGATCCTGCCTTGTACCCACAAAGCAATCATGACATTAAACATGCTTCCCTAGGACTTCACATCAGAATCCCTTTTAACGGGCTTTTATTTAGTACATCAACCTCAAACAATTGCAAATAGCTATTTCACCTGTGTTTTGTCATTTTACAAAACCAACAGGGTCTATGTATTCTTACCCATAAGTCTGATAAAATAGTCTAGACTCTAGAGCAGCGGTTCTGATCCTTCCTAATGCCGGGATGCTTTCGCACAGTTCCTCATGTGGTGGTGACCCACCCCCCAACCATACAATTATCTTAGTTGCTACTTCATAACTGGAATGTTGCTACTGTTGTGAATTAGGTAACCCCTGTGAAAGGGTCATTCTATCCCCAAAGGGGTCGCGGCCCACAGGTTGAGAACCACTGCTCTAGAGTCATATGATCAAGATGAGCTTTCAGATCATAGAAGTTGTTACTTCCTGGCAGCATGTGAAGTTGAGCTCTAAATCTCATTAGGTATGCATGGAATTTTCGTAACACTGCCGAATGCCATTTATGTATTGAAGTACTCACTGCCATGGTTTCATTCTGTGATTCAAGCCCTTACGTCCATCAAGTCCTTTCGGAGTTTTAGCAACCCTCAACAGAGCTGCCCCTGTAGGTCTCTAAGCCTGCACGTCCTTAGGGAGCAGGGACGCTCCTCTGTCTCCCACAGTGCGGCTGGGGTTCCAAGTGTTCACCTTTGACTAGGAACTGACGTGTATCCAGTGACCAGGTCGAGGCAATTCTCATACGGAGCAAGGCAAACCAAGATGAAAGATAACGGGAAATAAAGAAGTCAGAAGTCAAACCGTTTGGGAAATAGTTCGGAATTGCTGCACACCTCCAATTCAAGAATGCAGTGGGCTCCTGCTTAATACTCATGCTGGTATTTTCTCTTTTAAGAGGAGGATTTTCTGTCATGAGCGTACATTTGTCATTTTTAAATAGATATGAGCATTTTACCAAACTTCACATTACTATTAGTATTTTAAACATAAACACTTAAGTGTGTGCTAGAGTTTAAAGTCTGAGCACATCTTGCACAGAAGGTGAGCAGTGAAAAACCCCAAATCCATTTGCAGAGTCGCTACGTGGATGAATCCTCCATTGAACACTTCCTGGTGTTAAGAGTCTTACCCTCAGGCAAAATGCATCAGTCCCGACCTCCCAAACCTCACTTGTACCCTCACCTCCACCTTCATCTGCCCCAGGAGGAGCGGCCTCCTTTGGGGGCTTGCCTAGGTGTGTCCTTGATGGAGATCTCTGGACTGGGGCCCAAGAGCAATTAGTCCTGTGCTGCCTGCCTAGTCTGAAGGCTCTAGGCCAATCTCACAAGCTCTTCTGTACGCGGCTGCTTCTGTAGTCGTACCTATCTATAACGGTGATATATTGATCTGCCGCCAGTCATGCTTCTGTGATAGTTTCTTTTGCCATCATGTGTCCTTTATAAAGGAGCCCTGGGGCTTTAATGGTTACATTTTGGGTCACTAACCCATAAGGTCAATGACTGGATCCAATAACCAAATCTGCCAGAGAAAAAAATGAGGCTTTCTACTCCAGTAAAGAGTTACAGTCTGGGAAACCTACAGGGGCAGTTCTACCCTGTCTTGTAGGATCACTATGAATTGGAATCTGCCAGTGGGTTTGGTTTCGGTCCTTTTTCAAGTCTCTACCTCTCTGTAAGCTCCTGGCTGCCATTATGACTTCATGCTAGTAGGTTCCCCTGTCTCTTGTTTATGATTTAATGAATATCCTTAAATGATATTTGAGACTTGGGGTCTCCTTTGGTACCCTTAAACAGGTGAAAAAAGAAATATATACACTTTTCCTATTATTTGAAACTTTTTAAATGATGACATTTCTCTTAAATTTTTATTTTTCATGTTCCTGGGCCGTGTTAATTGGCAGTCCTTGTTTATCTCCATGTACTTTAATCTTTCACAAAAATATTAACATGTTAACATGATTGTTTAGATGACAACTCTTCTGTATTTTAAATGGACTCTTAGTTCTTCGAGAGTGGAGAGTAAATTGTATTCATTGCTTAATACTTGGTTCAGAGTACATTAAATGGCATGCAGATAATCAATGTTTATAGAAAAGAAAATGAAGAAATTTGGTAATTGACCTCCTGATACCAATTTAACTAGACTGCTGTCAATTCAAATTGCCATATAATCCCAGCATGGCAGGTTATTGTCACCGTGGACCATAAAGTGACTCATATTAAAAGAGAAATAAACTTAATAACAGATGATCAAGGTCACGGGAAACCAAAGAGCTTGGCAGACAAGTAGTCCTCTGCAATGAAATGACTGGACCAGAAAGGCTTGTCCATGTATTTCCACACGGAATGAGGCATGACACATAGGGTACAATGTTCAGCGTGCATAGATGATCGGACTTGCCGGGAGTCACTATCAGGTGACTTGCAGTTGTCCAGCAGTTTCTATGGTGGCTGGCTTCATTAACAGCACGAAAGGGGCAAGACTACATTTTGTAAGCAGATATTTGAACATAAAACTCGATTATTAATTCAACCAAATTACAGGTGATATCTATTATCTTTTTAAATACATAAATAGAATAGATGTGAAAGAAGCATTGATGTGGAAAATCCTACAGTAACAAATCTTATTATAAGAAGGAATTTTGAAATAGCTTGCCAGGAGGTAATGACCTCAATTAAATTTTATGTGAAATAATAATTGGTGATTTTAATAAAGAAACCCTCCTAAAATTGCATATTTGATGCTATAATATTTTGATACATTTTATTTCCCTCTGGCTTGTATTTATATTAAATAACAATCTTTGAGATAATCAAATAAAATTAATAATTTAGAGTGATTTTATTTTCAATGAACTCAAATAGATTTTAAATAGTTTTAACTTCAAACAGGGAAAGAAAAGAAAAAATACTTAAAAACACTTTGCAGATATTTATTCCTCAAGTGAGGGGAAATTTTTGGACTATAAAAATGTAGAGTGAGGATCAAGTTGCATAACTATAAGGGAGGAAAAATCGAAAGTCACAGTACTTAAAGACAACTCCTAGAGATTGACATGTTTGGCATGCATCATCTGGGGGGGAAATTAGAGCAATGTGTTTTCTCTGTGAATACAATCTCTTTTTATGTTTATATATCTGTTTGTGCTTAGAGGTTGTTGTTGTTTTTTATAACAAAGCTATTATTTTATCAGAGTCACATTTTAGTGTGTTTCACATAAATCACTTATGCATAGTTTTGAGCTTAGATAATTCACAATTGAATTATGAAAGGTTTTTGTTTCCATCACCAGAAACAAACAATTTCCCCATAAAACCATGCTGAAAAGCATAACACTAGAGAGCTTATATGCACAACTATAAGTTAAATTTAAATTAAATTTAGAGCCAGCAAAACCTGCATCATGATGCACATTCTCCTTAGACATTAAAAATCCCTTTTACTGACTCTTCTCTTGTATAATGTAAATTTTATTTCAGTACAGAATGAAGTCTGTAACCCCAAGGGCAGGACTGGAGTCGGCTTTTCTCTTATTTACATGGTAGGTTCTCAGTTGATGCTCAGTATTGTTAGCAACAATAATGATGAGGTGAGCGTAGAATGAACTGAGCCACAATCAGCGGCAAGCATGTGAGAGGGGATTCACGAGACACAGGAACTACTAGTTTTAAAAGCAAGGATTGTGGTTAGAATGCTCAGTTTCAGATTTGCTTACTTTCACTAAATATTGCATTTCATTTGTGGGATGCCCTGCTACATTTTGGGAACAAAATTTATTCTCTTTGAATTATTGGGATTTTACCAACTATATTTTAGGGAATCAGATGGCAATTTCCTGTACAACCGGTTAAAAAGGTTGCCTAGCTCTGAGCCATGCCCACGAGCAGGGTATATTGTGTCACTGGGATTGATAGGAGAGCCCTTGGTTAATTTCTTAGATTGCTGTGCTTTTCTTCCGAATCCATCCTGTCGAGAAGTCCCTGTGAAGGCTGCTCAAGATTAAGGTAACACACCTGTCCAATGGCCTCCGAGTGGTAACTGAAAGCACACGTGGATGAACTTTCTACTGCTGAAGTAACCGTGACTGCCCCTGGTTAGTGCTTATTGCGTGAAGGTTAACAAGCCAAGTGCAATGAGCAGCAGGCATACCTTTGGGCGAATCTCTAAGTTTGTGAATCGATGGCCATCCTTTAATTTGTCTTTTTTTAATGTGCTGGTGAGAAGGGTAAAAAAAATCATTCCCTTTTAGTACTCCAAATATGATAAAGCTATTAAGGCCGCTTAAGGCTCTCTTCACTTCCCTCGTAACCATGGTTTACTGTCGGCATACAGAATTCATGGTCATTTTCTTGGAATTGTAATACATTCTCCAGGGCGTTTAACAAATCAACTTCACTCCTGAAAGCATCGGTCAGTGTTAGGCTGGCCTTGGCCACGGGGACTCTCCAGTGGGGCTGGAAGTGTCACAAGGTCAGCCGAGAGCAACACAAATTCCTCTCCTGGGAATTTTCTAGGACCTTCCAGGCTTCGTTGTTGTAAGATTAATGGGACTATCAGAACACTGCACCAATCTGTCCCATTCAGATAGAGAAGCAGCTCCGGAGGCATGGATTCTGCTTCCGTATCAGGCAGGTAATAATCTATCGTATGAATCTTTTTCATGTGGAACTTTCAAAAAGGATTTCTAAATGTTTGATATTCACAAGTCACACCTTACTCTCTTTCCAGATGAGACTTTATAAATTTGTGTAAAGAGAGGTATCTGATATAAATCTGAAGTTTTCAAATTTACTTTAATAAATTTAATTTACTATAAATAAGTAGTTTATTTATTTTTAACATGACTTGTTCAGTTATATGTAAACTTACCCAAGGAGGAAAACCTAAGATATCAGTAGACATTTATAATATTGGACTGGATTCTTCATGAGAGCCAAGAATGATCTCTCAATGCATAATGCCTGCACACACACCCCACCTTACCGCATGCCCCCACCTTATCACACCCTCCACCTTATCACACCCCCCACCTTACCACACCCCCATACAACTTGTTGAATTCGATTGAGTCCAATATGCATGTGGGTTGTGAAGAATTCTTTCTCTCTTGTCACAATGAATGAGACTAGATGTTCTCAACTAAAGGCGGGTTTATGGCCCCGGTGGATATTGGGGACCATCCAAATGTTTGGTCATTATGCCCAGGGCGCTGCTCATTGGCCTCTAGGCGAGAGAAGCTAAGGCTGCTTGCCATATATCCCATAAAGCACAGGATAAAACCCAAGTAGGTGTCCTCAAACTATGGCCCGGGGGCTACATGTGGCCCGCCGAGGATATTTATCTGGCCTGCCAGGTGTTTTTGCCCCATTTGGTTTTTTACTTCAAAGTAAGATACATGCAGTATGCTTAGGAATTTGTTCATATCTTTTTTTAAACTATAGTCCAGCCCTCCAATGGGTCTGGGGGACAGTAAACTGACCCCCTGTTTAAAAAGTTTGAGGACCCCTGACCTAAGGTATAGACTTTCTGCCTCTAGAGGTTAATAGCTCCTCTTAAAGGGAATCCTTGGATAAGACACCTACTTCCCTGCGGCTGAGCATATTGCATTGGCTCACACTAGAGCGGCTTCAAAGGGCACCAGCTGACTGTGGGACTCTCAGACAGATCCCAGTTGAGAGACAGACTGTGTTCTTTTAGTAGCTGAATGAATGCTACATTAACATAGCATATTCTAGGCTGATTTACTCTTTCACTTGGGTGATTTGCTGTTATTTAATTGATAGTCGCAGTTTTGTTTTGTTTTGTTCGCTCCCTAGATTGTCATATTGAGTGGTGTTATTTCTGCCTGCCTTACAATTCCTGCCAAGAGTTCCCAAGTTTAGACTGCAAACTTTCATCAGACTCAGTCAAGCAGTGACTCTTACTCTCCCCTCTGCCTTGTGCTTCCTTTCAAAATCTACCACCTAAGAAGTCACTCTTTTCTATAACCGTCTCCCCCATCACAATTCTCCACATGTCATCCACTTGATCACAGACTTGACATGACTGCTTATTGCCAATATGCTAAAAACTAAGCCTGGCCTAGCCGTAAGCTTAATTACCAGATGAATCTCTTTCTTCAAGTTCGTTGTGAAACCCATGGGATATGGCCACGATGACTTTATCTCAGCCCTTTCCTCCCTTTCCAGTCCATCTTTCACGCTCCTCTGTTCTCTTCTTCAGGCCCACTGACCGGTCCTTCTGTTATCCTCACAGGAGCTGAGGGGTTGTTTCTCCTATGGGATTCTATATATTTTTATTACACTCTCATTATTCATCACAGATTATTTCCTGTGTTAGTCTGGGTAGAGTAGAGAAACAAATTCATAAGCACTCATCTGTGTATAAGAAAGAACTTTATATACAAGAACATGCGAATATTGAGAAAATTGAGAAAACAACCCAGCCTAGTCCAATCAAGTCCATAAGTCTGACATTAGCCCATATGTCCGATACCAATCTATAAAGTCCTCTTCAGAGTAACGGAACACATGCAATGACACTGAATGCAGGAAGGTCACAGGCCTGTGGGTAGGAAATCTTGTGGATCTAGTGGACTATAAGCATCTCAGCACTGGCAGGGGTCTCCACGTGGCTTCTCCAGGTCCTGGGCTCCCGCTGCCATCAGCATAGATTCATGTGCGGGGTCAGTAGAGAGTCTCTCAGGGAGTGAGCCGAGAGAGTGTCTCCTGCCTGCCAGGAGGAAGACAGGAGTTCCCAGAATCCTCAGGAGAAGGTCATGCCCACACAGAGGCCTCATTGGCTATCACCTGACTAACAGACTAGATTCTTCCCCTTCACTCTTAAACCTCAAATTGACACCAGATTATGTAACTACCACATTTCCAAAGCATATCCATGTGTTTTAATTTCTGGAATCAAGGAAGTTATAGACTACGTTTTTTTTTTTAAATCTCTGCTGCCTAATTGAAGACCCAGTTAATCAATGTTAAGTGACTGAATGCATGAATGTCTACATGTGTCATCTCACTGTTCCCAGTGAATTAATTGTATCCTTAAGAAAGTTTTGTTGTTGCTCCATGCTATGATGCTGGCTCCCACTCATCGTGACCCCATGAACAGCAGAGCAAAGCACTTTCCAGCCCTGCCATTCTCATATTGCCATGTTTGTGTCCAGCGTTGGAATCACTGTGTCCGTATATCACAATGAGAATACTTCTCATGATAACAAGTCTTATCTCCTCCATGCACTGGTCTTTCTTGATGACTTGTCTGAAGAGATCTGTTCTTTCTTCTGGCAGTCTATGGTATTGTCAAGGTTCTTCACCATCCCCCAATCCAAACATATCAATTCTTCAGTCTTCCTAATTTACTATTGATCTTGCAAATGTACCCCTCCCAACAAAATCTACTGCCCTTAAGTTGATTCTAACTCATGGCTGCCCTACAGGAAAGAGCAGAGCTACCCCTTTGGGTTTTCAAATGGTAGACACGTACAGAAGTCGAAAGCCTCATCTTTTTCATCAGAAGCAGCTGAGGGGTTCCAACAACTAAGACTGTGGCTCACAGCCCATCTTATCACAACTCCCTATGCCGCCAGGGCTCCTTCGTGGAAATCAAATGAGTCCATAAGCTTAAATCACACAGCAAGGAGAGACTGATCGGTCTCGGAAGACATACACAAGAGCGCTCCTTAGAAGTAAAAAGGCAAGACTTCTCTATCCACACTCTGGACACATTGTCAGGAGAGACCAGTCCCTTAAGAAGGACCTCGTACCTGGTGAAGTAGGGGCCAGCGCAAAAGGAGAAGACCCTTCACAAGATGGATTGATGCCATGGCTGCAGCAGGGGCCTCAGGCATAGGAACCATGGCAAGGACGGAGAAAGACTGGACAGTGCACAGGGTTGCTATGGGTCGGAACCAACTCTATGGTACCTAAGAACAATTAGAATAAACATTAAACTTTGAGTTAAAATACCCTAGATTAGTTTCCCTCTGCACATTTAGGAGTTCAACTTTCCATATCTACCTGAAGTAGATCTTGGTTAGGATATACTAACTAGACTCAGCCTGGACCCTTTGCTTTGTCCCATGGACCCCAAAGTCTCACGATGTCCACAGTCTCTGTTATCTAGTGCCTCTGATCTCAGCCTCCACTACTTCCGGCAGTATAGTGGTTGCCATTGGACTGCTAACCTCAAAGTCGGCAGTTTGAAACCACAGTCGCTCTCTAGGCTAAAGGGAAGCTTTCTGCTCCCATATGTCTACAGCCCAGGAAGCCCACAGCGGAAGTTGCATTCTGTCCTTTAGGGGTGCTTTGGGTCAGAAGCAACTCAGTACCAGTATAGACATTTATTAGTTTAGAATAGGGAAATTAATAGATTACCACAAGCCAGGATCAGTAAACAGTAAAGATGGTCCCCAGCAACACAGCAAGTCTCTCTCTGGTTCTCAGACTCTGAGCCACATGGCCCCTTGGCCTCTGCCTTCTTGGTCTTAGAATCCAGTTTATTGCTCTGCCTCACAGTGTCATAGTCTCAGCAATGATCCTCTGTTCTGTATCATGTTGTCCTTGCCTCCACCCCTGGCCTCAGCTTGGCTCCATTTCTCTGTCCTGAGGTCTCTATGCCAACGTCTCTGGTACCTCTGGTCTCAGTATCCACTACTTCAAACAGATCTTGATCTGAAAAACAATGGTCTGGTGGGTTCTCTGAGCCTCCTCTCAGAAGGCTGTTCTTTGCAGAAGAATGCTTGTGATGGTTGGTCTTTGTCTTTCTATTGGCTATATATCCAAGGACAAAGGGTGTGACTTACTTCCCATTGCCTACTAAGGTCTACATCCAACCCTACCTTAATCCTGCCCATTAGCATTGCAAAGAACTCCCTTGTCTTGTGTTTCTTTTTTTTTTTTTCATTGGTCTCCTTTTTTCTTTAATTAAAAGATCACTTTTATCCGGAGCTCTTACAGCATACATCAGTTGTCTCAAGCATAGCCTTACATATGTTTCCATCATTGTTTTCTAAACATTTACTTTCTATTTGAGCCCTTGGTATCAACTCCTTTTTTTTCCCCTCCCTCCACCCCCTTCTATCCTTTTGACCCTTTGATACATTATAAATTGTTATCTTGATATCTTACACCAATGACCGTCTCCCTTCCCCCATGGTTTCTGTTGTTCATAGCCCTGGTTTGGGGGTAGGGTGCGTGGGGTTGTGTTGATCATTGCAATTGGTTCCACCTCCTCCCCCTCCTTTCCCTATCTTCCTCCTACCCTTCTGGTATTACTACTCCCATTCCTGTTTCTGTTCCTGGATTCTTATCTTTATCCTGTGTCCTGAGCTCTTATCTTTTTTAATCTCTTAGCTGCACCTGTGCACGTGCTGGGGTCCAGCCTGAAGGGAAAGGCAGGCCTGGGTCATGAGAGTGGGGGGTGAGGAAGCCTCGGCTTTCTCTTGCAGAGTAGTGGTGGTTTCAAACACAGGAGTTTGGGGCTAGCAGCTCAATGGGTAACCACTGTACTACCATTTTTTCCCTGCACTAAGTCACTGTCCTTTGTCTCCTCTGATCCCTTGCCTTCAATGATTTCCAGAGGGGATCACCTACATTTCTTGGGTTTCTTTACCACTTGCCAGGTGCCCTAGAAGCACAGTTGGCTTTCCATTGTGATGCCAACTGCAAGGTCTTTGATTCTAAAGTTCAAACTGCAGGAGATAGGTGAGACTTTGTGTTCCCATAAAGATATAGGATCTCTGAAACCCTATGGAGCAATTCCACTCTGTCCTTACAGCGTTGCTAAGTAGGCATTGACATGATGGCAGTGGATTTTGGGGTTTTTACCATGTAGAAAAATCACACTTGGGAATTTAACCTTCATGCACAGCAAGGAATGCTAACGTTGCAGTCACTGTCTATCACAAAGGAGGCTTTTGCAAACTGATATAAGAGGATTTGTAAATTTAAAAGCCCACGCAGCTAACTCCTGATCTGTAAGGACTCATAGAATCTTTGTGACTGTGTCAGGCATCATTTTGGCACATCCTGGTCCTACAGCCCCTTTGAGGAACTGCACTGACACAGTCCTAAGGAAAAGCTGTTGCTATAGGTCTCCCTGGGAAAGGAGTCCCCAATCTGCATTCAACTGCCAAGCTGGTACTCCCCCTTTAAAGGCAACTGCTGTTGCCCCAAATGACTGTCTAATTGACAACAAAGCAGTGTTGCAAATCTGACCTCTTACCTGAAAAGAAAAACTTTGCAAACTCAATGAAGTGACCTGCTTCACAGCTGGGCATTAGCCAGACCTTAACTGCCTCAGGCTGACCATGGGGGGGTCAACAATGCACTCCCCTGTAGACATCTAATGCTGAAATCAGATCTTGGCTGCACGAGCTAAGTGGCATGTTAGACAATATATGACTTTCTTAGCTTTGATTTTTAATGTTTAGTTGTGAATGTTTTTCCACATAAATGATTCAAAAACTTATAATTTGTCTCAGTTGAAGTTGGATGATTTGGTTCCATGGTTGGGATCAGCGTGGTGTTTAAGTGGTAAACAAACAGATTCTGTTCCTCTTTGTCTTATTTATTTATTTCACAAAATAAAATTATATTAAATACCTGTGTAACAACAAGTACACTCAATCTCATTGAGCATGATCTAAAAAATGACTCGTAATAAGCCACATCTACAATGTGAATAGTTGAAGCATTTAAAAAATAGTATAGCATTTTAAACCCGGGTTAACATAACGTTAATTTTAGTTATGAGCTAAAGTATGAAGATCATTATATTTCAGAGATCAATGTCAAAACGTCTGAGGCCCGAAAGACTTGTGCTTGAAACCCACGTCTGCCTCAGGCACATGAGTTCTGTGGATACACTTGGATAAACTGATTTTTTGTTTGTTTTTTAAATATCGTCTGTTAGTCTCTGGGGTGGTTTACCTCGGTTCTTGCTTTTCAACTCTGAAAGAATTCACGTGGCAGAAGTGCTTTTGTAATCCAAGGAAATTTTATGAGGGAAAGCGAAGTTTCCGGGATTATAGTGTCACTGCGCTGTCTCTGGAAACACGCAAGGACGAATGGTGGCAGCCTGGGAACGTTTGCGACTCAGAGTGGCCTTGGCAGGGAGCACAGGAAAACACGTTGAAGGACTATTGGGACGGAGGCATGGGACCAGCATGTGGAGCCACCGGCAGGAAACAAGAGCAGGGAATCCTGAGACCCAAGGGAATGAGGGCCCCGAGAGGACCCACAGGCGCTCAAGCAGGGCCCTTGGGAGAGATTCCCACCCTTTGCTTACAGAACACGTGCAGACAGAGAAGTGAGAGGCCTGCTGGGGTCCGCCTGTTAGCCTCTCCCCTCCCTGCAGCCTGGGGCGGAGTGGTTGAGGGCCTTCGGTGACCTTATTGGCTGAGTTTAAGCACACCGGTGTGCTCTCATGTGGCTGGTGCCTTGGGTGTGAGCATGCCCAGTTCGGGGTTTTCCCATAGGTGTCTTATTTAGTGTGCCTGATTTCTTTTCACCTGCTTCCTGGTGGCATGGACAGCTGATTGTCCTTTAATATAGGCATTCGGTGGAGACAACTCCCCTCTGTCCTCCTAGGGACCTTTCAGTCCCACTCTCTACAGTAGTAATAGCTATCTACACTCTCCAGAGATTAAGTGAAATAACAATAGCAATTGCTTTGGAGTTGATTCTGACTCTTGTTGACTCCAACCATATCAGAGTACAACGGTTCTATAGCGTTTTCAATGGGTGATGTTTTTCCACCCAAGTTGATTGCCAGGAATTTCAGCCAGGACACCACTGGCAGGGCTCAAGCCTATCTTTCATTTAGTACTGTTTGCATCATCCAAGGGCTCCAAATATAACGAGCACCACCAAAACTATTGAAGTCAATGTGTGGCAAGTAATGAATTCTAAAAAAAAACAGATAATATAATTATAACAGTATTCCTTTCTTCGGCTCAGAATAGATAGCTAATACTACAATACTCGTGTGTCACACACAGTTTTAGAAATCACTCCATCTTAAAAAAAATGTCTCCTACAATTTATTCTTTCTCTCTGCTCACAGCTTCCCCCATCTCAGTCACAGCAAGGCTATCTCCTTCTTAGATGCTTTTTACAGTCAGTAAACTCTGTGCTACCTTTTTCTCTTTTCCTCACCTGCTGTCTTTCAACTTAGCAGTTGCAGAAAGACAAATCTGTTACATTTCTAGTTAGCCACCCTGAATGTAGACGCTTTCACTAAATCTAGAGAGCAAAATGAAAAAGAATCTGTCCTATAACTAAGCTTCCTCCCTGGGAAAAAGTCTTCCAACAATTGGAGAAAGTTTCTCTTCGCTTGACTATTTTTACCCCTTTGTTGGGTGCTTCTGGGTCTAGCATTTCAGAAAAAGCACAATCCAAGCAGCCCATCAGCTTTCCAATCTCATTTGACAAGCACACTTAGTAACATTTTAACATTATCGTCTTCACATTGAAATGGAGCCTTTTTTCCTTGAAGCAGGCATCATTAAGTATATTGTAAGTATTAAAAGTGAAAACTGTCAAACATTTATGTAATACAATAATAAGCCTATCTTAGAACCAAAAATTCTTAAATTATTGGTCTTTTAAAAATTCTTTCTCTCACTTATTATTATTATTTTGTAAAAGCATTATCTTAGAATAAAAAATTCTTAAATTATTGGTCTTTTAAAAATTCTTTCTCACTTATTATTATTATTTTGTAAAAGCATTCAAAGCCAGCCCTAGACATCTTGTCCATTTTACTTCTATATAATTCATGATAAATCTCTAAAGAGGACATGGCTCCTTACATCCCAGAACTAAGCACGCCATTCCCAGTCTGCCTCAAGGGATGCTATAGGGCACTGTAGGGAAGCCCTGTGTGTTTCTGAGCCTAATCTCTATAGGAAAAGAAAGCCTCATCTTTTAGCCCTTGGAGAAGCATGTGGCTTCTACCTGCCACCCAGGTCTCCTTGTCTCCTTACATAGTCACACACAGTTAAATATATTGTATATCTTTAGTATCTCCTTGTACACAGTTCAAGGAACCCTGGTTGTGTAATGGTTATACATTGGGCTATCAACACATCAGCAGTTCAAAACTACTAGCTTGTCTGTGAGAGAAAGACAGGACTTTCTGCAATATCAAACTTTATAAACTAAACTCACTGCCCTTGGGACATTTCTGACTCATGATGACCCGATAGGAAAAGGTAGAATTGGCTCCGTGGGTTTCCAGATCCTAGGACTTTATGGGAATAGAAAGGCTCCTCTTTCCCCAGCAGAGCTGCTGGTGGTTTCAAACTACTAACCTTTGTGGTATGAGTTGGGGGGAGCCAGCCCCCTACCACTAATCACGGGTTCAGTAAGCACAATTGTACAATTGATATACATAAATATTTTATTAAAGTCATCATGAGCATGAGAGGTAGAAGAGAGTCAAGATAATGGAGTCAGGCACATTTCATAGTAGCATGCTCACCTCAGCCCTCCTAGATGGTCCATGTGGAGAGTGGGGGAAGGGAAGGAGGACAAGGGGAAAGGGAAACAGGGGAGGAGAGGGAGCTGAGGAGAGGTCAAGGGAGGAGCCAAGAGTGTGAGGGAGAGCAAAGAGACAGAGACAGAGACAGAGAGAGAGAGACCTCTATTGCTCACCCAGTCCTATATAACTTTGGGTGCGTGCAAGCCCACTAATTACAGGTAAAGACATACGTCACAGGAAGGCGTTGCACTACAGGTTATACAGTAATAGAAGGGGGTGGTCTTAGAGCATACACACAACAGGAAGAGGAGGGGTTGGGGATATACATGTGACAAGATGGGCGGATCCTAAATTTAGGATAGCAGCTTAACTTTGACCTATTCTCTGGATCTCCATAGGAACCATTATCAGTAGGATGTAAACCCCACCTACAGGAACTGAATAGATGCTTGCAGACCTGTCCATTGTCCTTAACATCAGGGAGCAGGGCTACTGCAGTCTGGCAACTGATCACCCTCAGGAAAGATGCCTGCAAGCATCTGACCTCCCCCCACAAACCTTGTGCTTAGAAAAAGTGTGCATAACCCATAGGCCACCAGGGCTCCCCATCAAACATTATAAGTAATGAAATGTATATTTCTCTTTTACCTCTGCAGGTTAAGTCACTTGACTCCTACCTCCATTCTTACCCATATTTGAGTGGAAAAGAGAAACATCAAAATGTTTCTTCTCCCATATTGTCCATTCAACCATCCATTTATTTAATACCATGTACTGAGTTTTTACTCTGGGTTAGACACTGTTCTAAGTGTTAAAGATAGAAAAGCAAATAAGAAATGATTCTCAGTAACCAAAAAATTCGATTTTAAGATAATAGGAAGCTGAGTGCTTACAGAATTTGTTTTCCAAATGGTCGAACAGGATTGTGTACCAACTCAGAGCCATAGAATAATATGTATAAGCATATTTTGGGGCATAATATCTTACATTTCTAAGAACATATTTGTTGTGTAACCATATGGTAAAAGTAAAAACTAATAAACTAATTCCACGAGTTGTCTGGTCTGGAACACATGAAAAACATCTCTTAAATCTGTCCTGGTACTCAGGATATTATGCGTTTTAGTAAATATTTGGTGGATTAAATTGAATAAATTAAATCAACAGATGTCTGAATTTTACTAGCATATGAGATCACACAGGGAAATACTGAACAATGAGTTTGGACTGGACGTTTGGGGACTTTATAGAGAGTTCCTCTTACTCTCAGGGAGAAGAGATTTGAGACCATGGAAGATGGTCCTACTTGGAGATTAGTCTATGTGGGTCAGTAATGGTGATGAACTAGCCCGGAGGCAATTTGAAAAAAGAATTACGCAAGAGACCAGAAGCCCATGGGCCCTGTGGTGGTTTCTTGAGGTTGTATTTGCAGATTTGAAAATTAATATTTGCAGAATTCCAATGGCTCATGGACACCAGCAGAGTTGACCACGCTGCTAATGCCTTACCATCCTTCTTGCAAGACACCACCATCCTCAGCCATCTGAGTCTTCTCCTGAGTCCGTGAAGAGGCTACACTCATGGTTGCCAAGAATCATAAGCTGATTGGCCTCTGCCCTAAAAGCAATTGGTAGCTGGTGTTGACCCAGCTGGTGTTCACCCCAGGATAATATGGCACAGAATATTTGCTATCAGTATCAGAAATGTGTGAAATTCACAAAATACTGGATAGGCTAGGGTAATATGGCACAGCGTATTAGCTATCACTATCAGAAGTTTGTGAAATTCACAAAATATTGTGTGGGCTCTTTTGGAATGTTCCTTATTTGTTAACACCGTGAAGGCCAACCACAGTAGGGCTAGAATTTAAGCTAGCAACCAAAAAAATATATTTTCTGTACTGTTACAATCCAAAGACTGCCAAATTTGAACCTTAACTGAAATATTTCTAAACCAAGAAATGCTATGAGACACAAAAAGAATTGCTCCACTAATTCTGAAATATGTTGATGAAGAGGACAGGTTTAAGAGTAAATGGGCAATTGAGAATATATTCAAAGATCCTTGAAGGAGGCGAGTTACAACCTAGATTAATATATTCAAGTGTTATATGTATGGAAATCAGAGCTAAAATTATAGATAAGAGGATAATAAGAAGGGATGATACATATATAGACAATCCTGACTGTTTTCTAAGAAAATACAAATATAAAAATTGGTTAGAAGAAAATGCAAGCAATCAAAATCATGGTTTCTAGGCAGCTATTAAATTTTCATCCCTGTATTTATATATCCTCATTTAAATTTCCTCTAATGTGGTCATATTTAATAAAAACTACAAGGCATTAAGAAAGAATTGGCAATTATAATAAATTATAGCATTTTAGAATTTTCAAATATACAGACTAAAAGTCTTAATTGGTTATGGACCTTAATATATGTATTTTTCATCCAAATTTCTGGCTGAAATTCAATTTGATTTTTCAGAATAGAAGTAAATAGTAATTAATCAAAGCTGAAACATATCTTTATGGTGCTTTCCTCTTTTTTCCAAGAAGATAAACATTTACCTATTTATTTATTTACCATGATTATTAATATTATCACCACATGTATGGGCTTTAAATCTAGAAAGATATTTTTATAAAATTATAATATACAAAATAGAGCAACTTTTTAGGGTAATACACCCTTCTCCCCCTTTATTTTCTGCTTTGAGTATTTGTCAAATGAACAACAACAACACAAACTTTTGAAACTTGATGAGAATTTCTATGGTCACTTTTTCTCGACTCTCTCATCATTTTAGTCTAGAGGGCAAAAACTGTGCACTTACAATGATCCTAAAGACTATTATGATTTCTAACCATATACCCATAAAGACGCAAAATTAAAGTTTGCATTTGACATTATAATCATTTCTGATTAATAAGTTTAAGAGAAAGACCTATATGACTGCAGTATAAATTAAATGAAACCATCAAAATTTTGATATTGATGAATTGTCATACATGTTTTCTTACTCAAGAGGATAAGAAAGGCAGCAGATATATCACATAGCAAGTCATCTCCAAATAGAGTTGCTGGAATTTATATCCTCAAGATAAAATGTCTGATGTCATTAGTCTTTCTTCTAAACTAAAACATCTTCTTAAATTGACATTGAGATGTCTTTTGTCACTCTGTGATGAGCAGAGATTAAATAGGATTCAATTTTTCTCATAAAATATGTGAGATCACAGCATCAGCATGATGTTGCTGTGGTTAGTTGTCATGGAGTCAGTTCTGGCCTTTGTGGATGAAGGAAGGAGACCCGACTGGTCCTGGGCCATGCTCACAGTGGTTCCTAGCCTCGAGCCCGTGCTGGAGCCACAGGATCAATCCACCTCCTTGAGGGCCTTCCTCTTTTTCGCTGACCCATTTATTTGATCAAATATGATGTCCTGCTCCAGGGACTGGTCTCTCCTGACAACATGTCCAAAGTATGGAAGACAAAGTCTTGTCATCCTTGCCTCCAAGGAGCTATGCCTCTAGAAGTACTATGGCCTTACTTCTTCCAAAAGAGATTTATTTATTCTTTTAGCAGTTCATGATAGTTTTAATATTCCTCACCAGAACCACATTTCAAATGTATCAATTCTTTTTTGGTCTCAGCCTCAGTGTAGAAGTATCTTTATTAGATAACATATTTATTATCTGCAAAAAAAAAAACCCAAAATAAAACATTCAGGATTACTGTTTCAATAAACAATAATCCTTTCAATTAAGCGTGTAGGTCAGAATTTTCTTATTTTAAACAGATTGGCAAAAAAAAACACTAAACAAACTAGAGAAAGGTAAACTATGTATTTGTCTGTATTAAATTATATGTTTATATAAAATTATATCTCTAAATATACATGATCTATATGAAACTATAGAAGAATCAGCCCAGTGGAGTTACATAGGATCCAAAAGAGAAATGGGAATTACAATGGCACTCTGTCAGTTCTTGAGCCCTCAATTTAAATAGAAACCAATATCATCAAACATGTTGCTGCCTAGTGGAGTCCAACTCCTTATGACCTGTGGGACCAGTAGAACTGCCCCCTGGTATCATTTTATCCTCTTCAATTCAGCAGATATGGAATAAGTCATTGCAACTCTTCCTTTGCAAAGATGCTGTTTAAGGGTGCTGATATGAAAATATATCTGTGACATTTGAGTGTGAGACACCAAACTAATCCACCCCATGGATTTATAGTCATGTGTTTCCCCGTGTTGTTTGATACTGACAGCATTCTTTTGTGTTGCTGTGCAAAAACTAATGGGATGTGATAGTTTAAACACAGCTTATAAATGAATAATGATGTATGTGTAGACACATTTATGTCAGAATTCATTATCTTCCTGTTGATAGAGAAATCATTCTATATGTTTTAAAATTTCCATTAGAACCTTGTGTCTTTTTCTTGTTTCTTTTTTAATTCTTCACTAACAATGGACTAGATCAAAGATATAAATATTTGGCAAACTGTTTTTGACAGTTTTCTTCTGCATTTGCTTAACTGGGAAAGAATACTAAATAGGTAAGCAAAGTCACCAATATATTAGATTAAAAAGAAAATCCAGATTATAACAGAAATACCACAGACAAGGTCCAGTGGTGTGGGAAAGGGCTCAGAATCATGTTATAGCATCTTCATGCCTTACATTTATTGCTTGAATAGGTGCGCCTAGAAGGAGAGTTAAGAGAGGGGATTAGAATTGTGCTTTCCTTTCTGAATCAATCACAGTTGAAAAACTAGTTGTGTTATAATCATAGAACGATTTTTTTAAATAGCTGAGGTGAAGTAGGTGGGAGGGGTCTTCTTACTAGTGGTAACGAAGATGCTGTAGCTACCACATAGATTTCAGGTGTTGGGGCATTCTGGGAGCCAGGGTTGGGGAATGGTTAAAGTGCTGAGTTGCTGGTTCAAAGATTAGCTGTTCAACACCACTAGCATCACTTCAGTAGAAGGCATCTTCCAGAAAGAGTACAGACTTGGAAACCCTGTGGGGCAGTCCTCCTCTTAGAAGGAGTGGGTGGCATAAAAGTTTCTGTTGTTACATGCCACTGAGTTGGTTCCAACCCAGAGTGACCCCATGCACAACACACTGAGACACTGCCTGGCCCTGCACCATCCTCGCAATCGTTCCTGTGCCTGAGCCCCTGGAGGCAGCCTCTCTGACAATCCATTTTGTCAATGGATTCCTCTGTGTCACTGCCCCTACACTTTACCAAGCATGCCCAGCCCCCCCAGGGACTGCTCTTGCTTTCACTGTTCAAAGTATGTAAGATGAAATCTTGCCCTCCTTGCCTCTAAAGCAATGGTTCTCAACCTTCCTAATGTCGTGACCCCTTCATACAGTTCCTCATGCTGTGGTGACCCCCCCCCAACCATAAACTTATTTTTGTTGCTACTTGATAACTGTCATTTTGCTACTGATATGAATCAAGCAACCCCAAAGGGGTTGGCGACCCACAGATTGAGAACCACTGCCCTAAAGAATCCCCTGGCCACTGGCCATACTTCCTCTGTTTTTTTGGTTTTTTTTTTTGGGGGGGGGGGTGGCTGACAAAGGGCTGGATGCTTGAAATGCTTAGTCTGGTGACTATTCTTTTGCAGCCTCATTGGTTAACAGTAAGGATGTAGGATGTCAGGAAAGTCATGGGAGTCATGTCTGACCTGTGACTATAACGAAGGAGGAGAAACCTACTCCGCATTCCCCCAAGGATGAGGTAGAGGCTAAATATGTCTTCACCATCCCATTTCCTTTACCCTATTCCAGTGGTCTCTCCCACAATGCTCTACTCTGCTGGGTTATTGAAATAGCCACACAGAACTCACAGACAATACTCAGAAGTATGGGGCTGCTTGGAAAGGGAACAGTTAAGAATGCAGTCCTCTTGTGCACAGTAACATTGGCATGCAGGGCATGTCCCTTTCTAGTCTGCCATCATTCTTTGGTTCTCAGTATCAGCTCCTTGGCCTCTGCCCTCTTAGAAGTGTCACAAAAGCCCTCTAATGCCGATAGGTAGATGCCCAAAGGGTACCCCATTCTGCAAGCTACTCTTCTTCTCAAGGGCTCTTAGCTTCACTTATTCAGTAGGCTGAGGAACCCACCTCTTTGCCGCATGGTCTTGGTGCTACTTCTCTGTGTGTCTGACAGTCTTGATTTGGGGGATCTAGCTTCCTGCTGTCTTTGTCCCGTCAAGCAGTGACCTCACACATGCCTCTCTGGTGGTTCTTCTTACTTGATGCTCCCGGGATTCTCAGGACTGCTTCTGAGATGGTTCACTCTTTGATCCAGCAACATGGCAAAACTGACCAATCTCTGAGTTAGAACGTCCTGCAAATTATATGCATGCTCTTCCATAGTCATTTGTTGGGAATTACAGAAACTAGATAGAAGGAACTGCACAAATTCTGATAGAAGATTCAAGTCATTTCACTTCCCTACAGGTGAAGAAAATTACAATGGCTGAGAACAAAGGGATTATATATAGTTATGTTCATTTTTTGAATTACTGTTCCAATAACTTTAAGACAGATCAGTCCTTTCACATGAACACTGAATGGCTGTGATATTTTAAGTGTTTAATAAGGCAGATGTTCAGTTTTTCTCCAAATGTATTTGTAAATGTATCATTTGAAGAAGGACCCTTGCCTATAACAGGAATGTTGTTATGAAGTATTTCCTTCTTTATTCAATCAGTAGCTATTTATAGATTGCTTATATGGGTCAGGTACTATGTTAAGTGCAAGGCCAAGATAAAGGACCATCCCTGGGCTCAAGGAAGCACAACATAATGAGTAAGACAGGCAATTCAGTGTGATAAATAGAATGACCAAGAAGTGCACAAGGGGGAAAATCAGCATAGGGAGTGAGCGTGTGAATCAATCTGTGGAGTGGTAAGTCAAGTGAGTTTTGATAAATGAGGCGATCTGAAACTGAATCTTAGAGTCAGTAAGACTTGACATTCATTTCATTCACTCATCAGCACTTTGTTGACCCCTTGGCAAGTGCCAAGTGATGGTGTAATTACTAAGGCTACCACAGTCACTAAAACAGGTACAACTTTTGCATTCATGAAGCCTAAATTCTGAAGTAACAAAAAAGTGCTAGGCGGCATAGTGTTAAGTTTCACTCAGCCCCCTGAAGGAAAAGCCCTACACATTCCTCACATGGAGCAGATAAATCTAACACTTTAGACAGATGGAGGAAATGATACTTCACGAAGACTGGAAGAGCTGAAATTAGGGATGAATATTGCAGGGAAACAGAATTCCTCATGCTTAAGACCATGGGACAGTAATTTGCTTTTCATGTTTGAGAGACATCAAGGTGGTGTAGAAGCGGGAACGCAAAGAAGGCAGAATTATGGTAGAACATATCAGTCATAGACTGAGGAGGGTTAGGTGAAGCGTCTTTAGAGAAAACTATTGGTGAAATGTGTTGTAAGCAGAAGGACTAAAATTTAGAAAGTATTATAAACAGAAACAAGAGTGGCGTTTATGGGAATTTTAAACAATGACTGTGATTTTGTTGGAGGCTTAGGAGTGGGATGTAGAGAGAAATTGTGTTACAGTTCCTATGTGGTACAAATGGTTAATGCTCGGCTCTTATCCGAAGGTTAGTGGGGGTCCTCTCAAGAAAAACCTTAGAACAAAGGCCTGGAAATCTACCCCCTTAAACAAAAAAAAAGGAAAGAGAGAAGGCAACTAGCACTAAATGGTACATTGCTAGTCTGACATTAGACCTTAGAATCAGCCATAAAAGATTAGATTCTTAAGGCTCAATAAGTGGAAGCAGAACTTTCTCAGAGAATCTTAAAGAGTAAGTAAAAATTGCCAGAGGATGGGTCTCTCCTGTCAGACTTAGGCCAAGAATCCAGTAGGACCAGATCACAAGAACTAATTGTTCTTAGATTGAGGTTTATGATTAAGTTTGGGTCCAAATTCCATTGATGTATCTATGCTTTATATTATCCCTGGTCCACTTTAGAGATAGCATTATCATTTTGTTGCATAAAAATATGAATAATCATCATGGCACTTATACTAATTCTATCAATAATTTGCACTAATTCACTGATATCTAGTCAACTAAGACTCATGGAAACCCTGTAGGACAGAGTAGAACTGCCCCGTGGATTTCCAAAATTTTAACTATGTAAAGGAGTAGCAAGACGTGCTTTCCTCCTGCACAGTGGCCAGTGGTTTCGAACTGCTGACCTTGAGGTTAGCAGACCAACTAGTAGTAACCCACTACACCATTTTTTATTAATTAAAACCCAAACCAAACTCAACTGTCATCGAGTCGATGCCAACTCATAGCAACCCCATAGAACAGTGGAGATCGGCCTATGTGAGTTTCAGAGACTAACTCTTTACTTGAGTAGAAATCCCCATCTTTCTCTAGAAAAGTAGCTGGTGTTTTGGAACTGCTGAACCACTAGGCCACCAGAACCATTATTAGTGTCATGAATTTAGGCAACAATACAGAATTGAGACACTGTTGAGAAAGATATATGTGCATAAAGAAAATAAACCAAATTTATTAAGTCATTATGCTAACTCAGAGTGACCTTTTAGGATAAAGTAGAACCGCTGCTATGAAATTCTGAACCTCTAATTCTTTACAGGAGCAGAAAGACCCGTCTTTCTCTTGAGGATAACTGATAGTTTCGAACTTCAGATCTCAGCCAAATCTGTAACCACATTTTTAGATGAAAATGTATGAATTTTGACTTTTAGAGACTATAAACTTAAATGATTTAACACTACTTGCACAAAGAATGTCCACTAAGCTTACAGGACTAGGACAGGTCATAAGAAAGCAGTAAGTATGAAAATAGGAACTCTAGGGCAGTCTTAGGTTGTCAAATATTGGTCGCCCTTAAAGCAAGAAATTTAGTCCAATGACTTCCAAATCAACAACTTGGGATATCAGTCATCTGCCTCTCCTCACAATAGGTTTTTCAGCCTCAAGTTCAAAAAAGTGTTTTCATTTCTTTAATCTGTTACAGGTGTGTTGAAGGTAAAGTCCAGTTTGCTTAATTAGATTTCCAAATTGGATCCTTCTGGTCCATCTGTGAAGGATATTATGTACCTCTAAAGAACAAAGTCCAAAGTCCCTATTGTTTATGCCACTTGGCCTTGGCTACCAAGGACTGAATAGAAACTCGGTCTGGAATGCCTAATTAGGAGCATGATCCAGAGTGTTGGGTGACTATAAAAATAATGTTAAGAGTTTATTCCATCCTAGTTTTCCCACCATGGACGTGAAATCACCTTCTCTGAGACTGATATGCCATTAATCTCCCCAGCCCCACCCCCACTTCCACGCCCACCTCTGGACTTGAATGTCTATTAAGGTTCACTGACACACCTTACAGGGGTGTCTATTTTTTTAGGGTGACCATGGAGTAATGCTGTATGGTGGGAACTGACTAGTCCCAACCTGAAACTAACTACGCTGGAGGCGAGGCCTCCTCTGATTGAGTGTTTTTTATGATGTATAAATATGGGAATGAAATATAGATATTTAGCATGAAGCAGGAATATCACCTCTTTAGTTGAGGTGCCAAATTAGAAGATTACATGACCTGAGCACAAGCACAGACGCCTGTTAATGTCAGGGTGTTCATCTTATAGTAGTGGTTTCATTCGGCGTTTGTCCTTTTATAGTTGACTAACGACTCAGCATAATGGTGTTCAGTTCCTTCATGCCATGACGTTCTTCAAGGTTTCATCACTAATTTTTAGGAATGGATAGCATTTCACTGTGTGTATTTCCCAGAGTTTCTTTAACCATTCTTTTCCTGATGGGTATTAGGATGTTTCTGGCACCTTGCTATTGTGAATTATGCTGCAATGAAAGTGGGAGAGGATATGGCTGGCCAGACTGTTGCTCTTACTTCTTTGGGGTGTCTTCCCACCAGAGATATTGCTGGATCTTATGGATTTTCTTGTTCCCAGTTGTTTTGGGTAGTGCCATATTGCTTTCTGCAAGACTTATACGTGGTTACAAACCCTTCAGCAGTGTGTAAGAGTTCCAATCTCTCCACACCCACTCCAGCAATTTTTTCTTATCTATTTTTGTTTTGTTTGTGTGCTTGTTTTTATTGGACTATTATCAATGATAGTTTTTTTTTACTTGCATCTTCATGATGGCTGGTGATTGGGAACATTTTTCATGTGTTTGTTAGTAATATGAATGTCATATGTTTGCCCAGTTTTAAATTGGACTATTTGTCTTTTTCTTACTGAGGAGTTGCATAATTCTATTGGTTTTTGGAATCATATCCTTGCCCATTGGAAATATAAACTGTTTAATAACAGTATCTCTCATATAAAAAGCAATACATATTGAATGACAGGTGGTCTTTACATGAAATTTGTGCTATATAAAAGTGAAGGTGGAGAGCACATAGCTATGGCAATAGGATAAAAGTAAAACATAAGTTTCTATGTTATTATTAATGAAAAACAATGTTCTAATCTATTTAAGGTGAGTACACTCTATAAGAATCTGCCCAAATGTGTTAAGATGGACAGTAAGTGAACACAATATAACATTCGTTAGCATGCACAGAATGTTGGTTCTTAGCGGTCCCAGATATCCAAGGTAAGAGGAGAAACACAGTTTGGGTTACTTAGACCATCACAATGATAATTGAAAGACCTTGAAAGACTCACTGGTCATTATAATCTATCAAATAATTCTACATCACTTGATGAATTTATAAAGGCCTTTTCTGTCCCTTCAGGCAGAGTAAAAACCATTTGGAGACATTTCATGGAAGAGTAACACAAACAATTAAGGTGTAATATGGCTAAATGACGGTTTAAAAACACTTAGAAGTCTTAATTGAAATGAAAATACTTTCAGGACTGGCTTGAGGTGGCAGCAGAATTACTTAGATTAATTTAAGTAAAATAAGGCATGATGGCATGAAATTAAATAAATCATGCTGACCCTAGAATTTGTGGATCATTGAACATACAAATAGCACTTATAGAATCACTAGTTCTTTGTAAAATTTAAGACTATACTATATTATAAAATAGTCTAATAGTGAATTTCTTTATACTATATAATACAAGGCATATGAAACTTGTAAAATTCTCACTTCAAAACTAGAAATATATGCCTTATAAGAAGATATGAGTATTTCGCATTAAGTTTATAATGAGATAATTTGAATCACTAAGATGAACATCTAACATGTACAGCAAGTCAAAATTTGCTAATAACCAAGCATGACCAGTGTACCTCAATTCTTTCCTTTCAAAATACAGAAATAAAGACAAAACGAATTATTGAACAGATTAAAGAATGGCGAAGGGAGTATGTACACTTGAGGTTTTTACTGTTTATTAATATGTAAGGAAGGAAGACTGAAGGAGAATGATGCTTTCGACTTGTGGTATTGTTGGGGGATATTTTGAAGATTTAAATATATTGAATATGCCATGGGTTGTCAAAAGATGAGTGAATCTGTCTTGGAAGAAGTACAAACAGAATGCTCCTCAGCAGTGAGGAGGGCGATTTTTTCTTCTTCTCATTTTTCAGGTAAGTTGCCAAGAGGGATCCATCCCTAGAAATGATCATTGTAAAAAAGGCAGACCCTTAGGAGATAATTTATTGCCCCAATATCTGCATGGTGGCTTAAACCTACCAATTGTGAGGACGCATGGGACAGGGCCGTGCTTCCTCCTGCCATGCTGGCGTCCACGGGCTCTAAGGACAACAAGCTTCTTGCTCATTAAGCTACTCCATTTCTTAGTTTCCTTTGGGGATTGCCACATGGAACTCTGGTGGTGTGGTGGCTTGCTTACTGGGCTGTTTATCACAAGGTCAGCAGTTCGAACCCATCAGCCATTCCCTGGGAAAAAGAGGAGACTTTCCCCTTGTGAACCGATATACATATAGCTTTGAAAACTCGAAAGGAAAGTACTATTCTGCCTTACAGTTTGCTACTAACCAGAATCAAATTGACTAGATGGCAAGGAATTTGTTTTAGGGTTTGAATGCATTCTAACTCCCTGTGACCCCATAGGATAGAGCAGAGTTGCCCCTGTGGGCTTCGGAGCGTATCCATCCTTAGGGAACTAGACATCCTTCTCTGCCTCAACTGGGACAGTGGGAGGTTTCTCCAGCTGAGGCTGCGCTTAGCAGCCCCCTGCCCAACTCACTGGGCACCAGGGCTCCACCCCAGTACAGGAACCGCGAAAAATGCTCCAAAGTCGTTCACTATAAAGGGAAATGGCAAACAGTATGTCTGAAAGGGTTGTTGTTGGTGGGGTTTTTTTGGGAATTAATGTCAGTAATGATTTTACCATCAACAAAAGGAACTGATTGCTTTTGAGTCCAGTATGACTTAGAGCAACCTAGCCAACAGAGAGAAATGTGCTCTGTTTTAGAGACTGTAATGTAAGAGAGATCCAAGTCTCCGCTTTCTCACACAGAGAGGTCAGGGTTCTGGTCTACATTTTTTTTTGCTTTGGGGTTAGCAGTTAGCAAAAACAATACATATAAATCTTGATACTATTCCTTTAGTAAATCTTCATGCCTGAAATTTAAGTCACCATCTTGCTTCAACTTTCAGTTGAAGAGGTGGGCCTATCAGTTGAACAGTAACCTTATGGAAGTAATTTTCCTGCCAGTAATCAACTATCAGTGATCAAAAGACATCATTTTCCATGAGCTAAAACTGAGAAGGCATGAAGGGATCAGAAAGAAGGAAGAACAGATATAAGAAATATGAGGAGCAAGTGGGAAGAGAGGGGATTGCAATAAATGTCACAAAACAAAATGAAAATGAGTTGTTAAATGGAAAACCAATTTGCTGAGTAAACTTTTGCCCAAATCGCATTAAAAAAGTTTTAAGAAAATACTATAAAATTTGGTTAATAGGCTGAAAATGCATCATGATAAAATTTATCTTCCATGTTTTTTATTAGCTAAGAATAATAAACATGAATTTTCTCTTTAATTCATGAAGCAATCATATTAGGCTGAATTTCACTTCACAATCTTTTCAAAGAGGATATTTCTAGATTAATTAACAACAGCTAGTAAGATTGATATGTGAAATAAAAATCTATTTTTCATCAGGTTACTAATTAATAGTGGTTATTCAACAGCACCAAATGGAGGCAATGCTCTTTATTAAGAGTTAAAAAACAAAGTATATGTCAATTTTACTTCATCAAATGTTGAACTATTCATCTACCAATGCTTTTTCAGTCCATTGTAAGAATCCAGATAGTATTTTAAAAAAGCAACACTTTATTTGTTCTACCATTTAAAACTCATAGATTTGACCAACTAATAGAAAAAAATCATATTCAGAATATGAATGTTCAAATTTTAAATTTATTCAGGCTGGAACGAAACATGTTGCTGTTATTAGTTGTCCTCAAGCTGATTCTGACTCTTAGCAATCCTATCTACTGTGGGTTCACAGACAAGTATAATGAGGTCATTTACTAAGTGCAAACGAAGGACGACTAGCTGGGTTAAATATTTTACATACACATTTTCTTGAATTTCTGCAGGTGACTTGTAGCCATTCCTCCTGGGAGCTGCTTCCTCTGGGCTTGGAGCATATCAGTAGTTTATATCCAAATTTCTATCTGTTGGACTTCCTTTGTCCACTCGGTTCACAAAATCATTCTAGGAGTAAATGTTCTTGTCTATAACGAAGGAATTATATTGGATCCATATGCTCAATATTAGCTTTAAGTTTATAGAACTTCTATTAGAAATTTTATTGTATTTGCTGCTAGCTTGTGAAATTAAGTTTATTATGCTTACATATAAGAATAATCAAAACAAAAAATCAAGCCCACGGCCCCTGAGGCAATTCGGAGTCATACCTAGAGCCTCCCTAGGGTTGTTGAGCCCAGAAATCTTTACCATTCGCCTGATTACTAGCAGTCATACATGTTTGGAGTGTTTTCTGTGACGAAGGCACACTGTCAGCAATTCTCTTGTGAATTCAAGTATATGGAGCAAGGCAACCAGAATGAAGGATAAAAGAAATAGAATCTAAAGAAGACAGAATTCAAAAAGTTTGGAAAATATTTTGAAGTTGCCACACAGCCCCCCAATTCTACAGCACAGCGCACGCGTGCGTAATGGGGCCTTATTTCACTGAAACATTACTTTTATCTCTTAAGCAGAACATTTTCAATCAGGCCCTGACTGGTGACTTGCCATTGCAATGAACAATATTTACATGATTAAAATTGTGTAAAAGCTGTCTAATTCTTTTCCATATTTTGGATCAATTTATTAACAACTAATGTGCCCACCATACACAAAACAGTGCAAATGTTTCCATCCATTCCAATGAAAAATTAAGTGGGCTGACACAAATGGGGAGAAGTGGAAAGGGAGGCAGAAGCACTAATATAGCCATCTTACAAAGTGTGTACTCAATGACTTAGAACCAAATTTTAAGTCTATGATTGAAAGCCCAACTGTGTACTAAAGCAACAAAAATAGCATCATAAAGTTGAAAGGCTGAATAGGAAACAAGAGAAGTAAACCAGCTAAAGTCTCATCTAGTGTAGCAGAAACACAATATATTATGATTCATGTCACTGAATCAAGAAATTACGTAGAGCTATGGAAGAAAGAACCAGATGAACGAAAAGCAAAAAATATTTAAGAGAGGTCGTCTCTGAGAAAAAGCAGGAGGGATTAATAAGGGTACAGCAGGGACCATTGTTTTTCATTATGGCTCTCAACTACTACTATTAAAATGTCTGTGTAACAATCTAGTGGCATTGTAAAATGACTTCTTCCGTATAAAATAAAAAACAGTCAAGCAATCTTAATGATATTCTTTTCTTTATGGTGTTAGAATAAGGTCATGCCTTAAATATCAGGAGCATAAAGCTGTAGACATTTTTTAGCTCTGATTTTATATTTTAATTTGAATATACTTTCACCAATTCTTTTGGAAATTCTTCAATATATTTTGGAGCGTGGATATATGCTTTGCCTTATGTGAACTGTATACTCTAGGTTGTATGGGATATTTATGTAGGTAATAACAACTCTTTAGAATTTACATTCTACAAGGATCTTTTGTTTTGCTTCTTTCTCTCCAAGAGGAATTAAAAATATAATTTTATAAGTATTGCATGAAAAATTAAGCATGATTTTACATTTCTGCATGCCTTCCAAGAAAGCATTCCTATCTTGAAACAACAACCAAAAAACCCATTACTTCCGCATAGTAGTTTCAGCCACTTTTATAATGGGGTTGTTCAGACTAATCCAAAGGGCAATTTACACTTAACCTTTCTTCAAGAAATTTCCTAAGCAGGATGTCTCAGCAGCTCATTTACAATTCTTCCCAGAGACAACAGACTCCAGCTTGTCTCCAAGATTGGCTTTATGAATTGTAACCGCAGGAATAGACATAAAGGTTTTGCATTCATTGCATCTTGCAAAACGATTATCCCTCAGCAGCTTTCCCTGGAGTCCAGTCCAATAGAATCAGGGGTGAGGAAATCACTGACCCTTTCCTACTGAGCTGCCTGGAGCCTCCTGCGAAAGACCCTGTGCTGAGGAAGGACAAGCTAGGAGGGCCTTTGCCTGACTCTAAAGAAGTCTCTCTCTGTCTCTTGCTTTGTCTTGCTGTCTCTCAGTGTCTGTCTCTCTCTGGTTATACCTAATATGTAAAATGGAGCAGGAATAGAAAATATTGCTGACACAGGTCAAAATATTTGTTGGCAAATCCTGGTGCTACAGAAAGACGTGTGTGGGCATCATTCTCTAACTACCCCACAGCGTGTCGCTCGGCAGCGGTGCTCAAGTTCTTCTGGCAGAGATGTTACCCGCTTGTTGAAGGGATTGCTACTTGGATTGAAAGTGAACTAGAGAGAGCAGACGAATTCATGAGATCTTGAGGTAATTACAGGCGCATGATAAACATTTAATAGAGTAGGTTATAAATGCCGTTGGATACCGACCCCAGAACAAAGGTCAATAAAACATGTATGGCCATACTATTTGCTTAATTCCTATGGATGATGAATGGGAATCCTTTTCAGTGACATAAAAATGGGATCTTAATTTGAACATTAAAAAAATGGATTTCATCCAAGAAATGTATGGAGAAATGCATTTTATATATTTTATGCAACTCTTAAAAATCTTTTCTAAATTCTCAACATTTAATAACAAAATTCCATAGAAAAAGCACTCAGGTCAACCCATAAGCTCCCACCTGTTTATTTTTTTATTATTATTTTTAAAAATCATTTTAGTGGGGGCTCGCACAACTCTTATAAAAATACATCCATCCATCCATCTATCCATCCATCCATCCATCCATCCATCCATCCATCCATCCATCCATCCATCCATCCATCCATCCATCCATTGTGTCAAGCACACTTGCTTTCTGCTTGAGCCCTTGGTATCAGCTCCTCGTTTTTGCCCCCTCACTCCCCGGTCCCTCCTCCCTCATGAACCCTTGATAATTTATAAATTATTAGTATGTTGTCATCTCTTGCACTGTCCAATGTCTCCCTTTGCCCACTTTTCTGTTGTCCATCCCCTCAGGGAGGAGGCTGTTATGTAGACCCTCGTACATCGGTTCCCACTTTTCACCCCACCCTCCCTCCATCCTCCCATTGTTATCGCCACTGATCCTGAAGTGACCATCTCTCCTGGATTCTTGGAAAACCATCTGAAAGGAGATTAATCCGAGAATGGTGATTTCTTTCTTTCTTTCTTTCTTTTTTTTTTTTGCTTTGCTTTGCTGCACCTATTTTTATTTGTTTTAAAAAAAGAAGCAAGCTGGCCAGTGGTGCTTTTTTACTGCTGTGCAAGGGGGCTCTATAGTGCAGCCCCTTTGGGTTTCGGTGCATTTTCCCGCTTCCTTTCTTCTTCCTGCAACTTCTGCTTCCGCCTGAGCTCCCATGCCTGTAATCTAGCGTCCATTTCCTAAGGCAGCAATACGACTCGTCTCACAGACTTCTCCCTTTGGGCTTTTCCTCGAAGCTGGACTTTCATTGGGGGTGCAGGACGGCCATCCGCGTGGGACCAGTCTGGGAGCTCAGTGAGGGCGCCATAGCCGGAGGGGTTGGCAGCCAGGTCTTGCTGGAGCCGCGGCACTGGAGCCGCCATGCTGCAGTGCAGCCTCCGGACAGCTTGCAAGTCTGGACAGAGCAGAGGTTGTACACTGGTGCAAATAGGAGCTGGAGGCACAGGCACCTGTTTATTTTTAAGGGAAAAATGAAGTCACTTTTGTATATATCTAGAGATGTGTTTGCATGTATAATTGTATACTGACTTTAAGCTATATAGATATTTCTTTGAATTCTGTTGTTTTTCAAGTTCTAAGAAATATGATACCTTACGCAGTTTTCAAATGATAGACACAAAGTGAGCTAGTGCATGGCAATATGTTTTACAGATTCACCATGGTGCTTGTTAAATATAGTATTTCTACAAATTTGCAAGAATTTCCTCTCAAAACTCAAAGTGATAGAAAAAATATGTGTGAGTTTAAATGCATATTTTAAGGTATAGGGGATGAATGTTTATCTTTTCAGGCCAACAATGTTGCTTCAGGGGGGAAAAAGGTGTTAAGAACAATAGAAATAAAAATTGTATGAAAAGAGCATTTCATTGTGAATGCTCCCCTTCTGGGGAAGTATTGCCAACTTTCAGGGGAAAGATTAGTGCACATGTCATAGATATTACCCTAAAATTTATAAAAGTATTAACTGTTCTGTATCCCCAATGTGTATGTTAAATATTTGAAGCATTTTTAGGAAGCTGACACAGCTACTGTTCAGTCTGAACAGGTGAAATATAGAAGCTATTATACATTACTTTTCAGTTTCTAAAATGATCTTTGGAAGTCTCATTTAGCAATGGATAGCCTTACCTCCGAAGAGAGTCAAGGGCCATTCACATATATGATCTTGGCTCTTGCAGAAATAACATAGGAAAATGTGCTAATAAACACGAGTAACCTAATTTTTCTATTATGAATCAAATAAATGAATTCATAAATAGAAACCCGTTCCTCAGACTAGTGTGAAAGATTTGCATCTCATGTCCTGTGAAGGTGATGGCCAAGTCAATAATGGCCAAAGTCCCCTGGGTTCTTGCACTAACCAGCTTCGGTTAAGAAGCAGGTTCCTACTTCCTATCAACTGTCTGATGGTGCGTCGCTCAATTTAAGCCCATAGATCTCATGTTCCTACAAAGATCTCCATTTATTTAGCTTAATTCATACTTTGCAGAAAGGTTTCATTGGATGGGAGAGCAAGCAAAAACGAAGTTAGCTTAAACAGTTCCCTAAGAAACTTTAATGTTTTAACTGTACCACATCAAGCTACTTTTTATACCCATTTCCACATCTTTTGCAAGTCTCTAGAAGATACGTTCACAGTCTAATGGTTCCAGCTAACAGAGAATGTATCTTTAAAGTCACTCTTAAGTAATGCTCACATCTGCTCTTACTTCTGCTCAGTTGAATTCGAACACAAACTCTGTGTTACTCTCTGGTTTCCCATGCAGCTAAATCATATGTTTGCTTCATGCCTTCCCCCGCGCCCAAACCTACACAGACCTACTGGAAATGATGCCAGAGGTAATGCATTTGCTAATTGTATTAATGCATCCTATTTTACACAGGGAACTCCTATTCGTTCCATATAGTATTCAGCTCCAGAAAACATGGTAAGATTCCATCCCTCATTACTGGGCAATTTTCCAGAGGTGAATGTCATCGAAGCCATATTGAAAATTAACTTTTACATTCAATTTCTTTCTCTTTATTTTATTTATTTTTTATATTCAATTTCGAATGGAACAACCCGCTAGAGATGTGCCAAGAAAACGGCTCCTTGCCATTTCCCTGCAGGATCATGACCCCCTGCTGACTTTACCAGGCTGTTCACTTCTGGGCAGCGGAGCAGGCCCGCATTCCAGAACATTCTTAGCAGATGCACTGCTGGAGGGGAGGGTACAATGGCTTCATTTTCAAACTGCCACAGGTGAGCGGGTGGTAGCTGGTGAATTATTCCAAGTACATTAAGAGAAACTAATGACACCTTTGGTAGCTAATGTTTTTCACCTGCAAAGGTAACAGTTGTGTTCTGAGCAGATTTGGGCAGAGGGAATAAAGAGAAGCTTTATTGGGCCCAATTGTTGATACCACATTGCACAAATCTGCTTAGCTTAGTATTCGGGAAACACATCTAGGCCAGGAAAATGACCATATCTCATTCTTTTTGTTTGTTTGTTTTGTTGTTGTTGTTTTGGAATTTCTGCTCGCTGACTAGAGCGGTTTCAAACTCTGGCTTCCCCGATGTCTCTTCTTAAATAAGATTTGTAATGTATAAGTAATGGAACCCTGCTCTTGTCGTGGTTGAGCCCCGGGCTGCGATCTGCATGGTCGCCAGCTCAAAATCACTAGCTCCTTTTTAGGAGAGAGACTGGGCTTTCTACTCCTGAAACAGGTACGGTCTAGGTCACCCATAAGGGGTCATTATGTCAGCATTGGCTCGGTGGCAGTGAGAATGCATAAATAGAATAGAGGAATCTTTATAAAAAGAAGAGTAAAGGGGAAGCTTTCATAATTGAAATCACAAACTGCCCAAATCTGACTAGTTTGGCTGCTGATGGAAGGCAGGTAACTGCAGTGATTTCCCTGCAATGCATGAGCATCTTTTAAAAATAGTTCAGGTATGGTGATAGAGGAGTCTTCCATATTTGTACAGTAGGTTTTATCTGCCCAGTCCTCCCTAAACTTGTCCCTTTTTCCTAATTCCATATTGAACTCATGAGTTACATTGCTTCTATAAGAGCATGCATCCAGTTAACAAAAATTCAAAAATTTAGGAAACAGAAGCAATCCACTAGCAACCTAGCTACTGCACTATGGGTTTGGCTTTTGTTTTTGTTGTTTTTGCAATGTCTGTTGCAATGTAACTTTGGGGGATTCTAGCCCCACCAACTTCCTGAGGATTTTCAGGCTAGCTCTATCTTTGAACTTGGAGAAGTCGATCAAAATAGAATACTTCCCCCAAAACCCAGACTCACACCATCGAGTCAGCACTGGTTCATAGGGCCCCTGGGGGTTTCTGAGTCTGTAACTACTTAAAGGAGTAGAAAGCCCATTCTTTCTCCCTTGGAACTGCTGATGGTTTCAAACTGCTGCCAGTGGGGAACACAGCCTCATACTTTACCACTGCACCCCCAGGGCTCCCACACACAATACACCCCTACATATTTCCACAATATTTGAATTATATTGTGGTTGTGTGTTACTAATTTAATTAATCACAATTCTCAAAGCAAGCCTGTATCCCCATCGGTGAGCTAATGAACCTGTGTTCTTTGCCACTGTAATACTGTGCGACACTACCCTGATGGTTCCCGCAAGCTTCCCTCACCATTGCCACTTCCTGTCACAGGGACCAGATGAGTCCATCTGTTCTCCCAGCCCTTTCTGAAAAATTTTAATTTAAATGATTGACTTCTGGTTCCTGAATCATCTGCAGAAGGAGTGATGAGCACCTGGGGACCTGTCCCTTTCCACCCTTTTACGCTGTCATAATTACCTGTGGTCCACAGCGGATTGATTCTCGTTGCAGACACACGTCGGACACCAGGCAGGAATTGGAAGCTATTGCTCAGCTATTCTGTGTATATGAGGCTACAATACAAAAGAACCTGCTCAACTTTTCTGCTTCTTTCTCTGGAGAAGATGAAAACTGGAGGGGATGATTATTTTCCACCCTAGTTTTGGGTTTAGGAAGATGAGGCATTTCTCACTGCCTGAAATAGGCGTGGGTTTTCAACCTGTCATTTCCTCCTGTCAGCCAAGCACATGGGGTGCAGTCAGCAGTGGGAGATAACAGGGATTCTGGGAATAGGAGCAATCTGCCTCATCTGGCCCCGAGTAGGGGAAGCACCATGGTGTCTCATTAAAAGGTCTTCTCCTCTCCTTCGGGTTTCTTCCAATAGTCACCGCAGATTGGCTGCATAGGCATTGCTCTTCGGCTTGCGGCTGGTGTAAACAGATCTTCACTTGACATACTTGTGTACTGTTTCTCTGATAGTTGTCATTTGCAGAGTGGTTGCAGCTGTTCTCAATGCTGCTGCAAAATGCCTTTTAACCGTGGATGCGGCTGCCTCCCTGCTGTAGGCAACGGCGATACTGGTGTGATTCATCAGCGGCACTCTGACGTGGTAGAGAGAGAGAGAGAGAGAGAGAGAGAGAGAGAGAGAGAGAGAGAGAGAGAGAGAGAGAGAGGGAGAGAAAGAAGTGACTGCGGCTTCCCCTTTGGTTCCATTAGGGGATGCTGCACCAACTCACAGCTGGAAACAAATTAAAGTTGTTTTTCTGATAATACAATGAAAGTGGTTTCCAAGTAAAGATCCCATTCAAATTATTCACGATGTTTTCCTTGCTAGGAGTGGGTCTTTATTTGCCAGATGAGATTGGTTTGCATTTAAATGTTGATAACAAAAGGGGTTCTTGTGTTATACAACCTTGGCCAAGGGGATACATTTGGGCTATAAAATGGGTAGCATCAACTGATCAAACACTCCCCCTCCCATGTTGTGTTTAGATGTCTTTAGATCACTCTTTCATCTAAGATTACAGGGACATTTAGAAACCATAGTAATAATCTATTGATTGTAGGGATTATTAGTCTCTAGTTTTTAAAATGTAAGTTGACAGCAGTCTCTTTTTAAGCCTCTTCACCAATTACCTCTCTCTGAGTTACTGCTTCCCTTTCCTCCTGTATTTCAAATTTCTATTTCTAACTTTGAAGAATTATTTGCCATTCTTTCGCCACATATGACTGAAATATAATCAGGGAAGGCACACAGTTCTTACTGACAGGAGAAATAAACACATAGTTCTGTGGTCTCGTGTGCTGTGCTCTTGTTTCTCGAAATTAGAATGAAATCCTAATGCCAAACTGAGGTAAGATTGAGAGAGCCTTTGGTTTCTTCGATTGGTTTACACTTTTTACTAGCATCTGACAACAAAAATGCAAGTAATAAACCTTCCATTCTCTTAGATTTTTTTTATCATGCATTCGTCCTTTTGCTAATAGCTTTAATTTTTGGTCTTCCAGAAAACATCACTTATATTGACAGTGTGGGCGCCATTCAGAAGTAGTCTACCTCTCTTCTTTCCCTGAGTAAAACCATAAATTTGCAATAAAAGTGAATCATGTGAAAAGACAAGATTTATGCAAATAAAGACCATCTGCTCCTTATACACACATGCACACACACACACACCACACACACATACACACACACATACACACGCATACACACACACATACACACACAAGCACACATACACACACATACACACACCACACACATACACACATGCACACACACATGCACACATACCACACACACATACTCACACACACACTCTTCCTAGGTGTGGGGCCAAACGCTGACCTAGTAGTATGTTCAGGCTTTGATATTTCTTACTGGGTATGGGCCAGGGTGTAAACACATAGGATCAACACCTAGTAAGTGATTTAATTTGATAGACAGACACATACTTTTGTGATCTCATATGGAAGGAAGATTTTAAGAGTGAAAACTATCATGTTCATCTGTGGGTTTCCCATGTTTGCTTCCACGCATCTCTATAGATCTCTGCTGAGAGCTTTGTTCCCCTGTACCATCCCCATTTCATAGGGATGCCTTAGTTTGACACAATTTTATATTAATTGATGGAAATATAGACCATAAGGGATCATAAGTTAGGTTTCAAATTTCTCACACCTTTAAGTACATTTACAAGCATATTTCCTAGGAAAAGGAACCAAGAAGAACACTGACATTGTTGATGCAGTTTATATTAACTAAACTTAAAATATGATTGTGTTTCTTTAAGAAAAGGCAACATTTTTACTGTTGGCTTTCATTTATGAATTAGGTATATTCCATTAAGCTACTGATACTCGTAGGTGTATGTAAACGAATAACCCAAGGGTAGTACTGGTGATCACACGTCCTTATTCTTGGACTCAAAATTCAAACAGGCAGTACCTGATTCTCATGATGATTGGTGGTCAGTGGCGCCATGAAACCAGTTGTTGGAAACATCATTCCTCTCCATAGAAGCTACATATATTATTCATTATTTGAATTAGTACAAATAATATTCTTGCTGGCAGTATCAGATAGGAGGCCAGCAGTTAATGGTCCAAGGATATGTAACTACCCACAGTCCCCAAAGTGCTCCTGTATGGCAAACATGAGGCCCAGTGATGGAAAACATGAAGAATTTGCATCTCTGCTGTTCTCTGCTTATTCTTCTTTTGAAATAGATTTATATGAGAATTATATCATATCAGTTATATTATTAATCTAGTTCCATATTCATTTTAAGGTATTTTTATTTCAAAGGTTGGAAAATGCGGGTATAAGTTTATAACTTAAATACATAGTACATTTATAGTAAGTAATAATATACTTGCACTTTACCTAATCTATGAATAGAGAGGTGGCAAAAATATATAGCAAATCCTTCTTATTTATTTTTATAAAGAGAATATTGATTAAGTCTTAGAACAAGTGCACAGGGAATCCAGGGTGGATGATACCTTCAGGACCAAGGGTGTGAGGGGTGATGCTGGGAGAGTGGAGGGTGAGTGGGTTGGAAAGGGGGAACTGATTACAAGGATCCACATGTGACCTCCTCCCTAGGAGACGGACGGCAGAGAAGGGGGGGAAGGGAGACTCCGGATAGGGCAAGATATGACAAAGGATAGGGCAAGATATGACAAAATAACAATGTATAAATTACCAAGGGCACGTGAGGGAGGGGGGAGCGGGGAGGGAGGGAAAAAAAGAGGACCTGATGCAAAGGGCTTAAGTGGAGAGCAAATGCTTTGAGAATGATTGGGGCAGGGAATGTGTGGATGTGCTTTATACAATTGATGTATGTATATGTATGATTGTGATAAGAGTTGTAGGAGCCCCTAATAAAATGTAAAAAAAGAAAAGAAGAAAAAAAAAGAAAGAAAATGATTAGGGCAAAGAATGTACAGATGTGCTTTATACAATTGATGTATGTATATGTATGGATTGTGATAAGAGTTGCATGAGCCCCTAATAAAATGTTTTAAAAAAAGTCTTAGAACAAGGACAAGACAACCACATATCATCTGGATGAGGGAGACAATTAGCATGAGGTCATAATGGCATTCTGGGATTTCCTGAGGTACGTAGCTTTAAAAAGAACAAGAAAGATCAGAGTGCCACATAAGCATGGTTGACAACAGAGCAATGTAACATAGTTAGTGGTGGGACATCTGGAACAAGACTCGGGCCATGATTGGGATATGTACATTATGTAAGAGACTATTACAATATTGGTCTCAGTCAGGGCAGAGTTCATGCCCAAGCTACCCCCCAGCATGGTGTTCTCTCTGGAGAACCCACTATGTCCGTCACTGATCGAGATTGGCCCTTCTTGATCAAGACTATTTACATCCCTGGTTTTTGTTCAGAAGAAATTACGTTCTCACTCACTCACTGCCATACAGTCAATACCGATTCATAGTGAGGCAATAGGACAGGGCAAAACTGCCCCCTGTGAGTTTTGAAACTGTAACTCTTGATGAGAGTAGAGAGCCTTGTCTTTCTCCTGAGGAATAGTTGGTGGGTTCAAATTGCTCACCATTCCGTTGACTATTTTCTACATCACCAGAGTCCTAGTTCACGTGGAGACCTTACAATGCAGTTTGGGCTTTCACTGCCATCTGTAGCCTTCTGAAAAACAGGTGCTCATAATTTAAACTACAATAGAATGAATCCCCTCCTCTCATTGGGATTTTTTTTTTCACAAGAGAAAAACTTGTAGTTAGTTCAGGGATCGTTTGCTGACCCTTAGGAGCGTTTTCCAGTCCAGTCTGTTGGGGCACCACGCCCTGGCCCCAAAGTCCACTGTCAGCATTCCCTGGGGACCTTGCCACTCCATTCCTTCCTGTTCCGCTGCACTCCCCCAGTGCTTTGCCTCAGTGTGGTGGGATCAGGGCAGGTGCAATTCCCACACTGTGTCTCCGGTGCTGTCCCCTGTATCGCCCTTAGCCACTGATTAGCATCATTTCTCATAGTGGGGCCAGCCATGTTGTTCTCTCTGTGGACTGGCTGCTCTACTCAGGAACATCATCCTCATGGCCTGGTGGGCCAGGCTGTGCTCCACTCTCTCCTCCTGCCCCTTCATCTGCTCCCGTGTGCTCTGATTAGATATGTCCATCTCCCAGAGCTGCAGAGTCAATGTCGTCCTTTGGAACAAATTCTTTTGGGGGGAGGGGCAGGAATCCACTAAATTTATGGTGCTGGGGCCAGCCTCCCAGACCTCTCCACTGGTTCCCTACTCCACACCGGGATTTTATTGTTTGCAGTCCTAGGAACACATCAGCGAGTGTGCTCCCTCCATGTAGACTTACTTGACATTTTTAGTAGATGGATTCTTTTTTTAATGCAATTTTTGAATATCCCAAATGCTATATTTTTTTCTGATAGCAGAGCACTATGTGTTCTTTACCACACTTGATAACTTTAGTGATCACTTCATGAGAACAGGTATCAAGCAGGGACCCATCACAAGACCTCACTGTTCTTAGAGTTTATGATTAATGTGAGCTCAAAATATGTTTGTATATATATACATATATACACAATATATATACATATACCATATATATACTATATATAATAATAGAATTGTTTATATTATTTCTCAAGAAGCTGACAATGCTGCATCTGATGTGGATAAAGGATGTGCCAGCTTCTTGAGAAATAATATAAACAATTCTATTATTATTAGAATTTGAACATTTTAATAATAATATTACTAATCTAACCAATGGTTAAGAATTTGAAATACTAGTGAGAGAAGCAAAATATGCATACTCATATATAGGAAAACTTATTAGGCTAAAAGACATGGAATATTCACTTACATGGATTAAAAAAGACATGGAATATTCACTTACATGGATTAAAAACTTAAGTGAATACACACTGTTTAAAAAACAATGAATGTTAGACACAAGGCAAAAATCTTGACAATGCTCATTCACTAAGTTAAAACTATGCCTACAGAACCCAAACACAAAAACCAAAGAAAATATGAAAATACAGCTAATGGTTTTAATAATGATTACTACCATGCCTGTTATTCACATTATTTGAGGCAATTGTATATATTGTTTACTTATAAGTGCTTTCTAAACACTTCTTTTGCCCTTAATTTTTTTTCACCACAGTGGCGAGGTGTAGCAGAGTCAGTAGCGCAGCCTGGTGCAGCAGGTCTCAGCAGAGCCTTGGTGTGGTAGGCTGGAAGGCGGGATGCCCCACAGGCAGCAGATGGGGCAGGGTAGGGCAGTATACCCGCGTGAAGCAGCACAGCACAGCAATGAGGTCCACTGGCTTGCCTTGGCCCACAGGTAGCACGGCACACGGTTGAGGCAGAACAGCAAACTCAAGACAGTGTGCTAACCCGTCACTAGGGAGAGAGAACTTAAAGACTCATTTAAAAATTAATATAACCTTTGTGTGTCTCACAATAGTTTATATAGGAGGAATGCATAATAATTAGAATCAATAAAAACTATCATCTCATTTTATTTCTTCCAGTTGCCCCACAAGTGAGCTAATAGGTAACATCATGGCAAATTTAGAGAGAATTGCAGTTGTCAAGGATCTCATCTTGCTTGGATCCACAATCCATGCTCCTAGAAGCTGTCGGCAAGAGATCACAGATGCGTGGAATTGGGTAGATCTGCTGCATAAGACCTCTTTGTAGTGCTGAAGAGCATGGAGGTTATTTTGAGAACTAAGGTCCACCTGACCCTGGCCAAGGTACTTTCAATCACTTCATATGCATGTGGAATCAGTCCCTAAATAAGGAAAACCAAAGAAGAATCTATGAGTTTGAATTAGGATGCTGGCAAAAATCGTTGAACGTACCATGGACTACCAAAAGAACAAACAAATCCATCTTAGAATAAGCATGTCCAGAATGTTCCTTAGAGGCAAAAATGATGAGCCTTCATCTCACACACTTTGGACATGTTTTCAGGAGATGCCAGTCCTTGGGGAAGGACATCATGCTTGATGCAGTATGAGAGGGCAATGGGAATGAGGAAGTCCTTTACATGATGGGTTTCTGTAGTGTCTGCAACAATGGGCTCAACATGGCAACAGTTGTGAGGATGGTGCAGGACTGGGTTGTATGTCGTTTTGTGCACCGGACTGCTAGGAGTCAGAGCTGGCTCGATGCCCTCTAACAGCAATGGGAATGATTCATGGCATTTATTCATTGCCTTCTATGTATGTCCGAAACTACGAAGCAGTTGTGGATCAGTAAAAGGTGCTGCTGCTTTTACAGGCCATCAGATCTGTCTGACTAATACTGACACCGTGTCCAGAAGAACAAAACACTGCTCTTGTTCTGTGCCATCCACGAACCCACTGCTATATTTCAACACTTTGTCGCAGTCATGATTTCAACCCATGGCATTGAAGATCTTTGTTCTTTCCCTGATCCTCTGCTTGACTGAACATGATGTCTTCCTCCAGGGATGGCTTCTCCTTGGTAACAGAATCAGAATACATGGGACTTACCATCTTCTGTTCTAAGAAACATTCCAGCCAAATGTCTTCCAAGGGTGATTGATTTGTTATTTTGACAGGCCACTATAGTATGGTCAATATTCTTTCCGAGTACCATAATTCAAAGGCATTGGTTCTTCTGTCTTCCTTGTTCATGGTCCAGCTTTCATATACATAGAGGTGATTGAAAATACTATAGCTCTGCTCAATCTCCCCTTAGTCTGTGAAGTAACATCTTGAATGTTAAATACTTCAGTGACATCCTTGGCAGCATATTTTCCTAGTGTAATATATCACTTGATTTCCTGATTGCTGCTTTCTTGGGTGTTGGTTGTGAACCCAAGTAAAATAAAATCCCCGACAACCTCAGTATTTTCTCTCTTTATCCTGGCATTGCTTATTGGTCCAATCTTAAGGATGGGGGTTTCTGTATGTTGAGGTTGCATCCATTCTGAAGGCTGTAGACTTTGGTCTTCATCAGCAAGGGCTTCAAGTCCTCTTTGCTTTCAACTGGTAAGGTTGTATCACATACTGAAGCTTTCTCATGACTCTCCCTCCAATGCTTTTGCTGAAATTATTTTTATATGATGTCTTTTTGAATTATTAGCTCAGTGTACAGAGTGAATAAGTATGGTGAAAGAATACAACCCTGATGCACACCTCTCTTAATTTTAAACCACTAAACCATACCCTCTTATTTGTTTAAACAAATATCTCTTGCTCTATGTACAGGTTTCACATGAGTATAATTCAATATCTTGAAATTCCCATTCTTATCAATGCTATTCCTAATTTGTTATGATATGTGCAGTCAAATGCCTTTGCAGAGTTAATAAATCACAGGTAAGTATATCTGTAGCATTCTCTGCTTTCGGTCAAGATCCATCTAATATCTATGACGATCTCCTTAATTTTAGATCCTCTTTTGAATCTATCATAAATGTCTACCAGTCCCCTTTCAATGTTCAATGTGCTTCTGAAACTGTCTTTCAATTTTCTTAAGCAAAATTTTATTTTTGTGTTATATTGATGCATTCTGCATTCTTTGGCTCATCTTTTTTTGGGGTAAGCACAGAGATGTATCTCTTCCAGTTGGTCTGTCACCATCTTCTACATTTCTTGGAATAGTGGAATGAGGCAAGTGCAAAGGGCTGTATCAGTTTGTGGAAACAATTTTGTTGTAACTCATTCATTCCCAGGACCTATTTTTCCCACAATATCTTCAATCCAGGTTGAAATTCTTCATCAATACCATTGATTCTTGATCATACACTATCTCCTGTCATGGTTGAATGACCAATTCTTTTTAATACAGTGACCCTGTGCATTTCTTCTATCTTCTTTGATGCTTCCTGCGTTGCCCAATATCGTGCCCTATATTTCTTTAACATTGTAACCTGAGGCTGAATTCTTCTCCGTCGGTTCTTTCTGTTTGAGCGGTGAGTAGAATGTTTTTTCCCCTTTAAGTTGTCTAAATTTAGATATTCCCACTTTAAATTGTAATGTCCTTTGTACGTCTGAAATTCCCTTTGAAATCTGCCACTCGTGTCTTTTATTCCGTGTATTCCTTCCGCGTTAGTTTCGCTAGGATCGGGACCAGAGAGCGAGAGTCGCAGTCACAGGTGACATGCCATACACGGGCCTTTCTCTCTCTTTCATCTTCCGAATGACCTTTTGCTTTCTTCATGCCTGTCTTTGATGCTATAGTGCAACTCATCTGGTTTCAGGACATTCGTGTCAGCATGAAAAGCTTGTGTTTGTGATGGGGTTTAAATTCAGGGGGTTCTCGTGGACTTTCTTCAGATGCAGCTTGCGTTTGCAAGCTTCAGGATCCTGAAGTTCTCTTTTACAGTCGGCCTTTGAGCCTGACCAAGAATAAACACCCAATAGAACTGTGATTTAAGATATTTTCATATTGCTTCTTGATCTATATCTTCACTTGCAATATTCCTCCCTTTTATCTGAACATCACCAGCTGCGTGCTTTATCCTTAACTGTTAGATTTCCCTGGAGCTAGACTTATATCTCAGTCCTTGGCCCCACACAAGAAAGAATTCACACGGAAGCCTGGTTCGTGATCCAAGTGAGTTTTAGGAGAGTTAGAAGAAGTTTCAGGTTTACACGGCACCCACAGGACTCCTCCCGACCATGCAGCCTGGCAGAAGCTGCTCAGCATCACGCAGACAAAAGTGTCACTGGATTCTGGGCTCCTGCCTTTTCAAGGATTCCACGGGGAGGCGTGGTGGACGACCCCTGATCAACCTCATTGGCTGAACTGCATTCACCTGGCTTAGGTGGGCCAATCCAGGTTTAGCGCCCACCCATGCCTACCGGCGGGAAATCAGAATCTCTGAGCATGTGCAGTGCTCCACTCCTTTGTTCCCATGCTTGGCTCTCTGGGCATGCGTTAATGAACATTTTTTAGCCCTGCACTAGCCTACCTAACATAACCATCTTTTCACTGTTGGAGTTGAATCCAATTACTTTAGAGGTCGACCAATTAGACAGCAGTCAATGTGTTTGCTGTATTAGAAAGAGGCGACTTTTCCTGTTAATACATTATATTCATCTATGAAAAACCCCTTTCCAATTCTGCTGAACTTACAGCGGTTGGTCTGACAATATGATTAGTTGTGTGAACACTCTCAGGAACTGCATACTTCATTCATAATCTCTCATGGGAATTTGGGGCATAACACAAAGTTGAAATGAATGACAACATGTCATCATGATGCAAGAATGGATTATGATAAGAGTTCTATAAGCCCCCAATAAAATGATTAAAAAATATTTTCAAAGCCATGTAAATGACAGTTATGGGTCAGTTTTATATCTGTAATATATATAATTTTCTAGAAACTGTAGAACAAAAAATGCAACTGTAATTATCTTTTAGATCACATATAATTGTGAGATATGTACTCCTAGTATTTTTCTGTGAATAAAATACAGAATTAAAAAAAAACAGGTTTCAGTGTGTATAGAAAGGAAAATTTTGAAGAGGTAATGGACTGAAGATCGCAGAGAAGAAAAAGTCAAGATCCATCTCATGCGGACATGCTTGGCTCTGTAGGTCTGGGGAAGAGGCCTGTATGTGTATGATCATTATGAGGGTCCTTAGTAACGTCATTTAACCTTGCTCTCAGTGCAAAAATTCACTCATCTGAAAGTTCGTATACTTTAGCTATTAGATATAACAGTATTCATCACCATTTCAGGATCTGAGCAAAATTATATTAATAAAATAATGAACAGTCTCTAAGTCTCATTACTAAAAATAAAACTAGGCAAACAAAGCATCTACTCTGTTTTATACATGCCACATCCTTTGGGAGGGAAGTTTTGTAGCCAGAAGTTCTTAGAGCTATATTCCTAGAACTATGATATAAAATCCCAGACCTGCGACCTTTTATTCTTGGTAACGCAGAGTCCACACAGGAAAGGAAGACCCTCCACCAGATGGATTGACATAGTAGCTCCCTCAATGGGGTCAAACATAACAATCATGTGAGGATGCAACAAGACTAGGGAAAGCTTCCTCCTCTAGTACGTATAGGGGCCCTGTTTGTCAGAGAAAACTCAGTGGCAACTGACATGATGGATCCATGTTGTTTGTATTGTTAGGTGCTGTGGAGTCAGTTCCTACTCCTAGTTTCTTCAATGGTCAGTTCTGAACCATTCCCACCATCATTGTTACCTTGGAGGCAATGTTTGCAGTCACAGTCTAATCCATCTCCTTGGGGTCTTCCTCTTTTCATGCCTGATAACCTTATTCAGAGACAGGGCTCTCCTGATACCAGGTACCAGGGCCACCACCCTTACTTCTAAAGAGTGTTCTGGCTGCACTTTTCCCATGAAAGATGGACTCCGCCTTCTGACCGTCCCTATTCTTCATCAACACTATGATCCTAAAGGATCGGGTCTGCTTTGGTTTTCCATCTCCACTGTCTAGCTTTTTACATGCCTGGAGGCAATTGAAAATATCATGGCTTAGTTCAAGCACATAAATGTCCTCAAAGTGATATATTTATTTCTTAATATATGAGTTAAGTCTTTTGGTGCAATCTATTATTTGATTTCCTAACTGCTGCTTCCATGGGCATTGATTGTAGATCTAAGTGAAATGAAATGCGTAGAAACTTCCATGTTTTGTATGTTTTTCATTATATGGCTTACTGGTCCAGTTAGGATTTGTGTTTTCTTTATGTTGAAGTATAATATTTACCGATGATCTTTGATCTTTGTCGGAAAGTGCTTCATGTCCTGTTCATGATCAGCAATAGGAGTCATGTCATCAGCAAATCACAGATCGTAGTGATGCCAAATCAATCCTGATGTCAAATTATTCTTCAGCCTGCGGATTGAACAAATAAGGTTAAATGGACGCATCCCTGATGCATCCTTTTCTTGATTTAAAACCACACACGATCCCCTTGTTTTGTTTGCTTTTGAAGAGCTGCCTGTCTATGGATATGTTTCACAGGAGCATAATTCTAGAATTCCCATTCTTTGCAGTGCGACTCATAATTTGGTGTCATTCACACAGTGAGATCGATGGAACCCCCATATGGTCCTACATCTGCCTACTTTCCCATAAACTACTCATTCCCCTGGTTACTCGGAACAGGCTGTTGGTGATTCTGCCTAATGGCCACCTAAGATGTCAGCTGCCATGAAGTGGGTGGCATTCATGAAAACCTCATGTGTTTTGGAATGGAACTGTTCCACAGGCTTCTCATGAGGTTGACATTGGGAAGCCAACAGTCCGCGTTTCAGACAGGGGCACATCTTCCCACACTTGCACTTCTCAGAGACTGGAATCGCTCAAGTTGTATGTATGCATTTTCAGATACAATGAAATTCCATTTCTGTTCATCTCTAAAAGAAGATGTTTTATATTTCAGCATATCATAATAGTAAATGAAAAAAAAAGTTAACTGGACAAGGATTTCCAAGTATATTCAAACTATTTTATTACAATGAAATTTTGTTATGCAAAATATAATTCTCAACATATCAGAATTAAGTTTTGCTAAAATAGTTCTATAATTTAAACAACAATTTAGCAATGTATTGAGTTGGTTTGCAAAATTTGAGCAGAAGCAATTGATTGGCTTTGCTAGATGTCAAGATATTCATTTTGAATGTTGGCCAGTACTATGTCCTTCTTCATTTCAAATCCATCATGTTTCCTAGGACATTAGCATAACCATGCCAAATGGGAATGAAGCTGTGAAAAATTACCTGAGGGCATTTTTGTTTTGTACTTAAATTTTATTTTTGTCATTTGTTCTTATTAGCAATCATTAAGCAATTTAATAATTATAAGCTCCATTAACATTTTAATGAGTCTAGTGGCCATTGTAAAGTGTAATTAAATTAGTTTTATTGTATGATATTTTGAAGCTGTGATTAAATTAAATTTTACTGTGCATAGGAAGATAAACCTATGGAGAGATTGCCATTCACCAATCATTTATTAACTTATAAAGTGCTGATAAAAATAGAGATTAATGGAGAGAAGGGAAACATATACTTTCTCTTGAGTCTATTTATAACATAAAACTTGAAAGTCATTTGACTTTGAAATCAATCTAGTAATAACAGTACAATTTTATGTATAAATATTTATAATTGTTGTTCAGGTGGAGTCGGAGGAAACAGAAGAAAGGATGAGTTCTTTCATTAACATTTTGTTGCCCTGGTTCCTGTAGTTGTAACATGCAAACAATAGAGTGGATGAAGAACAACGTGCTAATGACTAATGATGTTGGGATACCTACTCACTGCTGCTGAGCCCATTTTAACCCTTAACAGCCCAGAGGACAGAGTGGAGCTGCCTCAAACGGTTTCCAAGGCTATGAACCCTTAGAGAATCAGACTGCTTCACGTTACTGCCAAAGAGGCTGGTGGATTCGAACTGTCAGCATTTCAGTTAGCAGTTGAGTGCTTAAACCATTGTGTCACCAGGCGCTTTAAAGACTAGAATGCCAAGACCAAATCAAACCCACTGTCATCACAAAAGCAAATAAAATCTCAGTTATGTAAGTTAATATGAAGGTTTACTGTGAAACCCAAAGATGTTTATTTAACAAATTAATAATGCAAGTAGAAGGTCATTTTCATTTTACTTATTTGCATTTTGTACTGGAGTCTAAAGTTTTAAACCTCTGATCTCTAACATCAATGGTAGTTTCCCTTTAGTAGCTATTTGATTATATTAATATATTAATTGGTCATGCAGTAAATATTTATGGTGCTAGTGTTTGATATTGAGTGAATTTGAAAATTTGATCCTTTATTGTTACTTCTGTTAGATACATTCTGAGATGCTCTCAGGAGTAAGATGAGATAGTCATATTTTCTGATGAATTGCTTTATATAGAACGCAATTAAGCATTTTACAGGATAGTAATTTGTACAGCATATACAGCACATGTTTACTTGTGGGAATTATGCGGTGTTGCTGTAATTATTAGGTTCTATTGATTGTATTCCATTATGTTAATGTTTCCAAAATAAGCATATCAAGCAATTTTATACCATACTACATTTCAGAAGCCTTCAGGTATTTTTTTCTTTTTTTTTACGCTATGGAAATTCTTATCATTAGAGAAATGCTTTAGTCTGTTTTATTATTATCTTTGTAATAAAATATATGAATATACAAAATATGGAATTAAACAATTAAAATCCCTAACTATTTTAATATTATATAAATATATATGCTCTATATCAATGAAAACCAAAACAAAAAATCTATTTTGGTGTTACTTTCATCTTGAATGTCAAAATAGATACTTCTTTAACAATACTGACTCAATTTTGAAACTTTTAAACCACAAACGAATAAATTTTTGAACAGATAACATATAATCTGGCATTTTACTTACATTTCTAAATTTAGAAAGTGTTTTGTAAACATTATCGACAAAAGAGACTTTACTGTTATTGTGTAAGTGATTCTTCCAAAAAATATTTCAGATTTAAATTGGATAGTTCTGTAAGAATCATGTTCCAGAGAGAAAAGTGCCCACGGGAGCATTTATTATCACAAATGACATTGGTTAGAATGCAATTGTATTTCCTCTCTCTACATCATCTCAACTATTCCAATTATTTTAAATTTTCATTAAAAACAAAGCAGGGATGAGTAGAAAGAACAAACAAAACCCTCAATCGCTGCTTGAAATTAAAAGCAGCGGTTTAATATGAAAGAAAACAATTCATGAATTAGGAAGGCCACCGATGGCTTCAGTATTAAAATATCATGAACTAATGGTAAGAAGGGAGAAAGACGAGGCCTTGCTATTCCCGTACAGATTTCCCCACAGGCACAGGTTTACCCTGTCCTATACCGTAGTTATTAATAGAAATTGATTCCACGCTAGTGACTTTTTGAGTAAACTGTGAGAAATTCAGAATTTCAAACCAGAGCCAAAAGAGAACATGAAACTTGGGATACTGCTGCTGATATTATTTCCATCTTGATTTAAAGTAAAGAATATGTTTACCTTTGAATATGCAAAGACATTTAGACTCGTATCAAATTATGGATAATATTAAGAATTGACATTTCATAACAATTATGCTGATGAGAAACTTGCACATAGACCCAGAGACAGTCACTCAATGAAAACCAGGAGACACTAAGTAGTTTAAAATCTGGAATGGTATGTGTCAGGGATGTATACTTTCGCCCTGCTCACTAAACATGTATGCTGAGCAGAAAATCTGAGCACCTAGACTATATTTGAAAAAGAACTTGGCATTAGGTTACAGGGAGAGGCATTATAAATCTGTGTTATACAGGTGACATAACCTTGCTTGCTGAAAGTGAAGAGGACTTGAAATATGTACTAGAAAAATTTTTTAAATGGAGTTGCCACTCAACAACAAGAAAGCAAAATAACTAATAACTGAACCAATAAGAAAATTTATGATAAACAAAGATTTAAGTTGTCAAGAATTTCATTTTGTTTGGATGCAAAATAAAATGTCCATAAAAGCAGCAGTCAGAAAATTAAACAATGCATTGCATTGGGTAAATAAATCTTTTGGAAATGATCTCGTTCAAGTAATGAAAAGCAAGGCTGTCTATTTGAAGACTAAGATCTGCTTGAACCAAATCATGATGTTTCCAATCACCTCATGCAAAAGCTAGACACGGAATAAGGAAGACCAAAGAAGGATCGATACGTTTGAATTATGTTGAAAATGAACATTAAATATACCATAGGCAGCTAGTTTCTGAGGAGCATTCTGGCTACGTTTGAAGAAGTGCTCTCCTACTGGGGACTCTCGTCAAAGGGACCAGCCCTGGAACAGGAAATCATTCTTGGTAAAGTAGAAGCATACTGAGTAAAAAGGGTGGCATTCACAAAATGATTGTGAAGATGGTCCAAGACTGAACAGTATGACCCTCTATTGTACACACAGTATATCTGCGAATTAGAATCCTGTGATGGCCCCTAACAATACCAACAGCAGTTTAAAAAATACTGCGATTGACTAGCTAAAGTAAATTCTTCTGATAGGGCATTTCCAATAAATCAAGAAGGGCTTGCCAGGCATGCACAGCGAGGCTGCTGCCATTCTTCCTGTAGTCCAGCTTCCCAGATGATTTGTTCAACCTAAAGATTGAATGTTAGATGCACCCTGTTCTTGATTTTAAATCTCACAGCACGCCTGAGGTAGTTTCTTGTGCCAACCTGGCCGATAAACACATGTGGGGCTAATGGAAGGGCAAAGGGATAAATGGCTCAGTGAGCCTCAACTTGCTAGTTCTCAGGTCTCTTGTTTTGTGATGGTCAGACCAGGGTGCAGCTGCCTTAGGCAGTTCCCTGCCTCAGCCGGCAAGGTTCACTTCCTGTGAGACATCCCTGAGGAGAAGCCACATGGACCTACCCAGATGCAGCCCTGGGTGCTGGAGCAGCCATGTGGAGACCCCTGCCAGCGCTGAGATGCTTCCACGTTCACTGACTTAGCTTTCTTCCTGCAGTTGGCATCATTGTGTCTGTTTGGAGAGATGGAGGAGGACTTTGTGTGTTGGTGTTGGACATATGGGTTAATGTTGGACTTGTGGGCTTGAACTGGCTTGAATGTCTGACTTTAGATTTTCCTAATTTAAAGAATTATAATGTAGTTTCAAAATAACATAATATGAGGAACTATGTAAAAATGTAATGAAATGTTTTATTGTCTAATATTTAAACCACAGACAGCCAATGTATCTCTTGGGTTCAAAAGGACTGGTTCATTGTTTAACTTCTTTTTTCCAATGAAAGACAGCATTTTAAGCAGTCGACACAATGAGAATAAAGCCTTTAAAGATTGAGGTCAGCCATTTGTTCATGCCATGCTTCAGCAGGCTTATCTCTTAAAGGGGGAGCATGTGCGTTGTCTTATATTAATTAGGTGAGATCCAGAATATTAGTAAAAAATGTACTTGCATACAGCAATTTAGTGATTTGTATCTCAGTTACAATCCTTAGGTGACAGTCAGAGAAGATGCAATGGAAGCTCTTTTTCCAGGCGTCTCAGCAGTATTTGTCACTGTTTTTCTGAATTGCATTGTGTTATTGCTCATAGCTCTGTTCTCTGGCATTTGTAGTTGGTCAGATTGCAGAGCTTAAGGTTAATGCCCAGTGGATGGGTCTGAATGTACATTCGATACCATCATTATAAGCATGCTTACTTATAAGACACAGAACAGATGAAAGTCCCACCCTGCCTTTGCCCAAGAGCCCTTAGGAAGATGGAAAAGGAGGAATCAGTCCCTTGTTTGCAAAAAATGTGACATTAATCATCCGACATCGTGAACCACTAGACAGGTGTCATTTGTTTTTTTTAAAGTTATGCTATGTTGTTTGCGGAGCTGCATAAATCTTCAGGTTCTTTTAAAATAGTCTCCACAGGTACAGCAAATGGGAAGTGAATCTGTCATTCTTGAAAATGTTAAAGATCAGCAAGTGCAGCGTTCCTGTAGAACTGACCTTCCCCCTTCATTACTGACTGCCAGGACTCTAAGTGGAGAAAAGATTGAGGATGTAAAGACAACAGAGTGAACTTCATATCATGTCTGCAAAGGGTCACACTCATAAACCACTGCATTTATTTAGGGATTTTTCTTTTCAGGAGCTTGTTCAAGGGGACCGAATCGTACGGTTTTTCTGATCTTTTGTGTAAAGGCCTATGTCGAGATGTCGCTGTGAGTCTTTTGTTGCATGGTAGTGCGTTTGTGGTGGTGAAAGCACCCTTATTAAGGGAGGAGCGGACAAGTGCCGGAGAAGAAAGGCTGACTCAGTTGATCATTATTGGTTTTAATCACCCAGTATCCTCAGAGAGGCTCCTCAAATGGCCTCGGTTCAAGTCCAGAGAACACAATTGTCAGCAAGTGTTGCAAACGATGTCACAGTCATAGGGTTTCGACCACTTATGCCCCACGATATTGAATGGAAACGTAAGGCTAAATTGGTAGGCAGAGAAATTGAAGGACAGATACTCAGAAAGACTGATTAACATACATGATGCAAACATTAGACTGCTTCGGTGAGAAACAGGCAGCAGGACCAGGTAGTGTCTGTGCGCGCAGCTTCTGGGTAGAGCAAATTCATTTCCTGGATAGTTCATCTAAAGACGCTAAATGAAAACTGGAGTTACATTGTCTAATGATGAGAGGAAAACAAAGGAACCTACCTTTGCACAGGGAATGCGAGGCTGGCGACCCATTCTTCACAGGATACTTATCAGTGGCAGCCACGGCCAAAAGAACTGGATTAAAAAATATATCTCTATTTTTCAATCTTCATTTTACTCATTTTAAGATGTGTTCATTAAATTGTTATTTGCCCTACAAAATGATAGATAGGAATCCTGCATTGTTTTGGACTCACGTGTGTGGATTTGCCTGCTTTTAGTCACAACTTACAGAAACTCTTGATTCCAAATGACCCAAACTATACGGGGATTTAACATTCCACGAATAGAAAGCCTGAATGTAAAACAGATTTTACGGCTGTTTCCATTTAAACACACAAAGCTTCCTTCCTCCTCCTTTCTTTCTTTTAAGCTCTCCTCAACCCCCCACCCCAGTATTGTTTCCACATTCAGTCTCACAGTAACAGGGGAGGAGTACATGCAAATGCCATTCATAAATGCCTGTTATCTATGAATGAGAATTTCCATTTCTTCTGGTATATATCACCTTCATGCCCTGTTGACCAGAGGTCCATCATGTTCTTCTTCTTGAACAAATAGTATAAGGAGGCAAACTATTAACCTTAGAGAAATTGTACCCATTAGGCTCTATGGGAAAAGGGCAGAGACCAGTTGACACCTTTAGCCTTGTGAGAGAATAATGGAGAGTTAAATAGAAGCTGATAGCATGTTGAGAAGGATGAAGATAAGCCTGGATACTGATGTTCAATCTTTCCTATTATAACGGGTTAATATTATGTGTTCAAGATGATGAACATCCCAATTAGAAAACAACCCCAGCATCAATCCTATTCTGATAATGAAGTTTATATTGAGTCATCTGATTTACCACATATCCTATATATGCTGATGTTAATATTAAAGTAAGCTTATTGTGAATATTGTTAAACACACCCACTTATGCAGGTGTCAGAATGCAGCAGCCTCAAGTTAAACATAGGTTGTTGTTTATGTACAAATAAAACCTATATCCAGGAATAGGAGTTAAGTTGCATATTTATATGAGTAGAACAGTGACCCACTGCCATGGAGTTAAGTGTTTACACAGTGATAGTTGAATCAGAAGCAGTAAAGGTTATAAGTCCATTCAGGAAAGCTGGGATTCCAGGCTATTATTTTTTCCAGACTAGCGGGAAATAATAATAACACAAACATAATGAAGTTACAGCAGAAATTTCTGAAAGAGAAGGAAAGAGCAAATAAGTGGGAAAAATAGACTCATTACCTTTCATATAGAATTTTCAGAGTTAAGTTTTGGGAACATATACAATTCTCTCTGTGTTATTAAGGTAGCCTTTGTTGTTGTTGGTTCAAATATGAACATAGGACTTCAAAGCAATAGGAAGGGTCAAACTTTTAAAAACAAAATTAACAACAAAGACAACCCAATTTAGTACAAATATAGGGCCTTAATCATTCCCCAAATAAACACAAACATAAAACAAAAGATAATCAAGGAAAATCTGGTGGAATACCTTCAACATGAAATGTTGCAAATAATGAAGAAACAGGAGAGTTTGCTTTGGACAGTCTTTATGAGAGTACTAATTACTCCTTTCTCTGAAAGTGTAACTGGTGTATTTCCTCAGCTGACTCTGTGGTTAGCAGCCTAACACATAATGCACTACACCACCAAGGTTCTTTATAGAGATGGCGATTAAAACATATTTATATTTAACCAATGCACCACTGTTACCTTGATGTTGGAATGGACGAAGTGTTCCTACTAATACTTTAAGTGCAACAAACAAACAACAACAAAACCAAGCTCATCGCTCTCTTTCTAGTGGATTCTGCCTCATATCAGAACATATAAAATCCTCTAGGACAGACTGGAGCTGCCCTCTGGGGTTTCGGAGAATTTCCATGTTTCCAGGAGTAGACGGCCTTATGTTTCCCCGAGGCAGCAGTGGAAGGATTAGCCCTGCTAGACTCTAGCAGCTGGAGATGACTGGGATGTCTGACTCAACATTTTAAGATCTATCATAACATCCTTCATAGGTACTATCACAACATCCTTCATCGAGCACAACAGAAGGATCTGATTTGGCATCCCACAAAGTGAACTAGACTTTACCTTAAAACCATCTGTACCCGATTTGAGGAACTGAAATACTGCTTTGGGTGTAAAACCACAATGCCCTAGTGCTAGCCAAGACAGATGACTGCTATCCCAAACTCATGGACAGGCAGCTCTAGGGTTCAAGGGTGTCCAATGAATGGTGGGGGAGGGCTACTGCATATTTACTATTTTTTGTTATCTTTGCTTTTTTAATGTCATGTGGTATTCTAACAGGAATGCTTCTGTCTTGCAAATGAGTGTTATATTATAAATGTTGCCCTATCTACAACCCTTATTGTTTGTTTAACTAATGTCAAGTCCTTTAAAATTTTAATCTGTACAATTCAACAATCCAAGTATATTGACCTAAGAACTTGGCATATGCATTTATATTAGCTTTTCTCAATAGTGTTTTAAATTCTATATCATTGGCTAAATTAAAATACTATCAATAGAATTCCCATGGCAATGATTTATAATGTTCTACAATAAAATGATAATGGTGTTTCTAAAGTAAACCAGGGACATAGATAAAATAGCCATATGAATGGATTCTTTTCTTACACTTAGCTGTAGCCCTAATCTAAGAACATCTAATTCTCATGACATAGCCCTACTTGTCCTCCCAAAGAGGTCACTGAAGATATGGGTACTTTAGCAAGGTATGGTGAGGGAATTAGATGGTGCTCAGCTATCTGAAAGAATAGTGTCTGAGGTCTTAGAACAAGCAGACGTCTAAGTGAGGTGTCACATAAATCCATATGGAAGAAGCTCAGCAACCTGTGTGATCCAGGGATTGTGAATCAGCAAATCCAAATTTAGAGGCCAGAACAGTGTCACCACTGAAATTCTGAGCACCCAGCTGGCATAAGACTCTGGATGACTGTGAAAACCTCCAATCCATTTACAGAATCCCCACACGGATCCAACTTCTGGTGAATCCCTTCTGACCAGTGACCAGGTTGTGAATTGCCATGCCATCAGGCAGGGTCCACTAGCAAGTGGATTATTGCAGTTTAAGTTAGGTTACAATTTAACACCTTGTCATTTGTTCCCTCTTTTGTCCTATTTTAAATATGCTCCCGTTTTTAAATATTATTTTCTGTTTTCTTTTCTATTGAGGTCTATCTCTGTTCTATTAAGTCAAAGTTGTTGATTTTTGTTTTTTCGTGTGTCGTTGGGTGTATTTTTCTGAACGGAAATCTAGGAGAGGTAAAGCTATAGAGACAGAAGCTGAATTCATAGTTCCCTGGGGGCATGGCAGCTGAAGTGGAGGGGGAATGGTCAGCTACCAGCAATGGGTGCGAGAAAGAAGAACATTTTCTAAACTAGATTGCAGTAATGATTGCAGAACTGTTTTTTAATACTATTGAACTATTGAAAATATGATATATGAATTATATGTCAGTAAAATGTTAAATAAAAGCACTGGTTTTATTAAACAAATTAGCATATGTCTCTAGTTGACCATAATTCAGCATTCTCTCTGCTCTTTGATTTCCAATTTTTTTGTTTAGAAATTTCCATTTTTATGTTGAAATTCTGCTATGACAGTATAACAAATTTGCTACAATATATTTACAATCTCGGTGGTTTGGTAGAATGTATTTTTCTTTGCTTTGCTTTCTTTAAAAACAAAACCCTAATATTCTTTGGAGGAAGACCTGGTAGTAGTGTATTGGGCAAGTCCTTGGCTAACTGAAAGGCCAATGGTTTGAAAACACCTGCTGCCTCATCGGAGAAAGAGGAAGTATGCTTCAGAAAGATTGGTAGCTTTGGAATTTGGGGTCCAGTTGTACTCTGTAAATTATACGTGGCGTGGTGGAAATGTTTGTTGTTTTATTCCTTTTTGAGTGTGCACTTGTTGCAGACAATCAGAGCACTTAGCTGATAAGGCGAAGACATATATATCTCATCTAGAATTAGATATCCATGTTGCAGATGTGTGCAGGAATATCCATATATAGATACAATTTGTAATAGCAGAGAACCTACAAACCTGTGTTTTGTTGATAAAATGAAAGATAAATACATTTTAATATATTTGTATATCGATAACATCCCTACCATAAAAAAGAACTACTACATATATCAATAAGGATGAATCTATAAAAATAAGATGTTGAATGAGTAAAGCTGAACAGGTCCAGCTAAATACACTAATTATGTTCTATAAGCCGTTAACATGTTAATTGTGTTAACAACACAAAACAACATAAAATACAAACAACAACAACAAAACTTTCTGAGCTCTTTGAAAGAAAGTAAAACCCCAAAGTTCATTGCCATTGAGTTAATTGCGGCTCGCCGTGACCATGTGCAGCGTTTCAGAGACTGTAAGTCTAGATGGGACTGGAAAGCATCATCCTACTCCCACGGAGTGGCTGGTGGGTTTGTCCTGCTAAGCGTTCAGTTAGCAGCTCAACGCTTATCCCTCAGCACCACCAGAGCAGCTCATTTTGTAGAAGGCAGTTGGTACTTCAATTCCCTGTCAGTGATCATGAGTATTAATTTTCTATTAATTTTACATCTAGTTCTTATTACAAAGGTGCTTATTTTCTTAGTAGTGAAGATAAGTGACAGCGGGGAAGCGGCAGCGTGAGGTACCCGCCTCAATAGGCACATTCTGCTCGTAGTACTAGGCTTGTTCGCGTGCTCCATTGCGTGTGAAGTCAATCAGCTCTTTCCCAGAAGAGATGCTTCTGTGGATGGAGAAGCCAGCAGGATGGATCTGAGTGAGCCTTACTGTTATGGATATTAGTGATTCAGATTTCAAGGTCTCCCTCATAGCCATCACATACCAATGAAAATGTATATTCAAAGGAGCTGCTTCCTTGTATTGCGTCTGTGGTGTAGATGAATATTTTATGGAAGAAAGAATTCTAACACCCAGCATATTATGGTTTATGGGATGATGAGTTGATTTTCATCATGTAAATAAAAGGCAGAGATATAAACAGATTTTTACTATAATTTCTTTGAAACTTCATGAAGCCATAGATGCATATATTATTTTATAAGCTATTTTAATCCTCTAATAGTTATATACTTGACAATTAATTTAGCAACAATTATTTACTTGAAAGTTATTATGATCCTACAAATTCACTGAACATTAGATTAATAAAATTTCACAAACATTTCGTATATACCCAATGATTTTGTATACTAACATTGAATTAATAATAAACGTACAAAGGGTACATAGAATATTTTAGATTCCAGCCCCAAAAGGAGAGATTCAATAATACAATTAGTGTTGAATTCCTGATTTGAAAATCAGCAATGGTCATTTACACATTTTCCAGTATTTTCTCTAATAATAATTATAAGATTTTTGAGGAAAAAATGCACACGAATATTTCCTACTGCTAAAAAATGCAAATGAAAAGTATGTTACCTTTTTGAAAATAATTATTAATAGATTATATCAGATTGTTTTTAATTAAAATATGATACATTTGAACACTATTAAAGCACACATTAAAATAGAAAGAGACTAGAAATTAGTGATCTGTATAGCTTGGTAAATGTGTAAGCAAAATCCAGACAACAGAAAGCTTCAGGAGGCATATGTTAATTGTATGCCTTAATTTTATGCTTACTGGTAGTCATTTTCCTCCTCAGTATTACTTCCATGTTACAGCTAGCCTTCATTCTGAGATGGTTGTTGTTTTTAGATACCAGAGAATTGATTCTGACTTATCCCACTGCGTGGAGTCCACTTCAACTCATAGGGACCCTAAATAGGGTTTCCATGGCTGTAATTCTTCAGGAGAGTGTGTTAGCCCGGGTTGACTAGAGAAGCAAATCCAGAGAGACACTCACATGTGTATAAGAAAGATTTCTAAATACAAGAGCAATTTAATATCGAGAATATATCTCAGCTCAGTCCAGATCAAATTCATAAGTCTGATATTAGGCTGGGTAGACTAGAGAAATAAATTCATAGTCACTCATATGTGTATAAGAAAGAGCTTTATATATGAGCAGTTGAATATTTAGAAAATTGAGAAAACTTCCCTTCCCAGTCCAGATCAGGTCCAGAAGTCTGACATTAGTCCATATGTCTGATATCAATCTATAAAGTCCTCTTCAAAGTCACAAAATACCTGCAATGACACCTAATGAAGGAAGATCAGAGGCCAGTGGGTGGGAAGCCCCGTAGATCCTGTGGCAGTGGAAGCATCTCAGTGCTGGCAGGAGTTTCTATGTGGTTCCTCCAGCTCAGGGAACAAGCATAATTCCATGTGTCTTATCAGCTGCAATGTGTCCCAGAGAGTGAGGAGAGAGAGAGAGAGAGAGAGAGAGAGAGAGACAGAGACAGAGACAGACAGACAGAGACCCTACCTCCAAGGAGGAAGACAGGAGTTCCCAGATTCCTCAGGAGAAGGCCATGCCCACACAGAGGCCTTTTTGGCTATGACCTGATTAACAGACTACACTATACTCCTTCACTCTTAATCCTCTCAAATTGACAAATGATTGCATAACCTCCACAGACAGTAAACAGGTTCATGCATCTTCTGAAGAGCAGCTGGTGAGTTTAAAATGTCAACTGTGAGTTTAACAGTCCAGCAGTTACCTGACAACTCCACCCATGTCTGGATAACTCAAATTATCTGACTTTTTATTTTTGTCATCAGTGGAAGCAGCTTGGTGAATAATATGGACTGATAATTAGGATGAAATATTTAGTGTAAAGAAACACTAATAAAATGTTCATATCGGCCAAGCTGGAAGTAAGTATATTTCCCCCAATTATGATTTTGCCATGATCATTCATTTTCCATCTCAAAACCTGGAGAGACCCTATAGCGAATAAACGAAGAAGAAGGGAGATGGTAAAACACTGTCATGGTATTTTGCCTGCAAATTCTGCCATTGAGCATTTTATCGAGCAGAGAAGGGAAAACCTCCCTCTGGTGTGTGTGTAAACACCATTTTCTGGCTAAGGCCATTGAATCAATGTCACATCATTAGCATTCCTTAATGTAAAACCAACAGGCATAGAGTGGTAAGGACAGGTTTCACTGTGAGATGTGAAGTTACAAATGGGAAAGAACAAAAACTGGTGGAAATCAGGGATATTGGGCATCACACATTCTTTCTGGCAATGGGAAATTTTCAGACTTCACTTTTTCCAGCAGTAAATTCCACTGATCCTGGCCATCTGACCAAGGAGCGGAACAAAAGACTACAGTGCAGTACAGCCCAACCAAATAAATGATTGGTGGATCCGGTATTTGCCTGTGCACACTTACTGCCCACCCACTATGTTAAGGTCTGAAGAATGATTCGGGCAATCACAGAAAGGCTGCAAAGAGGAAGCAGGCTGAAACGAATCTATCCAAAGCATTAGAAATGAACAATGTAGCTAGAGAGAACTTTCTCTGCTTCAGGGTGGCTCTGTGGAAAATGTATACGTTTTAACAGCTGTGGGAAATTCTGGATATGAAATAAATGAAACACCGTGCATGGAATAGCTCCCCCTCTGACACGGTCAGTAATCATTGAACTGCTAACTAGAAGGTTGGCTGTTCAAATCCACCAGCAGCTCCTTGGAAGACAGATGATACTGTCTGCTTCTGTTAAGATTACCGACTTGAAAATCCTATAGCCATGAGTGAGAATCACCTCACTGGCAGTTGATGTGGTTTGATGCATAGGAGATATACAAAAAGGATGTGTTAGGAAAGTAATTTTCTTGAAGGAATTGAAAATTAAAGGAAATAATACATGTTAGTGACTTTTTGGTTCTTTTTTTAAATTATAGGAATATATGACATATGAACAAATAGGGAAAAACTAAGGAAAACCAAGGGAAGTTCCACTTCTCAGAAGCTACTCTGAGTAACCTTTACTTGTATATATCTTTAGCAGTATTGAAGTTATTCTTGGGTCTCTGTTTCTTTACTTTTTAGTTTCAATTATCTCTTGTTAGCCAGATATTTAAAAAATGATTATTCTGTTCATCTTTCATACTTGCTTTCCAATATTTGCCATGTATAATATTATTCATATTAGGTATTATCATAATTCTAAATAATATTGTTAAAACTTCATATCTTTTACCGTAATGTTTAGCTTGATTATTCTGCTATTGCCTTTGCCCTTTCTTCCATAATTTTTAAGTGTTTCACTTTCTGTTACTTTTACATTTTCAAGGTTATTCATCTTGTTATGTAGCTTGTCTTGTAATGCATACATATATTAATTGATTTAAATATGTTCTTTCTTTACATGTATGAATAGCCTCTATATAATGATTGTATCCATCGTTAAGAATAGTTGACAATTATCCAATATCAAGACAAAATTGCTAGTGTTATTTTGTCTTTCTTTCATGTCTAATTTCAAATGTTAGGTCCACACAAAGGTGCATATTAGTGGAGCATAACCAAATACATTTCTCTTATATTTTATCACATATATTTCAACCCATGCCATATTGTAATTTTTAGAAACACTAAATTCAGATTTTATTTCTGCTATATAGAAAACACCAACATAATTAGAAGGAAAATAATGGGAGGGACTACTTTAGATTCTGTTATCAAATTCGGATGCACTGAAGAATCACTGTATGCAGAGATGCAATTGAGTCATGAAATACCAGAGGCCAAACCCACTGGCAATTCATATTGACCCTATGGGACAAAACAGAACTCTTCCTTAGGGTTCCTGATATTTTCAGTCTTTACTGGTGCAGACAGACTCACCTTTCTCCGGGGGTGCGTGTCTGGGGACTGCACACAGCTTAACTCCCACGGCCTCTACTCCATCCATGTTCTTATGGCTGGTTCTTCTTTAAGCAGGCAGCTCTTACTCAGTCATATTTTGATTGCCTTGAGACCTGAGAGGTTCACCTTCTGACAGTATATCGTTCTGCATCTACTCATGAGGTTTTCCGTAACTGACAAGGTTTCATAGCTATCCATAATGTTTTCAGTAGCTACTGCCTCTGCAGTGGGCAACCTATAATTGCTTCATAGTCTGTTCTTAAGTTGGAAGCTTTGCTGAAATCTGTTTCGTGGGTTGATATGCTGGAATATGAAATACCAGTGACATAGCTTCCTGCATCACATAAGTCATCACAAGGGTGGATCACAAGGGTGGATCACAAGGGTGGATCACAAGGTGGATCACATATAAGTGATCACAATTGACAAACTAACAGACAAGGGTGGAACCAAGATTTAGAGAAGAATAAAGATGACAAACACTGAGTTATAAACAAATAAACAGGTGAAATATATGTGAAAATGAAAATAATGTTGGATACCAAGTAGAGTTACAATGTTTGGAGTTGATTATATAAACTAACTTTCCTCTAGTTCTTAAAGGCTTCCCCACCAACCCCTCTCCCCCCAACTCATACACTATCATGATTCCAATTCAACCTTACAAATCCAGCTGGGCCAGAAGATGTACACTGGTACAGATAGGAACTGGAAACACAGGGAATCCTGGACAGATGATCCCTTCAGGAGCAGTGGTGAAAGTGGCAATACCAGGAGGGTAGAGGGAATGTGGGATAGAAAGGGGGAGCTGATTATAAGGATCTACATATAACCTCATCCCTGAGAGACAGACAAGAAAAAAGTGGGTGAAGGGAGACATCGGAGGGTGTGAGATATGACAAAATAATGATTTATAAATTATCAAGGGTTCATGAGAGAGAGGGGTGTGGGGAATTAGGGGGAAAATGAGGAGCTGATGCCAAGGGTTTAAGTAGAAAGCAAGTGTTTTGAGAATGAGGGCAAAAAATGTGCTTGACATACAATGGATGTACGTATGAATTGTGATAAGGGTTGTATGAGCTCCCAATAAAATAATGAAAAAAAAACCCACTATAACTAATAAAATTAGCTGAATGTGGAAAAAAAGACAGGGTCTAAGATAAATCATGAGAAACTTTATTACTTACAGCAGGGGTCCTCAAACTTTTTAAACAGGGGGCCAGTTCACTGTCCCTCAGACCCGTTGGAGAGTCAGACTCTAGTTTTTTATAAAAACTTAACAAATTGCTATGCACACTGCACAGATCTTATTTTGAAGTAAAAAACAAATGAGGCAAAAATATCTGGCGGGCTGGATAAATGTCCTTGGTGGGCCACATGTGGCCCGCGGGCCATAGTTTGAGGACACCTGACTTAGAGGGATGGTTGTTAGGTATCAGTGCATGATTTCTGACTCACGGCAACCCCTTTACAACAGAAGACAATTATTTAGAAGAGAAAACTACTTTCCTAAATACGATAAAGAAGGTGAAATAAGGATCTTTGAGGACTTTTCAAATGTCTTTCTAGTCTGTAAAGAACAGATTCATTTTATTTATCTATTTCTTCCCTGTGTCTCTTTCTCTTTGTCTTCTCTTTCCTGATGTAGATTGCTCATGTGCCTGGACTTTCCTTGTGTTTTCATATTTAAGATTGAAGCATCATGAGGCTGGTGTAGGCTTCCTCTAATGATAAGAAAATATGATTGCTGTCCACTTAAGGACAAATGGGACACGTGCATGGACCTCTTTGAGGAATCAACTATATTAGAAGAGATTTCAGTATTTTTATAGATTGATGTTGTTGGTGCTATCAAGTTGATTACGAAATAGAACAAAACACTGCCTGGTCCTGCACCATCCTCAGAATGCTTGCTGTGTTTCAGGCTGTTGTCAGAGCCACTGCATCGGTCCATAGTGTCTGACCCTCGACTTCGGCAAGCGTGTTGTCGTCCTTTTACAGGGACTGAGCTGGACGGATGGCAAATCCAATGTGCGTGAGGCAAAATCATGCCATCCTTCTTCTGGAGAAGAACTCTGGCAGCACTTCTTCCAAGACAGATCTGTTTGCTTTCCTGCCAGTCCATTGTGTGTTTAATATTCTTTGCCAGAACCATAATCAAAAGGCATCAGTTCACCATTGTCCTTATTCATGGTCCAGCTTTTGCGAGCACGTGAGATGGTTGAAAGTACCACGGCGTGGGGCAGGAGCACTTTCATCTCCAAAGGGATCTCTTCACTTTTTTGCATGCTAAGAGCAATTTGCTTTCATTACTATGGATTGTGGCTGCAAATAAAATGAAATCCGTGACAACTTTAATGTTTTCTCCATCAATTGTGATGCTGCTTATTGGTCCATTTTTTTTAATATTCAATATAATCTATATTTAAGTTTGAGTGTTTGATTTTCCTTCATCAACAAGTACTGCAGGACCTTAAGAATCACAAACTAACCATATACTCAGGGGTTCAGAATGATTTTCTTTAGTTCTCATCATTATTACTTGATTTGCAAATAAATCATTCAACTGTTTAGGCCGTGCTTTCACAACTGATGCAAAGGTAGGCCTTCTGAAGAGCTCCAGATAAAGCACGTGTTGATGAAGAAAGAGTAACTTAATTTTGCCTGTTGTCTAGAAATATTCTAGCCAGACCAACTCATTTAGAAAAAGCCTTAAATTGACTCAAACAGTAAATAAAACACTCTAGTTGTTGCTGATTCCATTTGCTGATATTTTTACACCATTTCTGATAAAGATGCAATTTAAATGATTTTAGCATTTTGCTTTGATTCTGAAGGTAATACAAAAAAAATACAAATGTGCAGAATAACAAGCAGAGAATTGACTTACTGCTGTGGACTTCCTCTATTTTCTTATCAATAGATTGTCATTGTGTGGCAAATTTGTATGCGTTTAAATAAGAATGACAGACTATACAACAGGAATTTTAAGAAGAGTCAATCTGAATGGGTTCCATTAGTGCTGTTTTATATAAATATTGGCAACGTTGATCTTACCCAGTGTTTTTATTTTACAATATTAAGTTTCTGCTTTTTGCCCATGCCCATTATTGTAGGTTTTTCCCTTTAAAAGGGACTCTTAAAACCCACCTTCAAAATAAGGCTCTATTAATACATGTTAAAAATTATAAAATTAAAGTGTAATCAATATTGCACTATTGCTTCATTAAGGTTCATTTTCAGAATGAAAGTAGCTCAAATAAACATCTCAGAAATGTTTCCAGAATGGCAATAGTGACAATTCAGTTAACTGGATAAGAAATAAGCATTTTAATTATTTCCTTTTTGGAAATTTAGATCTCGCCATATTGAAGTATAGTATCTTGCTGATTTTTTATATTTGATGGTAAAGCCTGTACCCAGAAGAAGAAAGTGTCATGTCTTCAAATTGGACGTTGTATCAAATGCAGGCCCATACATGTGAACAAGACTCTTCATTCAGAATATTGAAAATGTTACAATATTTGTATGAAGAGTTGATAAAATTAATATTACTTTGAACATTCAATGACACAGGTTCATTGTTCTAGAACAGTCAATTATTTATTATACCCTTATTTTGACATTGTCTATTAGATTAGCTTCTAAAAAAAACCCAAAGAGAAGAACCAAACCCACTGCCACCATATGCATTCATACGGTACTGATAATAAACTTAGAGGATGGGGTAGAACTGGTAGACCTGTCTGTGTGGGTTTCCAAGCCTGTTTTAAACTCATAGAAAACCTCGTCTTTCTCCAGAGGAGTGACTGGGGGTTCTGAACTGTTTCAGTTGCTTTGAGCAGGCCGGCAAGTAGCCAGCACGTCACCCAGGGTCCTGTGGATTAGCCTAGGGCATGCTAAAGGTAGGCAATGGGTGGGCCCAGGAGTACCCTGAACCAGACACTTTCCCATGAGCTCCAGAACGCCTTCTTTCCACTTTGTTATCGTATGACATAAAAATTTACCTTCCACTTTCCTCTTATTAAAAACAAAAAAAGCAGAGGCTATGACCTGGCAGCAGGAGATTTTATTGTAAAAACCCTCTAGGAGCTGAGTAGCTTTAACCACCTCTTACTCTCCACAGGGAAGACTCTACAGTTATCAATCTACATGAAGAAGGCTTAGGAAGTACATGCAAAGACATGTAATTTAAGGATAATTGGTATTTTCTAGAAACTATGTGTATATAAAATTTTATTAGGACACAATCCATGCATCATACAATTCAGTATTCCAGCCACACCAAACAGTGTTGTATAATTGCTATCATGGTCTGTTTAAGAATCCTCTTTTTCCCTCTTTTATTCCTTGTTATTAGCTCCCCTTTCCCCACAACTGACCCCAATGTAAGCACCCCCAAACCCTTAATCCAGTTGTCTCTATAGATTCACCCAGCCTGGATTTCATATACCCATAACCATAGAAAAATACTAAAGGCAATAACAAAATACAACAGAAATAAACCCCTGTTTGAAGGAAAAAGGAGAATATTAAAAAAAAAAAAAAACTAGAGCAACCCGACAATGGGTCAAAAGGAAGATCAAGTGGACAAGGTTCTAGATTTTCACCTAGTTACGTCTGGTCAAATCCACCTTCCATAAAGTCCTGTGTGAGAGAAAGGCTAGTCACACCCCTGCTCTGTGTTCCAGGGGGATTCATCCACATGTATTTCCCCTTTCCTTCTTTGTTTTGGAACTGCTACTGCTTTGAGATGTGTCAAAGGGGGTTCATTTGTTATGTTTTAACCATTCAAATCATATGTCACATTTCCATCTACTATAATCACCTCTACAATATTCTCTGTCTGGTAACCAGGATATTCTCTTCCCTCGATTATTGCCAAAGGGAAATCACTTGAGGCTGAATCAATGTCTAGATCCTATAAATGGATTTTTAGCTTCTACTGTCATTCATGCCCCTCTGCAAACCAGGAGCTCAAAATTTAAGCACTGATACCATTCCCTCCTTCATATTTGGATTATAGTATTTACAATCCTTGGATCACACAGGCTGGGGTGCTATTTTAATATGGGTTTAGTTGACTTCTCACTTAGATGCCTACTTAGTTGAAGCCAAGCCGTGAAGACCCCAATACCATTCTTTCTGACAGCTGGGCACCATCTATTTTTTTCGCCACATTTAGCTCTGGCACCTATTATCTTCCATGTTCTCTTCTTGAGGACATGTATGGTGTAGGACTATGTCATTAAAAACGAATTGTTCTTAGATTGGAGATAGGATTTTGTGTGAGCCCCAAAGCCAGTCATTTTCCTGGAGCCTAAGGTCCTTCTGTTTATAGTGCTGTTGATTTAACCCATGGTAACATATTTAAAACACAATGGAGAAAACAAGATTAAACAAGGATAGGCTGGCTATACATCACAGCACATGGATTATTGGCTTGTATAGATGAAATCCTTAAGTGACTGGACACTATTTACACAGAGAGCGTTGGCGGTCAGGCTACATGTGTAATGATGTTCAATGAGAGTGGCAGACTCAGGTATACCAGAGTAATACCTTTTTTAATAAAGCAAGTAAGGCCATGGCAGAGTGAGGATATAGTTGACTGCCTACCAACAATTTGCTTCTCCTGGTATAGCTGTCTTCTGCTTCTTCATATACCATGTAGTTTTGATCTTAAGTCTGTCGGATACAGGTCCTTTTGAGATAGAGCTCGATTCATCTAGCCCTTCTGGTATGACCTTTCGAGTATGTTGTGCATCTTGAAAACACCGGATCCAATGCCCTAGTATTCGGTGGGGTCCTGGGAGCTGTACAGAAACTCAGTCCAATGTGCCCCATTAGGAACATAGTACTAGGCATTCTTTCCCGGCGTCCTTATAAGTACTGTTAATCATTATCTCCCCTGGGACGTTGGTTTTCCTCATGTTTCTACTACCAGATCTTCCCTGAGACATGTGTGCTCCCCCTTCCCTCTTCTTGATTTGATTATCCCCTCAGTATAACTAGTCCCTCAGTATAGTTCGGGAGGAGTGTAGTTGGTTTGGGGGAGCCTCGGCACATTTTTGTATGACAGTCAATAAACTGTCCCTTTCCTTTCCCCTGGTCTTGAAAACCTGGTCCTGGCTGTAATGAGGCTGCTCAGTCACAGCGACTTTCAAGGTGAACATTTAGAGAGGGTGCGGGATATTTCGTGGATGCTCGTCAGTCTCTCAACCGAATTACTTGGCAGATGGAGTTAGTGGATATTTTGAAATTTACTTGTATGTCATGCTTACTTCATCTTTAGCACCTGGTTTTTCTGGGCATTTAAATGGCGCACGTAGAATTAAGTGGTTCTTACAGGATCCTCCATAGTGAAGTGGGTCATTCAATGGGTGAGCCATCAGAAGTTGCAAAACTGCTCCCCCTGGAGGAAGAAGCGGCTGTCTGCCCCATAAAGAGTTACAGCCTGAGAAACCCACAGGCGCAGTTCTACTCTGTCCTACAGAGTTGCTGGGAGTCAGGATCAGCTCAACAGCAATGTGCTGCATTATTTGTTTGTTTGCTGTTGATGATGATGTTGTTTTAATAAATAAGAGACGTGAACGAAACAAGGATTGGCTATCTACCCCTCTCATAACAGCATACTACTTCAGTAAAGGAAAGAATGAATGGGCGGCACCCTGCAGTTCCTGGGCTAACACAGTGATGGATGGGATCCTGGGGTGATCATGGAGAGGGGTCCTTCTGAGGTGATGCTGAGGGACGTTTCTTAAGGAGACTCTGATTCCGCACTCTGGTGAAATTAGCTTGTGCGTTGTTCTCCATGTTCTGTGGGAGTTTCTGCTTTTATATCTCAGTTCTTTCAATTGTAGTTCATAGACCCACCTCCAAACCTTCCTCAGGCTTAGCGAATAGGTATACATGGTTAATTTGTGCATACCTTATTACAGAAATACACATCTAATCTGTCAATAGTACATGGCAAAATGTGTTACTCCATCTCTGGAGTGTTCCGTATACTTTAATTTTAATAGGACACATATACCCTAAGTTGTGAAGCTCGAAGCTCTGTGGAAGACACAGCAACTCATGACTAATAGGCAGCTATGACAGATGTGTTAAATAATTCAGCTGCGGGAAAAATTAAAGAAATTCATTGAAAATTAGTATGTGAAGTTGGTTGTCATCTGGCATAAGTAAAATAAACATGAGGAATATTTACCTTAAACTGAACTTCGCATTTATCACTTATATCACTTGCAGAAATAGAGTACTTGTTAAAATAAACAGAGAGGCTGTATAACTGGTGCTAGGAATGAAAACTTTACATTTGTCACAGCAGCACAAAACCCTTTCAGAATAAATAAGCAGCACATTGGCTTTGGGCAACTAGGTGGCACTGGGGCATTATGCTTTCAGCCCTAGAAGAGCGAATTCAGAAACCATCATATATATTCCAGTTCCCTGGGCTAACGTGCATAGGACCCTCAGCTGTACATTCCAGCAGTCATTTAGAAGAGGCGCCTGAGTGAATATTGGAAGTGCCGTCAGTGACTGCACTTGAGCCGCTGGCTTGGCACAGATCTGGACCTTGAAGTCACTTCTTTTTTTTTTTTTGTTCATACCCAGTAAAGCTAACATTTTTCTAATATGTAGAAAGATGTTGAACTAAGGGGGAAACTTAGAGTTCTGTTTTGTTTTTAATATTGGCATTTGTAGTGGCCAGAATATATATTTTTTTAATTCAGGAAACAAAACAAAACATCATTTAAAGAAACTCTGTGGGCCATCACAAGGGCTGAACATGAACTTTCACTCCAGACAAATGAGGGTACACATTTAGGGGCTTAGATTACACACAAACTCGGTATTTTTCTTGTGGGTATAAACCCAGTAGAACCACATCAGTTCTGACCGAGAGGGAGTGTGTGTGTGTGTGTGTGTGTGTGTGTGTGTGTGTGTGTGTGTGTGTGTGTGTGAAGCTGAGTTCCCTGGGGTTTTCAAGGACTGACTTTCAGAAGCATATGTACTGGACTTGCTGCGGGCGTGCCTGGAGGAGGGCTGTACTGGACTTGCTGCGGGCGTGCCTGGAGGAGGGCTCGAAGTGGCAACTGTTTGGTTAGTAGACTAGCATATATATACCACCCAGGGATGACTGGGCACATTGAATAAATAATAGCAGGTACCCCTGAAATCTCATCGTGTCAGATATACTTCTAAGTGCTTTACAGGAGAAAAAGTGCCAAACAACTAACTCATTGTGATAGAGTCATCGATGCTGACTCATAGCAAACATATAGGACAGTGGTTCTCAATCTTCCTCATGCCACAACCCTTTCATACAGTTCCTCATATTGTGGTGACCCCCCGACCATAAAATTATTTTCATTGCTACTTCATCACTGTCATTTCGTTACTGTTATGAATCAGGCAACCCCTGTGAAAGGGTCGTTGGATCCTCAAGGGGGTCATGACCCACAGGTTGAGAACCACAGAATACAACAAGGGAGAAGTACCCCTGTGGGTTTTTCTGAGACTAACTCTTTAAAGACGTGGAAAGCCCGGTTTTCCTTCCATGGAGCAGCTGGTGGTTCCAATTGCTGACCTTGCAGTTATCAGTCCACCGCTTTGCCACTAAGCCCCTAGGTCTCAGGCTTTAGAGGAAGGGGCTACAAAGAGTTCATGGGCAAATGGCATTAAACGTGAACGACTTATTATTTAATCTCCCTCATGTAATGTTCATTTACTTTTCTCAACGATCTTCGAAGCAGCCATTATGGTCAAGCCCCTTTTACAGATGAAGCAAGCAGGAAGCAGAAAGGAACAATAAAGTGACCAAAGTCTTGTAGATACCAGATGCTGTAGTTGAGTTTCAAAGACACGTGAGAATTTTCTATCTTCATCCCTGTGCTAAGTTGCCTTTAGAAACACTTTGCAGTGCTTAATGAGCTTTGGGAACACTTTGTGAAGCAATTTAAGTGTGATACATATAGATGCTTAAACTATAAAATGAGGGGAAACATAAAAAAGCAAGTAGAAGAATGAGAGATTCATTTGACATCAAAATGACACCTGAAGGTTCAATAACGACATCACAGAAATGTTATAGAATGGAAAATCTATGTGCCTAACATTTTGATATATTACAGAGTTTGAGGCACATCGGGAATTATATCAAGGTCACTTTGAACTGGCTTATTTCAAAATCTGAATATCCAGGGGAAACTAGCAGTCATGTCTCTAGATAATGATGTAGAGAGAGATTTCTTTGTGTTTTTGCAAAGCTTCATTTTCATCAGTAACATCTACGGCAAATAATGAAAAGAAGGTTTATCTTAAAAGGTAAGTACAGAAATTCATGAAGCACTCTAACATCCCAGGGACTCTGCTCCGTAGAAAGCCCCAGAAGTGAGAACACTGGGCTGGATTAGTGTCCTATTGCTGCACGACAAGTGACCACAAACTCAGCATTGTACAACTTCTCTTGTTGTCTTCCTGTCCTAGTGGCATAGTGGGTTATGCATTGGGCTGCAAACCACAAGGTTGGCTGTTCAAAACTACCACCGGCTCCTCGGGAGAAAGATAAGGCTTTCTACTCCCAGTCTCACAAACCAGGGACAGTTCTACTCTGTAAGGTCACCGTGAGTCAAACTTGAGTGAATTTTGTTTGGGGTTTGACCCTAAGGGTAAGAAGCCTTAAACTGTTAGCCTAGGTCCTTCTATGGTCAAAGTCAAGGTTTCAACTTGCTATTTTCTGGAGACTTGGCCAAGAATCTGCTCATTTAGGTTCTTAGACGGCTCTAGATCCTTGCTGTTGTAGGACTAAGATCCCCGTTTTCTTGCTGGCTGTTGTTTGAGGGGGTTCTCTCTGCTTCTGAATGCCAGCCACAGCCTCTGACTCCCAGGACTCTTCATCATCCACGTGAGGGGTAGTAGACCATGCTCATGTCGCGCTTTGCACCTCCCTGATTTCTCATCCCGCTGCCTCTCTTGAAAGGCTTCTGCCATTGCATCAGGCCAAGATGCGCTGTCTTATGGTCAACTCACACAGCAAGTTAACGATCACCGCAAAATTCCCGTGGCACCTAGATAGGTGTTCGACTCCTCAGGAAATGGGAATCTTGAAAACTAGCTGTATAATGTTTCCAACCACAATGGCCTATGCCATCAAAGAGATTTGTTTTTTAATTTCTCATGTGACTCATTGTCAGTGTCCATAGTTTTTCTAATGTCAAAGTAGTGGTCACATGTATAGTCAACCTAGAGATTAAATAAACCAACTCTAGGGAGAAAGGCCATGAATTAAGTGCATAGAATACAGCTAACACCTTAAATGCCTTCTCTCTTTTGATCCTCACACAACCCGCCCAGTACAAAGCTGAGGCTTCACAGACTTTTAGTAACTTGCTAACATCAGACGGCACATAAGTGAGAGAGCCAGACTTCAGACAAGAATCATACAAATGTATCGCCTGTGCTTTTTTCAGCACAGCATGAAGGAAAAGGGATCCAAGTGCCGTGTCCTTGAGAAGAAAGTTATGCTTCAGGCAGAAAGATTAAATGAAATTTGTTATGCAACGTCAATATGCTTAATGATTTATTACAGATAGTGTAAAATATTTTAATATGTGTACCAGTGGTAGTATCAATTTGAATGTTTTATGTGTGTGTGTGTATGTGTGTGTGCATATGTTTATATATTGGAACATTAGGATGTAGGTCTTCAAACTTCTAATGGTGAGAAGTTCTTTTATACAATTCGGAGAATTCCAGTGGGAAAGTTCTGTTCTAGAAAAAAGCATCAGTATTCATCTTTACTACTGGTACTATTGACAATATGTTTTATTAAGTACTTGGATATGCTTATCGTCTAGTTTCCATGGTATTTTTAATCCTTCATGTGACCAGTGGCACATCCTTATTTTCAAGATGAAGAAACATGGATCGAGGGACTGCGGCTTTCTCAAGCTTCCTGTGAGAGCTAAACCTTGAATTCAGGCCCTGGAAGGGTGATTGTGTTTTTAAAGTGGGGATACTTTCTCATATATCATTGATTCTCCCTGAAGTAATTAATCCTTGGCTGGAAACACCTGCCATCTTTGAAATGCTCAGCTAAGACATGAGCAATGTCTTGTCTTGTTCTAATATTGCCCCGGATTAGAAACAAACCCAGCCAGGTGCCATGTGAAGTTGCCTGGGGAGCAACAGTCCAAATCATTGATTTCAGTGAGTGGAGATACTATTTAATAGTGGAAAATAATTTTTGTGAAACTTCATAATAAAATTGGCGATCTTGCCTTGATGACACACCACCTTACAGGATTAGATGATCTTAAGTGATGTAAAACCATCTGGTTGGGTTTCAGACCATTTGTAGAAAAGATTAATTTATTCTGTCTTTTAAAGGATTGCAAATATACACGTTATATAAGCTAGAATGTATATTGATAAATGTTTGTGTGATGTGAAGGGAAAGATTCTTATTAAGTTCAAAACACATATGGGACACTGATAATGTAAGTCTCCCAGGTCATAGTACAAATACTTATCACTGCAGGACAACCTACGTAAAAAGAAAACAAATAAATAAACAACTATAAATTATACAGGGGCGGCACACTAAGCTCAGAGGACAATAGCCCTGCTCAGAGCAGCCAATGCACAGAGAGGACCATATGGCCGGCCCCACTACAAGTTGCGACATCCTATACTGACCCATAGCCCTACATGGGACAACACTGGAGGCACAGTGTGGGGTATGTGACCGAGCTGACCCCACCACACAGAGGCAAAACAGCAAGGGGAGCAGAGCAAGTCCTGAGGAAGTATCAAAAATAGACTTTGGGGCCAGGGCGTGGCACCCCATCAGGCTCCACCAGAAAACACTCCTAAAGGTCAACAAACAGACCTTAAACTATTTACAGGCATTTCTCTCTCTCTCTCTCTCTCTCTCTCTCTCTCTCTCTCTCTCTCTCTCTCTCTTCTTTTAGATTTTGTATGTCATTGGCTTTTTTTGTTGCTGTCTTAGCTTTGTTTTTCTGTGTCACTTTGTTTGGCCGCTATCTTGTTTTTATGTGCATTTTATTATCTCTGCAGGGCTATCTAGATAAGATAGGATGAATAAACAATGTTGAGAAGAAAACAACAGACTGATGGTGGGAGGGGGACATGGGAGAGATGGAGGTGGGGGAAGGGAAGTGGTATTAACCAACCCAGGGACAAGGGAACAAGGAGTGATTCAAAACCAGTGACAAGGAAGGGGTGAGAGGCCTGGTAGGGAGTGATCAAGGGCAGTGTAACCCAGAGAAATCACTGTGACCCAAATGAAGGCTGATCATAATGGTGGGACAAGAGGAAGGCAAAAGGAAATAGAGAAAAGAACTAGGAGTCAAAGAGCATACATAGAGGTCTAAATACAGGCATGTACATATGTAAATATATTTATGCATGATGATGGAGAACTAGATCTATATGCATACATTTACAGGTTTAGTAGTAAGGTAGCAGATGGACATTGGGCCTCCATTCACGTACTATCTCAATGCAAGAACACTTTTCTCCACTAAACAGACATTGCATGATACCCACCTTCCTGACAAGATCGCTGAAGACAAATGTGTGCATAAGCAAATGTGGTGAAGAAAGTTGATGGTTCCAGGCTATCAAAAGATAGGGCGCTTGGTGTCTTAAAGCCTTGAATGTAAACAAGTGGCCATCTAGCTCAGAAGCAACAAAGCCCATGTGGAAGAAGCACACCAGCCTGTGTGATCATGAGGGGTCAAAGGGACCAGGTATCAAGCACCAAAGAACAAAATATCATATCATCGTGAATGAGGGGAAGTGTGGGTTGGGGACCCAATGCCCTTCTGTAGGCAACTGGGCATGCCTTTGTAGAGGTACAGTGGGGAGGAAAAGAGTCACTCGGTACAGTGCAGCATTGATGAAATACACAACTTTCCTCTAGTTCTTAAATGCTTCCTCCCCCCACCCACTATCATAATCCCAATTCTACTTTAAAAACCTGGTTAGACCAGAGGCTTTACAGTGGTGCAGACAGAAACTGGAAACACAGGGAATCTAGGACAGATGAATCCCTTAGGATCAATGGTGAGAGTGGTGATACTGGGAGGGTGGAGGGAAGGTCGGGTAGAAAGGGGGAACCTATTACAAGGATCCACATATAACCTCCTCCGTGGGGGATGGACAACAGTTAAGTGGGTGAAGAGAGACATTGGGCAGTATAATATACGATAAAATCATAATAATTTATAAATTATCAAGGGTTCATCAGGGAGGGGGGAGCGGGGAGGGAGGGGAAAAATGAGCTGATTCCAAGAGCCCAAGTGGAAAGCAAACGTTTTGAGAATGACGGGGGCAACAAATGTATAAATGTGCTTGACGCAATGCATGTATATATGGATTGCGATGAGTTGTAGGAGCCCCCAATAAAATAATTTAAATAATAAAAAATTATACAGGGGATTAATTGTTCTTTGGTTTAAACACTCAAGGTGCAATGCTTAGAGTTAGTGACTCTGTATTTTAATTTTAAGTATTCTAATTATTCTTGGCATCTGCAATAAGAAGTTATGAAAAAAATAGCTAACTGTGATTTAAAAGCTTTAAAGCAATAAGGAAGAGAAAATTGAAAGAAGTAATAAAGTGCTGATTAACAAAAGATCCTGTTTGGCATCGGTTTTCTGCCACCATCTATGTATCAATGCTTCTAGGGGTTTTTGATCATGAATTTTGAAGATGAATTTTAGTAAGTGAAGTTACCAAAAAAGAGTACTTAAAGGAGATCTGTCAGCTCGGGGGAAGTGTGCATACATGCTAGAGAGAATGTCTTTGCTTTTAATCTCAAAATGCAAAACTCATTGCAATTGGGTCACTTCCAACTCATAGCCTCCCTATTTAAACAAAACAAAATAAAACAAAACAAAACAAAACAAAATCATTGCCACTCAGTCAATGCCAACTGACAGGGACCCTATTTGAAAGGATCAAACTGCCCCTGTGGGTTTTGGAGGCTGTGACTATGGCCATAGAAAACCCCTGCTTTCTCCCTAGGAGTGCCTTGTGGTTTCGAACTGCTGATCTTGTGGTTATCAGCACAACACACAGCAAAAGTCATTTTGGGTGACAGGAAGGGAAGACAAAGGCCTAAATTTTCAACAGCAATGAATATTAGCTCTGCATGTTGATATTGGTAGGGAGGATATATTTTAATAAAGATTCTTTTATTTTTAATGTTATAGCTTTATGTAATACTTCAGAAGTCCTGGAAGTGCAATGCTTTAGCACTTGACTACTAACCAAAAGGCTAGGGATTTGACCCTACCACCTGCTCAGTGGAAAAGGATATGGTTTTCTCCTTCGGTAAAGATTGTGACCTCGGACTCCCGATGGGGCAATTCTACAATGTCCTTTAGGACCCTGAGGAGTCAGATTGATTCAAGGGCAGTAAGCTTGAGATGTTGCAAAAATGTCATGGGCAGCTTCTGACCGCCTCTGCCTTGAGGAGGAGGGAAAAGAACCAAACATCTCAACCCCAGGCCAATCTCTGGACGGTGGAGCTCAGAATACCTCCAGGCTCCCAAAGGTTATCCAATTCTATCACCAACCACTCTCTCTGTGCCGTTTCCCTCTTCTCTGCTGGGTTCTTTGCAATGACCACTCTGAATTCCAGCTTTTTCTCTTGACGATGGAGTCCATTGAGCATGATAACAGGCCCAAATGCAGGGTCAGGAAAGGTCAGGATGTAGCTCTATAAACAGAACAGCCCCTTCACAGCCAAGCCCACACTGAGGCAGGCTGGTGTCTGTCTGGCTCTCAGACTATCAGCCATATTATCCCTTCGCCTCTGCCCTCCTCTGGCCATGCTGCAGAGCTCTTTCATTTCTGCTGATAAATACCCAAAGGGTATGCCACTCTGCCATGACACTCCATCCAAAGATAATCAGGTCTAGCTCCATGATGCAGCAGACCCAAATTTCTCAATTAAATGTCGAGGCAATCAGGTTGGCAAGCAAGCCTTTTGCCCAAAGGCACTCAGCTTTAATCATTCCCTATGATGGGAAGCCCATTTCTCCGGCTCCTGCTCTAGCTTTTGGTCCTGCCACCTGGATGCTAGTGCCACACAGCTCTCTGTCTCCTTGATTGATGAGTTTTAGTGCACGAGATCAAATCCACTTGCCTCTGAGATGACTCATTTTATACCCACGACAAAATGCAAAGTTGAGCTATCCCTACCAATGGTTCCAAGCTTTTATAGTCAGAATGAGCTCTGTTAACAACGATTAAGAAATGAATCATATGATGTTATGAGAATCTACCCACTCATTTTCTTATCCAGACCCATCAGGAAAACAAAAAAGACATCCAGTCTGCCTGGAACCAACCAGTTGTTTGATTGGAGTTAAAAAGACCGTCTACAAGAGTGGTATCAAGTAAGTCACTGCACCATAGACACACACACTACTTCATCTCTAAAAAGCACAACAGTAAAACTTACTAGTTTCTTTTTCTTGACCAAACACATTGAGAGTAAGCTGACAACAGAATATTCAGAACAATATAAATCACAATGCACATTTTTAAGACTTTTGATGATTGCATATATCGTACATATTCCATTGGTGTTGGGTACCATCACATTTCTTCCAGCTCATAGTGACCCCGGGTATCGGAGAAGGAAGTACTGAGCATCCTGCACCACCCACACTATCGTTGTTGAGCCCGTTGCTGTAGCCAGTGCCAGTCCACCTCCTTGAGGATCTTCCTGATTTTTATTGATCCTCTTACTTTATGAGACACAATGTAGTTTTCAAATGTTTAATTACCTAAAACAACTGATATCACAAACGTATGAGGAATTTTAGTTAATGCTATATGATTATGAGTGATTGATAGCATCTCGATTAGCTTGAATAAGGAACCCCGGTGGTGTAGAAAGTTACGCATTGGGCTGCTAGTCTCAAGGTCAGCAGTTTGAAGTCATGAGCCATTCCATGGGAGAAAGAGGAGGCTTTCCACTCCACGAAGGATTTGCATCTTGAAAACCCACAGAGGCAGTTCTACCCTGTCCTATAGGGTCGCTCTGAGTCAGAATGGATTCAGTGGCTGTCAGCTTTGATATTCTATCCTTGTGACAGACAACATGGATTCCAGAAATGTAAAATTGTGGAAAATAGTTATTTAAGCTTTGGTAATATCAACTGAAGAAGAGTTATAATAATAGACCCTTCTTAAGCATAAACAAATTCCAGAATTCATAAAGTATGGAGTATGTTTGCTAAAGAACAAGACATATTTTGACTGAAAGGTATTATTCTTCAAAGGCAATACTTTGAGGATTCCTGGCTGCCATTGAGATTTTTCATTTGTTTTTAATTTTACTGAAATCATTTGAAGTCTTTTTTTTTGTTTTTTTTTTTAATTTGAAGTCTTTTTAAAGAGCTACTCATAGTATGTGTTCTCCTCATAGTTTGTCCTGAGCGCACTTGAGGATGGGGTCAAGACAGTGTTGGACAGATGAGCAATATATTGTCTGGGAATCTTAAGAGTCTCATCACCCATAGGGATGTTACCCCTTTTGCTGAGTAAGAATTAGGAAGGGTTACCCCTTTCTCAATATAATTCACCACCATCTTCTGATAACCACACAATGATTCTGAAGCGACGGGAACCTCAGAGAGCTGCGCAGTGCCTACCACCACCCAGGAGACCTCAGTCTCTGTAGTCCCTCCATTGTTCCCACGGCCAGCCTACCCATGCTGGCTGAAAGCAACGCTGGAGGGCAGAGTCTGTCTGCTCCATAGGGGTTGGAAGGCCTCTTGCTTTTTATGGGGAAGAGCTGGGGGTTCAAATCCTCTGACCCTTATGGCGGCCCCATGGGTAACAGACTGCCACCCGGGCTCCTCTTGCTCCCACCGAAGTTTAATACAACAGACCTTTCAAGGTCCCTACTTCCACTGAGCACGTCTCTATTGAGCTGCTTCCTGTGTCTTCGCCCTTTGCTTTAAGTACTCCCTAGTGCATGCACGGCCAGAAGGCTTACCTACAACCGTGCTAGCTCCCCCTCCTGGACTTCCCATCTGCATATTCAAATGAACTGGTCCAGAACGGAGCTCAGGATGTTCCAGCCTCCAGAGAACAGTTTCCACAGTGCTATCCTTATTACTAGCGCATCTTTCTCCCGATCTCTCGGGTTTCAGGTCAAAGCATTACCTCGGATTCCTCTTCCTCTCCTCCTCTCTTCAGCATCACTATGTGTGTGCGCGAAGGCTGCGCCTTGTCCAAATCGAGGGGCACCAGTCCCATCACAGGCCTGGTCTATTTGTAAATCATTTTGCACATGTGCTGGCAAACATTTTCATGTGGAGCGTGGCTTCTGGTTGGCATAGAGGCCTTGTATAGGATAGTGACCGTGTTGCCAGCAGTAAGTATGTTGATTCTGAGAAAATAGCAAACGAATAGCCCTTGTATTACATGTCTGATAACCGACAAGTTATGTCCAAGTCTATGAGAGGAGTTTATAGGATCTAATGTTGGTGTGAACTTTTGGTTTTTGGAGCACATATACAGATGGAGTGAAGAAATAAAAAAAAAACCATGCAGGGATTAGACAGAAGAAGTAATTAAACTTACAGAGGATAGATGAGAGAAGTGATTTAGTGATACGGTTTCAGTGTTTAAGCATTGGTCCCATTTTATGTTTATGCAGGAAACAATATAGTAAACTATATTGAATCTAGTCCTGGTTTTCTTTTTAGCCCTTCCAACTAAATGAGTCTAACAGATATCCACAAGGACAAATGTGCACTGATATCCCTGGACCTGGGGTCATGGACTTGGCCTTTGCCCTGACTCCCAGGCTTACTCTAGTGTGTGGATTTTATCGAAAGTTGCCAGAGGACGAATGTGGGAGTCGTTTTTCCCACTAGAGTGTTCTACATCCAGATTGTAAATGATTGGAGTTGATTGACAGCTATCCTCCTATCAGCCCACGAGGCTGATGGCATTGAAAATAACATCACCAGTGCTCAGGAGACCCAAAATGTTTCCCTGCACACACCATTAGTTTCTCTCTGTGGTGCTCATGGGGAATTTGCATGCTGATTTTGTTCTTTGATGAGTAGGTCCTGGCAGTTGCTGCTCCCTCACATTAAGCACGGATTGTTTCACATTGCAGGAGCAGATATGATTTTATTGTAATGAGTCTGTAAAGACTAGTTCCTCAGTATGTCAGCAAACAGGGCTATGTGACACAAGGGAGAGACCATCTGAAAAAAGGCTCAAACTTACTAAAATGTGTCTTCATTTAGCACAAACCAACACTGTTTGTTGTCCACATGACGACTTCCCCAACCATAGTGACAAAGCTAATTCGACTTTATGATTGTTGTTATGCTTGTTAGAATTATACAATGTAAACTGAACAAATGGATGTATGCCCACTTTACAGACAAGAAAGTGGACACATAAGGAAATATCAGTTGCAGATGGACTGTTAATAAGTAAAAACTTCACACAAATTTTTAACTTAGTCCCTTACACCGTCCTGGCACCTGGTGGTGCTATGGCGTGGGCACTGAGCTGCTCACAGCAGGGTCAGTAGTTCAGAAACCCCAGCGTTTTAAACCAGCCAGCTCCACTGCAGCAGAAAGGTGAGGCTGTCCGCTCTCATGAAGAGCCGCTCCTTGGGGTCACTGTCAGTCAGAATGGACTCACTGGCAGATGGTGTTGGTTCTGTTTTTCTAGCAGGACACGCTCCCACCCTGGTACCTTAAACTCGCTGGGAGTCCTTAAGATGTCCTTGAGATAGCGTGGACAATGACTCCCATCATTTGAATATGAAGATGACAATGACATGCTCATGCGAAATCTACTCTGTTAGCATGAGGCCACTGACCTAGTAGATCCTCCAAAAACCTACTTCCAATCTCTTTGTTATACTAAAGTCATGGACGTCAGCATTAAAAACACATCACCCAATAGTAAAGTTAGGAATAGTTGTCTGTAAGTTTAATGTATTCATGTTCCTCTTTGGATATAAGTTCTATCTATATTTGTGAGTGGAATGGGACACAATCAATCTACTTTGTGACTCTATGTTCCATTGTTTATTATAAGATTCTCAATTTATGTCCTGGCTCTTTTTATTTCATATGTACATGTGAATAATTATCAGTGCATCGTAATGATAAGTCTGTTAGTTTATATACTTACATCCATGTAAGTTTTCGTATTTTAAAGAGGTTAAAAAAAGTCATTTTTTATTTGCCAATCACCTTATCTGATAAATGAGCAATAATGCCTTTGCTGTTGATTTGATTTATAAGCCCTGAGGAAACCAAACCTAGATCTCTTTCTTATATCTTTTATGCAATGTATTTATAGCTATAATTTTTTAAAATAAAGAGATATTTAGTTGTGATCTAGTATTGTTATAAACCAGATTGAGAGAGACATAAAATTGATAGGTGTGGGCAGAACATGCACTAAAGCACATTTAATCTTCAGTTCACAAATTTCTAATTCATTATCTGATGGAAATACATCTCGCCTATTGATTTCCATAAGATGAAGATTTTTAGTTTCTCTAATCATGTCCATTAGTTTCCTCTAGACAGATTAATATTTTTTCATAGTTGCTAATGGCGATTGTAAGCATTTAATTTTGCTGTTGATACTCTTGTGCAGTTGCTGTCTGGCAGCATGTTTGTGCAGTAGCAGATAAAAACATAATCCTAAGGCAATAAAACAGTCTCCATTTGTTATCGTACTTTGTTTACAAAAGTATCATTATAAGCTCTTCAAAGTACAAAGCAAAGTTTCTACTTATTATTTTTTTAACTAGAAATGCAGTTTAGAGTGTATTTGATAATTAGTCTCCTAAGGGACAAAAGCTACCCAGAGAAGTATAACTTTTAAAATGGTGCTTTTACTGGTAAATCTGAGCAATGCTTCTTTTAAAGAGAATTATAGTTATTTGTAAGATCCACATGTACAGTTTTGTAGAGTCGTGCAATGGATTACATTTTATCTGTACCATTCTGAGTGACTGTTGAATCTAATATCTACTAGTTCTTTAGGGACATATTACAACATGCACGATAATAATTTTATATTAACCAAGCATACTTTAAGGTCTACCAATGGCACTTGCTGAAGGGTTGTTTCATTGTTTTGGATACATTTTTATTGTAGAAGTGATGTCAGAATTTATTTCCATAGAGACAGGACTCTCATTTGAATGTCTTCAGAGCTCAAGGTAAAATTATTGCTTTTAAAATAATTTTCAATGCCAAACATAGTGATATTCACATTATATTTCCCAATTGCTAACACTAAATTCAACTTTTGACATGCATAATCATAAATTACTATTATATTTCATAAGTATTGCCTAATGTATTTATTTTATTTAGTATGACTATAATAATTAAGCTATATTAGCAGACCTTAATTGGCATATCACACTAAAAAACAAGCCTAAAGTGAAAATATGGGCAATGTGTTACTGAAAAGCTAGATTGGGTTTTATCCTCAAAATATCCTGGTTAAAAAATGGCATGATCTATAATATCGAGTTTATATGAAAATTCAAAACAGTTTATGAAAACCTTAAGAATGCAAAGAAAACACATATGAGGTTGACCATTTGCTTTCTTCTCTCTTCTGTTTATTTCTTAGACAATGATTAAATTATTTTGCTTGTTAATACAGCAGAAGGAATTAGCACTGTTTTCTATGTGTGGGTGTGGAGACCTGTGGGGAAAGATTTTGTAATGAGGGAATTGGAGTTTTATGAAAGGAGCATGACTTACTGAAACAGGTTAACTGAATCCCATTTTATGTCATTGGCTATAGTGCAAGTTTTGAGGAACAAAGTCATATGTTGAACGTAGTATTTAAGGTTGGCATTGTAGCCTAGAGAGAGAGAATGATAGAGTCTTGGGTAGGAAGGCAGCCTTCTGTGATGATCAACGGGTCACGAACAAAGGTCTCATACAGTAGAGGGCAGTGCGAAGAGGGGATCTGAGGATTTTCCTAGGATGAAGAGGGAACTAAGTGGAAGTTGTAAGTCCCACTGAATGTGACCAGGTGACAGAATGGAATGAAAAGTTGTGAGACAGAAAGGTCCGATAGAATGGGGACTCCTAGTTGTGTGGTTGTTAGTTTTATTTACTGACTTCCTTCAGAAATTCAGTGTGCTCATTCTTCCCAGATAATGTCTTCAGGCTAAGTTTGGAATGTATTTATTCTTTCCTATATCAAATTACAAAAGTATACTTATGATTTAAGGCCATGGATTTAAGTTTTATGGCATGTTTGGCAACCAAAATATTTAAATTAATTAGTTAATTCTTTTAACAAGGATGCAAGGTGTTACAAGTATTAGCATGGGCTTGTTCAAGGCTCAGGATACTCAGTGAATGACACATACAGAGTCCTGGAGTTCACTGTTTCTAGTCTACCAACTAATGTAAAATTATTAATATATGAAAGAAAAAGCTATTTGAGAAAGATATAAAAAATGCACAGGATTGTAGGGAGACAAATTGTGGAAAACTGATATGTACACTGAAATTCAAATGATAGATATTCTAAATCAAGAGTAAATTGTCCCACAGAGAGAAGAGCATACAGGAAGTCTTTGAGGTAGGAGAGACCAGACGAGAGTCAGTATGACAGAAATGTATAGAGCTGAGGGGATAAGGGGACATAGAACAGACATTTTGAGATGAAGACACAAACCAGATCACTGAAATATTTCTTAAGGACATATTATAATCACATCTACAATTGAGGGATAGGGGAAAGAGTGGTCACTAACAAGAGAGCTTGGGAGAGATGAGTATAGAACAAAGACATAAATCTGACTTGAGCAGTTAAAACTTTATCAGTAGATCCTCCCTAAGATGCAGGCTGGACCCGATCTGGTTTCCTAAATGGTCTGTGTCTTTGGTTTGTATTGCTTGCTTTGTTTTTTGGCTGGTCCACGTGAGGATCTAGCTCAGAGGTGTCATGTCATTGGAGGTCACCCTCTTGAAGTTGTGTTCTATGTTTTTCCATCTTTCCATGTATGAAACCCAGGGTTGATGACCACATGGAGACAGCAAGTAGATTAAGGGCTTTGTGGAAAGGGGGGTATAGTGGTGGAGGGTAGTGGTGGTGAAGGGGTGATGGTATCAAGGGGTGCACATAGAAAAAGAATGTTTGGAGACTCACTGTGGTGGAAATTGCACAATTCTGCTTGGTGTGATTGAACTATGGAATAATTATGTTATGTATATATAAATATAAATAATAAAAATAAACAAAAAAGAAAAGCACTTAGGGCATAAAATGGACGGTCTATGTAAGGAATTTTATATGTGGTATACAGAGTATTGTCAAAGTTCAAAAAACTAAAGACATTTAGTATGAGAAAATATCTGAACATATCCTTTTTCCTTTCCATATTTTAGTTATTTTTCTCATAAATTAGGTAATAATTCCCAGATGTGTGTTAATCTTGTTAAAATGGTTGGCCAACAAAGATGGCTTCTCAGTTTGTGATTTGTATAACAAGTTCAGAGTATCAATTTCCAGGGTTTCTAATGTCCCTCTCCTGTCATATCGCCTTCATGGCTCTGCTATTGGCTCTAAAACAGTGATGGTTGGGTCCTCAGTAGAGCCATTTGCGGGAGTGAGAAGAAGACAAGGTTTCCATGGTGTTATAGAACAGCCTGTATCAATCATTTGGGGGGTAGAAAGGAGATTTATTTCCAGAGTTGAACTTCTGTAGTTTCTGTGATAAAACCTGCAAAAGCCAAGTTTCTGTGTAGTGCAGAAATGTATCAGAAAAGGAAAACTCAAATATGTGATAGGAAAGCTTTAGGACTGCATCTGTGTTCTATGTTTTTCCATCTTCCCATGTATGAAGCCCAGGGTTGATGACCACATGGAGACAGCAAGCAGACTTTGTGGAAAGGGGGGTATAGTGGTGGAGGGTAGTGGTGGTGAAGGGGTGATAGAAACGCTTTAAGACTGCAACTTTCAAAAGCAAAAAAACTTGAAAGGGTTCAAAAACACAAACTGGCCCCACCAGGTTCCTGCTCTCACAACTTTCCAAGTAAAAAGTTACGAACTTCTGCTGCTTCTACTGCACAAAGTTTTGAACGGACAAAAATAAAAAACTAACTGATTTTTGTTTTGTTGGAGTTATATACACATATATACTTATATTAGTTATATCAATATATTTATGTATAATATATATCCTTATATTAAATACATTCTATATTGATATCGACGATATCAAGGAAATGGCTCACAAAGTTGTAGAATCAAGTCCTGTCTAGTTCAAGTCCTTGGGCCAGAAGTTAAACGGGGAGCTGTTCCTGATTCCTGTTGTCACCAGACTGACACATCAGAAAGGAGAAGGATGGCTGGTGGCTGAGGCGTCAATGAATGCCAGGTGGGTGAGGCACACGGCGCTCTCTGACGGCTCACAGAGCAGGCAGGCAATATGCTGGACTTTGGGCTCAAGTTTTCAGAACTGGAGTTCATTGGGCCAGAAGTGTTTCACACTTATGCGTATGAAATAGGCCACATCTCTGAGGAAATATCTCATCAGGGAATTGACCCGAGTGAGGGGCTGTGCCCCACCCTAATCGACCTGGCTCCACAACTACTTGGCTGCCACTCACAGCCAGTCTCCTGGAGTTCCTTATGTTGTGTAAGATCACATACCTGAGGAAGCCTGGAGGGACAGCCACTGAGAATCCAGGCAGGTCAAGGTGACACAAGACCTATCATAGGAGTTACATGGGATGGGGTGGGGGTGGGGAGAATGTGATTCTGGGAGGAAGTTGTGATTGGACTCTGTCTTAAAGAAGGGTGTGCTCTCCTATTGTTTAACAATGCAGCTCTTCCTGGTCCTGCACCACGCTCACAACTTTTCCTTTGCCTGGGCCCCTTGTTGCAGCTACTGTGTCAGTCCATCTCAGCAAGGGTCTTCCTGTTTGTCACTGCTCCTCCCCTTTGCCAAACATGATTGGTGTCCTTCCTTCTCCTGAGACTCTTCTCTCCTGACAACATGCCCTAGGGAGGTGAGGCAAAGTCTCACCAAATAACAAGTGGTAGGAACTTGAAAATTGGAAGTAGGAATGAAACAAATGAAAACACATTGAGGTAAACAGAACATTTTCAAGAAATCAAAGATGTGGGTAAAGACTGAATATATTCAAGACATAACAAATTGTTTTGAATTAAGCATATACTAGATCTATTTAAAGGGATTAATTTGATGGCAAATTGTACCCTGTGAATAAAGGTTCAAACTCAAAACACAAGTTTTCTGTCAGTGAGTTACTGTCAATTTATAGTGACCATGTAAGACAGGGTGAAACTGTCCCTGTGAATTTCTGAGTTGTAGCCCTTTACAGGAGTAGAAAGCCCTTTCTTTTTTTCTTTTTTTAAACGCTTTATTAGGGGCTCATACAACTCTTATCACAACCCATACATACATCAATTGTGTAAAGCACATCTGTACATTCATTGCCCTCATCATTCTCAAAACGTTTGCTCTCCACTTAAGCCCTTGAAAAGCCCTTTCTAACAAGGCATGGCTGGCTGGTGGTTTAGAACTTCTGACCTTGAAGTTAGAAGCCCAACTCATAACCACTACACCACCAGGGCTCTCATGAGTAAAGATTTGCCACTCCCAATTTGACTGAAATTCCCTAATTGATTTATACAGCCTATTACTGCTTGCTTTGGGACAATTATTTGGAACCTGCTAGCTTTCCTTTCTCTTCCCACAAAATACTTTACTTCCCACAAAATAATTTACTTTTTTTAGAGGTGCATATTTGAATCAGGCTCACAATGTATGACACCTGAGCCATCTGTGGTGGGTGATATTTAAGGCTTCAGGGAGAAGTACTTAGATTTCCTAAGACTGTGGAAAGACATACGAGCAAAGGAGAAAGAGAACATGGCCCACTCTTCTGTATAGTCCTTACACATATCATAAGACTATTAAGCATGTGCAGAATAATTCCAACACAAAATATTAGTAACAGAAATGACAGAGAGATTTAAAAAATAATATACTAAAGCATCATTTTTTTCTCTTGACAATGAACTTTACCAAGAGGCTTCTCTTAAGAAAAAGATATAATTTGATTAAGTCAAATGGAACTTCAATTTCAGAGCCAGTCAAACTTACATTTTAAAGCTGTTGAATACACTTTTTGTACTTTTGAAATTAAGAAATAAGTCATTCTGGCAGATAAATGATATTACAAATTGTCAAAATTCATAGAACTCTCCAACACAGAGTGAACCTGCATCTAAACTATGGTTCTAGTTAATACTAATTTGTATCAAATACAGCAGATTAAGGAAAGATGTTAGTAATAAAAAAATAATTTAGGATTAGGGAAAGGGAGTTATTTAGGAACTTTTAAATGTCTGCTCATTTTTTTCTATTAACCTAAAATTACCCTGAAAATAAAGTGTGGAAATTTAAATAACACACACAAATAAATTACACAGTATAATATTGTAATGTGTAAAGCACTTCATACGCAGTGGATTAATAATGATCTTAAAGCATAATGGCCAACACATATTTTGTGACTTTTAACTTTATGCTTCCAGTTAATGGTGCTTCTCATAAAATCCAAATTTATAACTTTGTAATTACTTATTGAAGATGGAATAAGAACTTTTAGGAACTGTTTAATCCTCCAAGCCAGACACCCACAAGCATCAGCCTACCTCATTTGCCCATGATTAACATTCCTTAAGATTTATTTTTGGAAATTAAAAGTTTAATTTCTAAACATTTGTTGTAGTCTGAATCCTTCTCATCATTTGGTTGTAGATGCATCAGGTTTTCTATGAATTAATTTAGAATAATGTAACCAAATTTCTCCTTCTCTTCCATCTTTTCCTATGTCCTGTAAGGTGGAAATGACAAATAAACTTACATAAACAGAACAGAGTGAAAGGGCATTCAAAATATATTTTACAATGCTGCTTTACTGTGGAGAATTATGTTGGTAGACAAAAATCCTAGGATGCATCTTTTTCCCCCCTAGTATGCATCTTTAAGAGCAATATGAAATGAAGGAGTCCCTTTAGCATTCTTTCTACTTATTGCCACTTTCTGTGCTAATGACCAGCCACAATGTGCCTTTGACACAAGCAGTAAATTACTTTAATATGTCATACTATTGAGAACTTTACACTAACGTCACAACACATATTTTAAAAGTTTTACCTATTTTCATTTTATAGATTTCATATTTAGCAAACGATTCTCCTTCTTCCCCTTGACTTGTCAAGGCATTAAAGATGGGGATGTTTAAAGAATTATCCACCTTTGACCTACGTTTCAAGGATAAATGATACAATTGATCTTTACATGTACATAGCAGATTCAAAACTAAAACCCACTGTCATCGAGTCAATTCTAACCCTAGGTATTCTACTCTAGGTATTACTCCTAGGTATTACTCCTCTGAGGATAGAAATCTGTGGGAGCAGGGTAGCTTCATTTTCTCCTGTTGTGGGTCTTAATCATGGACATTTGATTAGTAGTATAACTAAAACAGGGATCATCATATTTATAAACATTTCATGGGTTCCAACTCTGAATATTTTGATGATTAACTTTCTGGGTTAAAATTTTCATCTTGACCTAGTGGCCATCTATCTGTTCAATGTACTGTGTCTTTTCATTAGCATTTGGTGCATTCTACTTAGATTTGTTGTTCTATGCTTTCCCAGATGTTTGTATTCATTGCTAAAACCCTACTATGTGGCTTATAGTAAAACTATCATTGCTTAAAACCCTACTATGTGGCTTATCATAAAACTCATCTAATAAACGCCTAATACACACACACAGCTAGATAGAGAGTAATACTCATTTTGTGGGTGAGGAAATTAAGAATCAAGAGCATTAAGTGGCATGTCCAAGGTTTATGAATTAACTAATCCAGGATTGGATCTCATAATTCTTTAATCTAAAATCACATTTCCCTAGTAATATGATACCTGCTTTAATTAAAAGACATTATTGCCTTGTACACTGAAGCATAGTTAGTCACCTGTTATGATTTGACAGTGACAAGAAGGACTTTAAATTAAAACCAGAGCCATTGATAAGGTGCATGAACAGATTTCATAACTAAAAACCTCTGTTTCAGAGATTACTGTGAGAGTTTATGTAATATGTCCTTGGGACTTTTAAGACCAGCTTCTATCTTGATATTTTTGGGAGACCCTGTCGAGAAAGAAAAAAAATGAGTATCTTCAGAATTTTCTTTGCCCTCTATTTCCTTTCTCTCACATTCCAGAAAATTTATAAATAATGTTTTTGGCAATTTTGGGTTATGAATTACTTGTCAAGATGATCAAGATCCAAGCTGAGACATTTAGATTAGATTGGAATAAGAACAGATCGTGTTATAAATTCTAGAGAATGATGAGGCTATGGCCAAATGAACCAAGAATACGCTAGCATACCATGGTGGTATTGGTTTCCTTTCCTGAGACAACCTTTGCACAATATAGTTCACTTTCTGTCCACTCAGATGTCCAAACAATGTTTTATATCACAAGGTTTCTACCTAAGAAGTGTTTGTGTTTCACAAGCCTTTTCCTTACTAACAGTCACTTTGGTTTTGTGAAATGCTATTACAATTTAGAAATCACAACTTTGAAAGACTTTAACGATATAGTATACTTTAGCAGCAATCGATAATGAATAGAACTCTTCATTTTGCCTAGAGTCAGAAGAATTGTGGTTTAGCCTGAAGTAGTGCCTGCCTATTTTGAATTTTGGCATTGTTTGAGTTCAAGTACTTTGGACATGAAAATATTGGATGTTGATATACATAGAAACTTCATGCTGATACAACCCAAACATGTTCTGTTATATTTTTACATACCTTTAGAAGATTTGTTAATAATTACATGTCTTCAGCAGGATAGTTCACCTTTCTAAATTGTATGCAACGTTGTATTTTTTAATTGACTAGAAGCACATTTTGGTTGGGAGAAATATTCATTAATTTTGATATAATGAGCTCAGTGTCTTTGTCTGGGTCAGAATTCTAAGGGGTTGTACCTTGTATGTGTTTATTTTTTTAATTCTTAATTTAAAATATTGAATTAGTAACATTTTTATTTAAATGGTCATATACAATATCCCAGTAAAATAATTAATTAAAATTAATATTGGAAACCATTTGTGAAAATTATAAATTCAACCTAGGGAATTCCTTAAAATACATTTTTTATGTCATTGGGGAAAGTTAGCAAATAAACACATCTAAAGGGGCCATGGTTTTGAATCCCTTTTGAACTATTTGCTTCACCAGAGAGAGAGAGAGAGAGAGAGAAAGAGAGAGAGAGAGAGAGAAAGTGAGTGAGCTTGCATGGCCTGAGCTCCTTGGTATTTGAAGAATTTGTTAAGTACCCAACATATGAATAGTGTTTATTTTGAAAACTTATGTGTTACCTAGTAGCCCTCTCTGTCTCTGAGAGTTTATTATAGGGTCAGAAAAGTATGAAACTGATCGTAAACTCAGAGTTTAAGATGATGTAAAAGAGACAAGCCTAGATAGTCTAATAATAATTTGATTCTCATTGAAGTTTCAAAAGCTCAGGATCATAGAGTTCAAGCTCCTCTAGTTAGAAATGGTGGTGCTGAGTATCAAGAATTGTAACTGGATTTACTTTTGCTCTCTGCAAGGACATATTTTTGTTGGCATATCATACTGATTAAGGAGCAAAATGGATTAAACTAAGGCACTTTTGTACTACGTATTGGTGCCAATTCTTAGCTTTAGTTTTTGATGGAAAAATACATTTTGATGATTGGTAATTGGAAAGGAAAAAATAACCATATATACTCGGGTTTAAGTTGAGTTTTTCAGCACATTTTTAAGACAGTTTTTATGGTAAAATTAGGTGCCTTGGCGGATATTCGGACTGGCATATACTCGAGTATATACGGTAAAATGATCTTAACTTACAGAAAGCTTGATCTTATACTTATAAAACCCTAAAGATTCTATTAAAAGCTTTTTGCAATGAAGAGAAGTTTGCTGGAACAGTGTCAGAGTACACGATCAGCATGGAAAAATCAGTATGGTCCTAGCTACACTAACAAGGAGAGCCCTGTAAAGGAGATCGAGAGAACAGGACTATTAGCAATGGCCCCCAAAGATAAAATACCCAGGAGTAAATCAAACCCTTGGAAATGTCTGCAAGAAACTCAAAGTTGCTACATGAATGGAAGAGCATTCGACACTCATGGAATGGCAAACGTTACATTGTGAAGTCGGACTACCCATGGTGGTACATACATAGACTGTCTTTCTCAACTTCTCTCAAGGCTAGTCATCTCAGACCCCTCTTCGTGTCTTGCCCTACTGCAGATTCACTTAGTCCACCCAATGCAAAATGGAATAGCTATAGTAACCAAAGCCAAACTAACTGATATCAAGTTGATGCCAACTCATAATGACACTGTAGGACAGGATCGAACTGCCCCTGTTAGTTTCTGTAACTGTAACTATATGAGGTTTACGGTGCTTTCAAACTTGAGACCTTGAGGATTTTAGCCAAATGATTAACCACTATGCTATCATCGTTCCTGGTTGCTATAGTAGAGTGTCTCTTTTAGGCATCTACTAACTAGAAGTTAACAATGGACCACCTGTTCTGAATCCCTGAAATGGTTGCCCCTGCAATGCTTAAGAACACTTGCCCTTACAGTTCTGTTAATTTAATCTTCTTTATCCTACATGCTAGATTAACTGGAATATAAGCACAAATATTGCTTTTTCTCTTTCCTTCTGTGTGGACTTCCCTTAAACTGAGACTGAGGCATTGGTCCTAGACATCAAAACTTTTGGCATCTGGGATTATGTAATTCTCTGTGTGTGTTGATGGAGGTTGAGTGAGAGGACTGCCCAGTGGACTACATGATGCTTAGTTGACTCTCTGGTGACCAGTAGCACTTTCCTCTCCTGGTTATACAATCAAAAATGTCACCAGAGCTGGCCAAATTTCCCTTGCTGAGGGAACAAATCTTCATGTGTTGAGAACCTGCCTTACGCACTGATCATCCTTATTTCCTCTATTTATTCAATATTATAGTTTGATTTATTTTCTAGTACTGTCAAAATTTCTATGGTCCATTCTCATTTTCTCAGTAGGACACCCAATATAAGAAAAGAAAGCAAGGAGAGTTTAGATCTGCATTCTGGAGCCAACCAAGCCCGAAGCCAATGACTTTCCCTTCATTAGCAAAGTTCAGTGATGGATAGAAATATGTCACAGAATTCTTAAAGAGTAACTTTTACATATCACAAGAAAAACGATAACTAATTTAACAGGTAAAGAGAGAATAGTGGTTAGAAGGTTAGGTATTCCATTTATTAACAAATAACATTTCTTAAAAATGTTTACAAAAAAATGTTTACAATTTATTAAAACATTTATTATAATTCCATTTATTAAAAAAGATGTGTTTGTGCTGAAATCTTGTAGGATGGCAATAGTGGTTATAAACAGGATAACTTTCCCCGTTTTACAGGGTTGCCATGTCCAAATTGACTCCACAGCAGTGATTTTGGTTTATCAACCACCCTGCATTCTTAACCCTATTCTCTGAAAAATTATTGTACAAAGAAAACTGTCAAAATCTGGAAAGTTTTCTTTCTATTATGGGGTGGTTCAGAGAATGACCCTTCAGGTTTCAGTTCTCAATCCATTCCTTCACCTCAGTGGCCCATGATACGACTGGACTTCGTAATGTTTCCAGTGCTATGCAGCTATTTTCAGCAGTCAAGTTTGATGATAAAGAAGTTAATGTGGTTTCCAGTCGTGCCTAACTCACTGTAAGGGAGTAGCTCATGCTGGGACAACCTAGGTCATTATGGGTTATTTTATAGACTCAGACAAGGTTTTCGAGGACAAATATTAGGGATCAATCTAGAGGACAGCACTACGTGCAGCCGAAATTCCTCATTGGCAGAAGAAAACCGAAAGCCCATCATGAATTCTGTTACTGTGGCAGCATGCAGTCAAATTATGCACCAATAGCAAAAGAGCTCAAATGCCATACCAAGCAACCAGCATGTCTTTTGGCAAACCAGAAGCAGGGTCTGATGTTGATATTCTAACATTCTGAAGGAGAGAATTCATCTCAGAGTAAGGCACAATGTTGGTGCCAACCACTCAGGTTTTCAGGTCAAAGCCCTAGAATAGCTACTTAAATATGAATGCTTTTATTTTTCTTTATTATTGTTATTCCAAATTTATTTAGATATCTGTTGTTTTAGCAATAAAGCTCATTCGAGAGGGTAATAACTGAATCTGGGACAGCTATAACATTTTAGGGAACAGGGTTTGATGTTATGAGCCAATTGCCATAGTGTAATTTAATATACCATAATTTAAGATGGGGTAGAGTGTAAGGCAATTAGTACAATATAAGGAGATCCCCAGAGGTCTTGGATTGCTTAGGATATAAACTATATTTTAGACGTTTTCCCTTGGGAAACAAGTATCTTAGTAATATTATTCAGATTGAATAATGTAGATCATGTTGTAAAGTACCTGGAATAGCAGACAATCAGATATTTAAATCATACAATGGATCCGAGAGAATGTGATACGTTTTCTAGAAAGTTTTGTTTATGTGTAGCTCTTCTTTGCCCTGAAACACTTCTGGCTCAGGGCGATATTTCCCCAAGGGTTACCTCATATTTTGGTGCATGCATGGCCAAAACTGTTACCTGACTTACTGTTCCTCCCTCCTTTTATTCACTTTCTCTTTACCCCTTTCTCTCGTTTGTACATAGCCATAGCCTACATATTATTTATTCTTCTGCATTCCCCTTTGCTTTCCCAGAAAAGTTCCAGTATTTCTATAGTTCTTCTGTTTGTCTTCTTTTCAATATAAAGGCACTGAGATGCGGTAGAGACGTGCATCGCAGCCTTAGCCCCTGGCTATCAAACATGTTCTACAGAGAGACTTTCCTGCGCACTACAGGGGAAAGTACCCGGGAAAAGGGCTTCATTGCTCATTTCCAACCGCACTGGTACTTTCCAGTAACACTTCACTTACCAAAGGGTTCTACAGCCTCAAATATTTCAGCAGCAGTGGAGCACACGGTGCGGTCTCCGGCAGGCTTTTCTGGAGGGGCTTCCATGTCCAGAAAAACCAAGCTGGGGCATTGGAGAAGGAAACAGAAATATGCAAGAAATAGACGTGAGAGAAAACAATGAAAAAGTTTATTTTAGGTGTTGTGCTCCATAATTAATCCTCCTTTAATTACTCTGAGCACATCCTGGCTCTCTAAAGGAAGAAATACATCCTTTGCCTTCGTTTAATTGCCTTCGACCTTCCTACTAGCTCTAGCTAGATGCGTTCATCCTGTTTAACACCTTCTGCCCCTTCAAGCAAAACGTGTAGTGCTGCTGGAATACTTCCACGGGGCAGAAAGAGAGAACTGATAGCGTTGAACGCCAAGATTGAACAGAAGGCACTGTCAGGATACTGAGAGCTAATACAGGACCTCTGTAGTAACTATGTTCTATTTACACCACGATTTCTAAGTACTCTCTATGATAGACTATATACCACTAGATTTTATCTATCTAGAGTAAAAATAACATTGATGAAGTAATTTTACATAAATGAATGTATTTTATAAATCTTAAGTATGCTTTACTTAATTTCATTCTCCTAAAGAAGGAAATATATTTTTTGTGTGCCTTTTTAGAATATTGGAAATTAAGTTATAAAATATAGTACATTTGTAATGTCTTACATTAATAAAATGAAGAGTTGTGGTTTATACACACTGGTTTCCAAATTCCAACACTTCTTACTAACATCAATATTTATGGAGAAGAAATTATAGATTACTAATTATTTCATCCAAGTTTTCAAAATTTGTCCGCAATGTAACTGTGATTAAATAACTTCTTGAATGAAAAGGTCGATTAAGCCAAACAATTCATTTTACTCTAAAATCATTGTTTTGGTCCATATAAGGTGACTTGTTAAGTTTATTATACACGTGGAAACATTTTAGGTTGTGCTATGTAAGTAGATTTGATTACTTAGGAAAAGCAATCTTAAGTGAAGCACCATGTTTTAAATTTTGTATTAAATGTTACTTCTATTGTATGAAAAAGACAATTTGGGGGAAATGTGTGGCTTTTAAAACTGAAATTGGACATTAAATGTGACTACATTCTAATACTAGGTAGAAGAGAAGTAAAGAAAGTGGATGGACCAATGGAAGCAGATGCGCTTAGAAGGCCTATCTGCAGAGTCCTTACAGGGACTGAGCCTCCTTTAAATTCCCTCTGTCCACTGAGCAGGCTTGTGAGGAGCTCCGCCCTCAGACAGCATGCATCTGAAAGTGGATTAATACACATTTAAATGGTTTATTTCTTTTCCTTTGACCTTTTTCTATTTTTTCCCTTTGACCCAATTTAAATATTATTTTAGTTTTTATTATTTTCTGCTCTCTTTCAATGAGAGGTTTTTCTTTTTGTTGTTGTTGAGTAGTTTGTTTTTTGTTTGTTGTTCTGGAATGATTTTATTTATTTTTACATGAAATCTAGGATAGATAAAAATTAGAGAGAGAAACTAGAGATTGGTAACTTCTTAGGTATATCGCAGGGAGATTGGGGGAGAAGGGAAGCGAATGAGTACAAGAATAAGAGAAATATTTTAAAATTGATTGTGGTGATGACTGCACAATTTGTTTTAATATATTGAAAACATTGTATAGTGTATGAGATTATATACCACAAGACAGGAAAGATTTTAAATCAGATAAGTATAACTCCAATAAAGTGAAACTTTAGTTTGAATCATTTCACTATAATTAAAACATTTTTAGGTCACTTCAGAGAAATATAAATACTAACTCTTCTAAGAATAAAAATGTTTATCAAAGTGTATTTTCAGATGTTCAGGTGCATTATTTGTGATTTTATATGTCTAATTCAAACCATGATGTTTCTTTCTACACTGAACAACATCCAACCATGAAAAGTAAAATTAACATGTAAGGGACAATTCAAGAAAAAGACTGCGATGATATTTGCCCCAGTGAGCTGGGTAATTTTTGTAAATTGCTCTTTTGGCCTGAGTGATTTAGATAATTAGTTAAATTCTTTATTTCGGATTGAATATTCAGATCCTACTCAGCATCAAGCAAAAGATAAAAGATGTGTTTCATTTTTCTTTAGTAAATTGATCAAGTATTGAATTAAACAGTGTGCTTGATCTGGGTATCGCTATCTCATAATCTCTAATTGTTCAGAAGTAAAGTGTTTCTATAATTTAATTAGCTTTTTACTCCATTGTTATTTTCAATTTGTTTGATGGATTAAGAAAGATTTGTTCAATCAAAGAAAATTTGGGTGGCTATTAAAACATAAGGCGCTAATCATAATGAAATGCAAATTATTCTTTCTTCACTGGCTAGAAACCAGTGAATAGAAATTGCATTACCTATAAACATTTGGGAGAAGGCAGGTGAATGCATATTTTTCGCTTGAATTACGATCTGTTGGTGTTTTCTCTGCAGTTGAAATTTTCTTTTTTCCCCTCAGTATTATTTTTAACTTATGGCATACATTGAGAAGTAATTCTCACTTGCCTTTTGTAGTGGATTTTAGCTCATGAAAATAAACTAAAACCAGTAGATTATTTCTTATTTATGAACATAAACAATTTTATTAACTATTGTAGTTTAAAGTGTATTGTATTTTAAATTAACATATTCATGTTTTGTGACTTTTTTTAACAGGCAATAACTTCAAGTTCTCGTGGTGGATATAGATTTTTCCAAGGAAATAACAGTAAGTGTTTATGTTTATGCAACAATATTTTAAAAGCTATATCTAAATATGTAGTGCTTCACTACTGATTAAATCCATTAAAATGTTAGCCTACCATTTTGTAAATGCTGATAAAATTTATTTCACACGAATATTATTTTACATGTCACCTTAATAGATTCATGTCTGTTCATTTCTCATGCGAAGAAAAATTATCCCATGGAAAATTCTCTCTATTTTGTCCACTGTATTGATGTCAGTCATAGTGGGAAAATCTACTTATGAATTTACGCTAGTGATTTTATGTCTGATTAGCCAATTTTCAAATAACATCTCAATTTTATATGGGCAATTATTAGACAATTGATTTTCAGGTTTGGGATTGTGGATGCTCATTTTGCATAACGGTTTCTTTTGGAACAGCTCAGGTTCTTATTTTCCACTGCTACCTTTCACATGATTCATGGAAGACTTGAGTCAAATGCAAATATTAACCTCTCAAAGGGTGAGAAAGAAGCATCTTCTCTACATTAGGACATCCTTGGTAAAATGAACTGGAGCTACTTCTCAGTTATATGCTCTGCAATTTTCACAAGGATTTAAATCTTTATTTTTCTTTCAAATGTGACTATAAGTAACTTTTATTTTACCTGCCGTCCTGAGTTAGCTTTGTCCCTTCCTTTACTTTTATGTAATCACTTGAGAATTAGCTTGATTCCAAATTGAATAGGGAAATATCTGCATGCTGTGGGCTTTTTGCTCTTTCAGAAATTAAAGCAAATTAAGATAGGGTTTTTTTTTTAATGGAAACTCTATTTGTAGGAGAACTCATTCAGTGCTTGAAGTATCCCCCTCACTGAAATGTCTAGACCCTAGGAAAGCAAACATTTTGATTTTCTAAATAGTTTTGATCAGCTCCGATTCTTGGTGGATTGCCTGGCTCTGGGCTTTGCCCTGCTCCTCTTCCTCATCATCTCCCTTTTCTGCATGGTTTCCTGATTGAACAGTTGAGCTCTGGGGCCAGAGCTCTGTCCATGGATCCGCACTAGACATTACCTCCCCTTGGCGAACAATAATTCAAGTGTTGCTCTTTTCCCAGAATAAATGATAGTGGTTGTGCTTATTTTTAAACGTCAGCAAAACTCACTCGGAAATGTGCCGTGATTTAAAAGCTGTGAATTTTTTGGTCGAGGGTTTCAATATCTCATTCATTAATCAAAACATTTGTAATCTCATGGCTTTGATGAATAAACTAGTGTGGGTTTTAGGAAGTCTTCAGGGCCCTAGCTTTGATTGTCTGGAAATTATACAAAGTTTTTGGTGAAGACGACTCAATTATATTTTAATCTTAATTCTGAGCAGGGATGAAGAGAAAGAGGCAAGAAGAGAAAACAATAAATAATCAGGAAGAGCATAAGCAGGCAGAGATCTCCAGCAGCATTACAACCGATTAAACATGAACTCTCTTCTTAGAAGATGACTCTAGCATTTGTTATTAAATGTCAAATAATATTTACATAATTTCAAAGTACATATGCAAAAATCTTACACTGTTAGGGTACCACAACACAAAGTTTTGAATCTACTGAATACATATGAAGCAAATTGTCTAACCTCAAATTATGTCTATTTCATTTTATCTGTTATTTATACATGTATTTAATTCCTCTTGAGTATTGAAGTGTGTAGGAAGGAAGATTTAATTCCTGACTTACAATTGCTCACAGCCAGGAGTAGCAGATCTCAGTATCAATTCAGTGCGCTGCAAATTGTGACCCAAGTCCGGATACGGTGCTTTGAATTTGGGGACAGGGTCCTTCGGTGTCCCCTTGAGGGTAAAGCGACATTGCCTAGACAAAGCATGTGTTGGCCAAGACACGACGTATTTAGCTTTAATGATGGTGTATGTACGTGTGAGTTTCCGAGGAGCAGTGGGTGGTGGTGCAGGTGGGAGAAAAGTCCCAGGGCTGCCCTCCAGGCTCACCAGGGAGGTAACAGGCAGTGTTACTTGCCAGGGAGCAGAGAATGAATGTTTCCGAGTGGCAAGATACAAGAGTACTCGGCCATAAAATTGCATTTAAAACTGTGCTGAAAAGTTTCCCTTTGATCTTATTTTGTTTCCTGAAAAACAAAAGGAAGCTCTTGTGGATTTTACAGCAGTAAAGAACATGAGAACCGCATTGGGGAAATACCAATTGAGTAGCAATTTTGAGAGAAAGCTTCGAGGAGTTGGGGAAAGAGTGAAGATAAGCAAACCAGATAGGAAGCTGGTATTAGTAGAAATAAATGATGACAGACTGATCAAAGGGAGTGGCAGTAGAGGTAAACTAGACATATTTGAAAACCTCTCGTTCTAAATAAGAAAGCGTGCTGTGCATTGAATACCTATGCTCTGTGACAGGAGTGCGCGTGACATAGTGACCCTGCTGTCAGATGTTGAGGCTTTTGAAATCCACTCGCCTCTCCAAGGGAGAGCGCTGTGACAGCCGTCCCCTGGGAAGATGTCCACCCTCGGAACCCCCCGTGGGCAGCTCCCCTTTGGCCTGCGCAGGGTGACCAGGAGCTGAAGTCCACTTGAGCGCAATAGGTTCGGGTTTGTTTGATTTTTAATTTTGTTTCAAAAAACTGGTTTATAGGCTGACTCTAGATTGAGAAATTGAAAATCACAGGAGTTGGATGAAGAAGAAAATCGATTCATTTCACAAGCACTGGCTAAATAGCAGTGTGGTCCTAGGCTCTTCTTATTTCCGGAGCACCTGGGAGTGTTCGTGGAAACTAGTTTATAACCCACTGGGTCTAATGGGTAAGACCTTACATACTTGTGCTTTTGTTGTTCATCTGAGTAATTGCTAATAGCATGTAGCTATTGAAATTGGAACTGAAATTCATAAAAATTGAACAAAATAAAAATGCAGTCCCTCAGTCACTCTGGTCACATTTCAAGTACGCAGGAGCCAGATGTGGCTGGAATCGACCCTCTTGGGCTGCATTAACGCAAAGCGATACCCCCTCCTATTGGGCATTCTGGTTCTAGATTTTCCCAGAGCATCCATAGGGGGTTAAAGGCTGTTTCACACACAGTGGCATGTTCATTAGAAGAACTGACACAGTGAGGTGTAACTAACACAAAGGGAAAGTTTCAAGTCATGGAGACCACTGTAGATAAGACAATGTCTTCAAAAGGTGATATGTTCTCAGTGCTTTTTTAAACACAATTTTCATATTTGAATTTCTTGTCAAGACTTATTGATGTCAGCTCTCACTGAAAGAGGTTAACATTTCAAAGTGCGATTTTAACAACGATGCCTCTGTTACACTTCTTCACAATATCCCTTTAACGGATTTGACTGTACAAATTTGAGAAAATAATTGATTCTGGGTGAGGCTACATATATGGTCTATAATGGCTCCATTTCCCATGAAGACATTTACTGTTCCTTAGGAGTTTATCCATCTGTAACAAAAATTGCTTATTTTTCTAGGCTAATGAACAACTAGCATATTAGATCTTGCCATATGGCAAGATATGTAACTTTCTGTCACTTTGGGTGAAGAAAATAGACACATATCCTGTTACTAACATGTTTGTCCCACGTGTATTTTAGGGAAGTAAAGATGATTAAAGAAAGGGGAGGGGGAATTCTCTTTAAACGTTCATCATGTCTAATGGGACATACACAATGCCGGGCTGCTGATCTCAGTGTCAAGTTCACCTGCAGCTCCCTGGGCTAAAGCTGCTGCTGTCTGTCCGTAAAGGTGACCCGCTTGGCGGCCTCATGGAGGGCTGCGCGTCAGAGTCAACTGCATGGCAGTGGAGTATGTTCTATGAATAATCCGTGTCGGGATCACAGTTTTGATGTTTTAGGGGGGCTTCAAAAAGGTTGTCGGAAAAGAAACCCTGGTGCATTCACACAATGGAATACATTGCAAACACCGACGATGGGACGGCCTAGCACCTCCTCGTATGCATGGATCTGTAGACCGTTATGCTGAGCGAGGTTAGCAATAATAAAAGGACACATACTATATGAGACCACTGATATAGGGGTGTAAATATGATCATGGAAATGAAAGGCTTTCAGAAGATATGTTGACATACATTTTTTTGTAAAACCAGCTTTTCTGAACTCTCACTTCTTGATAGCTCTCTTCCCATTTCACAAGCCTCTCACACATCCAGCTTCTTACTGTAATATAGTGTAAGAAATTCCAGGCTGACAAACAAAGGGCATTTCAAATTTTTATGGTCTTAAGAAAGCAAACAATTTTAATTAGTGGATAAGGAATCATTTTGAAACACAGATGCATTCCAATTCTCCATTTTCCACAAAACCAAGTTTTCAGCAGCTAAATTATTAAGAATCATTTCTGAAGATTGAATCACCCACCATAAATCACTAGGTGATATTTGGCATATAACTTGGGAATAAAGTCAAATAATTGAGTGACATTGCTTCACAAAACTGCTTCCAGTCCTTGAGGGATGTTACGAACCAGGATTTTCCACACTCACATCAATGAAACTTGTAAAGGGAAATGAATTTTATGCTGGGGCCTATCTCATTCTAGTCATTAGTAATATTTACTCATTGATATATGGAGTGATTGAAAAATGAACCCTGTTTCAATAAAGTATACATTTCCCATAAAAAAAAGTCCATGATATTTTCATTACATTTTTCCCATGAACCTTTTGAAGCACCTGGGATGCTGTGAGAGACTCAAAATTCCCTGTGATCGATTTTGGAGAGTTGTAACTATACATTTGTCTATAACCAACTGCATTCTTACTGGCTGCTTTTGGGTGTGGGCTGGCGTGAAAGCACTTGGCTGCTAACTAAACCATTGGTGTTTACAACCCACCAGCCACTCAGTGGGACATACATGGGGCTGTCTACTCATGGAAACATTGACATCCTAGAATCTGTAGGAGGTAGTCGAAATGAACTTGATAGCAAGGGGTTTGGTCAATGCATATATATGTGAATGGGAGGTGGGCAAAATAATTTCATAATAGTTTAAGACAGTAAAGGTGATCTTCAGAGCTGGAAAAAAAGTAAAAACATTCTCATTCTTTAATCAGCAATATTGATACATAATGCCTGAATTTTCATGGAACCAAGTTACTATGAGATTCTTCAATTCATAATTTAGGATTTTTAAAAATCCATAAAGGGCAAACCTAAAACATACTCTGGATTTCTTAGAAAGTAGCCTTGGTGGCAGAGGAGTTTAAATGCTTGACTGTGAACCAAAAGGTCACTGGTTCAAACACCAACCACTGCAATGGAAAGAAGTGGCACTCTGTTTACAGAAAGATTTACAATATTGGCAGTCTGTGAAGCATGGTAAGGAAGTGACAGGAAGATTATGGTAACAGATCCTGGAGACCTTGGTTAGAAAAGGCATTTGCCTCAGAACAGCTTATTTTCTCAATGCTTTTCGAAATGAGTTTTCACTATTGAATTTACTATCAACATCATTGGTGTCAGCTCTCACTGAAAGCGGATAACTCTTCAAATTACCGAATTGTGTCAGAGTGAACTTTCTAATGCTCAATCTGTTAAATATAGTTCACGATGCTTGACCCTTAAAATGTATGAGGCAGATAGTTCTAAAAGACCAGTTCTTATTAACAGTGTTGCCAAATGATGGACTCTCTCTCTCTGAGGGAAATATACTTTGATCTTAGGAGAAAGACTAAGCTGTTCTCTCTTCTAATTGCACACAACCTGAGTTAATTAAATGTGGTCTGCGGGTTAAAGGATGTGTCTTACCTTGTGGCATATTCATTATAAATAGATGGTTTGATCTTCCTCTACTGTTATTTGCAGATGAGATAGTCCGAGGAAAGATCAGTTGGAAATACTGTACGAAAGAAGGGAGTGACTAGCTTGAGTTAATGTAGATGGCGCCCTCCTCATATCACCCCCTGGCCGGAGTCCTTTGCTTTGGGGTATTTGTGTAACATGATAAATTAAATGAAACACATCATCCTTTTGACCAAACAAGCCCTCCATTCTCTCTCTTCATTTAAGTAATGCTTATGAGTGCTTTGTTTCCTTCCGCTGGAACACTTTAAAATGACTTCCAATAACCCTCCTCTGCAGTTGCTTCGTGATTAGTCTTGTCTATGCACTTTTCTTTTTCCAAGGAAGGTGAATTTAAAGCATCATTCTTATCACATCACATTTTTTTTCACTCAACATCCTTCATAGACTATGGTTAATCTGTGGAGTAAAGTTATGCCTTTCACCTAACATCCCAAATTACACCAAGCTATGCCAAGTTACATTCTGTCTCTCTTAACAGACTACACCCAGTCACTTAAAGAACCCTCTGCCCCGGGGGTGGAATTGGTTAAGCATTGGACCATTAACCACAAGGCCAGTAGTTTGAAACTACCGGCCCGTCCTCAGAAGAAAGAGGAGAGTTTCTGCTCCTATAAAGAGTTAAAATTTTGGAAACTCATTGGGACAGTTCTACTCTATCCACTGTGGTCAGTGTAAGTTGTCATTGACTCTGTGACAGCGATTTTGTTTGTTTGTTGTTGTTTATTGTTGTTCCAGTACTCTTCCAGCTGTTATGGGCAGATGTTCCTCAAACATCTCTCCCCACAGCCCTCTTCTTTATCCTAAACCCTCATTTGCACTTAATCTGTTATATGGCAAGGTAGGCTTTAGTAAGCCAGTTTCACCCAATACTTCTTAATTTGTATTGAATTTATTAATTTGATACATTTATATGCTCTTAAGATGAAATTGAGTGACTGTAATGACATGTTTGTCTGCTAGCTTGCTTGAAGACAATTGTCATGTCATACACTGATGTAGTTATATTAGCAAGGGTAAGTTCTAAGTATTTACATTTTAAAATTTAAAGTGCAAATATGATAAATGACATGCTTTGATTAGCATATCAACTTGTACCTATGTCTAAAGATAATTCAGACACATAAAATAAAATATTTTCTTTTTTAATTGTACCCAACAATACTGGGACAATATATTTTCTTCTTTAAAACCTAAGGGCTTCTAAGTTCCAAAATATCAATATTCTGTATGCATCAGGATCAGTTTATTTCTAAAAAGAGCTTTTATATGTTCATGACATTACTTTTTAAGAGAATAAATATTTTATTTACCTGACAATAAATATGTTTGACAAAATTATATGCATATGTGTCTATATGTCTACATATATACATGATTTTTTTAAATTTAGCATGCCTTGAGAGACTAAGTTTATGAAGGTACCTTGAATAAGATCCAAGTTAATGTGTAGGAAGGATTAAGTAGCATAAGAGACCTTTCTTACACAAACATATATCTTTCAGCTTTTTAGTGTCTTCTAAAGGTGCCCCAAGTAGAACAAAAAAGTATACAGCTCTCTCATACAAGTAATGTATTTTATCTTCCAATTCCACTTCTTATATTAAATGATCCTCATGGAATGGAACCAAGAGAGACAATTCTGATGTTTGGGGCAATGGGAGACTATGTGTCAGTCAGGGAACAAGCGGGGAGAGAAGAGGCCAGGATTAGCTCTTTAAGGTGCTGAGGACTATCTGAGACGCAGGAAAGGCGGAGCGCCTACACATGATTTTGATTAGATACAGTTTGATGAAATTTAAGCCAGAACATGAATTTAGAAAAAAGTCAACTACTGTAATGTGTACATGAAAAGATATAGGCCTCACATTTGTTGATCTTATTTTTACCATGATGCTTGATTGTGTTTATTCCATAAAATAACCATTTCAGGCATGGAAAGTATTTGTCTATAATTGTGTGAATTGTACACATTCAATTTTGTACTCGTCAATTCAAAACCATAATTCAGTTGTAATAGGTGAGTTTAAATGACTTATTCATAAGCTCATGAGAACATAGCGTGTAGGTGCTTCAGCTATTTGAAGGAAGACACTGAGTGAATGGTACCAGGTAAGTCATAAGACCAGAGACTGGCTAGGATAAGGCATATTTCTCTCATTTTGGTAGGCCCTGAGAATTATCTCACAACAAAGAGAAAACAGAACGAGAGCCAGCCTGGAAGTGGGTCATTGCGCCAGAGGAGCAACAATTCTCAGGAGACCTGCAAACGGGAAGAGGGGAGACAGCATGGTCGCGGAAGTTGACTGGGACAGTCAGAGGCTGGACTCCAGGCCCTTCGGGGCCTCCAGCATGGAGAGATGCTGGCATTTCCTTCAGGCTGTGTCCTGGACAGTTTTCTCCATTCCCATGAGTGCTCGCACCTACAGCCATAGGACTCTGACTTTAACTAACAACACAAACCAGTCTTATTCCAAATAGGTGTTAGGAAAATGTCTGTCTTAATCAGTACCACTTGCTTGAGGAGAAAAGCTACCACAAAGCAAAACAACGATATTTGTAGGAATCCAATGCTTTAGATTCAAGCTAAGCAAACAAAACACAATGGAAAGATTCATAGATTCTTCTGGACAATCAGAAATCCGGACCTCCTTTTGTTTCCTCCCTTGCACACTCCCTTGTGCAGCCTCTTTATGAAGTAGGCGTTGGTGTGACAACATCGTTCCAGGTTCATTTGTGAGAACTAGTACAATAAAACTGAGTTCATTATTTATTATGTGAACACTTTGTAAAGAGAGACGTTTAGAGTCCGACATTTCTGCTTTAAAATCTTGAGTCTATTAAGGTCCAACTAAGAAAACTTGGTAAAGTTAGGGAGCTAGTTTGAGAGTCAATAACACCTTCTTATCAGTAATGCTCATTCTTCTAGCAGCTACAAGGATCAAAATGAGTTTATGGTGTGGGTGTACATAGCACTTTGGAACAAGCCAATATATAATCTGTCTGTAAGGATCCATACAGTAGGTATTAAAATAGCTATTGGAGAAATTGTTCACCTGGGAGAATCTAGGAAATGAACTGGAGGATATTCCCAGAACAGGAGTCTACTTCTCTTTGGAGTTTTCTATGCCTCAGCTCCAGTATCCTTCCATGATTTCTTCTTCCCAAGAAGTACTGAGCCATGTTTTCAACTCACTGAAGGCATGAGTTGAGGTCTTTAACCCTTACTACTTAATGTACTAAACTCATATCTGTTTAATCACATTTAAAAATTTTTTCCTTTCTTTATGATTAGATTAATATATATTAAAAATACTTGTTTTCATTTATTTATATATAGCTCTTATCTATTAAATCATCACAGCATGTTTACAAAAACAAAAAATAACAAAGTGAAAGAAATAATTTTATTTAATCCCTTATCTCCTGCAAGCTACTTCCACATATACATGTTCCTCTCGCCCATGAAAACGTAGATTGCATTTTGACCCATGTGTTGATAAAATTATGCTGACAAAATAACTATATAAAATTAATTTAAGTAGAATATTAAGAAAGAAAGAAATTATTATTGTCCTAAATATTAAAAAGGTGTTTTTCATTTATAAATTTTCTTTTCTTTTGGAAGTATATCTAATTTGTCTATGGAGTGGATGGAAGAAAAGAATCTATCTGCCTGTAGGATTTGACTCTATAGGATCAATATGTTTTTCTGTAAAATCAGAGGCTGCACTTGGTGTATTCTAGCTCTAATATACAAAAATGATCCAGTTTGAACCTTATTAGTTTCTTGACAAAATTTTTAAAATTTAATAGTTTTACTATAATAAAGTGTCATTGTTGAGTATGAGTTGGGCTAGTCAATGCAAGTTCAATGTTTCAATCCCCCAGTTGCTCTTCTGAAGAAACATGAAGTTACCTGCTAAAGTTGTACAGTGTCTGAAATCCTACAGAGTTTTATGGGCAGTGAATTTGGATTGACTACTATGTAGATATCTTTAAAGATAATGAGTATCTATTTTATGGGTGCATTTTCTAAACAAATGGACAGAAAGCTGGTTACCTGTATAATTTTCAAACCTAACTACCATCCTGCACCAGATATTCTGAATTGATAAGGCAACTTAGAAATCTAATTTAATTATTGCCTTACTAGTATGTGAATACAATCTTTTACAATTACATTTGGGAGCAGCATTTATATAAAAAGTTTTTGAGTATAAGAAGATTATTTTATTTACCAATATATATACATGTGAGATGGTTATTTAATTTGTCATATTATAAAATTTGGGCACAATTTAGCCTTATTTCTGAATGAAATTATTGTCTAATTTTCAAAAGAGAGTTTACTTTAACCATTGGTAGTGATTTGGGGCAACCTCTTTCTCATTATAACTCTACTAACAGTAGTAAGGTAAAGAGAAAAAAATTGAGCACCAGCTCTCAACTACTACAACATGAATATGGGCTTGCAAGTGAAATATTGAATTCTCTAAAAAATGTGCAAAACATTTTGATAGCAATTCATATATTTCAAGTAAAATTGTGAAATATTTTCCAGTCATATAATGTAGTTTTACCAAGAGTTTACCAGCACACTCTGTCAGAAGACAGCTGGAGAAAGTCAGACCCAAACTTTGAGTTTTGTATCTCCCACGAATGATGACAGTTTGGAAGCATTTTCGTGCCCAGACCTGAAGATACAAGTAGATGCGTGCACCACTTCAGCTGTAGTGAAAGCAGGCATCGTGACCTCTGGTGATGGTCCAAGGACAGACCGACAGGAGGCTGGGAAAGTGCAACATGTGGTAGAAGGGGTTAACGTTGTCTCATTTGCTTTATTTCTTTCCAAGAATGGGTGCCGTTAGGCTATTTTACATCCTTACTTCCACGTTACATAAGAAAGAGGACTAGGCATTGGAGCGCAACATAGTCTCTGAAATTTAGCAATCTCCTCTATGAGTCTGACCTTCTTTTATTCTGTATATTTACTGGCTGGGTATTTCACCTGTTCCTCTTATTTTAGTAAGAATATAAATAGGAAGAGGAAGTGGAAAGGTTAGCTAATCAATATGTAGACTATGGGTAAAGGTCAGGATGGTGGGGCCTATGATTCTAAATCTCAATCTATATTAGACAATTAAAATCTGACACTTCATTCTTGTGGCAAAAATTTTAATAATGGACTTGAAAATAGTGCGCAAATTATTTCCACCCAGAATCCTAAAGCAAAAATAGAATAATAGTATTTGTCAATTTTCATTTAGCTCTTTAGAATTATATTTTGAAGCATATAAAAAGACACCTATTTGGAAGTGTTTTTAAAAAGAAGCCACACATACAAAATAGGGAAGAAGAAGGGGAAAAAAACTACATATTTGAAACTTCCAGATTTATCATATTTCTTTCTTCATTCACTAATTAAAATCCAGGTTTTATACAGACTAAATAAAACATTAAACATCCAAACCCAGTGCAGTTGAGTTAATTCTAACTCATTGCAACTCCAACGGGCAGTGGAAGCTTCATAGAATTTCTGAGACTGTGAATTAATGGAGCAGAAAGCCTCACAATTCTTTCACCGAGGAGCTGGTGGGTTTGATCTACTGGCCTGTGTTCAGCATACATACGATACATGATAGGCTTGGAATTATATTTTTGAATATATTAAAATATCGGGCAAAATGCTGAGATAGGGAAGTGGTTTGTTTTGTTTTTTTCTTTTCAGTTATAGCATTTCAACTTAATGACATTTATCTGTGGTAGAAGATTGTGGAGATGCTAGACTGAAGAGTAAGCCCTCAAAAGATAATTATATTTTAATCACTAAAGTGATGATGGTGTGATTTAGTTAAGGATGTTGGCATGGCATATCAATTTGTTACTCCAGAGACACAGAACCAAAAGGAGATGTCATTTAAGAACTGGGCTTGCAGGGTTAGGGACATTGGTTAGGCCAAAATTTGTAGGGCACCTGGAAATCCCCGCAGAATTCCTTCTGTCTACACAACCTGTTTTTTATGAGTTCCTTCAACTGATTGGATAAGTCCTATCCACATTAACAAATATAATACTCACCTAGATCTAACTGATTGGTTATCGCATCTACAAATTTCCTTCACTGAAACACCTGGCACCACGTTTCCCAAATCTGTTGATGCTGAATTCTGGGGCCTGTGGGAAAGCGCAAGGAGTGGTAGAAGGTAGGCGGAGCCTGCAAATGCAGATACCTACATGTGATCCTGGACTCTGAGCTATAGTCCAAAAGATTTTAATTGCCAGAATGGGACTGAGAAATTTTATTTTATATTTTTAATACATTGTGTGTGTGTGTGTATGTGTGTGTGTAAAGCAAAGCTCACTCACTCATTGGCATCAAGTTGATTCTGACTCATAGTAACCTTATAGAACAGGATGGAAATGTTCCTGTAGGTTTCCACGACTAACCCTTCTGGGGCATGAAAATAGGCCCAATACATTTTGGAACCTACCTATACTAGACCAGTATTTATCCAGAGATTTTGAACCATAACCTAGCCAATTTGGCACATAAAATTTAATATCCAATTTGGGCCAAGATATATTCACACATATCCTTAGAATAGGAAGGCAGGGGGTTTTGACCCAGACATAAGAGAAGTGAGCAGTGGAGCCCTGCAGGCAGATATTAGAGCAATACAAGCATAACCATAAGACAAGGTGTAGTGGCGGGCGCCAGTACCTGGAGGAGTCAAAGGACAGATTCCCCCCTGGAGCTTCTGGAGGGAGCAAGACCTTGCCGACACCTTCATTTCATCGTGTGGACTGGAGTTTGAAATTCTGACTCTCAGGACTGTTAGCGGATAACTGTGCATTGTTTAGAGCCATCAGCCTTTGGGTCATTTGGTACAGCCACCACAGGAAACTACTGCAAAGGGTGCTGGTGGCAAGGGAGCTGGTAGCTTAAGATAGCTGATAAAACCAGCCTCTTGTTCTCACTTATATAAAGCAGGACATTTACAGACTGTTGACATCTTGACTTAGCTAACCATGGTGAGACTTGCAGACACACAAATCTCGGTCACCCCAAAAGATTCCACTGCTGATCTTTGTCTCTCAATATAGCCCTTTCTTATAGTTTAACCAACAGACCTAACTAACGAGGCAATTATATCCATTGAGACTAAAGCACCTAATCGCAATCCATCAAATCATCTACTACCCGAGTGTTCAGTGACATGTTAGTCCCTCATCACAGTGCAAAGGTCCAATTTGAGGTGAAGAACCAAGAGGTCTGGAAATGTGGACTGACTGATAGCCTGGGGATTCTTGCTCCGTAATTTTCTCAATGTTTAAAGGATCAAGAGGTGCTACTCGAAAACTTCTTCTAGGAATTCAGGATATTTATTTTGGGAAGAAATGGGGAAAAACTATCAAAACCTTGGTCATGCCAAGGATCAGCTTGGTGGCATATCTTGGGCAGACCAATAGCAATGTGAACTTAGGGCCTCTGGGCCATGAATATTTCAAAAAGTAATTTTTGAGGGTTGTTGTGGAAGGAGCTAGCAAGATAACCAAAATATAATAACCAGTGTTTTAAAGAATATAGTGTCTCATTCTCTCAATCTACGTATCATAGAGGTTATTTAAAGTCTGGGATTGAATTGGATAACTGAATGTAGATAGAAACAAGAGAGAACTTCAGACCAAATGCTGGGGCCTCTATTGGAGAATATAAAAACAAGGAACAACAGTAAAGAATAAAAGTGATGGAAATGGAAATGAATTGGACAGTGTCTACTTGTACAGTGTCCTGAAAGTCCCTTCAAGAAAATGCTTCCTGGAGAAGAAAACATGAACTCTTGAAAGCTGGTAGGTCCAGCAAAATGAGGTTGAAATTGGAATGTGATGACTAAGGTTACATAGTGACCAGACTATAAATAAGACCAAGCCAATATATTATCTTGTGTTATAACCATGATTACATCTCTTCCAGCCACTAGCTCTTAATGCTCAGGTTTCAAGGCACAATAAGGCAATCATGACAAAAGTGGTGGAGGAAACATTACACTGAAAAGTTCCCTGAAATCTAATTACCAGGCACCAGAGTCCCGCTGACACAGCCGCTCTCCAATGAGGATGGTGTTAAGGGATGCGTTTAGGATCCGAATGTGCAGTGCATTATTAGTGAGAAAGTCTGGAGAAAGCTTTTTTGTTTGCTTTTTAAAAAGTAAATGTTATCTCTACTATTTCACTTAGAAGGAATACGTTATGATGAAGGAAAAAAAAACGTTAATTTTCATTTTCTTTGGCAGTTCACTCGCGTGCGCGCACACACACACACACACACACACACACACACACACACCAACAGCAGTCACAGAGACTGTGGGTAGCGCTTGTCCTAGAAGGCGGGAGAACTCCTGGCTAAGGCTCTCCCCTAGCGCTGAAGTCTAGGAACAGTGTTACATAGACAGAGTGTTCTTATTCTTTATATAGTTAAAAAAATATTTTTGTGGGTACAAACACTAAAAGGGGAGACAGAAAAGTATAGAATAAGCACTGTAGGATGAGAAAGTTTGCCAAGACAAACTAGCAGCGAAGCAGGCAAAGAAAACATTCAGTGGTCCGAGAGCACGTGCTTCCACAGAGCGGATCTGGACAGAGATGGCGCAGTTCCTTTCCAGTGAGTTCATCCACCATGCGGGGGATCGGCGTGACCAAGAAATAGGATTAGCAGCAACACTCTTCAGATTAAATTATCCTAAAAACACATCAAACATGACTTGAACATTTCATTTGTATGCATGTTTCCAACGTAGCCTGGTATTGTTCCTTACTGTATTCCATTTAGTAGAAAACAATTTGCTTTAATTGAAGTATTTAGAGATTGAATACTAAAATGCTTCAGTTTTTGACTAGGGCTATCGTCTTTGACTTTATAAGAGTTTGGCAAAATTTCTAATTAGTCATGTATAAAAGGGTACAAATGAAAAGCAAATTGGGCACGCTCAAACAATCAGATGTAAACTCCCCATGCTGGGAAGGAATGAGGAAGGCAACCAAGGAGAAAACATAACTAAGTGATAAAGTCCCCAAACCATGAGTCAGATATTTATTTTCTTAAGTCAATAAAATTCTGATAAGTGCTAAAGTCAGAAAGCAGTCCTGAGAAGAGAAAGTTAGCGTACTGTGTTGCAAGGCCCTCACCTCCAGCAATAACAGGGTGAAGAATTTTTTAAAAGGGCAAGAGTCAAAATCTATATTATTCATTGCAGAATAATGATTAATAGAATAATTTATAAAATTCATTTTAAACTTATAGAAATTCAGAGTGAATCAGGTCTCAAAAATATATGAGGGAGCTTTAAAAGAGTCATGGAAAATATCCATTATCTTTCAATTATATTTTTTCCCATAAACTGCTTTAAGTCTCCTGATAGAAAAAAAAAATCTCCTGGATCACATTTTATATATTCAAACAATTTCAGAATATGCACACAAATATGAATGCATTGTTAGTCTTTTCACAATTTACTATAAAAAGGCACTCTTGTATTAAAGCATAGTTAAAATTTGGGATCTCTAAAGGAGCAAAAGCCAACTTAGTCTCTCTCTCTCTCTCTCTCTCTCTCTCTCTCTCTCTCTCTCTCTCTCTCTCTCTCGAGAGAGAGAGAGAGAGAGAGAGCGAGCACATGGCTCCCATGAGTCATTCAGGAGATTGTGGACACTGGAGTTTGACAAATCTATGGGCCAGGCAACTGGTTGAAGATCTCTGCTGGCTTCTGTAGCTCGAGGAGCTGACGGTTCCAGGGGCTGACAGACAGACACAAAGTGCAGGTCAGACCCTCTGCTGGAGGTCTTCGCTGCTTACATGATTGTTGGAGTTGTCCAATTCAAAAGTTTCAGGTCAGCCATCAGCTTGAATGAGGTCTTCTAGTCTAAGCACTAGAGGTCAGGTAACCGGAAGGTTGAAGAGTCCAAGAACTAAAGAGGTTACCTAGGACACCATTTAATACAGTGGAGGCAGATCAGAGTCAAGGAAACTCCCTTTTCAACTGATTCACTGGTCACATCTGATCAACACATGGGAGGCAATATCATAATGTCTGTCTTATGAGAATCACAGCCTGGTCCAAATAACTCACACGTAACATTGACCATCAAAGCACTGCCATTGTATTTGCATAGGGTTGCCTGACTTTTTAAAAGTAGGCAAAGTATTAAAGAAGCAGACATAATTAATTAATAGGTATGTATACAATAATATGATAGTCGTATATTTTATCATCCCAAATGGAAAGGCAACATTGCTATCAAAGTCCTTTTTCCAGAGTTTCTGAGTTGGACGTTCACCTGTCAACATTTTAGTGAATAGCCGAGCTAGTTAACTATCATCTGCAGACTCCTGTTGACCCACCTAAAAAAAAAGCCCACAGTGCATCCTGATACACAGCAACCCCCAAAGGCCCAAGGAGAACTGCTTTCACCATATTTCAAATGCTGTAATTGTCCCCAAGCAGAACACCGCTTTTCTTCCATGGAAAGGTTAGTGGATTCCAGTCGTGTACCTTGGGGCCTGGTGCTTAACTCACTGCCACACCAGGCTCCTTTTTGAGGTAGAAGTGTTTTCTTCCCTTATGTTTTTGTGAAAGGACCCTTGGTAGTCCAGTGGAATAGGCATTGAGCTATGAAGCTCAAGATGAGCAGTTCAAATCCACCAGCATACTCCTCAGGAAAGGATGAGATAGTCTGCTCCGAGGAGACATGGTCTCTGAAACCCTAAGTAGCAACGTGACTCTGTCCTGCAGGGTCATTATGAATCAGAACCTACTCAAGAACAATGTATTTAGTTTTTTGAGTTATATTTCTACGAAGATATGAACTCCTTTTTCACCTTAAATTTAAAATTCCACATACCCTTCAATGATTTCTAGATAACGTAGTCTCTAATGCCAAATTGAATTAGCAGAAATTAAGAAACAGAATGGCTTTTTCTGGTGTTTTGTTAATGTCCCTCTGTTTTCCAAGCATTGACAAGCTGTCAACAGTTTAATGCTAAGGGAAAACAAGATTCATTTTACAGTTATCGAAGTCTTGGTACTTCCAAGAACTGTCACCTGCATTTGCTGTCTTTCCTTGGTTTCATCTCTGCTTGATTTAAAATAGAGTATCTCCTCTTCTAACAGAGAGAACTGAACTGGATACAATAGTTTGCTGGAGACAACTCCTTTTTCTCTGATTTATATCATCCTTAAGAAATGTCTACTTTCATTTGAGTTGAAAAGCCTTTAAAAAAGGTCAGAAGAAAAAAAGTAAAGCCAAAACTTATAGCATTCAAACATATCAAATCAAGGCATTTACTTAAATTTTCTTCTGAAAAAAATTTATTTTTATTTATAGCACAAGTATGAAATAAACAAATTATTGGTCAATATTTTGTAGCACACGAAACGGAAGCCTAAATGAGAACAGAAATGAAAGATGCAATACAATAAAACCAAAACAAAATGGGAGAAAAGGAAGTGTGGGCTCTATTTTGGATCACTGCAATTTAGATTCATTAAAATAACTTAGCTTGACAGTCTTTTTAATTATCAAGGACAAATGGTTGAAGAACTGTTATCATACTCTCATCCTAGATAATCAGTTCTTATTGTGGGATCGAAATAGCATCCTGTATTTAATTTTCTTCCAAGGATGAATTCTTAAATTGTCTTAGATTTTCACAGACCTGCCAGGTCCAGAATTCAAATCCAGTAACACTTAGGACAGTGTTTCTCACGGTGGGGTTACTCCCTCCTGGTGGAAGGTGAAATGCGCCAGTGGGGGCAGTAAAAACAGATACTTATACTTTATCCTGGATTAGGACCTTCAGTACATAAGTCTTTCATCGCAAGTTAAGGTAGAGAAAGGTGAGCTGAGTAATTTCTTTTTTTTTCTTAAAATGGGTCAATAAGACAAAAATTGGGGAAATGATTACAGGAACGGGAATAAAAGAGTATGGACTCCTCTGGATTGATATTGGAGGATATTAAATATATATAATATGTTTTGACGGACAAAGGATCAGACTAGGACTGTGTATATATAAAGTAGGCTCCGTATGTGGTGATTGAATTTTATGGTCAAATGTAACCTCAGGTACAACAAGCATAGCTGTCATTGCTGTTGGAAGTTGCCATCAAATGAGCGCTGACTCGAGGCCCTCGATCATCACAGAACAAGACAGTGCCTTGTCTGCACCATCTCCCCGAGAGGCTCTGGTCCGTGGTGCTCTGTCTCCAGGCATTTTGAGCAACTGGAAACCTGGGAAGCTTTTCCACCACAATATTGGATGCCTTTCTGTTGTCATCTGTAAGGTTCTCACTGTCTAACTTTTAGAAATAGATGGTCAGATCTCTTTTCCTAGTTTGTCTTAGTCTAGAAGCTCTGTTGGAACCTGTTCACCATGGAGAACCCCCTGCTGAGATTTGAAAGGATGGAGACATCGCTTTCAGTATCATAACAGCCACAACCCACCACAGTATGACAAGTGGACACGGGGGTGGTGACTAACCTTCATTCTTGATGTTCTGAGCAGTCTTCCAGTTGACTTCTGACTATGCTGATCCCTTGTACAATACAACAAAATACCGCCTGGTCATGTACCATCCCCATGAGTGCTTACAGATCAGGTAGTTCATCATGGTCTATCTATAGGGTGTTCACTGGCTGACTTTCAGAAGTAGACCTTTCTTCTGAATCCGTCTTCATTTATAAATCCTTCTGAAACCTGTTCAGCCTGATAGCAACATGCAAGCCTCCTCCACTGACAGAGACAGTTATGGTTTATTGTGACAACCTGGCCAATAAGCACCTGTGGGATTAACTGAAGAGCGGAGAGATAAATAGCTCAGTGAGCCTCGTCTTTCTAGTTCTTGGGTATCTTGCTGTCCTATGGTCAGAACAGGGTGCAGCTGCCTTAGCCAGTTCCCTGCTGCAACTTGCGAGGCTCAGTGTCTGTAAGACATCCCTGAGGAGAAGCCACATGGACCTACCCTGATGCAGCCCTGGGTGCTGGAGCAGCCGTTTAGAGACCCCTGCCAGCACTGAGATGCATACATGCTCAATGATTTGACTTTCCTCCTGCAGTTGGCATCATTGCATGTGTTTTGTGAGACTGAGGACTTTATAGATCAGTGTTGGACATATAGGTTAATGCTGAACACATGGGCTTGGACAGCACTGGGTTAGGATGCTTTCTTAATGTACACTGGCACTTTATATAAAACTCTCTCTTATACATATTTGTTTCCCTAGTTTGCCCACACTAACATCCCATGAGTGCTTACAGATCAGTTCATCACAGTCTATCTATAGAGAGTTCACTGGCTGACTTTCAGAAGTAGATCAGCAGGCCTTTCTTCTGAATGCACATTCATTTGTAAACCCTTCTGAAACCTGTTCAGCCTGATAGCAACACGCAAGCCTCCTCCACTGACAGAGAGGTGATGGCTGCCCAAGAGATGCGCTGATTGGGAATTGAGCCAGCGTCTCTCACACGCAAAGTTCGAGTCCCACCACAGATACATACTGATGTTCTCGAACCTTCTCTAAACCCTGAACCAAACCCAGTCTGTTTGATTCCAACTCATGATGATGCTACCCATCAGAGGCCGCTGCTCCATGGGGCTTTCAAGGCTGGGAATTCTCAAGAGCAGATTCTTAGGTCTTTCTCCTGAGCCATCTCTGGGTTGGTTCAAACTACCAACCTTTTGGCTGGTCGCTAAGGGATTATCAATTTGTGTCACCCCCAAACTCCTTCTAAACCTTAATCATAGGTCTTATTATTTCTTTGTCATCAAGGGTATAGGGGAGTTGGTATCAAAATGTTCAAGAAGAAATGAAAATGTACTGAAAATGATGATGGCAGCAATTGTATAATTATGCTTGATCTACTGGAACTATGCATTGTAATAATATCTGTAAAAGCTCCCAATAAAATGTTTAAACAAACAAACAAAAAAGAAACTATCCCTATGCGAGCATATAAAACAGAATAGACCTGCTGCTGGTCCCTTTTTCGTGCTGCTGTGGTCTTGATTGACCAGTGGATTTCCACTCATAGAAACCCCGCGACAGTGGAAAACGGCCCCCAAGAGACCTCGAAGCTGCTCTCTTTTCCAGAGCCAATCACCGAATAGTTTTTCTCTTGCTCATCATGACTGAGGCCTTCCAAATGTACCTTGTTCTCAGTTTCTCTTATATGAGGTAGGCATTAATGTTATTCACATTTCCAAAATAAAAGACCTGCCTGGTAGTTCATATCTAAGAGCAGCAAAGAGCCTCTGCATCATATAATCTTCTCACTTAGCATTCCATTTTCTTTTTCTGTCACCTATTCCTATTTTTCCTTTTGAATAACTCACCCAGCTCTTGTGATTTAATTAAAAGAAAATTCCAACATATACACAAGCTGAAGTCAGTTCCGACTCAGCGGTCCTGTAAAATAGCTTAGAACTGGTCACAAGACCCTAAGGGCGGTCATCTCGGTCCAAGTGGACTGCCATCTTTCTCTGCAGACCAGGCGGTTCGCCGTGTCAGGCTTTCCCGACATTGGCAGCAGGACATCGGGGTGTAAAGGATCAAGAAGTTGTGCATCATTTAGTGTTCTTTCTCTTCTTGTCATTCATCTACCATCATCTCAAAAAAGAAACAACAGCTATCATAAAAAGAAAACCTCACTGCCATTGAGTGAACCCCAACTTATAGTTGAACTTATAGTCCTGAGAGAACTGTCCCTTTGGGACTCTGCGATTTAAAAAAAGAAAAAGAAAGAAGTCTTTAGGGGATCCCAGAGTCTTATGTTTCTCCAGAGAACCTGGTGATTCAAACTGCTGATGTGGTAATTAGCGGTTCAATGCGGAGCCCCTGCACACACGGGCTAAGAGATGAGCATTGGGGGCCTACCCTTCTGTGTTACCCAAACCCACCGGCATTTAGTCACTGCTTCCTCATAGTGACCCTGTGGAGGGTCTCTGGTGCTTTCTAAAACCTTAAGGGATCAAACACTCATGGCTTTTTCCCGTGGGCTTGAACCGCAGACCTTGCAGCTAGCAGGCCCAGGCGTAGCTGGCATCACTGGCAGTGCTCTGTGTTAGATGCTATAGAATTAGCTGGTGATAAAAGGAAAAAAAATTACAAAACCAGCAAGTCACGTTCTGAGGTAAATGGTTTTTGAGTTTTAAAGAAAAGAGTCTTTGCCCGGCAAGTTCAATGTTAGATCATAGCGCATGGAGCAATTATATATGTCAGGTTCGGGCAGATGAGAGCAGCCAAGGAATTTGGGGGAAATAACTAATTAGCATTTGCTGGACATTCATTGGCACCTACATAATTTTGGTCAATGTGCTCAGTGCTAGGGTTAAAAATTTAAGTTGAAAACAAATTAACTGGAGATAGAAATTTAAATTCTTCCTAAAACCAAAGTCTCTGGGAATGTTTTAACTATCAAGAGATATATGGAGAATTCCTGAGAGAAATTCTCTAAAATTTCTATGTGCCAAATAATAAGAGTGAAAACACTATTAAAATTTAATAATTAAATATACTGTAATTGAATAATGTGGTCTTACTGGCTATATTTCTTTCTATTTCCAAGACAAGTTTATAGGAAAACTTGCCATAGGAAGCTCAATTACAAATAAACATAAATATGTATTGTTTTTCATTGCTTTACTCTTTCCACTGTTTTCCCCCCAATGTTCTTTCTGATTCATTCTGGCAGAAAGCTTCGTTTAATGCTGGCAGTGTAGCACGTTATGTCCTGATGACGTTGCTCAGAATGAACTTTATCTGGAGACAGAATGGGTGGAACCCGTTTCCTCAGGTTGGTGACAGAGGGTGGGCGTGGTCTGCCCAGAGCTGGCACTGTTGTTGCTAGGTGACCAGCTGGTCAGTGGGACACAAGGAACCTCCCCCAAGCCTTGCCCTCGTTCTTGTATTTGACTCAGAGGCGGAGTAATTGTTTTCTAAACATGCGCTTATATTCCGCTGTAGACTTCATGAATGGAAGAGGGAGGAGATGGGACTTCCCCGGTTTTTCTCTGTGTACTTAGTTATGCTTTCATGCACTGTAATTTAACAGCAAACAAACACAAACCATTGTTAGCGTTAAAAGGTGGATGGACACAGTGGCTGCAGCAAAGAGCTCACACATAGCAACCACTGTGGAGACAGGCAGGGCCAGACAGGGTTTTTTTTTTCTGTTGGACGGTGGGTGTAAATAAGTCCAGACCAACGGGGTAGCCCCTACCAACAGCCACAGCAGGAGAGCTCTAAGGAGTTAGATAAGCAGTCAACGGCTAACCACCGTGTCGGCAGTTCAAACCCACCAACCTCTTGGCATGTAAACAAAGAGGCTGTCCAGTCCTGTAAGGATGTAGTTTCAGAAACCCTATTCAGGGTGGTTATGGGTTGGCATGGACTTAATGGCGGTTGGTATTGGTGTCAATGAATCAGTATCAACTCCTTAACTTTCACGATTCCATTGTGTTCTGGATTTTCAGCTCCAGATACAAAGACACAAGTGTTATCCTGAATATTTCAATGGGTATTTGCATTTTATCAAACTACTTATGCTACTTATATATTTTTCCTTACTATACAACTCTGCAGAATAAAATCCATGGCCCTCAAATGTACAAAATAGAAATGGAAGAGAAAATTTGGGGGGAAATGCATTCATCTTTTAATTATTTTTTCCATGAATTTCTGAAACCCCTTTTATTACATCTGGCAACTCTAAGAGCAAAGCTAAATGAAATATAAAATTAAGTTAAATAAGTCAGGCATTTATTTCCCTAACTGCATCGAACTAGCACTAAGAAGTTACTGATTCAATAGCATGAACGTTTGTCATGTTTATTGAATTAAAATTTATAGTACAGACTATAGAGCACATACTGAATAGTTGTAGCATGAGGGTAACTAACTTTTTTATAATCTTTCTGCAAATGACAGAGAGGAGACAGAAAGCATACCTTCAGCACGCTTTCCCTATTATACTAGAAAATCATATCACCTATTATCACTGACTTTACGACTTCAGTATTTCGAAAAATAGTAAAAATAAGAAAATCTGAAAAAAGAATGCATGCTAAGTGTTATTTTCAATGGATACATCTGGTTCTAATACCATAAGTAATTTGCCATATTGTCTTTTTTAAATGCTGTATGAATCCAGTGGGAATTTAATTTAAAAGCACAGGATTTGATGTTCAGTTGTCTACATTCAAGCCCTGCCTTCGCTGCTTCCTATCTACAAATCCTCCTGTCAGTTATCATCCTTTGGGTGCCTGGGTTCTTTTTGGGTAGAGTGTTATATGATTGTGTTTACCCCAGAGCTAAAGGACACACCACAGTACCACAAACCAGCCTAATTTTTGACACTGAGTTCAGGGTTTTCCCAAATCACCTCTTTCTTCCATAATTTGTTGGAAGGAGGCACAGAACTCTCCAAAAGCTACTGTGCTCAGAGGTGATTTCAGAGGAAGCATAGAAATTAATATCAGCCAAGGGAAGGAGTACACAAGATGGTGTTGGTGAAGGTTCCCAATGGGGACTTTCTTTTGTCTGTGCAATGTCCTAGCGGGGTACGGATGTCCTATTCTCCTTGGATGGCTGCAACACAGCGTGGCTGTTAGTGGCTGACACGTGGATTCTGGCTCAGGGTGACTCATGGGTACAGAGGAGAACGGCTCTATAGGATTTTCAGGTTTGATCTATCCGAAGCAGACTGCTATCTTTGACTTCCTGAGGGACTGGGGTGGGGGAGGTGGTGGGTTGGAACTGCCAGCTTCTGACTCATAGTGAGTGCTTCACCATTTGCATGGCTTGCTTCTAATCAGAGAAACTGACCTAAGCGTAGATGTCCAGATGGAGGCTCTACCAAAACCAAGGCCGATTCCCCACATGGCACGGCTGGTCTTCCAACCTCTCAGGCCAGGCTGATTCCACACCAGGGGAGGCCATCACTCAAACCCATGCTGTGGTTGTAACTGTCAGCATCTACTGCAAATCACATTGTTATAGCTGTCTTACCCAAAACGTGCATGCGGAGATACTGCTTTTTGGCATGGCAGTCCTAGAACTTAGAGAATGTTCCCCAGGGCCTGAGTTCAAGGACCAGTCCTCTTTTTGAGCACATACATAGCTCAATTCCAAGGCTGTACATATAGTCTTACAGAAATAGACTGCTGGGTTTTCCCTCAAGGCATGGTAGTGGGGTCTAACAATTGGGTTTTTGGTTAGCAGACAAGCCACTTGAGTACTCCTGACCCATATAGCGTGCTAACAAGCCGTGAGGGTGTGACTATATAGGCACTTACCATTAGCTGCATGGTTGCTGGTTTGAATACGCTGAGCCACTCTCGGGACCAAAGATCTGACAGTCTGCTTCCATAAAATTCCAGCTAAGAAAATCATAGGAGTAGTTATATTGCTTCATATGGGGTATTATGTACAAACATTCACTAGACAACACAATACCAGAAATACTATCATTACCATTACTGTTGGTAAAGCAAATTTGTGGTTTTGTTTTGATTTTTATTTTGTTATCTACATGTACTAGGGATTTCCAGATATAAGACTTGCAGATAGAATGGATCTAAGATACCTTGTTTTGTATGGACATAAACCCCCAGGCAAAAGTTATGGTAATGGAAAACCTCAGCAATAGCATTAAAAGTAAGAACCACGGTTGTTAGTAGTCCCTGTTAAAAGACTCCTGATGAGTGCCACAGACAGGCAGTAAGCTGCCAGTAGTAACTTTCTACTTGTGATGGGTTTTACACACAAATAGAAAACCAATATTATGCTCGCAGTCTGTTCATAGGCAGCAGCCTCAAACAAATAGCACTTGATGGCAGCACCATTCTGTAAGGGAGGGCAGACTCTCACAGAGCTGTTTGTCTTTTAGAAAACCTGTGCTTGGTTTTTGCATAAAGCCTTAACCTCAAGTGCATTTGTGTTTGTTTTGCTTTTCCTATATGCCCCCCTCCAATTTATTTTCTTTTCCAAATTATACATGGAAATGAAGAATGATACTTAAGAAGTTCGTAGGAGCAGCAGTTGTGCATCACAACTCGATCTGGTCCACCATTGTGTTTTTTTCAATTACCACATTGATAATGTCTTGAAAGATAGCATATGGCAAAGAGGAGAATGATTCACAATTGATATGCAATCCAGCTGTGGGGATGTGATTTGTCTTCATATGGGGTTAGAAATAGAAACTCTTGATCAGATGTAAGCTTTGGGGAGAAACGCATTTACCTGTGTCCCAGATGCATGTAATACTCATTTTTAATCTTCATGGTGACAATATTTGAATATTGATTCAATAACTAGATAGGAAAAATGAGTTTCATCTAAAATGAAAACAAAAAATGTCAGAAGATTAGTTATGAGACTCCGCACATTTACCTGTAAAGTAATCAAACAAAAATAATTTATAATCAAGTAGATTCACATGAAAACAAAAAGAATCATTCCTTTTTATCTATTGGTTTAAGAGGTATAACTATGCAGGCAGCCCTGGGATTATGGGGGCCATCAGTTCCTAAATGCATCTTGTAGTCTGATTTGCAGGTAAGTCAGAACATACACACATAGTTGTCATGTAGCTTCATGGCAGAAGGAATACAGTAGGTATACAGAGGAATATAGTAGTTATAGTTGGCAGTTCAAAGTCACCAGCTTCACCGTAGAAGAAAATGAGACGAAGTCTTTTCAGTGATTTAACAGCTGTGTGGACAACATGTGAAAGGAATTGTGATCAAGAGTGTGTTTGCCATAGGGGCTGGCCCTCAGTGAGAGGGAGTGACTCACTGCCTGCAACAGTGAACTAAAACACGGCATTGTGAGACTGGTGCGGGACAGGCAACGTTCCATTCTGTTGTGCACAGGGCAGCTGCTCGTCAGAGCTGACGCAGTGACACCTAGCCAAAACAGGGGCTTCAAAGGGAGGACAAATTTACAAAACATTGGAAGGAAATTAGGAATAGCTCACTAAATCTGATGTTAGTAATAAAGAGACCAAATTCAAAGAGGTGAATGCAGATGTGTAAATAGTATCTTCTTGATTAATATTAGAAGTGTATATTGTTTAACTTTAAAGTGAAAGGCGATTATTTGTAAATTGTGTTTTCCTGAGTGATCTCTATAAAAGAGGCTATAAGAATTTCATGCATATATTTTCATAGGTTACCTTTTTGAATTTTAGGTTTGAAATGTATTTATACTTGAAGAATTTTAATATACAATAAATTCAATTATTTTCATTTTGGGGATAGTTGTGTTTTTATTTCCCTGTTTTGATATTTTTATTTTATCAGAATTATAATTTAAGGTAAAATATTGAAAAGCTAAAAGAATTGTGCATTAGGAGTAAATATTCAACCACGATATAATTAGATTGAATTTTCTCCTTCATTAAGCATACGGACAAATCAGATGTGCATTTTCATTTCAAAAGTTTATTATAGGGAAAAACACATAAATGTAATTATAAGCACTCTCATTAATTCATCTTTGATTTCTTGCCACTCTGCATACATGTCCAATTTCACATCTATGCAGTCCATTATCTCAAATTGAGTTTATGCTTTAGGGGAGAGAGATCAACATTAATTTTGTAAGCCTATCATTCATTTATGGGCTAAAACTCATAAGTGTCCAGTTAGTCACCCAAAACTTTGAAAACAATGACAAGTAATGAAGTGAGCAATTATGTAGAGATCCTTTTGAAGTGACTTATTAGTGTTTATATTTCATCATTATGAATCACATTTTAACTCCTACTGTGAGCTGTTTTGTAGATGTAGGTTACACGCAATTCAGTAGATAATACCCGGGATTGTACTAGGATCAATCAAATAGTATTGCTTTAAAAACACAGAAGATAGTATTAACAAACTGTTTAGCTAGTGTTCTGGACACCTTCTCCATCTGGATCTATATGGTCCTGAAGTTAGTGCTCCTTCTTGCTAACGTCTCCTAAAGCATTCATGGTCCATGATTTATACCACATTAAAATGATAATTTTTGGCATAATTATCTTAGGAAAACCCTTGCTCACTCAAACAATGAGCTGGTGCATATTCGTACTGTTGGCAGGGGCGGTCAGGGGAGGCAGATTCTTCGGTGCAATTTTCTGAGCCTTTTCTTCATTCATACAATTTTCCATTTTCTTTCTATTTTTTAATGAAGAGTCATAAAAAGCTTCTCATTTCCTTTGGAAACATCTATCAAGATGACCCCTTCAGAACACCAAAAACAGTCGCCATGACTTTGTGAGCTGACCTCTCTGCCTTGAACTTGACTGACCCAGCAAATGGCCCCACAAGTCAGAATTTTGATTCAATGTTTTTGGAAGACACTCTCTTCAGACTTAGACGGATGTGTTACTGAGATAACATGTCTGTGGCCTTTCACATTTTTAAAAGCTTGGAGTAAATATGCACAGATATGAACAGAAAGCCTTGGAGCAATACTCTCTTAGGCTGGCTTCTCTGGAGAAGCAGCTTCTGACAGCCGCTAGGCTGCTCAGAGTAGACCCCATCATGTGGGATCATGGAAGTGATCACCTTGTCTGGGTTACATCATTAGGGATTACTAGGTCTCAATGGCCAAACCACTTAGAATCTTAGCCCAGACAAGTTGGCACAATATCTCAGTACCACATATAATGTTTTGGCATAACCTTGTATCTTTGTGGGTTTCAAAGAAGACCATCTAAAAGCTATTGATAAATGTTAGTCACTTGTGACCGATGACATATATATACATATTTATATATACAGATTTATATATACACACGTATACATATGAAAAATAAGCAATGCTGAAGTTGATATTTAACAACAATGGGATAGGGCCACTTCTGGAGGAGCCTTGGCAGTAAAGTAGGTGGAGAACTGGGCTGTTAACTGCAAGTTAAGCAGTTCAAAACCAACTCTGTGGGAGAAGATGAGGTTTTCTACTCTTGCAAAAAGCTCTGCTGTTCTACTCTGTCCTATAGGTTTCCAATGAGTCAGAATCAACCCAGTAGCAGTGAGTTCGGTTTTAGAATTTTTTATTCCAAGGGAAAGAAGGAGTCTGACTGACCGTCTCTGTATTTGTAAACTTACATACAAAACAAAATTGAAGCAGAAATCCCAACAGGATACCATCTGTTTCTCTGTGGTAGTAAAGCTCCTACTGTGTTATTTAGTAGATGTTCTTCAGAGCACATAGCGCACATCAGTTCTTTTAGAAAATAAATGTTTGAAGTAAACTCTAAAGATTGGACAGAGCAGAGGTGAAAGAACAGATGCGAGATAAAAGGAGAGAGCCTTGTAAGCAGCCTGACTTAATGGAGTTGATAGAGACCTCGGTCGTTAGAAAGAGACATAGATTGGGAGCACTGGTGGGGGCAGCCCAGTGCTCAGCTACAAAGGCCAGTGTTTTGCACTCAGACAGCACAGCAGGGTCAGAGTTGGGGTGGTCTCCTCTGTAGTATGTGCTTGCCCTCTGTGCTCTGAGTAGGGTTACAATGAATGGGCATTGGCACAATGGAAATAGGCTTGGGTTATTATTTTATACTATCCTGTGTCTTTTGTGTGTGTAGAAGTCTGTGTGTGTGTGTGTGTGTGTGTGTGTTTTGGTTCTATTGGTGATTTAATCCATTCGGATTTATGGCAGAACATATGCATAGAGTAGAACTCAAGTTTCTCAGAGTAGGGCAAGGTCATCGGGTTTTGTTTGTTGGTTTGAGCATCTTGCAGGACATCACTTCTGTGTGGGTTCAAACTGCCCAACTTTTGCATTGTTATCTGAGTTTAAACACTTGTTCATACCAGGGCTTCCCAAATATGTGTGTGTTGGGGGAATGCACAAATAAATATAAAAGGAGCTTTCCAAAACTCTGTGTAAATTTTTTTCATTATCTTTTCATTCCACTTATTTATAATTTTTAAATCTTTTATAAATTTTAATTTCATTTTATTCCACTTGTTGAAATCTCCTTGTATTTGTGTATCATTTATATTTGTTTGCTACTCCTTTTAGAAAATCTTGAATTTTCTGAATTTTCTAAGATGAAGTTATCCAAGGAATTATTCTTAAAATATTAACTGACACAGTAAATCTTTATTATTCATATGTAATCTCAATTGTGAATTGATCATCTTCAGAACATTTAAAAAGAAAAACATTATGTTAGTGAAAATACTAACTCTATGGTTTAATAGATTGGCTTTTGAAATTCAAAGATGGTCACAGTTAATCTTCTTGGTCATTTAAAATATGTTCATGTTGATCGTTTTCTTTTTGCTATATTTTTCAACTCAGATATAGAAAGATTTTACTGCCACTCGCTAGAGTGGCAGAACTGGAAAGCCGTTGACTGGTTACTCACCAACAGCATGCGGGAGATAAAGGGGCTGTCTGCCCCTGCCAAGATTCATAGTTTCAACACACCTAACTAGGGTCTGTGTGGTTCCGAATAGACTGAATGACAGTGAGCTTGGAATGACTGCTCGAAGCGGGTCATGGCTAGATGAGAGTTTCTCAATCAATTACTTCTAGTCAATGTTTTATTCCTTACTTGGAATTTCTATCATCAAGGAAATAACCTTATCCATTGTTAAATTCTAACTTTCAAAAATGGGTTGTTCCTAAAATCTTGGATTGGTCTACCTGTGATTGGGAATAAATCCCACTTAGCACATGAGTGGAGAAATGGACTTTAAATCATATTTATGACTATACATTATGTGCATTTTCTCATATTCTACGATTTTATATGAAAGACATCATCCATCTCCATATTGCAAGTCGTCTAAAGAAGTTATCCAGAAAAAAAAGGGAGTTAGCTAGATTTATACTTTATGCCTAAGGGGGCTCTTCTTTGGAATTGAAATCACGAAGGTTAAAAAATTGAATGCACATATTTTAAATGATAATAAGTTTATGTGTTGCCAACAAATTGTTAATTAATTTTCAGCAAAAGTAATACATTCTTGTACTTCCAACTCCTCATTAATACATTATTTAAGTGGTCTTAGAAATCTGGGCCCAGACTCTGATGGCTGGTCATCTTCTAGTCCAAATTAAACTATATGTATAAATATATATACATATGTATATGCATATACATATGCATAGACATATTCATTTATTGTATAAGTCCTTTATAAATTATTTAAAATAAAAGAAAAACAGACGTATTAATTTACCTGGTTCTGTGGTTTTTCTAAAGAGCACCTTCCCATACATGGCCAACAACAGGGTCAGAGGAGAAAGGGGACTCAGCCACTTGAAGAGTAACTCTGACAACCTCCTGGCCAGGAGCTGACCCCGAGATCTCCCAGCCTTACTGCCACCACTATAAAGACCAGTCCAATCACCGTCTAGCTGATGGAGTTCATGAAAACACAAGAAATTGCTTTGTTCATTCCAGCATCTGGTAGGTTTGACTTACTGCCACTGAGTCCCTTTGACATAGTAAAACTGCTCGCGTAGATTTCTGAGTGTGTAAATCTTCACTGGAGTAGAAAACCTTTCACCCAAAGATGGGCTGGTGATTTCAAACTTCTGACCCTGCGGTTGGTGGAATTTTAATCAGCAATGTTCTGTTTCTCCTCCTTACAATTTCTATCTTTTAAATAAAGCTTGCCATAGATTTCCCATCAACCAAAAAAAATTCTTCTACTATGCGTATATGTGACATTGAATGTGTTATTTGGTCTACTTCTGTGTCATCTATATAAGTAGTTTATATAAAAAACTATTCATTAAAAATACATATTAGTTGTGAAACTTTTTGAAAAAGGAAAAGCTTACAGAGAAGACCGACAGGTGAAACAGAACTATTTATCTTGTGACATACTTTCTTCTTTTAAACCTCAAGCCCCACTCCCAGATTTTTAGGGAATTTATTTTATTTTGTAAAGAAATACATTTTAAAGGCCACTGGGCTGGAGAAGCATCAAAGAACTAGTAGGTTCTAAACTTCTACATAATTATAATTAGTTGCCCCAATATAATCTTCATTTGAAAAAAATATGAATAAGAATTTCTATAAACCCAATCCATGATATTATGTGATATTTTAAATCTCTAACTGAAAATAACCTCCTCCAAATATAGTGTTCAACAGTTACTAGAACTTCTTAGACATCTTTCCCAGATCATTGTGGTCAAGGTCCAAAGTCCCTTGTGGCATTAGACTATTTTTGGAAGTTGTCTTGGTTAGAAGTTCAGAGTTCCTTTTTCCAATAGCATTTACTGGGCCAGATAATCCCAACCAAAGTCAATGCCAAGACACTGATCTCTATTCAAACAACCCTATAAGATAGAGGACAACTTCCCCCCTCAGGTTTTCTGAGACAGTCCAGCTTGGTGTAAGTAGGCAGTCTTGTGTTCCTTTGATGAAGACATGAGGAAGAAAGACCTCTGTGCTTGGGGTTGGTGAAAAAACAAACACACAAACAAGCAAACAAAGAACACAATCCATGACTGCAACCCCCTCTGTTACAGAGCAGAACTGCCCTGCTGGGTTTTCTTGCTGGTGAGATTTGTGGAAGCCAGTTGCCAGACTTTTCTTTGAGTGTGCCGGTGGGCGGGCTGGAATCACCAATCTTTGGTGAAGAGTCAAGTACAACATGTTGCACCACATTCCACATAGGCGCCTTGAAAGCCCCGATGGTGTAGTGGGTTACATGCTGAGCCATGTGAGCCCACCAACCACTCCCCCAAAGAAAGATGAGGCAGGTATCTTAGCATATTCACCATCTCAGAAACCCTGCCTGTAGTTCTACACTAAAGCATCACCTTGAGTCAAAATCAGCCCATGAGCTTGAGTTGCAGTGAAGACTCTCAGGAGCCTGCTGGTGCTGGGCTGCTACCAAGATGTCCGCGGTTTGAAGCTTCCTGCCAATCTGTGCGACAAAGATGAGACTACCTATTCAGAAAAGATTTGCAGTGTTGGAAACGTGAGATAATTTAGAATTGGCTCTATGGCAGTGGCTTTAGTTACAATTTTTGTTGTAGAAACACATGCCACATAGATCCTAATTATAAGATGATGTGTTTCTTTTTAGCCTTATTAGTAAGGGTTAAACTATGATTTCTGAGCAGTAATCCACTCGTCACCTAGATTCCTGTCAAACCTCAGGGAAGCTGCTTGTTTAGAAATACTTGAAATCTGTTTCTCTTCAAATTATATACATCCATGTATTGTTTTTTAAAATGCAAAATCTGTTATCTAGCTATATAGATACATACGTAGGTATGGGGGTAGATAGATGGATGGTTCTATAAAATGCATGTTTATTTTGAGTGCAGAGATATGGTATATTTTTTCCTTAGCTATGCAAAGAGTACCTGTCAAATGTGAAAATATTAAGAATATAAATATGGCAGCATACACGTTTAACAGATGGGCCTAAAGTAAACGCATCCACAGAAACAAAGCATTTCAAACAAGGGGCAATAAGCTCCTCTATTTCAGGCTCTTAATGCATGCAGTAATTTATACATATACAGTGATGCTAAATAGAGTTATCAGTCTAATATCCATGCAGAACTGCTTTCAACACAACATGATATAATAACCTGTTGTTATTTTAAATACATGAATCAAACGTTACTGTACCTTAGTTATGAGTTTCATGCAGATTTCTTGCTGGGAAGTATTCACACAACAAATGTTTAGCTTCGGCTTTATTTAGTCTATTTTTCTAACAGTTTGAACACTTATAGCAATCTCCCTTTATTAAATTCTCTGTGTGCCACTGCAGTTTGCGATCCTTTTGGGGGGGGGGAAGATGCTTTATGACTATATTCTTAGGTACATGGGGTATTTGAACAGTGCTTTACATTAAACAAACTTTAAAACAGATGAATAATTAAATCAAAGCACCATTTTATCAACATATATCTTAGTTATTTTATTTTATCCTGAGTAGCAGTTCACAGACTCCTAGAGATTATAAATACCCTAGGCAAATGATAAACCTGTGCATGCACCTTTCTCCATTTGCAGGTGACTTCAGCAAGCTGATGGAGCCTAGCATAACGCCAATGCGGTGCATTTATAGGGCATTTGACTCATTTCATTCTTTGCTATTGACAATTTGTATTATTTAGCTATTAAAAAAAGAATGCGATCTTATAGACTGCATTATTCCCATGAAACCACAATTTAAATAATTGGGTATCCTAGACAAAGGAGTCAGTCATAGACTAATAATATCAGGGCTTTGTAAGGTGCCTTATGACCTATGTCTGCCCTCTATTTTAAATTGTTTCAGAAGAGAGGTAAGTAGAATGCATAGAAAGCAATATTTACTTAACATTATCTGGCATAAATTAATCATACATAATTTTACTTGTGTAGTATATGCATATTTATGACACAGAGGTGTAAAATAATAAGTAGTTCTCTGTTGCTTCCTCGGATCACTGAGCGAGATCTGAAGTGTACCACTGCTTTAAGAAACATGCTGCTTCCGTAGGTCGTGTTGTGTTCAATGTTATCTATCCATTGCTGGGCTGGAAGAAAGAACTGGGTAGCTCATTATTTGAAGAGGAAATTAACTGTATGGAAATACACCATCATTATTTGCATTATCCCCTGAGGTTCTAAGCAAGTTAGACAACTGTGATAGAAGATCAGATGTTATTTTTTTAATAGACCTGTGCTCAAATAAAAGCATTCCTGAGAAATATCAACCACTGCCATTAAGTCGGTTACAACTCAGTGACCCTACAAGAAGTTCTGAAGGTGGACATCCGTGCAGCTGCGCAGAACCACGATTCTCTTCCTCACAGCTTCCGGGGAATGTGAACTGAGGGCATTTTTGTGAGTGGCTTCACACTTGCCCCACCTCTAGTTACCTAGAGAGAAGTCATGGAAAAGTCAGCGTTGGGAAGAAACATGGTTCCCTTTTTAAAGAAAATGATCAGATTGCTACTAATTGATCCCCACGGGCACCTTTAATCTGTTTGTAATAAATAACGCAGATTCGTGTATCTTTAACAAGCCGAGGGAAAGTGCCGATGGAGAGAACTGCACCCTGCTCACTATTTCTTGACTAAATTGTCTTAAATATGGTCCACTTAAATTGATTTAGAGAAAAAAGAGGTTCTCTGACCTTGTTGAGACCTCTCATGTCTTTGAAGACCTACCCAGACTAAATAACTCAAGCAAGCAACAAGTTAAACAAATATTTCTAGACTTCCCTGATCAGGAAGGATTGGATCATCCTTGAGTTTTATTGCACTTGGAACCTCACATGCCAGGCAATACTGCACAATCAAATGCAAAAGCAAAGGAATAGCTATTGATTCTTTTTTTTTTTCCTGTTTGCTTTTGCTTGCATATGAAAAGAAATTTCTGGGACTATCAAGTAGAGACATTATTTGGCTGCGATCCCATCACTGGAAAGGCAATCAGCTGCCTTAGTGTGGGGAAGCGTGACTGTTGCCAGTTTGGGGATCCCAAACAAGAGTACGAGAGGGAAGGTGCTTCCTGGATCATTCCCGCTTCATTCTAAAGCTTCACCTGCTAACTCGGCGCTGGTTTTAGAGCAACTTTTCCTTTTCCCCCTTTCCTCCTGTTGCTCCACCCTCATTCTTTCATTTCCCGCCGTTATTTTATTACATTTAGAAAATGGAGGCAGAAATTGTGTGTCTTTTAAGTCACAAACTGGTAGTTCAAATGATTTTAGTAAAACATCAAAAGTTTGCTAAAAGAGCAACACGCCATTGCCTGAAACAGTTACCAGCACTACTCAATGTGTGCACATTTCCTTTGCGCCCTCTAAGCACCCGAGCGGATCAGTATTACAGAGCGACTCCGAAGCCCACGTGCATGAGATCCGCGTCCATACTTCTGCCCAGAAGGGCGAGGCTCTCAACCTTTTACCTTTTCAAGCGTTCTCTGGGTTGTGTCCTGGGCCTCTTCTCCACATCTTCGATCTCAATCTGGCCCAGGGAGCTCAGGTCGAAGAGATTGGGTGACTCTAGTGGCTGCAACCTGGCTGTGGGGTCATTGTGTGTGGGGTGTGTAATGCTTTGAGGGCCATCTAGCCTCTGGTCTGGGAAACTAGTGAAGCCAGTGCAGTCAGAGAACCCTGGAGCCCAAGAGAAGGCTAGGGGTGAGTGGATTCGAAGGAAATGTGAGCTGAGTGGAGGAATTCAGAGCTTCTGAAATCTCACAGAGTGGCCCTGCCTGCTAGACGACCCACTCCAGCAGACACTAACCACTGCAGTCTACGCGAGAGGTGCTTCTGGAGGTGGATGATGAGCGCACAGATAGGATCCGGAAATCGACCCACGTCTGATGGTTGAAGTTTCTTATGGACGTTGCAGGTGTGCTCTGCGGGGTGGCAGGACACATCTGTCATTTACTCGACTGCTGTTCGAAAGATTGCAAGTTCTAGGATACTCACAGGCACCTAACGTAGAAAAGTCTGGCAAATTGCTTTTGAAAAACCAACCACTGAAAACTCTATAAGAGAAAGAGGAATAGAAAGAATGAGACAGAGAGAAGAAGAGGAGAAAAAGTATGAAGAGCTGGAGGAAGGAAGTGGCAGAAAGAGGGAGAGAGAGAGAGAGAGAGAGAAAGAGAGAGAGAGAGAGAAAGAGAGAGAGAGAGAGAAAGAGAGAGAGAGAGAGCGACCCCTATGAGTCTCTCTTGTACTCAGACATATAAGTCCTTGCCTGGGTTCCAGTGGGCCAGATGGCAGCAGGTTGAGCATAGTCTCTGATTCTTTGGATCCTGTTAAGAGACTCGCTATTGCTCATTGTTATCAACCCTACCATCCAACAGACAGCCTCATCACGTCTCCTTTCCATGTCTAAGAAAGAAAGTCGTAAATGCTAGTGCGCGATATTAAGTCTTTTAAGTTCCAGTTTCTTGGCAGGGCGTGCTATAAAAACAGGCATGCTAAATTGCTGTTTTGCTGCATAACTAAACACGTTTGAAGAGCACAGGGCTGGTATTACGAATGCAGTTTCTGAAATCACACAGCAGCAGCTAGAGAGCTTCCCCTCCCAACAAGTGGGGAAATAAGATTGGCTAGATCATAAAACATGGCAAGCGTGCAGAAGCTTAAAGATTTTTAAATGTGCTGTTTTTAAACTTTGCTAATTATGTCCTTATATGCTCATAATTTTGTTTTTGACATGTGCATACCCAGAGTTATTGAAATTCAAATTTGTTTGGTGCATATTTACCAATGTGCATTTCTCAGAGTTTATTGAAAGGCGGGCTGGGCAGTGCAGGGTTGGGAGGTGGGGTGGGAGTGGGGGAGGAATCTTCTCATAAGGAATTAGTTATGATAGTTTTGTCTGGAACTTTGGCCATATTGAAAAATTTCATGCATACATTCATGAAAGAATAATGTTAACATTCAAAGTCATTTCAAGTAGCTAATGAACAAAGTGGTTTTCTAAAGAATGGATTTTTGAAGAGCAATTTCAACCTTTTAACATAAATCTGAAGCTTTCCATTGAACTGCTAGATATCCAAATATGCAAAGCGAAGTGCCCGTGGACAATTCTCACTACAAAGCCATTAAGGCCCACGGCCCTGGTTGGCTTGTGAATGCATTAGGAAATTGAAAGTTCCTGTAGGTGCTCCGTTTTCCTATGATAAAAGTATAAGGGAAAGGAATTTGAAATACAATAATAATGTTCTTCTTACCAAAAAGAGTCATCAAATATGTGGTGACTCTCACCATTCTGGAATCGGCCAGAGAGGTATCTAACTCATTACTTTGTTTTCATAGGAAATTAGGGCTATCGTTTGCCCTCTCTGCCCAACACTTTCCTGGGAAGAACATTCTGGCATTCTTCCATCGCTTCTAAAAGTAACATTTAAAAACAAATTAGAAAGTTAAAAAAAAGACTGTAAAAGTTTGTAAACACACACACATAAAACTCTAAGCTAAAAAGTAGGGAGCTTTCATAAAACTATAAGCAGATATAAATTTTGAAGATGTTTTGCATAATACTTTATGCGGTACAGTTCAAATACATTGCTTTCCTGCTTAAAAATACATTGTGGACATTTATCAGGCTTTGAGTATATTTCTATTACACGGTTGTGTTGAGAGGAGCATAAAGAAGACTTCTCTTTTACACCCAGCTTCTTAACACTTGCAGTATAAAACAAAAATGCTGGCAGATAGGGGCCAAATTATCAAGTTTAATTCTGATATACATTAAGTTGAAAGAGGCACCTTTTAAATGCTGGCAAAGGGTTTATGAACTCCAAAATCAAACATCCTAACTGCCTGGAAGAGCTTCTGCCCAGACTGTGTTAAATCCTCGAGGCTTAAAGGGGAGCAAGTCTGGCTCCTGGATGACTCACTTCCAAAAGGGAAACAGGCAGAACTCTGAGGTATTGCTTTGTGTGATGGCACACCCAGCAATCACAGTGAGTCATTTCTCCATGGTAAAGCTATGTGAGGGATGGAAAGAGGTCAGAAGTGTCAACTAATTAAATCACCAGGCAGGAAACATCAGAAGTGAAAATGAAAACACATCACTTTCTCAGCTCTGCCAAGTGCAATATGTACTAATTTCAAGGGATGGGTGGAGTTTTATTATACAGATACAGCATCGGTGTCTTAATTGTATCTCTATTGTTGGACACTTAAGTTGTCTCAAAATGTTCACTTCTATAATTAGTTAATGGGATCACTGTAATAGAAAACTCTGTAAACATACACAAAGACAACGACAAGAAAATGAACGGGAGGTACTCACTCTAAGCAGAGGTCAACATCAAGAAACTTTGTATTGTTTCAGAGATAAACATCTTGATGTCTACCTCAGCTTTTCATTTGGGTGTTTATAAAACTAAACTCCCGGCTAGGAGGCAGAACTACGTAGGACAGGGTGGAACTGCCATGCGTGTTTCCTAGACTGTAACTGTTTTCAGTAGAAAGACTCATTTTTCTCCCGAGGAGCAAGCATGCTGGTGGTTTCGAATTGCGGCACTTGCTTATAGGTAAATTGAAAAGATGGTGGATTTTTTCTATGAACAGTACATACACTGTTTATAGTAGTGAAGCAACATTTGGAAACAATATGCATGTACTGTTTATACTGTGTGAGTCTATGTCCGTCTGATTCCTTCTCCAGGTTTCTTTAAGATTAGTTTACTGAAATTGAATTGATAAATATGTCTTAGTAAATTTCTCTCCAGAAAGGGCCTTTCATTTGAATAATCAGCAGCAGTGTTTGAAATAATCAAACCCTCAGAAATTGTTTGATTCTTAACACTTTCATGAGTATCATCATTTTAACCTTTATTAATTTGTTAGAAAATAATAACATGCTGTCATTTATGCATATTCATTTATTTTTATTTATTTTGATACTGAATTTTTATGTGCTTTTTGGTCATATGTGGACTTCTTTTGTGACTTGCCTTTTTCCTCTTCATGCTGATTACCTTTAAATAATAAATGTGCTGTATCTCTTTGCTAATTCTTTCATTACGTAATACTGTACATATGAAAGGGCATTGTGGGGTGCAGAATGTTATGTCAACATCACAATGAACATCTTAATTCATATCATTCTATTTCAAGTATGGGCTGCTCAATCTTTATCCTGAGGGGTGAATTATGCTTATTTAAAATTTTCACCTGTAAAAATACCAAACCAAATTGATTTGAACCCATCGTATTCTGAATTTGTCAAAAAGATTAACTTAAGAACTATGTATCTTAAACTTTAGATGATGAATGAAAATGGACTGAGGTTTGCTCCATTTAAGGTTTATGCCCGCCAAGGTTTTTAAAAATTTGGTTTGTTAAGCCTTCCTATTTAGTTCCAGTTTAGTTCATTTTTCTTGTTCACTCTCCCAAGAATTAAAACCAATTTGAACCTATGAAACCCGGGCAATGTATTCCACTGCCGCCACCAATGTGACGCTCTTTTCAAGCCAGTCCTTGAGCTCAGAGGTGGTCCGGCCTGTGCGAAGAGCATTGCTGCTTTCCAGTCCTCTGTAGGGAAATCTTTTTTATGGTTTCATCAATGAGAAGGCTCATGTTGTATTTCCTTTTACATCAAAAATAAATATTTCTCAGAGCGCTGTCCATTGGGTTTAGTCCCCTTTGGCTACTGTGAAAAATAACGTTGTCACGTCTATTAGACGTGATCCGGCATGACCTTCGTACATTAATGCATAGGCTCATTACAAACACTAAGCATTCAGTTTCCTCTTTAATTCTCAGTGGGGCACAAATACATTAACCCATGACATCTTGCCTCATAGAGGTTAGAGAATGAAAGGGATGCATTGAACCAAAAGCTAGCATTCCATGGGGCTATTTTTCTTTTAAAAAGCCAAATAATTATTTGTAGTCTTCCATGATTGTTTTGTGGATTTTTTGCATTTTTCCCACTGAAAGTCGTTCCTAGGAACTGAAACGATGCACATAAATGCCGAAGGATCGTAAAGTGTTGCAGTTGCCATGTGGCTACTGATGATCAAGTTTCAGAGGAGACACGGAGCACCAGATCAGGCTTTAGCTGTGGCTCTCCTGTGGGAAGCACAGGGAAAGGAAGTACACTGATGTGCAGACCCTGGGTAGCATCTTATTTAAATGCAAGCCCTCTTCAGATGAGTGAGTTTCCGGACATGTTGAAAATGCATAGAAAGGCATAAAAACTGTTTGAGTACCCTATGATTTAAGAGCACATAAGTGCGGTCTCTACGACCACAGTTATATCGGCTAGGTCTTGGCTGTGAAATATTGCCCAATGTTTGTTTGTTTTCCCCATCTCAGTCACTAGCTGAGCTACCAGGAGAAAAGTAATACTTATCTCTCTGAGGCCTTTGGGGCGTATTCATTTTTTAAAAAGTGGGAGCTTTGGAAGAAAATCGTTAGTCATTGCCTGGATACTAAAGAGAGAAAACCTCATCCACTAAACAATGGCCATTTTGCCATTTGCAATGAACCATTCAACTGAGGAGTTTGTTGGGGTTGTTTCTTTGAGCTGAATGAGGTTATTCATCACTTTATCCCCCCCAGGGCTAGTTACTTTGGAGCTTACTGAATATAAAAAAAGAAAGAAAGAAGTGGAAGGAAGAAGAGAGTGCAATATTTTCACCAGTCTCCTAATTATAATGATTTGTGAGTCATAACCACCAGTAGTTTCAAATATACGTGCAGCATGAGTCACTGTATTAGTTTTGAGATAGATGGGACTCTGTGTACATGAACTTTGGTCTTATAAGTGGTAACTATGCCCCAATGATTTGCCATTCAACGTGAAATAAAATTCCTCTCAGTCACAATGGCTATGAAACAATATACAATCTGTCCCCTCTCCTCATCTCTCAGCAATCCAGCCATACCATCTTTTCTGTCCTTGAAACACACCAACCTTATGCCCACCAGAGGGCCTCTTGTGGGAAAATGCTTATCCTGGAAATTGGCAAGCCTGGTTCTATATTGTCATTCTGATCAAAAGTCAGCCTTTCATTGGGGAAGAACACCTTTCCTGATGACGTGATATCCAAATACTCCCTCCCCTCCCAGATACTGTCCTTACAACACTCAGTTACAGAAGCTGTGTCTATCAGTATTCAGTGTTTTTATAGATACATTGCTGTCTCTCTAACTAAGCTCAGAGAGCAAGGACCATAGCTATCTTGTTCACCACTTCTCTAGAGCAGATAACTAAGTGTTTATCATGCAGGGGGTCATCAAAACAGAACTGTTGGATTAGCAAACGCTTGTCTCTGTCCCATTCCACAGTTGTATCATCTGGACAGCATCAATTATTTTAAGACTATGGATAATAAATTCAAAAGACAATAGAACAGACAAATTACTTTTATTTCTAAACCTTTACCAATATATCCACTCTAATAATAGGATTAAAATACTCATTCACTGGCATCTAGTTGATGCTAACTCAAACCCACCCTTTAGGACATCGGTTCTCAACCTATGGTGGCAACCCCTTTGGGATTGAATGACCCTTTCACAGGGGTCTCCCAAATCATAACATTAGCAGAATGACAGTTATGAAGCAGCAGCAAAATAATTTTATGGATGGGGGTGGGTGTCACCATAATATTCGGAACTGTGTTAAAGGGCCGCGGCATTAGGAAGGTTGAGAACCACTGTGATAGTCCATAATAAAATGCCCCTTCCAGTTTCTGGTGCTATGCAAGAGCAGAAAGCCTGGTCATCCCTCCACCGAGCAGCTGGTGAACTGAACTGCTGACTTTGGAGTTAACAGTCAGACACATAACCCTCATACCTCAAGGGCTCCCTAAGAACAGGGTAGTGTTAGAAATTCAGGGTTGACTTCCTTCCTTCTTTCAGAAGAGTCTATGGAACTAAATAGTTACTCTCTAATAGACCCTGAGAGTCTGGTGGTGAACAAAACAGACATGGTCGTTCACTAGTTTAGTAGCAGAGGCATGTCAGCAAAGAAATATAATGATTTCGACAAGAAAAAGAGTATGGTACAATTTAGAAAAGTTCCTCTCTTAAGAACTTCATCCAAATCAGGGAGAGTGCTGACCGTTTCAGATATTTGGGATAGACAAAAAAGTCAGTGCAGGAAAAGGGAGAAGGAAAAACTCAGGGACTCCTACATGTGAGACTTCACCTGATTGAAATGAAAACCACTGCAAGATTTTAAGCCACATAAAGTTTGGTCAGATTTGCATTTTAGAGACATTTTGTTTTATCGTTAAAACAAACAAACACCCTAGAGCTAAAGCTGGACCTGAAGGGGAGAGGCCATTGAGGAGCTGTCCTATGATTCTAGCCTGTGGGTGACGATCCTCTGACCAAGGGATCGGGACACAGTTCGCTGAAGGCCAGGTTTTCTCTGCTCATAGTGGGCTTCTCCAGCTTCTCTGCCACAGATGCAATCTGTTTGGCTTCTGTGTGTGTCATCTGGGGAAGTCCATGAGTACACTGGTGTGTGTGTTGTTGACAAAAAGGTCTGTGCTATGAATAAGTCATTGATTTTCCAAAATTCTATCATGCGATCTCCAGCTTCGTTTCTAAAACCAAAAGTATATTTTCCAACCACTGTTCCTTTTTGTTTCTAACGTTTGCATTCCAATCGCCAATAATTACCAATGCATTTGGATTGCATGTTCGAAAAATTTCAGACAGAAGACTTTGGTATAATTCTTCAGTTTCTTCGCCACTAGAATCATTGTACTGATGGGATTTCCTTGAAAGCAATAGATGGGAACCTACCACAGAGAGGATCATGCTTCAAAACAGATCTTGAAATGTCCTTTTTGACAATGAATTCAATGTCATTCCCTCTGACTGTCTAATTCCCCATATGATTTTCTGATTCAGAGTGGCCAGTGTCAGCCCATTCCAATTCACTAACCACTAGGATAGTGATCTTTATGCTTTCCATTTTTAATGACATATCATTTTCCTAAATTTATACTTCATACATTCCAATTTCATTCTTAGTAGATTTTTGCAGTTTCTTCTCACTGGGAGTCATGTCCCATCAGTAAACAAAGGTCCCTCAGCCTTGCCTCCCACAGGCTTCACCCCCTTCTTGTGATCAAATTTCCTTTGAAAAGCTAGTTCTTCGTCAGTCATATTTTGAGTGTCTTCTGACTTGGGAACGACATCCTCTGGCACTCTGCCTTACAATGTTTCTCTTTTGCGCACACGTTTTTTAGTGGCTCGTTTCTCCGAAGCAGCCACACTGTTATTCCGCATAGTCTGTCCTTAGTCTGGCACCTCCTCCACGGAAAACTATTCCCTGTGGCTGACCCTGCTGGTGTTTGAAATTCAAGCTTCCAGCAACGCAGCAGCCCAAAGCAGTCCTGACACAGCAAACAGAGAGCGAAGTGGGGGAGGGGGTGACGGGAGCAGTGCGAGGTTATTCTGTTAGCAATATGACCGGCGTGTATCATCAGTGTGACTTTGCTATGGTTTAGGGAGCCCTGGTGGTGTCATGGCTAGGCATTGGGCTGCAATCCTCATGATCAGCCGTTCAAAACCACTAGCAGCTCTGCAGGAGAAAGACCGGCTGTGAACAGTTACAGTCTAGGACACCCTCTGGGGGTTGTTGTGCGTCCGCTCCGCTCGGCTTGAGGACAGTGAGTGAGACATTTAAAAAGAAGCCCAGATCTCTGCTTCCAATGACTCACCTTTCAGCGAAGCTTCCTCTTTAAGAAACCAATCATGCAAGACAATTTATCAGATTCCCAGGTGCCCGAATATTGTCAAAGTTACATTAATGTTTGTTAGTATTTTTTAATCATAGCGATGTGAAGGTTCTTGCTTAAATCAAGTTTTACACAGTTCAAACTCTATATCTGAGGAGATCACTGTGACATTAAATCACAGGCAACCTTGAGTACAATGAAGACCTGCTATCATATATGCTTGATATTCCTGGGCATTTTACTTTTTCTCCTGGGCCTCCTCGCTCGCTCACTCGCCGTGCGTTCTCCCTCCATTTCCGTTCAAGGACACCCACCGCAGTGCTGAGGGTCCTTCTGTCCAAGGTCTCAATCTCAACCATCACGCCCCTGTCCTTGGTCCAGGTCCCTCAGGATATGGATTTCCACTTCCCGAGGTGAAAGCTCCCTAATTTGATGAGCTCTTCTGTACAATCTTACTAATGGAAACAGTTCGCTCACTGGCCCCCTCTTCTCCTACGTGATCTATACAGTCTGCAGTTGCTTATTTCAGATCAGGTCTCCAGTGTTTATTTTTTTGGCTGACAATCAAAAATACAAATATGAAGGGAAGTAAGGAGGTGTGGGCAGCCGTTTCGAAGTGAAAGTTAAGATGTTCCTGATGCATGCGTGCCTGCCGGTAACTCCGCCAGTGTTTCCAGTCTGCTGGTAGAATTCACAAGGAATTCAGAGTCACAGAGTGAGGAGGAAGAATGGCAGGAATCATAGAGGAAACAGTGACATGATTCCAGGCACCACACAGCTGCGCGGAGTGCCAGGACAGCCCCACGAGGCTCCTCCGTGAGATCTGCCCTCACACTTCCTTCATTCCTTGTGCGGCTTTATGTTCTTACTCAACTCTCTTCAACCAAAAGAATTAAAAATAAAAAAGCAGTACATCGCCATATCTTGTTTCAGCAGAGATCAGATAGTGAACAAGCTAACATAAGTAAGTTATACCTCAATACGGTACCCGGAATCCAAAATGTATTTTTGTGTTGTAGCATTGTTTTATCCTGTTATTATGACTGATTTTTTTCAAATTGAAGAGTTGGATTGTTGATGTACTTAATTTAATTCATGTGGTTTTGTGTTGTGATATGTGTTCCCAAAGGCCTTTAGGCAATGGGTGTATTTTTAATGAGTTGCAGTCAAAATAAATAAATAAATAATAGTGGTTCGCTACACTGGGACTGATTTTTTTATGGTAAAATTAAAATGAATGAATATTTAACACTATGCTTTAAGTCATTCAATCATGATTTTCTTTTTCCTCTGAAAATGGGTAACACTACTAAATGTTCTTATATGAGTAATTTGAGCATATTCTATTAGGAATAACATTTAACTAAGAAAAGCTACTTATGACCATGTGCTGTTTTTCAAATTACTCATACTGAAAATCTACTTATATGTGTATGTTTATTAATTTTTGGTAAAAATATATTACTTTTATATCTGATCACAATATCAAATGTGCATTGGCTATTAGTCTATGACTAGGAATTACAACCTTAATGAGATCAAAGAGACCAGGTTGCCTCAAAACCTATCCTTATCAAGGTTTCAGAGAACACGTGCTTCAGCGTGTCTCCGTGACCGGTGAAGAGCTGCTGACAAGGCCTCTCAGCGATGCGCTGTCTTGTTCTCCCCGAACTGCCCTGGACAAAAAAGAGGTTCAGTCAAAGCAGTGACATCTGAGGACATCCTTGGGCCTAGTTACACTCAAAGCAGAGAGTCAGCTCAGAGCTTATAGTGATGTTTTGGGAGATACCAGAGGGGGAGATTTGGTAGATTTTCCAACAGGAAACAGGGTGACCATGAGGGCATATTGCAAGGCATTAAGAAAATGGAAACTCTCAATGGTGAGAAAAAGGCCACGAACATTGTGGTAAAGATTTTATTATTTTCTCTAATTATGTTTTCCCCTCCTTAATGATAATGTGTCTGTTCATCCTTAAAGTGAACAATAATGTGTCCTATGAACACTTGTTGGAAACCCTTACCCCATCTACCCTACAAATATAATATTTCCCCTTCAGGTTTCTTCTTGTTCACCAAACTTAAAACATACTTCAAAGAGACATAAATCTGAATCCCTTAAGAATATCAAAACTGCTCTTTTGATGTGGCGTAAATCAGAGAGAGCAGAGACGTGTCAGACAGATGAAAACCCCACCCTTGGAAGTGGACAGACATCAGTGGGAGATATATTGAGAAACAATAGCTCTAGGGTGTGATAATTTGTTTAATGAAGGGTTCTATGATTTTTTTAAAACATTTTATTAGGGGCTCATACAAATCTTATCACAATCCATACATATACATACATCAATTGTGTAAAGCACATCCGTACATTCTTTGCCCTAATCATTTTCAAAGCATTTGCTCTCCACTTAAGCCCTTTGCATCAGGTCCTCTTCTTTTTCCCCTCCCTCCCTGCTCCCCCCTCCCTCATGAGCCCTTGATAATTTATAGATTGTTATTTTGTCATATCTTGCCCTATCCAGAGTCTCCCTTCCCCCCCTTCTGTACCGTCCATCTCCCAGGGAGGAGGTCACATGTGGATCCTTGTAATCAGTTCTCCCTTTCCAACCCACTCACTCTCCCCTCTCCCAGTATCGCCCCTCACACCCCTGGTCCTGAAGGTATCATCCACCCTGGATTCCCTGTGCCTCCAGCTCCCATATGCACCAGTGTACAACCTCTGCCCTATCCAGTCCTGCAAGGTAGAATTCAGATCATGGTAGTTGAGGGGAGGAAGCATCCCGGATCTGGGGGAAAGCTGTGTTCTTCATCGGTACTACCTCGCACCCTGACTGACCCATCTCCTCTCCTAAACCCCTCTATGAGGGGATCTCCAGTGGCAGACAAATGGGCCTTGGGTCTCCACTCTGCACTTCCCCCTTCATTCACCATGGTGTGTGTGTATATATATATATATATGTATATATACACATATATACACACATACACACATATATATGTACATATATATTTTTGCATGATGTCTTATACCTGGTCCCTTTGGCACCTTGTGATCGCACAGGCTGGTGTGCTTCTTCCATGTGGGCTTTATTGCTTCTGAGCTAGATGGCCACTTGTTCACCTTCAAGCCTTTAAGACCCCAGACACTATCTCTTTTGATAGCCGGGCACCATCAGCTTTCTTCGCCACATTTGCTTATGCACCCGTTTGTCTTCGGCAATCGTATCATGGAGGTGTGCAGCCAATGATATGATTTTTTGTTCCTCGATGCCTGATAACTGATCCCTTCCAGACCACACGATCACACAGGCTGGTGTGTTCTTCCATGTGGGCTTTGTTGCTTCAGAGCTAGATAGCTGCTTGTTTATCTTCAAGCCTTTAAGACCCCAGACACTATTTCTCTTGATAGCTGGGCACCATCAGCTTTCTTCACCACATTTACTCGTTCACCCGCTTTGGCTTCAGCAGTTGTGTCGGGAGGGTGAGCATCGTAGAGTGCCAATTTAATAAATGAAAGTATTCATGCATTGAGGGAGTGCTTGAGTAGAGGCCCAAGGTCCTTCCGTCACCTTAATACTTACCTGTGGGAAGCCGCAGCTCTCACTTAACCTATAAATATAGACACATAGATCTATTTCCCCATCCTCATATATATATATTTGCATGTACATGTCTTTGTCTAGACCTCCATAAATACCCCTTGACTCCTAGCTCTTTCCTCCATCTCCCTTGACTTTCCTCCTGCCCCACTACCATGCTCCATCCCCACCTGGGCTAGAGTATACCTCTTCTCTATGCAACCTTACCCTTGATCATTCCCCACAAGGCCTGCCACTCCCCACTCACTACCATTTTGGGTCCCATGTTGTCCCCTTGTCCCTGTGTTTGTTAACACCACTTCCTTACCTCCCCTACCCCCCCACCCCAAGTCTCCCCAGAACTGTCGGTCCTGTTGTTTTTCCTCCAGATAGTTCATCCAGCTTGCCCTATTCAGACAGACCTGTGGAAACAATAACATGCACGAAAACAAGACAGAGGAAAACAAAGCAACAGTATACAACCAGGCAACAAAACAACAACAAACCACTGACAAAGAACAAAACAAAATACATCATGAAAGAAAAGCTTATAGTTAGTTCAAGGATCATTTGTTGGCCTTTAGGAGTGTTTTCCAGTCCATTCTGTTGGGGTACCACGCCCTGGCCCCAAAGTCCACTTTCAGCATTCCCTGGGGACCTTGCCACTCCATTCCCTTGCTGTTCCGCTGCACTCCCCCAGTGCTTTGCCTCGGTGTGGTGGGATCAGATCAGGTGCAGTTCCCACACTGTGTCTCCGGTGTTGTCCCCTGTGTTGCCTTTGGTCACTGAGGGGCATCATGTCTCATAGTGGGTCCAGCTATGTTGTTCTCTCTGTGGACTAGCTGCTCTACTCAGGAACATCATCCTCACAGCCTGGTGGGCCAGGCTGTGTTCTACTCTCCTCCTGCCCCTTCATCTGCTACCGTGTGCTTTGATCAGATATGTCCATCTCCCGGAGCTGCAGAGTCAATGTCGTCCTTTGAAACAAATTCTTCTCGGGGGAGGGGCAGGAATCCACTTAATTTTTGGTGCTGGGGCCAGTCTCCCAGACCTCTCCACTGATTCCCTACTTCATGCCTGAATGTTGCATTCAAACCTTGCAGCACTGGGTTGAAGTCTGGTCCCATTTTCCCTGTGGAGATATAAATAATACCCTCCCCTTGGGTGGGTTAGTCCCCCATGCCCCCACTCCCATTTTCTTCCTTATACTCATCCTTTTATTTTCCCACCTCCTCCACCGTTGTCTACCACGTGCATCCCTGGTTTTGATCTGGTCTCTGCCATACTACACAGTCTTCACCCCAAAAATATTTGTATACATTAGCTTTTTCCCCTATGCCCCTTTTGCAATATGTTTTTACTTACCCATCGAGTTTTCTATGGATTTTAGCAATATGTTCTTACTTACCCTTTTGTATGTCTGGATTGCTTTTGTACCCCAGCAAAGATGATAGGTTCTGCCATGTTTCAAGCCTTGCTTATGCCTCTGATTCCCACCCCCTCTGGCACAGTCCTGGAATAAGAAGGAAGGTCCTGTCGACAAAATGCACACTGTCCAACATTAAGACAGACATGTCTTCAGCAAATGGATTCAGTGTCTGAATACCAAAGATAGTTTCATTGCTTATTAACAACATTTTAAACTCTCTGATGAATGTGCAGTGAGGAGATAGTCAACATAATTTTCTCAGACCCACAGAAAGTGCCACGATTGTCCACTTAGGATCATTAAGAAAAAATGGATGTAAATTTTAACAAGACATGTACTCTGGAATAAACTCATTTAGTATTCTCACATATGGCATCTATCTCTTATGTAGAGAAGATCTATATATACACTGTGTATATAGATATGATAATGTTTTCAGCATCAGTTATGAGAACATTTAGAAAATAGGCCCTTTTCCATTCAAGAACATATAATATCTGAAAATGTCCCTACATCTGTCTCTGCAGTGCATTTCAATTTATATTTGCCATCACTTTATGGTGCATACAAATACATGTGCATTTCCATATGTCCCACTATAGGAAGTTCAGGTCTATCATTGCCAGTGCTTAGGAAGTAATCTCTTGCTCTAGAATTCCTGAAGTCCACATCATACAATATTAAAACTCAGATACTCAGTTATTTTCAAGATACGAATAAATTATTTTTAATGTTACCCAGTGTTAGCTAGAAGTAACATTATAAAACCGATTCTAGGATCTTAGCTAATTTTTGCATCATTGCTTGGATAGATTTAAGTTCTAGGAAGAATTTCTCGGAAGGCCCACTATGTGGCACACATGTATCTTTTGAGGGCTAGCTCCAAATCCCAAATGCCCATCAGAGTACTGGGATGATAGTTCCATCCAGGGGTACCAAGCATTCAGTGAGTACTATGCCTATTTACCCTGATCCCGATATGCATGAGCGACACTGACAAGGTGTGTGCTGTGACCAGGAAAAGGCATTTTCCTCACTCACAAACCGCAGACAGCACACAACAGGAACACACACAGCCCAGGGTAGCTCCATGACTCCAAAGTTGCCAGGCAGGGAGTTGGGGAGAATGGACAGTGTCCATGGAAGAAGGACTCTGGAAATCTTTATCCATCCAGTTTTGTATTTCTGGAGTTGTATAACTCACTGCATCGCATACTGTACTAGTTTTCCTACATGGAGACACGAGCCAGAATTGTATCCCTTTAGCCCTGCTTCATATTTAAATAAACCATGAGACTTCAGCGAGGGAGGTGCAATGGTTGGTTCTGATGCCCAGCGACTCTGGAGAGGGATTTCCAAGGACCCGGGAGTACTGACAGCCACTTAGACCATCCAAGGGCCTGCCTGCTCTCAATTACATTTCCATTCCCTGGAATGGGCGATCCAAGAGAATTGCTCCAACCAGGAGGAAACTCATTGCCAGTTTACTAGGGAGTCACTGACATTCGCAGACTACCCAGTCGTGCAGAATTATAGGCATATTTCAGTAAATCGCAGGATTATTCTCTGCCTTCAGTGAACTTTCTGCTTTACACGAGGAGTCTGGAGAGAGGGGATGCAACATGGATATTGTGGAAGTACATTGAAGATCACTCCGCTATGTAGCAGGGGGCGGAGAGCTCTCTCGTGAAGGTAGAGAGGACGCAGACTGTGTATGGGGATGCTGTGCAATCCCGTCCTGCCCCTCTAGGGCTGTGAACTCTGAACAAGGGTCCTTTCTGCACATGAACTGTTACTTCATACTTCATGCGCCTTTCTTGGGGAGTTTGTGACTATGAAGTAAAATGTTTATGTACTTGTGTCATAGACATTTCCACGACTGGTAGTTCTTCCCTCAACGTTCCCAAGTGTAAAAATGACGCATGTTGTAGCTATCAGAACGGCGGAGCTTATTTGGGAAGTTATTTTAAAGTAACAGTGCGAAACAGGGTAGAGAATGAAAGTCCTGGTGGCACCTAAATTCACAGTCAGAAAGATGGCTGGTTGAAGTGTCAGAAGACTCTGCCCATTCCTTTGTTCTGCAGGTTGTGCTGTGGTGGCCAAAGACAGGAGATGAGCCAAACTGACCGTCTCAGGATGGGTCAGAGAGGGGAGGCTGGGAAGGGGCCAGCTCACAGGCAGAAGCTTGAGCCTCTTAGCACCCTGAAGACCTTCCAGCTGTCCTCAGGGTACAGTGTCACAGGTCAGGGGAGATGGTCTCCCAGGAGTAAGAGCAGTTTTTACAAGAGTTAGTGCTGGGCCTGAGCAATAGTTAGCGATGAAAGTCCTGGTTAATGCGGCTGCTCTTTTGAACATCATGTTAGAGAGTAGAACATAAAATAAGTAAGACCCCCTTTTTCAGAACTTGTGAGGAGCAATGATGCCAGGTATAAATTACTATAAAATGTAACAACCTTGCCTAATTGTTGAATGAGTGAAAGTCAAGTGAATTGGTTGTGAAAGCATATTGTAGACCCACAAGCTGGCTGTAAAGTTGCTACCTCCCTGAAGTTTAGTCTACGGTGCCTTAGAATCACACAGTGGTGAAACATCTGACAGGACGTGCTTGGTTACTAAGCGAAAGGTCGATGTGTTGAGTCCACCCAGAAGGCCCTGATAAGAAAAATGTAGTGACTGACTGAAAAATTCCGTTCTTACAAACCTTGGAAAGCATCGTTCTACTTTGATACCGAAGGAGCCATAGTGCATTAGAATGACTCAATAGCAGCGATCTGTCTGTCTGTCTGTCTGCCTGCCTGCCTGCCTCTCTATCTGTCCTCTCTGTATGTATCTATCTAAAATGATATCTTACCTACACAGAGCAAAGACTTAGAGAGTGCCCTTGAGTATATCATAGCAGAAGAGATGCACATGTTTCCTCGAGTGGAGAAAAGTTGGAGCACAACAGCCTTCTCATCTTTTTCTTTTTCTGTAATCGAGCCACGTTTCAGAACCATGCACCTTGTACAGAGAGGGCAGAAAACTGCCTCTTCAGCATCACTGGTCTCCGGGCAGAATAGTCCATCTCGATTCCTGAAGCGCAAAGTCATTCTTTGTGAAAATATTAGGCATGCGAGTGTCTGCCTGACTCCCAAGTCCGCTGGGATAACATCGGATATGCGATATCATCATGTATTCCTCAGTGACCATAAAGGCAGATAGCTTACAGAGGTGGATGGCCACACATGGCCTTGGAATGTCTGCTTCATTAAAATGGAGTTTTTGGAAAAAATGGCTGTGGCATTCACGTTCATATAAATCATTTTAATATCTGCATTTCCTTCTTAAATTTATTGAGATAGGAGACTCTCCTGAAACACCATTTATTTTAAATTTAGTAAGCTCTGAGTGGATTCTTGCTGCACTGAGACACTGCCTCTGGCTGTATTCCAGTTGTCTGATTTTTTTCTCAGCTGCTGGACTGTCTATCGATCTGGTCACCAAAGGTGAGAAAAAAAACAACAACCAAGCTCAACGAAAATTGTATTCAAACTCCTGCGATCATTTTCCCCATTTGTGGCAGCAGGAGGGCAATGGGGGAAGGGATACTTCTCCGCCTCACTGGGGAAATGAGAAAATCACAGCCACACACAATTTATGTAGGTCAGACCACGGCTGCAAGGAGAGTAAGTTTATGTCCATTTCCTCTGAAAAGAAAGTAAAATTGGACGACTCTGAAAATTAGTCCTTTGTCTATTTCAGAAACATCTTATGTAACTGAAAAACCAAGCTGTTTCTGTAATGCCAGATGGAATAGCAGGATTTGCACAAATGTAAAACCTATGGAAAGCCGACAACTACGTTACAGTTCTATTGGCAAACACTTTAGACAAATGAGGAGCGCATCGGCATGCATTGCTATTAATTCCAAATGAACCCAAGCTTATGAAGTGCTGGGTACATTTAAATGACCTAAAGCTCCAATTAGAAAATACATTATTTCAGAATAAGATTTCATATTCACCTTTTTAGGTTCATTTGTGTTAGTGGATATCTCATCATTCTTTATTGAAAGTCATCTCCCACGTCCTAAGTAATAATAAACTTATAACCACAAAAGAAAGAAAGATCAAGGAACTAAGTTGTTATGAAAGGTTTTACTCCATTTTCCTAGTACCAACCTTCCTTTTTGCTCCTTGTTCTAGCTATGTTGGACAAAATGAGATGATTTCATTCTCCTCCAGTGGGATCTTTAGCTTCCTCTGGGACAATGGGGTAGAAGGCCATGGCAGAAGACAGTGGGGAAATATGGACGTGAGCAGAAGCCATCAGAGGGAGAGCCAAGGGGACAAAAAGCCAGGGATGAGAGTAGTCAAAAAGCTTTAAAGCAGACGGAGGCTCACAACAAAGTGACCTAGGAGCTCATTGTGAGACAGGGTGGGCCAGAGCGCACCTTAGGAGGGCCAAGGGTACCACCCTGGCGCCCTGATTAGACCTGGGTAAAGGATTGCACATCGGAGCGAGGGTGAACTGTCACTCACCTATGGACCACTGACTAGGTCTACCTTAATTGAAAAAAGCCGTCAACTGTGAAGATTGACTCTACTTCTTTACCAACTTTTCCCAAACCCTAAATATATAGATGACATATGGTATAAGACAGACAGATAGATAGACAGACAGACATATAGATAGACAGATAGATAGATAGATAGATAGACAGATAGACAGACAGACAGATTTCCAAACTTATGGTCTTCAAATGATTTATGACCATTGAATGTGTTGAATACATTGCTGCTTCACGGCATTTTCTCGACTCCAGTCTTTGGGGAACGGGGTCAACAAGCTTTAATCTGCCCAGAAGCACTTACAGACCATCCTGGGATGGCTTCGAACCAGCAACCTTTAGGTCAGGAGTTTAGTGTATAACACTCAGGTTCTCCCCTACACACCCCTAATGTATTAATAACACAACTCTAAAGACATCTTAATATTCCCCAATCCCTCTCCTTCATCAGAAACAATTCATCCCTCCTTGCTTTCAATCCTATTAGCTCCTGTCTTTTCTGAAGTATTCCACTGATCATACTCTCTCTTCCCTATACTCAATGTCTCCTTCCCTAGCACACATGTTCAGCCTAGCAATATGCTCAAATCTATAAAACAATCATAAAAGGAGCAAAAGGCACAATCAAAGCATTGTTGCTCAGATAACTTTTCACGTTAGCCAGTGACCTAGTTCTTTGAATATCTGGTGGAAGAATCGCCATTTGTGTTTGCTGATAGAACTGAAAATGTGTCCCAACTCTCACCCCAGACCCCACTTCAGAGGTGGATTCTAACATCACCTGGATTTCAAGGGCATGCCAATTAGTCCTGGGGTGGATAGGTTTCCAAATGTTGCTTAACAAAACCAAAGGACCTGAATTATATATAGTCTGTGCTCACGAGTGACATCTCTATTACATTGGGAAAGGGGTATCAAGGGGCATAACCCTGCAATGTATTGTCATGCCTTGGGGCACCCAGTGTTAGGAGGAGGCCTGCTGAAGATGGCACAGCGCCAAACAAAATGCCCCAGCCACCTGGAAATGCTGAGTTCAATCTCCCTGAGCCGGCACTGACTCCGAGTTCCTTTTAGGTAATATTATTGTTTTATTCTTCAAAAGCTAGTTTGCTTTCTCTTTCTTTAATCATAAAACATCCTAATTTGCATGAAAGTTTATAGGAACACAATTTTCAATTTACTTCAATCCTATGCATACATTGAGCACTCCCACAACTCCTAAAGAAAAATTATGGTAAAGATCTCTAAGGAATTTTTTATTAATTTAAAATATAGTTTGAAGTTTGACTTTTTTTTAGCATTCTAATGCACTCTACCATGCATCTGTCTATTTGTCATTCTGTGGCGACTTACATGTTCTCATGATGTTGACAGCTCTGCCACTAATATTTCAAATACCAGGAGGGTCACCCATGATGGACAGAAACACGCTTAAACAAGCTCAGCAGAGCTTCCATAATAAGGGATACGAAGAAGAAAGCCCGGGGGGTTTATTTCTGAAGATTAGCTAATGAAAACCGTATTCAATATGGAATATCCTTTACGCCTTCAACACCCTTATTTGGAACAGGTCATTAGGGAAAAAATGGGTTATTGTAGAAGGCCGTATGTGGTAGAGTGGAAAGGCCATCAGTGGCAGTGAGGAACAGCTTCAGTGAGGTGGACTGACACCAGAGCCTCAACAATGGGCTCAAACATGCCAATGATCCTTCTCTTACTGCGCTTTCCGGGTTGACTAGAGAAACAAATCCAGACACTCGTATACGTACATAAGAGAGAGTTTTCGATCAAGGAGTAATTGTATATAAAGAAATCATTCCAGCCCAGTTCAGAATAAGTCCATGAGTCTGATATTAACTCATATGTCTGATACTAGTCCACAAATTCCTCTTTAGATGCATGCAGCCATGCAGTGGTGCCGAATGCAGGAAGAGCAAAGGCCAGTGGGTGGAAAGTCCTGTGGATCCAGTGTCAGTGGAAAAATTTCGGCACTGGTGTGGGTTTCCATATGGCTCCTCAGCTCCAGGACACTGGCTGCCATCAGAGTGGCTTCATGTGGCTTGTCAACAGAAACGTGTATCAGAGAGAGACAGAATGTGCCATGCCTCCAGGGGGCAAGGCAGGAGTTCCCAGAATCCGCAGGAGAAGGCCATATTTACTAGGAGGGATCAATCAGGGTGTGATCTGATTGACAGGCCAGACTCCACCCCTTCGCTCAAATTGACAGATTATGTAATTGCCACAGTTATGTGTCGCACACAGAGCTGACTCCATGGCCATCAATAACAAGGGCGTAAGATCCCTTCCTACTTGAAATGTCATTTCCCTTGGCATTTTTAGAATAGAGTTTCTCTCTCTCTCTTTTTCCCCCCTAAAACTCAAAATCATTTCTTTTCCTTTGCAAGTCTGTAATCTAGCACTCCTACCAGATTTGCAGACATGGATGTCTACTTTTTACATGTGATATGTATCTTTTATGATTCTCAGGCATCTGAAAGTCGCCATGTCTAAAGTGAGCATTCTGTGCTTCTTTTTATCTAGATCTCTGATTATATTTATATTTCTGCACTTTATTCTTTTACCTCGTTTCACCAAATGCTCAATTGTTCATGATAGAAATTCTCTCTCTCCCATTTCCAGAGTCCACTAAGTACCTAAGTTAATTAAATGCGTAAGTCAATCCATTCTTCATTGTCTCTGTTATAACTGTTGTTCATCAATGCAGTAGTTTTCTTTTTCATTTATCTATTAGCAGTTTTATTGACATGGTGCACATACATACAATTGAATAGCTTAAATCTCTTTAAAAGAGCTGGGCAACCTTTACCACAATCCACTTTAGATCATTTTTCTACACTCATTATCATTAACACCAAGTTTACTACCAACACTCCCTGTCACAACCTTGAGAACCTATTATTATAACTACCATCTCTATAGATTCACTGATCTTGAATTTCATGTAAAGAAAATCACACAGAAAGCAATTACACTAATAAAGTAGAGCGGAAAACCTCAATTAAAAAAACAGAAAATAATAAAACCCAGAACAACATAAATCTGGGTCAAAAGGGTAAACAAATGATAAGGTGTTAAATTTCAACCTAATTATCATAGGAGCCCTGGTGGCCTATTGGACACTACTCACTTGTCTGTCAACTGCAAAATTAGAACTTGCAACCTACCAGGAGTCCTGCCGGAGAAAGATGGGCACCCTACTCTTGCAAAGATTCACAGTTCAGGAACCCCCAGGAGACAGCCCAGCACTCCCTAGAGGGTCACTATAGAAGGTGACTCAGACTTAGAACCAATTCAATGACAATGAGTTTGAGTTTGCCATAGGGAGCAATCTACTTTCAAGGACACTCTGTCTGAGGGCAAAACTATCCATATCCCTTCTCAGAGGGAATCAATAAAGGCTTCATGTGCGTGGACACTCTGCAAATAGATTTTCAGCTTTCACTCTCATCATTAGTCTGCAAACGGGGTGCTCAGAATTTAAGCTATAATGGAATTCCCTCCTCTGATTTGAGATTTTATTTAGTTCTTGGATCACATGGGCTGATAATGCTTCTTCTATGTGCATTTAGTTGTTTCCTTACTTAAATGAGTGTTTATTTTAATGCAAGCTTTTAAAATTCTAGTCCACTATTTTTTTGGCCAGAAAGTCACAATTTGATTTCTTTATCACAATTTTCACTCAGAGCTTCAGGGATTATTTCATAAGGGCAATTGGGGAGCAAAGCCACATCCTAAAAATGAATTTTTCTTCAATTAGTGTTTATAATTAAATGATTAGACCTTTTCTAAACTATTGAAATAACCTCTAAATGACTCATCATCAGTTTGCTTGTCTGTTTTCATGTCCCCCTAAAATACCTTCCATCATCTTTCAAGCCACGATATATTTTAAAAATAAAAACGTCACCATCTCTTTCTCTGAAATATCCATTTACTTGTCCATTGTCATCACATAAATTCTCCCCTCAAGACACAAAGCTCACTCCATTACCTTTGTCAAGGGTTCCTTTTGTTTGCCATATCTGCCATCCCCTTCCTGTTGCTGTCGTTCAAGGCCATCACACCGATTCTGACTCTACGCACTACAATGAGGGCACATTTGTCCAGAGTAAAATTGCTCCATCCGGTTCCCAAAGCTATCCCCTTTCCGAAGGAGATGTCCAGGCTTGCCATCAAGTCCCTACGTGCAGGGGTGAAAGTCTCACATTTCGCTAGCAGTTAAATATTTGTACCATGGACATGAAGCTTATCTCCATATTAGACATGCTGAATCATTCAGCTTTCTTTCTTTTTCTTTTCTTTTTTTCCTTTTTCCCGGTATTTTTTACATTAGATAGTATTTTCTTCTAGGTCAACAACAGATTTTCTCAGATCAAATTTTACTTTTACTGTGAAACCTTTTTACAAATCTCTTTGATCAATCCTTCTGTTGGTCATCTCGATTCCTTCTAGAAAGGCGATTTCATAGCATTGCACACGCTATATCACACTGAAACTTGTTACATTTTTCTTCTATCCTTGAATTTATATTCCATCAGGATAGAGGTAGTCTTATTTGTCATTACACTTGGTTTATAAATGAATAGCAGAAGAATTTAGCTTTCTTCAGGACCATCCTATTTAGCTAAGTGATTCTGAAGTGTTGAATTAAAATATCTTACAAAGTCGGGTGGAGTGGGACACCACATAGACCAAACCTAATCAATATGCAGTAGCCTCGTGGTACACTGTGGAGGACTGAGAAGCTGTACCCTCTCTTCACTGAGGGACATCAACATTAATCAGCATGGATATTGGGATTCTCTATTCATTCTAATGACCTATACTTATTTGTTCCTTAAGTATAATCCAAATTATATAAAGCCTGCCAGCTATCTAACTATTGGAATCAGGAAGGACACATAATCCTCCTTAGGAGTTAGATGTCCTTAGGAATAATTACTTTATTTTCCATATAAGGAATTTCAGAACTGAAGTGGAGAAAATAATTTGTCTCTAATAATATATCCTATTTTAAATCCCATTTCCTCACACACAAACCAATATACCCAATTGCTTATTTAAAATATAGGGGGAGAGGGGAATACATAGAAAATGTAAGGGGCATGGAAAAAGAGACTAAGGATACTATTTTATTAGAATCTCCGTAACCTTGAACATGCATCATTTTATCTGCGGATCAAAAGCCACAGAGGTACAACTGAATGCAAGAATATTTGATGACCCTGGTTCCTATTCCTATTTGATGACCCTGGTTCCTATTCTGGCTGAGCTCCCACTGATACATCCTCTAACATAATGTTTAACACAAATTAAATAAAATACAAGAACACTATGGGTTAGTAGCTGTAGTAGAAGAGAATAATATGCAATCCATTAAATGCAATTTTTAGTTAAAAGGGATTTTAGTTGAGTTCCACTACTGACACGCTATTACTTTATTTCCCATCGTAAAAGCAGCGCAAAGGAGACCTGGTGGCATAGTGGGTGATGGGTTGGACTGCCAAGCACAAAGTCGGGAGTCAAAACCCACCAGATGCTTGAAGAAATGAGGCTTGTGCTCCTGCAGAGAGTTACAGGCTTGGTTGGCTGCAAAGGCAATTCTACCCTGTCCTCTAGGGTGAATGTGCATCGGAATCTGCTTGAGGGCAGTGGATGAGTAGGTGTGAGTGGAAAGCACCAGAACTGCCTTTAACTCCTTACTCCTCTTATCTTGTTGTGTTAGCTGCCTTGGACTTGACGCTTCACTCACGGACATCCCATGCACAATTGGACAAAATGCTGCTTAGCTCACTGTATCCCCATGAATGGGTGAACACTGGACCATTGTTATCCATAGAGTTTTGCTGTCTTAGTCTTGGCATTCCAATGAAAGCTACTCAACATCATAGGGATATAGCAACATGCTTGCCTCCAGTATCAAACACGTGGTAGCTGTACAATAAGTGCATTGCCCAAGATTCGTTCCTGTTTCTCCTTCATGGATAACCTTCCTAGTGTCATTAAGATTATGTGCTCCGCTGAATTCACCTAGTTGCTCCATAGGTCTACTTTCTTAACGATTCCAGCTTGTAAACCTTATTGGGCAGTTCTACCTTGACACACGAGGTTTCTATGAGCTGTAATTGACTCTGCCAGACCCAGCACCAATAACTTCCATATGGGAGTCAAGACTCCTACTACTGAACCACCTTCTTTGTATTCTTTGAACACATTTAATATGTTTATACGGAGTCTTCAGTAATAACTGTTAACCATTAAACTGACTGTGAGAGATGACCCAGGTTTTCATCATGGCTCTCTATGCCTTGCAAGCAAAACCAACTTTTGTTTCAGTTCAGAATCAGCTTTTCCAGGACATTTTTCCTATATGTGAATAACAAACTGTCCTTTGACTCTGACCTGGCTATTTCTTCTCTTCCACCACTATCCACAAAACGCAGGCAAGGGAACTTGTCGGCATACACGTATAGTAATTCTCAGACACTTCACACAATTCGATATCTGAACTCTGTTTCTAATGTTAATGCTAGCTGTCTTTCAGTTTTCATTTGATGTTTTTATTTGTTATGTTTAATCATTTCTATGCAGTAAGATGACCACCAGGGGCCCTGTTGGTATCGTTGGGTTGCGAACTACAAGAGCAGCTTGAAACCATAGTTGCTCAGTTGAAGCAAGACCAGCCTTTACTTCTGTAAAGAGTCAGAATCCACAGGGGCATTTCTAGTGTGTCATATAGGGTAGCTTTGAGTTGGGGTCTGTAAGCGAGAGAGGACCGCTTGGCTGCTGACCCAAAGGCTGGTGGTTTGAACCCAGTAGCAGCTTCACAGGAGAAAAGCTCGGGAGCTATTTCATAAAGATTCTGCCCAAGAAACCCTGTGGGACAGTGATGTTCTTTTTTGTAGGCTTGTTATTCATTGCAATCCACTTGAGGTTATTCAACAACAAATGGATATCTGAGAAGAATTTTTAGGTTTCAAATTGAAAAGCACAAACTCAGGCTGTCAAAGCTTTTGCACACTCGCACCGGTAATCAAATGCTTGTTCTTACAGAAGAAAATGTCAGAACCTAGTTCTGCTGTTTTGAAACTCCATTTCAACTGCAAATGTTGTCCTCTGAGAAATATATTAATAAAATTTTCTAATACATGCTGTGTCCTTCTTCAAATTGTCCACTGATCTGAATACTACTCTTCAACCTGAGCTCCACAATGAGCACTCCACCTTTGCTAACTGTGTGCTGAAAATACCATTCTCGGAAATCTCGTGTAATTATCAAAGTCATGCATTAACTACTTGACCGAGGCTACCATGAGCTTTTAAAAAATATCCATCTTTAAAAAAATAATTTACTACCATCGAGTCCATGCTGACTTCATAGCAACCCTTGCAGATTTCCGGGACTGCAGCTGTTCAGAGAAGTAGAGTCCAAAGCCCAGTCTCCCTTCCATGGATCCGCTGGTAGTTTCCAACTCTCAAGTAGGCAGATTGCAGTCCAATGCTTGACAACTACACCATGAGAGGTCCTTTTTACCATAAAGCATAGGATAAAAATATATATAATTACAGAGGTAAATGTAAACAAATACAAACTGTATCTAAAATGTCTATGCATATTCTAGGCAATAAATCTAGTTGTATACTTTGTCTTCTAAATCGACCTGGTATTTAGGGAAATTGGACGGGCACACATCCTACTTCTTCTCCTAAGGTTGCAGTCAGAAGGTCATTGCATGAAAATATGGAGGGAGCATTAAAGTAGCATATTCTACTTCTTGATTTCATTGCCTTAGAATGTGCACTCGCCCCAATGCGATACCAAATTAATGCCACGACTCTGTAAAATATGAGAGAAAGAATAATCTTGATTCCAAACTTTCAAAGTTACTATGGATGAAAGACTTCATACAAGAACCCTGGGGGCAATCAACTCCCAAGACACAAAGAAGGAAGATCCAGGAAGCAGGAATTTTACAACCTTAAAAGGAGACCCTGTCCGGTGCCCCAAGCTCCTCCCTGAGGCTGCTCTTAGGCAGCCTGCAAGCTTAGAACCTTCCTTTTCAAGACCAGGAGCTGGGCAGTTGCTTAGGATCAGTTTCTGCTGGGTGACAAATGCAATGGTGTGCCCTGCCTCACAGAGAGTGCGCCACACCTGATGACCAGTTGAGAAGTCTACTCCTGGGTCTATAGAGGACTGTGTTTATCAGCTAAGATAAGGAAGAAATTATGGAAGAAGAACATCTTAAGAAATGTTTACATGGGAATCTTCAAGATCTGTATGTCTAATTATCTTAACTAAATATCTCAGTGATTCCTCACCATTCTCCTCCCCACTGCCCAAGACAATATATGCTGTTAACAGTTGATATGCAAAAAAGATAGGGATTCTGAGGAGTCCATAATCCCTTTATCTGATTTAGTTATCCATTTATCAAATCAAGTTTTTGTGCTACAAAGGAATTTTTCTGAAGCTATCCAGATATCATGCCTATGTGTCTTCCCTTCTGAAAACACATGTTGTTATGATGAGAGTCATATCGTGGCTTAAACATCCCAGTGGAGACCATGTGCATTTTGAAGGGAAAAATATGGCATAACTTAGTAAGGTGAAGCTAAGAGAGATGTGATCTTTAAGACAGTGACACAAGTAGAGGACATTGTGTGAAAATGGTCTGAAAGCAGTTAATTACGAAAGCCGTCTGGAGTCTTAAAACTACTAAAAAGGGTACTTGAGCATTTATCCTATGAATTTTCCCTCCATATGAAATGTGATGAGTCTACAGAAATATCATGGGGAAAGGAATCATTGAAATTGTGTAGCAGGTTGAGAACCGGTGTCTCTTATCCACCAAGGCACCCAGAATGGAGCTGCTTCATGGGCAGTTGATAGCAGATGATCATAATTAACACCGAAAGACTTACTAATGTGGAAAAAATGCCTCGTGAATAAACATAAGCAGGTGAATTTGATTCAATGAGCAGTGAAAAATCTCTGAGGCAAAAATGGTCCATTTCCCCGTCATTGATTTTCACTCTCCACTGAACCATGTTTCTTAATTTATTTTCTATTACAATTTTTTTTTGACAGTGGGTAGGTTCCTTCAACAGATTTCATGACCTCAATAACTCCAAAATTCTGGAGAACTACTTAGGGAGCCGATGGGCTCTTTAAGCAGTAGGAACCACATGGACCTCATTTGACCAAGGGAAGAAGTCTCCTTAGAACTTCCCCCCCCCCCCAAGGTCATATTGACACGTAAGTCTATCATCAAATTATGACAGGCATGTTCTAAAACTGGCATATTTTAGCATCATATAATATTGACTGGATTTTTTCTCATTGATTTTATCTTATTCATACTATTCTCATTCAAAGGCTCTATAGAAATAGCCCTGTTGCTGTTAGATACCATCAAGTCTATCCCAAGTCATAGCAACTCTATGCACCAACTGGGAGTGTGCAGACCTCATGATTGTTACTTTATTTGAGTGCACTATTGCAAATAGTGTGTAAAAACCTACCTGTTTTCACTGCCCCTCCACTTTGCCAAGCATGACATCGTTCTCCAGGGACTAGTCTCTCCTGATAACCTATAAAATACATGAGAAGAAGTCTCACCATCCTTGCCTGGAAAGAGTATGTTGCCTTTACTTTTTCCAAGACCAGCCTGAGTGTCTTTTTGGCGGTCCATGGTCCTTTCAATGCCCTTTGCTAAGAACATCATTCAAATGTGCTAACTTTTGTGCAGTGTTCTTTCTTCAATGTTTGCAAGGCAATGGGAAACACCATGGCTTGGGTCGAGTGCACCTTAGTTCCAAAGTAACCTCCTTGTTCTTCAACGCTTGAAGGTGTGGTGCAGCCGGTGTACCTGGAGCAGTGTGCCATTTGCATCCCGGCAGCACGCAAGCCACCACTCGACTGTCAGTCCATCAGTACAGGGGTGACTTGTGTGTCACTGATGCTGGAAGCGATATCACTGGTATTTCAAATACCGGCAGGTGCAACCAAAATGAAGAGGTCTCAGCAGAGCTTCCAAATTACGAAAGGAAGCGATTCTTTTACAAAGAAAATCTTTGTCCACCTTGGGGGAATTAGCCACCGAAGACCTGGTGGGGAGAAACAAATAGGTTTAAACATTGATCATCTCTTGATAGCCAAATAAAACAGCAACATTTAGAGAAGAAATGATAAGTAATATTGAGAGAATTTCACTTGAGTAAATTGAATGGACATGTCATAAGGGGCAAGAGGCTCAAAATAAAGTGGCTGCCATTTTTAAGTCAACCTTCCCACCGACCTAAAGTGTATTAATATTGTGGTGGCATCCTTATGTCTAAATCTGCTAGGCGATGAGTTATGTAAGGTAGCAAATTTCCTATATTCTCTTGCGTGGTCTCCTAACCAAATAGAATCCCCAGAACAAAGTTGGTACTCAATTAACACTAATTGAATGCATAAATTAAGTTATTTAGATATCTGTGTATGATTGGATTAGGGCAAAATTTTGAATTCTAAAACTTATTTAAAATATTACTTATATTTAATAATAAAAAGAACAGAAAAGGAGGAATCAGCTGAATAATTGCCATCGCAGTGTGTATTGTGCCAATCAATAAGCATTGATTTAATGCCATTGGAATCATGAAAAGCACACAAATTCATCCATGCGCATACGCCGCATAAATGGCTCACATAAATGATGTACAACATTAATTTTCCTAGCTCTATATTTCACCAAATATTTTAATTTAAATTATGTCATTAAGAAACAAAGTTATTTTGGTTATTTACATTTCTTTCTTATATTTAAAAAAAGAAAGCCTTACTTAAAAACCACCTTGAGGAATATGTCAGAAAGCCACTAACATTTACACCTAATAATAGACAAACCAATTTGCTCTTCATAGAGTTGTACCTCATGCAAATATTAACAGGGCTTCCTCCAATCACAATGAAAACACAATGGATCTTTTTTTCGAAGGCATCTCTACCCTTTTCTGTAAATGATGTGACTTCTTCATTTTTAATTCAGGTTGATGTCCTCAAAGCAATCGACATTTGTACCCATGCCAGCGATAGGTAACCAAATAGACTGCGCGGACAAGATGCTGTTATCAACCAGGGACGCCGCATTGTCTCCGCCGCCTATGTTGAAATTAGTGCATGGTTAACATCAGCAGTTAGGCCTGCTCTGTACATTGTAGTTGTGAGCATGAAATGGGACAGGGAGTGTAAACTATTGAGCAAAGAATTCAGCAAATAGTGAAAGATCAGTAAACAATCATGTGGGTGAAGATGGTGACTTCAGGTGAACACAGAAAAGCATCGGAAGATATAAAAAAAAAAGAAGGGAGATCTAGATGAAAACAGTGGGAAATTAGTAGAAAATTGATATTATATTAAAATATACATGTACTTTAAAATGGATCTGATGAGAAGTAAAATGGAATAATGTAAGTACTAGAAATCAGTGTAACAAGAATAAGTCAAAGAAAATAGAATAAGTGATTTTAAAAAGTGATGAATTATGAGAACTTTCAAAGGAGTCTGATAGCTTTAATATCAAATTTGAATGATTACATAATGAAGTAATCAGAGAACAGAAATAAATTTGGGTGAAATCAGTTCAGGGACAGAGAAGACAGCTGGGTGCTGTTTCAGAAATGTTGGGAAGTGGTAGCCAAAAACATGAACACGTCAATAACGTCACTCACAGTGAGAATTTAAGCTTACATTGCATCTATGGGCATGGATTTGAGGCTCATCGTTTTGATGATATTTTAAAGCTCAGTAATAAGAAAATTTTATAAAAAGAATATAAAGAATAGGATTCTTCTTAGCCACTTAGTTCTTCTTCATGTCAGAAGATTTCTCCTCAGCCTCTTCCCCTAAGTTATGATGCCTCTTCCCCTAAATTATGGAGCTTATAGATACCAACCTTTTCTAATGACAAAATAATTCATTTATACACACATGTTCGTGTGTATACACAGAAACATGACTTGTAACTATGTGCCTCCTTTACTGGGAAGCTACGTAGAAGGCGGAGCAAAGAAAAGTGACTTTAGTATTGTCTTCCTCCCTCCATGGCTTTATAAAAGTCGTCTGGAAAACATCCATATCTATCACAGCCAGTTGTGATGAAGCTGAGCTCTTTAATAAAAAGTGTTTTTCCAGTTGTAAGGGTATAAATATAAGATGATTGTACCTGGTTACCTAGAACAGCTGGAGGCATCTGTCAATTCATTTTTCATTTGAGGTGTTGCCTTACCTCCACTATCTTGTATAAACAAACCAATGTGACAAAAATAAAACACCAGACAAACTCTTTAATGAAGTCAACTTGGCTAGAACATTATGCTCAGTAGTTTGGCCCTTGTGTAATGATGTATTTTGACAACGCACAAATTTATGTGATTGACAAATGTAATCTGGAAGCTATGTAATAATGCAGTTATCCTCTATTTTAGGATATGATGTAATTACTTCCAGGATGCAAATGATCTTAACTAGCAGCCAATCAGCTATAAGGGGAGTTTTCCTATGTCTGCGGCCTTCTTCTAAGATCTATGGACCTTCTGGCAAAATTCACTGTCTGCTTTGCTCACTCTAGATCCTACAACCAAGTTGTCATCATCTGACCTCTAGTTCTTGGGGCTTGAGTCTGCTGAGTCTTGGAATTTCCCTGCCTTCACTGTCCATGAGACAGCTGCCAGTTATATGGTCTACAATCTTTCATTCCTCAGCCCCTGTACATGAGACAAGAGACCTCTCTAGCCTGCCCCACCAAGTTGGGATTTACCATTCTTGACAATCATATTTTACTGCTGTTGCTTCTCCAAAAGACCAATCGCACCCATTACCCTCCCGTATGAATCATAGTAACTTAAAGGACAGCATCAACTTCCCATTAGGGTTTTCAAGACTAGAATTTGTTTGGAAGCAAACTGCCACACACTTCTCCCCTGGAGCTTTTGATTGGTTCAAACTACTGACACTTCGTTTAGTAGCCAACCACACAACCCCTAGTCCATCGGGGCTCCTTCAGAAATTTAGTTTACTTAAATATTTTCCTACAATCTCTTTGTCTTTTTGTCATACAAGGCTATATAGGATAAAGATCTTAGAACATAAACAAAACATATCTAGATTTAAAAATTGGAAATATAGGTTTCCTCCAAATGAATAAATGGGGATAGCATAGCTGGTTTATAGAAAAATCATTACTAAATCATCTATCCTTATTTCTGAGTGAAGACAGTAAATCCACATTTATTCTCAGAGTCTGTTTTATCAAGAATGACATGTATGTTTGTTATTACATGAAACTTCAAGATAATGAGCTGTTTTTCTCTATGATGCATTTTACATACAATTTCCCATTGTGAGTTAAACCCCTTACAATAGCTATTTCCTCTTATATAGAAGGTCTTTTAGCATCTATGATGGAAAATGTGATTGCCTGTATGGAGAGGTTAGATAAACAAGGGAATTAAGAAAGATTTCTAACTTTAGGAAATTTTTAAACCTACTGTATTTTCACTATTTTGATTAATTCTTGTTTTATTAAAAAAGAAACTTTATATAACCCTAACCATCATACCAGTGGTTCAAACCCACCAGCTGACACAAAGGAGAGAGCTGACTATTTATTCTTGTTGAGCTCTACATGCCCAGAAACCCCAGAGGGCAGGGATACTCGGTCTTACTGGGTTATAGGAGTCAGAGTCAACTCAATGGAAGTGGGCTCGGTTTGGGTGTAAATATAAATAATGGAGCTAAATAATATATACAAATACTCATGTACTTAAAAGTTTTAAAATATCAACATTTTTATTAAACCAAGTTTTAATTTGCTATAGTAAACTTATTAAACAAACTTATGAAATTATGTGAAGTTTAAACATTATATTTTATCTTATTTTTTCTTCCCTGGGATTTATTATAGAATTTAAAATTTCATTACTTAGTTCACATGAGATACAAAAGCATTATGTTGTTTCCTAGATTTAATTAATTTAAATTAAGAAACAACCAATATATCTAAACTTTTATACCCTCTTCATTATAAATTTAACATACTTTAAATTAACCCTGAATGGATAAGAGTATAAACATTTGTTTTAATCTTTTCATGACTATTTTGGGAGTAAGGGAGAATAGATATTTTATCAGAATTCTTATCTTGGCTTTTATGCTTATCTGAAATATTAAACATGCCTTTTAACATAAACCAGTAAAATGCTAAAAATTACATACACATGCTAATCATGGAAAAAGTACCTTTCAAAGTAGAGGTAATAAGCACAATATTTTAGAATTGCTTTTTAAATTGTTATGTCATATATCTCATAGTTTTGCAATATGGTTTTATTACTAACATAACACAGAATTAGGTCATTCACAAATTTGTTGCAATTAATGTTTCCAAACAAAGTAAAGATAAAGTGATGTTAATCTTTTCATAAATTCCCAAGGTAAAGAATGCTTCTTTTACAACTCTGTGTCTAATGGCATGCTCTATTATAAATCTATGAACAGCTACCTCAGTAACATTTCAGACTGTTATCTGAAAGCCACTTATTTCTTCAAGTTATCCTTAAAGTGTCCTAGCTACCTATAGTGAAATTTGTCATTTGTATATAGCAAAAACAACAAAATCACTGCCATTGAGTCTTTTCCAACTCATAGCGACCATAGGTAGGGTTTCTAAGCCTATAAATCTTTATAGAATCAGATTGTCTCCTTGCTCTCCAGCGGAGTACTGGGAGATTGGTACTATGAACCTTGCTGAAGTGCATTTGTTACTTGGCAGCACCACTGGGAGTACGGGCATTTGTATATATGGAGTATATCAGCATGATAAGGCATTTACCCAGACAGAAAATCATATCAATGTGAATAAAGTCTAGTGCAGAGTAGAGACCCAAAGCCCATTTGTAGACAGTTGGACATCCCCTTACAGGAGGATCACAAGGAAGGCATGAGCCAGTCAGGGTACATGGTAGCATCGATTAAACATACAACTTTCTTCCAGTTCTTTAATGCTTCTTCTCCCACTATCATGACCTTAATTCTACCTTACAAATCAGGCTAGACCAGAGCATGTACACTGATAAAGATAAGAGCTGGAAACACAGAGAATCCAGGACTGATAAACCCCTCAGGACCAATAATAAGAGTAGTGATACCAGGAGAGTAAGGGGAAGGTGGGGGGAGAAAGGAGAAACCTATCACAATGATCTACATATAACCCCCTCCAGGGGGACAGACATCAGAAAAGTGGGTGAAGGAAGACGTTGGTCAGTGTAAGACATGAAAAAATAATAATAATTTATAAATTATAAAGTATTCATGAGGGAGGGAGGGTGGATTAGGGAGGGGAAAATGAGGAGCTGATACCAAGGGCTCAAGTAAAAAGAAAATGTTTTGAGAGTGATGATGCCAACAAATTTACAAATGTGCTTGACACAATGGATGTATGTATGGATTGTGATTAGAGCTATATGAGCCCTTGAAAAAATGATTAAAAATTAATGAATTAAAACTAAAATAAAAATAAGAAATTTAATTTAGATATTACTTAGATTCTAAAACTCTGAATCTCCTAGAGTGTCCCTGTTTGTCCAGCAGATACCAAAGGTACCAGGTAATTATGCATATGCTCTTGAAGGATGGACTCTGAGTGAAGTATAACTATTTTCTACAGATGGTTAACAAGTTACTCCATTGGTGTAGTTATAAGTCATGCATATATTTTTCAAGTTAGATAGCTGACCTTAAAGTACTGACTACTGACCCATGGGTGGTAAATTGATGCCAATTCAAAAGGTAATGTATTTATAAAAAGTAATGATTATTTACCAAGACATGAATTAAATTAATTTGATTGCCTAACTACAGTTTTCAGCTGAATGCTAAAATCTTGCTCAACAGAATAAACACACCAAATGCAGCTTCTGTAAGATGTTTTTTTTCCAACTCAGTGTATTTAGTTGCTATAAAAAGTATTTTGTAACTCAAGACCAGTAGTCAATTATTTTCTTTCATGAATAAAATCTTTCAATAAAGTATATTTTATAGGACACATTTCATCCTGTTATATTTCTAGCTTGAAACAAAACATTGAAAGATATTAGACTTGCCAATACTTATTGTTTGAGTGCAATGTTCCTAAAATGATTTATGGTGTTGGACAAGATGTCTCATGTAAAAAATGACTGACAGGTCATTGAAAGAGAAACACATTAGTTCATGAGGGATTTATGTGAAATAAGAAAAAGAATCACAAGGCCAAAGGGATGCTTTTTTAATCAAGCATTAACATACCAGATGCTGTTAAGGTGATTCTCACTCATGGCAACACTTGTGTGTCAGAGTAGAATTGTGTTTAGTTTTCAATGATGGATTTTTTTGGAAATATGTAGACCATCAGTCCTGTGGAGGGACCTTTGGGTAGATTTGAACTGCTAACCTTTTATCAAATAAGTTCAGTAATCTTTTATACCACTCAGACTGGTGTAATGTCTAAATTTGTCTTCTCTATTTTATATCTCTGGATTCTAACATCCATTTTAATGACTAGACAGATCTCATAGCAAAATTCCTGATGAAAGGGTTTATTAAGCAAGTTATCAAGTTGTAATGCCAGGGAGAAATGCTTGGGATTGAATTGTTTCTTAGGACGTGCTCCAAAGTTCTTTCAGGTCTGGTAATGAATTCCCAAGGATACCTCCCTCCCCTACTATAAACCTCAACCTGAAGGCATTCACCCCAATCTCTGTGGGCCAGCAAACTCAGATCCTTAAATGTATTGTCCAGAGACCGGCATTCTGATTAACCTCAGCCTAAAGGCACCGGCGCCCACTCCATTGACTCAGCAAACCCAACATCTCCACTGAAATGCCCCAAGTAACCCTACTCTGCAAACCAGCCACCTGTACAAAAGTACTCAGCTCTTACTCTCCTTGGTTCGGAAAGGCTATCACTGTGGTCCATACTCTGGTTTCCAGTTCTGCTGTGCTCCTTTGATGTAATAGCCTTCTTCTAGACCAAGAAGATTACTCTTTCGGAGCGGAAAACCTCTTTCTCCAAGATGGCAGCCAGTGGTTCTGAACTGCTGACCTTGCGGTTTAGAACTCGAACTCATGCTAGCAGGGATCTTTACTTCAAGACAAGAAGATTTAAAGAACTAACATGAATATATATGTATATATTTACATATATTTACTTAAATAACTGGAAGGAATTACAAATGAAGTATATATTTAATCTATATTTTATGGTTTATGTCATTCTTTTCCTAGTAGACTTTGCTTTCTTCAATTTTATATCCATTTCAAAACTGGTTTTTGTGAAAGATAAAAAAAATCTTCAGGTACACAAATAAAAAAATTATAATGCTTGCATTACAACTTCAATATTGATGTAGAAATCAGTAAAAAAGACAGAAATCTGTGGTCCTTTTCAGACCACATTTACTGTACCCCACATCAACTTTACCATTCTCTGAACCAACGGATCATTTCAAGCTTTTACAGCATTTTCTGATATGTTTGAAGGAAACTAATTCATTTTTATAATATGTGTTTACCCTAAAAAGACCACACCTAATTCTGGAATTTAAAATAGAAAGATAGGATTATATTTTCCTAAAGACTAAAAACCTGACCATAAGGCGTGACAATTATAACTTGAACATGTTTTCTTTAAGGAATTCTATTAGCTTGTCTGTATTTGAAAGGCATGTCCTCCCTTGCATTTGGGGGTCGGAAGTGCTGAAGAACAGCATTCAGTGGGAACACAGCTGGAACTCGAGCATGCTATTCAAAGTCATGCTGACGAAACTGAGGCAAAGCAGCTAAGGCAATGTGGTGATCACATACATTGCACATTGGTTTGAAAATCCATTCTTTGTAAAATGGTAACAGTCAACAATGGTAACAATTTATGTCTCATCCCCTTTTTCCTGTTTATTGCCAGTGTATTCAGTATAAGTAGAGCCTAAAACTTACCTTAATACCCCTGCTCCTCTCAAAGACCTCTTACCTCTTGCTTATAAGGCACCATGCCATAATCATGTCACATTTTCTGTTTTGGAAAGATCGCAAAGTCCACTGCCTTCTTGGCCTTACTGGCACACATTTAGAACTATTGCTTCCCAACGGTATCAAGATTTATTTAAATCATTTTATTGGGGACTCATACTAACTACTCTTCTCACAATCCATACAGACATCAATTGTGTCAAGCACATTTGTACATTCATTGTCCTCATCATTCTCTAAATATTTGTCTCCACTAAGCCCTAGGTATCAGCTCATATCCTCCCCTCCTTCCCTGCTGCCCCCCTCCTTCATGAACCCTTGATAATTTATAAATTATAATTATTTTGTCATGTCTTACACTGCCCAATGTCTCCGTTCACCCACTTTTCTGTTGTCCATCCCCCACGGAGGAGGTTATATATAGATCCTTGTAATCGGTTCCCCCTTTTTACCCCACCTTCCCTCTGCCATTCAGTATCCTGCAGGGATCATCCGTCCTGGATTCCCTGTGTTTCCAGTTCCTATCTGTACCAGTGTACATCCTCTGGTCTAGCCAGATTTGTAAGTAGACTTGGGATTATGATAGTTGGGAGGAGGAAGCATTTAAGAATTAGAGGAAAGTTGTATGTTTCATCGTTGCTACACTGCAACCTGACTGGCTCATCTTCTCCCCGCAACCCTTGTGTAAGGAGGTGCCCCATTACCTACAAATGGGCTTTGGGTCTCCACTCTGTACTCCCCTCATTTATAGTGATATGATTTTTTTGTTCTTTGATGCCTGATACCTGATTCCTTTGATACCTCGTGGTCACAGAGGCTGATGTGCTTCTTGCATGTGGGCTTTGTTGCTTCTGAGCTAGATGGCTCCTTCTTTACCTGCAAGACCCTAGATGCTATATCTTTTGATAGCCAGGCACCATCAACTTTCTTCACCACATTTGCTTATGCACACATTTATCTTCAGTGATTGTGTACCCTATATCCTTGAGCTTTCCCTTAGATTCAGTGTGGTGCTCAAATTTGGGAGGATATTTGTTTTATTTTGAATCTTTATCTCCATTTTGTGATAAAATATTGAAGTTGACAGATATGAAAAGAATTGTCTCAGTCATAGAACTCAGGTCTATCCGTTTCCCAAAATGTATGTTCTATTGCATAAAATGTTATGACTCTGATTTTCAGCCTGAGAAACTGGAAAGCTGATCAAGTAATTAATAATTAACCACCGTGTCACCAACATTCCTTCCCTAAAGATTCTTGTTCTGGGAGCATCAGTAGATTTCTGACTTAGAGTGATTTTATAGCCATGGGACACAGTACAGCTACCTGACAGGATTTTCTAGGACAGGGTTTTCAAGAAATCAAACGTATGGTCAAGTCATTTCTAACACATAGCAGTCCTGTAAGGGTAGAATTTTGTGGGTTTCTAAGACTGTAATTCTCTATGGGAGTAGAAAGCCTCATTTTTTTCCCCTGGCAAATTCGCATGTTTGTTTGTTTTTAATTTCCTATTTCTTTCATAAATTTTTGGAAGTCCACTCTGCTATATGTACAAACTCTGCTATATGTACAAACATGAAGTGAATTAAAATAGAGCTCTCAAACTTGCTTGTCAAATTATTAAAACATGATTTTACCAAGGAATAATACTATTCTTTTTGCTGTTTGGGGTTATGGTTAATTAGGGTTTTTCTTATTGTGAGGCATAGCATTTTCTCATTTTTTTCTGTATTTTAATTGCATTTTTGTATGTTTAGTGATTAGTAATTTGGAATCATAGCTTGTTGGTTGGTTTCCATTCAAAGTAAATCTCAAAGTTACAGTGGTTTAGATATATCAAATAAGAAATGTATTGTGTCATTTTTCTCCTGTTTTTTGTTTTTTTTTTTGCTTTCAGGTTTTTAAAAAAATGTATTGTACTTCCACCACAGCACATGACATTGGAGCAACTGTAACATGGCAAAATGAATTTTTAAAGAATATAATTAAATTTAAATATAAAGTACTGATTCAAATTTACAAAATAAGAAATGGACTACATGATTGTTATAATTTTCTTTGTGGCTTCGAATGATTGTTCTTTCCAATTGACTATTCATTTCTTGTCTTCCAGCTGCTCAATTTATGAGTTGATTATCATGTAGAAAGTGTCAAGAAGGAAATGTACACTAGTTTTAGGGGGCTCTAAGGATTTTAGTAATAAACACTTTCTATATAAAATTATTGTGCAGCTGGGAAAAAAGAATTTGCTTCTATTCATTATTGTATCACTTTTTAAAAATTTACTATGCAGGTTGTAGAAATAAGCTATAAAACTCTACAGGTTTGCGATTGTTAAAATGTTTTATTAAGACATATATTTGGCTTGCTGCCCCCATTTTACTTTAGTGACTGAGACCTACTTAAAAGAACATTCTATTTCTCTGAGTAGTGCCTTGTCATGGGCTCAATAGTAATGGAGGGACATTGCCCCCAGCAGGGAAAAAAGTGAATAGAAATAGAGATCGACTCTAGCAATCTATCTAAAATATAATGAAATATGAGTATGAGAAATTGCACACATTGACAAGAAATAACCTTAGGAATAAACATGTTATATCACTAGTTGTTGAGTTAGTACTATTTTTAAATCATCTACATTTTTAGGATGAAAAAACCTGAAAGAAAAATACCTTTATATAAACTATACTGAAAATCATAGTGAATTTAAAGTGGCTTAGAGTTAACATGTGTGCTCAGAACACTATCAATATTTTATAGGGATTAAAAACAACGAGTTAGTTGCATATCAGAATTGGACATAAGCTTTTTAAAATATCTTAAAATAAGTTAATAGTTTGGCCTGTAAGCCTTATGAAATCAGAGGTAAATGTGCTTGTTTGAACCTGTTCCGGATGATCTCATTTTCACAATATTTATAGATTATAAATTTGTGGGCTTCTTTTTCTTTCAAATATAAAGAAATTATACTGTAGACACAGCAAAAAGTGGTATTTGATATTTCCTTCTCTGTGACATTGTTCTGAAACATTGTACCACAATTACAATGGGCAATTCAAAATTTATGATGCACTGAATAATTTATTACTACATTTCAGGTTGACTTTTTTTTTAGCTTACAGAAGAGATGAGCATTTTGAGATATTGTCAGACATAGGCCTTTAAGTTATTTTTATTCGCTCCCTCTAGCTTGTTCTCCTCCAACCTCCTCTAAAATGTAAGGAGCCCAGTTGGTGTAGTGGTTAAAGAGCTGAGCTACTAACCCTGCAGGTTGGTGGTTTGAACCCACCTGGCACTACCTGTGAGATGAAGCTATGGCAGCCTGCTTCTATAACGGTTTACGGGCTGGAGTCCTGATGAGGCAGTTTTACTCTGTTCGATGGGCTCACTGTGAATAGAAATCCACAGCCATGGGGACGGGTCTCAAACTGAGAGTTTGGGAACATCTCAGTGTCTGTGATAAGATTGAGTTTATGTACGGTTGACATTTAAAATAAAATGTGATTGCAGAAAATGTAGAAGGTAAGGCGTCTGTTAGAGGAACTTAATATATTGCATAGCCTTGTAGTTTTCATCAGATTTGAAAGATTTATTCTGTCATAATAAATGATAGTATCTGTAAACTTGAACTTTCTCTTGGATTATAAAATAGTCATTGAAAAAAATTAATTGGACGGTAAAGAATTTAAATACTGTGCTTAAATACTCTGCGGTAGGTTGCAGGTATTCTAATTTTGTTTGAAATTAATTCCAAAGTTCCAATAGAGAAATATATCCCCTTGCATTTAGAAATATCAAGTCATCTCTCTACCTTTCAAAGATAAGAAATCTCTATGGATTATAATGTGTGATTAAAGCACATCCTTTCTATAGTAAACCACGTGTGTTGTTATGGCATTGTTTTCTGAGAAATAATACTGTGGAAATAGACACTTTTCAATTACTTTCTGAGCACCCAGCATTGAGGAGCTCTCTGCTCCCATCACGACGGCTGCCACTCTAAGTGTGAGCGAAAGAAATAACTCAGGACCATTGCAAAAGATATTTAAAAATCAAATTGGGAAAATATGTACAGCAACACAATTTACAACAGATCAAGAGTCAAATATGATAGCACCATGCCTAGATACTCTCAAGAAATGCCTGATGAAATGGGTGGATCCAGCTTATAGGTGTTGCCAATAATATCTGTGGGTTTTTGTGTGTTGGTTTGCTTGCTTTTTGGACACTAAATTTTAGAAAGAAGTTTTTTGGTTTTTTTTTTTGCGTATCTCATTGATTCTCCCACATAACTTAAATGTGCTAAATAAAATACATCTTTTCATTTTATTTTAAATTTCAACATTCTCTTTTGGAAATTATTTTATTATAGCGCATTATTATATTATTGAAAACTTCAAAAAGCATTTGCTACCCCCGAATATCTTTGCTGAAATGCCCAGTTGGTGCCAATAGTTAACACACTTGTTAGCCAAGGAGGAAAAATCAAAGCCATTCCTCCAGATGTGCCTGGAAAGACACAGCTGGTAATCTAGTTCTGAAAAAGAACCCATTGAAAACCCTAGGCAGCCCATTTCTACTTGGGTTTAAAGGGATTACCATGAGAGTCAATTGCATGGCAGCTGGTTACAGATTTCATTCTCCTTGCTAGAAGATAAGACTTTAAGTTTCCTTCAAATTACTTAGGTTTGCTATTTACATTTTTCCCCAGGTTAAATCAGTATGAGACAGCATCTACACAAAACACAAACATGAGTAGGTCTTATTTTGTATTGATCAGCATTCTAACACAAGAGAGCTTAATATGAATTCAGTTTGCTTCTCCTGACTTTTGAAATTTGAGATTTGCTTCAAACCACTGGGGCTCTCAGTGCCTTCCTTTCCTCAGGTATTACTGTGACATTGCTAAATTATATTCTAGGAAATTGGACCCAGAGTGATTCTCTGGAGTTCGGGAAAGCGTTGTTTGTAAACAGAAACAGGCAAGCAACTAGGGGTCCCTGATGCAGGTTAAGAGCATCAGAAGGCTATCCACATACGTTGGTGGGGAGCGTGCCAGTCGCTCTCTTCCCAGCATCTGATTTGGTCTCTTCCCATTCACTGGTTTACAGTGTCCAACTTCCTGATTGGGCATAGAACTTGGTTTTCTGTGGCTGCACACATCTGACAGGAGGGTCATTTCCCTAGTCTAGGGTTTTGAAAAGAGCAATAAAAGTCACAGGAAATAATCCAGGATGCAGAGAGGAGCTCTGGGTAAAGCATCGCCACCGTGGGCCCGGTTTCTCAGGTGCCCTCTCTCCCACTTTGAGGTTCAGCCATTAGACACTTGGGGCAACTTAGAAGTCGCCCTTCATTTCCAATATCCCCAACAGACCCGGAGATTTCTGTGGCTCTTGCCAAGCTAATTTCCCCAAGATTAAGAGAACAGATAATTTGATAGTCATCTGGACACCAATAAACATTCTACACTTACAAAGCGTTAAATGCATGTACTTCACGGAGACCCATTTTGGCCAAGCCTGAAGAGGTGAAAAGAGTGGAGATACGTGTGCGAGTCATCATCAGTCAGCAGAATCGCCCACGTAATTAAAGGCGAAATCCCCGTTGGCAGTGATACATTTGCGGGGAAGGGAACTTTGCCCTCTCATGAATGAAAGATGTTTGAATTCGGACACCACGGGAATAGCTTGTGAAATCTTGACGTGTCCAAGTAAATTTCTAATTATAGAAAGATTCTCATTAAGTAGTGAACAAGTATAATTACAGAACGGGTTTTCACTTAATTAGAATCTCATCAGAGCTTCCATCTGCATCAAGATTTTGATAATAGAGGTCAGGACCTTTTGGGGTTGTTGGGGAAAAGTAGGTCAAAATATGAGGGAGTTTTAGCTCTGTCATGAAGTTTGGGGCATAAATAAGTTTTATTGAGTTGTGGGGAAGTCACAGACAGAAAACAAATGTGGCCATAAAATGGAAAAGGTAGGTGTCAGCATGATTCATATTGGGAATACCTGCTAAGCAATGATGCCCTTAGCATTATAAATTAAGTATAACCCAGCATTACTTTGTTCAGTGGTCTGTGTTTCCAGATGAGAGAAATAACAACAGTGAAAAAGAACCACCCCCCCAACCGAAAAAAATTAAACTCTATAACAGCAAATTTGCTGTTTAATGCAAGATTTCACGTATGGAATCAGTAGCTTGCTCGTAAAATTTAGACAGACATTCCCCTAGGAAACCATAAAACAATTTGAGAAGAAACCTTCAATCGAACAATGTAAATTTATACTGCATGTTAATTATAGCAACACATGGGAATCTACTTCATTAGAACATGGACAGGAGATGGATAAACAACCTTATTTGGTGTACATTTATTTTCACATGTATAATGACAAACTTAAAATTCTAAATATTATCTCCCTTACTTTGATGGCTTTTTAAGTAAACAATTATTATTTATGTGGTTTGGAGACCTTTTGACAAAGATAATTGTTTTATTATTATTATTTTAAATGAAAGATGCCTTGCTGTGTACCCAGCGCTTCTCTGGGGGAGGGGGAATATAATGATGTATAAACCAAAATATTAACCTTGAGGAATTCAAGAACATAGGCCTGAGTCATAATCTGTTAAACCTCATGAAGGTACCCTATAAAATCATGGAGCAGAAAGTAAAATTAACAAATGGGTTTTCAGTGCCAACTATACCAAAGTGGAGAATTTAACCATACACTGAAAAACATTTTGCTGGGGTCCTGCTACTAGCCTGTCCCAGTGTCCACTGCCATCAGCAGGATGTAGATGCCCCTTCCTTTGACACCGAGATTCTGTGATTTAAGTAATAGCTACCATGCTTGATGGGCCGCTTGAGTGATCCCATACAATGCAAGTAGGAAGAACGGGTTAAAACTACACATTGCTCTATGCCATTAACGTATGTGCATAAAATCCCATTTCTGATAAATGATAAACAACCATATAAGGTCTTTAGCTATTTCTTTTCATGAAATGTACTGGTAAAGATTTAATAATTCAAATCAGTGTATACTTATTTAGTGAGCACTTGGTCTAAGGCATTGCACTAACAATTGAAGAAATTCAGGATTTAACAATGTAGCCCCTCCCTTCAAGGACGTTAAGATTGAGTGGGGGAAGTGAAAAATCAGCTAAGAAATCTTAACACAAAACAAAATGAACTAAGTGCTAAATCAAGGTACAGGTAATTGGCTGCATTAGAATAAAATGTTTTCATTTCTCTCCCTCTGATTGGACACTGGCTTTTTTAGGTGCCTCCCTATCTAAAATGAATTAATAAATGGGAGATCTTTCCAACTAGTGTCTCTCCTTCTTACAGGTTAATCCCCTTCCCTCCAATATGATCTACTCTTAGTGTGACCTTATAATTCAGTGTCCAAGAGGGGGGTTGTTTTTTTAATTGAAGAGGGTTATGACTAATTACACCAATATACCTAATCAGATCAATATAACTGGCATAAGCTGGGATTATTCTAGAGAACCTTGTATGAACTATCACCCTATCCTTTCTCCAGCCTGCTGTCTACGTGAATATCCCCAGTGCAACCTGAACATGCCCATCCCCTTCCCTTACATCAAATTATTCAATGCATCTCCATTTTCCTTCATGATCAAATTCAACCTTTGCTCCTGCCACAAAAATATGTTGAGGATCTGGCATTTCTTTATTGTTTCATGACAACTTTACCTGATCACCCCTCACAGCTGTTTATTTTTGATTTTCTTGTATGTAACTAAGTATATGGAAACATTTTTCAGAAGTTAGTGTCAGTGTTGCGTTGCTTTACTTACTGGCCATTTTCCCTTGATTGTAGCTTTCTGAGAGATATGTGGATTTTAATTATTTTGAAGATTCTCACTAACAAACATAGATTCTTACACATTAAATACTTAATACTTGTGGAGCAAAAAAAAAACCCCAAACAAACCCCAAAGATGTGCCCTATGCTGTGGGTGTCAGGTGGAGATGAGACTCAGGCCCCAGGGAGGTGACGGCATTTACCCTCAGCAGTCGAGATCAGTTTCTTTTATTTGACGAAGACGATGACCAAAAGGGCACTTCAAAAAGAAGAATTATCGAAAACACCTTCTATACAAATTATGTATATTCTTATAGGGAGTTTCAAACTAAAGTCAGTTTTGAATACACTTGTGAAATGTGTAGGTAGGAATAGGGTTTTAGCAGTACGAGGCCCTGAGGAGTGACGGGGTTTCTGAGGCTCTAGATGTGGTATGTATCTCTATTACAGTACTCAGAAAGTTGCTGCAACCACTGCATGTTTCCAGTGACTTCCAACCAGGGACCCATCTTCCTGGGGGGAAAATTTCATATATATATGTATATATGTATGTATACGTACACACACAAAGAGTTACATGCACACACACACATATAATTGGCAATATATGCCATACACTGGGAAATATATAGTGGCTATCTATATCTACCTATGTCTATAGCAGTGTTCTTTTGTGATCTAAATAATTGTCTTTACCTAATATTTGGGCAGTGCATCGCCATGTCTTTCTCCGTAGTCACTTTAGGCTGGAAGCTCAGCTGAAATGAGTCTACTATGGGGCATCATGCTGATCTCATCAGAAGCATAGCTTTCTGCTTCGCAGCAGCATGCGTCACCTCTCATGACAAACTAATGGATAGGCGCTGAAACCGAGATATGTCTTCACTGGGAGAAACCCACCTAGCGCTAGAGAGGGAGGGACAATCTATTTAGGGTGAACGAAAGCCTGCACGGCAGGTGAGAGGACACCACAGGCATAAGGACACATGGGGCTGGTGCTAACGGAAGCCTCAGAAATGGAGTCTCTTTATCCTAGGCCCCCTCCCACTACTTCACTTGGGCTCCCTAAGCAAAACCACCATCCTGTATTGGTTCCTCTTAATCTCCCGTTTAGGGTGAAACATGAAATTTCTAATTTTATAAACAGCCACAACTTCATATAGTTTAGTCTACTATGAGATTAGACTACAAACTCTCAGCTGAATTCAGTAATTTGGTAACTCAATTGGTGCTCCAGATGATAAATGCTTAAAAATGAACATCTTGTCTTTCTCATAATTTCTCCTATTCTATTCTGATTATAAGGGAATACTAGCCAGGCATTTGCCACATCAGGCATTCTGAAAGTGTCCATGCCACTCCTCCACTTTTTTAGTATTTCTCACCGATATTATGCTATTTGATGGGCCTGTCTTAGAAAAATAGGAATTATATTAAAAATTGATGTTAAATTGTGCTGTTGCTCTGACTTTGAAAAACATCTTGTTCAGTTTTGGGGAGATGTATTAACTTAATATATAATAAATCATTGTGATAACTTAGAAGCCACGTTTATTTCAAAATGCCGTGTCAACAAATTCTTTTCAACTGAAGATATCCCAGCTCTGCCTGTGTGTAGGGAGTCATCAGTTATGTCTGCCATACATGCGCATTTACAACTTGCATCTTTCACCCACGTCTTGTGACCTGTGTATGACCTTAGGAAAATGTTAGAATATAAATTGATACTTAATTACAAGAGGAATACGACATTTTAAAATTACCTTTATGTCAGCAATAATTATTTCACATCTTTATCATGGTAATAATGGCTCCACATTTGTTTATTATGATATAGTTGTGAGTCAAAATCATGCTCATGAAGAAGAAATTAAAGGAAGTTCCATTCTCAAAACCAGAATCAGCCTTAAATTAATTCTGAGATGTGGTTTTATGACTATAGAAGGAGCACATATGAAAAAAATAAAGCATAACTGTTTAGGACAAAGACTCTTTTCAAATAAAATTTTAAAACTACACGTAAAAATCAAGCACCACAGTTTTGATATCTTTAGGCTGCCAAATTAAATATCCTGAGCACATTTACCCATAGTGGTTGGGAAGGAGGATGGTATCACTTATTGTTGGCAATATTTTGAAGGTTGGTTAAATCACTAAAACTATCAACTATGGAAAAGGTTATTAACTAGTAAGTCTGAAACTGGCCTCACGAACCTGTCTGCTTCTTCCATGCACATTCTGGTTGCTGGTAGGTCCTTTTAGGTGGCTTCTGATTCAGGGTGACCTTCTGTACAATAGAATGAAACATTTCTCAATCCTGTGCCATTCTCTCAGTTGGTGTTATGTTGAGCCCATGGCTGCAGCCCTGGTGTCAATCCATCTAACTGAGCATCTTCCTCTTTTCCACTGCCCCTCTACCTTACCAAGCAGACGTCCTTCTTAAGGGATTGGTTCCCTTCTGAGAACATACACAAAGCATGTGAGATCAAATAGAACTATCCTTAGCTCTAAGGAGCATTTGGGGTGTACTTCTTCCAAAACAGACTTGGGTTTTGTGTTTGTTTTGGGGGGCGGGCAGCCCATTGTACTTTCTTAATAGGCTTGAATAGATCTCATCTAAACAGGATCGGCAAGGGTTGCTCATCTTTTAAAGACTAATGAAATTTGAGTATTTGGGGAAATTTCAAAGAAGCTTGGATAATGAAACAGGTTAGTTTTTAGCTGGGTTGAAACCTACCCAGAGATCCCTCTGGAGAAAACACCTAGCATGTGTTACAGCCTAGGAAGTCCATGGAAGAGTTGTACTCCGTCCTAAATGGTCAAGATGAGTTAAAACTTTCCGTGATGTCACACAATGGCAAAAAACACTGAAGTTTTGTAGCTATGAGCAAAAAAGTTACTTGACATTTTAAGCCACTGATATTCAGTTTGTACAAGTTACTGCACACTAGACAATCTTGTTATTATGTACGATGGGGTTTATGTGGACCATTATGACCTTACGTGATAGAGACAACTAACTCTGCTGTAATCTTTACAGACATCGATAGAAGGTCTTTCATTTTCAGAGGTCCTCAGTAGGTTCACACCGTTAACCTTGTAATTAGCAGATAAGAACTTCCACATTGTGCCACCAGACAGGGTCCCTTAGCACCACTGCATCTACTCTGATTCGTACGGACCCAATAGATCCAAATAGAACTGCCTCATTGGGTTTCTTTTGTTTGTTGGTTTGCAATTTTTTATTGTGATTTTGGTGAAAGTTTTACCAAACAGTTGATCAGTTTTATAACTTGAAATTTCATACACATTTCTTTCATTTCCTTAATTGCAGTCCCTTCCAGGCCCCATCACTTATCCCTTCTCGTCCGTGTTTCCTGATCCCACTCCTCTTTCCTTATTCTCAGAGCTTTGTTCCTGATATTAAAAAAAAAAAAAGGACTGGATCCCAGGCTAGAGGACCTATGGAACCGTGAGGAAGCATGGCATCAGTGAGTGAGGGATGCGTGCTAGCTAACAGCATCTTCCCAGGCAGATGGCAGGACGCATCGACCCAGACATTTAAAGATTTCTGAGTGTGCATCGTTATAGGAGTTGTTGTTAGGTGCGTATTGCTAGCGACCTTCTGTGCAACCGAGTCAAACCCTGCCAGGTGCTACACTTTTCTCCCCCTTGCTTTGTTTAAGCTCATTGCTGCAGCCAATCTTGTCGGGGCTTCCTGTTGTCCACCATCTTTCCTCTTTACTAAGCGTCATGGCCTTCTCCAGGGACTCCTTTCTCCTGATAACACGTCTGAACTACATGAGTTGAAGTGTTGCCCCTTCTGAGGCAGGTTCTCGTCTGGCTGTGTGTCTTCCAGATCAATATGCTGGTTCTCTTGTTCGTCCCCAGTTACCCCCACCCCCAGCCCCCTAACACTCCTAGTATTGCTGCTCCCCTTATTGGTCCTGAGGGGTTATCTGTCCTGGATTCCTTATGTTTCAGCTATTATCTGTAACCGTGTATGTTTTCTGGTCTAGTCAGCTTGGTAAGATAGAATTCGGGTCATGGGAGTGGGGTGGGGAGGAAGCATTAAAGAACTAAAGGAAGGTTGTGTGTTTCATCGGTGTTACACTGCACCCTGAGCGGCTCTTCTCTTCCTTGTGGCCATTCAGACAAGGGAGTGTTCAATTGATTCCTGAGGTTGCTTTGGGTCTCCACTCTGCTTTCCCCCCTGATTTCCATTGATATGCTTTTTTGTTTGCTTTGTTTTGGGTCTCTGATGCCTGATACCTGATTTTATCGACACCTCATGATCACACAAGCTGATGGGCTTCTTCCATGCGGGCTTTGTTGCTTCTCAGCTAGATGGCTGCTTGTTTATCTTCAAGCCTTTAAGACCCCAGACACTATATCTTTTGATAGCCGGGCACTGTCAGCCTTCTTCACCATATTTGCTATGCATCCATTTTGTCTTCAGCAATCATGTTGGGAAAGTAAGCATCACAGAATGTTACGTTATTAGAACAAAATATTCTTGCATTGAGGGAGTACTTGAGTAGAGGCCCAATGTCTGTCTGCTACATTGATGCTTAACATATAAATATATATATATATATATATACATAGATCTATTTCCCTATTGTTATATATAAATATATTTACATATGTACATGCCTGTAGATAATGGACAAATTTAATCCCTGGGAAAATGTTTTGTATGTTTTACAAAATTGATCTATACAAACTATTCTAGAATATTGATTTTATTGTTTTAAATATTTTTATTTAATGAAGCTTCCCAATGCATGTGTTTTCCTTTCAAGTTCCTAGTTTTGCTATTTTGGGCTTATTTTAATCTTCTTTAACTTCAAGCTGAATTTGCATATAGTCAGTTGATGACGTTTTCCACATAAACAGTCCATTCCTGTTCCAGTGCTGTTGATCCTGAACTTCTCCATCTTCTCTTCCCACCGATATAGTCAGCTTTATTTCTGCTTATGTCATCTGGAGAAGTCCACGTGTATAATCTTCATTTGTGTTGAAAAAAGCCATTTCCAATGAAGAACTTGTTGGTCTAACAAAATTCTATCATGCTATATCACCCTGGTTCATTTATATTACCAAGACCATATTTCCCAACTATTGCTCCCTCTTCTTTGTCCCAAGTTTTGCATTCTAACCAATGATAGTTAACATGCGTCTTGATTGCACTGAAGATATATGTAGAATTCTTCAATTTCTGCATCACTAGCTTTGATGGTGGATCCGTAAATTTGAGTAATAGTTGTATTGAGTGGATTTTCTTCAATGTGGATAGTTACAATCCTATCACAGAAAGCATTTTACTCTAAGGTAGACCTGGACATATCCTTTTAAATGAGGAATTGGTTGCCATTCTTATTAATTGTGTCATTCGCTGTATAGAAAACTATACGATTTTCTGATTCAAAAATTCAATATTAGTCCATTTCATCTGACTAAATCCTAGAATATAGCTCTTTATGTATTCCATTTCAGTTTTGAGGGCATTACATTTGAATCATGTGAATTCAAATTTTGTACATGATTATTAGTAATAGATGCAAATCAACATTTAAAGAAGATATGTAGACTTTTTAGCTCTATTACATTCCAGTAATTTCTCTAAGACTTGGAGAATTTAGAAGCCTCGAGGAACTGTTATCCAGTATTTTACTCACTGTCTTATCATCCTCCTAGATTTACTAATATCTGAATAACTCAGATATTTTCTGAAAGGATATAAATACTAAATACTATTATTTATTTAGACTATAATGCTAAAGTATTATAAAATATTTCTTCAATTTACAGAGTAACGGAATTCAGTTTATTGTTTCTTCCCACATAATTGTGATTTTTTTTGGTGTCTTTCATCATTTTTGAGGGTTTTATGGAAAAAATTAAATCATCGTAGAATCTCATACATGATCAATGTCATGAATTAATCAATGGGAGAAATGCGTTTCATTCTTAGGCCCAGAAATGAATTTTTAAAAATCATTTCTGGAACAATTGTTCTTGCTATATGGAAGTTTTAAAATGATTCATTATCAAGATTTATCTGTTTACTTTAGGTAATTAAAATTCATAGGCAATATGTGTACTTCACACATGTCAATAACAATTATAATAATAATATTCATCAAAATATTCATTAATATCACCAATTGCACTTCTGTTGTACTAGACACTTTATAAGGTTTATGGCATATGAAATTACTTAGTTCACTCTATAGTCTAAAATATATGATAAAGTTATTTTTATGCCTAACTCTTGTTGAATTGGGTTTTTCTAGTTTCTTTGTACCATTTAAAATTTATATTTTGTATTATTTTTGTTACGCTATTTGTATGTTTTACTGCTTTAGCTTTTTGTGAACTGTACTCTTATTAGATTGCAAACTCAAATAACAACAAGTATGTTGCCTGTCATTTTCATCATTTCATCTTTAGTATTTAACTCATACACTCAGAAATTATTTAGCGAATTGCTGATTGATTGAATAAATGTAAAAATATAACTAAATATATGCATTTATCTCTATAAAACTTTCCAGCGACTGAAAGTATTGAGTTCTCTGATTTTCTCATGGGGAGATTGAGACTGTCTTCAACACAGCTGTTCTCCAGCAGTGTGCCAAGGGTTGGGTAATGTGGTTACAGCAAGACAGAAAGCAGGTACTCAATTAAATGCAATTACCATGTTGTTTCAATAATTTAGAGTGTGTATCTTGTATATTCACTTTATCTTCAGTACAAGAAGTTGTTCTGCAATCCACCACTAATTGCAAAATTATAATTTAGACCAGAGAAGGAAATAGTTCTCTATTAAATTATAAAACCATGAGTAGTAATAATAAGAATGAGAGAAAATAAAACAATATTTTAGAAGAAGCAAATATAGTTAGAATGACTTTCTATAAAGGGCAACATAATTTGTTTTTGTAAATAGTGATAAGATTCACCATGAAACTTTAAGATACATTAAGTGTATCTTATCCAGGATTTTATTATTACCACTGTCAAGATATAGGCATAAAATATACATTAGAATAGACATACATATACATAGAATATACATACAGAATAATACTAGCAAAATCAGACATTTTATAGTTTTGAAGAGAATCAATAATAGCAATATATTTTCAAAATGACTACACAATTGTAATTGTCAAGGCATATACATATTCTAATATTTGACTTGATTTATACAAGTCAAAAATGTGATAAATAACATTTTTACCATGCTGAAAGTTCTCAAATCTTCCAAAAACTCCATAACTTTCATCACATTATTAGTAACATTTTTAATTTATAAAATGTGAGCTACAAAACCTTACATACAATACTCTCTGGTTGACCTCTTTGTATTTATATAATGAATAAGTTGGTAAATATATCTCATTTAAATTTGATAATATTCATAGAGAAGTAATACACATTATCCCATTTTCTATTGCTTTGTTTGACTTAATATGCTGCTGTGTCACCGTTCTTTGGATTCACGTTGACTGGTTCTGCTCTCTTAAAGAGCTAGTCTCAGAAACCCATCGGGGCCGGTCTACCCTGCTCTATAGGGTCACTAGGTGTTGGCTCAGCTCAATGACAGTGAGTTTTGTTTTGGTTTATTAAATTAATAAAAGAGCTCTGATATCATAGTGGTTACAGATTGGGCTGATAATCTTAAGGTTAGCAGATTGAAACAACTGGTTGCTCTATGGGAGCAAGATGAGACTGTGTACTGCTGTAAAATGTTACAGTCTTGTAAACCCACAGGGGCAATTACACCCTGTCCTATAGAGTCACTGGGAGTCAGAATTGGCTCAATGGTCAGGTCTTGAGTTGAATTGATTACACTAATAAAGAGCTCTGCCAGCATTATGGGTTTAGTACTGGTCTGACGTTTAAACCCATGCCAGATCTATATGGGTGTCTACTTCCAGTAAGATGTATAATCTCTGTAACCTCACATAGGGTTGTTATGAGTTGGAATCCAATCGAGAGCAGTGAATTTGGATTGGGATTTTGATATTCCATTATGATGCATTCACAACCTACAATTGATTTTTCTGTTGTTGTTGTTGACAGAGGGGAAAAAGACACACAAGTAAAACCAACTCTACCTAGATAATTGAATCATCTTCAAAATTGTTCCATTCTATTCTTTTCTTGAACGAATAGCTACAAGATGACACCTTCATGTTACGGTTTACTCTTAGAAAGAATGTGCCTGAAAGAAATAGTCCAGTGGCTTAGTTGTGGTTTTAGTAGCCCAGGCCGGAGACAAACACTCCTTCCCCCCAGACAGCCTCATAATTTAGATGTATCTTTTAGGAAGATTATTGGCCTCATGACAGATATATTCAGCAAGAGAAAAATAAGTCACTCAGATGGAAAGTATTATTCCCTAAAAGAAAATGAATGAAGATAAATTCAAGCCAACTTATAAAAACAAGATTTTACAACAGGCTCTCAGATTGAGGGAGGGGCGTTGACCTTCTGTTAATGTGGACTTGGTATCATCATTTGCTGATGGAACGGGGTTATTTAGTGAACAGTGCCCTCTGTGTGATCAGTCTCCAATGTGACAGCTTGCAGCCCTCTCAGGAAACAGAGACATGGACAGAGGAAGTGCAGACAAATTAGGTTATATTTGCTAAGTATTTTTATGGAGGAAAAATAAATCTACCAATAAAGGATGCACTGTAATTAGTCTCTCTAATGGAAAAGTCGAGCCTGATTAAAACTCTCCTGCTAATGCACTCTAGAGTTAGTTATAACTAAATTACTCAAAATGTTCAAAAAGCTCTTCTATTATTACTTGACTTGCTTTGTCTCATTCGTCAGAGGGCGTCTGCAACCTTCCTTGCTGAGCAAATGCCCTTTTCCCAGCCTTGCATTTCTGTGTGGGTCTGAATTCCTCGGCCTGGTGTGCCTGATCACCCAGCAGGCACAATTAAGGGAGTGCATTAGTTCTTCAGTAGATAATAGAAGCTCTTAAAGAGCTTTCCATAAGCTTCTGTGTGGCATAGTTCTATATTTTTTAAGTCAGCTGGATTTTCTGTTTAATAACCTGAACAGCATGAATAATTTGAAATCACAGAAATGCAAAAGAAAAGGGGAGGAGGAAAGAAGTTGCGTAATATATTTTTCTTCCATTCCTTCTATATATTACCTACTCTGTATATTTGAAATAAATGAGAAGATTATATCCTCATGCTACCAGAACAAGCATATTTATATAAAATAGATATGGAATAGCTAACCATGGTTGTTTTTATAAGCTAGTTTGATCACATTGACTCAAGTAAATACACTGGTAAGCAATAGGATATCTAAGATGTAGAAGCAATAAATCAGTTCAGCAGTGGGGGCAGGGCACTAACCTACCCAAGGGGGAGAGTACAGGTCTTGTCTCCACAGAATTGGGAGTGGCCATGTAGACCTTACCACGCACCAAACCATGAGGACAACGTGACCACGTGGAATGTGACCACGTGGAAGAATGCATGAAAAGAAAGAGCTATAGGGTTGGCCCAAACCAGACCCAAATAGCCTCACACCCTGAAATTGGTGTGACAGAGTACAACACTAAACCTACAGGTTGGGGAGAGGGGCCAGCATGTCACACTCACAAGGAGGCAGGCAGGGAGGGAGGAAGGGAAAGAGAGATCACTACTGGACCCCATGCTGGCACACCAGACCCAGAGGATGACATCACTGTGGGGAGTTAATGGGACACAGAGGGGACTGGGCCGTGGACAACAGTTCCTGTCACGTTGTCCCCTTACTGGAGCAGACTACCACAGCTCAATTCTGGGGTAACATGGTGAGGAGGTAGTGCAGTCTGGAACCCTACAGGGGGGCGAACCAAGAAGGGAGCATACCAGACCAGCAGCTAGAACAAAGCAAAGATAGGAAGCCTCTTAGGAGCCTCCAGAGAGGGACTCCAGATGGGGAGGGGCAGCTCCTGGACAGTCATAAAGGCCAGCAAACAGGCACAGGATTTTTATAATTTCTTGAATCTCCTTTTTCTTCTTGTTTCTTCTCCTTTTCTTTTTTTTCAATCATTTTTTTAATTTTTAAAATTTTTATCAGGTTGAGATATGGCATAGTTAGCGTGCCTACCTATATAAGACAGGCATGGGAAACATGCCTGAGGAGAAAGCAGTGGGGCCAACAGTCCAGTGGAGACTTGAGGGAGGTGAGGGTGGTGAGGGAAGGGGGTGGTGAACAGGCAGCATCATAGACAGGGGAAAAGCTAGGGTATCAGAGTCAGTAGTAAGTAGGAGATAGTGACATTGGGGGGAAGGAGAGGAACAGAGGGGGGAGACGGCAGGTGTTGGAGCAACAGCAAACTAACTCAGAGGAGGTACCAAGAGGCAGAAATAAGGGGAAAGTGATAGTGGGGAAGAAGGAAGGTAAAAGGAAACAGAGGAAGGACCTAGGAAGCAAAGCAATGGATAGAGGTCTAAAAATAGCATTGTACATATGTAAATACATTAATCCACAAAAATAAAGGTATTGGCCTGAGTACATATATGTATACGGCAATACACTGAGGTAGGGGATGGACTTCGGGCCTCTCCTCATACCCTTCCTCAAGACAAGAACACTTGGTTCTAACACTTCGGCAGTCTGAGATGTTCACGCTCAGGACACAATCTCTGAAGAAAAAACAGGTGCATAAGCTAAAGTGGTGAAGAAGGCAGATGGTACCAAGCTATTAAAAGATATGGTTGGGTTCTTAAAGGCTTGAAGTTATACAAGCGGCCATCCAACAGAGAAACAACAAGTCCACATGGAGGAAGCACACTGCTGGTATGATCACTAAGAGTCACCGGGACAAGGTAAATAGGTATCAGCAGACACATAACAAACAAACAAACAAAAACATATTGCTGAGAATAAGGGGGGTTGGAGCAGAGATCCAAAACCCATCTGCAGACAATGGAACAATACCCCCCACAGAGGGACCACAGGGAGGAGATGAGTCAACCAGGGTGCAGTAAAGCATTGATGAAACACACTATATTCCTCTGGTTCCTTGAGGCTTCCTCACGTGTTACCATGACCCAAGTGCTCCTTCTCAATTCAGACTAGACCAGAACCTGTACACAGGTATAGATAAGAGATGGGAGACCACGACACCCAGAATCCAGGATCAGTCATGGGAATAGTGTTGTCAGAGGGTAGGGGGAGAAGGGGGAGAGGAAGAGAGAAGGGAAAGCCATTGGAATGACCGCCACATAACCATACACCCCTCTCCAGGTGGAAGAATAGCAGAAAACATGGGGGAAGGGAGACAGCAGTTTGTGTGACAGATGAAAATAATATAACAATGTACAATTTATCGGGGGGTTATAAGAGTGGGGGGAGAGAGGGAAAGAGGAGCTGAGACTAAGGGCTCAATAGAAAGTAAATGTCTAGAAAAGAATGAAGGCAACATATGTACAAATTTGCCTGATGCAAGCGATGTATGGATTGTGACAAGAGTTGTATGAGTCCCAAAAATAATCTTAGAAGAAAAAGAAAAGAAAATGAAGACTCCCGGTTCTTTTTCCGGAATGCTGGAGGGGAGGAAACAAGCTCACTGCCCTTGGGCTGATTCTGACTCGTGGTGACCGTAACGGATAGACTAGAAATGCCCCTCTGGATTTCCAGGGCCGTAAGTCTACACGGGGGCAGAAAGCCTCATCTTTGCTACCAAGAGTGAAATGGTGAAAATCGATGACTTTGGGGTCAACAGCCCAACTCAGAGCCCACGTCACCACCCGGGCTCTTTGCGTACGTATTGAAGGTAATATTTTCATTTCACTGATATGGTAGTAGTAGCATGGTTTCTAAATACATCAACAATCAGCACCTGGGACCTAGGTAATTCAAGGGAGAAACTTAAATGGGAAAGTTGGAAAGTAACACAAAAAGTACAAGATTTCTCCGAGTGCTGTTTACTCAGTGCCAGTTTAACAACAGACCCCCTGTATTCAAATTTTGGGTGAGGGGGATTTGCAGTGTTTAGGAGCCATCCATGATGCTTCTTTTACATTAATATGCTTTTTCATCTGCAAAGAAATGACCGACCTGCATCTTGCCTAGTTTCATGGTTGAACCCAATGACACATGGCGGCGTGACTTACCTTGCCAAAGGAGATGCAAGTTTTAGTTAGTCATCACGAGCTCCTTGAAAAAAGTAAGCAGAAATCCAAAAGGATCCTTCAGCCTTTTTGTACTTTCAAATGCTTCTTTCTTTGGAAGAAATAAAAAACTTGACATTTTTCAATCTATATTCTTTGAGTTCCAATTACTATGTGAGACACTATGCAAAGCCCTGGAGATAAAAAGACAAATGCCACACGGTCATTGGCAATAAGAAGCGGCAGTCTGGTGTCAGAGGCCCGGGTGCAAACAAAGCATTGTAATGTTATGATGTGGGGGTGACCAGCGCAGACAGCTCTGGGGAACGGCTGTTGGACCTACAGGAGAAAGGTCTTCCTGCTGAATGGTGTGTGCAGTGAAAAGGGAAGGAGCAAACGATGTGTCCAGAAGTATTGATTAGAGCAAGATCATGAATGACCTGATCATGTATACAAGGTTTGTGGATTGTATCCAGTAGGCAATAGGAAAACCACAGAATGCTGTAGATAGGAAGGTGTCATCGTTAGCTCTGCAGTTCAGAAAGATCATTCTGCTGGGTGAAATAGAAGTTAGAGGGCTGAAGACTGGAAATAGTGACTATGTGTTCAAATGTAACTGGGAAATGTGTAGATATTAAAATGAATCAATTATTCATTAAGAGATTATATGCCAGCAAAGCAGGGGTGGGAAAAAGATTATATGCCTACTGAGATATGTATATATACACGCATATATGGGTGTGTATACATTTAACATGAAAATTTAAAATTTATTTAGTGTCTTTGTATAACTATTAAGTCTTTGTATAACTATTAATTATATGAATTGAATATATATTCAATGAGGTGACTGATAAAAAAATAGTACCTAGAATTTTGGGTCTAAAATGTCTTGTGTTTTATTTACATTCATAGCTCCTTTTCCTATCAGAGTAAAACATCGACTATAGAATAAGCTTCCATTCCATGCTTCTGTTCTTTCCCTATAATGAAGATAAGCAGTATATAAGAAGACATAAACCCTAAACATAGTAAAATAGCAACGTGAAAAAGGATATGTCAACTCAAAGTAAATCACTACCTACGTTTCCAATGTATATCTGTGGTTTCCTTGAAATCCAAACCAAAATGAAAAACCTACTGCTATTGAGTGGATTCTAACTTAGCTCAGGAAGTAGAAAGAAAGCAAAAGAAAGAAAGAAAAGATTATCAGCCAGAAAAACTGGAATCTAGATCCTGTATGCTTAACATTTTTGTGTTAATTTCTACACTCATCCACAACCATTAGGCATACAGTCTCCAGACTCTCATGCAGTGGAAATCAGTGGGCTGTAATTGTGAACAGATTAGCCCAAACCATGTTTAAGGAGAGCTTGTAGATAATGACTACTAATAAGTATTCTCCAATAAAACCGTGAAATGGTCAATAAAATGTGGGAGCTACTACACACTGAATCTCTCTGTTGGTGATTCATGTTGCACATTAAAATATTAAAGACTTTGAAAAGCACTTGAATAAATGTGCCAGTTTAAATTGTGTTGGCTCTGATTTCCTAAACTTAAATAATTATAGGAAAGGTTTTGGACAGAATACCTCTTATTATAGGGCATCAATATGTCTTATGATCCAGCGTTCAGGGCAACAATTCTCCACTCCAAGGTAATATAACTGGTGATTATAGACCACACTGCTCTGCGTATTGCTCACTTCTCTTCTCCCTCACCACAGTGCGTTCAGCAGCCAGCACTGGAGCAGTGCCTTTCTTGGAAACAGCATTACACACGGGCCAGAGAACAAGGTTCACTTCTTCAGGATTCCTTTGTAAAAGTGCTTTGTAGACAGATATCTCCCTACTGTTAACCTTGGCAAGCATGGGATTTTTTCCTCCCCTGTATTTTACCTTTTCTAGAATGTTATATAAATGGAATCATATAAAACCAAAAGCTAAATGTGTTGCTGTTGAATGAATTCTGACTCATGCAACTCTCAAGGAGAGGGTTGAGCTACTTCCAAGGGTTTCCAAGGTTAAATCTCCTGTGGTAGTTGGTCTTGTCAGTTTTAATTGCCAGTCTTGCTCTTAGCAGTCAAGTTCTTTGACTACTGAGTCTATTTTGAAGCCATCTTTTTTTGTGTGTTATTGGTGGTTAATGCACTGTCTTTGATATTACATATTTGTTAAAACTCAGAGATATGCACCCCTACAGAAGTGAATAATCAAACAAACAAGCAATGGCAGTTTAGCATATTCCTGCTCATAGCAACCCTGCAGGCCAGAGTAGAATTGCTCCACAGGGTTTCTAAGGCTGGAAGGTTTTAGAAAGCAGACTCCCACATCTCTCTAGCCCTGTGTGGCCGAGGAGTTGAAACTGCCAACTTTTGTTTAAACACTGTGGTGCCAAGCCTCCAAGTGAATGCCTCCATAGATACATTTAAGAAAAAGAATACAATCCAAAAACTGTAATTTGTTTCATACTTTTAGAGTAGCGGTTCTCAATCTGTGGGTTGCTGATCCCTTGGTGGGGGGGTGGAGGTCGAATGACCCTTTCACAGGGGCCATCTGATTCATAACAGTAGCAAAATTACAGTGACGAAGTAGCAGTGAAAATATTTTATTGTTGGGGGCTGTCACTACCACATGAGGAGCTGTATTAAAGGGTCTCGGCATTAGGAAGGTTGAGAACACCGCTTTAGAGTAATCCGAGTAGTAGAATACTACTGAATACTGGAAGCTAATTCATAGTATCTAACGAGGCAGGGAGTGAGCCAGAAGCCAAGTAAACAAACACAGTCACCAAGCAGATTCAGACTCACAGTGACCCTGCAGGACAGAGTAGAGCTTTCCCCAAAGGTCTCAAGACTAAATATTTATGGAAGCAGACTACATGGAGCAGCTGGTGGATTTGACCCACTGACCTTTCAGTTAGGTTCCCAGTGCTTTAACCATTGCACCACCAGGGAGCCATGTGCTATGTTCAGATTATTGAAAAATCTGAATGTCAGTGAAGAACGCAATAAAAGGATTTAAGTGATTTACTGAGGGCAAAAGATTGGTTGAAGTGGATTAAAAAAAATGAGATCTATCGTAAAGAGCTTTTGTAGAAAATTCTTGAAGAGTATAAATAAAATAAAAAGCCATGAAATCCCAAAAACACGTCTTTCAAGTGAATTTCAACTCGTAGCAAATCAGAGTTTTATAAATCTGTCTCATGTGGTTTCCAAAAATGTAAATCTTTCTGAAAGAATCCTGTCACATCTTCTTACTTACTGCAGGGCAGCTGGTGGGTTCAACCTGCTGAGCTTTCAGTTGGCATCTGAGTGATTCAGTCACTCCACCACCAGGGCTCCTTTTGACTATAAACCCAAACCCAACCCCTCCCACTGCCACTGAGTCCATTTCAATGCATAGTGATTGTATAGGACCTAGTAAAACTAGTCTGTGGACTGCTGAGAGCGGCGTGAAATCCGTGTAAGAAAATGTACTGTTCTAAGTGATCAGGGGATTATAGCCCTGGTTCCCAAACCAAGGTGTTTTAGACTTTCTGTAAACACTGAAATAAACAGACGGGCAAAGCAGTTTGGGTCTGTCCTGATGCTCGCAAGTCACACAATGCTAGCAAGGTTGTGAATATTAGAAATGAAAGGAAGAACGAGCCAGGAACTCAGAACTAAGAGAAAACAAAAGTCAAATGTATTGGCCTCAAGTCAAAGGGACTCAGCAAATGATCGGGGAATAAAATGGTTCTGTAGAATTTCCCCGGCAGTGATCTTTAGAGGAGCATACTGCACAACTTTCACCTGGAGAGGAGCTAATAGGTTCAAATTCCTGACCTCTGGGTGAGCAGCTGAGCAGTTACCCATCGCACCCCCAGTGCTCCTGATGGTGTAGGGCAAGATGGTGTAATTGTAAAGTGCTCATGGACTTAAACCCTCTGTCAATGGTGGTCGTCAGAGGGTGGACTTCCGATAAGAAAGTTTCAGCACTACCTCTTGTCTTCTTGTAATGGATAAAATATTCTATAAAAGACCTTTGGTCAAGCTTCTTACCTTTACAGAGCCTCAATATTCAATACTGCTCAATTGTTCTCTTTTAATATCTAGCCATAGGATGTCTAGACTAGTTTTGCTTTCTTTTCTCTTTCCTATCCTTATATTTGTAAATTCATTCTCAATTTAAATCCCCAATTCCACATATCCTCCTCCCATCAATCATGTTTCATACCTTTTGCGTCTCTAAGTTTTTAATCTTAAATTTGTTATTAGTTTCTTAAAAAGTAATCCACTGAACATATAGTATGAGAAAAATTTCTTTCTCTGAATTACAACTCAATGGAAAATAAATAAAAATGTCCACAATAGGATCAATAGATAACATCATGAAAAATGAATTTCATCTTATTAGGATTCACAATCAATTTTCATGGAAGCAAATAAATAAAATACTATGTTTCATTGGGCATAGCTACTGCACAAGACCTTTTTAAAGTGTAAAAGAGCAAAACATGTCACTTTGAAGACTAAGGTACACTCGACTCATAGGATGGTATTTTCAGTGACTTCATATGCACATGAAAATCACACAATGAAGAAGATTAATGAATTTGAGTCACAGTGTTACTGAAGAACAGTGAGAGTATTATGGGCTGTCGGAAGGAGAAATAACTCTGCCTTAGCGCCAGAATGCTCCGACGAAGCTGGGATAGCAAGGCTTCATCTTACGTACTTTGGGCATCTTAAGTGCTTTGATCTGGAAAGCATTCTCTGGAGAAGCAAGGCCTGCTTGGTAGAGGCGCAACCAAAAAGAGGAAGGCTTCACACACAATGAATTGAGACACTGACTGCAATCATGGGCTCAAATATAGCAACAGTTTGCAGAAGACACAGGACTGGGATGTGTCTACTTTTGTTTACACAGGGATGCTATGCGTCAGAACCGACCTCAGGGTACCTAACAAAAACCCCATGGAAGAAATGTTGTCTCATTAAAAGCCCAATGTTTATTTTTTTCCCAAATGTTCAAAGAGAAATATAAATCTTTGAAGAAATCCAATTACTAGCAGTATTAGAAATACATGGAATTGCTTTCCCTAGTTAACTATCTATAGATTTTATGTGTCATATTTTATTTTTTTTCTTCTCTTTGAAAGAACTGAAAATTGTATCCTATAAGAGGATGCGTTCTTTGTTTTCCTGTTTAATTTCATTTGTGTTTGGGGTAAAGTTAACACAAACAATTCTGTTTTGAGAGTTTGGATAATTTGCAGAATGGATTTTCTATTCTGGAAATACTAGAGTGTGAAAATCAGCAACACGACTTTGTTGTTCTTTATTGTAACGTTTGCTCCAGCTCAGGGTGACTGTATGCATCACAGAGTGAAATGTTGCCTGGGTCTGTGCCATCGTTACAAGTCCCTGTAATAGCATTCTGCTATAATACTGGAGAATATACATCAAAGAGATATATCCCCCAAAGGGTTTAAAAAGGGGGCAGGTTTTTAAAAGTTAATATGAGAGAGTATTATTCCAAAGAAATTTAATCAGAAGACTCATTATGCTTGTATAGCATTTAAAAGAATGTGAAAAGGTAACATGGTAGGTGCATATATTATTTACAGCAAATCCCAGATTAGCTTAGGAAAACGATATTCTTGATAAACCCTCCAGCTAGTCTTGCCCCCAGGTAGCAACATTTATTGGAGAAGAACATGATTTTCTTAAAGTTTTTCAATTAATTTCTTTGTGTTATAGTACCTAGTGTAATTTAAATCCTGCAGTTAATATACTATTTGATTCCTTGTAGGCTTTATATGCAAAGAAAGGACTTAGCATTGGTGAGATAACCAAATTATCTAGTTTGTAGCAGAAAAAAATTAAAACATAGTGTTTTCCTTTCAAATATATTTCTATGGTAAATTGTAACAGAGCTATTATCATAGCTTGAAAACATTTGTGGGTTTTTTCTGTTTTCTTTTACAAAATTTGCCTTATGTAATCATGTTCAAATATTCTGTATCAGTGAGAATTCTGGGATCTGCAGTCATCTGGCTACTTTCCCATTCAACCTATTCTAAGAAGATTTACTTTACTCAATTTTTAATTTCTTTATCTTGAAAATAAAAATAAATAATCGTACATGCCTCCAAAACATATCGAGCGAACTAAATAAAAGCAATAATCAGCTTGAAACTTGGTTAATTTTGTTGGTTTTGTTGTTTTTAGCTGTCATCCAGTATGTTCCAATGAATAGCAATACTGTATACAACACAATACTATATACAACACAACAGTATATACAACACAATACTATGTACAACACAACTGTATATACAACACAACTGTATATACAACACAACTGTATATACAACACAACTGTATATACAAAACAATACTATATACAACACAATAGTATATACACTATACAACACAACACTGTATACAACATAATATATATATAACACAATACTATATACAACACAACACTATACACAATACTATACATAACACAACACTATACACAACACAACAGTATATACAACACAACACTATATACAACACAATACTATATAAAACACAACACTATACACAACACAACACAATACTATACACAACACAACAAAAGACCACCTGGTCATGGACTATACTCACAACCATACCTGAGAGATGATAATAAGTCAATAAATGTTGACTATCTTTTGAGATCCTTACATGCTTACGGAGGAAATGAAAAATAAACATATTATGAGCTCCAGTTTGTAGGGACAAAGAGGATGACTGTTTTTTCCTCAAACGATTTTCTAATCTGTACCAAAGATGTGATAAGGCACTGGGAGTGACAGGTGAGACGATATGTGAACAAGGTCAAGCCAATGAGGTGAGAAGTGGCAGTGAGGCGTGCAGGTAGGAGGAGAACAGAGTGGCAAGGTGACCGCGTCTTCTCAGGGAGAACACCAGACAGGAGACACCAGTGGCATGGATATGCAGAGACTACTTGCCATTTTGCAGCTGACCAAGAGGAGCTTCCTGAAGAGCGAAGGATGGGTACACAAACACAGGAGCCCGGAAGAATTTGGCGCTTGCCGAAGACCACAAGTAGCTTAATGGGCTCGAATAGTTGTCAAACTGGGAAGAGCCAATCCTGTCTCTCACAACAATTTGAAAAAGTATTAGCGAGCCATAAATAAATTTTTGCAAACAAAAGAAAAGATTATTATCTGAATAATATCTTTTTATAAATAATTTTACTTCGTAGCCACATGTATGTACGGAAATGGCTGACAGGAGCTGCAGTTGGCTGACCCCTGGGCTAAAGTATGTGGAGGTCTAGAAGAAGGCAGGGCTAGTTGAAAGTCATCCTGAAAGCGCTGGGTTGGCAGCTGAGGACCATTAATTTAACCATTAGGCACTGCCACCATTCATCTGTCGGTGGAGATGGGTGTTGCTATGACGCTGGGCAACTTTCAGTGGAGCTTCCAACAGAAAACAGACTAGAAAGAGAAGTATGCTGAGCTTTTTTGGTAAATAAGCCAAGGAAAATTTATCAGCCGCAGTGATCTGACCTGTAAATGATTACAGAAATGTAAGCATTTCATTTCCTTGTGGATGGGTCGCCATAAATTAAGAATGATTCACCTTCAGCTAAATAAAAGCAGCAAATCCTTAGGTGGCATGGATTTAATGTGCAAGTTTTACATGAGTGAAAAGGTAAAAGTTGTGTTAGAAATTTGGCTAGCCAGCTTGAGAACAAGCTGGGAGGAGAGACAAGGCAAAGAGATTAAATAGTAAGCCATTGTTTCACTCTAGCCAAGAATTTATGAAAGACCATTGTAAGTGGTAGAAAAACATATTTAATAGGTTTTGACAATGTTAGGCTTTCTTGTAAATATTACCTCGTTGAACCTAATCAGGATCTTGATGTCATTATATCTAATTGTAATACTTAACACTAGACAGGCACGGAGATGATAAAGACCGGGGCCCTCCCACAGATTAGTAGGAATGGAGCCTGATTTTGACTCACAGTCAAACTGAATATCAATCCTTTGCTCTTTTAATTATATAATTATGACACCTTCCCACGTGATTTTAGGAAGATAGAACAATAGTATAAGTTGACCTGAATATCAGCCAAGGCACTTAATTTTAGTGCAAAAACTGCATAAAAATGTACTGAAAAAGTCAGCTTATACATGAGTATGTACAATAATTGGTCTTTTAAAAATAAGTTGCCTCTTGGACTATACCATTTCAGTGAGCACTTTTCAGTGCCCTAGACCCCCTGTAATTTGCAATGTTATTTGTTGGCTATTGGGGTATATGAAGTTGAATGTCCTTGCATAGACAATAAGAGACAACTAAAGCCCTTTCTGATATTCTCAGTTTTCAGCCCAGGTTCATCTACCATCAGCAAGTGATAGAACTCATTCCACACCGTCTTCTGAATCTAGCTGGACTATCTGGCAGTTCCCTGTGGATGTGCGGTTGCAACTCCTTTTGAGTTGTCTTCAGTCCTTTCAGTTGCTAGTCGTATTAATACTATTGGGTGATCATTTCTGCATTGCTTTGGGATGCCTTTCTAGAAATGGGCACATTTTGAAGTTTCTTGCAGTCAGTTGAATCGCTGTCTTCAAACTGTCTTGGCCTAGATGGGTGAGCCCCTCCGGTGCTGCATCTGTTCGCTGTCCTAGAGCAGTGGTTCTCGACCTTCCTAATGCCGTGAGCATTTTGTCCAGTTCCTCATGTGGAGGTGACTCCCCACCCATCACATTATTTTTGTTGCTACTTCCTCACTGTAACTGTAACTCACAGGAGCAGTGCTGCCCTCTCTGACAGGATCACCATGAGTTGGCGTCAACTCAGTGGCAGTGCTTTGGTTTGGGGGTTTAGTGGTGAAAAGGTAAAATATTCCTCTGCTTAAGTGATTTTTTTCTATAGAACATTGGAGAATGCTATTGCATCTACTGAGACTTGGGTATTAGGAGATTTGAATAAAGAGTTTTTTAATTGCTTAGATAGGAAACTCTCGTAGTAGTAATATTACTGTATGATAGTAGTTTTCGTTCTGGTAGAAGCCAACACAAAAGGTCAGTGCTACATCGCTGAATTAGGTCGATTAGCTCCCACAGCACCCGATGAGGTGAGGTGGATGTTAACCACACTTATTGAGGAAGAAACTGAGACAGTGAGGTTAATTTATTACCCGTCTGTCCCTGATGACACATAATAATCAGGGACCAGAAGGTAATAGAGAAACTGGTTTCTACAACCACTCCAGTAGTCAGAAACCTGAATTTTAATAACAGCCACCACAGCAAAATAAAAAAAAAAAAATACAAGTAACTCAGTCTAAGTTATAGGAGTAAAACTGTCAAAAATATCTTAAAAGTCTTGATTCAAATGAAATATATATATATATATATATATATATATATATATATATATATATATATATATATGGAGTCATTAGCTATTATTATAGTTAAAGCCATAACCCTCACAATAAGTAATACTTATGTATATAGGAATATTATATACTGAATTGCTCATAATATAGAAGTTTTCATTAATCTTTCAAAGCATCATCATCCTATCTCAGACATTAAAATGAAATATAAAATCCCCTTGATTTGAAAGAGATTCAAGAAAAAAGGGGGGGTCTAAATGAATATAAACTTAAGTGGATAAAATCATTTATACAATGGCATTTGTTGTTTATATTTATTGATTCTATAATATTAAAGAATATGTTTAACTTTTTTGAGGTACTTACGTTTAACATAAAATGTATATTATCATATTTATCATAAATATTGTTTTGTTTTTAAGCTGAAAAAATATGTCGAATCCTTAGATATAAAATTAGCACAGTATTTAGGATGTTCTCCACTAGTTGAGAGCATCGTTGACATTATGTGTGCTCTGGAAATGGAGATAAGAGAGTATCCACTTATGTAACTGTGCTCTAGGCCTGAATCAGATAAACCACTTAGCACTCTTAGCACAGTGCTTTTCCTATGGCATTTAAAATATTAGCCCTTCCGTTCTCTGTCACTTTAATATTGTTATTATGTTTCTGAATATTTATTCTCAATAAATCTTTCTCTATACTTATAATGAATATTTAATTATTCCCAAGTGAAAATAAATATGTCACATTTAAGATAAGAACTTTACTCTCATCGATATGTTCTATAGCACTGGAGACTTGACTGATTAACCAATTACTCTCTAAGTAAAGAAGATTTGAATGTAAATGTAGAGAATTATAACATAGTCACTGAAACCAAATGGACCATTTTTCAAATGCGAGCAGTGGCTCTAATTATTTCCACGTATTTTGATTGCTGCATTGTATCTTACCATTCCCATCATCATCCTATTACCACAAAACCACCGCTGTGGTGGAAAAAAATGTATTCTCTATGATTCATAAGGAACAGTTGGGAAAAGCCCCCCTCAATTGCAAATTACTGTTGCCACTTTTCCACCCTTACAAAAGTATAGTTGAAGCATCAAAGGGATGTATAACGATCATGCAAACTACATACAGCACTGTCTGCATTTTGTTGTGACTACCAGAGGAAAAACTCATTGTAATTTAGGAATCATGATGAGAATGGGGAGTAGGGAATACACCATTACACAATCCTGGCACCTGTGTTTATGAATAGAATGCAAATTATTTAGCAAATTATACATATTTTTTAAAGAGAAGACTATCAATCATCCAGCAGAATTTACTAAATTCCTTCCATGATTTAGCATCTGCCAATCCACATATCTTACCAAAGAGCTCTAGACCAAATTTCAGTATGCTTTCAGTATAAAGGGGGAAAAATTGGTCCAGACATTAAGACCATTGAAATGTCCAAGGTATAATCTCTAGGATTTTAGAAAGTGCTCTAATTCACTCAGATACCAATCCCAGTTAAACTCAAACCCAAGTGGGTACAACTGAACCAAATGCTGCCTGCTCCTGTGTCAGCCTCAATCTCTGGCACATTTGAGAGCATCACCAGGGCTCTGGTGCCCATCCATTCCACTCCATGTCGTCCCCGCTGTCCTCGTTACCCAGCGCTGCTGTTGCTGCTGTTTGGTGCCACCCAGCCAGTTCCCAGTTCAAGCAGCCTTCATGCAACAGACAAAACACACCCATGTCAGGCTGAGTTGTATTTGAGAATTGTTGCAGCCACTGTGTCAATCCACCGTGTGGAAGGGGTCTTCCTCCTTTTCATGGCCCCTCTACTTTCCCAAGTGAGTCTAAGGGACGTGAGACAACATTTTGCCAGCCTTACTTAGAAGGAGCGTTTTGCCTGTACTTCAAGATAGAGTTCTTGTTTTGGTAGAACAAAATACATCCACTATTCTTTGCCAGGACCATAATTCCACTGTGTCAATTCTTTGGTGTTCCTTATTCAATTTGCAGTTTTCATAGGCATATGAGGTCATTGAAAATGCCATGACTTGGGTCAGACGGTGCACCTTAATCCTCGAAGTAACCTCCAATCTCTTCAACACTTGAAAGGGGTTTTGTATGGAAGATTTACTCAATGCCATGTGTTATTTGAGGTCTTGACAGCTGCTTCCACAAGTATTGATTTTAGATCTAACCAGGATGAAATTCTTCACAACTTCAATCATTTCTCTATTTATCATGATGTGCAGTTGTGAGAATTCTGGTTTTCTTTACATTGAATTGTCGCCCCTATTGAAGGCTGCAGTCCTTGATCTTCATCAGCAAATATTTCAAGTCCTTCTCAATTTCGGCAGACAAGGTCGTGTCACCAGCATATCAGAGTGTGGAAAAGCCTTCCTGCAGTCTTCCTATATAGCCCAGCTCCCAATATTGTTTGCTCAGAATATAGACCGAGTGAGTATGGTGAGAGAAGACAACCCTGATACAGACCTTTCTCTCCAATCTATTATCATAAATGCCACAAGTGCCCGGTTTTAAAAGGCATAAAGTTCTGCTATCATAGTTTAGAAGGCTAGACTTCCAAATTCATATTAGGGGCTCCAGAAGAAGGCCTTTGTTTGGAATTATATTTCTAGGTTTTACTTTCTTGGCGGTCTTAGTCTGAAATTCCTGTTGAAAATCCACCATGACCTTTCTGGTGTTTGAAATATTAGCAGCATAATTTCCAATGTGATGGCAATACATAAGTCACCACAATATTACAAACTGATAAACCTGTTGGGGAATTATCACTGTGGCTCCTATAAAATATATGAAGAATAACTGCAAGGTATCATACATTTTGGAATTCTAATGAACTGCTTGTTGATCATGGTCTGAAGAAAATAGTAGGCTTTCTTGAAACACCACTGGATAATATCATAGCCTCAATCTCAAGATGTGTACACAGTAGCTTCATAATACCAGTACTACTTAACGTCATGTAAAATGAAAAATTATACCACAGTATTGATCTATAAGGAGCCCCAGTGGTAATATTTTTATGTGTTGGTCTGCTCACTGTTAGATCAGTAGTTCAAAACCACAAGCCACTCCTAGGGAGAAAGATGGGATTTTCTACTTCCATAAAGAGTTACAATCTTGCCTGTTTCTATGGAGTTGCTGTGAGTACGCATTGAAGCAATGGCAGCGAGTTTGGAGGTCTCTTTGTATTTGGGTTTCTTTTTCTTTGTTTTGTATTTGTTGATCTTTAAAGGATCCTGAGTAAGCTTTGCACTGCTAACTTCATGGTTGGCAGTTCAAATCCACCAGCCCCACCTACTTCTGTAGAGATTCACAGTTTGGAAAACCTAATAAGGGATCACTACGAGTTGGAAGTTTCTCAAAGGCGGTGAGTTTATTGAGCTTTAGGGTGACAGCCAATTGAAATTGAAAGTAAAGTAGAACCCGGCACCTGACTGCAACTGCTCAACATAATCAGATTTATACGCAGAATGGCCAGAAAATTTTGCCTCGGATCTTGAACAAAACATCAGAATCCGACCAAACACAGGTGATTTTTGTTAAAAGAAGTTCATGCTTCGGTCACTCAGTGTTAGCTGGTGTTGTTAGAACGTGTTGTTTAAACCTTTGCAGCTGTGTTCCAAGGGTTTTGCTGTAATCTTTAGCTTTTGTGGCTTTGGGTACTGTTTTTGAAAAGACTCATCATGATAAGGAACTGGTTGACCATGTTATCGATATGGTTGATGATAATTTAGCAAACCCTTTTTGAAAACAGTTAAGGAAACGCCAACAGCAGAGCACATTCGACAGATTTTTTTTTTTTTTTTTTTTTTTTTAGAGAAAGCCAGCCAGGTCCTAGTGTAAAAAGGCAAAGAAGGCGAAAAACTCCTACCAGTTGATTTCATGGAAGGAGATTCTCCTTCCAAATAAGGACTCTCTCTTCATCCCTCCTCTCCACATCCGTGCCCACAGATCCAGACCCTCATCCGTCTCAAGGTATGGGCCATACTGGAATTGTTGAAAACTTTCTAATGTTGTGTTTCTTATTTAAATTATATTATTTAACTCTGAAATTATTTACTTTGGCATTTCTGTGTAGTGTTTTGTATAAAAGGCAAGGTTAGGGTGAAAACTTGGTGGCTGAGAATGGATTAATCTCTTTTCAAGTATTTCTTTTTTTTCAAGTATTTCTTATGGGAAATTACTTTGAAACTCAGCTGCATTGCATCTCCATGCTCCTCCTTGAACAGGTTCGCTTTGAGGTGCAGGGTTCTGCTGTATTCAAGCCAAGACTCCCAATATTTCTTCATCCCAGTGTTTTTATTAAAAGATTGTATGAGTTGAATGATGTGCCCTCAAAATATGTACTTTAAATTCTAACCCCTCTGCCTGTGGTTATAATTTCATTTGGAAATTAGTTTTCTTGGTGAAGAGATGCTATCAGGGTTAGGGATGTTTTAAGCCAATCACTTTTGGTATATTTATAAATAAAAATGTAGGTTAAGCACAGAGAAGCAAGCCAAGATGGGCAGACTACAAAACAGGCCACATAAAGATTGTCAAAGAATTGAAGAATAGAAACGGAAGGGACCAGGGCTTTTTACTAGAGCTGATCCTTGGAACTCAGACTTCTAGCCTCATTATCCCCCTCTTTAAGTCCATTTTAACCCTCAGTGAGCCTATAAGGCAGCGAGGAACTGCCCCGTGTGGGTGTCCAAGACTGGAAATCCTGTGGGAGCATGAAGCCTTGTTAGTCTCCCGTGGAATGGCTGGTGGCCTCATCCTGCTGACCTCAGGTTAGCAGCACAACTTATAACCCATATGAGTAAGGTTGCTATGGAGGGGATCCTGACTTATAGGAACCCTCTATAGAATTTATGAGATTGTAAATCTTTGTAGGAGCAGAGTAACTCGTCTTTCTCCCCTGGAGTGGCTGGTGGACTTGCTCTGTCTACTCAGTGGTTAGCCATCCTATGACGACCTCACAGGGCTACCAGCATGCCAACCTCATACACTGTAAGAAAATACATCACTCTTTGTCCAAGCCCTTCAGTTGTGGCAGGCCTTATATTACAGCACTAGATAACTAAGGTGGTATTAAATTTGTAGTATAAATAAATAAGTTCCAGATGAATGTGAACATAAAAGACTTGTAGTTAAAGAAATGGTCACAGAAGACTTGGACTTAATGTTAATATTTAATAAAATAACCTTCCAAATCTGGACTTAAGCTACATTTGTTGTGTACATTTGTTGTGCCAATACAATGATCTGTATTCCTCATCTTCAAATACTTTTTTTTTAATGGATGACAGTTTTTCAGTTTATTATTTTTCTCCAAGTAGTTTTTTAAGCTATCGCACTTGCTCCTATATGCCTGCTAGTAAAAACTAGCAGTTGATAAAATGAATGAAAAGTAGCAAATGAAAATTAACAGAGAAACTCAGGAACAGTGAAACAGCTTGTTTTGTGTGTGGACATGTGGGCTAGTGGTTGTGATTCTCTATCAGAAACATATAATGAACTTGTATTTTTTTCCTGCTCCTGAATTGCATGGCAGAATTAAATCTCTCACTGTGTGATGGTGTCCCACAAGGGAATGGCATTTTGCAAAAGAACTGAGAACTACGGAGTGCAATACAGCATGATTTGTAGATGTATCACCATCTGAAGAGGGTTAGGACCCTGGAGAACTAGTTTAAGGAGCAAATACTAGAGGAGTGGTATTCCCGGGCACAGCATCCCCGCATCAATTGAGTCACTGGATTGGCATTGATGGACATTCAAATGGCATGTTCAGGGAAACTGTGATGCTTTACATTGGGGGAGCAATGAGGCATAAGAAAAAAAATCTATTTATCTCCATTAATACCACTCTGCTTCTATTACTAAATACAGTTTTCCTGAATACTTCTCGTACATAGGTGATGTAAGGTCTATAGAATATTAATTTCAAGAAATACATACGAGATACATCCCTATGTTGTGATTTAATGTCCTAAATTATAAAAGATATCCCTTATCATTCTCTTTCAGAAATCTAATTTGCATCTACCAGGTGTTTAAATAAATTGATTGAACATTGTTTACTTTACCTTTGTTGTTGTTGTTGAACTCCTCCATACCAGGGGAAATCACGCTGCTATTCAGAAGTCTAGGATAAAAAAATGTTATCATGACACGTCTTGGCGTCTTTCTGTTTGTCCCCGAGGGTAACTCTAGAGCCAGATGTTGCCTACTGGGTTGGTGCAATAATTTTTCATTGCTGAAAAAAATTGTACACGATAATCCTGGAGGAAAAAAAGGGGAAATTGTATTTTTATTGATTTTTCTTCAGCTGCTTCTTCCAGTGATGTTGACATAAAACCAAAACCAAATCCACTGCTGTGTAGTCAATTGTGACTCACCACAGCCCTGTAGGACACCATAGAGCACGTGTGCAAACCCAATAACCCGTCTGTTCTCTGTTTTGAGAGACATTTCATTTATCCTTTTTTCTGAGAAAAATGCTTTTGCTGGGTCTTTCTGCTGCCCATCCCTGCTTGTCTTGCTTTCCCTTTCCAGTGATCTCTGAGTCAGCATGTGGGCTGTTTCTAATTACCAGATTCATTCAAGGGACTTATCTTTTTCCATGTAAATTTTCTTCAACTCTTTGGTAATACACAGCTTCTTGAAGTTAGGTGCTGCGGTCTCTTGTTTGTTCTCATTTCCTCCATGTCAGACATAGTGTAGGCCCCAAATAAATATTGCTTGAGCCAATGTACAAATCAATAGATGATGATTAAGGCCAGTTTTCTGTAATGCAGCAGTGTGCCATGGTGTCAGGCTTCTTCCACATGATGCCCTGTGCATTCTATGGGTATATCAGTGTTGAAACAGATACTTTTCTGTTGAGACATGGATTTAGATATAAAGTTGTCAGATAATGGAAGCTGTAACTTTTCTATTTATAACAGTTTCTTCTTATCGTGTCTAGATAATTTCTAGACCATTCTCTAATTGTAGAGTCTATCTCTTTAATCTGTTCTTTATAGCATGACTAGATTAAATTTATAAAACATGTTACTTTTCATCGACATTCTTTTTATTTTATATGGCTATTGGTATGCTTATATCAGTATAAGGTATGTTCTAGCATACCTTTATTAGTGGTCTTAGTTGTTCCCACAGTAGTGAATCATGACTGAATGAATGTATATGATCATGTTTTATCAATAATGCCGTACCTATTGATGCATGTACATTGGATGTAGTTGTTGCCGTACCTATTGATGCATGTACATTGGATGTAGTTGTTGCCGTTACGTGCTGTCCTGTTAGTTCTGGTTACTGTGACTGAGAGAACTGCGTGGAAGGAGACACAAATCCAACCTGCTCAGGCTTCCTTATTGCCCTGGGGCAGGGATCGGCCATGCCTCCCTCTGCCTTCCACTGCACCCTACTTCTGACGCCAAGCAGCTCTCCCATGGCACTCCGTTTCCAGGCTCGGTATCATTCCATTAAAGGCCACACAGAACTCACAGACAAGACTCATTTTATGGACGGCTAGTAGGGTGGTGACTAGGTTACCCAGTTCATGATCAGTAAACAGTAAGGACATTGTCATTGGTCCACAGCAACACCTCTCCTCGGCCAGCAGCCATGTCTCTGGTCCTTAGCCTCTCAGGGATTTCCGGCATGGACCAGGAAGCCCACCTTCCTGGTCTCAGCGTCCCATAGTCTCCGTGTTGCTCTTCTGTTCTGCCTCATGGTTTCCTTAACTTGGCCTCTGCAGTCAGCCTGGGTCCTTTAGTTTGTCCCATTATCCCCAAGGCACATTCTCCGGTAGCTCTGGTATCAGCCGCTCCCACATCAGACAGAGATCTCCAATGTTCGATGCTGACTTTCTGACCCTGAGATTGCTCTGCTACACAGAATAAGCACGTGCTGATCTGGAAGTGTGGTTCTCTTTTCAGCAGACCCTATGCTCAAGGAAACAAAGGCTGTGACTTGGTTTGTACCTTCTACTAAAGTTAGGACTTAATCCAACCTCAATCCCTTCTCCTAGCATAGCAAAGAACTCCCTCTAAATGGGATTTTAACCACAAGCATAGAGCTCAGATTTATAACACACCACATAAGGCATTTTGGCTAGAAGGGCCCAATTAATTGGCTACATCTCCGTGGCCTATGTACGAGAGAATGCACACAGCACATCCATTGCTGTGTGTGAGCCCATTGTTGTGATCACTGTGGCATTGCAACTCCTTGCGGGTTTCTCCTGCCTATCATGGCGTCTTCCTTCAGGGACCGCTCCCCGGATCGCAGGGCCACATCCGTGTGTGTGACCTGTGTGTTCCTCTGTGCCAAGGATCACTCTCTGTATTCTAAGGCAGAAGTTTTCATTCTTCTAGCAGGCCACGGTCTGTTTAGTTTTCTATCTTTTCATCAACACCACCATCCAATGGCATCAGTTCATCTCCTTACTCCTTGTCCGTGTTTGTCATGAAAATGAGGTGATAGAGAACACCGTGGCTTGAGTGAACTTAGTCGTCCACGTGACATCTTTGCTTTTTCACACTTCTCGAGGCTTTCCCCACAGCACCATGTCTTGTCTGACATCTTGACTCCCGCTTCTGTGGGTGCTGATTGCGTATTCATGTAAAATGATAACTTCAGTATTTTCTCTGTTTATCATGCTGTTGCTTGTTGGAACAATTTTGAAGAGTTGTGTAGAATGTGTGTGTGGGTGTGTGTATACTTGTTTTCCTTTATTTCCTCTCTGATGAGTAATTACATATTTATTAAGCAGACTATTCATAAAATAAGAAACCCTCCTGGCACTGTGGGGTAAGTGCACAGCTAACTGCAAGGTCACTAGTTCAAACCCACCAGTCTCTCTGAGGGCGATGGATGAAGCTGGCTGCTCCCATAAAATAGTTGTCACAGAAACTCGAGGTAAAGTGGCACAGAGGTTGCAGCAACAGGCTCAAACAGCACTGACTGAGCAGACAATGTAGGATTGGGCGACATTTCTTATTTTGTCCGAAGAGCACAGGAGTTTGGAATCAACTTAATGGCAGTGGGCTTGGTTTGATTGATTCTTCATAGAATAGTTTAGCATTTTAAAAACTCCTATATGCATTGAAGTGGTTGAAAATTACGCTTTAATTCTAAATCAATTATGTGTGTAAAAGGATATTTGGAAAATCAAACAGTTGAATAAAGTACTTAAAAACAAACAAACTCTAGGATGACTTATCTGGAAAGGCTCATAAGAAAAACAGTACTTCATGATCACATCCCTTAACTCTTCTTTATGAATTTATTCTCAGACCTCCCTCTCCATTCTTGATTCCTCCACTTACTTTACAGAAGAAAGCATGTCCACCTTACTATTGTACTCTCCTATGTCCTCTTCCAGCTGTGCTGGATATGACATTCCAATTCCAGTCCATTAAGGATTTAAGGAATTGAAAGTAGAGTTCAACAGACTTAAAGCCACGCAGGCCCACCAGGTATCTGAATCCACTCATTACCCTCAAGAAAGCCCACAGTCTCTGCTGTAAACGTTTCCTGGACAGGACTCGTTCTTTGCATAACTAGCCTTTACTCACTCTTTTCATTTAATTTTTGGTGGCATTTTTGGCATTAAGTCACCTGTGGATGTCCATATCACACAGGGTGAATTTTTTAAATTGTATTCTGAATATCAATCTTCTAAAATTGAGCTCCTTGTGGAAGAGAGGTGTGTCTTCTCCATCTCTTTATTTATATATCGTTATGCAGAAACCAGCAAAGACCATGCAGTAAATGAATACTTGTTAAATGTAAACAAACATGCAAACAATGTCGACAGCATAGGGCTGACTGGCTAGACCCAGAGTGAGGAGTTTCGGTGCATCGATTCTTGCTTTGCCACAAATTTACTGTGCATTTACTGGCAAACAGCCTCTTCTTTGGAGCTCAATCTTGTCCGTTTAAAGTTAGCCTAATGGGGGACTATAAAGGACAAAATATTCTCTTAAATTATTGAAAGCCTGAATTGTTTTATTCCTATTTTCAGGATGGACAACAGAGTTTAGGCATTTGGATGAAAAGAAATTGCAAGTGGGGGGTGGGGTGGCCTAAACTAAATTAGGTACATGATAAGATTGGAAAGCCACATGGTTCCTCCTAAGGAGAAGCAGAAAGAATATGTAGACCTGTGAAATCTTCTCAGGTCCAAATAAGTGCATCTGGGGCCCACTTTGAGCTTCAGACTCAATGGAAGCCATCGGCAGCATGGGAGACAGGCTGGTTTTGTTTTGCGCCATCCATCTTGGGACTGAGTCCAGGTTATCCCTCTGATGATGTGACTTTGAACCATCATCTTTAAAGAAACAAATGAAAATTAAAATGCTTATCTGCCCTGCCAGCCTTCTCTAGTTCAGGATTCAACCTTCTTTTCTTCTCGCCCCTCAAAACTCACCCACTCTGCTGAGACCATTCTGACGCAGAGCAATTCTGAGAGCAGACTAGAACTGCCCGTTTGTGTTTTGGAGGTTGTAAATCTTGAGGGACTCACCGTCTCATCTCTCTCCTGAGGAGCAGCTGGGGGTTCCGGACTGCTGACCCACCCCTAGTAAAGACCAAATAGTGTTTCTTTTCTTCACAAACTTTTCCTTGACTTATTTCTAATAGATATAGCATACTATAATTGGTCCTTTTGTACTTGACTTATTTCACTGAGTCTAATGACTTCCAGGCTCATCGATACTATGAGGCATTTCATGGATTTATTACTCTTTAATATTCCATGGCATCGTGTATTGTATACACAATAACGTTTGTTTACTCATCCTTCAGAATCGTGCTGCAATTGAATATGGGTATGCATTTATCTATCCCTCTTATTGTTCTTATTTCTTTAGGATATGTACCAGGCAGTAAGATTATTACAGGAAACCTGGGGGCACTGTTGTGCAAATACTGCACTCCTAACCTCAGGGTCAGCAGTTCAAACCCACCAGCTACTCTATGGGAGAAAGATAAAACTATTTTCTCCCACAACAATTTATAGACTGGAAAAGCCTGCATGTCATTGCTCTGAGTCATAATCTCGTTAATAGCAGTAGGGGTAGGGTAATATTCCTTTGTTTTTTATTTTAATAATTTTATTAGGAGCTCATACAAGTCTTATCACAATCCATACATACATCAATTATGTAAAGCACATTTGTACATTCATAGGCCTCATCATTCTCAAAACATTTTCTCTCTACCTAAGCCCCTGGCATCAGCTCCTCATTTTTCCCTCCCTCCCTGTACCCCCTCTCTCATGAACCCTTGATAATTTATAAACTATTATTTTGTCATATCTTACACTGTCTGACATCTGAGGGATACTATTCTTGATGAAATATTTTGTTTTTTCCCTACTTTTACAAAATTATAAGAATAAAACATAAAGGAGGTAATGACATATACAAAATAGTGATTATGTGAATTATTTTAAAATTCTTAATGACAAAATAGAATTTGCACACACTGTTTTTTGAAATTCAGTGCTTGAAAAAGCTATATGAATTTCTGATAAAAACCTGTAGATGATGATCACTTCATTTAAAAATATATTTCTTATTTGTGAGAACCTTAAAATTTGAAATAATCAAACATTCAAAACGTAGAGAAATTAAATATATCATTTTAAAACCTATTTTTTCCTTTAATGAATATTTTCTTGTATTAATGCAGATGATTTCAAATTTAATAGGGCTTTTTCATAGCAGCAGGTTCCCTGGTGGTGTATTGGTTACACATTGGACTACGCAAGGCCAGTGGTGTAGAACCACCAGCTGTCCCACAGGGAAAGGACTGGACTCTCCAGTCCTGTGGAGAGGTACGGTCTCAGAAACTCACCGAGGGAGTTCTGCCTTGTCCTAGCATGTCACTGTGAGTCAGACTCAATAGACTCCATGGCTGTGAGTCGTTTGATTTCTCATAGCAAGTACTTCAAACTAAAGAGACGAGTGTAAGGGTGTGTATGCATTATTGGAATAGGCATTGTGCCGCTGGCTTGGATAACACAAACTTGCCCACAACCACTGTAGCCAAAACTGCACAGACTCCCCAGGGCCACCAGCCACTGATAAGACTTCACGCGGTTGAAATGACTGGGGTTAGAGTGTGGTTGCTGACCAACCCGTTAGGACATTTCTCTTTGCAACTTTCTAAGGGAGAATTCGACTCTTTCCCCCACTGATTTTACAATCCCACCTGGAACACATGAGGTTTCCAGTTTCTCCACACTCTCACCAGCATTTGCTGTTTTCTGCTTGTATTCTTGCTGTGGTTTGTTTGTTTGGGAACTTTTGTATGAATGCTGGGGTGAGATGAATAGAAATCCTGTCTTGGTTTGCTTTGCTCTAATGGGTAATACTCACAAGCATTATTACATTGTTGGCTGCAGGAATGTTTTAAGTGAAGTCCACCTCCTCTATCCCTCTTATAATTGAATTGCTTGACATTTTCTTGTTAAAGTGTTCGTGTTTCATACAAATTTTAGATATTAGTCCCTGGTCTGATATGTTCTTGTCAAATTGTTTTTCTTAGTATGTGGAAACTTTTTTTTCCTTCTTTCAGTGAAATCGTTTGATGTTAAGGGTCTAAGTTTTAAGAAGTCCTAGTCACTTGTTTAGTCTGCAGCTCCTGGTGTATTTCAGTATTAATAATATTTTACTGCCGTCCATTGGGGCCTCAAGTATTCTCTATTCTTTTCTTTGGTAATCGTCACAGATTCTGGTTTCACATTCAGGTTTTTGATCCCTTTGAATTTGTTTTTGCATGCGGTGTGAGACACAGGTCTTGCCTCATTTGTCTGTAAATGGATGTCTAGTTTTGCTAGCACTGTTTGTCAAAGAGACTATCTCGTCCCTACTTTTTTTTTAAATCCTTTATCAAAGGTCAGCTGCCCATAGGCAGGTGGCTTTACGTCAAGGTTATCAAGTATGTTCCATCGATTAAGTCCTGATCTTGTGAGGCTTCAGTTTGTTTGGCTCTAAAGTGGGCCAAAAATACCTATCAATGTTGTTGTTTTTTTAAATTAGATATAGCTACAAATGGACTCCGCTCTATGTACAATGCTTGAATGAATATCAAGTACTCAATGAATTGTGGCTATTAAGATGATAGAACTAAAATTAGTGCTTTTAGGGTAGTAAGTCTGTCTTGCAAGATCAAGTATCCCTACGTATTCAGGATAAGTAGGGAAAACAAGGAATAGCTAGCGTTGTGACCAGCCAAGATGTAAGAAGGTTCTGTCTCCAACCTCGGATGAAAGGCCAATTTGCAGGTTTTTTGGTGTTCAACGATTATTTTTGTCTGACATTGCTCTTGTCCCACTTAGGAACCCAGCTCAAGGATAATGATTACATTGGCCTAATGATGCTGCACATGTATCAGCAGCATTGAGGGGAACACGGATTTACATTAAATACACAAATAAAAATATATCAGTACGCCCAATGGTAGACAGGCACTATGAGTTCCAGTCCTATTAAATACACACAGAGTTGCTGGAGATCCTCTCTAATAGATATTTACTATGTGTCACTGTGTGAAATGTCTTGATCTGCAAAAATGTGAGATATTTTTCCAGAATAATATTGCTGATAATTTTGGGGTGCTAAAATGAATCACCATAAAAAGAACTTAGCATATTAAAGTATTGCCTGTGTAATTTAAAAAACGATTATACCTAATCCTAATTTACAGTATTCTCTCCATAAGATATACTCATAATATTTACTCATAATCTAAAACTCTCATAAATTAGTCCCAAACACCTTTTTCTTCCTTAAGTTGGTATTCCATTTGAAATGCATATTAGAGATAAGTATATGGAGATTAAACAGAATTAAGTTATATTATTTCCTTTTCATTATGCCTGGACTGAATGCTTGTATAAGCATAATAAGACTTGAATACTTTACTTACTGTTGAACTGATATTCTTTTTCTCTTAGTTTTAGATTATTTCTGAAAATAAAATTATTCATGGATTTTCAAAATTAATAATATCTGAATGTTTTACAAATTTCAGGAAGGCAGAGGCAAAATGAAAAAATAAAACATTTAATTGTTCTTTCATAAACATAGATGTAATTAATACAAACAACTGAAACAAGTTCGTGTTTTCTATTTCACAGCCTGCAATTTTGAAACAGTGTTGAATATTTTATGAATGTTTCTACTTTTAAAATATCAAATTTTTATTTTTGTACTCAGGATTTAACTTCACCTCCTCTGCCTTTGTAATAGTCCACTAACTCACCTTCCCATGGTAACTCTCCTTGTACTATTTCCCCCTCACCAATGCTGCTTAAGATATTGTTCTAAAATGTAGCTGCTCTTGCTAATTCTTGATCCAAAAGCACTGATCTTCACCTACAAAATCCCAAATGGCTACTGTGGTGTTTTAACATTCTTCTCAAGAGTTAAGGGTTAAGTTGTCCTCCTGATTGTTTGCCTCTTTAACTCATGCACATTCAAAACTCTCACCTAAATTCACTCTCCAATAAGCAAGCATATCATATTCCATAACCGTTTCATGATTTCACATTAATTATTCTTTGTCCACAGAATACTCCCACCCTAATCCCTTCTTCAGATGGGGAATTTCTAGGTACTCTTCAACTTGTCTCTGAAGCCCCAATTACTCTTGAAGGGCAGATTAGCAGTTCCTCTTGAGGTTTGCAACACGTCTTCCTGACTTTCTCATGGCACCTACCAGATCTTAGGGTGTGGTCTCTAGGTTTGCACGTTCTTCCACACTGCTGGGTCCTCAAACTAGATTGCTTCTCTACACATGTAAATCTCTGGCTAGCACACAGATCTTTATGTTGAGCAAATGAGTACATTCAAACTCCATGGGAAGTGCTGTCTTGGAGAAAGACTGGACTTTTTATTCCTGTAAGCGGTTGTATTCTCAGAAACGCAAGGGAAGTTGCTGTGAGTCAACATTGACTCGATGGCAGTTTTTTGAGCATGCACAACTTCCTTTGATGTTTCTACTTCACTTCCCCTCGAGGATGCTCTTGGTTTCTGGGAATGTGTTGCGTGCTCATTCTGTCTCCACCGTGTTTGGGTTGCCAGGTAATAATGAATGAGCCCCTGGGATCTGTCGTGCGGGGCTGATAACTGTCCGGTTCAAATCCACAACTTTCCTGTGGAGAACAAGGGTACTTGCTACTTCCTTAAGGGATCAAAGTCTCAGAAACTCACTGGGGCAGTTCTTCCGGTCCTGGAGGGTCGCTATGGGTCAGCATCACCTCCATTGCAGTGCCTTCACTGGGGTGTTGTTACCATTAAAACTTCCTGATCCTGGTGTCTAACACTGAGACGGACATATCTTTTAAAAATGTGCATATTTTAACAAGGAGAATTTTCAAGGATGCGTGCGTGCAGAAGCTTCAAAGTTTTCTATGCATAGTTTTATTCTTCATTAAGATGGCAGTATGTATTTTTTTTCCTTCTAAAATTGGAAGCAGCTCCCCTTGCACAATTTATCTTTGTCAAACTTCTGTTTCTATTCAAAATGCTTTGTAGCCACTTTGATTAATTCGGGGGCTTGATTTTCAGTTTCACTTTGATAAAAAATCATTTTGCATAAAGTATGTTTGCATTTCTCTTATTTATTATGAAAACATACTTTAAAATAATCCCTTTCTCCATCCTTCCAAATATTTAGTCAAGGAATAGCCTTATTTGTGGTACACTTTACTGTTATAATTTTTTCACCTGATCTTTGAACAAATATAAATTTGCTTTCTTTAAGCTTTATTAAATTACAACCTTTCTTCATAGTTCTGAATAGCAGGATTTTCAAAATCCATTGCAAAATGTGATTGGCTTAGATGACTTGAAACGCTGCTTGCTTCGTGCTTTAAGAAGTTGGATGGTGGAGTGAGTAAAACAGTAGAATGCCTATCAGAACTCTGATGATTGGTTCAGCATCTTTTATCTGACCCAGCTTGCTATGTGGGAGAAACATAATCCAGTTTGGTACATTAAATGAAGTCAAGGTGTGTGTGTGTGTAGACTTCAGAACATGTGAGGAAAAGTTTTCTTATCTCCCAATTCCATTTTTCACAGACTTTTGTGTGTACATAAATATAAGCATAGATTAAATAAAAAAGCTAAATTCACTATCATCAAGTTGATTCCAACACAAACTGAACCTACAGGAGAGAGTGGAATGGCCCCAGTGGTCTCCAAGACTGTAACTCCTTTGGGGAGGAGAAAGCCTTGTCTCTTTCCCAAGGAGCCCTTAGTAGTTTTGAACTGCTAACCATGCATTTGGCCACCCCCAAATGGAAATGATAGATGGGCTAATGGATTTTTATGTAGCTGTTATAGTATAGTAAATATAACACAATCATTATGTTATTACATAGCAACACATTAAACAATAATAATCCTAGAAACTGAAGCCAAGGTGGGAAACAGAATAAGAATAAAACATTGCCCGAGGACTGAGAGATATATACATTTAAATTCTGTAGAATGAGTACCTTTGATCTGTTTTAAGTACAACTCCATTTATATGATTTTAACATAAAGGACAAAGGAGGCTACAGTTGTTCTGAAAAAGAAAATAATTTCAAATACTGAATCATGCTCTAATATTACTGTTAATTGATATCTTTATTTTCTATTTTTCTGTATTTATGTATATGAGATAAACATATCAGTGTATATATGAATAGATACATATAATATATATATACATTAGTGTATGTTTAATCATTTTAGATGCCAATAAATCAGTTCTGCCCCATATAGGCTCTATACACTACAGAATGAAACACTGCCTAGTCCCATGCCATCCTGATAATTGTTCCTATACCCAAGCCCATTGTTGCAGCCATTGTGTCAATCCACCTTATCAAGGACCTTCCTCTTTTTTCATTGCCCCACTAGTTCGCTTTGCGTGTTATCCTCTTTCAGGGACTGGTGTCTCCTGACACCATGCCCAAAGTCTGGGAGACAAAGACGTGCCATCTTTAGGGTATGCGATGGAGTAAAATGGCTTCCTACTGCTCATCTGACAATGTCTCTGCACTCTCTACCTCATCTTTCTCTTGTAGTGTGGCAGATGATTTCAAACTGCTAACCTTGCAGTTGGCAGGCTCACCTGTAACCCACTCACCACAGGGCAGTTTTACCCTGTTTTATAGGGCCACTCTGAGTCAGAATTCAATCGATGACAGTGAGTTTGGTCTTGAATCCTTGTCTCTGTGACTCCTTACCAGTTATTGAGGGAATTATGCAAATAGGCATGTGTAACACTAAGAGAGGGGATTGGTCGTTTTTATTTGCCATGCACCTGACTATAAGGCACCTGACTATAAGGATGAACCATCTTTGAAGCAGGAGTGGAGAGAGAAATCACAGGACCATAGAGAGAAGAGAATGATCTTCTATGTGAAGATATTTCAAGATCTCTAGCTGAAATAGAGGAGACCAAGTTCATAGGCTCCAGATACCAGGGCATGGAGACATAGGGACAGTGTAAAGGACCCAGGTCAAGACCAGAGGCCAAGTTAGAAGCCATGCAACAGATCAGAGGAACAGCTTTGAGATCATTGGACTGTAAAACAGATGGGCATCCTGGTCAGTGAGGCAGAAGTCAAGTAACGATATGCCTGTGGGTCTGAGAAACGAAGCAAGAGATTTGACTGCTGACTGAGGAGAGGAAGAAGAATAGCTGTATCCTTACTGTTCACTGATCCTGACTTGTGGAATCTTACTAATCCAATCATAAGCCCACCTAAGTGTTTTTCATCTGTGAGTTCTGTGTGGCCCTTACAATGAATTACTAAACTAACATAGAAGTTAATGCAAAGGGAGGAATGGTTGTTCTCTGAATACCTAAGGATGGAGGCATGTCTAAGCATTGCCTCCTGGCAGTAGGGAAGCCTGAGGTGGTCAGATATGGCCTCCCCATGCCATTTATCACAGAGCCAAACAATAAAATGTGAAAATGCATTCATATTCTAAATTATTTTTCAATATTCTTTTCCCCACAAATAATTCTATATAGAAACATTGAAGGAATGTCCTCATGCCTAAGAAAAATTGGGTAAAGTATATACTGCTAGTGATGGAGTATATTAGGTGCAGTCTGGACTGGAAGAAAATTGGGGATTAAGGCTTGCTCTCAGAAATATAAGTGTAGTAGAATGATGTATTTCAGCCTCAAGAGCCCAAGATAGAATTATTTACCTAGAAATGCCCATTAGAAAGGCGACTTATTATTCCCCTCTGGTCTGCAATCATACTTTGAGTTACTTCTTTTGCCAGGACCATTTAGAGAAGATATATGGATTAAAATAAATAGAATTTGTTACTATTAAACTTATGAATAAATAAAATTTTATTATTTGTAATTTTTAACTTTTCCTTTTACCTCATTTAACCATATATAAAATCTGTGTCCGCCATTACTTATACTTAAACATAAATCATAATAATATAAAATAGCTAACAATGAGTAGAAAATTCTATGCTGTCAAAGACATTTTTAAGAAGCCCTGTGGGCACTATGGGTTTGAGGTTTGCCCCAGTAGCCACTATCAGAACTATGGGATTTTCTGCTCTCATATATATTTGCAGTTTCAGAAAGAATTTTTAGACTCATAATAAATCACAATCAACCCAATGGTAGTGATTATTTTTATAATTGAGATAAAGACATGTTTAAAGTTTGGGAGATGAGTAACAATATTTAGAAATCACCTTACATGTGTTCATTGTCCCCACTTTTCAAAGCACTAGTTACTTTGATACGTTGTTACTAGCCACCAGTAACTGGTTCCACCAGTAACATAGGGATCCCATGTACTACAGAACTACACACCGCCTGATTGAGCCAACTGGTCAGCCAATGTATCAATGTATGTTGTCAAGGGTCTCATTCTTTTCCATTGCCTCTTTTTTTAACAAAGCATAATATTCTTTCCCAGGGACTGGTCTCTCCTGACAACATGTCCAAATTACGTGAGAAGAAATCTCACTTCCTTTGCTTCTAAGGAGCATCCTCGCTGTACTTCTTACAAGACAGATTAGTTTGTTCTTTTAGTCCATAGTATTCTCAATGTCTTTCACCAGCATTATGATTCAAATAATTCTTCCTATTCGATTTCCACCTTTCAGAGGTGTGTAAGGTGACTGAGAATACCATGGCCCTGGTCCAGCACAACTTGGTCCTCAAAGTTTTCAACACTTTAAAGAAGTTTTGTGCAGCAGAGTTACCCACTGCCTTGTGTTGTTTGATTTCTTGACTGCTGTTTCCATGTGCATTGTTTGTAGGTCCAAGCAAGATGAAATCCTTGACAAATACAACCTTTTTCTCCACTTTCTTTGGTGTTATCTTTGAAATTTTCAAAGAACAGCTTGAAAAGCCAAAATATTATAATCCAATGTGCAAAGAGCTTGAGTTGGAGAGAAAAGAGAAAGAGCACACTCAGCAGGTGTCACGATGAAAGAATCAAAGAAATAACTGCAGCATTCAGTTACTTCACTGAAACATTGTGTGGACAAAATATTGAAGGATGCAGAAAGCATTAAAAGAAGACAGAAATAATATATAGAGTCATCGGATCAAAAATAACTGGCTGACATTGACCATTTGAAGAGGTAGCCTATGATCAAGAATCAGTAACACTAAAGGAAGAAGTCCAAGTTGAACTGAGGGCATTAGCCAAACACAGGACTCCGGGTATTGACTGAGTGCCCACAGAAATGCTTCAATGAGCTGCTGAAGCACCAGGAGCACTAACTCAACTATGCCAGGAAATATGGAAGAGAGTCACCGGGTCTACTGACTGGAAGAAGTACCCGTTTCAAATAAAGGTGACTCAACAGAATGCTCACATGATAGGACATGCCAGTACTATTTTGCTGAAGATCATTTAACAAAGGTTGCGGTATTATATTGACAGGGGCTGCCCGACTCAAGGCGATTCAGAAAAGGAGTTGGAACAGGGATAACTTTGTCAGGTGGATTTTGGTTGAAGGCAGAGAATATCAGATAGCTCTTTGTGTTTTATTGACTGTGCAATGGCACTCGGCTGTGTGGACCACAGCAAACTATGGATGGCTGTGAGAAGAATGGGAATTCCATAGCATGTCATTGTGCTATCGTGGAACCTATACACGGGACAAGAAGCAGATTGACAAGAAGAGAATAGTGCATGGTTTGAAATCAACAAATACAATAGAGATAAGAGTTGTTCCGTGAGTAGAAGAGGAATGTCATAACTTTTAATTAAGAGACAGTGATGAAACACTAAGGTGTAATGTTGGTCCCGAGGCTGTCAGTTTAGAGTTGCTGCCACTGTCACCTGTGAGTAAACATGAACATGGAATTGCGGTGAAAGTACTGAAAGGAAATGGAGCCAAAAATGTGACGAGAAAGTTGAGTTCTTCCTTTTTCTTCTGCTTTCCACTGCACTTGAATTAGTCCGTGACCTGGACTAAGTCAGGCATGCAAACCAGTAAATTCCCTTCTTTATATAAAGCAGTGTACTTTGTATTTCCAGTTGCTTCTAAGCAAAACAGCCTTGAACAAATGGACAGACACAATCAATAACTCGGTAAATAAGATTTTTTTATAAATGCCGTAAGGAAAAAGTAGACACTTTGACATATAATAACAATGGTTAGGCTTACTTTATGTAAGGGGTCAATGAAAACCTTTCAAAGGGGATGTTTTAAAAAAATCATTTTATTGGGGGAACCTCCAACTCTTATCACAATCCACACATACATCCACTATGTCAAGCACATTTGTACATTTGTTATCATCATAATTTTCAAAACATTTCCTTTCTATTTGAGTCCTTGGTATCAGCTTCTCATTTTCTCCTCCCTCCGCCAGCCTCCCTCCCTTATACACCCTTGATAATTTATAAATTATTATTAGTTAGTCATATCTTACACTGTCTGACATCTCCCTTCACACATGTTTCTGTTGTCCACCTCCCGTGGAGGGGGTTATATGTAGATTATTGTGATCCATTCCCCCTTTTTCCCTCACCTTCCGCTTCCCCTCCTGGTATGATTGTGGGACAAGAGGAAAGTAAAGGGAAATAGAGGAAAGAACTAGGAGGTAAGGGAAATTAATAGGTCTAAATATATATGTAAATATATTTATATACGTGTACATATATAAATATATTTATATACGTGTACATATATAAATATATTTATATATGACAATGGGTGAATATATCTTTGTACATATATTTATAAGTTTAATGTTAAGGTAGCACATGGGCAGTGGGCCTCTACTCAAGTACTCTCTCACGCAAGCAAAATTTGGTCTAATAGCCTGGCATTCCATGATGCTCATCTTCCCAACACAATTGCTGAAGACAAAGCAAGTGCATAAACACATGTGGTGAAGGGACCTGATGGTGCTATCAAATATATAGCATCTGGGGTCTTAAAGGCTTGAAGATAAACAAGTGGCCATCTAGCTCAGCAGCAACAAACCCACATGGAAGAAGCACACCAGCCTGCATTATAATGAGGTGTTGGTAGGATCAGGTATCAGGCATCAGAGACCCAGAACAAAAAATCATATCATTGTGAATGAGGGGGAGTATGGAGTGGAGACTCAAAGCCCAGCTATAGGCAACTGGACATCCCCTTAAAGAAGGGTCGCGGGGAGGAGACGAGCCTGTTGGGGCAGTATAGCACTGATGAAACATACAACTTTCCTCCAGTTCTTGATTGCTTCCTCACCTCCACTCTCATGATCTCAATACTGCCTTACAAATATGGATAACCCAGAGCATGTGTATGGGTTATATAAGAGCTGGAAACACATGGAATGCAGGACAGGTAAACCTCTCAAGACCAATATTGGGGATGATTTTTTAAACCAAAGTATGAAACATCAGAAATGCCAAGGATCAAATGCCAACCCAATAGTAAGAAATGACTTGATTTTATTTCATGAAGAGAACAGTTGATCAGTGTGGCTAGAAAGGAAATTGGAGATGTACTTAGAAATGGGGCTATTTCACAGTATATGGTAAAGCTCAGTTGGAAATCATAGAAGGAATTGGGAAATGTTAAATGAGTGGTATAATTTTGTTGTTTGTTTCATTTGGTATATATCTACACCAAATCTATATATCTATATAGACATAGATATATATGAGTGAATAACAACTGAAATGTTCTAACAAGGTGATAAATCTGGAAACACGCACCTGTGCCAGGAAATTTGGAAGACAGCTACTTGGCCAACTGACTGGAAGAGATCCATATTTGTACCCATTCCAAAGAAAAGTGGCCCAACACAGTGTGTAAATTACCAAGTAATATAATTAACATCACATGCGAGTAAAATTTTGCTGAAGATCTTTCATTAATGGTTGCAGCACTATGGCAACGTGAAATTGCCAGAAATTCAAGCCAGTGTCAGAGGAGGATATTACATAGGGATATCATTGCAAACAGCTCCTGGCTAGAAGCAGATAATGCCAGAAGATGTTTATTTTGTGTTTCATGTCTATGCAGTTGTTTGGGGTTAGCTGAGTAGTTTAACCAAGAAATATGTTTATCAAGGTTCTATCCTTTCACCATACTTATTTAATTTGTATGCCAAAGAGATAATACAAGAATATGAACTATATGAAGAAAATAGAATTATAATTGGAGGAAAGCTTATTAATAACCTATTATAGGCATAAGACACAGCTTTGCTTGCTAACCTCAAAAAGACTTGAGTAATTTGCTGATGAAGATCAAGGTTTGCTGCCCTCAATATAATGTGAAACTCAGTGTACAGTAAATCAAAATCCTCACAACTGGACCAATAGGTAACATCATGATACACAAAGATTGAGTGGTCAAGAATGTCATCTTGCTTGGATCCACAAGCAATGCTCATGGAAGCAGCAGTCAGTAAATCAAATGGCACTTGGCATATCTGTTGTACAAGACTTCTCTAAAGTGTTAAAGAGAAAGGATATATATCACTCTGAGGATTGCCCCCAAGCCAAGCCATGGTATTTTTAATCATTTCATGTGCATGTGAAAGCTGAACAGTGACTAAGGAACATTGAAGAGAGTCAATGAACTTGGACCATGATGTTGGTGAAGAAAACTGAAAGGACTGTGGACTTTCAGAAGATCAAATAAATTTGTACTGGAAGAAGTATGGCCAGAATGCTCATTGGAAGCAAGTGTAGGGAGATTTCATCTTTGGACATGTTATGGAGAGACTATTTCTTGGAGAAGGACATGATGCTTGGAAAAGTGACAGGGCATTAAAAATGAAGAAGATTCTCAATCAAATGCACTGATACTTTGGCTGAAACAATGAACAGAACAACAATTGCGAGAATGACAAAAACTGAGCAGTGTCCAGTAGTGCTGACAGAGGATTGCTATGTCAAATCTACTTGATGGCTCCTCAAAACCTATGGGAAGGAGCTTTAAAAAGTTCATGGAACAATTATATTTCATTTATAATGTCATTGATTCCAATTCATGAATCAATCATGTGTGTCAGAATAGAATTCTACTGAGTTTTCAATAACTGGATTTTGCAAATGAGCTCACCAAATCTTTTTGTCAGCTACCTCCAGATAAGTTCAGTTTCCCAGACCTTTGGGTAGCAACCAAATCTGTACTTCCCACCAAGTTTTTTATTTATTTTTTTTTTTTTATGAGGGAAGTATGAGAGAGTGTGTGGCAATACTACACATGTAGCCAAAATACAGATATGCAGGGGGAAAAACGGGAATCAGGAAGAATTCAAGGAAGCAGGAAGTGATCCAGAGAAATATTTTCAAAATCTAATCTCACACAATTGAAGAGTTGAACCTTGCACAAAGTCTTACGCTTCTGAACCAAGAGAGAATGAGATTAGCGAGTGTTGATGTGCTGAGCTGAGTCTCTAAATAGGGGCACCAATCTTTCAGCTATTTTAAAATGCTGATCACTTCAACTATCTATTTATAGTAGAAACCAAGGGCATGTCACAGTTCATCAATTTCTTCCAAAATTGGATATCCTAAACTGAATTGAACTGTGCAAGGAATGACAGAATAATTAATAATTCTCCCGACCTGGTAGATGTCTTCAGTTTTTCAGAGTCCGAGATGTATAGGCAAGTGACAATTATAACTGAAGAGAAGAGTAAAAGACCTATCACTAGAGAATAATTTTCTGCTCTTAGGACTCTGGAAGAGAATTCAAGGGCAGAGTCAGGAGAAAAATTAAGAAACTCAAAGGCAGGGGAAAATGGTTTGACGCTCAAGAAAGTTTAAAGAAATCACAAACATAACTAAAAATTAGTATTGAGCATTTCATTCTACAACATGAATTTACCTTAAAGTTTCACTGTAATTTTATATGTTTATCTAAAGTGAGTAATATTTATTCAGACTATTAAAGAATTGTATAATACATTTTATTTAATAATAAATTTATTCTATAATAAATTTTATTATATATTATTCCAGTTATGATCACACCATATCAATATATAATTGTACAAAATTTAAAGATAAATGTTATATTTTTATAAATGTCATTTATAAATATTTTAAAATATAGCATATTTGGCATTTATCAAGCAGAAAGGAATGAAGAAAAACAAGTATAGAATTGAGATATTGAAGAATTCTATATATAAAAATTGAACAACATATGAAACACCAAGGAAAAATAGAAGGACACACAGAATCACTGTAGTAAAAAGTATTGGTTGATATCCAACTATTTATGGAAGTAGCTTAGTAGACAATAACACTGAGGCATGGGCTAAAAGCAAGTTTTTAAGAATTGACCATTTATCAATTCAAACACAGATACAAATCTAGAAGCACTCATTTGTCTCATCAAATTTGTCTCATCAAGAACCTCCAAGACCTGGTCCACCAACTGGAAGATATCCATATGCATTTCTATTGCAAATAAAAGTGATCCAACAGAATTTAGAAATTACTGGGAAATGTCATTAATATTGTAAAAGAGTAAAATTTTGACAAAGACAATTAAAAATTGCTTGCAACAGTAAGTTGAAAGGAAAATTCCTTAAATTCTAACTAGATTCAGAAGTGGATTCAGATTGAAGGATAGCATTGCTGATTTTAGATGAATCATGGCTGAACACACAGAATACCAAAAATATGGATTCAGAAGAGGATACAGATTGAAGGATATCATTGGAAAGAATGGGAATTCTGCAGCACTTTACATCTTCTCGTGCAGAACATGCACATAGATCGAGAAGTAGTTATTTGAACAGAACAAGGCTACCCTCCCAAACACAAACAAACTCACTGATATCAAATCAATGCTGACTCACAATAACCCTGTAAGATGGGGTAGAATTATCCCTGTGAATTTCCCAGACTGTTGACTATGGGAGTAGAAAGCCCAACACACAAACACTCCACACCAATGATCCTAAGGGAACATTCCAAAAATACCTCCAAACTCCCTGTCACTGAGTCCATGCTAACTCATAAGTACCCTGTAGAAGTGGGTGTGTTAGTCTGAGTAGACTAGAAAAACAAATCCATGGACACACATATGTGTACATGAAAGAGATTTATAGACAAGGGCAATTTACCAGAGAAAACATCCCAGTCCAATCCAGGTCAAGTCCATAAATCCGATATTAGCCCATATGTCCGATACCAATCTATAAAGTCCTCTTCAGACTCATGAAACACATGCAATGATGCCGAATACAGAAGATCACAGGCCAGTGGGTAGAAAGTCTTTGGATCCAGTGGCATTGGAAACATCTCAGTGCTGGCAGGGGTCTCCACATGGCTTCTCCAGCACCCAGGGCTGCATCAGGGTGGATCCATGTGTCTTGTCAGCTGCTCTGTCTCCCAGGTTGTGAACAGAGTGTCTCCTGCCTTCAGGAAGGAAAATACCAGAATTCCCAGCATCCTTAGGGGGAAGACTGTGCCCGCACAGAAGCCTCATTGGCTATGACCCGATTGACAGGCTAAACTCCACCCCCACATGCTTAGTCCTCAAATTAACAATTATATAACTACCACAGTGGGTTTCCAATATAGTATCTGTTTACAAAAATAGAAAGCTTCATCTTTCTCACGCAGAACTGCTGGTGATTTTGAACTGCTGACCTTGTAGTTTAGCAGCCCAACCTACGACCACTCCAAAACCAGGGATCCACTAGCGATGTAGAGGGTTGTTGATCACTGTGTTTGCATGTCAGTCTATCTTGTTAAGACCCTTCCTCTTTTTCACTGACCCTCTACTTGACCAAGCGTGATGTACTTCTCCAGGGACTGGTCTCTCCTGAGCTTATGTCCAAGGTATGTGAGATGTCATCCTTGCCTCTCAGGAACATCTGCCTGCATTTCTCTGCAGATCTATTTGTGTGTTCTTTTCTAAGTCCATGGCGCTTTCAATATTCTTCACCAGCATTGTAATTCACACTATTCTTCAGTCTTCCTTATTAAATATCTGTGTTTCAGATGTATCTATCAGGTATACCTGAGTCCGCCAAGTAACCTCTTGCTTTTCAACACTCTAAAGAGGTCTTTGTGCAGCAGTGCAATGCAATGCATCCCTTGATCTCTTGACTGCTCCTTCCATGAGCATTGATTGTGGATCTGAGCAAGGGATACTCTCACAACTACAATCTTTTCTCTCTTTCCCATGATGTTACCTTTGGGTCCAGTTGTGCAGATTTTGTTCTTCTTCTTGCTGAGTTTTAATCCATGCTGAAAGCGGTCCTCCTTTTTCATCAACAAATGGCTCAAGTCCTCCTCACTTTCAGTAAGCAAGGGTGTGTTAGCTACATATCACAGGTGTTTTAGATCCATACTCGGCATATTCTAAGCTACAGTGTCAGCTGTTTCTTCTCATGCTGAATTCTGTCCCACCAGCGGGCAGTCCCTACAGCTCTCCCCCACAGGTTCAACTCCATCTGAGTAATTACAGTGGACTCCTCCTTGACAAGGAGGCGCTTCCCCAGTGTATTTTGAGTGTATTCTGACCTGAGACACTCACCTCACGACACTATCTCTGACAATTTTCTGCTGCTTTTCCTGAAGTTTGCAGTAACTGACAATATTTTCGTGTAATCCATAAGGTTTTCTGTGGCTAATCCCTCTGAAGTAGACAACCCGTCCTTCTTTACAGTCTGTTTTTAGTATGGAAGGTCTGCTGAAGCCCATTCACTGTGGGTGACCCTGCCAGTGTGTGAAACACCAGTGACATTACTTACAGCATCACAGCCACACACAAGCCTCCACAGTACAACAAACCAACACATGGCCTTTTTAGAGAAGTAAGACGTGCAAATAAATAAAGACACACAAAGTGGTTTTTGAGAAAACAACAGGAGAGAGCACTGTTGTGGTGGAGGATTTCACACTGGACTGTGTGTCAAGGTAAACAGTGTGGGCTTTTTAAGACAGAGGGATGCTGGTCTCAGATAACTTTCACTGGGTCAGCCAAAGTCAGAGACCAGGTTCTTTCCAGAAATTCTAAATTTCTGCCTGCTCCACAGAAGAAAACGGTGATGTTTGTTACCTCCAAAGTACTTCCAAGATTCCATCAATTTCAAACAAATCATGTACCCTTAAACCATGTGTCAAGTTGAAGGAATGTTTATCAGGCTCATTACAATGAATAGAGGACTTCAGAAATGGGACAAGCAGGTATCATTCACAGAAAGCAGGGAGCCTCCTTGTTCCTGTCATGGCAGAACTTCCCAGGCTCTCCTGGTTATCTAATGGTCTTGCTGGCTAAGATGGTTTTGCTGAATAAGAACTTACTTTTCGGGGAAAAGGTTGCTGACCACAAGGTCAGTTGTTTGAAACAACGAGATAGGTCTCAGGAGAAAAACGAGGCTTTTTTTCTCTCCTAAAGAGTGGCATTGTGGGAAACCCATCGGGCCAAATCTGTTCTGTCCCATCGGGTCACTACGAGTTGGCAACAACTCGGTGGCAATGAGATTAGTGTTACGTTATGAACATATATTTTTAAAAATCATTTCAAAATCAAATATCAACATTGGACTTTCTACAGCAGAAACTAAGCATCTTAAGGTGTAAAACAGTGGTTCTCAACCTTCCGAATGCTGCAACTGTTTAATACAGTTTCTCATGTTGTGATGATGCCCCACTCATACATTATTTGCTACTTCAACACTGTCGTTTGCTACTGTTATGAATTCGGCGACCCCTATGAAAGGGTCCTTCGTCCCCAAGGGGTCGTGACCTACAGATTGAGAACCACTGGTGTAAAGGAAGGCTTTACTCCGAAGGCAATGATGGGCCTTCAGGTGAAATAAAGGTGAAGGTGAGAGGTGTTGCTGCTGCTGTGGTGGAGGTGGTTGCTGTTGGTTTGTTGTTAGGTACATTGATTTGGACCTGACCCCCAGTGACCTCAGCACAACAGAACAAAATGGTCAGGCCGAGAGACTGATACGGACTGAAACATTTTTAAGAAATAGAGAGATCAGTGCTCTTTTCAATTCTCTGGTTAAATGAATTTAAATGATCATTTGTGTACTGTTATACCATTGCACCATGCATTTAATTATTATTTTTAAAGACTTAGAAACGACTCCCCGTTTGTTTAAAAATAATTTTCTTTCTGTCAAACTCCCATGAAGATATTTACTTTCAATTCCATGCAATGAATTGGAAATTGTGTGCTGAGCTGTTCACCTGGTGAGAGAACAATCAAAGGAAGCTAAGAAGCTTTGAACTGTAGCATGTAGAAAACATGACATGGGATAATCGCATGGGGGTCCTAGTAGACTCACTCGTCCACCAACAACTGTGACAGTTTATGAAGTTCCCAAAACACAATTAAGGATATTATAGAGGGGAGACTAATCTCCGTGCGTGTTTTCCTAAATAGAACATCCATTTGTAAAATGTCTTTCTTTGTTTAATCATTGTTTCTTTAATATCTTAGGAGATAAAGGAAAATTTCATCTTTCCAAAAATTTAGTTTGCTGTCACTGATTGGATTATTGTTATTATCCAGACATCAAATAAAATGAATAAATTTGATTTTTTGAAGTCTAAAAATTTATCAGCTGATTATCTGCATTTTAAAAGCCTTTCTTTAAACTCAAATCATGTAATTTGTATTTAAATTTGTACCTAACCAAGAACATATCATAAATGCCTAATGTTAGTATTGAGTACAGATTTGTGAGAAATAGTTTCGTTGGGTCTTTAGTGAGCAGCCTATAACACCCAGTTATACCCAGGCGATAATAACATTGAGTAGTTCTCATCTAAATCAGAGGTTAAATTAATTAAAAACAAGATTCCCTCGGGGAATCTTGTGTGTGTGTGTGTGTGTGTGTGTGTTGAAGAATAATAGGGAGACTAAGCTAGAGACATAATTTTTAAAAGAATGTCTGGGACAATAACAACTCTGGAACAAAAGCTGGGGACAAAAGTGAAAGAGGAAGGTGTCATTCAGAGCAGAGCTAGTGGATGTTTAATGTCACAGCCACAAGGGTGTCTTGGGATCTCCAGGAATGTGAGAAACTCCTCAAATATGTGTTTGCATCAGAAGTGGTTAATAAACATTAATACATTCAATGAATGCAGGCAGTTTATAAATGCAACAGTTGGTGATAAATAGAAAATGCCTATACAATCTGGAATCCTGTCATAATGAATTAATAAAAGTAAGCTAGGAGAAACATTTGCCTAAATAAGAATTTAAGTTTGTATCTCAGCTCTTTCACTAACTCCGCTGTATAATAATGGTGAATCACTTAACTTCTTAAGATTTTCTAAATTAGCTCATTTGAAAAAAAGCAGCTTGGATTAAATCTCTAAATCTCTTTCAGGCTCTAATGTTCCACAATTCTAAGTCACTAAATAAAGCTATGATTCTTGATTCTGTATCTCCAATAATACCACTTTAACATTATTGGAAGAAAGATTAGTATACTTTAAAACATAAACTTAGTCAGTAGAGGCAACTGGAAGAGATGGAATATACATTCTAATTGTTCTCTAATTCTAACATTTTAGACTTAAATTTTACATAGTTCTAAGAAATGTGAAATCCTTTCCACATAAAATCCATTATGTATACAACATATGTTTGTTTATTTCTCGAGTGAGATTTGAGTGAAATTGAGTAAGGGGGTAAGGGAATGGTATCCAATGAACTTTCACATTTTCCCTAGGGCTCAAACATTTTCATGTTGGAACTGAGCCCAGGGAGCACTTAGCACACATTACGTTGCAGGCACTATGTTGATATTATTTAACATTGGACTTGAGGCAGTTGATAGTGCCATTTCCTGAATGTGGGAATATAAACTTTAGAAATAAAAAATTTAAAAGATGTGATTGTATGTGGAAAATAAGGTATTGCATACAAGAAAACATAATTGAATGCACTAAATCGTGGACTAACACAAAGCTTTGCTACCCATTTATGAAAGTGTAAAAGATACTCCAAGCATGTTTGTGTTCATATGCACATTTCTCATATCCACAATTGAGTGGTATAACATGTGAAAATGATTATGTAATTTAAAACTGTTATTCGCACATCACTACAGTAACCGACCCAAAGTTTTATGCATTCCTTGTATGTAGACATCTACCAGTTGTCAATATCCACAGTCACATCCTTTACCTATTCAACAATTGGTTAAAGACATATTGTCCTTTGTGACTGCACAAACCTACATGTTCTCTTTCAGTGAATTAATCTACCAATTGTCACGTTTCTCCAAAATAATTACCGCAATGTATCTCTGCTCAAATGAATCATTCCTATCTTCAAAACAAAACCACTGTTTCAGATGTCTTCCATTCTCACCATTCTAACTAGACCACTCTGGTGAAGATTATTCCCATTTCTTAGAATCCAATAATTCTTAACTTTCATGAAGCATTGCATGTCAGTATTTGGAAAGAGTTTTCCTTTGATTTTCACTGATACGAGCCTCCTTGGCTTTCCTTATCATCTATTTTTGGGGGTTTGTTTGCTGTTGTTTTAAGCAAAAAACATCATTGATTAAAATATTAATTACCTTGGTATCAAAGTCTTCCTCTTCAAAAGGAGATTATTTTAAATAATTCCAAATAAGTACATCATTTTTGAAAAGAGAACTATTGTCATAATACGGAATTTCCTTTTTGGTCCCTTTATCTGATTAGAGATGATTGTAGTTTGGTCTCAACTCATCATTTCCAGTTTTGTGTTTTATACCATACTGAATATTGTATTAGACCCATAGGTGTCCATTCAGGAACCCTTAAGAACGAGGAGTGGTGAAGATGTGACGCCAGACAGAGGCAGTGGAATTCAGGAGATCAAGAAATGATGGCTGTAGAGATTTTTCATGCAGTCTAGGGGGAGCTTGAATGTTGGAGAGCTTTACTTATAGGAGTTAGAAAGGAGACATGTGGTTGGCAGTGTGAATTCACTAAGATCAAAGAGAGAGTTAGAGAAAAATCTCAGCGGTCCTACTTCCCATGTAACTAGACTAGAGAAGGAAATCCATTGACACTCAAATGTGTATAAAAGACAGTTTTATATAAAGGGTAATTGCGCATTAAGAAAGCATCCCACCCTGTCCAGATCAAGTCCCTAAGTCTGATATTAGCCCATATGTCAAATACCTATTTCTAAATTCCGCTTCAGACTCAGGAAACACATGCAATGATATCGAATGCAAGAAGAGCACAGGCCAGTGGGTGGGAAGTCTTGTCGATCTAGTGGCATTGTAAGCATCTCAGTGCTGGCAGGGGTCTCCACATGGCTTCTCCAGGTCCAGGGGTCTGGCTGCATCAGGGTAGGTCCATGTGGCTTCTCCTCAGGGATGTCTTGCAGGGAGTCAGCCTTGTCAGTTGAGAGTCTCCAAGGAAGTGATCCAAAAGAGAAGTCTCTTCCACCTCCAAGGAGGAAAATACAGGAGTTTCCAGAATTCTCAGGATCAGGCCATGCCCACACAGAGGCCTTATTAGTTATATCTTGATTGACAGACTAGACTCCACCCTTCACTCTTAATCCTCTCAAATCCAAAATTGGTACCAGATTATGTAACTACCATAGCATGTAAACCTTTTTTTAAAATGGGGTTTTCTGAAACAATTACACATTCAAAATTTATTATTATTTTTATTATTATTAATTTCAAGTACTACACTATAAAATAATTATATATTCAATAATTATCTGTCATTCAAGTTAGTACTTCCAATTACAGGAATTGAAGAAAATTAATAAAGATGTACATATTTGGATTAGAATATTTTTACAATGATTATTTTAAAATATATGGTTTGCATGGGTTCCTAAAGCATTTTGAGAGGAAGTCTAGCCCAGATAACATTGTGTTGCCTCTACCTGCTCCTACATTAGCTCCCACCTCTTTCTTTCCGCCAGCATCAACCATCAACCACTCATTCTGTGCCTTTTGTTCCTCTTGCTAGCCTAACAAACATGCACTTCCTCGTCCGATTAAATATACTTCATTTTATTCGGAAGCTCTTTCTAAGCTTCTAATTTCTACTTTCTCTCCTGAGATAAAATATAACTTTAGCTATATTGCTTTAATGCCTACTGTTTTCCTGAGCTTATATTCTTGCTTTTGCTCAACTACTATTTTTAAGGAATATCACAAGTCACCAATAGTGTTCATATTTCCAAGCTCTTCAGGCATGTCCAGTTTTTATTTTTCTTAGTCTCACTGTTGAAAGTCTTTTGAGAATGACTTCCTGTTAAAGATCTTTCTTTTATTTGCCTTAATTCAGGTGATATGTATCTATCTATATCAAATATATCCATATATATCAAATACATATACATGAATAGCAAATACAAGCTTGTTTTTTTAAGAAACTCAGGTATGAACATAATATGAATTAGAGAAAAAAGAAAATTTTAGTTTTATTGGTCTATAATTCATATATCATACAACTTAATAATGCAATAGTATTAAGGAGAAATTTACAATCATCATTGCAATCAATTTCAGAAATTTTATTCTTCTCATATTCATTGTTCTTCGAAAATTATTTCACCCCATCCTCCCCTGCTAAGTTTTTAGGTAATTATTAATCTAGTTACTATCTCTATTGATTTACCTATCATGAATTTCATATACGGAAAATTATACAAAACAAAATAAGAAGCAAACAAACCAACAACTCAACAACGACAAAACAATAGACGGAAAAGCCTCATTAGAAAACCCCCCAGAAAATCTTAATATCTGAAACAATTTTGAAATGGGTCCAATGACATATCAAATGCTCTCTGCCATGATGCTACCTATATCGTCCAGGACAGTTCACAATGTGTTCTCTCTCATCACAAGTCTGTTTCCATCCCTGGGAAGCGATGAGAAGAAATTCCCTGGAAGCTCAGTCCCTGTGGGAATCCCCCAAATGATTCAGGGCTCCAAAGTCCTCCATAACCTTCTGCAAATGGTGTTCACAATGTTAGCTGTAATATGGATCGCTCTTTCATATCTATATTTTATTATTTATAGACCTGTATCACACATCCTGGTGTGCTTTTCTAAGTGTACTTAGTGGATGCCTCACTTTAGATAACTGCTTGTTTTACAAGCCTTTAAGTCCCCAAGGCTATTCTTTCTGATAGCTGGACACTATCTGATTTCTTTAATATAAGTTGCCACCACACTCATATCTATATTGATTAATAAGAAACTATTTTAAAGTTAATCTTAGTTTTGTTTTAACAGAAGTTGTTTGTGTTTTAAAGTACAACTGGTTTTAACTTATTGTAGTGTTATTTAGAGAAAAAGACCTAATGCCATGATGCACGTGAAAAGCACTCAGAGCGGATTAAAAGACACAGAAAGGGCATTTGCTGACCCCTGGAGGCATGGCAGTTCTGATAGCTAACCCCCAATTCTGAAAGTTTGCCAGATTTGCCAAACTACCAAGCTGAAAGAAGAACATTTTATAACTGCTTGAAATGACATCTTATAGCGTCTGGGGTCTTAAAGGCTTGAAGGCAAACAAGCGGCCATCTAGCCCAGAAGCAACAAAGCCCACACGGAAGCAGCACACCAACATAGGTGATCGTTAAGGGCAGAGGAGACCAGGTCTCAAACAACAAAGGCGGGGTGGTAGTGAGAATCACATCATCGTGAATGAGGGGGAGTGCGTGATAGGGACCCAATGCCCATCTGTAGACAGCTGGACATCCCTTCCAGAGGGGTAGTGGGGAGTAGATGAGTCACTCAGGGTTCAGTGTAGCAACAATGAAACTCAAAACCTTCCTCTAGTTCCTGAACGCTTCCTCCCCTCCCAATTATCATGACCCCAATTCTACCTTGCAGACCTGGTTATACCAGAGGATGAACAGCGGTGCAGTAGGGATATGGAAACACAGGGAATCTAGGACAGACAAACCCCTCAACACCCATGGTAGGAGTGGCGACACCAAGATGGAAGGGGGTGTAGAAAGGGAGAACCTATCTTGGAGATCTATGTGTAACCTCCTCTCCGGGAGATGGGAAATGGGGATGTGGGTGAGGGGAGACGCCGGGGAGGGTAAGATAAGATATAATAATTATTTATAAACTATCAAGGGACCAGGGGGAAGGAGGGAGCGGGGAGGGAGGAGGAGGGAGGAAAAAAGGGAAACCGAGCTGATTCCAGGAACCCAAGTGGAAGATGAATTATGAGAATGACGAGTGCAATGAATGTATAAGGGTGCTTTGCTAAATTGATGTATGTACGGACTGTGATAAGAGCTGTATGAGCCCCAATAAAAAAGATTTATTAATTTAAAAAAATGAAATGACATCTTTACTTTTGCGTTCTGTTGTATCAGCCCATTAGGGGCCAAGACTGACAAAGAAAATTTGCTGTTATCTGATTGGTCCAGAAAACACACACCACAGCACAGGGATCCTTACTTTGTGTGTTGTAACTTTGGGGCTGCCCCATTTCTGCCTTTCTTCCCTTGAACTATTTCACAAGACAATATGAGTCTGAAATTAATCTGTTGATCTATTACCCTATTGGACATTATTTAAAGATACAATTTTGTGTTGTCATATTTTATGTGACTTGCTCAAATATGTATATTTTTTACAAATACATACATACATACACACACATTATTCCTTGTTTATATACGTTTCTCTTTCCCTGTAGGATCTTTCATAAACGAAAGTATAAACTTCTTTCGTGTTCCTTGGTGTTTCCTCCTTCATAGCTCACCTTCATTTCTTGCCTAACCACTAGCAATCTCTTATTTACTTTGATTCTAAGTTCCGCATTTACACAGCTGGCAACTTTGCCTTGCAGGTTTTCAATTCTGCATTTCCACAGGGTGCGTGCTCCAATTTTTGAAAGTGTAAAATAACGAGATTATCATCCCTAAATCACTATTTAATTACATCAGCATCTGACTCCGAAATGGCCGGCAGCTTGAAATCACTTTAAGTTATACCATCCTTAGTAGTGCATTCAGAATTTTATTTTAATTTGAGCCAAGGTAGCAAGTTCAACTCCACGTGGTACGAATGTCGAAGGGACCCATTTTTGGGTTTCATCAGTTGCTGTCATACCAGTAAGTCCAGTCTGTTTTATTATTTTGAGGTTTTTTCTCTCTGATTCTATCTGGGACTGTGATCTGCTTTAGAATAGTCAGCAGTGACAGCCAGGCTCAATCTATTTGTTCTGGTCTCAGAATCGTGGTCACTGGGCTTCACGTGGATCATTAGTCCTAGTAACAGTTGTCTTGTATCTTCCATTTTCTAAACCCTTCTTTGCACGAAACCGGGAGAAGACAATAGCTACACTTTGGGTGGCCCCTCACAAGCTTGTATGACCCCAGTGCTGTGCACCATAGACCATAGTAGATGTAGAACACTGGCGTTCTCATCCCGGTGATGCTATCTCCTGTCGACCCTGGAGAGTGCGATAGAATTGCCCCTGTGAGTTCCTGAGACTGTAACTGCTGGTAGGAGGAGAAAAGTCCATCTTTCTTCCTGAGAGCCTCTGGTGTTTTCCAACTGTGGAGCTTGGGGATCACAGCTTTCTGCATGAGAGCTACGCCAAGAGGCTGCTCTGTTTGTGACCTGGGCTATACTGCTCAACCTCGCTTCCCTGGAGACTAGGGTCCTGAGCCCCTAGGCACAAGAATTGATTCCCTCTAGGTGTTTTGGAGACAAATTATTAAGACACAGGCTATTCCATGTTTAATAATGAGTCCACAGGGGCCATGTTAAATAGCTGCTGAACTTTCCAAATCATTAAGCTTTTTTCCTATTAGACGTATGATTGTTCATCCAGAAATCGAATGCCCCTGACCCTTCCACCGTTTTAACGTCCTGCGTGTACTTAAGATTTACTCAAATAACATATAATATGCTTGTGTAAGATACATGAACTCTCATTTCGCAAATTGACATCTATATACACGGTAAAAATTTTAAGAATCACAAAACTGCACCTGTGAAATCTCATCATCTCTGCTGAAATGTAGAATAAAACTAGAGTCCTTTTATGCCAGAAACTAACAGAGCCAAATGATTCACTGCTATTAAAATATAGAACAAAAAACATTTGCAGTACAGGAAATATTTCTTTTGTAGCCTGCCTATAGAAGCCAGTTAGGAAAATATATTTAGAACCTTAAGGTTGACACTTCTATTATAAGCAATTACTGCTCAATTAGTATATTGATGTGATTGTATGTTAACATATATGCCCAGTTACAATATGGTGATAAAGGTAAGCATTAGAATACTAATACTTTTTACTTACCCAATTCAATTGGAAATGACAATCTTCCTTTCTCAGATAATGACTGTAAAACTCACTGTGCACAGGCTTAGGAAAATTGGTAGATTCTTCTGAAAGCAGCACTAGTTGTTCGCACGCACACACACACGCACACACACACACACACACACACACAATACAAAGAGTGTGTACCTTGCATGCCAGTGAGAGGCTCATGAGGCAGATGAAAGTTTTATTCTGAGTATTACTCAGTGCACCAATTAAATGAGGGAAAGAGAAACCTTGACGATTTAAAAATATATACACTAAGAAAATTGGGATCATAACTTCACATGTTTAATAAATGTTAGAGAACTAATGAATTTTATTAAAGTCATTTAATTAAGGTGTAGTCTGCTGTGTTGCAACCCCTTCGAGACAAAATAGCTGTGTGAACAGGTAGTATGTCCCCAGTGAACTGTGAATATCAAAGTCGGGGAAATTCTTCATTTTAATGAGCGGCATTTTCTGAGCGCAGACCTCTCCCCCCTGACAGGGTGGCTGCAGGAGGTAAGAATGAAAGTAGTTGTTTTCCTTGGAGACGTTCAACTGCTAAATGTGGTGAATGCCAGAAATGAAAATATTGGCTCTGAGAGGTTCTGTACGTCTGCTCTGTCTTGCACTTGCCCTTGGGCTGGATTCTATTGTTAAAGGAAAAACACAACAATTAGGAATATATATATTTTTAAAACACCTTTAGGAAATGATTTCTCCTTCACCGAACAACATAGCATTCAAAGTAGCATGCCCATTAATTTTTAAATGGAAATTCCTCAGTTAAAATCAACTCTACATTAATTAAAATATTTAAGCTAAATATATGCTTGCTTCATAAATTCATGGTTAGATTTGTAACGTGAATATGTCTTTTGATCTGAATTTTTTTTAATGTGGTAACTTCAGTTTAGAAAATTCACCTGACATGAGGAATTGTTATTTTCTGAAAAGATACTATTTAAATATGGTTGAAAGCGAATACATTCAATATTATTTTATTATTTTTCATACTGTTTTAAAAGTCTAATGCTTTATTCAGAAATTAAGGTACTTATCCTGGCAATTGTTTATTTTAATATTAATCATCGTATCACAGAAAATGAAAACCAGAAATTCTGGTGATGACTGTTAATACTAAATTTCTTTGAGCAGCCATCAAACCGTTGCGAATGCTGCTCTGAGCCACCCCGGATGGGTTGTGTGTTTGGAAAGGAAGGAAACCTGCAGCAATTATGCTTGATTTCCATAAATATGTCTTGAACTCGAGAAGGAAAATTAAACATGATTTCTAAGAAGTGCTTTCCAAAAAAAAAACAAACCATAATTACCTCAGTTAGTTAAAGGCTCCTCTAGTGCTCCTGGATTTGCTCCAAGATACGTGTAATTGTCCAGACCTAACAGCAGGTCATTGCAACCAATACAGAAAAAATACTAATAATGATTTATAGCTTCTGGCATTTAAAAGTGCACTAAAACTTTTTCATGGTCCTTGACTTGAAATGATTTTCTATACAGAAGATTATCTCCTATAAAATCTGGGTAACCCTGATTGCATTTAATTTAGCACAGGATTTTCTTAAAGTCATTTTATTGAGGGCTCCTACAACTCTTATCACAATCCATACATATAGCCAATTTACCTGCACATATATCCAATGTGTCGAGCATTTGTACATTAGTTGCCATCATCATTTTCAAAACATTTTCTTTCTACTTGAGTCTTTGATATCAGCTTCTCATTTTTCCCCTCCCTCCCTGCCCCACTCTCCTTCCCACATGAACCATTAATAATTTATGAATTATTATTATTTTTCATGTATTACACTGACTGATGTCTCCCTTCACCCACTTTTCTGTTGTTTACCCCCCTGGGAGGGAGTTATATGTAAATCATTGTGATCAGTTCCCCCTTGCTCCCCCTACCTTCCCTTCCTCTCCTGATATCGCTACTCACAATATTGATCCTGAGGTGTTTATATGTCTTGGATTCCCTGTGTTTCAATCTCTTATCTGTACCTGGGTACATACTCTGGACTACTGGATTTGTAAGGTAGAATTGGATCATGATAGTGGGGAAGGGGTTGGGGGAAGACACATTAAAGAATTAGAGGAGAATTGTATGTTTCAACCGTGCTATACTGTACCCTGACTGTCTCATTTCTTCCTTGTGACTCTTCTGAAAGGAGATGTCCAATTGTCTACAGATGGGCTTTGGGTCTCTACTCCACATCCCCCGCATTCCCAATGATATGATTTTTTTGTTCTGGGTCTTTGATGCCTGATATCTGATCCCATTGATACCTCATGATCACACAGGCTGGTATGTTTCTTTCATGTGGATTTTGTTACTTCTTAGCTAGATGGCCGCTTGTTTATCTTGAAGTTTAAAGACCCCAGATGCTATATCTTTTGATAGCCAAGGACTATCAGCTTTCTTCACCATATTAGCTTATGCACCAATTTTGTCTTCATTGATTGTGTCGGGAAGATGAGCATCACGGAATTCTGTTATTAGAACAAAGTATTTTGCATTGAGGGAGTAGTTGAGTGGAGACCCAATGTCCCTCTGCTACCTTCATACTAAACCTATAAACATATGCACATAGATCAATTTCCCTACCATTATATATAAATATATTTACATATGTACATGCCTGCATTTAGACCACTATCAATGCCCTTTGCCTCCTAGTTCTTTCCTCTATTTCCTTTTATTTTCTCTTGTCCCAATATCATGATCAGCCTTCATTCAGCGTTCAATAATTCCTCTTTGTTAAATTGCCCTTGATCAAGCCCTACGAGGCACCCCACACCCTCATCCCCTTCAGTTTTAGATCACTTGTTGTTCCCTTGTCCCTGGGCTGTTTAACACCCACTTCTTTTCCCCTGCCTTCCACGCTCCGCTCTCCCCCTAGAACTGTGGGTCCATTTGTTTTCTTCTCAGTATTGTTTATCCTGCCTATCTTATCTAGATAAAGGTGTAGAGACAATAATAACCACAAAAATAAGACAGAGTTTAACAAAACATCGAAAGAAAACAAAACAATAACAACAAAACACAATATTAAAAAAAAGAAAAGTTCTGTTTGTTAAACTTTAGGAGTGTTTTCTAGTCGAGTATGATAGGGTGTCACACCGTGGCCCCAAAGTTTCTAACCCAGCCTATATAGCTAAATCTCTCAACTGCCTACCTGTGAAACATAAAGTGTGTCACAGAGATTCCTTGTAACTTTTCGATCATCCTTGAAGACTATCCTGTCTTCCTTTTCCCTCTATGATATTAAGTAGTGATAAACTAAGTCTACATTTCTTTTTTTTCCCTGTCATCAAAGCACTTTAAAAATGTCCATAGAGTTCTAGGCTGTGTTCTAACCCTAGCTACTAGAGCTTCACATTAGCCAAAGTCCTGTCGTCAGAAGGCTGCTGCCGTTTGAAGCAGTCAGTAGCTGCCCTGTACTTTTAGAATGTTTCCTCCTCGAGTAGTCGACTGCATTGTAGCAGGAAAAGTCCACAACACACTTAGCGCACAGCACCAGTGCACCACTATTTTAAAAACTCTCGTTCTTTACAAAGCTATTTGAATTATTCAGCCATCTATAGTTTGATACAACATGCTCAGAGTTAATTTATTTGTTAAGGTTTGGATTGGCAGCATCCTGTCGATTAGAATATCTATGACTTTTCATATAATGTTTAGTTTATGAGTGTTTTCTCTGAAAGATGGCTCATGTTTATGAGATAGTGATTTGATGGTAATAACATTTTTGAAACTATTTTATTATCCACATTATTTTTGTGGATAACCTTGTTTATGAACAAGGTGTGTGTAACTGGTCCTGCTTCACAGTACATACATCTAAAAAATCAGCCATTTTACTGCTCATTAGTAAGGAAAATTCAGCATTTTCAATTGTCAATAATAACCTTATGCAAGGTTAAGTGAATTGCTATGATAAATATTAGAACACTCAACTGTACTAATTCAAAGTTTTTCCTTCAGGATTGATGCATGACTAGATTATAGAAATGCATAATCTGTATATAAAATGTTGTGGCTTCTTTCAATTTTAACTTCTAATAGTAAAAGTGTTCCTGATAACTCTATACTGAGTTTTTGAACAATCATGTTGTTAAGAGTTGGTGTTGAGGCCACTCTAACTGATGGTGACCCCACATGTTAGAGTAGAACTAATCTACAGGGTTTTATGTCTAGCCTTCCCGAAGAAATTCACCAACTTTGTCTTCTGAAACGCCTGTGGATGAGCGCCTAGAACCACATGTTTTTGTGAGTGGAAAATCATTGAGATCATCCACCCATAATACGTTGTAGTTTTTTACTCTGTTTCACACAAAGTGGATATGACATATTTACTTAAACATGGATAATTTTATTGATAATAAATATATTCTTAAACATTTCTAAGATGTTGAAAACAAGACTCTTCCATGAAAGATCTTATGCTCCTATATTAATATATTACAAAACAGCATTCATATTTATTTACTAATTCTTTGCATTTGTATCCTGTCTTTTTCTTTCTCTACTTCTCTATTATGTGTACTGTTCTGTGAGGAAGAATTTATCAGGTTCCCACCATTTTTAGAAAATGAACAGATGGTGGTCCCTGGGGGAATAAAAACAAGGTTTTAGATGATGATCTTGCAAGCTATTGCCCTATTATTTTTCTGTAGCTTGACTACATCATTATACAAATTATAATTGCACAAATAACACAAAATGATTCAAAGCAACAAGCAATATTCATATTAATATTATAAGTCAAAATTAAATTGAAACGTCCTCAAATTTTAAGGTTTTTTTTTTCTGTCTCAGCATCAATATTGTACATAAGGCAATTTCACAATGTAAAAAATGTATGGATCATTGCTTATAATAAAAGAATATAATTAAGAAGAACACAACAAAATACAAAAAGAAAACAGCCTTGGGCTTCAGGAAAATATTTCTCATATTTGAGGAAACATTACAATAATACATTTTATTAATGTTGTGGGACAACATGCCAAAATATGAGGTACTCGAAGGTTGTCCATGATTTCTAAATAGCCAAGAGGCCATTTGGGAAAGGCACCAGTTGTCAATGATTCCATGACTGCCATGTCCTTCTGCTCAGAGCCTAGGCCCACAAATGCCCCTAGAGTATTAGCCCTTGGAAATATGATTTTATTACTTCTAGTAAGCAGCAGACGGCACACCAAATACATTTGGATCAGTTCTGCGCGTCCCCTCGATTGGAGAAGACTGTCACCAAATACATTCGGATCAGTTCTGCGTACCCCTCGATTGGAGAAGACTGTCAGTCTCGGTGGAGCTGATGACTCACGCATGGGCACCCTACTCTGTTCTGGGTTAAAAGCGGAGCCTGCTTTTCCTGGTTTCCCCTCGCTGGGTATGACTAATTCTTCGGGCTGAGATTTTTTAAAACACATATTTCCACATCTGGTGGCATAGTGCTTACCCACTGTGCTGAAATCCACAAGGTCAGCAGTTTGAAGCCACCAGCCCCTCTTCTGGAGGCTAAAGGGCTTTCGACTCCATAAACAAGTTACCGTCTCCGAATCTCACAGGAGGCAGTTCTGCCATGTCCTAAGGGTTCCTGTGAGTGGGCATCAACTCAGCTTAACGTAGCTGAGGGACCTGGTGGACATTTTTACACTGTTGCATTCGACAAGGACAAACATCAGGCCTTAGAGAGGGGCAGGCAATGGAGGCCTCCTTATGCCCCTCCCTTTTGGAAACGTATTGGCAGGTGTTGACTAGAGGCTGCTAACTCATTCTGCTGTTGCCTGTTTACTTTATGGGGGGGAAAGACTTAAAAATCTCAGGTTGTTTTTAGTTTGTAATAGTTTTATTGATATATAAGTGTATGCAATTTAATCATTCAATCATATAAAGAAGGGTTGTACAAGCATCACCACAATCAATTTCAGAGCATTTTTTTCATATGCATTGTTGTTGGCTCCCCATTTTCCCCAACTCCCTGCCACTCCATGAAGTATTAATCGAGTTATTGTCTCTATAGATTTACCTATCTGATTATTTCCTATATAGACAATTAGAAATGACCCAAACCAAGAAACAATACCAAAGACTCGACAAATGTGAGGAAAACCTAAATTGAAAACAAAAAATAAAACCGAAGCTATTAAAAACTGAAACAACTTTAAAATGGGTCAGCAGAGACAGCAAATGATAAGGTGTGACATTTTAATCTAACTGTATCAATCAGGCTATTTTCCAGTTCATTTCCTTCTCTGTCCCACAGTGGACCACTTTGACCTTTGGTTAGGGTTTCCACATGTGTTAGTCTGGGTGGATTAGAGAAACAAAATTCATAGACACGCATTTTTTATAAGAGACAGTTTTATATAAATGATAAGTGTACATTAAGAAAGCATTCCAACCCAGGTCAGTCCTAGCCCATAAGTTCAGCATTAACCAATATGTCTGACACCAATCCACAAATCCTCCTCCATCTCACAAAACACACATGATGATGCCAACTGCAGGAGGAAAGTTGAATCAGGGAATGTGCAAGCATCTCAGCACTGGCAGGGGTCTCCACACGGCTGCTCCAGCACCCAGGGCTGCATTGGGGTAGGTCCATGTGGCATCTCCTTGTGGATGTCTTGCAGGAAGTCAATCTTTCCAGCTAAGGCATCTGCACCCTGCTCCGCCCATCAGAGACCAAGAGACCAGAAAGGCGAGGCTCACCGAGCCATTTCTCTCTTCGCCCTTCAATTAATCCCATATGTGTTCATTGGCCAGTTGACACAATAAATCTTAGCTATCACATTTTGTATATATCTCACTTTTAAAAATTACTTCTTGACCCCTATTAATACCATCAATTTAATCATATTAATCCAATAATGAAATTTGATTTATTCATTTAATATATGATATGCATATTAGGTAGTTATTTTGACTAGTGAGTTAAAAAAAAGAAGAGAAACTCAAGTACTTTATGTGGTAGTTACATAATATGGTTTCAACTTGTGGAGGGGTGGAGCGTAACCTGTCGATCAGGTGGCAGCTTGATGACCTCATTTGGAGGCACCATGGAGATAAATGGATTGCTGGAAGTGGGACACACACTCAATCCCTGTGAGACCTTTCCTGCTGACAAGAGACTTGGAGCTATGCTATGGCTCTGGAGTTGAAGGAGCCACATGGAGACCCCTGTCAGAGCAGAGATGCTTACACTGCCACTGGATCCACAAGACTGTCAACCTACTGGCCTGTGAGTCTGAAGAGGAATTTATAGATTGGTATCGGGCATATGGGCTAATATGGATTTATGAACTTGATCTGAACTGGGCTGGGATGTTTTCTCAATATTCAATTGCTCTTATATATAAAGGTCTTTCTTATACACATATTAGTGTTTATGAATTTGTCTCACAAGTCTACCTGGACTAACACAGTATGGTACCTTGGGTCTGGAGTACTAGAGAAACAAATTAAAAAGATGGAGGGTGGATGCTTGTTCAACTTCTGCCTCATGGTAGTTTTTCTTCTTTGGCTAGCCAGAGGGCAGATATGTCCATGCAGCTTGCTGGGATGGGATGTTTTCTTAATGTACAATTATTCTTAGATATAAAGCTCTTTCTTATACATATGAACGTCTGTAAATTTGATTCTCTGGTCTACCCAAACTAACACACTTTTGTACCACATATTATTGGCATTAGCATAGTAAAATATGGTTGAACAGAACTGATATATTTGTGGTGAAGAAGCATTTTCATACATCAGTGTATTACAAAGATAAATTTAAATAAGTGTGAATTTACCCTAAAATAGTTAGTAACCTGATCCATGAAGTCTGTTTCTTGAAATTGGCTAAATTTTTTAAAAAGCACAATGCCCACAGCAAAACTGTGTTACTGAATTTTATACTTACTAATTTTTAGGAATCAGTTTTTTTCAAGTCTTGCAGTTTACAAAGACAATGTTCCAGCAAGCATTTTCATTTTCTTTGTAATACATTTTCCTGGGTGTGGATCCTAAAGTCAATTCTACTTTTTGATTCCTTAAAATGACGTATGTTATGAAATTTAATTTAAAGTCTATATATCCTTTTAGGTTATTCTAAATGAATTAATAATCAAAAATCCATGGGCAATGTCTGGGAAGAGTTAACCCACATCCCCTAAAACCAGAAACCTAGATTCCAGGAGAAGTAAAATGAGTTCTCAACTCTCACATAAGAAAAATATGTTTTAAGCTGTTATTTTGAAATAGGATTTTTAACTTGTTTCCTTGATAATCCTCCAGAAGATGAGTGGAAAGTAAGTAGATTAACTCATCACCTTCTTTTCTCATTTCTCACTACAAACAACATAGGAAATTTAGGACTATTTCCATAATCCCATAATTTACTACACAGCCAGAAAACATTTTTTTTCTTGGTGTTTTGGTGTTCAGGCCAGTTCCTGGGGTTGTCAGAGGCACTGATTCAGAAAACTGCTTTGGATTAACTACCTTAGCTCTGGTTTTTTAGAAAGGGCATTCTACTATATTTTCAGCTATTAAGTTATATTAATTTATAGTTTATATGAGAAGAATTCAGACCCACAAAGTACAGAATAAGACAAAAATTTAAGAAGTATTTGAAAAAGAAGTGGGTGTTTAGGGACTTCCAAAGGAAGCTGTCTCTGGCCCCATGGTAGCTAACTGCCAAACAAAGGGCCACTGGCTCACAGTCACCATTCCCTCTGCCTCCTTTAAAGGATTTAGAAAGCACCTTGCAAGGGCATGTGTATGGAAGGGGTGGGCGTAATTTAGAGTGCTGAAAATATAAGGCTTAGTCACAATTTTCGAAAACATTTTGAAGCTCTATGTTTTTCTATTTCAAATTATGCAGTAAACATTTCAGAGCATATTTTAATATACAAAAGTCAATAGGTAATTCATGTTAAATAATTCAGAGATGAGGTTGATTCAAGCTTCTTTACAAGAAAAAAATCTAACTTTATTTTAAGAGTTTCTGTTCACAAGTGCGGAAAATGTGCCATCTTAGTTTAAGAAATGCAACATTTTAATTTTAATCAGAGTTTAAACCCTGACACACCTACTTTGTGTTTCAGAACATTTTAATGTCCAGTTGGCAGCTGGAAGATCTGCCAGAACCTTAGGAGAAAAGTATGGAAATAGCAACTATAGCAACTAAGACTTAACAGAGTATTCTTTGCTTCCTCTGGCTCCAATTTGTCACCGAGAATACTGGAAAGAAAATTAAAACACAAATTTAATATGACAGAGAGGAGAAAAGAAATTGGAAAGAATAGAAAAAATATAAAGTGGATTTGTCTATTAAATTTGTGATATATTTTTATGAAGGCATGATAAATAGCCAAAATTATTTGAAAGCATCTCTCTTAGAAGCTTTAGAGAGAAGGAAAAAACAAAGAAGATAGATGACCAGTGACAGCGATGTATAAAAGAAAAAAAAGTATGAGAAAACTTTGGTTGAATCATGTGTCAAAGTTTTAAAAAATCAACAGGGCAAAGAAAACCTGGTAAAGTTGGAGTAGGCAGGGCTGTAGATTAGAAGTCAGGAAACACTTAGTACAGAAAAAAAAGGTTTTATCTGAAATCTATACAAGAGTTGGAGGGGAAACTGCAAGAAAATGCTGAGAATGTAATGAAGGAGATAACTAAAGAGAATTAAAAAAAAAAAAAAACCAGACTTGATGATCTAAAGGTTGATCTAGTGCCTTAAAAGGATATGCTTATCTCAGAATATATCAAGATGAATCTTTAAATGTTAAAAAAGGGGTGTTTGTGATCTTCCTTCAGAAAGGATAACAATATCTCCGCAAGATAGTTTATGCAGTGGACCCTGAGAATCCACTGAATTAGAATGACTTAAGAGGTTATGCACACTCTGATTCAAATCCCATAACGCAAAAAGGTTCAAAGCACTAGAGAAGTTGAGTTGACTTTCGAAACCAAACCAAGAGAAAATGAAGTAGTACCAAAACTAACCAGTGCCATTCAATATAGAAACTTCAACGCAGTGCTTGTGAAAAAATTAAAGGCCTAATTTATAAAAGGGTTGTTCTGTTTAGTCTTTTCAGTTAAATGCAGAAGATGGGTTTGGGGATTTAAATAATGTGACAAAATTAAAATTAACTGGCAAAGTTAAAATAAGAAGAGTTGCTTGGAAACAAAAAAAAAAGTTTGTGTGTCGTGGGGGCAGGAGGATGTTGACTGGTAGAGGAGACCTCTATGATATATGTACGATTCACCCAACCATTTGAATAAAATGAGCATGAATTAGGAAAATATTTTTATTGATAAGGACAAAGGGTACCAAGGAGATTCACATGTACCCTTCACACCTAAAAAAGACCATACCGATGAAAATTCAATTAATTGGCATATGAAATTTGGGTAGGCATAACTGGGATAGATTTAAATTTTCAGAATGAATGTGGGAATTTAAAAAAAGTGTTTAACATCTGCCACAACAGAAACTGGACATTTGTGTGGAGATGGAGAGGTAGTGAGAAGAGGCCTGGGAGAGGGAGCGAGAATAAAGATATGGGTATCCATTTATGAGAATACATAAAGGAGAAAACGTTGGTTGAATAGGATTCAATTTTTAAAATTCAAGAGGGAAAAAACCCTGTAAAGGTGGGGGGGCAGTGGGGGGTCAAGGGGGGCAGTATGGGGGCTGGGGGGGTGGTTGTGGACCAGAAGTCAGCAGACAGTTCAGAAGAGAAGGTTTTATCTGAAATCTATACAAGAAGTGGAGGAGGGAAAGCTAAGAAATGCTAAGAAAGTAGTGACAGAGACAACTAAAAAGAATGAAAAATCAAAACAAAACAGGCCTAAAGTTGATAGAACAAAAGTTGGAGGGCGTGGGAGGGAGAAGGAATACAAGAAGGAGAAAGCAACCCAGACTTTGAAATTAGGACAAGAGTGAGAACATGAGGAATTAGAGAAAGGGTTTTTTTCCTTAACAAAAAGAAGCATCCCAGAAGGTAGAAATCAATATGGAGAAAATGGAAGTTGAGATTGCGACACGATGTCAGAATCATAAAAGATGGGCATGTGAGCTAAAGCAGGGGCTCCCAATAACGGATAACGGAGCGGATGATTAACCGGAGGGAATAGACTTTGAGAAGTACCCAGTGTGGCTGATTGATTTTGAAGGATGGGAAGATCTGACTGCTAGTAGCTAAAGACCTTTGCGATCTGCCTGAAGGTTGTTACTAAAAGGAATATGTGGGGGAAAACGTTGCTCAGCAATTACAATGGACAAGGCAGGGTGGACGATGATCGTCTGAAAGCCTTGGAGGATACTTGGTAATAGAGTCCACTGAAAACACATTAGAAGTTGTTTTTGGAATTTTCCCCTCAGGAATCATCTATAAATGTCTGGTAGGGTGCCCAAAAGACACAAATGCTTGACTGGCTAAGCTTTCTAGAGAAATCATAGAAGTTGCTAAAGGAGAGAGCTGGTTTTCATATGCAACTAGCATCCTGGTTCCATTCTCTGCACAGTTAATGGATGTGTAAGAATCAGAATATTATAGTCGATGTATAAATTCCGTACTCCATTTACATTTAAATTTAGTACCTCTATGAGCTGGTTCTTTGTCCAACAGTTTTTGAAAAGAAGGACGTGTTCATGAAGGTCTCCTATAGACGTAGGGAACTTCTAGTAGGTGACACAAATAAGCGAGCCAGTTAGGTTTTGATAAGAAAAGGCATAATGTGGACTGTGCAGAGGTCCCTTGGCAGTTTGTATTTTAATTTTTTTAACTTGTAAAAGAATATAAAAACACCTTTTTATTCTTGGCATGTATGGAGATTTAGAGATGGTATGTGTAACATAAACTGCCTACTCATGGCTGAGTTCCTATAATCTCATATTTAAATTATGTGTATTTAATATATGTTTAAAAATAGGTTGAGTATCCCAGTTTCTTCCAGTCTTGTACCAAGTGTTGTGTCTTTGTGTGTGTGTGTTTGTGTATACACTTTGGGAGATGACAAGAAAGGAGCAAATAATTCATATGAACAAATAACTGTCACTTTTTGTTGAAATCCTTATGCTATGAATGTGAAAGATACATCTGAAAACTTCTTAGGAGTCCCTTAGGAAAAGCAAGCTATTATACTGGTGTACAGAATCTGAAATATCATATTTATCAGTGTTAAAACTCAAAAGTTAAAAATCCAATGACAAACAGGTTCAAGTGTGTATTTAATGTTTTCCATGATGAAAGAAATTCTTGACCAACGTCTAGTCTTTACTAAAACCTCAGCTTCCATACTTCATAAATACTCTCATTGATGGGGCCCCTTGGATGCATACACTTTCACAGATTTGATCTCCTAACCAAAAGCACACCCAGTGTTGTGGAGTTGGTTCTGATTAACATTGACCCTTCTTATATTTTCAGAATGAAGCTCATTTTCTTTGACTGCTCAGCTCTAGCAGTTAGTGAACCCAAACCGAAGCCATTGTTACAGCCTCGAGATGGTTGAGATCCTGTAAGACCTAGTGCAGTTGCCTCATGGGGTGTCCCATGCTGTAATCTTAACAGAAATAAAAGTCTGGTGGGTCATAACCATAGACGTTTTAAGTAGCAGTAAGCATTTAACTACCCAGTACTCCTGTCATGCAATTTAACTGAAACATATTATGTTCAATGAGTGAAATGCTGTATGTTTCCATGTATAGATGTATGTTCATGTCATTCAGCTTTGTAGACATAGACTAGATTCTATGTGCTATAAGACTGAATAGCAACTGTTTTTACTCCCTTTCTGTCTCCTATCACAGATTACATTCTCTACAAATGATTTAATGAGTTAATAGTACAGAGAATCACACCATATGCTCCTCTATAATAAATGGAGACATTAGTTAGCAATAGTTGCATTGAGGAATCTATGCAGAATCTAGGGCATCTGTACAAATACCGGTACATTGCTTTATACCTGTGATTCTGATCCTTCCTAATGCTGTGACCCTTTAATACAGTTCGTGATCTTGTGGTGCCCCCGCCATAAAATTATTTTTCGTTGCTACTTCATCACTGTCATTTTGCTACTTTTAGAATTGGGTGACCCCTGTTAAAGTGTTGTTCAACCCCCAAAGGGGTCGCGACCCACAGGTTGAGAACTGCTGCTTTATATTATAATAATCCAAATAGATATAGAGTCAGAAACTTCTTGAAGCTATGATCCTCACATTCCAGATTCATAGAAATAATTTAGAAAGTTTGTTATTTGCAAATTCTCAAGAAATACACCAAAACGTTTCTGATTTTACTGAAAATTAGGTGTATGGATGCAGGAATCAAAATTTATGAGGAACCGTTTTCAGGGGACCAGAAAAATTTCCTCAACATGCTATTGTAATTATTAACTAGCCCAATTGTCAAAATACTTTACAAAATTATTTTATTTAAAGAGAGTAAGATAGAAGTGTTCTTTGTCACCTTTTAAAAATTTAAATAAAATCCCCTAAGTATATATCACATTGTAAAACATTGAAAAAAATTTTTACTTTTTTTATTCATTAATTTTCATTGTTTTCTCCATGATTAATGTGCATTAATTATCTTCATCAGGAGATATACCATATGTATTTGAATATAAGCTGATCTGAATATCAGCCGAGGCACCTAATTTTACTACAAAAACTGCATTTAAAATGTACAGAAAAACTCAGCTTATACATGAGTATAATTTATAACTAATGCTTAATTAAGTGCCTCATAATCTAATATCTTGAACTGTAGCATTTTATGGTATTTGGGATAATATTTTATATTTCATGAAAACAATTTTCCATTGCCTAGTTCTCATGGAGGGTATACATACACACACAGCAAGTATGAGTCCTTGCCTAGAGCTAGGGACTGTAAGACTCTTCCAGTGTATCTATCGTGTTTAAGTTCATCTTGAGTTAAAATACAGTGGTATTTTGAAATAGTTTGCAATTTCATTTGTCCGGTAAGATAAGACGTGGGCACTCAATAAAGAGGAAGCTGGTCCTTTCAGCTGAATGCCGCTGTGAGTAGGCACGTTTCCTAAACCTTCCATCGATTCCTCGAGGCCACACTGTGCGCCATGCCATTCACACTCGCTCCACCTTCCTTCAGTGGATGTGACGTGGTCAAGTGTAGCTCTCTTGCAGAGGTGTACAGTGTTCGGAGAGTAGCTTCCACCTCTGACAAATGGATACAAGAAAGAATGTTAATTATGGTTTGGTCATTCATTAGTTTTGACTCACGATGACCATACGTACAACTGAATGAAACACTGTCCGGTCCTGGGTCAACTTCACAAGTGCTTTCCCCTGTCATTGACAGCCACTGTGTCCATCCGTCATGTCCAGGGGTTTCCTCTTCTTCGCTGGCCTGCTGTTCTACAAAGCAGGACAGCTTTTCCCAGGAACTAGTCTCTCCTTAATAACTGTCCAAAATGCTTGAGACTGCATTTTAGCTGTATTTTTTCCAAGACAGATTTGTTTCTTTGGGGGAAGTCCATGGTAGTTCCAATGTTCTGAGCCCGGTTGGCATAGTGCGCCCTGGGATTCACTGCGAACCGGAAGGTCAGCAGTTAGAAACCACAAGGTGCCATTGTGTCTTGTAAAGAGTCACAGTCTCAGAAACACAGAGGGGCAGTTCTAGTCTATCCTATAAGGTCACCCTGAATCAGACGGGGCTCCATGGCAGTAAACACTATCATTCAAATGCTTCTTAGGCCTTCCTTCATCAAGGTCCAATATTCACATGTATATGAGTTGGTTGAAATGACCATCTCTTGGGTTAGACACACCTTCATCCTCAAAATGCCATCTTTGGTTCTCAAAGTATTAAAGGCTTTTATACAGCATATTGACTCAATGCATTAGGAGCCCTGGTGGCTTAGAGGTTATTCGTTAGCCTGATAACTGCAAGATCAATAATTTGAAACTTCCAACCTCTCTAAGGAAAAAAGATGAACCTTTCTAATCCTACTAGAGTTACACTGTCAGAAACCCACAGGAGAGGGTCACTATGAGCTGCACAGTGTCTGTCGTCTCTACCCTAGAGGGTCACTATGAGCTGCACAGTGTCTATCGTCTCTGCCCTAGAGGGTTACTATGAGTTGCAGTTGACTTGATGGCTGTCATAGATATATAATCATTTGTAAATTTGAGGATTAAGAGTGTAGGGGTTGAGTCTGGCTTGTCAATTAGATCATAGCCAATGAGGCCTTTGTGTGGGCATGGACTTCTGCTGAGAATTCTGGGAACTCTGGTACTTCCTCATGGGAGGCAGGAGAGACTCTCTCTGTTCACACCCTGGGAGACATAGCAGCTGACAAGACACATGGACCCACTCTGGTGCAGAGACCCCTGCTAGTGCTGAGATGTTTCCATTGACACTGGATCCAAGGACTTTCTACCCACTGGCCTGGGCTCTTATACATTTGGAGTCATTGCATGTGTTTCATGAGTCTGAAGAGGACTTTATAGATTGGTATTGGACTTATGTTCTAGTGTTGGACTTATGGACTTGATCTGGACTGGGCTGGGATGTTTTCTCAATGTTCAATTGCTCTTGTATATAAATCTCTTTCTTATGCACATATGTGTATCCATGGATTTGTTCTCTAATCTACCCAGACTAACACAATGGCAGAATTTGTTTTTTGTTGTTTGTTTTTTAACCAGTCATTTGATGTCTTCATTGTTGCTTCCATGAATATTGATTGTGGTTCCAAGCAAGATGAAATCCTTGACAAATCTTCTTTTTTTCGTGTACCATGATTTTACCTATTGGTGCAGTTGTGAGCATTTGGTTTCTTGAATTTGAATTGTAATTCAGACTAAAGGCTTCAATCCTAGGTCTTTATCAGCCTGTGCATCAAGAATTCCTCACTAGGCAGTTTATGTCATCTGTTTATCACAGGTTGTTAATAATCCTTCCTCCAATCTTAATACTGCATTCTTCTTCATACAATTCTGCTTCTCTGATCATTTTCTCAGCCATAGCAATTAAATAAGTAGAGAGCAATTAAATAAGTAGAGTGAGAGGATTCAACCCTGATGCACACATTTCTTGATTATAAGCCACAAAAGATTCCATTTTCTGTTTGAAGGACTGACTCTTGGTCCATATATACAGTCCACATAAGCACAATTGAGTGTTCTGGAATTTTCAATCTTCTCAATGTTATACACCATTTGTTAAGGCCCACAAAGTTGGATGCCTTTGAAAAGTCAATTAAATAAAAGTAAAAATCTGTCAGGTATTCTCTACTCTCCTTCAAGTCCCCCTGACATCAACTAGGATAGCTCTTGTTTCAAGTGCTTTTATGACTCTAGCCTGGATTTCTGACTGGTCCCTGTCAATGTGGAACTGCAATCTGTGTTGAATGACCTTCAGCAAAATTCGACTTGCATGTGATATCAATGATAGTCTTCTATAATTTTTCCATTCTGTTTGTTTGGTCACGTTTTTTTTTTGAGATGGATACAAAAATAAATTTCTTCTTATTGATTGCCTAAGTAACTGTCTCCCAAATTTCCTGGAACAGATGTGTGTGTCCTTCCAGAACTCCATCAGCTTGTGAGACATTTCAATTGATATTTCATCAATTAATGGAACCTTCTTTGTGGCTAATGTTTTCAGTGCAGCTTGAAGTTCTTCTTTTAGTAGCATTGATTTTTACTCATATGCCACCTCTCGAATTTGTAGAATGTTGACTTGTTCTTTTTTGGTACAGTGGGAGTGGGAATTCTTTCCAACCTCTTTGGAAACATCCTGTATCATTGAATATTGTGCCCAGAGAACTTTTCAATATGGACACTTGAATTTTTTTCAGTTATCTCAGGTTAAAATACACTCTGTTCTTCCTTTTTGGTTTTCGAACTCTAGGTCTTTGCACATTTCATTTTATTTTATTCTGTCTTCTTGAAGTGGCTCATTGAAATTCTCTGTTCAGCTCTGTGATTCTATCATTTTTCCTTTTGTCATAACTACTCTCCAATCAAGAGAAAGTTTCAGCATTTCTTCTGACATCCACTTTGGTCTTATCTTTCTTTCTTGTCTTTGATTGGCCTTTTGCTCCCTTTATGAATACGTTTTTTTTATATCATCCCACAGCTCATCAGGTCTTCTGTCGTTAGAGTGCCCAACCTCTTCTTGAAATGTTCTTGAAGGGCAGGTCAGATATCCTCAAGGTCATCATTTGACACCCCTGGACATTTCATTTTCTTCAGCTTCAACCTGAATTTCCATATGAAACTTTGATGTCCTATTCATAATCAAGGCCAAGCCTGGTTTGGGTTGCTTAAATTGAATTTCACCATTGTCTCTTCCCAAAAAGGTAGTTAGTTTGGTTTCTTTATATCCCATTTGGAGAAATCCACATGGTCTCAGTGTTGAAAAAGTCCCCGTTCTTGTGTTCTTCAGCTTAGTTTCCAGCACCAAGGTCGTATTTTCCCACTCCTGTGCCTTTCGGTTTGTTTGCAACTTTCGCGGTTACAGTCACCAATAATTATCATTGCATCCTGATTGCATGTTTGAGCAATATCAAACTGAAGAGGGTGGTAAAGTTCTTCATTTTCATCATCACTGGCTTCAGCCATTGGGGCATAACTTTACATAGTAGTTGTATTGCCTGGATTTCATAGTATGCAAATAGATATTAGCCTATCACAGCTTCATTCTTCAAGATATATCTCCAAATATCCTTTTTGATGATGAATGCAATGCCGTCATTTTTAATTTATCTTTTCCAACATCGTAACCCATATAACTTCCTGATTCAAAATGGCCAATACCATTCATTTCAAATCAGTAACACCTGGGTTATTGACCATTATGCATTCCATTTCATTTTGAAAATGTTCCATTTCCCTAGAATCATGCTTGCACATTCCAAGTCCAATTATTAATAGGTGCTTACAGCTATTTCTTTTCATTTTGAGTCATGCTCCATCAGCAAATGAAAGTTCTGAAGGCTTTAACCCCAAAGGCTTTACTCTGGGGGTTCTCCACCTTCCTCAAGCTGTGATCCTTTCATACAGTTCCTCATTAAAGGAATGGTGACCCTCCCAACCATAAAATTATTTCCATTGCTACTTCATCACTATAATTTTGCTATTGCTATGAATCAGGTGACCCCTGTGAAGGGCCATTTGACTCCCAAAGGGGTTGTGACCCACAGGTTGAAAACCACTGCTTTACTCCATCCATGTCAACATTCTGATCAACTCTGCTTGCAGAAGGCAGCTCTTTCTCGGTAAAAGTTTGAGTGCCTCTTCTGACTGAGCGGTTCGTCTTCCGACACTATCTGACAATTGTCTGCTTCTATTCCTGAGGATTTCAAGACCCGACAATTTTTGACTGCTAGCCATCAGATTCAATGGCTACTTTCTCGGAGAATGACAGCTTATTCCTTCCGTATAGTCTACGCTTAATCTGTGAACCCTGCTTAAACCTGTTCACTTTGGATGACCCTCCAGGCATTGGAAATACTAGTGACATGGCATCCAGTACCACAATCCACAAGCCACCACAGTACAACAAACTGACAGACAAGTGGTGGAAGAAATAGAGAGAAAGCTGATGGCCGAATAGCAAATAGAAGAGGGAAAAATAAGCAAACAAAACCCACGCACATGAAAACACATTAAACCAGGGACTCTGTGACCCTTTGGAAGAATGGCAGTATCAGTCACCTCCACACTACTTAGCTCTCTGTAGCCTGAAATGATTTTTTACCAAAGTCAGTTGGAAAATTGTTGTTAATGAAAATTCTAAAATATCAGAAAGCAAATGTTTTGAGAATGATGATGGCAACAAATGTACAACTGTGCTTGACAAAATGGATGGATGTATGGATTGTGATAAGAATTGTACAAGCCCCCAATAAAATGATTTTTAAAATTTCTAATCTATCAGGATAAATGTAATTATGATAAATATAGTATTATTAAGAAAACAGGGCATAAATTCTGACATTTGTATGTTACTTCTCAAAAATATGTTAATTTAGGATATTTTGCTATTTAAAGTTTGGGAATTAGGTGTAGCATTTTCTATAAGTTTAAAAGATAAATACCACAGGCATCATTTTATTCATGAAAAATTAAATCAGGTATAACCATGGCTTTATGAAGAGAAAAAAAGGAAGATCTTCTACAAGCCTTTGCCCTCTGTCTCCATGATTATAAAGACTGAGTTACAAAGAAATCTGGAAGCTAGGAAATCATACTGAAGTTGATAAATCAGTGTCTCTATTAGCACAGACAATATGTAGTAAAAGTCTCCATCAGACATTTAATTATGAAATATAATCTCTGTTATAAATTCGGCTACAATGATAATCCATAATCTCTAATTAACTATTTGTATTTCATGGGCCACTAAGCAAAGCACCAAATTCTCAAATCTAACACACTCATTTGAGCTCTTCCTCTTTCTCTAGACAAGTCACGGTCAATAATTTTCTAAATGATTATTATGTACTCCAAAGTTTTAAAGCTATAATTTATGAATATGAAGTAAAGTACAGATATAATTATGAAATATAATTTTGATAGAAGTGATTTTGTAAATATGACTCCTTCCAAGTCAAAATTATTTACATTTCTTTCTCCTTTTCATTATATATTTCTCTTTCTCATTGATATCATACTTCCTTAGCTGTCCTAAGTTAGGTGGTGTGAATATCTCTTAACGGATTACTTTGTATAAGGTAATTCTAGTGGTAAGGTGTTTTGGCATCTCCCCACACCTCAGTCTTATAATGCTAACACCTAACTCAGAAAGAAAAAAGGAATGCATGTCAGGCTTCTATGTTGCACTTGACCCTCTGATAGATACTTCTGTAGAAATACTCTTATTTATGTTCCTAACAATATTGTAAAAGGAGCCCTGGGGGACTGTCACATAAATGTTGGGCAGTTGACTGCAAGGTCAGTGGTTCAAACTTAACATCAGACCCTCAGAAAAACGGCCCACGAGGCTATCTGTCCCCCTGGGAACCCTACAGAGGTGCTATGAATGGGAAGTGACTCAATCCCTATGGGTGACAGGACTTTAAAGTGAATAGTCAAAAGTTCTTGATTGATACAAAGGAACTGAGCGGTAAAGGGATAATGCTAAGTTTTCACAGCAGGTTTAAAGTTAAATGAGTCTCTTTGGCTCTAGAATCTGGGCCTTCAACCAATTAATGATGAATAGGAGAGTGAGCATTCCCTTTTCTATCATCCTGTCCGTAGAACCATCTCCGTGACTGTACGCAAACGTTGAACAGCCTTTGACTTGTCTTTCTGTTCTAGGCCCAACAGCAGGTATTGATCACGATATTTCAAAGGTGTCTTCATATCATTTCCCCTGCAACATGTGTTCCTTTGTTCTTATTCTAGTCAATGCAAGCTGTTAATGGTTTGGAGTTGATTTGGACTCCTGACAGCCTACTGTGAAGAATACAACTTCTCCACAGGGTTGTCGAGACTGCATCCTTTCAGGAGCAGATGACCAGGCCCGTGTTCCGAGAGACCCCAGTTTGTCAGCTGGTAGTTCAGAAGGTAGCGGTTGGTGACCAAAGACCAATTAAGAATACCGCTTCTCATTCTCCAGGTCCAAGCCTAAGCCCTTGGTCGATAGCACTCATGTCATTATCACCTAAATTTTAGGAAGGTTTGTTGTGAAAGTTGGATTTAAATACAAGTCATCTAGCTCCAGAATCGGTATTTAATATCTGAGCTGTGCTAACTTCATTATCTTAGCCAATAACTCTCTTTCCATCTCAAATACGTTTTCCTCACTGCATGGTAGTCCTTTTTAGAAAAATCCTTGGATGGTGCTAAACACAGGTTCCCTCAACTGCTCACTGAAAGGTCAGACAGTGAAGTCTACCTGAGGTACCTCAGAAGGAAAGCCTGGCAATCACCTTCCAGAACAATCAGCCATGTAGGCTCCAGGGAGCAGGGGTCAACTCTGACACACAGAGGGGTCACGGTGAGTCATCGATGATGGGAGGGCAGTCGGTTTATGGGTGCTTTGGGGAGAGCAGGTGAATCTTTACATCCTTATTTGCATCCTTCTACTAATGAAAGCCCAAATTCTAATAAAATAAAAATATAAATATTTAAATGCTTCCCCCTTCTCTGCCTTTAACTTTTATTACCACCTTTCAAAATTCTCTTTCCTAAGACCCAGCTCATTTGCTTCATCCTCCCCAAACTCAATTTTCCCAACCAGATGTCTTTCGTCCCTCCTAGCGGAGGTCACCTTTGCTTCTTCTGACCATGTGTCCAAGCTTGCAGTATGATGATCACATGCGTCTTATGGGCAAACAAGGTTAAAAGCTCGAATAGTTACAGGCTATATGTTGTGCATATTGGAGCTCTCACTATCCATCATGCTGTGCATTGAGAACAAACAGGACTGGAGAATATTTATTGAATTTTATAGGGATCCGTTTCAGGTTATGGTGTGCTGGAAAATGTTAGGAGCTGGCAGTGGGGTTGTTGATGTTTGGTGTAAATATTGAATTGGCATAAAAATGTCAGTGTTATATTTCTAACCACCCTAAACTATTTTTAGAGATCATCATGGTGCCAAACACTTTTTCAATAGCCTAAATTTTTTTAAAGTCTCCCCTTGGGAGCTCTAAGACACCCCTGGCATAGGCCTCAGCCTTTCATGGTTAAGTGTAATAAAAAATGCGTCGGATTTAAGGTGTACTCTTTTGCTTTGGTTTGCTTTATCCTCTCTCTCTCAACTTTTTTGTCTCTCTCTCTCCCAACTGGAGTCTCAAATGAAGAAATTGAACCGTTTAAGGGAAAAATTGTTATAGCATCAACAAATCTAAGATTGCCGTCCAAAATTCATGCTGCCTTTCATAGTTGTTTTTCAGATAATGCTTATCTTTGCTTGAGTGCCCAGTTAATTGATAAACAGGATAAAGAAAAACTTCTCAAGGTGACATGTTAACGGACAGCATATTAAATTAAGTCATTAAAAACCAAATCCCCAGTAGGCAGCTAAATCATTATAATTAAAGCAAGTAGTTTAAATAAAGCCTACCCCAATCAGTAATGTTGCTTTCAGATGATTTGTGCCTTTTGATAAGTTATTCATTAGGAAAAGTTCCCATTTAGCAGCAGTAAGTAGAAGAGATGAAAACCACAACGAAGCACACCCTATTAGTTCCTGAGCGCTGCTCTCAACAGGTAGACAACATTTATTCCGACATTGATGGAACTACGAAGGTGATATTGTGTGTGTAATGTTTTATATAGCTACTGATCCAGAAATATACTCTGTAATGGTTTGGAGTGACCTGTGTGCCTTGCCCACTGTAAGGTGCTACACAGGTTATCAATTACTGCGGCATCCTTGTAGACAGGTGTAAGGCACATCATGCTTTATTTAGGCATCACTGACCCAAAGTGTCTCTTGAATTCCTTAAGCAACATAATCCAGAGTATAAAGGTTATCAATTACTGTGGGAATTACTGGGGATACTTTTGATTTCAGTGATGCTTATAAAAAGATGCATGTATACTTTCAGCCCCTTTTATCCACAGTTGTTACCAGCTCCATTACTGATATGCTTGATGCCAGCTGCAGGTTGCCTTTAGCTGAGGTGGATTCAAACCACTCTAGAATGCCTTTCACTTCCAAGAGTGTAATGGCTTCTACCAAAGTACTTACCCCTGCAGTAGGAGTGCTTCCATTACAGAGAATAGTACTTTTAGCTTTTAAAAGTTGACAAGGCATAAGAAATATTCTTTTAGCTATTGCAGACACTGATATAAGTTCCTTTAGCTCTTATAAAAGTAAAAATAGTACATGCATTAATCCCATCATCTCCAGTGATTTCCATTTTTATAACCTTCTATAAGTAAAAAAAACAGTATTATATTATCTCATAGAATAATGTCAGTCGAGTATATATTTATAAATATAATCAATGCTACTTACATCACAATTAATGTATTGAGTTTTGAAACAAGTATTTACATACTAAAAATTTTCTTGAAATAGCATCACATTAATGACCACTTATGCCACTTTACCGCCAAAGATGATTTTTTCTAAAAATGTACAAGATGAAAAAGCTGTTTGGAAATATATACACCAGAGTAACAGATACTCAGTAGGACATGGTTTAGTGTGTCATACAACCTCAGATTTTATCTGTTATACGGAATTCTTCCAGTAGAAAAACATTACTTCAAACACAATCTATTAAAAATAAAGAACGATCATGCTCATAAATGTTTGAAAGTATAAATCATTATATAAAAATATTTATATGGTTAAATATATCAGATTCTTTCTAACTAATGGATGGGGATTGATTGGTGTAAGTTTTGATTGGTGTACGGAGGTAGGACTTACATAATTAAAGACAAAGTGTTGAAAGGGTCAGGTGTCTGTAGATGTTTAATGTTATTAGATGCCGGTGGGCCCCATGAACTCACAGTGTCCCAATGTGATGTGGTAGAATGTCATCATGGTGTTTGAGAGTGCGTGTTCTGGAGCCTTATTGCAAAGTCCTCCCATGACACCGTCAAGTGGATTCCAACGACCATCATTTCAGTGAGCAATCAAGGGCTTCATGGTCAATTCCACAGTTTGTAGACTCTCACAGTCTATGGACTGTCAGTGTGAAGAGTCATATAGGCAATTTGTAGTATTGGAATTTATGATTGTGAAACTCTAGGGGTATGGCTTCATACACATATGCCCATACACATCTCAAAATCTGGGTTTTTCAAAGCTAAACATAAAAGTGAAATAAAGTATTTGTGTTGAGAATTAAACATGAAATTATGTGAAATCATGAAGCACATGGCAGGGATTAATAACCAAAAAAAGCCGTGTTACAAGTGTCACATACACTGAAGGTACCCATATGCCATGATGCCACCCTTGTGTGTCATGGTCCCTGCTGCCATCAAAGCTCCTTCTTGGTGGCTTACCGCCAGTGCTATACCCAGGAGTCCAGGACCATCATGGCGCCCCCTGCTGCTGCTCCTAGTAATCTCCCTTCTCTCTCTTCAAGATTCTGAGCTGGCTCACTTGTATAACCACAAGAATGGCAAAACAGGCCAATTCCCTCCTTCGTGTCTTCTAAACCTTATTTGCATGCTACCACCAAGTTATTTGGTGGGAATTACAAAGACTCCGGAGAGAAAAGTCATATTGAATAATTTCGCTTCACTACAGTGAATTTCATGAAAATAACCCATGAGTATAGTAATCATTTTAATTCACTTCTCTTTTTTGACAGATAGGTGATCTCACTGACTGCCATTGAGTCTATTCTGATTCATTGATATGCTGTAGGATGGAGTAGAACTTGACCCTGTGAGGTTCCCAGGCTGCAAATATTTGGAGAAACAGAATGCCTCCTGCCTCTCCTGTCAACTACTTTTGCACTGCCGACTTTGTAGCTAACAGCCTAATTCATAACCCACTCCTGGCCAGGGATCCTTAAAGATAGATAATATATATGTCGTCAGATAGATAAAAACCAAACTCATTGACATTGAGTTGACACCGATTCACAACCACCCTTGCAGACAAGGTAGTGCTGCCCCTGTGATTTCTGAGACTGTAACTCTTTCTGAGAATACAAAGCACGTCTTTCTCCCGTGGAGCAGCTAGTGATTTTGAACTGCTGACCTTGCAGTTCACAGCCCAACATACAACCACTGGGGCTTCTAGATAATGAGATGGATACACAAGGAGGCCGATGATGGAGATGTAGATAATTCATATGTCTATAGATAGACAGCTAGACAGAGAGGTGATGCAGCATTTTCATTTTAAGTACCTGTGTTTCCTCCTTTCAAAATTATTATAGCCCATGTAGACGCTCTTTAGCTATCATGCATTTTATTTCAAAATAAGTTGGGCTGTGTTTTGTTTTGGTTTTTTTTTTCACTTTTCTCTTGTCATTTATTTTCCTCAACTAGAAAAATGTTTTATGACTTAATGCTTGAGAACTTGAAGATCAAAGCATCTTATCACTCCCTGAAGGTTACGGTATAACTGAATTTAATTTAGACGTTCAATAAGCTTTAAGCCAAATAACAATTGTCTATATTAAATCCCTTTTTATGATCCTCTTCCAGATTGACAAAGTGAATGAATGCACAGTAAATTATAGTAACTTTCGAAGAATAGTAATAATAGCATGATTCTATAAACTCCAGCCCTGATGGATAACTTAAACTAGTCAATGATAGGGGATTGCGGGAATTGAGCCTGGTTTCAAAACCTAGTTATATAATTTACAATACTTTCATTTACATGGTGTGTTCTCTCATCGTAGTATGAGTAAAATGGTGACATTATTGGAGATGCTGGTTGATTTATGGCCTGTCTTGAACACAAAATAAATTTTCTAGAAGATCAACCATGGCAATGTATAGGTCATTGGCTACTCTTAGGTATATGATAGCATTTTTATATAAAGGTTCGTTTTCTGATTTTTTCCCCTCCAAAGAAAGATACTCATAGGAAAAAGTTGTGACCACTGAGTCGCTAAGTGAGGGACACTTCCCCAGCCAGCTTGCTAGGAACTATTGAGGGAGGTTCAGTGGAGCAGACACTCGTCCTAACCCCAGCCCAGAGGATGGCAGATGAACAGATGACAGCATGGCATCCTCGGTGATATTTTTTGGGACAACCCTGGAAGCAGTGACCTCTAGGTGTCTTGGAAATCCAGAATAATCATCATAATTGAGGCAACAGTATGATTGGTGATTTCTTTTAGTTGCGCTGAGAGACTTCCCACTGCTAAAAGAAAATAGATTCATGCTACTGCTTTGAAAATTAACTAACTACTATAAGTCTGACACATGGAAACAGTGTCTGGCATGGGGAAACACCTAATGAATGCTGACTATTATTATCATGAACATAATCACTTTTGAAAAACATTGCATTGTACCACTTTCATAAAATGTCAAAAATAGGAATACACCGAGTTCAGGGAACGGCACGAGGGATGGTACCAGACCCCTTCTGGCTTCCCCTTTGCCAAGAGACAGGGGTCAGCTATGCCTCCATGGTGCATCCTTCTCTACCTCATTCTCTCACCAAAACGTCCTTCCCCGCCCCAGCATTCTACTTCTAGGCTAGATGCGAGTTTCTTTTTCTCTATACCTGCAACTATCAATGCACCTACATTGAATGCAGTTGCTGTTGTTACCATTAGATATCCTCCTTGTTCCAGCTGATGGTGATTGAAAAAACCACCTGGAGGGGAAGACCAGCTATGTCTTCCTCTGACTTGCCTATTGTCATGAGGCAGGGGCCAACAGGCTGCCCTCCTCCATCCTTCTGTAGCCTATTCAGATACCAAAGATCCCTGCCATGCCACTCTATTTCTATGGGGGGATTGATAAAGAATGGCAGTGGTCCTGGACAACTCACTGACAGACCTCACCAGTATGGAGCTGTATGATGGAACTTAATAGGTCACCACACATTCCTGATTAGTGAACCGGAAAGGCTATCCTCAGTCCACAGCAACACCTCTCCTCAGCCAGCAGCCAACTCTCTTTGTCTGGGCCTCAGTCTCTCAGCCATGGGGTCACGAGTCTCTGCCTCTAAGGCCCAGAAAGTCCGCCGGTTCCTTTGCTTCAGAGTCCTATCATCTTGGGTCAAAGGAGGAGAAATTACCCCATAATGTCTGCTCTGCTTTCTGAGTCACCATGTCACCATCTCTGGTGCTTCTGATCCCACCCTCCACCTCTGCAGATAGAGATCTGGAATGGGCTCTTCTGAGGTTCCTGGGCTTGCTTTCTTTGCTAATGATTATTTTTGATGTAACTCAAAGTTATGTTTTTGTTTTCCTCTTTGAGGTAACAAACACTGGGGCATGTTGTCTAGATCCTGGTACACAGCATTTGTTTTAGACTAACTTAGAGTGGGAGTCTACTTCATTAGTGATTATTGAATTTATAAATATGACTAGTGTGCTACTCTGGGTACTAGAGAAACAAATCCATAGACACTCATATGTGTGTAAGAAAGAGTTTTACAAACAAGAGCAATTGAATATTGAGAAAACATACCACCCCCAGTCCAGATCAAGTCCATAATCCAATATTAGCCCATATGTCTGATACCAATCTGATACTAAGTCCTCTTCAGACTCATGCAGCACATGCAATGATGCTGAGTGCAGGAAGACCACAGGCTAGTGGATGGGGAGTCTTGTGGATCCAGTGGCGTTGTAAGCATCTCAGTGCTGGCACGGTTCTCCAGCTCTCAGGGCATGGGCTCAATCAGCATAGTGCCATGTGTGTTGTCAGTAGAGCATCTCTCAGGGATGGAGTCGATCTCCAGCCTCCATTGAGCTATTTCTCTGCCCAGGGGCTTCAGATGAAGCTATTATGCTGCGACCTGATTGACAGACTAAATTCCATCCCTTTACTCTTAATACTCAAATTGACAACAGATTATGGTTAGTAAAATCAAATTATACTAAAAGTTACAAATATTCAATAAAGAAATTAACAAAGACATGAATAAGATAATATAGTCAACTCATACCAGTTTTTATAATCCAGACTTCTTTAATACTTAATCCACATATAAAAATGTCCCTTAAAATCCTTGCTTAAAACATCAAACACTGATATCAGAGTATCTACACATTGATTTTTGTGGTCTTCTAAGTATAAAGATATTGATTTTGTTTAGTATGGGACTGGAGAGATTACATATTTTGTGGAAAATTACATAATGTTTCTGACACAACCCTACATGTGTTGGGTAACACATGATATGCTCTTCTGACAGGACAGAGATGAACTGTCCACAGAGTTTCAAAGAGAGCACATCTTTACATAAGAACACTGCCGCCTTCTGCTTTCAAAGTTTTGATAAGTAGCCCAGCAGTTGACAACGGTGCCATCAGGATTGTATGTACTGGATAGCATCCCCAAATCAGCTTGTAATTGAAAAGATCTCATCTTTCTTCTTGACAAGATTTAGAATTCATAATACTCCTGATGCTTCCTTCATAAATTTTTCACTGAAATGGATGATTAAATTTTAAGATTTCTGTCAACAGATTATATTTGTTTTAGAAAATTTTCACTGTTAGAACACAGACTATTAGAATACTTTTTTCACTTTGTAGTCAAAGATCCTATATTGATATTTAATTATATAGATTTCAAGTATGTACATGTATGTGAAGGTGGGGGGGGATTTTCCTTACAACCCTTTATATAATGCTCAGTAAATCATGGTGATCATGCTTTTCATCATATTTATGCATTCAGTATTTATGTAAACAACAATTATTTTACTGTTTTCCTTCATCTCTAGCCACACTTCTCTAATTTTTCTTTCTGCACCAGTTTTTACTTACAAATTGAACTCCTTTGCCACCTAAACATGCATTACATTGTACACAATTCCTATGGGAAGGATAGGGGAAATTGGTACTATTTTAAAAAATAAACAAAAGCAAACCTTATTGCAGTGTTGGAGAATTCACATTATTGCCATAGTTGCACTGAATTCTCATCCTGTTCTGCGCCCCGCAGAGTTCGGACTGACATCGTTAACTTTCACACTTACTTTGTATTGTGACGCGCTTGTTTTGTTTTTTTCGTTTAGCTACAGGTCAACACCATTTCCGAGTTCTGACACTAATTGGGAGTTTTGAAGTGACTTGATTCCTGCGCTATTTCTTGTGGGATCTTTGTACATGGAGGCACTCACTAAGAAACCAATCCTTCTCTTCTTTTCTATGGCAGGACAAAAAGATGCTCAACTAAGGGAGAAAACATGTGGCCTGTGTAGATGACATGGAAATTAGGAGTGCTCACACTGGTGGCGAGCAATGAATTATCTCAGAAAAACCTCTGGTGACTTGTCAACTGTTTTAAAGGTGCACTATTGGGTCTCCACGATCGAGCATCGTCACAAGCATACACGTGCCATGCATCCTGCTTTCTCAGTCCCGTTCCATGAGTGTAGTGATCTGGACACGAGTGCAACTGCCCTCCAGGAGGCAAATGGGTTTGGAAGCAAAAAGCTGTGTACAAATGCTTCTATTTTCACTAGGGGATAAAAAAGAAAAGTAATGGCACTATTTGGTCGGCATGATGATTTTTAGGATCGACTTAAATTATTCTCAGCTTTATGTAGATGAAACATTGTCAAGGAAGATAAGGGAACTTTTGTGAATTAGAAGACTAAATTTGATGCCCAAAATATACTTTAGGATAAAATAACTGCTAAAATATATGTGTTACTGTGGTTTTCTATATATGAAACCCAGGAATGATGAATCTATAGAGAACAATTTGAATAAGGGTCCCTGGAGGTTATGGTGGGGGAGGATGGGAAACAAAGGGGAGCAGGTGTCAGGGAATCAAGAAGGAAGAAAATGCTTTGCAATGGATTGTGGTAGCCATTGTGCAATAATGTTTGATGTGATTAAACCATGGAATGCCATGATAGTCTGTATTAGCTCACCCCAATTTTTGAATATGTATATATAATATGTACATATATATATTGAATATATATATATGTATTCTCCAAGAGAAATTTTGATGTCAGAATATTTGGGTTCAATGTCTATTTTGGATCTTTCCTAGCTATTTAGGCTTCAACCAATTATTAATCTCATCTCATTTTGCTCTTCCATGACATAGGAACAATAACCCCTCACTGAGAAGGATTTTGCACAGTTCAGTGATTTAAAATTTGAATTCAATATCAAACACAGTGTAAGTTGCCCAACAAGTATTAGTTGTGAAAAATAAAATGATAGGGTGGAGAGAGAGAGTTATACACACACATACACATACGAAATTGCTCGATTTTTACATTGAATTATTAAAGAAGGTAAAGTCACACATTTTTTCCCAGGAATGTTTTGTATTCCACTACTAAGAAAATAAAAGCCCAATAAAATGTAGCAGTGCAGTCAACAATGATGTTGCTTTCTCACTGACCTACAGTGCAGGTGAACATCCTATCGTGATGGGAACCATACCCGCTTAGATTCGTCCTGCTTTCAGTCTTGACAATTTTCTTCAAACTTTTAACATTCCTTTATTATACAGAATTCAGATGATAAGGGATCTGATAGTCTTGAATTTTGTATTCTTCTTATTTTTTTTCTAAAAAGAATGCAGACAAACAAGTGTTATTTCCAATCACATTAAATGTCCTGTTCCCAAACCTTATTCCCTTGGTCAAGCAGCCGGACTCGGGGCTGACATTTTCTTGTGCAGTGGAATGATGTGCTGTTTAACTAGGGAAGTCCATCAGGCTGACACAGGATTGGATAAGGCCTGCTTATTTGAACAGCTGATAGATGATCACGATAAACTTTGCTTCAGTGATTGCATCTCTGTAGCTAATGCACTGGGGAGGGACACCGTCCATCAGGTAGACCGAGCACATTTCAGCATGACCTCTGCAATTGGTTGCTTAACCCTTTTCAGATGAAGCATTAGATGTGAATATTACAAGATTCCAAACTTCCTTGTCAAAATAACAGTGACTTTTAATTTTTTATATAGTGATAAATATTTTAAGTTAAGATTTCTCCCATTCTTCAAAGCTTTCATTTTTCACTTCTTGCAGTATTTTTGATAAATATTGTTATACACATATTTTGCCAAATATGTGTATAACGATGTAAGATGGTTGAAATCTGCTTACTTTTTTCAAGATAATAAATATATTTGCATGAGCCCTATACTAATAACGATGTATTATGGGTCACGGTGGAGGGAGACAGTGAGGCAGAAAGATCCAGAAAATTCTCTTTATGTTTCCAGCACTGTTAATCTGTTTAATGGTTCTGCCTTAGGCTGTGACCCACGAGGTCTACAGTTGAAAACCAACAGCTACTGCTTGGGAGAAAGATGGAGCTTTCTACTCCCTGAGAGTTACAGTCTCTGAAACTCACAGGGCACGTTTCTATCCTGTCCCGTAGAGTCACTCTGAGTTAGTGTCGATTCCGTAGCTGTGAGCTGCGTGAATTAATCTGTTAATAAGAGGAAAGGGGAAGACAGATGAGCTGTAGTTACCTGACGTATTTTACATGTTATTTTGTGTGAACGTGAGTTATTAATCATATCTATCGTAAAGAGTAAAAATCAGAAATAACAGTCATGATTTTTAGAAGGAATACATTGTCATAACCCACTTCTAATTTTCCAAGGAGGAAAGTGGAGTATCTAGAAAATGATGACAAAGACAAACTTTCCTTTGTGAGTCCAGTGTTGGGCTGCTAACCACAAGGTCGACAGTTCAATTCCAACAACTGCTCCTCAAGAGATAAATCAGGCCGCCTGCTCCCCTGATGAATTACATTTTCAAACAGCCTACATAGGATCTCATTCAACCAGAACTAATTCAATGGAAGTGTTTGTAGGTTAAAAGAAGGATTATTCTACCTCCTACTCTGAAATGTAAAAATGGACTTACTTAGTAGTTATTTATTTTCAAGTAATAACAATAGTAGTATGCATTCAGTTTAAACACACAGCATATTGATAATTAGCATTGCATGTGGAAGTTAATTATAAAAAATACTAAGCAAACTGTAAATGTTAAAATGTACTTATTGTGATGGAAAGAGTGTTTTTATTGAAAATAGAAGAGTAAGACAAACCAGATAAACAATAATAGCACTATATTTTTGACTTAGCTGGATTTCCATCTTTGCACAAGCTCAATGATATATAAGGGGATACTACCTCCCCAAAACAAACCCCACCAAAAAACATTTTTTCTTTTAATATGCATTTTTCCAAGTAGGGGAATATTGAGCAACTCACTCTGACTTAGTGCATCCAGTGGTGTACCCTGGGAAGCTTCTCTCTGGTCGTGGTGAATTTTTTTGTGAAAGCATTTTCACTCGAACTTCATTCTTTATGGTGGCCAATTTAAGAGAACCATGCGCAGCTGTGAAATTGTGTTTCCTGCTCAGGGAAAATGCGGCAGAAACTGTCATGATGGTGAACACAGCTTACAAGAGTAGGGCTGTGGGAACAATTCAAGTGTATGAATGATTTTCTCATTTCAAAAAAAGGTGAAATGTCAGTTATGATAAACCTCATTCTGGACATCGGTAAACTTCCCAAACAGATGAAAATGTTGACAAAGTTCAAGCAGTTGTTCTCAAAGACGGATGACAGACCATTGAAGGGATGGGGAAGTTCTCTGCGCTATCTTGGAGCTTGCTCGGTTCAGAATTTTAACAGAAGGTTTGGGAGTGAGAAGGGTCTCTGTGATATTTGTGCCTTGGGTTCTGATTGACCAGGAAAATGAATGTCAACTGGAAACATGCCGAGCTTTGAAAAAACAGCTCCAAAGTGCCCCAGGCTCTTTTCCCAGGTCATTGCTGGTGATGAGACATGGTGCTATGCTTACAACCCCAAAAGCAAACATCAACCAAGCCAGTGGAAGTCGCCATCATCGCCTCATCCCGAAAGCTCATCATGTGAAATCATAGATCAAGACGATGCTCATTTGTTTTTCTGTTGTGAAGGGGAAAGTATATTTGGAATTCATTCTTACCAGGTCAGACTGTTAATCAAGCTTTCTATTTAGAGGTTCTTTAAAGCAGTGTGCAAACAAAAGAAGGCCTGATTTGTGGCAGATGGGAGACTGGTTTTGCCACAACAGTGTACCTGCTCATGCAGCCATCTCATTGCGCCAGTTTTTAGCAAAAAAAACAGCATGCCTTTCTTGTCTCACACACTGTACTCAATTAACCTTGCTCAGTGTGACTTCTTTTGTTTTATGTTAATGAAGAGTGACATGAAAGGACAGATATTTGATGACATAGAAGAGATGAAGAAGAAAAAAAGTGAGGTGCTGTCAGCCACCCAAACACATGAGTTTGAAAAATGTTTCCAAGAATGGAATTACAGATTTGACAAATGTATTAAGTGTAATGGAGAGTATTTTGAAGATGATAAAGTTGTTTTGTTTAAAAAAATACATTACTTTGAAGAAAATTCTGCTTTGGGGGGTACCCCTTATATATTGTGATTTTATCTTCATTTAAAATGTAGTGATATATAAAAATATTTTCAGTTATTCAAATGTTTCTATTGACTTTGTAAATAGGGTTGCTGGAATCCACTCAGTAGCGGTAGGTTTGCTTGTTTTCTGTCTAGTGAATAAAAGATAATGCTTGTCATTTGGGCTCTTCTTGCCTTTCAAACTTTGTGATAATTAATGGTCCCTCATTCTCTGAAGTAGGTGTGACCTTCTTCCCAAGAGCAAAAAGAAGATGTTGTGAAAAATCAGATTTAGGCTTTCAGCCTATGGGCAGGTATTATTTAAGAAAATAATGAACAGAGGAATAATATGATTAAAATAAGGGAATCATTACAAAAAATACAATACAGATTTAAACCCATGTGCAGCCTGTCATGAAGAAATAATTGGCTGTCCCTTCAGAGGAATTAGCCACTGGAAATCCTCGGCATAGCATTGAAACTCTCTCAGTGACTGAAGACTTCGTGAATAGAAGCAGAACATGTCTGAGAGAGTGCCAGAATGTGAATCCCTCAGGTCAGAGCCCCCTAGAAGAGCTGTCATCTCCAAGTCGAGTTGACACTAATGAAGGGAATGGAGTAACATTTGGGGAATAAAGTCATTGGGATGTTCATTTGCTGATGGGGCACAACTTAAAATGGGAAGATAAGTCTGAAGCTATCTATTATTAATCAAGACTTGGAAAACAGAAACTATAAATCTAGAAAAGTTTGAAGCTGTCAAAAATGAAATGGAACCCACAGATCTATATCCTAGGGATCGGAAATGGACTGGTTGTAGCCGTTTTGAATAGAAAATGATGTGATTCACTATGCTGGGAATGATACAATCAAGAAGAATGAGATTATTTGTGTATTATTTGTGAGCATTATTTGTCAAACGGTACATTTCAAACTCTAAATTGAAGGACAATGCTGTCTGTGATAGGATTATATTGTTCAAATTCAAGAAAAATCTAATCAATACAACTATTATTCAAATTTATGCAACAACCCCTATACCAATTGGAGAATCCAACCAACATCTTCAGTATGAAATTGAGCAAACTTGGAATGAAGATATATTGATAATTATTGTCAATTGTAGTGCAAAATTTGGAAACAGAAAGAAACAATAGTTGAAAATATGGTCTTGGTGATGCAAATGAAGTTGTCAGAAACATTACAAAATTTTCAAGACCAACGACTTGTTCATAGAAAATGCCTTTTTTTAAAAAACAAACATAAATATAAACTATTCATACGGACTTCTCCAGATTGAATACACAGAAATCAAATTGACTGTATCTTAAAGAAACCACGGCAAAATTCCATATCGGGAGCTGAAATGATGCCAGGGGTGGACTGTGAAACAGACCACCAATTGGACATGTGTAAGTTCAGGTTGAAGCTTAAGACAATTAAAACAAGCCCAAGAGAACAAAAGTAGGACATCAAGTACATCACACCTGAGTTTCAAGAACTGTTTTAACACGCTGAACACTAATGGCAGGTGATCTGATGAGCTGTGGAAGGGTGTGCAGAGCATACTACATGAAGAAAACAAACAAGTCACGAAACAGGCAAGAAGAAAACATCAAAGTGGATATCCAAGAGACCCAAACTCCCTCTTACTGATAGCACAGCTAAGGCAAAGGAGCGAAATGATGAAGTCCAAAAGCTGAACAGAAAATATGAAAGGGCCGCTACAGGTGAGAATGTAACAGGTTATAATGAACTGTGCAAATGCCCAGAGTTAGAACAACCCAAAAGGAAGAACACACTCAGTGTGTCTGAAACTGAAAGAACTAAAGAAAAAATACGAGCCTTGAATTGCAATAATGAGAGAATGCATGGGCAAAATATTGAATGACAGAAAACATGAAAAGAATGCAGTCATTGAACAAAAACAAGTCAACATTCCACCCTCGCAGAACGTACCACAGAAGCAAGAACCAATGGTGCTGAAGGGAACTCAAGCTGCCCTGAAAATATTAGCCACAAACAGCCCCAGGATTTGATGGCATGCCAACTGAAATGTTTCCGCAGGCTGAGGAAGCCCGGGAAGACTCACACACTGCCAGGGAATTGGGCAAAAAGAGATCCAGATCTGTACCAGTTCCACAGAAGGGTGATCCAACAGAATGCACACATTTTAGAACAATACCATTACGATATCATGCAAGCACAATTGTAATGGTTGTCATTGGACAATGGCTGTGGTCCTACATTGAGGGAGCTGCCCGAAAGCCAAGCTGGATGCAAGAGTGGACATGGAACAAGGGATACACAGCCGACAACCATTTTTTCTGATGTCTTGTCTTTTTGACCAGTTGCTAGGGTTATTTGGGGTGCTGATTAAAAAACTTTTTTTGGCTAGACTCCCTTAGTTCTCATGTCTTAGATATGGTACTCTAGTTCCAGCTGTTCGGTTGTATTAATTCATTAATTTATCGTTCTAGTTTACCTCTGAGTAAAATTAAAACCAAAAATTTATAGGATAAGACAAAAAAGATGAGAAATATTAGAAAAATAAGAAGCTATATATGGTTTTATGAAGGCTAGTTGTTTAACCATTTACCTGCCAGTTCAAAGGTCTGTGGTTCAACTCGACCAGTCCTTCTGCAGCTGTTAGAAGATTTAAGGGTTTGGAAAGCCAAATGGAACAGCTGTTCTCTGGCTTGTCGAGTCACTGTGAGTTCGTTTGATTAGGCGGCAGGGAGATTCTCTTCATGGTGTGGGTGGCCATGCAAGATGGATTGCAACTGCAGGTGGGATATCCCTCACGCAGAACCCAGTTACTACAGTGTGAGATAAATTTTGTGTTCAAAATTTAAGACTTCATAGCAATTTTCAAAAATATTTTAAAGCTCTAATTTTTTCTTTTTCAAATTAGGCACTAATCATTTCAGAACACATCGAACACATCTTAATATATAGACATCAATGGATAATTCATGTTAAATGTTTTAGAAATGAGTTTGACTCCATTTTTTTTGAGGTTTTGTGCACAGGTGAAGTTCTGCCATCTTATTACAAGACTAGAAGGTTTAAATTTTAATCAAAGACTTTGAACTCTGATGAAGCCACTTTGTTTTCAGGACATTTGACTCGTTGTTTATTGGATCAAACTCACTACCAGTCAGTCACCAATGACTCACAGTGACCCTGCAGGACAGTGTGCAATTTCTCCTGTGAGATTCTCAGGCTGTAAATCTATACAGGAGCTAAAAGTCTCATTTTTTCTCTTGTAAATCAGCTGGTATCCTGGTATCCCTGAATAGCGGGCCTAGTCATTTTCAGTCAAACACATAACCCACTGCACCATAAGGGCTTCTTATTTATTGTATGGTGACTCTTATTCAGGTACTCTTTGAAGAAAACAAATTGGAACTCCTTGTTATTGAGTTCTTAATAAAGGGCAAGTGATACTTGGAGAAAATTCCAAGTTCATTGCAATTTTCATTGTTCAAATATATATGTGGATTGTAGGATACCAAATGATGGATTACTTGACCTAGATATTTGATACCACACAGAAGACTTTAAATAAAGCCAGTGTGCACTTCCTCTGTCTCAGACTAGTAGACACGACGTTAAAATACCCTGGTATACGGCATAAGCCCCGTGCACCAAAACGAAAGTTGGTAAGGGAAAACTGGTGCTAGTTTGTATAATCGACAGCTCAAATATACCCAGAAACACGTCTAACAGTTGAAGCACCAACTGTGTTTTGGCCAGTGATGGTATTGCTGGTGTCGGATGTATCTTGGATGAAAGGAGAATATACCAGGACAATTTGTTTACTTACGTCTTATTGATTACCTAATGGTATTGAACTGGATGGATCATAACAAACTTTGGATAGCCTTGAGAAGAATGGGAATTCCTGAATAACTTTTTGTGCTCATGTGGAACTTAAATATGGATCAAGGCCTCTGTTTTGTTTTTCATGGATCCAGATATATGCTATGTCATGATTATATATTACATACAATCAAAACACAACTAATATACCTTAACTAAATTTACTATTTGATGTTGGGCTTCTCAAAGTTAGAATATATTCCCACTTTTCAGCTTCATCATTCCAATAGCCCAGCCTGATGTTGTATTATTCAGTCTGACACTAACCTTTCTCATCTCTTTCTACTTCTAATTCTGCCATTGGAAACTCAATTTTCTCCTGTTTTCCAGAACAGATTCCTTCTCTTACTCATGAAGGACTCCTTTCCCAATCAAACTCATCCGGACAGAATTATCTGTCCCTATTCTTCAAAAATGTGTTTATTTCCCTCTCAGCCACAATTAACATTGTGTTTCTCTCTTCACTGTATCCACCCGAGTTCTTTTGCCTGCTAAACCCAGCATCTGCTTTCCCACACAAAACCTCCAATTTCACATTTCATCCGAGTTTTGAGGCACTGACGTAGTTCTTTGGGGTTTTGTTTGCTGGTTTCTCTTTTTGCTTACGACTGCCAGCCTGCTTGCAAAATTCAGTGAGTTCCTTACTGTACCTTCGCTTGCAACAGGGGCCCTGGTGCTACCATCCAAAGTGCTCGGCTAGTCCCCAAAAGTTTAGCATTTTGGAGCCACTTCATATGAGAATGATGTGTCAGTGTGCTTCAAAAAGAATTGAGGCAATTCTACTGTGTTGTAGTGTTACTATGAGTTGCAATTTGCAACATTTCCCCCTCTCTCTTTTTCCCCCTTGCTTTACTACACAGATATTCTATTGATCAAGCAAAGTCAGGTTTATTGTATACTATAGTAAAAGAGATCACCTAGATCAATTCTCAGAAATGTCTCTGGGGGGGGGGGGGCGATATAAGAGCATATCAATAAAGTATTTAATTGGATGTGAGTCTTACAATATGAGAACTTGATTAGGGTTGAACAATGTTTAAGATTTAAAGGATCAATGAGAGAAAGAGTTTGAAATAAGTCTTGTGGAGAAAACATTTGATCAGCTACAGTTTTTGAGATTTCAGGGGTGCTTTGCCTTGAAAAATGGGCACATGGGTAAATCTATTGTTTGGATGAATGCATTTTCAGGTACTTCCTAAAACAAAAATTGATAACTAAATCAACTCATTTTCAAATTTAATTTCATCTGCAGGAATTTCTTCTAATAATCAGGAATAATAGAATGCTTATAGAGAGAGTTCTTGAAATAATGAGGAGCTAAGCTAGCTCTTGCCTTCCAGTTACACTAACTTATAGTGAACCCCCATAGGACAGAGTGAGATTTCCACATAGGGTGCCCAAACTGATTCTTCTGAAGCAAAGATTTCTTCATGCTTCTCCACGAGAAGAGCTGGTAGATGTGAATCCTCAAACTTTTCTTTGTGAAGGGGAGCACTAAATTCCTGTGCTCCCATTGCCTCTTGGAACCACGGGAAAGAGGATAACTTGATTCTAAAACTGCTATTGGTCTATTTTCCAGTGTATGTCAGGAGACTGAAACATCGCTATAATTAGAGTGAATTCCAATAATAAACTATTATAATCATTCATTTCTCAGCATGAAATCTCTTTTGCCTAGAGCTATTTATCATTGTCTTGTATGTGCTAATCTTAGATTTTAATGTTCTATATTTTTGTAAGGGAGCTGGGTGGCACAGGGGTGAAATGCTTGCCTAAAAGCCTGAGTTTCTAAGCCACCAGTTGCTCACAGTGAGACACTTGGCTGTCAGCTTCTATAAAGACTATGGCATGGAACTCTAAAGGGCAGTTTTTCTGTGCTACATGGAATCCTTATGACTCAGAATCAGCTCAATAGCAGTAAGTTTGATTGCTCATTTTCAAACACTTTCATTGTTCTCGAGAGAATAGAATGTATTTTTCTCCTCTTCAAAACAACTTAAAAGTTTTAAAACACACTTATTTTTGTTAGGTTATTTTAAATTGATTCCAATTCATAGCAGCTCTGTACAAAAGATTGAAACACTGCTTAGTCATGCACCATTCTCACAAATATTGTTTTGTTTGAGCCCATTGGGAAGCCATTGTGCTAATATGCCTCAATTGAGTGACTTGCTCTTTTGTGCTGTTCCACTACTTTCTAAGAATATTGTCTCTCTTCAGGCACTGGGACCTCTTAATAATATATTCAGTGAGATATACATATGTATATTAATTTCAATAAAAGGTGACCCCACCAAATACTCAAATTATATAACAATACAATTAATATGACATGCAAGTCAAATTTTACTGATTCTCATACAATAACTGTTGCAGCAGTAGTACATTAACAAGGAGTTGTCAGATTTAAGGCCAGTTTCGGAAATGGATGCAGAACAAGGGATATCATGGCTGATCTCAGAAAGACCTTGGCTGAAGGAGAATACCAGAAAGATAGTTATGTGTGTTTTATTGACTATGCCGAAGCATTCAACTCTGTAAATGATAACAAACTATAGATAGCCTCGAGAAGAATGGGATTTTCAGAGCACCTAATTGTGCTCAGAGAGAAACTGCAAATAGATCAAGAAGAAGTTGTTTGAACAGAAGAAGGGAATACTGCATACATAGGTGTTTACATATGTAACTTTATTAATTTAAAAAATAGAGGTATTGGCCTATGTACATATATTTATATGGCAATACATTGAGCTTGTGGATGGCCTTTTGGCCTCTGCTCAAGCCCTGCCTCAATGCAAGAATGATTTGTTTTAACAACCAGGCACTGTGTGAAGGTCACTCTCCTGGCACAATCACTGAAAACAAAATGGGTGCACAAGCAAATGTGGTGAAGAAAGCTGATGGTGCCCAGCTATCGAGAGATATAATGTCTGGGGTCTTAAAGGCTTGAAATTAAACAAGCAGACATCTAGCAAAGAAGAAACACGCCTGTATGGAAGAAGCACAACAACCTGAGTGATCATGAGGTGTCAAAGGAGTCATGTAACAGGCATCAGAAGACCCAAAACAAACAAACAAACAATACATATCGTTGAGAACAGTGGGGGACCAAAACAGAGACCCCAAACCCATCTATAGACAATGGGACAGCCCCTCACAAAAGGGTCACAAGAAAGGGATGAATCAACCAGGGCACTGATGAAACATACACTATTCCTCTGGTTCCCCACTATCATGGCCCCTATCCTGCCTTTCACTTTGGGTTGACCGGAGCATGTATGCTGGTATAGATAAGAGCTCATGGCACACGGAATCCAGGTCAGATAAATCCCTCAGGAACAGAAATGGGAGTACCAATACCAGGAGGGTAAGGGGAAGGTGGGGAAAGGAGGGGAGAAAGGGAGAACCAAGCACAGTAATCGACACATAACCACCACCACCACCACCACCACCACCACCACCACCCTACCTAGGAGGAGGAACAACAGAAACTGTGGGGGAAGGGAGGCAGCAGTCAGTGTAAAATATGAAAATAATAATAATTTGTAATTCATCAAGGAGTCAAAAGGCGGGAGGGTGGCTGAGGGAAAAAAGAGAAGCTGATAAGTACCAAAGGCTCAAATAGAGAGTAATTGTTTAGAAAATGATGATGCCAACATATGTACAAATATGCTTGATACCATTGATATATGGACTGTTATAAGAGATATGAGACCCCAATAAAATGATATTTAATATAAATTAATTAGCTAAATGAATTAAGGGAAGGTGTGTGTCATGGTTGTATCCTCTCACCATACTTATTCATCTGTATGCTGAGCAAATAATCAGAGAAACTGAATTATATGAAGAAGAACCAGTTATCAGAATTGGAGGGAAGCTTTTTTTTTAACAACCTGCAATATGCAGATGACAAAACATTGCTTTCTGAAAGTGAGGAGTACTTGGAGAATTTGCTAATGAAGATGAAACATTATAGCCCTCAGTATGGATTACAACTCAATATCAAAAAGCTCCACAATTCTCACGCTTAGCTCAACAGATGACATCATGATAAATGGACAAAAACCTTGAAGTTGTCAAGGATTTCATCTTGTTTGGGTCCACAGGTAATGATCATGGAAGCAACAATCAAAAGACCAAATGATGCGTTGCATTGGGTACAGACTTTGCACTGGCCAGAACTCTAAAATCTTGAAAAGCAGGTCAGTTTCTTTGAGGACTAAGGTGGACCTAACTCCAGGGATGGTATTTTCAATTAATTTATATGCATATGAGATGTGAACACTGAACATAGAAAGAGGAGAATCAAGCATTTGAATTATGGTGCTGCCAATGAACAAAACAACTCCCCCCCCCAAAAAAAAAGCAACCAAATCTTTCTTGGAAAAAAGTACAGACGTAAAGCTCATTAGAAGCAAGCATGGTGAGACTTGATAGGAAGTGCTTTGGACCCATTGTCAGGAGAGACCAGTCCCTGGAGAAAGACATCATTTTGTTGTTAGGTGCTGTTAAATATATTCTCGACATTCACAGAAACCCTATTTACAAGAGAACAAGACACTATCCCATCCTGCGTCATCCTGACAATTGTTCGTACGTTGGAACCCATTGATGGCTCCACTGTGTCAATTCATCCCAGTTGAATGTCTTCCTCTTTTTCTGTTGCCTCACTGCTCTAAGAAATGTGATGACCTTCTCTGGGAACCGGTACGATGCTTGGTAAAGTCGAGAGGCAACAAAATAAAACAGTAAGCTCCTCCCAAAAGCTGGATTGACGCAGTGACTGCAACAGGGGGCGCAAACATAAGAACAATTGCGAGGCTGGTGCTGGACCAGGTGTTTCCTTCTGTTTCCCTGAGGGTCGCTCTGAGTTGGGCCTAGTGGATGGCGCCTCACGGCAACATCCATGGGGACCTCCTTAAATGGCACATGCAAGTGCAAAACCTGCTACGTCTGTGAAGATGATGGAGAAGTTACATATCCTCAGTCAGCACAGTGGCAGGCATCTAGTGCAGAACACATCAATGGTTTACATACAATTTCAAACTGAAGCTGAATAAAATTAAAATTAGCTCACAATAGATAACGTAAAGATTTGTGTATATTCCTCTGAACTTAGAGAGCATTTCAAGAGTAGATTTGATGAATTGAGTTCTGATGATGGAAGACCAAGCAAGTCATGGTATGACGTCATATATAAAGAGAGCAAAACATCATTTAAAAGAAAGAGAAATCCAAAATGAACATCAAAAGAGCCTTGGAAACGTGTCGGGAGCGTCTCTATTAAATAGCTACAGTGAAAAGTCTGGAAGATCTAGGGGGAATAATGGGACAATAGGTCATGCTCACTTATTATATTACTCTACCTTAGCAATAATCATTTTTGTTATTATTGTTTGAAACTAATACCTTTTGTTTTCATAGTTTTATGTGGTTATACTTCACATATCACACAATTTTGTCCACTCATATTAAGATTTATGCAATCATCATCCCAATCAATTTCAGAACACATTCTTCTTGTACTCATTGTTATTAGCTCCACAACCCACGTTGAAATTATTAGATTACAGGCATGCTCCTGATCTTTAGTCAGCCTTTGTTCCATTGGTAGTCACTGCTAACCCAGCAGACTTTCATAAACCCATTACTGCCTTTGTTTCCCCTCCAGGTATCGAGATCTGCATATGTGTATATTCTCTGAGACTTCACAATATACTTCTGATACTATATAAATAGATAGTATTTATAGGCTCTAAAATACTATATAAAGTGGAGGAAACTGTTAACAGGATTTTGAAAATTTTCTCATTTATAGTTTTCTGTAATCAAATTCTGTCTCTTATCCCATTCAAATTACTGAAGTAAAAAGGCATGATTCTTTTCCTAGTAACCCTATTTTTAAAAAGTTTTACTGCACAGGCTTTCAAATTCAATATTCAATGGATTACCGCACTTTTCCAGTTTAATTTTTAAGCTATTGGTTTATGCTCCATGAATACTGCCTTACTTGGGTCAATTTTACCACTTCTAAATGGATATCATTGCTTTTTTGTGGGTTACCAGGCACCAGTTCTTCCCCACTTGACATGCCTGTCAAATTTATCTCCAAACAAACTGACCTTGAATTTAATAAAATATATTTGACCCTTTAATAAGTCAAGGTTGGGGTGCTGACCCTAGCACATTTGAAAATCCAAGAATGGTTTTGACTCCCCCAAAACCTAACTGCTAGCAGCATACTGTTGACTAGGACGCCTTACCGACAACACAGATAGGCAATTAGAGTATATTTGTACCACGTTTATTATATACTATACCCAATTAACAGCTGCGTTTTCCATTCAAGATAAAAAAGCATGTGCAAAAGTGCCAGATTGGGATGTCTCTTTGTATAGTGGCAAATCTTCATTTCTTTCTTTTTTATTATGATAATGATCCTTATACTGGATCCAGTGGTTTTTCTGAAATGTTACCTAACTGAAGTTGCAGACATAACTCTATGACACATATCATAGAATTCAGCTTTGTCTGGATCATGACTTGTCTATGCTTATTGAGAGCCTCTCCAGCATCAATAATGACACGTTCTTTGGTTCCATTGTACTAGTCCAAGTGAGGATTTGGATCTTCTTTACATTGAGTAGTAACCTGTACTGAGGCCTCCAATCCTTGATCTTCAGCAGCAAGTGCTTCAGGTCCTCCTCATCTTCAGCCACCAACATTGTGTCATCTGCATACTTCAGGTTGCTGATAAGCTTTTCTCCAGTCCTGATGCCACATTCTTCCTCATATCATCTAGCTTCTCCTATGATTTGCTCAGCATCCAGATTGAACCAGTAGGGTGAGAAGATGCAGGCCTGATGCACATGTGTCCTGATTTTAAACCAGGCAGTATTTCCTACATCCGTTTGCACAATTGCCTCATGATCCAGATACAAGTTCTGAATGATCACAATGAAGTGTTTCAGAATTGCCATTCTTCTCAAGGTTGTTCACAGTTTATTATCATCCACACAGTCAAATGGCTTTTCATAGTCAATGAAACGCAAGTAAACATCTTTCTGCTATTTTCTGCCTTGAGCTAAGATCTATCTGACAACAACAATTTTCCCATGTCCTCTTCTGAGTCCAGCCTGAACTCTGGCAATTCCCTGTCAATGATCATAAGCAACTGTGTGTAGTTGAAGGAAGTCAAATGCCACCCCCATATACTTGTTTTTTCCTTTAGCCTACTTACAGATTCCATGCTTGATACCAACAGCAGGAAATAATGTGATTCTGTTTTGAATCCCTACAGCAATTTTTGTATATGACTCTTTGCTATTTTTAGCAATTACAATGCATTTACTCAGTGAAGTTTTTAGGCATCTGGGAGACAGCAAATCATTTTTATTGTGATTGCTGCTTGTTCGGTTATTAGGTGTCATCCAGGCAGCTCTGACTTATAGCAATGCCCTCTGTACAACAGAGGGAAACACTCCCAGTCTGCGCTCGCTTCACTCTTGTTTTTACATTTAAGGCCATCGGTTCAGCCACTGCATCAACACATCTCATTGAGAGCCTTCCATTTTTTCAATGCTCCTCCAATTTTCCAAGCATGCTAATCTTATCCAGGGACTGGTCTCTCCTAATAATATATCCAAAGTATATGAGACAAAGTCTTGCCAGCTCTGTCACTAAGGAGCACTCTGGCTATCGTTCTTCCAAGACAGCTGTACTTGTTCTTTTGTCAGCCCATTGTACTTTCAACGTTCTTCACCAACACCATAGATCAAATACATCAGTATTTCTTTTGGTCTTCCTTATGTAATCTCCAACCTTGACATGTAGATGAGGTGATTGAAAATGCCATGGCTTGTGGCAGGTACTCCTTACTCTCCAAAATAAACCCCTTCCTTTCAACATTGTAAGAAGTCTTGGGCAGCAAATCCACACTACTTAATGGGGTCTTTGTTCTCTTGACTGCTGTTTCCATGAACATTGTGGATTGGAACACATAGCTCTCAACTGGACCAATTGGTAACACTGTGGCAAATGGAGAACTGACTGACGTTGTCAAAGTACCAGTGGTTCTTGATCATATGCTACCTTTTGAAATGGTTGAATGACAATTAGTTATTTTTGTGCAGTGACACTGTGCATTCTTCCTATCTTCTTTGATGTTTCCTGTGTATTTTGCCTTAGAATCTTTTAATATTACAACCTGAGGCTCGTATTTTCTTGAGATCATTCAGTTTAAGGTATGCTGAGTATGCTTGCTGCGGCTTACTCCAATATAATGGCAAACCTCTTTATGATGTATCTTATTGGTTAAATGTCAGTTGTCCTGGTTTTGAAGTTCATTTCATGCCTAATTTCTAATTTAGTGTTTCATTAGCTATCTCATAAAATTAAAGATTAGATATAAAATATCTAACAGCTTTAAAAGATAATAGCTTTAAAAGATAATAGACAATTATGCCTATCACTCAGCTTACTAAATAAGTTTACCTATATATATTGAAGGCTCTTATAATCTTATCTTCTAATCTCAGATTGATGGATACAAAATGATACTACATTGTGGAATTGTTTTCAGCTCCTTGATTATAATCAAATTTAACATCTTACTGATATATGTTGGCCAGTTTTGTTCATCTTCTATATTGTGCCAACTCATGTCATTTATCTATTTTTTACTGTCTTTATTTTCAATTTATTAACTCAAGTTCCATTTGTACTATAGATGTTTATCATATTAAATCTGTGTCAGTATATTTTCCAAAAATACCTTTTATCAGTATATATTTTGTCTTTCTACTTACTTTTGTATTACCTATTTATATACAAATGGTGTTAATCTTAAAAGAATAAAATGTATTGATCTTCTCTATCATTAGTAATGTTTATGTCCCAATAAAAAGGTCTTATCTTTATGACATCATAAGGAGGTACTCTTATATTTACTCTGAAATTTTTCAAGCGTGCCCTTTATGTTTCTATTTTGACTCAATATAGAATTTCTCTTTGAATATAACGTGAGGTCAAACAGTGTTCTATTTTTCTTTTATTCAAATTGAAATCGCTATCATAAAATAGAAGGTTCTGTATTTTTCATGCTTTTCTCCAATGTCAATGTGTCACTTGTCAAAATTCTATAATGCAATAAAATATCAACACAGAATTTTGTTTGTTTTGTACATTGTTTTATTCCATGCATCAAAACCACCCCTGAAACAACAACAAATTTGATAAATCTTTGCTGAATGATTATATGTGGATTGGTTTCTGAGTTATTTATTTTCTTTTTTTGTTTACTGGTCTAATTCTCTCTCCCAGCATGAATCATTTTTGCAATACCTATATTTTTTCCCTCTCTCTCTCTTTTAGGATGGCTTGACATGACATAGATTTTTTCATCTTCAACATAAATTCTAAATGAACTTGAGAAGTTCAACAGATAACCAACCAACTAAACTATTCTAATGTTTCCTGAAATGCCATCTAATCTGTATATTAATTTGGTGAAAATAGACATCTTTATGGAAATTTGTTTTCCTAGTCACTGACATGGTCTCTAGAATACTTTAGGTCTTTTTAAATACATACATATATTTCAGGACAGTTTTTTCCCCAATCCTAATACCATTTAATTGTTTTTCTTAGAACATATGTACACACATAAACACACACGTGAATAAGTAAGGAATTATTGTTACCAGGGTTCAAATTTATACATTAGTCAATTTGACCCAAAGAAACTATGTTTAAAAATGTTTCTACCGTCAGTGGATGCCTGCTGACAGATGTCCTCGGTGAATACAATTGTCTTAGTCTCATTAGAGTGCTTCCGAAACAGAAGATCTGATCACAACCGCGGCTTCTGAGGGAATCTTCTGGGTCAGTTAACTTCAGGACAAAGGCCAGCTAAGAGGGTCATAACATCTGTTCTTAAGGATTCCAAGGATATTGTTTTGGCAGATTTTTGAGAAGACCATAGAATAATCATGGAGGTTTTAAGAAGTTTTAAAGTAATGGACAATGGTATTTTTTGGAGTGGGGGACAGGGTATTAAGTTGTTGGACTCTATTGCCAGAGTTTTGTTGAGAGTTTTCCTTCTATTTTGGGGGAGGGATATTGGTTTGTACTTGTCTCTCATTTGGGGATCTGTGCTTGATATGGTTATCAGGGTTATACTCCCTTCATAGAGTTAGTTCGGAAGTCTTATGTCCTTTTGGATATTCCAGAATAATCTGTAGAATTGTTGACAGCTTTTCAGAGAATACTTGGTGGAATTTTCATGTGAAGGCACCTGATGCTGGCATTTTTTTGCCTGGGAGTTTCTTTTCTTTTTTTTTTTTTAATCATTTTATTAGGAGCTCATACAACTCATCACAATCCATACATACATCAATTATGTTAAGCACATTTGTACATTCATTGCCCTCATCATTCTCAAAACATTTGCTCTCCACTTAAGCCCCTGGCATCACCTCCTCATTTTTCCCCTCCCTCCCAGTTCCCCCCTCCCTCATGAACCCTTGATAATTTATAAGTTATTATTTTGTCATAGCTTTCCCTATACAACATCTCCATTCACCCACTTTTCTGTTGTCCATCCCTCAGGGAGAAGGTCACATGTAGATCCTTGTAATTGGGTCCCCCTTTCCAACCCACCCTCCCAGTAACACCACTACATTCCCAGTATCGCCACTCACACCACTGGTCCTGAAGGGATCATTCGCCCTGGATCCCCCTTGTTTCTGGTTCCAATCTTTACCAGTGTCCATCCTCTGGTCTAGCCAGACTTGCATGGTAGAATTGGGATCATGATAGTGGGGTGGTGGGGGAGGTGGAGGTATTTAGGAACTAGAGGAAGTTGTATTTTTCATTGTTGCTACATCGCACTTGTCTGGCTGGTCACCTCCCCAAGACCCTTCTGCAAGGGGATCTCCAGTGGCCTACAAATGGGCTTTGGGTCTCCACTCCGCACTCCTCCACTCATTCACTATTGTAAAACTTTTTGTTCGGATCATGCCTGAAACCTGATCCCTTCAACAACTTGTGATCACACAGTTTGGTGTGTTTCCTTCCATGTGGGATTTCTGCTTCTGAGCTAGATAGCCACTTGGTTACCTTCAAGCCTTTAAGACCCCAGACTCTATATTTTTTGATAGCCAGCACCGTCATCTTTCTTCACCACATTTACTTATTCAACTCGCTTCATCTTCAGCAGTTGTGTCGGGAAAGTGAGAATCATAGAATGCCAATTTAATAGAAGAAAATATTCTTGCACTGAGGGAGTACTTGAGTGGAGGCCCAATGTCCTTCTACTACCTTAATGCTAAACTTATAAATATATGCATATAGATTTATTTCCCCATCCTCATATATAATTATATTTGCATATGTACATGTCTTTATCTAGACCTCTATAAATATCCTTTGCCTCTTAGCTCTTTCCTCTATTTCCCTTGACTTTCAAGGAGGGTGTGGGAGGCCTTGTGGGAGGGCTGAAACCCTGGTGGGGACTGAGCCTAGGAGTTTCTTTATGACTTTCTCTATTTCCTCTTTTGTTATAGGTTTGTTAAGATTTTTCTATAGCCATTTGTGTTAATTTAGGTAGGTGGTGTATTCCTAGTTATTTTTCCATTTCTTCTAGGTTATCAAACATCTCAGAGTATATTCTTTCATAGTAGTGTGTTATTTTTATTTCATTTGTGTATTGTCTTAATATATTTTTTCTCTATTTTACCTCTCTGGTTGTAATATCCATTTCAAGGACTTCACAGAAGTCACCAGCAATATTTATGATTAAAGCGTTTCTTAAAGAAGCTTACAGGTTGTAATACAAGTGAAAAATGCTCAGGGTACAGTTGTTTATCAAGACATGTCTTTCATATCTGCTAATGAATACCCAGAGGGTCATATCACCCCATCATAAGCCTCAACCCAAAAGCATTTAGCTCAAGCTCCTTGGGTTAGTGAATCCAGGCTCCAGAGTTAGGTGCCTCGGGACACTATTATAGGTGAATTCTGTCAGTATCCTCCCAACATCTTCTTACCATACCTGTGGGGAAAGGTTGCTGGTGGGAGTTTGAGACGTGGCTAGAAAATCCACATGAAATAATTCACTGGCCCTGAAGTTTATAAGTCTTGTGAGACATTGCATTATTTTTGTTTTTGTTGTTTATTAATGGTTTGTAAATTTTGTTAATGATTTCAAAGAATCAGCTTCTTGTCTTACTGATTTTTCCATTGTTTTTTTTCTATTTCCAGTTCAATTATTTCTGCTCTAATCTTTATGATTTATTTATTTTTTGTTGGCTGAGTGTTTATGTTGTTACTCTTGTTCAAGTTGTTTTGTTATGTTAAGATCTTAATTTAGGATTACGCCTCCTTTTTTTGCTGCAAATTGCCTCTGATAACTACCTTATTGTGTCTCAAAGTTTTTGGTATTTTGTGATTATATAATTTTTTTCAAGGAATTTCTTAATTTCATCCCTCATTTGATCTACTACCCAGACACTTTTAATTATTATATTTTTCCGTCTCTATGTGTTTGGCTTTTTATTTTTGCTCTTTCTTTTGTTGATTTAAAGTTTTATTGCATTTTATTCTGAGAAAACAAATTGCAAGATCTCCATTTTTAAAAAATTGTATTGGGCTTTTTTTGTAGTCTAATGTGGTCTCCTTTGGAGTATGTGCCATGTACATTGGAAAAGAATCTATACTGTGTTGTTGTCAGGTAGAGTGCACGTGTATGTCTGTCAGGTACAGGGCACGTGTCTGTCAGGTAGAGTGCACGCGTCTGTCAGGTAGAGTGCACATGTCTGTCAGGTAGAGGGCACGTGTCTATCAGGTACAGTGCATGTGTATGTCAGGTAGAGTGCACATGTATGTCTGTCAAGTAGAGTGCACTTGTCTGTCAGGTAGAGTGCACGTGTATGTCTGTCAGGTAGACTGCACGTGTCTGTCAGGTAGAGTGCACGTGTATGTCTGTCAGGTAGAGGGCACGTGTCTGTCAGGTAGACGGCACGTGTCTGTCAGGTAGAGGGCACGTGTCTGTCAGGTAGAGGGTACGTGTCTGTCAGGTAGAGGGCACGTGTCTGTCAGGTAGAGGGCATGTGTCTGTCAGGTAGACGGCACGTGTCTGTCAGGTAGAGGGCACGTGTCTGTCAGGTAGAGGGCACGTGTCTGTCAGGTAGAGTGCACGTGTATGTCTGTCAGGTAGAGGGCACGTGTCTGTCTGTCAGGTAGAGGGCATGCACATGTCTGTCAGGTAGAGGGCACGTGTCTGTCTGTCAGGTAGAGGGCACGTGTCTGTCTGTCAGGTAGAGGGCACGTGTCTGTCTGTCAGGTAGAGGGCATGCACATGTCTGCCAGGTAGAGGGCACGTGTCTGTCAGGTAGAGTGCACGTGTCTGTCTGTCAGGTAGAGGGCACGTGTCTGTCTGTCAGGTAGAGGGCACGTGTCTGTCTGTCAGGTAGAGGGCATGCAGGTGTCTAGGTGGTACAACTGGGGGACTGTGTGGTTATGCTCTTCTATTCTCTGTTACTATTTGTTTTCCCACATGACCTGTCTTTCCTTTAAAATGACCTATTTCAGTTTCATTCTCTTATTGTTGAACTGTCTATTTCTATCTTCATTTCTGTGAGCGTTTTGTAAATAAGCTTAAAGGTTTTTAATGGGGCATATGGTTATTATTACCATGTCTTCTTCTTCTATTGTTCCTTTATTCCTTGGGTAGTATTCATTCGCATTTCTCATTATTTGCTTTGGAGTTCATTTTTATCATAGGTTAGTATTGGTACTCCTATTTCTTAAAGGATTTGTCTATTTTCAACAGTTCCACTGACATAAACTTCATATATCATGCATTTCAACAGTTCAATCATATTCATAAGTGTTGTGCAATCATCCCCACAATCAATTCCAGGACATTTATTTTAATTATTATCGTTAGCTTCTCATATCCCACCTGCCCCCACTGCAATGTCCCTTTGAATCTATTAATCAAGCCATTGTCTCTATAGGTTCACCTAATCTGGGTTTCATATACAGAGAATCATACAAAACCAAGAATAAGCACAAATAGACTAACAATGAGCATAAAACAGAAAAACTTCAATCCAAAAACCGAAAGCAGAAAATATTAAATCAAGAGGGATCAAGGGGAGGTAATTAACAAAGTGGCACATTTTGACCAAACTAAAACTAGAGTAATCTGCCTTACAATGTACCTGTCTGTAAGGCCTTACAATGTACCCTGTCTGTAAGGCCTTTCTCTTCTTGGCCCACAGTCACAGGTGAGACATTGAAGTCTTAATCTGCATGGAGACTCTGCCTTCACTGTTAGCCACAGCCTTCTGCAAAGGTGTGTTCAGATTTAACTTTTGTACAGTTCCTGCATCTGGCTTGTTATTTTATTATTTACAACTCTTGGACCACACATGCTGGTGTGCTTCTGTGTGTACTTAGCCCACATGTCTCTTAGATGACTGCTTGTTTTAGACAAGCCCTCATCTGATAGGTGGGAACCATATGCTTTCTTTACCACGTTTTACTATAAAACTAATTTCTTGAATGATCATTTCATGGGGATAAGTATTAAGCAGAGCCATATCATAAGAACTTTTTCTTAGTTTAGGAATATGATCATATGCAAGCTGAAAATACATTCAAATATCTTTGGCTTATATATGTCTCTGGTTTATTTTTAAAACACCATTATTGTTTCATTGAAAGACATTATAAGTTATCCCCATGGGACACATGGTAGTTTTATTGATATTATCATTAATTTAGACGATGGTATAGAATTGAAAGCACTATTATGGGAAAAGAAGTATATATGTATAGGACAGTTTTTTAGACCAAAACACATGGGTTGTTGATTGGTAAAGATGAACAGTTCAGGTGATTGAACACTATTTACACTAACAATGAGAGTTGGCATAGAGTGAAGCTTTCAATAATGCTCATTCACAAGCTCAAGACTGGACTTCACATGCCACAGAAAGGCAGAACTCGCTACCCCCTAGTGACCCTACTGGACAAGGTAGAACTGTCATTGTGAGTTTCCAAGACTGTAACTCTTTGCATAAATAGAAATTCCTGACTTTCTCCCACAAAATTTCTGGTAGTGTTGAACTGCTGACTTTGAAGTCAGCAGTGTAATCACTATACCTCCAGGACTCCTCAAAAAAACAACAACAAATGGAGTATGAAAATAGCACACATATTGGAATCTTGGGATACCCCTTTTTAGGTATCCTCAGTGCAGAATTTTAAACCATAATTCAAAATTCCACATCCGTATCTTTGGAATAGAAATTTGTCTCTCTTCTTGCACAGAGGCGTTTTAGCTTTAGGCCCATGAGAGTATTTCAGTTCCTTTGATGTGCCACCAGTATGTTTAAGGTAAAGTCCAGTTCACTTAGTGTGTTCCCAATCAGATCTTTCTGGTAAGGTGTATGAACATCTTATGCATTTTGAATGGGCAGAGTCTAAAGTCTTGGTTGTCTATGGTATACAGCCTTGGCCAACAAAAGCTGAATACAAACTACATTGAGTGCCTAATTAGGGACATGATACCAAGCGTTTCCCCCAATTGGTGGTCTATATACTTACTGTTGACCAATTTTCCCAAAGACATGCTGCCCCCCTCGGTTTTCTTGAAGGTGGCATATTGTAGTATCCCATTATTATTTTTGTCTGTGTATGTGCTGATTACTTTTTTTCCCTCTTCCTATGTGTTTTGTGCTTTTTTGATACTAGATTGAATTCATTGGGTTTGTGAGGAATTAGTTTATATGTTGATCTCAAGATTGCCTGCTGCTATTGTTGAATTTTTGTCCATAGTACCCCATTCGTATTCCTTGGAAGCCCTGATGGTGTAGGGGTTAAGTGTGGGTCTGCAATCTGCAAGGTCTGCACCTCAAAACACCAGCAGCTCCACAGTAGGAAAACTTGGCATTTTACTCTTGTAAACAGTTACATTCTCAGAAACCCACAGGAGGTCGCTTTAATTTAGCATTGACTCAATAACAGTAGTTTGGTTGGTTTGGTTTGTGGTGGTGGTCTTGTTTTTCCATAATCTTTTCATATCTCCTTGTTTTGGAATACATTTATTTCTCCCTCATATTTGAATTGTAATTTTTCTGCATACAATATCATTGGTTGACAGTTTTAATTTCAAGACTTTGAATGTTATTTCATTTCCTTCTTTCTTGCATAGTTTCTGCTGAAAAATTCGAGTGCTAATTACTTCCACCTTGTCAGTGATTCATTTTCTCTGGCTGCTCTCAGAATTCTTGCCTTGTCTTTGATGTTGGTGAGTTTGACTACAGCTTGTCATGAGTTTTTGTTGTTGTTGTTTTCCTTCTTTGGGTCCAACCTGACTGGGATTACAGTCTGCTTCCATATAGTTATGTTTTCACCGTGATGCAGTTAGATTTCTCTCCCATGAGTTCTTGAACTACTCTCTCTGTGTTTTCTGATTGCTTGTTTCTTCATCTCATTCTGAAATCCCTATAAATCCCCTTTCTTTGGTCTCATTTGCATTTTGTTGTTATTGTGGTTGCTTGGTTTTCTCTTAGATTAGAGTCAAACAATTTATTTCAATTTCACTATTCCAAGTTCCAATTAATTCAATTATATTTCTCTTTTCTTTCATAGTGTTATATAATTCTGCTCCAACAGTGTTAAACTTCTGCATATCTCTTTAAAGTTATTCTTGTAAGGCTTATACTGAGGTTTCTATTTTTCATATTCTTTACTTTTCCTCTCACACTCTATTCATCTGTTGTATGAGTACACTCATTATGCTTCTGAAGTCTTCTTGGTAACCCCATAGCTTATTTCAATTCCAGGCATTACTTTTAAGTTTCGGTGCTTTTCACTGGTTTATACCTCTCTCTTTTTTCTGTCTCTCCTCCTCTATTTTTCCATACTGACCAGTATTTTCTATTTCTTTTGAAATATGGGTGTAGGTGGCAGAGGTGGCTAGGAAGGTGTGTTGTGTGAAGCTAATTAACTATGTTCAGTGGTGTAATGAAGGAGTAATAAACACTTCAGAATAGTTAATGAGGCAAGAATAGAAGAGTAGGAGATATGGAAAAGATTAGAAGCATGAAAAGGACCCCAACCCCAGCAAGTCTTGGGCCTCTAGGGCTCGGCTCAAAGGGACATGGTGGCACAATGAATGGTGTGACCCTTTGTGGGGCATGCCTACACAGTAGGGTTTCCTCTATGGCCTCCAATAAATTTTTTCCCTTTTGCTTAATAAAAAAATATATATAGGAAAGTAAGAGAGGAAGAGGGGGAAAAAGATCTAATAGTGATAATTTGAAGGTTGTAAAAATAAGGGAAATAATTCCTTATTTTGAAAAGATGAAATAATGTATAATACCAATTAGGTAGAGGGGTTATTGGTGTAGTACAGTATTGTTTTGAAATATTAGTGTAGTGTAGAGTTGTTTTGAAGGAAAAGAGAGAGAGAGAGAACGTGTTAATGAAAAACAAACAAACCAAAAAACCCCAGAAGATCTATTGTTGTTTCTTTGAGGTTTAATTTCTGCACAGAAGCATAGCATCTCAAGTGGCCAAAAAGAAGCTGTGTTTAACGGAGAGTGGGAAGCTGGTGTGAGTTCAGGACATGGGCTGGAAGACAAAGGGTGAGAATTAGTTGAACACTTACAGTCAGTGCCTTGGTGAGCTACTCCACCTGATTGGCTGCTTGGGGTGGCTGAAATCCATTTATCCTCTACAGTGGCTGGAGGCAGAGGATATGAGTGGGGTGGCAAGGTGTGAAGAAGTTTCTCAGGGTAGTCCAGGAGAGTCTGGATGGGATGGGGCACTTGGTTTTCCAGTGGAATGAGTCTTTGGGATCTGTCAGGGTGGAAGTCCAGAGTTATACACCTTTTATTGTGATGGCTCAGGGTGAAGGGAGCAAGGGATGAATGGCCTGCTGGGGCAAGACATGGCTCTGGATAGCCTGGAGTTGTCAGGGTGTTCGAAATGAGGGCCTGTTTCAAACTGGCATTATTGCTACATTGAGGGTTGTAGAAATGGTGGGAAAATATGTTTATTAAAGAGAAAAAAAATAAAAGGATAATGTTGATTTTAAATGAATTAAGAGAATAGTACAATATTTTGATTTAAAGCAGAGGATAAGGTGGAAGATGAGGAGGCAGAGGGGAAGAGGTGGCAGTGGTAATAGCACCAGAGGATCTAAATTCAGCCTTGGAAGAGTTCAAGAGTATGCATGGCAGGGATCAGATGGGCAGTTGGAAGTAGTACCTCACAAAAATTGACTCCACCAATGTGTATGCTTGGTTGAGCAGGAGTAGGTTTTAGTTTATTCCGAGTTAGACGTAAGGGGGTTGACAAGGCTTTGTGAGCTGAGAGAACGAAGGTCTTGTAGTTTTGGAGGAAGAATGGCACCGATTGGAGCCAGTTGTCCTGAAGTAATGTAGTTCAAGAAGCCCTGGCTAAAGGGGCGGGATCACGCTGTTTGACTGATAGCACTCTTGCTTTTCAATGATCTTTATTACCTTGATATATATTTTTTTCTATTATCCGATTTTTAGTCTATCTCTTTTTTTTTTTATTTAAGATATGTCTCTTGTAGGCATCATATGCTCTAATCCACTGTGCTACTCTCTGTCTCTTGTTTGCGCATTGAATCCGTTGAATATCAATATAGATATGTGAGTTTGTTGCTGTCATTTTGCTGTGCTTCTTTGGATTAATTTTTGCTGTTGTGGCTACTTATTCGTGTCTCATTTCTTCTCTATTTCTGTACTATTTTGAGTACAGCTTTCATTCAATTGAGTACAGCTTTCATTTCTCTATTTCTGTACTATTTTGAGTACAGCTTTCATTTCTCAGTGTTATTGTCCTATATTAGGTTCTCAGATTTGTGTGCTGTTGTTGATTCTCTGTCCATAATGATCCAGTTAATATTTTCTGTAATGCTGGTCTTTCTTATGAATCTCTTTAAATTTACCTTGTCTGTAAATACCTTTATTTCCCTCTCCATTTGATGGTTAATTTTTCTGGACATACAATTCTTATTGGGAAGATTTTTCTTTCTGATTATTCCATATGCCCCTTGACTGACTTCTTGACTGCATAGTTTCTGCTAAAATATTCACCTGTATCCTTATCAATTTTTCTATGCAGATGACCATTCATTTTCCCCTGGATGCCCCCAGGATTCTCTCCTTTTCCTTGAAATTGGAGTTTTTGACTATAATACATCATAATATTCACTTTGGGTATCTATCTTGTTTGAGGTTCTCTCATCTTCCTGAGTATTTATTTTCTGCTCCTTTGTAATATTATGAAAATTTAATCTCATATTTCTTATACTGTTTTCTCTGTAGATATTTTGTTTGTTTGTTTCTTCTTTTCCTTGGATCTCAGTGAGTTATAGGTTGTTTCCCTTGAGAGTGTCTAACATCATTTTCAGTATTTCTTCAGATTCCTTTGCCACACAAATAAATTATTTATAAAATAAATGTTAAAGTAGACAAAACAGTAACCCACATTTTATTATCAGCTTTAATGAACAATAGTTTATAAATTAATACAGATAATCAGAATAAATTAGCAATGGAAAAATAATGAGGTATGAATTTATTCACTAAAATTAAAAATATAGGTGATACATATAAAGAATTACAATATATTATTTTTATATTTTTTCATATATAAATTAAAAATGAAAAATATCAATTTATTGTTGCAGGGGTAGTGAATTGTTTAGTGTGGCTATTTTAGCCAAGGTTTCTAATTTCTACAAAATGACCTTTTCCTGCATGGTAAGAAGATGGGGAAGAGACTGATAGGCTAAACCTCTGAGTAATTGTGAAGAGCATTCCCTGGAATGCTATCCTGCTACTAATTAAATAAGCCCTCTGAGAGGCAGGATGAGGTATCTCATTACCAACAAGAGCCAGTTGTGGGGTGTATCCCAAAGTCAACCGAGAAAAACCACCATCCACAGAATGGTGCACCATCTGCAGAAGAAACATAAGATTTATATGTCTTTAATTCTTTAGAATTTATATTTCTTTAATTCTTTAGAATTATAGTCCTGGAAACATATAGTGAGTAGTTCTACACTGTCCTATAAGGTGAATAACGATCAAAATTGACCCGATGTCAGTTAATTCATATTTAGTTAGTCCTATTTTACAGTTTGGATGATAACAATGATATCCTCAGGGGTTTCCGCATATCTAGGCAATTGATATTTTTGGTATAAATAATACTTATTGTATTAATTGCTACATCAAAAACTATTCAATTTCTCAGTGACTTAACTATTGAATTATGACGGTCTCATCATGAGGTTTTTTGCAATGCGTTGACTGGAATGGAATGTTCTCAAGGCTAGAACAAAGCTGAAATATCATTTTCTGAATGGCTTCACTCATCTGCCAGCTTACAGGAGTTCTTAGCCCATCCTGTGGGTTTATTTCTGTGTATGCCCTCAAACAAAATAGCTGGCCACTATCAGAGCAAGTAATCAAAGAGAGTGAAGGGAAATCTCAAGGCTTGTTATGACCTACTGAAGAAGTTGTGCTCCATCACTTGTGCTTTATTACATTTTTTAGAGGTGAGTCACTAAGTTCAAACCAAAATAACAGTGTAACTCCACTTCTTGAAATGAAGTGTATTAAAAATGTTGAACATATTTATAAACAAGTACACATAGAATAGAGTCTCAAAAAGCTACGTTTGCAGGAATTAAAAAACACATTGAGTTCTGGCTACTCTTTCTTAACATCTAACTAGAAACAAACAAGTGTAGCTTTGTCTTCAGGCTTTGGTTACTCATCCATTAGTCATTTAGCTTGTAAAATTATGAGTAGCTTTAATTTTAAAGGATATAAATGAAGCTTGTTATCCTTCAGTGCTAACATGATCAGAAGGTACAGTAAAACAATAATTACTTGCCCAAAGCTCTCTATGAAGCCTCCTGTACCAATAAAGAACTGAGAAAAGTAGAAGACAATTTTGAAAATAAAATCAGAATAACATCTATTGTATTAATAAGAAATGTCCTGATGACATTTATAAATTATGAAATATTGATATCAACACCTAATTGATAATGTTTGTGAATTTAGAATACGGAACATAAATATCTCTAGAAGCTTTGTTTTCTAAACTCCTGACAGCTGTCCCCTCAGATCACATCCCTTTGCCATTCAGGACTTTGTGGCATTTCTTTTGTTGTCCTTGCTCATTGTCACTGAGTGAGCTATGACTCACAGCAACAGTATTTACAAAGAGCAGAGTGGAACATTGCAGATCTGTGTCATCTTTGAGGTGATTAGTATATCTAAGTCCATTGTTGATACCATTTTTCTATGCATGCAGAGAAAATGAAAGACACTAGACAAACTGACATTTCCGTTTCCAAATTATTTTCTTTAAAATATTGGGTAAGACTAGTTTGTTTTCTGGGAAAAAAACCTTTAACTATATTCTCTATGTCAAATATTCTCTTCATGTTATCTTGTCATTCAATTATATTTGTTTATAATTAATTTTACACTATAAAACAGGATATTGTCTAACTTTGTACTCTATAGGTAAATCATAAATATCAACTATGCATGTAAGCTGCCTTTTGGGTTGAGCTGATTTTTTATTTTTTAATCATTTTATTGAGGGCTCATAAAATTCTCCTCATAATCCATATATACATCTATTGTGTCATTTGTACATTTGTTGCCATCATCATTCTGAAAGCATTTCTTTTCTACTTGAGCCCTTGATATCAGCTCCTCATTTTTCCCCTCCCCTCTTCCCCCTCCCTTATGAGCCCTTAATAAGTTATTAATTATCATTATTTTGTCATATCTTACACTGTCTGACGTCTCCCTTCACCCACTTTTCTGTTTTTCATACCCCAGGGATGAGGTTCTATGTAGATCCTTGTAATCAGTTCCCCTTTCCAACCCACCCGCCACTCACACCACTGGTCCTGAAGAGATTATCTGCACTAGATTCCCTGTGTTTCCAGTTCATATTTGTACCAGTGTACATCCTTTGGTCTAGCCAGATTTGTAAGGTAGAATTGGGATCATGATAGTGGTGGTGGGGTGTAAGCATTTAAGAAGTAGAGGAAAGTTGTATGTTTCATCATTGCTACCCTGCACCCTGACTGGCTCGTCTCCTCCCTGCAACCCTTCTGTAATAGCGTGTCCAATTGCTTACAGATGGGCTTTGGGTTTCCACTCTGCACTGAGCTGTTTTTTTTAAATAGCAGGAATAAATAGATGAAGAAACACTGAGTTAATAGACAATCTGGAACAAACTCTTTAAAAGGTAACTGTCAATGTACTTGCACCATCAGCGCATACTCCTACATAAAATGCAAGGTTAAAATTACATTTGCCTGGTAATTACAGTCCTGATGTTTTAGTAGTGTCGAGCTGTTAGAACATTGTTTAAGTATTTACTCTCGGTCTCTGAACTTTTTTTTTTTCCTCTTGGTCTGTTAATAGGCTTTCGTAGATCAGCACTATCTGATGTACCATGCTTATTTGTAATTATTAATAATATTTAGTTCTATTTTTGGTGAAAGTTTATAAAGCGACTTAGGTTCCCTTTAGCGGTGTCTTATATAAGTTGCCAGTGCCATTGTTTGTAACTTTTGCAATGTGTCTGCATTCTATTGTTGCTGAGTTTTTCCCCTATTTTTATTAATCCAGTTTCACTTCCTTCCCTTACCACCACACCCCTAACGAAACCATCAGTGCCCTCCAGACACCTTAGTCCTCAGACCTAAGCAGTGGTCTGGGTGGCTTAAAGAAGAAAGGAGGAAAGTGAACCTGAAATGGATTTGGAGTCTTGTGACAAACAAGTACACTTCAAACAATAAGAAAGAAAGAAAGAAAGAAAAGAAACCACCAATGCTGTCTCCATAGCTCCAACTGTCCTGTATCTCAAATAAAGAAAAACAGAGAAAACAGAAAAATAAAAGAAACATATTGCCTTATACACATACCCTATAGACAGACTAGAACCGGCCAATATCTTTTCCAAAGCCTGTAGTCTTTATGAAAGGCAGCCACATCTTTCTCCCATAGAATGGCTCATGGATACAAACCACTGACTTTTAGGCCAGCAGCTGAGTTTGTGATCACGGGTTATCAGGACTATCTATTTCTCAGAACAGCACCCTGGAATGATTAAGGGTATGTGTGTCAGAATCAGACTAGATTTGAAGGCCAATGTCATAACTTACCTTGATAAAATTCTTTAGCATGGAACTATTTTTTCCCTAGAAAATAGGGATAATAAGCACATCTAATTATAGGATAAGATAGTCCTTGAAAAGGTTGGATGACAATAATGTACTTGCGTGACAATGTAAGCAAAGTGGGTGATGAGTTTATAAGAAGCTCTTAATCAATGTTAACTAATGCCTCCATAATTATTTATCTCCGAAAGCATCCAACTCAATATATGTTCATTAAAAATTTAATGAATAAATATTAAATGGATATCAAGACCTAACTTAAATTAATAAACATTCCTTGCTTGATGTTGTATGTGGAAATATAACATGGAGAACACAGCCATACATTTAAATTTCAGCTCAAACACTACTCGCTTGTGAATTTCCATGCCGTTTTCCCAATGTGTTCAAACTTCCAAAGTCGGTGACGACAGTGCAGGGTAGAACCAACTGAGTTCATCAGGTTGATCGTGACTTTGCGAAGTTTACGTAACAAAATACAGATCAGTACCAATAAACTGTGAAGGGCGACACTACTTTTTCCCCTAGATTTTAAAAAATGTATACATGTGCTTAATTTTTTAAGAAAAAGAATAACATTGCAAAATGGGCTTCTAGAACACTTAATTGTGCATCATGTGGAACTTGTGCATAGAACCATTGTTTAAACAGAATATGGGGGGGTATTTCATGGTTTATAATCAGGAAAAGTGTGCATCATGGTTAAATCCTTTCACCATATTTATTTAATCTGTATGCAGAGCAAATACTTGAGAATCTGGATTTTATGCAGAACAATGTGACATCAGGATTGGAGAAAGGTTTACTAACAACCTGCAATATGCTCATGACACAATTTTACTTGCTGAAGACCAAGAGCACTTGAAACACTTGATGAAGATTGAAGGCTAGAGATTTCAGTGTGGATTTCATCTCAATATCAACAAAAGAAAAATCTTCACAAGTGGATCAAAAAGTACTAGCATGAGAGAAGGGGAAAGTACTGAAGTTGTCAAGCACTTCATTTTATTTTTCATTTCAATGTCTATTTGTTATTTTGTCAGGATTTAAATTTTTCTTTATAAATAGGGAGTTAATACATATATTATTCCATAGTTCAATCACATCAAGTAGAATTATACAATTTGTACCACAACCAGTTTCCAAACAGACTTTTTCTTCCTGGAACCCTTTACATTGTCTCCCTTTGACTCCAGCCACCGCCCCCCCCAACACACACACACACACACTGTACCCCCCCCTCCTCCCAGAAACTCTTAATCTACTAGCTGGCCCTGTAGTTTCATCAATCCTGGTTTTCTTATACGGTAACACAGTAAAACAAAACACAATTTCAAGAGGCTGCCTACAATGGCATAACCTCACTGAGATACATCCTAATACGAACAAACAAAAATACAGAAAAGGTTGAAAACCACATCAGTCCAGCGTGTATCAGAGCGGGGAATCAATTGACAAGGGTTTTACTGTTTGAATTAAATTTATGCCTTTGATTTTTCAATACTCATCTCTTCACTGTGCTGTGTTTAGTAATCACTGTCCTCTCAGCCCTTGAATGGGGATAGAGGATGTTCACCAGAGGCTTATTTCCAATGCAGTTCCCATGAATGAATCTTGGGCTCTTCTTTTTTTTTAACAATTTATTGGGGCTCATACAATTCTTATCACAGTTCATACATATATGTACATCAATTGTATAAAGCACATCTGTACAGTCTTTGCCCTCATCATTTTTTTGAATCTTGGGCTCTTATATTCATCCACATCCTTCTGCAAACCGGATTCTCACAATTTACATTCTGATACTAATCCCTCCTTCGACTTCAGATTATACAATTTACTACAGTCCTTCCGTGACTGATGATGGTGTGCTTCTTCTATGTGGACGCAGTTGACATCTCACTTAGTTGGCTGCTCTTTTTCAAGACAAGCCTTTAAGGGTCCAGTTGTTATTTTATCTAATAGCCGGCACCATCTAAATTCTTTGTCACATGTTGCTATAGCACTATAGCTTCTGTGAGCCCTTCCTGTGGGCGAGTACTTCATTTTCTTTAGGTCCACAATCGACACTCAAGAAAGTATCATTCGAGAAACCAAATATCATATTTGACAGGGAAAATCTACTGCAAAATACTTCTTTAGAGTGTTATTGTACAAAGATATCACATTAAAGATTAAGGTGAGCCTGACCCACACTACGTCATTTTCAACCGTCTCTTTATATGCATGTGAATTCCAGAAAATGAAGAAGGAATACCAGAGAAGAATTGATGCATTTGATTATGATGTTGTTGAAGAATAGTGAACATACCATATATTCTCACAAATAAGAACAGGCCTGTCTTGAAAAGTACAGCATAATGCTCTTTAGAAGCATACTTTGGACAAGTTATTGGGAGGGACCAGTCCCTGGGGAGGGATATCACTTTGGAAACATAGAGGATCAATGAAAAGAGGAAAGCCCCAGCTAGATGGATTATCACACTGGCTTTAACACTAGCAGTGATTATGAGAGGATTATTCTGTAATGTCAAAATAGATCATGACTAAGATGGCCAGATTTTAACATTGGTAAAGCGGACACCATTGAAAGGGTAGGGGGGTGTTCTTGATTAAAAATTTCGTCTATATGGAGCAACAAAAATTTTCATAGAATGCAAAAATAGTATTGCAATATATATTTTAAATTTCAACATATGTACAATTTACAAATATAAAACATTAAAAATTATGTATAGTATTATTTTATTTGGCATATTTCTCATTTGAGTGAATTTTTTTTAGTAGATTGCTGTCATTGTTTAAAAGGTCATGATATTTTAAAGAATTTGTTAAAGAATTTTAAAGAATTTATTAAATTACATTTCACACATAAAACGGCTTTCAAAGTCTCACCACTTAATTGTGATTTTTCTGATGTCCGCACTTTATTTACCATAGTAAAAATGCGTTCAGTCGTGGCATTAGTTCCTGGTAAGGACAGCGTGTATTCCACAAATTTTAGTGCATTATTGTATGGAACATAGTTTGTTTCAAAAGGATGAAATATTTCTAACCATTTGTTCTCTATTGTGATGTTTGCTGATGCCCAAGATTTAAACTTTTCCTTATCAATATATATTTGTAATAAAGATGTCTCATTAAAAAGATAATTTTCAGAAATATTACTATATGGGAAATTTTGAGTACTATGATCAAATGATGTTTGCACATCATTCCAATTAAGTTCTGGTTTTAATGTAACCTAATGAAAATGTTTAATATCATTGTAATGTACCGTCCACTCTTCTAAGTAATCTATGCAGTTACTATAGAACTTTTTAACGTGATTCATGATATCTGCAAGATTTATTGCACCTTGTTCTTCTAGCTGGCTTATACTATTATGGATAGTTAACAGAAGAAAATTATTTTCTAGCTGCTCTTGACACTGAAATTTTCAATTATTAACTTCATTTGCTACTTAGATTACCGAAATTTTTGTCACCTTCAATAAGTTTTATAACATTTTTTAAAAGAGCTGCTTGATTGTGTATAAACTCTAGCCAAATTTTTGAAGATTATTTTTTAAAAAAACTCTTCTAAAATTTTAGGACATTTATCCTGTGATAGAGAGTAGAATTTCAAAAGATTGTATATGTTCAAAATTCTTTTGACAGTTGGAAAAAGAGCTAACCAGCGCGTTTTACTGTATCCAAGTATTTTCTGATATTCTACTTCCACAGTTTCACAAAATTCTTTAAGCATTTCAATGCGCACTGCGTATATATAGAAATAAGAATATAGTTTAATAACAACATTTTCCACATCTACGGGGAACAAATCAGCAGCTGTTTGAATGGCCTTATGTATTATGTATATTCCCTTCCCGTTTTCCCACGTTCCCTAGCTTGTGCATTCTTTCCAAAAATCAGGACTTTTTAAAAATGCCGCGGGACGTCGGACACATTGCTAAAAATCGGGACTGTCCCACCAAAAATGGGATGTCTGGTCACATTAATCATGACACATTTCCACAAGATATATTTCAAATGTCATATTCCAATTAAAAGTAGTGCCTGGTACTTAATTATTTGATAATGTATCATTTTCTTTAGGTTTTATATAATGCATTGTTTTAGAAAGATAAAAATATATTCCTATTGTATTTTCATTGTGAATTTAATTAAGTAATTAATACATGTTCTTCCTAAGATTTTCCTATTTTTCCCAATTATTGACTCTATCTTATATTGCAAATATTATTTTGTTGAAACTGCTTATGCCTCTCTGGAGAAAAAGATCATTATTTTCACAAATAAAGGAAATACCTATTTCTAAAACAATATATTCACAGGAAATATAGAAGATACAGTTACATTAGAGCATGTACAAATAAATTGTTTACAGTTCCAAAGCTCTATGAGATAATAAAAAGTTTAGTTACTACACAGCTGATAAACAGTAATATTAGTGAATGTTTATTTCTGAGATGGACCAATTTATAACTGTACAGGATTTTGAAATGTATTGCCTTAAAAATGAAAGTGCCCTATTATTATTTGCCATTATTCATAAGCTATAATTATAAAACTTAAAATTCAAATGAATTTTATCTACTGATTTTCACTCACTGTTTGATTTACTTTAATAGAAGCAGGAGCTAACTGTGCATATAATTTACATGTGTGCTTATGAAACAAAACATGAAGTAAATAAAACATGACAATAAATTACCATAACAATTATAGGAAATGTTCTCATACTTTATGATATTAAAATATATAACTATCCACCCTCTAATTATTTGCCGTGCTACAAGATACCCGCCATCGTTATTGACTTCTAAAACAAACAGGCATCCTCATGGCGACACTCACGTTTTATTGTCTTGGCCGTTCTTGTTTTTCCGGAGCCCTTTTTGCTATTCCCCGGAGAGACTCAGGGCAAAGTCGCTGTTCTGTTGACAAGCTGCTGGTTTTGGACCCTGCGATGATTCACTTGGGTGTGGAATTATTTCCCTTGAAAAGCAACAGGGGAGCGCTAAGATGGTAAAGCAATAATTACCTCCTTCAGCAGCAGGAGTTTAGGGAAAAGCTCAAAGACATATGGACTGAATATTTAGCCCACAGTGGTGATGGTGAGGTCACGGACATGACTCCGTGGGACGCCAACAAAGCAGGATTGCAGGGAAAATTGATTGAAATCTTTGCCCAAAAGAGAAGGGAAAGGCAACTACAAATACCAGAGTTAGGGACTAAAATTAGGAGTCTCCAAAAGGAGCATATTAAGAAGGGGAAGGCTAAAACTAATTGATTTAGAAAATGCCAAGGGGAAACTTAATAGGATTCTAAATGAGAGAATGGAGTATCTAATAAAGCTCAATAAGAGCAAGTTTTCCTCCCATGGCAATAAAGCAGATACTATCTTGGCCTGCTCACTTAGAGAGAGACACAATTGAGACTAATTAGGGAAATTAAGGGACAAAAAGGGCCCCACTCCAACCCCAGTGAAATAAGAACCTCTATTGTCCTTTATTATTCCTCCTTAGACATCTAGACCATTAAAAGCGTGTGTTGTTTTAAAAGTTTCTAGACTCCCTTCATCACAAGAGAGTGTAAACTACTTCATTCAAAGTGTTGTTGCTATCTCTGTGGGTAAATGATCTTTCAAGGTCCTCTCTCTTTACACAATTCAGAGCTCTGTACATGAAGTGAAAGATAGTTAAATATTGAGGGTGAAAAAAGTCACTGAACTGGAATAAGAAGACTTATGTTTAAACTTATCACAAATAAAAACAGGCTAAATTTTTTTTTACAGTTCCACAAATAGATCCAAAAAATCTAATTCTTCTCCATTTTCAGTTGAACAAAAATCGCTATCACCCTATCCTTCCAATATGATCAAAGGATACAGCAAAGCAATAACTATTACCACGAAGCTTACCATGAAGCCCCTACACCAGAGAAGAAAGGAGTAAAGCGTAGGAGAAGAAAGTAATAATAAGGCAGATAGGACTCATCTACTGACTTCCTCAGCCACACAGCGATAAGTACGTGCACATTGGAAGGGTGCTTGTAGCACCACGTTCCCTCCTTATGTGAGAAAGGCTCCTTGTCCTTATATGGCTTTGGACCAAGCAATAGACCAACATACATGGAAAAGGTAACAATGCTGAACAGTATGTGGCATTGTCAGTTGTTAGCTGTGTGTCTTCAGATAGCATTACACACCCTCCAGTCTTTCTTGTAAAAAATGTGCATAACAATGCCAATATGACAGGGTTGCCTGGATGACTAAATAAGATGTTGTAAAACCAAACAAACAAAGAAAACCTGCCTGCCATCGAGTTGATGCCACTCATAGGCACACAGTAGGACCATGTAGAACTGACCCAATGGGTTTCTCAGATTGTAACTCTTTAAAGAAAGTAGAAAGCCCCATCTTTCTCTTATGGGACTGGGATCTTGAAGCTAGCGGCCAGACATGTAATCAGTAAGCACTTACAAATCTCAACTCAAACCCAGGCTCTTGAGTTGATTCCAAATCATTGTGACAACCATATATAGTTTCTAAGACTGTAAATCTTTACAGGGGCAGATGTCTCTTCTTTCTCCAGAGGAGCAAGTGTTTGAACCAGTTATCCTGTGATAAATGTATGTGATAGCACTGACGTATAGCAAACCTATAGGATAGGTTTCAGAGATTGTAACTCTTTACCGGAGTAAAATTATCCTGGTGGTTTGAACTACTGACTTTGTACCTAATATCCCATTGAGTAACCAACTAAGCCACCAGGATTCCTCAGCACTGGGTATTATTAAATATATGGCAATTTTGTTGTGTTTGTGGTGGTGAATAATTTTTAAAGTTATACTAATTGTTTTATCAAACATTGAAATTATAATTCAAATACATTTATTAATTAGTTAGTTCATGCGATAATAATATATAATATACTTTACTGGAAGTCCAGAAATCTGCCTTATAGGCATTTAAATCATGGGTGTGCATACGAATCAGTAGTTCAAACCCACCAGCTGATTTGCAAGACGAAGATGAGTCTATGTGCTCCTATCAGGATTAACCCTCTTGAAAAGCCTGTCTCAAACTCAAACCCCCTGCCATTGAGTGGTTCAAAATCATAGTGACCATCCAGGACATAGTGGATGTGGCCCTGTGGGTTTCTGAAACTTTAACTCTTTACAGAAGCAGAAAACCTCAGTTTTTCTCCTGCAGAGCACCTGATGAGTTTGAACAACTGACCTTGTGTTTAGAAGTCCAGATAGTAACCCACTTAGCTCAGCTCCTTAGAAACTGTATATAGAGTCACTATTGGTCAGAATCCCCTTGATAGAAGTTGGTTTGGTCTTTATTTTGTTTTCCTGTGTTTATCTCTGCCTCTTCCTCTCTTCAATACTCTCTCTCTCCCTTTCTCTTGGTTTTGGTTGTCCGGAGCCACCGGGCCTAATCCAGTGGTCATGATTTGTTTGTTTCTGCTACTGGTGCCTTAGTTTATGGATGTAGGGGTAAATGTGTGTGCATCCCCCTATAAACGCATGTTATTGCAGAACCAAGTACAAGTACATTTCAAAGCATCATTCATTAAATAACTATTTGTGGAAGGTCTAATAGGTTTCAAAAATTGGGGTTAGTACTCATCGAGTAGTGGACATCCGTACAGGACACCCCGGTGTGATTTTTGGACCACGTGCCTCAGGTAGTTACAACACTGTGTCAGTGGAGGGTTGCCTGTTGATCTGTTGCTGAGTAGAGATCAGTGGAGCTTCTAGGAAGAAGAGATGGGCAATCTACTTCCCCAAAGCAACCATGCAGAATCTGCGGCTCATAGGAGTCTGATCCACGATTGACCATGGCAGCGGCGCAGGGTCCTGCCCACGCTGCATCAGGTCTTCGTGAATCTGGGTTTGTTGAATAGCAGCTAATGACGAAAGCAATCTCAGAAGGGTGTAATTTTATCCAGCTTCAAAAAGAAGTTCAGCAAAATGTTAATGGGGAATTCCCAGTTTAGAATTTGATGAGTCAAAGAAAGCTTCCTGTCAGCAGATTCGGGCCGTGTGTAATGTTTAATGCAAGTCAACTGCTATTGAATCCCTAATATGAGAAAAAACACTTTGCTTGTAAAGTTTCTGAAACTTTGCACAGGTTGTAAGTTGTTATCACAATGCATGTTGAAGTCAAAATGATCCTTTGGTCTCACATTAGGTGTCATTCAAAATTATTTAAAAGATGCGACCTAAATAAATCCTAAGGCATTTAATTGCCTCTTTAATTTCCCTTAACTCACCTACTAATGCTTCCCCATTTTACTAAATGCCTTAAGTGATCCACTAGCATTTTAATTTTTTCAAAGATTCCCTCTCTCTGACCTCTAAAAGGCACACTTGCCACCTGTCACAGTGTCAGTGAAGTAAATCACTCGGTATGACTCTTCTATTCATAGGCTGTGCAACTGCCGCCAAATGACTGGATAACCAATTGACTGCCGTCGGGTCTGTTCTAACTCACAGTGACCCCCTTTATGGTTTCCGAAGCTCTCAATCTTTCTCCCTCTGAGTGGCTGATGGCTTTGAACCAAGATCATTTCAATGAGGAACCCAACCCATCTCCAGTAGCACCACCACTACTGTTTCTTCAGTAGCTGGATGGGATGATGTAAATAATGTACACAGGCTTCTCAGGAGGGATTTGAATGGTCTCACCATTTTTCTAGTTGTAAGTGATACATTCCGAAGCATGAAGCGAAGAAGGAGAATCCCATGACCAGTAAAAGAAGGCACCACACTGGTCTGGGATCCCTGGGCAGCAGGAGAGCCCTCAAAGAAGAAATGAGGATGCAGAGACCTTGAGACAGAGACTGACTTCCTGGCCCACGGAAGACTCTTCAAGAAGTTTGCTATGCATACACCCTGTAGAACAACATCATTGGACTAATAAATTAAAGGATGATAATAAGCACAGCCTTTCCTTCTCAGGACACCGCACAGAAGGAAAAAAACATACGAGGTATTTTCTGGTCTGTTTGGAAGGATTTCTTGACTAGATAAAGGCAAACATCTATTTAAATGATGGAGAAATCAATTTATGTTTAACACAAGGCAACTAAAAGTTTGATAAAAGCACCAAATGTAAAATAATACGTAAGCATATGAGTGATACCATTGAAATAATAATGTGTTGCAAGATGTAGATTGATACAAAATGTTACAAAAAGAAACATTAAATTGCATCTTCTTTATTTGCTTAAATATCTGTGTTGGCTAATAAGCACCCTTGTCCCATAATTGTTTTTACCAAGTTTTACATTAGTTTTAACTTGTAAAATTAGTGTCTGCTGCTAATATAATTAAGGAGATTTTCAGGAATAAAATAAATAAAAAGCACTTTAAATTCAAGAATTCTCAATTATTTAAAATTTGTTCAAAAAATTAAGTTTTTCAACTGAAAAATATGCATTGAATGATTCTGATCAGTAACTTGGATGCACATTTTGTGCATTTCTTTCTTTTTCCATTTGAATAAATTCACTTGAAGTAAATAAAGTAGCCAAGTAAATACTTCTAAGAAAATTTGGAATTTACACGTAATAATTTGTTGCTGTACCAAACACATAATGAAAACTGATAAATAATAATGTCACTTAAAAAGCCACGAAATCAGAGAGCTGTCACCTTAGAATTTTTCAGGCAAGCAGACCAAATTAGAAGATTAAACACATAATAATGACATATAATTAAAATTCTGGCTTTAATTATCTGATGTGTGATACAGAAAGCATAATTTCTATCATTCCTTTAGCTAACAGCATGTATATTCCTATGTGACCAGACAAAGATTTCTGTGTCCTTTCTAGAAATAAAGCACCGCCTTATATCAAAGAATTATCAACTGCTGGGACCATTTTGTTTTAACTGATGTCGACAAAGACTTAAAAATTCTTTGGGCAAAAAGACAAGTGAAGATCAAAGACCTCATAAAAGGGTACTGCCCATTTATAAGAACAATATCTAGATTTCTTCAGTTTCAACTCCTTTTGAACTAATAGATACTAGATAACCCATTATTTGGCAAACAATTAAAAATATGCACCATAACTATAAAAGTTAAAAGAAGAATTATTTATTAGAATTGGGCAAATATCTGTTTTTGTTTTTCTTCAGTTTTATGTAAATTGTTATAAATGATGCTTAAGGATATGTGTGCTTTAATCGATTTCTGCCAAGCATCTAATGTGTTCCAAAAACAGTTCTGGTCTATAGTGTCCAACTACTCTCGCTGAGGTGAAAACACCTTGGGAGTGAATCTTACTAAAAGTGAGGTTCACCATATCTCCCCAATTTCTTCATATTCTGCCTTTGAAGGCCTAGAAAAGAAATCAAAATTAAATTTTAGGTTTCAGATTGAAAATTGCTTTATTTTATTTTATTAGAAGCTCTGTCTCCTTCAATATTTCTTTACATGAGCATGGCTTTTAGAAAATTGATCTAACAAAAGCAGAAGCAGCACAAAACCTAAAGGAGAAAGTAGATAGCTGACAGGATAATAGAAAATTCTTTGTTAAAGGATTGTAATAACAAAGTGAAATTTTCAAGAGTGGTCTACACTGTTTGACTAAGCAGCTTTTCCTTCAAATTTACCCTTGCCCCTGCTTGGCCTGGGGTCAGGAAAAGAAATTTGTCATGCATTTACCCAAGAGCCCCAGGCTCATCCTCAATGTTCCCCTGGTTGATATTGCTCCCCAATCAGGAAGTCTCCATGTGCTGTCACCACCTACAAAATACATCCTGTAAGCCATGTCACTTCTTCTCTAGCCTCTGTTCGTGCATTCCACTCCTCACAGCGGTTTGAACCCTGGCTAGTTCTTTAGAAAAAGATGAAAATCTTTCCTTTGTAAAGACAGACAGACGGCCTTTGAAACCCAATGAGCTACTTGACCTTCTAGGGTCACTGTGTGTGGCAATCAATTCAGTCATAGTAGTTTGGTTACCACCAGCTCACAACCACATTCACAGCATTCTTGGAAGAACATCCAGTTTTCTTTTATTTTAATCCAGCTTAAGAGACCTTCATTAATTTTCCTTCTGCCTTTTTTTTTTTTTTTTTTGGAACGGGAACAAGGAGAAGTTTTCAGATAGAGAAATTTTATTGGGTCTCCAAAGAGAAAGACAAATCGCCCCACCAGTCTGCAGGTCTTGCTTTCTGGTCCCTCTACATTCTTTTGATATAGTCATGGAATCTTTTATATCCATGAATACATTATATTTTGCTTCATGTCTGAGCTTTTATATTTGTTGTTGCATCTGCCTAGAACATGGGTGGGGAATTATTTTCCTGTGAAGTTCCATTTGCGTTCAGACTGTTCAAATGTTTAATAAATCCACCTTTACGTGATGGCTGGGAAGGCTTCTGTTTGGTGAAGAATGTGATGATGGATTTGTGGATGATGGTGTAGGCCTTAAAGGGCTTGTGGGCCAGACGTTCCCCACATCCTCCACTCCTGGAGACATTTTTTCCTGCATCACTTCATAAAACTGAGAAAGGAAATATTTCTAACTTCATCCTGTTAGTAATGTCTTCAATTAAATACTACTTTTAGTAACTCACAATAACGTACACTGTCTCTTGGCTTTCCGCACTGTCTGCTTACCTCCGTTGCCCCAGCATTGACATTTGCTGTTGTTGGTTGTTGTGCAGTTGGCTCTCATTCATGGAGACCAAAATATCGTAGAACAAAGGATGGCCTTTTGTGCTGCCGTTATCGGTCTACTGAGCCTGTCCTTGGAGCTACAGCAATGGGCTCAATGCATTGGTTGTCAATGGATTTAATGAATGCTCCCCTTAATTTACTAATCCTCCTCTTGCCAAACATGTTGCCTTTTTTATAGAGATGTGTCTTTCTGTGTGGTAGGTCCAAAATGAATAAGATGAAATCTCCTTATTCTAACTTCTCTCTTGTTCATTCTGCTAAGTGTACATGCGATATTCCAGCAACCCATGAGTACCACAGTTTAAATGTGTCCCTTTTTCTTCAATGCCCCTCTTTCCTTCTCTCAGCTTCTGCGTGCCTATGAAGCAAATACAAGGGCTATAACTTGAGTCAGGTGTACCTTATTCATTAAATTTGAACATTAGTCAATTCATTAATTTGGAGCATTTTAAGGATGTCATTAGTGGCGGGTTCCCCTGATGCAATACGTTAATTTCCTGAGTGATGCATCCATGAACATTGGTCATGGATCTAGGTGAAATTAATCATCTTACATCAACATATTTGTCAGTTTGCACAACGTTGATAGTCCACTTGTGAGGATTTTCATTTTCTTCGTGGTCAGGCACACTCTGTCTTTGACCATCATCGGTAAGAATTTAAAACCATCTTTATGTTCAGCAAGCAAGGTGGTGGCATCTGCCTCCTAAGGCTGGAAAGATCTTTGCAGGATTTTCTGGACTCTGCCAGGGAGCTTCACTACTTGGATCATAGCAGACTATGGATAGCAGTGTGAAAAAAATGTGCATCCCAGCTCACTTCCTTGTGCTCGTGCAGAGACTCTCCATAGACCAAGAGGGCACATTCAAGCTGAGCAAAGGGACCCTGCATGGATTGTAATCAGGAAAACTAGGCATCAGACTTGTATTATTGTACAGTGCTTATTGAGTGCAGAGCAAATAATCTGAGGAGCTGAACTGTATGAAAAAGGACTCAGTGTCCAGATGGGAGGAAGGCTTATGAACAACCTTTGATCTAGAGATGACATGACCTTACTTGCTGAAAGCTAGGGACTTTAGAAGCAATTCCTGATTAAGGTCAAATAATACAGTCTTCAGGATAGATGTCAACTCAGTGTGCAGAACACAGAAAGCTTCACCACGGGACCAATCGGCACCATCAGGATGACTGAAGAAAGACGGGGGCTGCCAAGGGCGTCACTTCACTTGGTTCCGTACTCAGCGCTCATGGAAGCATGGATCACGAAGTCTAATGGCACAGTGCATTGGACACCGCAGGGGACACATCGACACAGTGGCTACAATAACGGGCCTGCATATAGCAACAGCTGTGAGGACTATGCAGGACCAGAAACTCCCAGGACAGGCTTCCCTCAGTGGCACTACGACTCAGAAACAAACTGAGGGTGCCTAATTTGCTGGCATCGACTCAAAGGCAGGGAGTTTGGGTTTTCAGTAACAGCAACGTAGTAGCCTTTCTTGTTTAAGAACTTAAAAAAAAAAACAGTGGATACGTTTGATTATTACAAACAAAACAAAGAAACAAACAACATAAAAAGCATAGATGTTTTTCATTATAACAGTGGAACCTTATAAAGAGATTTGTTAAACAAGTAGTCACTCAAGGTCTCCTGCTTTTTCCTCAGACCACTTTGAGACCAGTCTCCAACTGAATATTTGCATCAGCAAAATCTGCATGTTTTCCCCCTCCTTTTCTGTAGTGATCAAAGAATAAGCAATTCCAGCCATCCTGTCATTTCTCTGACATATCCGAGGACAGTCATCTAGTGCCCATCCACTGGTGAGTTCCCAGTGCCCATTTAAACAGCGGTATTCCAGGCAGCTGTGATCTGAGACACATATGCTGCTCTATCTACTAACAGAATGGTTTTCTTTATTGTATCGGTTCCTCTTGAAGCTTAGTTTCTCTCCATGCCCTGCTTCCTTCTTGATAGCCGAATTAAACAAAAATTCACTCTTGATTGTCAAGCTATGTCCTAACCTCATAAGAGAAACCTTTCAAACAAAGGATGATCTCCAGGGAGTTAGAAGACATTTATATTTTAGAATAAGAAAAATATATATTGAACATTTAAGACCTCCTTAAAAGAGAATACAATCAACCTCTAATAGTGTTTACCATTTTTTAAATTACCATATCTACTTTTGTATAAACCAAGTTTTTCAGCATATTTTTAGGCAGTTTTTGTGGTGAAATTAGGTGCCCTGGCTGATATTTGGGTTGACTTATATTTGAGTATTTACAGTAGCTTTGATGTAATACTGGTATTACAAAGTTACTTTCTCTTCCACAAAAACTACACAATGTCTGAGAAACCAGATTTAATGTTATTTTAAAATTTGACACCGATTTTATATCATTTTCTATGATTGTGATAATGCAATTTGTGATACATCTCTTACATTAATCTTAATATTTAAAACCATCTGTGATATATTAAAAGTGGTATTTTATATTCATGGAACAAGGCATTCCCCTTTAAATATTGTTTTTTCTAAACTTTCTCAGTTCAAACTCTGATAGAATTGAACCAAGTATCTAAATGTATGATGACATTTAAATTAAACTACTATAGTAAAAGTTGGAGAAACTTGGCTATTTAATGGTTACAGTGTCCGCTGCCCACAAGGTTAGAAGTTCTAACTCACCAGCTACTCCAGGGGGACAAAGGAGGGATAGTTGGCTTCCATAATGTCCTGTTTAATAGCATCAGTATGCATCAGAATTGACTAATAGGCTTTTGTTATTCAGTTCCATATACTGACAACAATTCAACAATTTTTAGCTCACAATAGCAGATTTCCAAAGACCACATAAGATATTTATAATAAACTATCATTTAGAGAAAGTACTGATTTGAACTTTTGATAACATAATAAAAATTTCATGTCAGGCTCATACCGAGCAGATTTTGTACAAAAAACAGCTATTTTATGTTAATAAAGGATTCACATATATATCAGAAAATAACCTTACATTCTGATTATTTGGAATGATAGAAAAGGAAATAGGATGCAAATTAACATAGCCTTAGTTAGATTAACCAAGTATATCCATATGCTACAGATGAGAGGAACAAATTCCTTTTTTTTCAGAGGAATTTCTTTGTCCTTTGAATTTTTAAGAGAAATGTACCATCAGATAGGGTCTCTCAGACTTATTAAATATGTCAATGCTTTTAACTTTGTATGGTAAAAGGATTTCAAGGAAAAATCAGGTTTTCAGAAATGTTTGAAAAAGTGAGTTTTAGGTTTTGAGGGAAACAAAACTTTGCTTCAGTTACAAATAAGATTATCTTAAGATTCTGATAAATTAGAAGTAATTAAGATTTTTATTCTAAACTTCAGATCAGGAGTCTGTAAATAGAAGGACACTTGGGAAATCTGGATAAATATTCCATTTGTCCATTTGATATATATGTATATATATATTCCTAGGTTTCTCCTGTGCATTCTACTACATAAATGGACTTTGCTAAGATGTTTGACATAGAGTTATGTTTCAAATTGGCTTTAGATGTGTTCTGCCTCTGTGCCAATAGATAGAGCCATAGGTACCGTTATGTACCATGAAATAGTACCAGCAAAAATCCTTGTGTTATTAACACATCATAAAATAATACTTGCTCTCAACTCCAGGATATTCAAGAAACATAAAAACTCTACTATTTCAGATTTAATTGACTACAGGGTTAGTCCATGTAGATAAAATCTGAATTACTCAAGAATTTAAAAGACGTTCTGCTTGTTCACTCTAGTGAAAACCCCTAATATATTATAAAAGGAAACGAATATGAAAGATTTGCTATATGCCTTACTGTAATAATATCCTGAATCTGTGCCCTTTAAGTACCTTTTTCTATTTTTTTTTAAATTGGGGGCTAGTTAACTGTTAACACAATCCATACATATATACATTGTGTCAAGCACATTTGTACATTTGTTGCCATCATCATTCTGGAAACATTTGCTTTCTACTTGAGTCCTTGGTATCAGTTCCTCATTTTCCCCTCCCACTCCGCCCCCACCCTCATGAACCTTTGATAATTTATAAATTGTTATTATTTTGTCATGTCTTACACTGTCCAACGTCTCCCTTCACCCATTTCTCTCCTGCTCACCCCCAGGGTAGGAGGTTATATGTAGATCCTTGTAATCAGTTTCCCCTTTCTCCCTCACCATCCCTCTACCCTCCAAGTATTGCCACTCTCACCACTGGTCCTGAAGGGATCATCCGCCCTCGATTCCCTGTGTTTCCAGTTCCTATCTGTACCGGTGCACATCCTCTGGTCTAGCTAGATTTGTAAAGTGGAATTGGGATCATGATACTGGGTGGGTGGGGAGAGGAAGCATTTAGGAACTAGAGGAAAGTTGTATGTTTAATCATTGCTACATTGCACCCTGACTGGCTCATCTCCTCCCCATGACACTTCTGTAAGGGGATGTCCAGTTCCCTACAGATGGACCTTGGGTCCCCACTCCTCATTCACAATGATTTGATTATTTTGTTGTTTGATGCCTGATACCCTGTCCCATCAACAATTAGTGATCACACAGACTGGTATGCTTCTTCCATGTGGGCTTTGTTGCTTCTCAGCTAGATGGCCACTTGCTTACCTTCCAGCCTTTAAGGCTCCGGACACTGTAGAACGAAGTTCTTTTGGAGACTTTGTCATAGAAGGCCCCAAATAGTATCCCATATGAATGTGCCTCATTTTCTATCTCTAGTTAATAGGATTACATCGTTTCTCTAGTACATGACATCTGATTTTTCTCTGCATTTAAAAATTTTGACAATCCTATTCAGTGTTTGAAGCCTGCCTCTCTTAGAGAGCAAACACATTGACATCAGCCTGTTGTTCTTAGCTGCCATCTTGTCAGCCTCTGGTTAATGATAATCCCATCTGTTATAGGTGGAAACATTGCCCAGTCTTGCACCAGCCCCAATGTAGATTGTGGAATAGATCTTCTATGCTCACAAGATTTTCATTTCATTTACACTGGTGAAGTAGATCACTAGGCTTATCTTGCTAGTCTTTGTTTGTCTGGAATTTGCATAGAATTTTTTTTTCAACATCATAACCACACAAAGCTTCTACTGGTGGAATATGTTTGAAGATGAGGTACGTTGACCAGGAGCCAAACCCTGTCCTTATATATAGAAGGCAGTAATTCTGTCCCTAAACTAGCAGTGCGCCATATTTCAACCAAGAACTTCTAAAATGGTGACAAAGATTGAACTGTGTTTTCTAGTTTGCAATGCTATACAGTGTCATATGCTTATGTAAGATCACTTTAAAAACAATTGACTTGAATGCTTCCTCCCCCCACTATCATGATCCCAATTCTACCTTACAAATCCGGCTGGGCAGGAGGATATGCACTGGTACAGATAGGAACTGGAAACACAGGAAATCCAGGACAGATGAACCCTTAGGACCAGTGGTGAGAGTGGTGATACTGGGAGTGTGGAAGGAAGGTGAGGGAGAAAGGGGGAACTGATTACAAGGTTCTACATATAACCTCCTCCTTGGGGGATGGACAGTGGAGAAGTGGGTTGGGAGACGTCGGATGGTCTAAGATATGACAAAATAATAATTTATAAATTATCAGGGTTCATGGGGGAGGGGGAGAAGTGGAGGGAGCGTAAAAATGAGGAGCTGAATTGACTTTCCTCATAAAGATTCTTAGTCTTCTTAATATGTTCTTTCAGTTAACATCCAAATCCACTCTTCATTCACTTCTGTATTGTTTTCTAAATATTCATCATCTTGCTCAAAAGCTGCTCTACTGAATAATTTTATGTGTCTCGTTATTTAGAAAATAGAAAGCTTGCTTAATGTGCATTACTTTGTTTGAGCAGAAAACAAACTATAGAGTCAGCACTTTTTTCAAAGATGAAAGAGAAAGGTTCAAAACACACTTCTTCCCCTCCCACTGAAAATCATCTAGCTTTGGTTTGAGTTATCTTCTGATTCAAGCCTCATAACTCTTTTCATGACACCTCTCTGCTACTCTTTGTAAAAAGTGGATACTGAACACCACAGGTAAGATGTCTTTGCCCACTCTCTTTCATACATACATCTTTACATTTTGAAAATATGTTTGTTTGTTTTTGAAAATGTTAAGTGGTTGTAGCTTCATTGGTGCTTTCTTCTCAGGAGCATCATTTAATTCATTTAACACTGCTAAGGTGAGACTGATCACCTCCTAAGTAATGACTTGACCTTGCCAGGTTTAAGGATGGGACGGTTCACTCTCTCAAAATACATAAACTTTCTGAGAGTTATGAAGGGACAGTTTCTCCTTCTCTCTTCCTCCTAATAAGTTGGGAAGAAATTTTGCTTCAGTTTGTGCAGCGCCAATGTGATGTTCTTTTAAGGAGAACTTATCAGTTACACTCCTGTGAGAGAGCAAAGATGTGATAAGATAAAAGAAATGAAGCTTCAAGTTATCTCTCTAATCCTCATACCTGGGATTACTTTCAAAGAGTGTGTTTGCTCTTATCTCAGGGGAAATTCCTCTTTCCTTGGACTACAACATAAGGTAAAGTATTTTAGAAAACATGGTATACTGTTTGAGATGATAACAAAAAAATCCATCTTTTGAGTCTCTTACGTAGAATAATATATCAAATATATTTATTTATTCTTTTAGGCTATTCTTAGACCTCTGCTCTGTTTCCAAAGACAAAGTGTCAAGAGAGAACAAAGACACGTTTCTTCCAGAGGCTCAAAGTAAAGGAAAGGTGGGCTTTTCATCACAGCTCTCCTACTTCAGTCTAAGGTTTTCTTTTTCATGTCCATCTGTGATTACCAATATAAATGCAATTCCCCCATAGAAAGGCCATCTGCTAATCTGTTTCCCCAGGTAGCACATCCTCAAACTTATCTTGAATTTATGCAAAATGCATTATATAGAAAGAAGAGAACACATGGGTTATCTGCAAACTATGTGTTTCAGATAAGTCAACTTGCCCAGTCAAGAAAATAGTATCCCAAGATGAGAATTGCATATTAGTTCAGTAACATAAAGGTGGGGGGAGGTTTCATTCAGTACCTTAGTGTTTTAAATAGCAACAAAGACAAAAGGGATCATTGAAAAGAAATTGAAACTTAATATTTTAAGAAACATGCAGTCAAAAGCAGCATATTAAGAGTTTAAATACAAAGAATGTGTAAAGGAGAGGAAGTAACACTGACAGGCATCCAAGAAACTTCCCCGAAAGGTAGCACGATTTACTCCAGTCAATCGAAGGACACTTGTCAGAAGGTGAAGTAAGTTTTTGTTTCTGAGATCAGGCATTTATGTAAGTTTTAGGAAGAAATTAATTTAGCGCCATTGATAGGTAAAACTAGATTCAAGGAACACGAGGAGTAAGGGGTACACTTGCTGGCGTCTGATGGATCCTGACAGGAAGCTGTGCATACAAGAATAGTGTCCACCGGTTTGATTGACTGTGCAAGGCATTTGACCGTGCGGATCCCAGCGAATTACGGAGGACATTGTGAAGAAGGGGATTACAGCACACTTCCCTGAGCTTACGCTGTGTGCATAGAGAAGGGCCAGTTCTTTGTCCAGGAGGATAGTATGCTCTCCATGTTTAAAAACAGAAAGGGTCTGTATCAGGGTTCTGTGCTTTCAATGTCCTTATTCAGCCTGTATACCCAGCAGGTGTTTCAAAGCTAAACTGTGAGAAACAGGGCTCTGTGAAGAAGAAGGCAGCCTCGGGATTAGAAAACCCATTAACAATGTGTCATACGCAGAACCTCGTTTGCTGCATACGGAGAGCATTTCAGCCACTTAAAAATAAAGATCTAAGACCAGAGCCTCCAGGATGGATCATACCTCAAAAGCAAAACAAAACAACTTCTCACATCTGGACCAACAAGCAACATCATAATAAACAGAAAATCATGAGTTTGTCAAGTATTTTATTTTACTTATATCCACAATTTATACTAAATATATACTAAAAAGCTGAATTCAGGAAATCAAAGAACATATTCTCAAAAAAAATACCCAAATCCTTGTCATCCAGTGGTTCTGACTTATCCATTGGGCTGCTAGTTGCAAGGTCAAGAGTTGGATGCTAACCAGTGCTCCATGGAAGAAAATGAAGCTCTCTTCTCCTGTAACCAGGTCACTCAGACATCCCCAGGGGCACCTCTACTCGGTCCTATAAGGATTACTACGAGCAACGTTGTACATCTGCTACAAAAGAACTCTTCAATGGTAAAAAGCAGAGATATTACTTTGAAGACTGAGCAGTGCCTGACTTCATATGACCTCCAATGGATTAATATATGTGTGAAGAAATGGACAATGAATACGGATGGCCCAAGAAGTATTGATGCTTTTGAATTATAATATTGACAAAGAATAGTAAATAGATATCACGGACTGTCAGAAAGAATGACCAAACCTGTTTTAGATGAAGAACAGGCAGAGGGAAGATTTTGTCTCTATGTAGGATGTTAGCCGAAGGCCCAGTCCCATAAGATACGGAATAACATAGAGGTCTGTAAAGCAAGAGGAAGGTCCTTGATTGGCCGCAGTTGCTGCAAAGTGGAGCTCCAACAGCAAGGGGTGTGACCACAATGCAAGCCTGGGCAGTGCTGTGCCCTCTTGGATTCTTATAGACGGAACTAACTTGTGGGCACTTAACGATCAGAGCCATGATGGAAGAATGAGCGTGAAAGGGCTGCTAATTACAAGGTCCAAAATTCAAACCCACCAGTAGCTCCCCAGAAAAATGACGAGACTCTCTGTTCCCATAAAGAAATTCAATATCAGAAACCCTAAATAAAGATTCTGCTTTGTCCTACAGAGCTACTATGAGTCGGAAGCGACTCCACAGCAAGAGGGGTTTTATTTGTTTTGATTTAGCAACAGTAGGTAAAAAGCGAGATTATTGAAAACCATATTTTAAAATTTTAGTTTACCTTAGTTTAAGGTTTACATCTATGTTTTGCCAACTTAATCACTTAAAGAGTGATAGCCTAACACTTTCAAGAAAATGAGTGTGAATAAACATTAAACAAGTAATTCTCTAATCTCTCGCTATTTTTACCCAAGGAAAGAAAATTAACAGCTAGTTTCATTTGCACATGTATATGATTAGTGAACACTACTATTGATTAAGGGGATGGTTTACTCTTATGAATCAAATATATAATTATTATTTATGATAAGAGCCACTTAGCATACTTTGAACTTGTTTCTTAAAATAAACTATAGTTTGTGTTTCTTAAGATCCAAATTTGATTTGCTATATCACAATCAAGTGATAGATTGTGTCTAATGTAACTTCAAGATACCGATTGTGTTTGTTAGTACCTTGTATAGACTTCATTTTACTTCATTATTGAATGCTGCCTTGATATTAATTAGTGTTTCATTTTGTTCTAGTTGTGAGGTTCTAAAAATTATTCCTCAATTTATGTGCAGGTGTTTAACCAAGAATTGTTTAGTCTGCTTCATCCCTAAACTTTCTGTTTTCCTTTACAGACCTGACAGTATAGTGCAGTGCTCAAATCATTTGTTTTTTTAAACGTGCAAAGGAAGTTGCTCTGTTTTCCTTTTGGATTAAGATTAACCAATTTCATTTAAATGTGGCTTATACATAAGAAAAGAAAGTGGAAATCAAAAATGGCTAGGTTCTCAAAAATATGTTATTTGCCACTGAATAAATCTTCTGAGATTCTTTCTTATAAGTTTTGCTCTATGTGCCAGAAATAAGTGAAAATGTATTAGGGGACTCCTGACTTTAAGAAGTAGTTGAATCGATGCAAAGTTTAGTAGAAATCCACAAAAGTTACATGGCACTAAAATCAGCCTGGGCTCCATTTTTAGCTGAAGCAGCGAGAGGAACCCAAACTGTTTTTCTTTTTCCCCCATCTCAGTCCAGTCACAGGAGTCAGGAGGGGAGGCTGGACACCATACAGTGCTTCTACCCTGGGAGTTTTGCAGTTCTTTACTACTTTTGACGAATTGCTTCCTTGAGCCTTTGGTTTTCCTTACTCTCTGTCAGCAAATCAAAAAATATTTGTATCTTAGAGGTTTGCTTGCATGAGTTTGCAACCCATCCACTACTTATCAAATGGAACATTGGTAAATTATATGATAATTATATAATAATAAATTGATTCTATTATCATCATAATAGAATCAATATAGATATATTCTTCAACTCTATGGCACTTCACCTTTGAACCAAGGGACTTTGTGTTCCAGGGGTTTGATTATGTCTAAGAAATTTCCATGACTGCGCCCCCATGCTCTTCTGTCTGTATTAATATACATGCAACCAAACCTTTATCTGCAAGTGGAAGAATTCCTTTACATACCTCCGCACCTCTTTAGATTACCTGACTACCTATGCATGATGCCTAAATTATCGTTATTATAATGATCATTTTTTCTTTCATTCTTCTCAGTGTTTTCCTTTGCCTTATTCATATTTGGATTTCTCTCATATTGTGTATTGTCTTTCTGGTCACCATTCTAACCACATGCCTCAGACCTAGTTAGTAATTTTTACATTCACTTTCTTTCCTCCCTGGTAACTGAGAACGTTTTTGCTTTGTTTATCCTCCGTGTAAACCTTTCTTTCATTAAAAATGGACAGTGGTCTCATACAAAATGTGTTCTTTTGTGATTGACATATTTTATTCAGCATTTGTTGTTCTTTTTGTTGTTAGGGGTCATCAAGCCAGTTCCAACTCATAGACACCTTGACCAGCAAGATAATATACTATGTAACATAGAATAATAAGTAAGCTATGTACTCAGCATCATGTCCTCCAAGCTCATCCCTGTTCTGAAAAACATCACACAGTTGTTGTTCTACTGTATAATTGTACAGTGTTCCATTGTGTGTATGTGCCATGGTTTGTGAACACAAATAGTCATTGAGCTGATGAGTACTTAGGTTGTTTCTATCTTTTTGCATAAAAATGCTGCAACGAACACATTGTGTGTTCAGCGTGTATATGTAATCACGTCCCAGGTCTTATCTGTTTAAGGCATGTATCTAGGTGTAGGATTGCCGAATCACACGGTATTTATAGTTCTTGCCGTTGAAGAGTGTGCCCTACCATTTTGCACAGTGGCTGCACCTTGTTACATTCCCGCCAACCAGCAGCCCCATTATCTCACACACAAGAAAGGACGTTGTTTGGTAGTTTCAACTTTTGAATCAAAGTTGATGATCCTAAAGTTAAACCCCTAATTAACTTACAGATATTTTAAAAGTTGTAATAACAAAAATAATCTTTGTGCATTTGTACCAGTAATGGCTCTATTCAAAACCATATGGCTCTATTGTTTTTATAAAAAATTAATGCTATTATTGTTGGTACTGTAGCTTGGATTTGCATATGAGTGATAATGATAATAAACATTTCTACATGTGTTTGTTAACCCCTTGAATGGTTTCTTGACTCAAATGTCTGTTTGTATCCTTTGCCCCCTTTTTAATCAGGCAGTTTGTCTTGTTGCTGTGGTACTTTTGAAATTTTCTCTAAAAGTTAGAGCATAAACTCTTCTCTGATATATTTTAGCCAAACCTTTTGTGCCTGGTCCATAGATTCTCTTTTTGCTGTTTTTGAAGAATTTTCTGAGCATAAGAATTTAATGTTTAGGAGATGTTGCTTGTCCAGTTTTTCTTCTGCTGTTGTCTATTTTAGTTGTTTTTATTTTTTATTTATGGCATAGATTAAGGCATCTAGTGTTGGGTTAAGGAGACCGGTGGTGTAGTACATTACGGTTACGCGTTGCACTGCTAACCACCTGTCAGCAAAACCAGCAGCTGAGCCTCAGGAGAAAGACGAGCCTTTCTGTGACTGTACCGAAACACAGGAAACTTCTACTCTCTCATACTCTGTCTGGGTCCCTATGAGTGACAATTGACTTTATGACAGAAAATGGGTTTGCGCTTCTTTTTCATGTTGGGATCTTTATTGTTTTCATTTTTATATTTAGGTATCTGATCCATTTTGAGTTTCAGTTTTGTATCATATACGAATAGGTCTGGTTTCATGTTTCTGCAGATACACCTACAATTTTTCCGGCACCACAGCCATCTCATCCTATTATAAGGGAGTGTGTTGAAGATTAGCTATTAATCTGTGTATAAATTTATACCTGAATTCTCAGTTATTTTCTACTTCTCTGTGTATTGATCCTTGTACCAGTAACAGACTCTTGATTACTGTCACTGTCTAGGGTTCTAGGATCAGGTAGTTTCCGGCTTCCTCGTTTGTTCTTTCTGCAGTATTTTATTAATCGCTGGTATCTTTCTTTCCCTTTAAGCTGGTGATGGGTTCCTTTCATCTAATAAAAGGATGCTCATGGTCCTTTGGACCAGGAGTGCCTTTTATCTATTGATCTTTTGGGACATTCCAAAATATTCAATCTTCCCATCCATGATCATAGTTTGCTTTCCCTTCATGGAGCTTTCTTTAAGTTTGTGGTGGAAGGAATTTGTAAGTTTTCTTTGTATAGATATTTTATATCTTACTTGCATTTGTTCTTAAGTATTTCATGTTTGGGGAAGGTATAGTAAATGGTCTTCTTTTACTGATTTCCTTTCTAAGTAATTTTTCTGATGTAAAAGAATCTCAATGATTTTTGTATGTTGATTTACATCCTGCTGCTTCTCTGAATATTAGTTTCAGTAACTTGTAAAATGTTCTATATTTTCTATGTATAGTTTTCTATTACCTGCGAATAAAGATATATTTACTGCTTTCTTACCAATTTGAAAACTTTTTATTTCTCTTGCTTGAATTATTGTTCTAAATAGGACTTCTGACACAATGTTCAATAAAACTGATGATAATAGGCATTCTTGATTGGTTCCCATTTTCAGATGAATGCTCTCAGACTCTCCAATGAGCATAATAGTGGCTGTTGGTTTTGTATAGTTACCTTTTTTATATTAAGAAATTCCCTCTCTATTCCTATTTTATCATGATTTTTTTAAACCAGGAATGGGTGTTGGAATTTTTTGAATGTCTTCTGCATCATTTGAAATGATAATGTGATTATTAATTTTATGTGATGAATTATGTTGATTGATTTTCTAATGATGGATGGATGGATGGAGTGCTTTGGAGGTACCACACAGGTGTCCAGGGTGCAGTACTGCTGTGGCTGAGTTGAGTACACTTCACTTTCCTGTTGTAGGGGGCACCCCATCCTGTCTCGACTGGCTTGACCGTGTCCCTTGTTGGGGGCTTTGGTTGGGAACACTGTATCTTTGGTTTGAAAACAGTCCACTGTGTAGGCTTGATTTCCAAGGTACAAGAGATCCACAATTCTCCACGTTTGCTGAGCTTTAGTTTCTCCTTCCTTTTGACTCTGGGCCCAGTTATTCAGCCCTGCCTTTGATGCTCAGGGTAGCGAAATTATCACGATTGGAGTCACACATTTTCTAGGGTGATTATTGTAAGAGGAATTTATGGCATATCTTACACTGTGGTCATTTTAGACCAGCTCACGCTGTCATTATCAAGGGGCTGCCATAAGTTCCCAGAAAGATGGAATTAAACATAACGGAAGTTTTGCATGAATTTGTTAAGCTTGCCAGAAGGCTGCATATCTAACAGAAACATATGGGGAGGTAGGAGAAACTAGATGATCAGTTTCTTTAGAAAAGTTTTATCCATATATAAATGGTTTGATAGTGTCTTGATAGGGTCAAAATCACTCTAAGTCACTAAAGTATTTAAGAAAATATGTTGTTTGAACATGTGGATATATTGCTGAAAAAAGAAACTTCCAACTAAACATATTTTAAGAGCAAATTAAAAAATAAAAAAGATTCACGCCTGCTCTGTGACTAGCAATCATCATGTGTTCTTTTAGTCCAACTGCCGTCTAGCCTGCAATCATTTACTAAACATTTACTTAACATCTACTAGGTGCCCAAAGGTGGATAACATATGTTTCCTGCTCCAAATAATTCACAATTAAACAAGAAAGAGTAAAAGCTGAAAAATAACTCATAAAATTATTAATGGTGTTAAACAGAGGCAAATAAAAATTCTAGGATACCCAGAAATGAATGGCAGAACCTCACCAGGAAATATCCTTGATATAAGAACATTGTTTTTTGATTAAACAATTAAACAGAATGCATTAAAAGGAGTGGCGTGTCTACACTGATCTGTTAAAAGGCCCACTTCATGACACGTGGAGGATAGAAGAAAATCGGATCAGATAAGAGGAGAAAACAAAGTTGGAAAATCACTACAAGATTTCATATTAGAGAAGAAGATATGTGTATTGTTAAGATTTATCGAGAAGTTACTATATGCTCATTTCCACTTGGAAAACATATATGCATAAATATGTATGCCTATCTTAATATTTACAACAATGAACCCTAAAACAAACAACAGATTATTTTTATTTCCTCTGTAATTCCATTAACTTCATAGTGAAAAAATTTTGGCAAACTCAGCTGACTAGAAATTGTGATTGACTTATGGATACATGTCCATTTTAAAAGAGACATGATCAACAATTACTTAAATAAAGAAATTTATTTAACCAACCAAATCCTTAAGCATATTTATGGACAGGGAAAGGGGTCATGAAGGAAGATAAAGACTAGTGTCTAAGACAGTGGTTCTCAACCTTCCTAGTGCCACGACCCTTTAATATAGTTCCTCATGTTGTGGTGACCCTCAACCATAAAATTATTTTCATTGCTACTTCATAACTATAATTTTGCTACTGTTATGAGTCATTATGTAAATATATTAAATACAGGATGTATTTTTATTGTTATAAATTGAATATATTTAAAGCATAGTGATCAATCACAAAAATAATACATAATTATACAATGTGCATTATTTATTTCAAATTACAAATAAATGAAATTTTGTCTTGAAGCATGGTGTAGCATGGGTGAGAGTCTTAATATAACAACAGTAAACTACAGTGCTACATTTTGTGACAGTATGCATAAGAAGTTGACATCAGTGCAAAGGTTGAGATAGCTTCTTTTTCACCAGATCAGAAATTCTTGGGGCAGTCTTTGCAAGAGCACAATGACTATCATCTTCCACAACAAGTCTACTTCTGTATTTAGACTTGATAACCAACAAGCTGGAAAACCCTGTTTCACAAAGATATGCTTTTGGAAATGGAAGAAGGTGACGTAACACACACCTTTAGACAGAACAGGATATGACTGCAAACACTTGATCCAGAATTTTGTAACTGGCATTGTAGAGAAATCAGTTCTTGCTGCCTTGCTGTTAATAAGTTCAATGAGCTCCTCTTGTGCTATCTCAGGAACATCTTCAACTTTGACTGTAGCAAAGTGCATTTGGGGTGACAGGTAAATTTAGAAAGTACAATGAAATTTCATCTGCAAGTGCAAATGGGTGTCAGGTAGATTTGGAAAGTACGATGAAATATTGTCTGGAAGCATGTGCAAGTGTTTTTTAACAGAAATTATCATTGTAATCCCTTTGTCTGGTTCAATGTCATGTTCCTCAAAGAAAGCAGATATGATATGCAACATGTCAATTTTATTTCCATCCAATTTTGGGGGGCCAAAGCTGAAGTTTCATTTGGAATGATCGGATCTTTTCAGATAAATCGAGGTATGTTGCATTTGGTCCTTGCAGTAATAAATTTAACCCATTCAAGATGACAAAGATGTCAACAAAGTAAGCTATTTTCCACAGTTCACTTTTATCGCTGAAAAGTGCTTTGAACTGTGGTCTTGCTTGCTGATTAAAAATGTTTTGAGTTCATCATGAAACTTAAAAGCACGTTTTAAAACTTTTTTCTCAACAACCATCTCACTTCAATGTGGAGTAGCAGAGCATTATTCGGTGCATCAACTCGTTGCACAGTTGCGAAAACAGTCTCTTTAAAGTGCTTGCCTTTACAAAACTGAGAAAAATTTTTTTCTTTTTTTTACATTTTAATAGGGGATCATACAACTCTTATCACAATCCATACATATACATACATCAATTGTATAAAGTACATCCATACATTCTTTGCCCTAATCATTTTCAAAGCATTTGCTCTCCACTTAAGCCCTTTGCATCAGGTCCTCTTTTTTTTTCTCTTAAAAATAATTTAATTGGGGGCTTGTATAGCTCTTTTTTTTAACAATTTATTGGGGCTCATACAATTCTTATCACAGTCCATACATATACATACATCAATTGTATAAAGCACATCTGTACAGTCTTTTCCCTAATCATTTTTTTCTCCTCTTTTCTTTTTTTACATTTTATTAGGGACTCATACAACTCTTATCACAATCCATACATATACATACATCAATTGTATAAAGCACATCCATACATTCCCTGCCCCAATCATTCTCAAGGCATTTGCTCTCCACTTAAGCCCCTTGCATCAGGTCCTCTTTTTTTTTTCCCCTCCCTCCCCTTTCCCCCCTCCCTCATGTGCCCTTGGTAATTTATACATCGTTATTTTGTCATATCTTGCCCTATCCGGAGTCTCCCTTCCCCCCTTCTCTGCTGTCCCTCTCCCAGGAAAGAGGTCACATGTGGATCCTTGTAATCAGTTCCCCCTTTCCAACCCACTCACCCTCCACTCTCCCAGCATCGTCCCTCACACCCTTGGTCCTGAAGGTATCATCCACCCTGGATTCCCTGTACCTCCAGCCCCCATATGCACCAGTGTACAGCCTCTGTCCTATCCAGTCCTGCAAGGTAGAAAATTTATTATGATTTTCATTATTTTCTGTAACTCTTGTGGCAGCATCTTCAATGCTAATATTTGCTAATGAATCATACAGTGAGTTCTTATGATATTTGGTGACTCATTCAGTACCAAACGTTGAAATTCAGATCAACATCCTAGAATAGCTGGAGCACCATTTGTGCAAACACCATAAACCTTTTCTCAAGAGATTTTATGGTATTTCATAAATGAACCAATTGTGTCAGAAACATCACGTGCTGTAGTTGTCATTTCAAGAGGTTTGCAACAACAATAAAAAACACCTCATCTTTAGAGTCACCATCATTAACATACCTCCCATAGACCAGTAACTGTGAACAGTTTGCAACGTCTATAGATTCATCAAATTGGAGGCTAAATATTGGAAGTGGAGCAGATTTAATTTCCTGGATTACCTTTTCAAGAATATTAGCAGACATGTTCATTATTCTTCTATAGATAGTGTTGTTAGTTAAGGACATTATACTAGATTTTGTAACAAATTCGTCTCTGATCATAACTCTAACAGTGCCCTTGGTTGCTGGCAACAGTAAATCCGCAGCAATGATGTGAGGTTTCATAGCTTTGGCGATTCTGAGTGCCATCAAAATGAAGCTTCAACGTCTGTTATGTTTTGTTTGTGGTACTTGCCACCCGTGTCAAATCTGGCTTTCTTGAGTCCACCAGCTTTGCTTCTAAAATAGTTTGTATCCTTGCTGGAAAAGCTCAGATGCTTGCTATCAAAATGGTGTTTTATTTTGTTCAGCTTCATAGATTCAGCTGATAGAACTTCACAACAAATAACACATTGTGATCTCTCAATTCCTGCTGTTATTGAGGTAAAACCATACTGTTAAAAATCCTCACTACGTATTCTGTTCTTAACCTTCTTCCCTACATGATCCATTGTCATGGGATGGTTTGTGAATGAAAATAATATATAACAATCGCTTTAATAATACAAAAGATGGTACAGGGAATAGTTCAGTCACTACAGTTCATTAAAGTTTCCTTTGATGTAGCATTCTCTGTTGTTGTTGTTTTTACATACCTGTACCTATCACCAGGGGCAGTGTTCACATCAACCACAGATGAATGTAAAAAGACAAATTAGCATCCAAATTAAGTTTCCATGGTACAGATATGTATTTTTTGCAGTAGTTGATGATTTTACAGTACATAATTTTACATTTACCCAGTAATAATTCATGAAGTGTCATTTTACCTCCAATACTGCTGCTTTCAACACAGTAGCTGCTTTTAACAGAGTAGCTGTTTTCAATACAGCAGCTGCTTTCTACACAGTAGCTGCTCTCTACATAGTAGCTGCTCTCTATACATGTGTGACTGGTCCAGATAAGTACATTATGACACCAACTCTGTCACATACACTTATATTTGTATGGGTGTATGTGATGGGGTGGTGCAATGATGTCATCATGCTGGGTACTCATACATGGGTATATCTGCATGTGGGCATACCTGCCTGGAGACAGAGAGAGGAGCAGTGTCTTGGTTCCTAAGACAATCAGAAATATGTGTTTTCTGATGGTCTTCGATGACCCCTGTGCAAGGGTCATTAGACCCCAAAGAGGTTGCAGCCCACAGGTTGGAACTGCTGGTCTAAGAGAAAGCACAAGATAGTAGATGATCAGGGAAAACTGAGGAATGAAAATTAACTTCCCTAACTATTTCTATATATGTCTGTTTCATTGAGCATTGTCATTAAGTCATATAAAGCATACAATATATAAATATAATCAGATAAATTATTAATCCATATATTATACATTTTATAATTAATATGTTATTAATATATGATTAATTGCATATAATCGAATTATATAAAATATAATCATACTAAATATGATTCATACAATATATACCTCCACATCCATATAAACTCCAAAATACTGGATTACATATTGCAGTAAATATGCTGGTGAAGCTAGACAGACACTGCATGCTTTCTACCTCTTCTTAATCAATAAACTGATGAGAGAAAAGGAAGAAAAATAAATTGGTTGCTTACTGTGACCATATCAATAAGCAACCCTATATTCATTATACAAAGAATGTGGTTTTTGTGTATAGGGGCATGCGCACCTTTAATTTCAATTATGAGGCTCGGGAGAGAGAGGTGAAAGCAAGAAACAAAGATATAGTAATAACAAGCATATACTAGTAGATATAAACAATCTAAACATATTGCATAATGCCACTCATCAAACTACTACCCACTTCATTGTAGATGTCGGTAGGAAGGTCCTGGGTGGTACAACTTGTTTGTGATCAGCTACTGACCTGAAGTCCAACCCGCAGCCCTGTCGAAGAATAGTTTGGCAATCAGCTTCCATACAGATGCTATCTAAGAAAACCCAGGGGACTGTTCTATTGCACATGGACTTGCCATGGGGTTAAATGGACTCAATGGCGAATAGGCTTATATTTATAGCTAGATAGAGGTTGAGCAGCCTGGTGACATAGTGACTTACTCTTGGGCAGGTAAATATAAAGTCAGCAGTTTGAAACCACCAGCAGCTCCCTGGAGAAAGGTGAGTCTTTGTAGTCCTGTAAAGAGTTGCAGCCTCAGACACATCCAGGGGCAGACACTCCCCTGTCATAAAGGGTCACCAGGAGTCAGAACGGACTCTTTAGCAGAGAGTACAAGATAGAAAATGAAATGTGTGTTTGTTGATGTACTGCACCCCCTCGTTCACACACCCCATCGAATATAAGCTCCACAGGCTGGGTTTTAGCTTGTTTGAGATTGTGTTGTTCTGCTGTTAAAGTAGCTTCTGGCACGTATTCAACCAATCGTCATTGGATGCTGAATGAAAGAATTACCTATTTTAATCATATTATCTATTTTAATCTCTTTTTTTCAGCAAAGGCAATCCTATGTTCTTATTTATAGCTGATTACTGAGGCTCAGGGAAATTGAATGAGTTTTGTAAAATGTCCAGACCATGGAATTAATCTTTGAACACAACTTTAACTGGTCTAAAGCCTATATTCTTGCCTATAAAGCACGACCTCCTGCAATGTTACATAAAGCATGTTTCAGTGGATTTTTCTTCAGACCACTTGATTTAATTTTGTGTCTATACAAAGTATGAAGTAGGCTGGTGCCATGCCAACAACAAAATTGGTCAAGATTAGTCTTATAGTTCACAAGAGCTTTATATAATAAAAACAAGATTTGTAAAAAATGATTTGTCAATATGTATCTACCTATGACAAATGATTATGCAAATAACATTTTATATAAAAGTTGTAACATACTCTCGATATCCACACAAAGCTTGTAATGATATTTATAAAAGCTTCAGGAAACAGTTAGTGCAGTGTGAGTTTGCCTAAGATCACCATCGTGAGTACCGTCTTCATGGTAAAACGTGTTCAAGTAATAGAAACAAAGATCTTAAGATTTTCTGTGGACATGGCTTTTTTATATATTTTAGGGTAGCTTTATATAGATGCATAACACATAATACAAGAAAAATTAGAGTAATTCCAGTTTTGAATGTAAATGCAGAATTTCTGAATAGGATATTAGCCAAATTAATTCAAAAGTACAATACAAAAATAACATATTTATACCAGAAGTTAAAGAATATTCCACATTAGAAATGAAATGAGTCAGTTATTTATATATGAATAAAACAAAGGAAAGAAATTATAATGCGTTTTCTCAATTAATGTAGAACATCATTTGATAATGTACAATACTTCTTTGTGATTTTTTAAATCTTAGCAATTTAAGAATAGATAGATTCTCCTTACTTCCAGTCAAACCTTAACTTCCACCACTCTAGTTCTCATAGAATATTCAAATGCATTCCTTTTAAGATGTGAAATAACACAAAGATATCCACTAAAACTGCCACTATTTAACATGGGACTGGGAACACTAGCCAGAGGCATGAGGAAGAAGAAAAAAGATATAAGAGGTTAAGAATTGGAAGAAAATATATAAGGATCTGTTATTATTTTCAGATGGTAAGTTCATGTCCCTGGAAAAAATCAACAGAATACAAAGTATTTTCAGCAAAGTTATCAAATACAAGGACAAAAGCCAATGTCTTCTTTACAACAGTAACAAATAAAATATTTGTTATGCTAAAATAAAAAGAATAAATTAGCTAGGAATTATTTGTCCAAGAATTGCTATGGAGGACATTTGAAAAGTTTGCTACCAGCCATCAAAGATGATTACATAAGAAGGGATAGATTGCATGTTCCTTGATGGGTACATTTAGTATTTTAACGGTCATTTTATTAAGGATTTTTTTGTTTCCCGACAAGTGCCAAAGTTAAAAAAAAAAAAGTTTGGCTGGCTTCTCTTGGATGATTTAGAACAAACACGGTGTCTGTGGACTTATCACTAACTGCTTAATTCTATTAAGTTCTGATTTCTCTGAATAATCACAAAGGGGATGCTTCGATGCTTCTGTATATATTCATTTTACTTTACCAAACTCCGGATTGATAGTGATCATTTTAATGTAATGTATCTTAAGACCACCAGTCTTTATATTGAGACAGACAAAAATTAACAAAATGATTTATGACTAATTTGTTTGGAACATGTATCAGAAATGGACTGATGTTTTTATAGAACTACCCTTCTATATTTAGTGTATTTTCCTTCTAATTAAAAAAAATAGTTTAAGTTTAGTAGCTGTCACGAGAAGTATATTCATAATATTAAAAAAAACATTCTACAGTTGCTTGTGTTACTGCTAGTTTATTAAAATTGAGCATAGCAGGTAAAACTGTATGGTAAATGTATACAATTAAAAGACCCTGTATATTCCGCATTGTTCTAATAAGTGAAAATATTATTTATATTATGCTATCGACATCTAATGTCTCCCAAGCTCTTTCATGTGACAACCAAAGAATACTTTATTCCATTAGTTTGCATTATGCAGCTGCCTTTCTATGGATCATTTTCCATTATGATCTGTGAATTCTGGTGGAGTTTCTTTGCCTCGTATTGAGGATTTAGGTTTTCCCTTTTCACTGAAAGCGCCCTGGTCACATGGTGCATGTGCGTGTGTGCACGCCCATACACAACACTTTCATATTCTCTCGTACTCGTTATCAGATGTTGATTGTAATTTTCATCCCCCCCTGGGAAGTTTTGATAATTAAGAAGTATTATTGTTATTTGAAAGTCCCCCACTTTTTTTGGTTAGCGTTTGTCACCTGAGCTTTGTCACATACATAAGGATATTTTAAACCTTTCTATATATTTACAAATCTTTCAAAACCTAGCAATTGACTTTTATTGGATGCCGCCCTTTTATTTAGCATGCAATAAATATGATTTTTGGTGGCTCTTAACAATTTGACCTAATATTACTGAGAATTCTTTCACGAATTGCATTTATTTTCTAATGATTTTTTAGTGTCTGCATTTTAGAAAGGAGATTCTGACTGTCTCCCTGCCATTAAGTTATTTCCCCATGAGAATATATCTCACCATTAATTTTATTATAGTATATTCATTTTTCTCTCCTTCGTTTCCTGTACTTTATTTTTGTAAACTCTAAAAACAACATTACGTTTATATAACAATCCTCAATTTGGTGTAGGTGGTCATTAAAATGTGGACTTAACAATAGCGCCTGTTCTCTGATTGACGTTCTCTTTCTGACTGAAATCAGGGAACAGTAGCAATTCCAGAGAATGTCTTTTTATTAGTTTATTGTAGCCTGATCTGGCAGCAGCATTGTATTATTTGAAATACCATAGAAATGAGCCTCCTAGACCTGCAGGAAGGTCACTTGCAAGTTACTCCATTGTTTTGTTTTGTTTTAATTTGTAAAATGTGGAAATAGAAATTAGCTACTGCAATGAATTGTTAAGAAGATTTTGGAATAATATTGCAAAACAACTAATGCAGAGCCTGCCCTGTGGCTAACATCTAGTAGTTCTTGCTATTTTTCTGCAGGGTTGGTAGGGTCTGTCATTTTTCAAAAAACAATAGTAAGTTGTACTAAAAAGTCTTAGTCCGGCACTCCAGACCATTGATATTTGTCAAATTCTAGGTTATTCTGCTTGATGGAAAAAGTGAATAGTTGTATTTTTTCCTGGAAGTTTTTTAATGATGTCAGCTGCATGAGTTGCTATTTCAATAAACCGTAGTGCTGATTATTCCTATTTTCAACACACTGCCAAGCTCCCTTTCCATGTCAAAAAAATGATTCTCCCCAAATTGGTTGTTTTACATGAGCTACTTGTTAGCAGCACTCCCTTTTCCTGTCATTACCTCTCGTAATCATTGGGAAGTAGAAGTATGTGGTACAGAATTATGTGGTGTAGGTAGCCACTCAGTTGATTCCATTCTGCAAATGTACCTAGGAGCCAGGGTTAAAGAAGAGATAGAAAACAACGCAGTCAGTACGATACTCTTGTGAGCCCTGAAAGAGCTCACTCCTTCCAGATCAGGTACAGTTGTGCTTCTTTTATCCCCGGCTCTCATTTCCTTCTGGAAGCTGCAACAAATGTATGCTTAGCTCCAGGGGAGAATTGTTTCCCTCAAACCGGCAGCCTGCACAGCTGTCGGCTCCAATATATTTCGACACGATTTTGGAGAGAAAGTTCTGTGCCTTTCCTGGATATGCGAATGGTGGTTTCAACATTCCTCACAAGGTGGCTTCACAAGCCCCTCCACTCTGCATCAGCCCGCAGTGGGTCTCCTTCTCCAGTCGGCAGTCTGGTCTCTGGGCTACAGGATGGGAAATCGCATACTAAATCCCGTTTGCTTGGGTTTGTTTCTTTTACCCTTGAACTTCTTAAGTTGATACACTTGAACTAAATTTCAGACGTATGCCAAAGAGTAAATTAATTATCCAAAAGTGTCTTTGCACCCTCTTTGTTGGATCATGAGTTGTTTCCCCAGGACGATACAGCTCACCATGAATTTTGTGATGGCATGTTTATTTTTCTCTTTTGTTTCCTATATTTTATTTTCGTATACTCAAAAAATAACATTATGTTTATTTAATAACACACCCCCCTCATTCATTGTAGGTGGTCATTTAAATGATTGCTTGAACATAGCACCTGTTCCCAAATTGCCTTTTGGTTCCAATAGGCAGATAACAATAGTAATTTCAGGAATGTTCTAGACTAAATTGGTTCTGGACTAGATCGCATGGGAGGATGACAACAGGATCCACCTAGAGCTCAATGATAGACTCACTCATAAAGTAGCTTGGCTACATTGTTCATTGAGGAAAGAAATATAGCAATTGTGGGACCCAGAGTCAGCACATACCACTAAACCCACGCCTATGCAGGGCCAGTATGCTAAACATGCCATGCATGAATCACCTGGCTCTTGCTAAGCCATAGACTCTTTTTCTGTCTAGTTTCATTCATTTAGCCCAGACAACCTTCACTCGGCTTCAAGGCTGCCCTGAGGCATCCTACATCAAGCTTCTGTCAGGATGTCTGGAAGCAGCTTCTAAGCAGGAAGTCTTGCAGCCTCCTGGAAGCTGCGCAAAGACAGCCGCAGGTGATTACATGAAATGGACAGCAAAGCTGATATAGTAAGTGCTCGAAATTCTATCCCTTCTCCAAAATGTGTGTGCCCCAGGCAAGAACCCCATCTCCCCCCCTCCCAAGGACCAGCTTCGAGCATGTTGTTCCTCTCTGTTTGGGTAGCAGGATGGTTGGCACCACAGAATCCCAGGTATCAGCGCATCTCCAGGGAGATAATTTGCACTTATTTTTTTTAAAAATTGACTACAATTGATAACTATTTTAAATCAAATTTTCTCCCTTCAATAAAATCATCATATTGTGTGGAAGCTAAATCCAAGGTCCCAGTTTGCCTACATTTTAATGAGTTATGTGAAGGAAAGTAAGATGTTGTGCATTTAGATTTAATTATTTTTAACCAGCATCATCACGTTGGAAATATGTAAGCACTGAGGTTTCAGAACCGTCGGCAATGGAGATGCTGTATAAAATGTGTCCTGTTTAATGAGCTCCATATCCCATTGGCTGTTGTGCTATCCATCAATTGCATGCCCCTTCCTTTCACCATTCCAACTGTTTAGCTCCCACTAATAGGTACATTAAAAAGAATCTTGCTACAAATATGAAAGCAGACATCATAGCTATATGCATTTCTGCCTAGGCTCACACTTTTTGAAAGGCTCCTAAGAGAAATCTTCACAAAGATAAACTGTAACCCTTTTTTGTGCAGTGTTTGCTAATGGAGAAAGACATGCGTGTTTTTCTCTCCTGCCTGCCTGGATGTAGCTGGAATGAGAGCTATAGGGAGATATTGACTAGAGAAAACAAGGGGGGGTATGAGAGTTGAAATAATCACTATATCATTATAGTTCTAGGCTATTGATCAATTTCTTAGCTTCCTAGATAATGTTGAATGTTTATGCTGAAAGTGTGAAAATAAGATTGTTTCAATAAGACAGTTAATCAGAAGATGCTTTGAAAACAATGATAGATGTTTAATAAGAAGTGGGTTAGATGCGGTTTGAAGTTTTACGAAGGTAATCTAAGTTCATAGAGTCATCTTAGAAGTGTGTACAGACACATTTTTTATTTGCTTGTCTTTAATGCATGTTTTGAATTTTACCTTAATATTTAGTAGAGAGGCATCTGAAGCACAGAGACAGACCTTAGTGATACCTGCTTGAAAGAAGCAGTGTGAAAGGAATTTCTGTTATAGTTATAGTAGGAGAGAAAAATATCTTTCTCATTTCCTCTCTAACATGACCTTAAAACAGTCATCTTTTAATGGTTGTTGTTTTTTTGAAAAGATACTTATAAAATTTCTTTAGAGATCATTTAAATAGTGGTGTTACCAATAATCAGGCAATACAAGTCAATATAAGTTTGGGTAATTACTTTCTTGGTTATGCATCTTGACAAAAGAAATATTTAAATGAATGCCAATGCTCATGGCTTCACTGAAACACTGTATTTTACTCTTATTTCTCATCACATTTTAATAAATTTGAGCCCAGTATCCAAGCATTCTCATGTATCAAATAGTCTACAAGAGGATTTTACCTGTAAGTGCTCTTATTCCGTGCTGATTATCATTTTGCATGTAATACATAGACAAGGAATATGTGCCTTCTGTCTTCTGGGAGTGAAAGCAATGATATAGGAATAGAGCCCAGAGTAGCATATCACAGGTTTGATATTTTTTTTTTAATCTGCAACACTGGTACTTAGGAGGAATATACTACAAGTATCACTTGTAAATTAGTTATTTTCTGTGTTTTGAGGTAGAGTTTGTATATCCTCTCTCTTCCTCTCTCTTATACCACTTACATACAACACACAAACACATTTTCTTCTTCTTGTAAAATTTATTGGCAGAGTTATTTCATGTAGATGGCAGAAAAAAAAACGTTAATTTTACAGAATCTCAGTAGCATGAGGATTTTTAGATTTTATTTCTATAAAGACATGAAAATATCCCTATAATATAGACTCATTCAAATCAGAGATTTAACTAAATCAAGCTCTCCTTCCTTACTGAGCCATTGCCTGTTCTTCCTTATGTTATTAACTCGTTAGTGTAGTAAACAATGTGTACTGTGAAGTATACTATGGGACCTGTCATTTATTCTGGGAGTTACACTTTTGGAATTTGAGGAAATATTATAGGTGAATAGGTAACACCCATGACAATTTTAAACATTAATAAATCTACCCAACAACGTTTATCACTCTAAATGCGATTATTGTACAGAGGGCGGGATTGGGTTGTCTCCAAATTTAACATCAGTCCAGATTTAGTTCCTACCTTGACTCCCCTTGCCACCGCATGCATAAATGCATTCATACTGTTATTTTCACACACACACAAATGATGATAGTTGTTATACAAGTCACTCACAGAGCAGAGAAGCTAATGATTTCCCTTAACTCTGTGCAAATTGGCTATGCTATTTTGCTCTGTACACAGACCCTTTCGTGCAATTTGATACCATTTCAAATGATCTCTGCAGTCGAAAACATTTGAATTATATCATATATGTTACTAATCTTGGCTTCCCTGCAAGGTTGAGTAAACAGAAAATAAAATGAAAACATCTGCAGAGAGCGATCCCAGTATGAACTATTTCCATAACGTTTCATTCCAATCAGAAGGACTGTTTACTTTTTGTATTAAGACCAGCAGTAGGTAAAACCACTGGCTGAAAATTAAAAGCTAATCTATGGAAAATTGTGGCCAAGGGATGTGTAGTCTGCATTTGAACAATTGTTAAATAAATAATGAAACATAAGAAAGAAACCAAACCATTTCAGAAATATTTGTGCATTATGTCTAGCCTGGTGCCCTAACCAGGGGCCCGCTGTTCCCACCGCTGAGCTGTCTTGCTTATTGGACCCCAGGTGAGGCGCAGCGCATCACACAACATCCTTCTCATTTGCTTAGCCAATGCCTGCCCGCACTGCAGTCATTGTTTGTAAAGACCTTTGAGATTCCTTTAGCTGGAAGGGTGCTTTTATATTACCCAATTCCGTGTTTTTTGTGACATGCTACTCATTTTGCCTTTTTGGACTTCTTTCACAATAAAACGGCAATAAAACCTGTTCCCATTCACGTGGCAATTTGATAAATTACCTTCTCAGGATTTCATTACAAGTGTGTTTTAAGGTGCTGCCGCAGAGACAGAGGTGTTTAGAAAGAACACGTAGGAACACCACAAATGACAAGCTGTGCACAGAAGTGACTTGGGTCTGAGTGTACAAAGAACTGGCTCATCTAATTCCTCAGAGGAGCCATGACTTTATTGAGAGGATGCATGTTTCATAGAACGTCTCTGCACTGGAGTAGACTCCCTCCTCAGGTCTGACCATATGAGTAAATCACAGCTTTGTGATTGGCAGCAGTGATAAGCGACATCTCCCAGCCATATGTTCAAGTGGGGGTGTCATTACTAAGCTACATGGCTTCATTATATCATAATAATTTATTTCAAAGAATCAAAGGTTCATTTTACATGGCAAATGTATAGGAGAATAAATATAGACCAGATGTATACAAGACACTTTTATTTTCTATTTTAAAGCCGTATTGCAAATGTTTATCATAAGTACCCAAGTTCCCCTAACACCTTATGTTTGCATGGTGTGTACATTAAATGGAATCTGGAGTATTAGAATTATGGATTCTCCTGCCTGCATGATAATTTATGATTTGATCTAATTTAAGAGATCAAGTCTCAGCCATCATCTAGAATCCAAGGCTTTCAGATAGTTTGCTCTTTCAGTATTATTAACCAATAAAAAGTCTCATTCTCCTGAAATGAAACCTCCTTTGACCCTAAAGACATGGAAAATTACATGTTTTAACAATAGCATTTTACAGTTTGGAACGACAACTAAATATTAAAGTTAGGTTGCTTATGTAAAACTAAAATTGTCCATGGAAGCCAATTTGATGTAACTAATTTGCAGGCTCAACTGAAGCAAACACTGATAAGACAGAAAGTCAAAAGTATTGCTACAGAGTCATTGATACTTTCATGGAAGAAACATGGAAATGTGAAGCTATGGTTTCTCAAAGTACTCCCCCTTCTCGGTACATACACAGACCTAGGGTTGTATATTGGTTGTGCATTGGGCTGCAAACCTCAAGATCAGCAGTTCCCAAGGACCAGCCCCAGTGAAAAGGAGGCTTTCTGCTGTCACTCAGAGTTACACGCAGGTCTGCTCTTTGGTATAGGGTCTCTGTGAGCTCGGTTGGCTAGATGGCAGCAAGTTAATGTGCCTGGAGGTCTGTGCACTTCTGAAGGCTATCTTTTATCTTTCTAAGCCTTCCCCAAAGTGCGCTGTCCTTTCCCATGTGTATGTTAAAAGGCCCGTTTGGGGACCCTGGCAGGCCTCAAATCAAGTTCCTTTCCAAGGTTCTTGGAGTGTGGGGAACACATAACATCTTAAGGGTCTAGAACAGGCCTGTAGGGTGGATGGGGAAGTTTCCCAACAAAAATTTTTTCAGACAACATTGGTTATTCTCAAAGTTTGAGCAGTTACATCGTCATAATAGAAAAATGTAATCAGCACAACTTCCCTGGCACAGCTTCTTTCTCACCAGTGCAGCTTCCATTTTCTGAAAATTTCATCATCAGAAGCCCCATGCTCGCTTGTGCCCTTTGGGAAAATGTATCAGAATTACTCCTTGAGATCCCCCCAAAAGTCACCATGGTCAGTTGACCTCTCTACCTGGAATTCAACTGGTCCAACAGATCCCCGTGGAAGCCTTGCTTTTGCCTGAATTGGGTTACACCTTGGGTTGCTAACCTCAAAATTAGCTGTTTGAAACCAGCAGGCTCCTAGTGGGATAACGACAAGGCTTTCCATTCGGGTAAAGACTTGAACTCCTAGAGGGAAACCCACTGACACAACTCTACCCTGCCCTTGCTCTCAGGAATCAGAATCAACACAGTGGCAGTGGGTTTGGATTTTTGAGGGTTTTTCCATTTGTTTTGAAGGCCCTAATGAGACAGACGAGTTTGCAGTAGTAACCCTCTGCCACTCCGTAGGGGAAAGATGGGACGCTGCTCCCATAAAGATTTATAGTCTCCAAAACCACACAGAGCAGTTCTACACAGCTCAATGTAGCGTTTCAGTGAGTCTAAATTGACTCAATGGCGATGGTTTTGTGATCAGTATTTTGCACTTATGAACAAATCAGGCTGATCAAAATCTTGTATAATTATGATCTCTGTAACACTGTATTGTTATTTGCAAACAGTATAAAATAGAAGAAATGATTATTACAATGAATACTCTTTATGTATCCCTAGAATTTTTGATGATTTTATAGAGACAAAAAAATAGAACACCAAAAGAACAACATTATTATTCCTAGTTGCCCCTGAGTTCATTCCAGGGAGCTGTGTGTGTGTGTGTGTGTGTCTGCAGCATCAAACTTCGCCAAAGGGTTTTCAAGGTTGTGACCTGTCTGCCTCCTTCTGTAAGCCTAACTTCCTTGATGTCTTCTGGGTGCATTTGAACTATCAACCATTTGGCTAGTAGGTCAGCTCTTAACCATTATACTTCCCTGAAACTCCAGAACAGGCCCTTAAATACGTTTAAAAATTCTTTGAATTGATTGTGGCCTTGTGGTTACGCATCATGCTACAAATCACAAGGTCAGCAGTTCAAAGCCAGCAGCCCCTCCACAGGAGAAAAATGAGGCATTCTACTCCCATAAAGACTTGGTCTCAGAAACCCACAAGGGCAGTTCTTCCCTATCCTAATGAGTCAATATGAGTCAGAATTGATTCAATTAAATATTCAACAAAATACATTAGATGGTCTAGAAAATAACCGAAATGATCCAAGGCCCACCCTACCAGGACATTTTGGTTGAGCCTCTAATTGTATCTATTTCACCATAATGAATTATGCATAGCGAGGTAATCAAGGAAATGCGTATTTTACTCCCTCTTTCAAGGATTTCAGTGACACTCACTGTACTACTAAGATTTATCTGTTACACCATCTCAAAATCCACTGCATATTACGGCCCTCACTCTCAGAGCCCTGGCGTGCTTGCTTAGCTATGAAAAACCCACGTGTTATATATTTTGCTACTTGAGGATAACTTGAAAGAAATATAAAATCTAAATCTAAAACAATAAGGTCTGGTAAGGAGATAATAACATCATTTACTCTGAAGCTGACATTCTGTCTATAAATATCTTTGGCTGGTGCACATGCAACCCACTATTTTTTTTAAAAGCAACAAAATACACACTCAGTGAAACCCCCCCAAACATCAATGTTCAATTTTCTCCATGTTAAGTTTCCTACTTCTCCTGGCGGAGGGCCAGCTGCTTGGAGTTCAAAAGGAATATGAGATTCTTTATTGGCTTGCATTGGAGGGCAAGGGCCACAGGGTTCCTTGTGGTGACCTTGATGAACTCTCCTCACACTAAGTTCACAGGCTCTCCCTGGGGGCCCAAATGCACTCTGGTGCACATGGCTCTCTCCCTTTGTTTGGTTTGCTCGAGCCAAATCTAAGAATATTTTAAGGTGACAGCTGCCTGCTAACTGATATTAGGGTTGAGGAGTCTTCGGTCTTGGAAGAATTTCAGCCAGCATGCTTCTTAGAATCATGGCTGGTGAGACTTCATCTCAAGCACTTCGAAGAAGCCAGTCCATGGAGAAGATCATCAGCTTAGTAAAGTAAAAGGACACAAAAAGAGGGAAGCCGTAGGTGAAATGGACTGACACAGTGGCTGCAGCAATGGGCTCAGACACAGGCACCAGGGGGAAGCTGGCACAATGATGGGCAGTGTTTGCTTCCCTTGTGCACACAGTTGTGCACACAGTCACTGTGAGTTGGGCCTGACTTGATGGCCCCTAAAGTCAACAGCAACCCGGGCATCTGTTACATGAGACTCTCTTGTGTGCAAGCTATCTCAAATATTTGGGGGGGAATGAGTCCTTTTTCATATCACCTATGATAGCTGTCTATGAAAATGCCATGGTTAACCTTTTGTGATTATTGCCGACGATATGTTCATTTCACTCCCTTTCTGATTACTTGCTTTATAATCAGTCAAACCAAACCGACGACTGTCAAGCTGGCTCAGTGATTCCCAAAGAGTGTTCCCAAGGCTGTTCATCTTTATACAAGCCTCATCTTTGTAATGTCTTTGGATTTGAACCATAGACCTTGTAATCAACAGTTGAGAAACTGGCGTGGGACATTCGGTAGAGAAAAGGAGACCACAACTCCACACCAACCCAAGGCAGATCACCACAAGGCAGACATCAGACTTGCCTCCAACCTCCATCTTTCTTTAGCCTCGTAGACAGCAACCAAGTCCCGCATGCACTCTACTTCTCTGTTGCTTTTGGTGATTCATTGCAGCGGCCACACAGAACTCGTCGACAACACTTATGACTACAGAGTTTATGAAGGTAGCTCACCGCTTACAAAACAGTCAGGGCACAGTTAGTTTACGCACAGCACCTCTTACCCCCATTCTGGTCCTAGACCTCTGAAATGTATGGTCTCGTGACCTCTGCTTCTTCCTCATTTTCTCTGTGCTCCACCTCTGCTTTCTGATGATCTCAGGGCTGCGGCATCCGATGCCTTAGCCACTTCAGGCAGGGATCTCACACAAGCCCGCTGCTGGCTCTATTTTCTTGTTGGTCATGGGCTTTTTCCTCCTGCTACTGAGATGGTTTTCTCTTCAAGCCAGCAGGATGGAAATAAATGGCCGATCTCAGGGTTACAGCGCTCACCCCTATTTTCCAGGCAGAGGTTCCAAAGTATACGCATTGAAGAGCCATGTTAAGCTATTAAACTTCACCACAGCAGGGCAAGGCTTACTGTCAGCACCAGCCTCCACTTTTTGCTTTCCAGAGCTGTAAATATTTTTCTTTAATTTTAATATACAGTCATGCTACTTTCATTCTCCCCAAAAGAGTTTTAGTATTTTATGAGCTTTCACATTTTGACCTGTAAATCATCAACTTTACAAACTTTACTTTGGAAAAACAAAATACCAAAGAGTTGAAAACTGATTCTCTGAACCAAAATTGCTTCCTTAACATACATTGTTAAAGAGGGAAATCACTATGGCAGATTGATTGCAATTTAAAACATCATCTTTGCTGGATTACAAGTATTTTAAGCTTCATAATTTTCATAATCATTTTTCTTCTTATAAAATATTTCGAATTTAATTTAAAATAACTACTGGATTAATTTTGATCATTTGGAATGAAAGTTGATTGTTTCCAGAGCTTGTAATTCTCTGAAGTGTTGCATATCAAACTGTGCTCTCTACAGAATTTAAATCATAAAATAAATGTGCATGTTTTCCCCTGCAGGGGTTCTGTGTGAATCAAGCCATCTTTAATTTTTGTCAGGATGCATCATTAATAATTTATTAACATTTGTTGTAGTTTATACCTTGAATCATAGTGTACCTGAAACTATTTGAAAATGTACAAATCATAATTTTAATATTATTCCATATAGCTTTTCTATGGCTTGATTCATTTGCTCTGAATGTGAATAATCTCATTGTACTGGACGTTGTGAGATGCCACTTGCAAAAGCAAGGCTTGAGAGGGAGAACTGGAAGTCCAGGTTTGAGTGCATAATGTTCCTCCTGTTCCTTTACTTTAATGTTAAAATGTCAGTATTTGGCTGTTTTTGTTGTTGTTTGTTCTTTTGATGGGCAAAATATAAGTATGTAGGGACAATATCTGCGCGATTTTATTTTGGAAAGCTGGGGAGGTTATAAATGTAATACGTTCATTGTGATCAGTCAGTGTTAACAATAGCTTTGTCAGAAAAGGACCATTTCAAAGTGATAGGGTTGTCATTCCAGAAAAATAGGACATGGGAATGCATATTACACATGTGCCATTCTGTCTGCTCCTAAAATGTCAAACAGTTACCTATAGAGTGAATGCAAAGAGCAGTTCCCACTCTTTTGACGTCACACTTTAAGACATCAACACATCATTCATCCAAGAGAACTCTAGGGTTAGTAGATTACTTTCACAATCTAGCCTGATATCACCAAGCATACCAGCTTACTCAATGTATTTCCAGCCTAAAGGATTGGTCATATTGAAAAAGCTTATCGTGCAAGTGTATATGGGTGAGTGAGCCACGTGTATGTCCATCTCTCTGTCCATCTTTCTGCCATCTATGAACCCTGGTGGAGGAGGGGTTATGCACTGAACTGCTAACTGCAAAGCCAGCAAACCCCAGCCACTTTGTGGGAGCCAGATAAGGCTTCCTGCTCCTGTAAAATATAGTGTTGGAACCCCCCAAAAGGCAGTCTGACTCTGACGTGCAGGACCCTTATGAGTCAAAAACAACTCAATTGCAGGGAGTATGATTTTGCTTTTTTAATATATTAACCACATATCATATATTCTCCATACCATGTTCTGCATATGCACATGTATACACATACATATCTTACATATTTGAAATATTCTAAATTTCTTTGAAATGCTTAATGAATTTTACTTACATAATTAGAGCCATCTGCTTCCTCTGTTATTACCATTGTAGAATTCTGTGACATGATTGCAAATCATTAAACAGCTTGTTAGAAAAATAAGTATGCGCTATATTGCTAAGAGATTTTTTTGAGAAATTTTGCAAGGGAATAATTTAAGATCACATAGATGTAAAAATATAAGTAATTTGTATTATATAATAATAATTTAAAAAACCCACAACAACAACAAAACTTTTTACTGAAGGATATTGTCCAAACTTTTAAAATAAATGATCCAAAACTGCTCATTGTCAGGAGTTCATGCCAACTCATAGGGACCCTGTGGGGCAGGAGCAAACTGCCCCTGTGAGGTTCCAAGCCCGGCACTCCCTGTGGGAGTAGAAAGTCCTGTTGTCCTCTAAAGGAAAGACTGGTCATTTCAAAATGCTAACCTTGCAGATCACAGCCCAAAGCCTCGCTTCTAGGCCAAAAGGATACTGCACTTCAAAAAGCAAAGAAGCCTTTGAGGATGCTGAAAGTATAACTTTTCATGTCATAAGCATGCCATGTTTAGTAAATATGATCAATGGTGTGGTAACAGAGTTAAAAGTAACATGGTTAAAATAGCTGGTGAAATGATCTTTATTTATTGCTCTGGTTGAGGCAAACCCATACTTTTCAAATTACAAGATTTAAAAAATAATTTTATTAACTCCGAACCAAGTAAATTATCTTGAGGTTATCTTCCAAAATGAGTAGCCGTCAGTATAAATTTAGTTGATCAGCTACATTGCTAGCTTCTATATCGGCCTAACTTTTTAAATGTATAAGTTTGAAAGGTTCTTATAAGACCATTCTTTATACATTTCAAGAAACAATGAAAGTCTGATCTTTTTTCACACTTATACCAAGGATAAGTACTTTTACTACAAATTTCACACAGTGCAAATTACATAAATGTGTTTATTTTCTTAGAATTTGTTAAAATGCCCCTGCATTTATGCTATTTTGTGTTTCCCAGGCTTCATATGGCTGATGTGCTTTCAAGATGAAGTGTTAAAAGTCATCTACCTTTGTTCTAAATACCCAAACCAAAATCTCTGCCATCGAGTTGAATCTGACTCACCGTGGCCTTGTAGGACTGGATGGAACTGCCTCTGTGGGTTTCTGAGACCATAGCTGATTATGGGAGCAGAGAACCTCGTCTTCCACCCCAGCATTGGCTGGTGGCTTCGCATTGCTAACCTTGTGGCTAGCAACCCAATAGCCATCCCACACTGCCCCAGGGACCCTTTCACCTTCCCTCTCACTCTCTGTTTCTGAGATAAAGTCCTCAGTCATGCTAGCTGTGATCTCCATTTCTCTCTTTCTTCTTTCGACTACTATCACCAGGTGCCATGCGTGCCAAGTAGAACCACACTCGTGAGGATTTTCAATGCTGATTTTTCACAAGTAGAATGCCAGCCCTTTCTTCTGAGGCATCTTGAGGGGACTTGACCTGGAGACACCTTTCTACTAAAAACAAACTCTCTTTCTCTCTCTCTCTCTTCTTGCTTACTCATACACACACACACACACACACACACACACACGTTGCCAATGAATCAGCTCCAACAGTTGCCACCTGATGTGTTACAGAATGGGACTGCCCCGTGGAATTTTCTTAGCTGAAATCAGTATAGAAGCAGCTTGCCACGTATTTTGTCTGTGGGCTTGTTGGATCAGTTCTAACCTCCAACATTTAGGCTAATAGCCCCCCCAAAATGATTTGTGCCAATGACCTTAGGAAACAGTCATTGTTTCTTTCTGAAGTATTTGCTAAGCACCAGTCGGTAAGGAACCATGAAGGAACCAGACCAGCAGGTCGTGGGGCAGAGGAGCAGAGTTGTTGCTGTCGATGGGGTGCTGAGCCGGTTTGCTGGGCTCTCTTGTCGAATCACTCAGAAGGCGGGCGGCCAGCCAGGTTGCAGGACACCACAGAGAAGCAAGGTCACTGCAAAATGTAAATGTGTCACATCTATTCAATTTCACAGGTATCTCAAAGGCAATTTCAAAACAGAAGCATGTTTCCTAAGATAAAAATGTATTTTCCTAAACACTAATAGCATTAAAATGCAGATCCAATGACCAAGGCAGAAGAAAAAACTGCCAATATTTCTCCCCAGTCTTTCTGTTATACTAATTCCTCTTTTGTTAATGCAGCTGACCACACTGTTAAGAAGTCACTACCATTACTGTCCACTCATACCAACCCTATGAGACATAGTACTGTAATTCTAGAGGAAGATAAAGCCTCCTCTTTCACCTGAAGAGTGGCTGAGCGTTTCAAACTAGGGACCTTGTAGTGAAGTCACCCTTGACTCAATGGCAGTGAGTTTTTTGTTTTTGTTTTTTTGTAACAATACTGTTAGGGCTGGGAGGGGCGGGAGAGTACATATTCAGTGGTGGAATTCTTTCTTTCCATACAAGAGACAAAGATTTTATCCTGGCCATTTCCATCCACGTACTATACTCCTTTCCCTTCATTAGAAGCTTGAATGTTGCTGATGCAGGTTTCAGCGACACTTCCAGACCAAGACAGACTAGAAAGAAAAGCCTGACAATCTATTGTACATTCTTATCCAATTGACACTGAGCTATCCATTGGTTCACATAGTTTTTGAACTTTATTTTCTTTTGTTCTTGGATATTGTATTCGTGAGCAAGAATTAAGACATTATGATGTGACATCACTAATAACTCTAACTGGAAGAGTGATTTTTATTCGAAATAAATAAAATATTAAATAAGAATATTTTAAGGGTTTCTTCCACTTACCCCTGATATGTGCAAACTGTGATATAAATAGGAAAATTAGGCAAAATATGAAATTGATTCTGGATATACAATTGAAAGAGAAAATAACATAGGTGAAAATGTTTCTATGAAAAAACCCGCCTTTAGTACAGCCGTTCTGTAGTTAATCATTAAAGCTGAATTTCTTCCTCTTAACCTTAGTAGTTCCTTAGTTGAGCTTCTCTCAGTAGGACTCGTGTGGCCTATGGAAAGAAACTGAGAAGTGGTTCTTAAGAACAGAGGAAAAGGAGATTGATGAATTTAGGGGAAATATGTGCTGCGCAAAGATTACATTGCACTGTTTTTCAACTTTGAAACATTAAAAGCCCAGCACAGTTTCCCCCTCTTGCTTCCCTCCTTTCAATATGCACAGTGGGTGCTGTTCAATATCAAAAGGATTTCTTCACAACCTCAACAACAAAACGTCCATGTATTGAGTTTTATCACAAACTCTCCCGTAATTCACATTTAAATTCGGAGGCTAAGCACTCAGCATTTCATCTGAAATGCAATTTGACTAAGATATTGACAAAAGCTTCTACTGCATTTTGGACATTTTTGCCCTTTATTTGCAGCTCAGTGGAGACAACCATTTGAAAGGAAATGACTAGTCTCTTTTGGAATCCATTAGTGGTATAAGAAATGATCCAGGATGGGAGAAGTCCATTTTAGAATTCACTCTGCTTATCAGTATGCTTTGCACTTTTGCTTTGAACTTTAGGTATCAAAAAGTAATCCCGAATTTACCAACTAATGAAGCAATACAAGAAAATTAGTACAGAATACTATGATGCAGGTTAATTTTGATGAGGAGGGAGGATTGTCAGAATACACTGCCAAGTACTTATTCTTATTCAGTGTAACCAACAATCATATAACTTTCACCATAGAAAATCCACACTTAATATTGCAATTATTTCCTTTAAAATGTGGTTCTATTTTCATGAAAGCACAAACAGGGACATCACTGATTTCTGAATGTGGTAGCTTTTTTTTTTTTTTCTCTCTTAGACCTGGTAAGAAATTTGACCGATTTGAGTTGTAAGAAAAGAACCTCCATTTCCTAGGGAAAAAAACACAATTTTCTCAAGTTAGTGCTTCGGTTGTTATGAGATTCCATCAAAGCAGTTCCAATTCACAGCAACCCCGTGTGAAGCAGCACAGAACCCTTGCCCTTCCTGTGCTCACAGTCCTCCCAGGTGTGCGTGGACTGTTGCTATCACTGTGCCCATTGATCCCATTGAGCGACTTCCACTTTGCAGCTGCCCCTCTACCTGATGTAACTGACCCTCTACCTGAGGTAGCTGCCCCTCTACCTGCTGTAGCTGCCCCAAGCATGGCATCCTTCTCCAGAGGATGGTCCCTCCTGAGGCCTATCCACACTAAAGAAAACAGTCTCACCAACCTCATTTCTAAGGATGCTTCTGGGAACACTTCTTCTAAGATAGATTTGTGCATTCTCACAGCAGCCCATGGCATATGCAGTATTTTTTGTTAATGCTAAAAATCAAAAGCACCATTTTTTCTCTGGTCTTTCTTAATCTATCTGAAAAATTCCATGGTTTGGGTCATGTGAACCTTAGAGCTCAAGTGACATCTTTATTTTCTAATGGTTTAGAGAAATCTTTTGTAGCAGAATTGCACATTGTAACGAATTACTTGATTTTTGGCTGCTTCCATGGGCATTGACCATGAATCCAAGTGAAATGAAATTCTTGGCAGCTTCGATCTTTTCTCCATTCATCTTGATGGTGCTCAGCAGCCCCATTGTGAGAGTTTTACCTTACTTTGTATTGCAGTGTAACTCATACTCGCTTGCACTGTCATCAGTACACCATTCAGCAACAGTTGCAGCAGTACACTGATAGGGAACTGCCAGACATGCTGAATCCAGAAGAGAATGTGGCACCAGGAATGAAAACAGAGACTAGCAGGAAGGTGTTTACTTGTGTTTTATTGACTATAAAAAGGCATTCAAATACGTAGACCACAGAAAATTGTGGATAACATTGAGAAGAATAGAAATTTCTGATTGTCTTATTGTGTTTGTATAGAACCTATTTCTGACTCAAGGGCAATCATTTGAACAGAACAAAGGAATACTGTGTATTTAAAATCAAGATAGGTGTGTATCAAGGTTGTATCCTTTCACTGTAATTATTCAATCTGTATGTTTAACAAATAGCCCAAGGAGCTGGACAAAATGAAGGATTGAGCATTATCATTAGAGGGAGGCATATCAACAACCAGTGATATGCAGATGACACCATCTTGCTTGCAGAAAGCAAGGAGGACTTGATGAAAGCCAGCCACTACCCCCATCAGTATAGACTGCAAGTCAATGTACAAATACCAGTACACAACACCATGACAAATGAAAAGAAAATATTGAAGTTATCAAGGACTTATCCGGCTTATATCCACAACCAAAGCTCCAGGAAGCAAAGTCAAAAACTCAAATTTTCCTTGGGTCAATTGCTACACAAGACCTCTTTCAAGTATTGAAATCTCACGATGTCACTTTGAAGACTTAGATGCATCTGAGGTAAGCCATGATATTTTCACATGTTTGTGAAAGTTAGACAATGATTCAAGATGAGCAAAGAAGAATCTATGCATTTGAATTATGGTTTAGATGAAGTGTATTAGAAGTAATATGGACTATAGAAGAAAGACCAAATCTGCGTTAGAAGTACAGCCAGTATTGCTCAGAAAGGAGGGCTGTGAGCCTCTGCCTCATTTCTCATATTCGGTGTGTCTAACAGACGGACAGTATAAAAATGCTTAAAAAGTAAGCCAGAAAAGAAAAAAAAAACATCCAAATGCGGCCACCAAGAAATGCTAATCATGTGTGCAATATTTTTTTAATGAAAAATCTATAGGCTACAAATTGGGTGAGAAAAACCCTTAAAAAAACTCACTGAGGTAGGGAAATGAAGGCGTGGGCTACAGAGCTAGTGCTCGCTGGTTGGGGAGGAGCAGCTTCCTCCAGGAGCTGTGTCTGTGGCTGGGCCTCAGCCGCCCGGGCAGAGCTGGAGCTGGGGACCAGGGGCCAGCCTGAGCCCACCGCAGCTTCAGGTGCAGCATGGACAGACATGGGCGTTCCTTACCTGCCATGACCAGGTGTTCCAGGGCCACAGTGCAGCCTTGCAGCTAGTTTGGCACCTGGTCCCAGGGTCTGCGCTGGTGGTTTAGGAGCTGATGCTCTCTGGCGCTCCACTGATGCTGTGGGAGCACAGTCCCACTCAGCCAGTGCTCCCTCCGCTGGTCTGGAGGCCCCCCAGGATAGTGCAGGCTTCCAGCCTGCTCTCAGTCAGGGCTGATGACCAGTCAGCAGGTCAAAGAGGACCAGGTGCTGGATGCGGCTCCTCCGCTGCTGCGGGACCTACAGGGCTGTGAGACAGTGCCCCATGAGCTGCTTCTGGAGGCTGCCTGAGAAGAGGGCATGGCCGTCCCACAGGCTTTCTAAAAGTGATGCAGGTCACACGGACAGCCTGGTGCTCTCGGGAGCTCAGGTGCTGGCTCAGGAGCAAGACAGGTTTTACAAAGGGATCCTCAGGCCCTTTGGCAGGGACCACTTGGTGAAAACCCAGCCAGGCAGTAGCTCTGGGTCAGGTGGGATTGACTGAGAACCGGGTGCTCTGTGGAACCCACTGTTGGTTCAGAGACTGCAGTGACAGCAGCCAGTGAGCCAAGAGAGGGTGCTGGCGGTTGCCCAACAAGAGGGCCTGCCCTTCTGGCTGACTCCTGATTAGAGAGCTCCTGATTCAGAACCTGTGTCTCTAAGCAGGTCTAGTGCTGGTGAGGCTGCTGGAGAGACTAGAGCTGCTGGGCCATCAGAGGGCCCAGGGAAATTAAAGTCGGACCCTCAATCAGCTGTTCATCTGCTGGCTGCTAATAGAGGGTCTGGGAGCCTGTAGACAAAGGCAGCGCTGTCAGGAGGTCCGGAGGGGCATCATCAGAACTTTAGCACCTGGCTCTCTCATTGTCACAGAAGAATGATGCTCCTCCGTGACAGCATCTGCATTTCCGTCAGGGCAGGGGGCACATGGGTAGCTAAGTGCAGCTAAATCCCCCTCTGGTGATCTTGGAAGTGAGCCTGTGGGTAGCTCTGGACCAGCTGCTCCATGTCCAGCTCCTCCCTTTCCCGGCAGGTGCCAGGCCTGGCTCTGGTGCTTCGAGAGGAGAAAAGTTCACCCCTGTGACTGCCTTCCCTCATGCCTTTCCAATGCCCGAAAACACTCCACCCATTCCCAAAATTCCCACCCGAAGCCTTCCCACCAGGTGACCCACCAGTGGAAGGTCATAGGTGAGTCTGAGCCCTGTCTGCCAGCTCTGTCAGCGGCTGCTCCATGACCACCAGCAAGGTCAGAGTCCCAGAGCTGCTGGACATGTGGGTGGAGATGGGCATGAGACTCCAGCAGAAAATGAGGCTGAGCTTTCAAAGTGGCATTTGAGGTGGAGGCAATTCAAATGTTACCCACTGCCATCGAGTTGATTCTGGCTCCCTACAAGAAGGACACAGCAGAATTGCACCTTTGGGCTTCCCGCACTGTGCTTTCCTGTGGGACCAGACAGCCTCACAATACTCCAGAGGAGTGTTGGATGGCTTAGAACTGGTGACCTTGTGTTACATTGGCTCCTTGATTCAAATATTAGGAACCGGAATTTATTTGTAGCCTACTAACAACTAAGACCCACCTGTAATGAGAGCAGTTTCGTGGTCAGCCCTCATGAAACTCCCCGTTCTACAGGTGAGAACACAAAGCCTGGGTGATGTCCAGGATTTCTGCAAGGACACAGACACAGTCAGAAACTGCTGCCGTCACGTGATGGCTGAGACTTTGTGGAAGGAGTCTAGCTCTGACTTCCAGCTGTCCAGGTGCTCATCCTTTGTCCACCCCCTTCCTCTAGGAGCCAGTTGTGGGTGGGTCAGTGTATAATGATGGAGGACCCAGATCCCGCAGCCTTACTGACAGGGCAGCAGCCAGCAGTCAGGCCAAGGCCAGCAACAGTGCAAGATACTTACAGTCAGTGTGAGAACCAGACTGCCTTCTGGAACTTTCTGTAGTGGAATCAGGACAGCCTTCCTGCCATGGATGGGTGACAGTGATAGGTTCTGAGAGGTTGCAAGTTGCATGCAAGTGTGCATCCTGTCTGAGAGCCTCTCTGTTGGAGGATAGTGAAGACTACGAAGCATGGGATAGATGGGGTTGGGAGGACATGTGGCAGGACTGGGCAGTTCTGCTGCCCGGGTCTGAGGGGTCAGAGGTAAACAGCAAAACAGAAGCAGGGTATAGAGACACTGGGGCTGAGGGGAGTGAAGACAGTATGGGTGACGTGTTTTGTGGGGCAGTTATTTGTTTTCATTTTATTGTGGTTTGGGTGAAAGTTTAATGCGCATATTTGTTTCTCATTTGTGTTAAACTAGATTGACTGGAGAAAAAAATCCAGTGAAACCCCTATGTGTATAAGAAAGAGCTGTATATAAGGAAGTAATTATATATCAAGAAAGCATCCCAGCCCCGTCCAACTCAAATTTCTAAATCTAATATAGTCCCTCATGAGACTCACACAGCCGCAGGCAGTGACGCAGAGTAGGGCCTAGCGCAGGCCAGAGGGTGCACAGTGGTGTTGCTCCAAGGTCAGTGGACACCTGGCAGGGCTTTGGCAGCTCCCAAGATGGCCAGTCAGCAGGGAGATGAACAGGGAGAAAGGCAAGGTCCCACTCCCTATGTGACAGCATCAGGAGGTAACCTGGCTGACAGGTTTGATTCCACCCCTAGCCAGAAGTGTGTAGTGGATAGAACATCTATCACATCATTTAACAATTTATACATGATTTTTCATGAAAATAGTTGCAGGTCCCTCACTATAATAGCTCTCTTTCCACTCTTCTCTGGATTTTCAATTTCCCTTCACCCTTCTTTGTTCCTTCCTGTCTTCTTAACTTATCTTTTTTCATTGGGATTCATATATATGTTAGTCCAAGTAGACAAGAGAAACAAATTCATCGACACTCATATATGTGCATAGAAAACTTAATATCAAAGAGCAATTGTATAATAAGAAACATCCCAGTCCAGTCCAGATCAAGTCCATGCATCCAATATTAGTCCATATATCTGATACCAGTCTATAAATTCATCTTTAGACTCACACAATGATACTAATGCAGGGAGATCACAGGCCAGTGGGTGGAGAGTCTTATGGACTCGGTGGCAGTGGAAGCATCTCAGAGCTGGCGTGGGTCTCCACGTGGCTCCTACAGTTCCAGGGCTCTGGCTCCATCACCGTGTCTCCATGTGGCTTGTCAATAGGAACGTGAAGCCAAGAGTGTGTATCCTGCCTCTTCCATGCAGAAGATCCCAGTTCAATTCCAGGTCAATGCACCTCTTGGGCAGTCAACCTTCCAGATGACAGTAGGAGCTGGCCTGTTGTTATGATGTTGACTATTTCAGCAGAGCCTTCCCGAATGTGACGGCTGGATCTGCCTCTCTTTGGTCAGGCTGGCGATGTTCACAGGGATTGCTGTTCTGCAGGCTTTCTGCTCCTCAGCCCCTCCTGGTGGTCCACGTGGAGGTGGGAGATGAGAGGAGGAAAGAGTCTGTTCAAAATATTTCTTTACTCTTTGTGTCTATTAATTTATAGCCAATATTTTTCTTTACTCTTTTCTAAATTTTTGCATATCATTCAGTCTTTCATCTTCACTTGTAATGATTGCAAACTCTTCTATTGCATTGTTGTTTTACTTCGTTTAATGAGATTTACATGATTTGATGTGGAATAATTTAAAATATAGAAACATATTTATTTTGATCATAGTTTCCATAATACACATTGGGCTGCTAACGGAAAGGTCAGCAGTTGGAAACTACCAGCAGCTCCATGGGCCAAAGAGGGGTCTTTCTACCCGGCAATGAGTTAGTCTTGGACACTCACAGGGGTAGTTTTACCCTGTCCTCTAGAATTGCTATGAGTCGGAATCAACTTGGAAACAGAGATTTATTCGGATATGACATCTTATCATTGGTATAAGTTAACATTAGTTGAACTTCATATTGAAAAAATAAACTATTAAGAGATTTTGAAGTACTTTCTTAACAATTAGAACATAGTTTACTAGAAATGAATGAAATGCTTTGAGAATCTTATGCAAAATAATGGAATTCAGTGATAATAAAAGATTCCAGCACATTGGGAGTTCTAGTACGGCCCTTCTCATTAATTATTTTCAAGAAAATAATTTCCCTTATGTGGTCCCAGATACTTAATTCTTATTTATGCATTAATGGTTACAAATAAGCTAGTTTTAAACTAAGTTGTCCAAAGTCATAATTTTAAAAAATCACCTTTAAAGATTCACATTTTTCTATATCCTGGTTTAATTTATTATATATACATATATATGTATATATGTGTGTGTGTATTATATAAATAATCAGATTAGCTTTTAGAGGAAGAGCCAGAATGTGACCCTTACAGGACATCTAGATTTTACTGCTGACTCTGACAATTGCTAGCTTTGCTCAAGTTACCTAACCTCGGTGCTTCCAAACCTTCATCTGTAAAATGGGGAGAGTACTAGAAGTGACTGATTAGAATTGCGAGGATCAAATGTATTAGCACATATATAAAAGTGTTGAAAAGTGCTTCGTCTGATTAAGCTCTCCATGAAGCAATCTGTTTGTGCACGCCTGAGTGTGTGTGTGTGTGTGTGTGTGTGTGTAAATGTGAAATAGTACTAAAAAGCATGAAGGGTTGAGGATTAATAACAATACTTTGTGGTAATTTTTGAAATAATATTCACTGTGAGTGTTCTATTTATGTATGGACTATTCTATTTTTAAACAAAATACAATTAAAACTCCCATATAGTTAACATTTGATTAATGTATTCCTTGAAATGATTCTTAGCTTTTCTCACAGCATATTAGAAAGTGCAAAGTAAATAATACATGAGATAGTATGTTTATGAAATTTAACTGTCAACTAAAAGCAACTCCAGGTTGGTGACCAAATCCAGCTACGAGGTCTCATAGCCTGGAAAGAAAACTCTTCAACAAAAATGCACAGCACAGGAGGCTCCTCCCATGGCACGTTGGTGATAGAGAGGTAATAAGCCACCTCTCTATGGAGCTGAGTCTGTAACATCTACCTTTGCAGAGTGAGACCATAGAGGGAAAACAGAGGGGAGGAAGTTTTATTTTTAGCTTGGTCGACACTTAATGAGGAGTTGGTGATATTTCATATCAGATCTAATAGTATTTAATTGATTAATTTTAATCTTCACCATGAGCAATGCTTAAAGTGACTGGGGACAGGCTGAGCAACCCCTAATGCCTTGGACTGGGCTGTCGTTCATTAGAAACCATGCATGTAACATTTTAGATGACTCAGGACAACATCCTCAAGGAAATGATTTATTTTTAAAATGTATTTTAAAGTCTTATTAAATATGGCCCATGATAAAAATGCAAGTTCAACATCATATATCTATATGTGTACATTTCTTTTTCTTCGCTCTTTTTGGTAATTTCTTTCACATGCGTTTGTGAAATCTATGAAAACATTCGCTGTCTCAGTGGACCCTTTGGCTGAACGCCTGTAGTGTGCAAAGTTACAGTAATCTACAATTAAAGGAACGCCTTTACAGTCCTCTGACTTTACCTTGGTGTAATAGGAGATTGTTAGTCTAGAAATAGGATTTTCTCCGGCATGTCTTTTGATAGGATTTAATATCTCCATAGTATACGCAATCATCTTTTTGGTTTGTTTCTATTCCCATTTAATCTTGGCCAAGTTTGGATTTATTTTGAAATATGTCTAACATTGTTACCTCTGTTTTCTTTTCTCCTTGAACCCAATTAAATATACAACGAATATTAACTTTGCTTGATGAAGGATCTCTGTGTCTTTCTGCCTAATAAACTAACCCAATGTAGCCAATGTAGTGAGAATTCAAATTAATGCTGTCATTAAAGCAAAGGTCTAAACATGAGAGAATGTGTCCTTCTTCACTGAGAGCTAATTGAAAGAGCTTAGAAAAAGCGGTTCACAGACAAATGGGTACAGTATTTACCTGAATAAAAATGGGATTCAGTTCAGCATTACTTTCATCGACTACCTTTAGCAATTTCAATAGCTTTATTGCTGCTGAATTGCTTGTCTCTGTGGGTGTGTTTTATAGATTTTATGGTTAAGTAAGCACATAGTCATTACTGAGATATACAGAGTTGTAAATTGGTTCATTTCATAGTTAGGGATAACTTTAGAACTGATTGTTAACAGAAATGTTGCTTCTCATCAGTCGCCTCAAGAGTCTAATGGGTGTAAGTGTCTCTTAGGAGAGGGAAGGCCTGCCATGGTTTTCCACCTTTATCCATAGTTCAGCTTTCACACACCACTGTAAGCATAATGTACCTTGAAGCACAACCCTTCATATTTACAGTGTGATTATTTTCCACTGGAGCTCTTTAACAGTTATAACACAAAGTTTCAGCTCACTGAAGATCAAGCCTCTTATGAAACAATCTGAAAATCAGTCTTAATATATAATTTCATTAGATCGAAAATATTCTTCCAAAATTAGTCTAGGTTGACTAAGGGAATGTGCTACTCTCATGAAAAACTCTCTCTTGTCATTCTCTAAGCCCTCAGATTCTTTGTGGCATTGTAGCTGGGATATCCAGATGGGAATGAAGTATCCCAGGTAGCTATGAGCCATCCCCACACTGCACACATGCCTTTGGCAGGCTTTCACCACACTGCAGCAAGGTACTGCTCAGATACTGTCTCACAAGCTGAGCCCAAGCATATAGATGTGGAGATATGATGCAGAACATTTAAATTTATACTTTGGTTATGCTCTGTCCTTTTAATAATAAAACTATGTATCAGATTAGAAAACGTACCCACATGCATGTTTTTCATGAACTATGCATAGAGATCATGTATATTTTAAATGCCTGCAGATAATTGTGGGAGACGGGCTGGGCTTTCCACTCCTGTAATTAATTATAGCCTCGGAAGCCCTCAGCGGGTCGCGAGGAGCCAGCACTGTCAGGATGGCAGGGAGCTTGGATTTTTGAGGTTCAGTGCCATCCTAAGGATTGTTTCGGCCACTAGATCCATCTGGCTGCTTCAAGAGTCTGCCTCCGTGCTGATGCCCACTAGCAAACTTGATGTCCTCTTCCAGGGACTCGTTCGCTCCTTACAATGTGTCTCACCTTGGATGTACCTGAGGTACATTCTAGCTGTGTTTCCTCTAAGCCAGACACCTTTGTTCTTTTGACACTCCTTGATAGTTTTGTTATCCTTCTCCAGCACCATAATTCAAATGCATCAGGTCTTCTTCAGTCTTCCTTATTCAACGTACAACTTTCACATGCATAGGAAACAACTGAAAATAACCTGGCTTGGGTCAGGTACACCTTACTTTTCAAAGTGACATTGTTTGTCTATACTTTCAAAATCTTGTGCAGTAGATTTTTCCAATATGTCTCTTGACATCTTGGCTGCTCCTTCCATGAGTATTGATTATGGATCTAAGCAAGTAGAAATATTTGAAATTTTCAATATTTTCTTTATTTGTCTTGATATTACCTATTGGGCCCTTTTTTAAAACACTTTTTGCTTTTTTTAACATTGAGTTTTGATCCATATAAAAACCTGTAGTTATAGAACTTCATTGGCAAGTGCTTCAAGCTCATGAAGCACCAGAAGTACTTACTCAAATGTGCCAAGACATTTTGAAGACAACTTCTGAGCAAACTACTAGAAGAGTTCCACACATGGACTAATTACAAATCACTCACTCCCATGGAATGGATGTCAACTCATAGCAAGCCTGCAGGACGGAGTAGAACTGCCCCTGTGAGTTTCCAAGACTGGAACACTTTACAGGAGTAGATGGTCTCATCTTCTCTCCACTGAGCAGCTGGGGATTTTCAACTGCTAACTTTGTAGTTAGCAGCCCAACTGTGAGCCAAAAGAATGATGAAATTCTTGACTAATTTCACTCAGCATAATAGTTTCCAGGTTCATCCATGCCATGAGATATTTCATGGTTTCATAGCAATTTCTGAGTGAGTCACAATATTCCATTGTGTGTATGTACAGAGTTTCTGTATCTAGTCTTCAATTGATAGCTATTTTAGCTGTTTCCAGATTCTTACTATTCTGAACTGTGTTGCAGTGAACACGGGAGAGGATATGACTGTGAGCATCCTGTCTCTTATTTCTTTTTTTTTTCACAGTCCATACATATACATACATCAATTGTATAAAGCACATCCATACATTCCCCACCCCAATCACTCTCAAAGCATTTGCTCTCCACTTAAGCCCTTTGCATCAGGTCCTCTTTTTTTCCCCCCTCCCTCTCTCCCCCCTCCCTCATGTGCCCTTGGTAATTTATACATCGTTATTTTGTCATATCTTGCCCTATCCGGAGTCTCCCCCCCCCCTTCTCTGCCGTCCATCTCCCAGGGAATAGGTCACATGTGGATCCTTGTAATCAGTTCCCCATTTCCAACCCACTCACCCTACACTCTCCCAGCATCGCCCCTCACACCCTTGGTCCTGAAGGTATCGTCCACCCTGGATGCCTGTGCCTCCAGCCCCCATATGCACCAGTGTACAACCTCTGCCCTATCCAGCCCTGCAAGGTAGAATTCAGATCATGGTAGTTGGGGGGAGGAAGCATCCAGGATCTGGGGGAAAGCTGTGTTCTTCATCAGTACTACATCGCACCCTGACTGACCCATCTCCTCTCCTAAACCCCTCTATGAGGGGATCTCCAGTGGCCGACACTTGGGCCTTGGGTCTCCACTCTGCACTTCCCCCTTCATTCAATGTGGTATACACACACACACACACACACATATTCTTTTTTTTTTTTTTTGCATGATGCCTTATACCTGGTCCCTTTGGCACCTCGTGATCACACTGGCTGGTGTGCTTCTTCCATGTGGGCTTTTTTGCTTCTGCGCTAGATGGCCACTTGTTTATCTTCAAGCCTTTAAGACCCCAGACACTATCTCTTTTGATAGCCAGGCAGTGTCTCTTATATCATAGGTATTTTAGTGTCCTAGGATATTTCTCTTACCAGTTGTAGGTAGTGCCAAATGACTGTGAGGATCCTGTCTCTATTTCATAGGTATTTTGGGGTCATATGCTATTTCTATTACCACATTTTATTGGGAGCTAGTACAGATATTATATCATCCCACAGTTCAATCACATAAAGGAATATTCTACAATTGTACAATTGCTACCAAAACAGTTTGGAAACATTATTTTCCTTCTTGAACTCCTTGGCCTCAGCTCCCTTTTACCACCACCCCCACCCCTCCCCCCCCATTGGATGCTCCAGAAAGCCTTTTCTGCTTTCTTTCCATATAGGTCCATCAATCCTGGGTTTCATATACTGGAAAAGAACAAACAAAACCATATAGCAAATGTTCAAGCATGTCACTCTTATGACCAAATATATCTGAGACAAACCCCAATATGAACAAACCAAAAAGGAAAAATACAGAAAATGGTGAAAACCAGACCACGTCCAACGTGCATCACAATGGGGATCAACTGGCCGAGGTTTAACCACTCAAGTCAGGTGGATTAGTCTGCTCTTCTATAGTCAGTTCTCCGGTGCGCTCTCTTTGCTAACCATTGTCTTCCCTTCCCTCTATTACTAATAGGGAGAAATCACCAGAGGCGTATTTCCTAGCTAGGCCTCACAAATGTTTCTTGGGTTCCCAGTGTCTTCCACAGCCTTCTACAAACCAGATTCCCAAGATGTAGATTTTGATACTATTTCCTTCTTCAGCTTCTGATTATACGACATATAATCCTTTGGTCACAGATGTTGGTGTGCTTCTTCCATGTGAACTTAGGTGACATATAACTTAGATGGCTGCTTGTTTTGAAATGAGACTAAAGACCCAGGCACTATTTTATCTGCTAGCTGAGCACCATCTAATTTCTCCACCACACTTTGCTATAGCACCCATATTTTTGGGCTTCCTTTCCTGAGGGCAAGTATTGAGCAGGGTCATGATGCAAGAACTATTTTTTTTCTCAAATTGGAGCTAAGATTTAGTGCAATTCCCATGCGCATTACTGAATCTATGTTTTATTTTTTAAACTGCCCTTATCTTCCTTTCAAAACGTCCTTGATAATTTATGGTGGAGGGCCGTATCAAGCATCTTTCTGGGGCATAGAGTTCTCACATTAATATTGTCTTCGATTACTTATACTTTTAAAGCATTGTTGAAAGACGGATATTGGGCCAATGTGAGCTAAATCCATATTGCAGTTCCTGAATTATTCACTTGTCCATAATCAATCCTTTCATGACTGGATGCTATTTACACAAATAAATGGGATTTGGTGGTCAGGGAAATTTTATAATATTCACTGAACATGTCAGTCACAGGTGCTTGGATATACATACATCTTAATACAGTATATAGGGCATTGATGTAGAAAGACCATGATTGTCTGTCTGCCAACAATTCTACAATCATGGTACAGCTTCCTCAGACCACAGGAATTTTCAGTCTTAAGTCCTCAGGTGACGTGTGTCTGAGGTTGAGTCCACTTCACCAGTGGAATTTCTATATTGGATCCCACTGATGCAGCCTCTGAGGCATGCCATGCACCCTGAAGATCCAGGATTCAGTGCCCGAGTTTTCCAGTGCTGAGTCCCCAGGATGTAACCAGATATCACCAGGAACACTGAGCTTGTGCCCCGCTATTGCATGTTCCTACAGCAGTGGGCACACAGCATTTGCCCTTTCAGTGTTGACTAGCTTTGCTTAGCATAATGTTTTCCAGATTCCACCATGTTGTGAGGTATGTCATGTTTCATCACGCTTTTGGGGGGGATGCATAATATTCCACTGTGTGTATGTACCAGTGTTTTTTAAATCCACTTTCTGCTGATGGGATTGTAGGTTGGTTACACTTTTTTTGTGGTGAACTGTGCTGCAATGAACATTGGGGGGCGTATGTCTGTTCGTGATCTGTTTCATATTTCTTTGGGGTATATGCCCAGGAATGGTACTGTTGGATCATATGGTACTTCCATTGCCATCTGTTTTAGGAATTACCATATTGCTTTCCACCATGACTGTAGGTATTGACAAGCCCGCCAGCAGTGGATAAGTGTCCCACCAGCAGTGGATAAGTGTCCCAGTTTCTCTACACTCTCCAGCATTTGTCATTCTGGTTTTGTTTGTTTTATAAATTGTACTACAGTGATGGGTGGTAGACTGTGACTTGCATTGCCCACGTGGCTAGTGAACGAGAAGTTGTCCTCGTGGCTTTCTTAGCCATCCAGGTGTCACCTTTTGTACATCGTCTGTTGAGGTCCTTTGCCCACCTTCTCAGAGGGTTGTCTGTTTCTCTTTCTATAGGTTGGTACTGTATTGTAGCTTTTAGTAATTAGTCCTTTGTCTGTAATTTGTCTGTGGTTGCTAAATATCTTTTCCCAATCTGTGGGCTTTCATTTTACTCTTAATGAAATATTTTTATGTAGACAAGTGTTTCATTTTTCAACCGTTAGAGGAATCCTGTGCAGCTATGCAGTATGTCCTTTGATTTATTAATGTATCCCATGAGCACTGATTGTATATACAAGCAAGATTAAATCTTTGACAACCTCAATCGTTCTCCATTTGTCATTATGCTGCCTGTTGATCCCATTGCGAGAATGTTTATCTTCTTTTCACCAGTCCCTACTGAATGCTGTCGCCTTTGATGTTCATCAGCAAGTACTTCAACTCTTCCCGCCAGTGAGCAGGGTTATGTCATCCGCATGTTGTAGGTGGTTAGTAAGCCTTCTTCAAATCCTGATGCCTTGTTCTCCTTTATAGAGCCCAGCTTCTCACATTGTTTGCTTAGCCTGCTTATGTAAACGGCCTTTGTATCATGCAGAGGGGAGTGAGCTTAGTTGAGTTGTTATTTTCGTGGGTATACGAAATCCAGGATAGGTGAAGCTATAGAGACCGGGACTGCAGTGGTGGCTTCTGGGGTGTTATGGCAGGGAGTTTGGTGGGAAATGGGGAGCTGATAACAATGGGTACAATAAAGAAGAAACTACTCTAAAAGAAATTGTGGAGATGATTGTACATTTTTAAAAAATATATGATTGAACTATGAATTGTATGCTTCGTGAACTATAAGTCAATAAAACTGTTCAATAAAACACACACTCACACACGTAAACATCTTTCTGGCATTCTCTGCTTTCAGTCAAGATCCATCTGACGTCAGCAGTGAGGTCCTTGTTTTATGTCCGCTTCTGAATCTGGCTTATATGCTGCTGCAACCATTGCTGCCTTCTCTTCAACTACACTTGCTAGCATGTGATATCAATGATATGGTTCAATAATGTCTGCATTCTTTTGGGTGGAATGGAGCCAAACATAGATCACTTCCAAGAGGTCGACCAGGTGGCTTCCAATGTCTTGGCACAGACCAGTAAACGCTTCCTGCGCGGCTTCTCTTTTTGGAGACATTTCAATAGGCATTCTGTTAATTCCTGGAAACTTCTTTTTCACTAAGATCCGTAGTTCCAGTTGGATTTGTTTCTTTTGTACGAGTCCTTCTTGATCATGTGCTGCCTTTGAAACGGTTGCTTGCTGCCCAATTCCTTTTACAATGACTGTACATATTCCTTCCCGTTTACTTTGAATGGCTCCTTCGTCATGCAATGGTTTGCCCATAGGATCTTTCAGTATTTTAACTTGAAGTTTGATTTTTCTTTAGTTCCTTCAGCTTGACATATAGTTAGAAAGTTCTTATCTTAAGGCTTTCTAACTCCAGGTCTTTGTTTACTACATTGCAATATGTTGACTTCTTGAACGGCCCTGTCGAACTTTTCTGTTCAGCTCTTTGACTTCATCATCACTCCATGCACTAGATTTAGCCACTCTACAGTCAAAACCAAGCTTCAGAGCCTCCTTGGACACCCAATTTTATCTCCCCCCACCCCGTCTCCTTAATGGCCTTTTGCTTTCTTCTTGTATGTGGGTGGATCCTCCCAAAGATCATCAGGTTTTCTGTCCTGGTGTTCTCAGCGAAGGAAACCTCTTCGTCAGAGGTTTTCTCAATTCTACAGGAATATTCTCAAGGTCAGAGTTCAGCTCTTGTGGATTTGGTTTAGTTTTCTTCAACTTCCATTTGAATTTGCATATGTGCAATTGATGTTCTCTTCCACAGTTGCTCCCTGACTTCTTTTTGGTGACTGACCTTGAACTTCTGCCTGGCCTCTCCCCACAGGTAGAGTCAATTGAACTTTTGTGTATTCTGTCTGATGAAGTTCACGTGTGTGAGGATTACTCGGTCATAACACCCGCACCACTGAGAATCCCGGCCCTCCCACTTTATACAAAACTTAAAAATTCTCCACTTTATCTACATTAGCATTTTTATATCAATATAAGAGGTACGGGCTTTGCTGCGTTCTGCATGACAACACCCGTCTCACTGCCTTCTGCTATTCTGACTGAGACCAACACATTAAGACCGAGGAGAACTGCCCCGGGGATTTCTGAGACGGTTACTTTTTTGTTTTGTTTTTTAACAGTTTTACATGATCCACATATCATAGAACTCAGTAGTTGAGTCAGATCAAGAAGAACGGTGAAATCATTTCTGCAGTCATATTTTGAACATTTTTTCCGTTGTTGTCCCTTTGAAAACGAGTTGCATAATCACCATCAGGTTGGAGACTAACTTTGGATGAGAGTACAAAGCCTCCTGTTTCGTGTGGGGGGTGGCTGCTGGTGTAACCTCCTGCCTTCATGTTTAGCAGCCCAGTGCCAAACTGACCAGAAAAGCACATCGACAGTCAACTATTGGGGAAAGGTCTCATCCCATTCGCTACATATAAAAATGGGCCTCTGTTCACATCATTTGAGGAAGCCCCGAGAGTGATGCAAATTCGACCTTGATCTGCTAATTGCCAGGTCAGCAGTTTAAGGACGCCAGTCCCTGTGGGAGAAGGCGGAGGCTTCCGCTCCCACAAGAGATGATTGGTCTCTGGGAGTTGCAATTGATTCCAGGGCAGTGGGCTTTTATTTGGTTTTCTGCACAGTTTATCACAAGTAAAAGCACATTTATAGGAATTATATTTATATTGTGGGTAGATTTATTATAAGTTCTTTTGGATAAGATATGATAAGGAAAAATAGTTATGTAGTGTTTATGAATGCATAATAAAAATGGGATAAAATGGCATGTGTTCACTTATGTGGGTTTGTGCTTGGCTTCTTATCTCAGGAGAGTTAAAATGCCATGTTCACTGTTTCCCTGGCTATTGTTGGGTTAGGTCAGAAGCCAGACATTTTCTCCCTTCCTATCGACACAATGAGCTGAAAAAGAACCAATACACAGAATAATTTTTTTTCAAATTTAGAATCAATTAATGAGGCAGTGAGGGAAGTTAACACAATGCATGTGTCAAAGGAAAAGTACAATGAAAAGGTAAGAAAATATAGTGCAGAGAGAAATACACTGAAAAATAGTCCATAGTGGGGAGCGATGAGTGCTATTCAAAAACATCTGACCCACCTTTTAACACAATTTCACAGAAATACTAGATCGTAACTGCACTGAAAGAGACTGTGCCTTCAGCCGCATATCCTAGGTTTGTAGGAATAAGGGAGAGAAGCAGCAATGGAGAAGCCTGGGGTTGCATCTGTAATTGGCTGGGGTCTCATTGGCTCACTGTCAAGGATAAAAAAGGAAAAGCTAACCCAGGATTTCCTCTGTAAAGGAGGCATGTGCACACTTCCCTCATGTGGCAGCTAGCCTCCCTGCCCGGGGCAGTCCACAGGATGGTCTGCCTCTCTAAGCGAGGCACTCCCATGGTGCAAGTGTATGTTGAGTCTGGGAAACGTTTTTCACCCAGAGGTCTTTAGTCAATAGAGGCCTGGCCATCTCCCGCCAGGAGGGGACAGGTGTGGGGTTCATTCCCCTCAGGATAGAAGTCATCTGTGGCTCTGTCTTGATCTGGAATCTCGCTCCGCTGCAGTCTTTTAACAAACACCACCCCAAAAAGACGACTCCAGGGGCTGATAGATAAATACTCGGAGTGACGTTGATACCCTGGAAAGTGAAATGCTGAGGCCCCCATCTCCTTCTTCCATGACCAAAGGACTCTGTTCTGGGATTGCAGGCGCAACATATCTGCCTACCTTTTTCTCCAGACTTTCCTAAAATTCTAAACGACTTCTTTTTAATATTCTTTGCTTCATATCATCAGAAATACTCATGATTTCTTCAGGTAAATTGTTCTCATTTACTTAGCATTTCACATACGATTAGGTGTTGCTGCTGTCAGGATTGTAAATGGGTTCTTTAAAACCTTGGTAAATGTGCTTTTGGTTTGAATATATTGTCCCAGGTCCTACTACTTGTGCTATGTGGATTAATGGGCCGATTTCCCAAATCGTATGTGAACTTGAGGTACTTACAAAGCAAACTGAGCTGCCACGGAATGAAATAGCCCTCTCGCAAATGTAGAGGGATTTCTGAGCTTCCTGAAAAACATGAAGATCTCATGACCTGTGTTTGAATTCAGCTGGAGGAAAAGAAAAAAATATGTATGATGACGAATTTCTAGAAACAAAACACCCTTTGGCTTTTGGAAGCAAAACACACTGTAAACAGCAGCATCTCACAGCAAGTTTGCTATCTATACTCACACCGTGTAGAGAGTCATTTTAAATATGTGAGACAAATAGGCAAAAATGATTGATGAAAACAAGTTTGCTAAATTGAAATAACGGCCATTACCAGTGACTGTGAAACAATGAATCTTTGCCTAAAGCGGTGAATGCAGTAAGGCGTTTCATAACTTTTTGTACGCATAGTAAAGACTAAATTTGTTGCAGCATCCACAGAGATTTAAATTAATTTCAGAAAGAAAATTATTACATTAATTTGTTTTCATTGAATATAATTTAGAATTAGTTATTCAGTAAGAGTTTTCCCAGTAGCCTTTAATAAAATGATAGAGATGGGCTTATGGGGAGAGAATCTTAATTGTTCAGCATTCCATTTCTGTTTGACTCATTTTGGAACGTGGTTATTAGTATGAAGCAGCTTCAGTAAACTGGTGTTTGTAAACTAGAGTCCCCGGACTCCCCGATCTGCTTTCATATTATCATAACCTTTAAAGAAACATACACATGCCGAGATTGTTTTACCCTCCATTGTTCAGGGGGCATTTCATTGTCTTGCAAAGCGTAATATGAGGAATTGATTTTCAATTTCACGTCAGTCTGCTGAAAATTATAACTCACAAGGGCATGTTTGCTCATTCTCTAAGGACCTCAACAGACATAAGGTGGGCAGCTCAGGGACTTTCATTAAGTCTTTAGAATTACCTGGCTTCTGTTGAAGATGTTGCAGCTTCCATTGGCTATGTAAATAACAGTTTTTGTGCTTGAAAGAGTTAAGGCCAAACATTGTGGATCTATATAAACCCGATAAAAAAGACACCACAGTCAGGACAATTTAATTCTAGTGGGGTTATATTTTTGATTCACCACTCAGGAGTAACTGCTCAATTAGAGATTGCATCAGCCAAACACCCCAGGTCCTTTGGATTTATCAGTGTTAATAAAATTTGATTAAATAATATGTTAAAACCCTTTGAAAATGTTAAATGGTGAGAGGAGTATATCATAGTTTATTACAGATTGGCATCTGATATCCAGTACTTGATCTTATTACCAAAGTGAAGTTGGAGCTTCGTTTTGTCCACACTGCAGAAATGACAGGGATTTAAAAAGAATTGGACGAGCCGTGATCCATGCTAACTACACGAGGATGACAGACCGCCACCAAGCCCTCTACCAATAGCTTCTTTAACCGCCGTTATCCTCACCCCATGGTTGCCTGTGCTCCCTCAGTCTCCTCCACTCCACAACATTGAGCTAGACCTCCACACTTCAGGAGGAACATAAGACAATGATTGGAGAAGTTACTCTACTACTAAATAAAATGGACAAAATCTGGGGAGGACAAACAATAAGTAATATATATATTTGGAATTGATTATTACAAATAGTTGACATTCTCTACTTAAACATGAGCGAAGGAATTAAATAAATGACTTGTTTTTAGAATTCATATATATTCATTTTATGTTAGGTATAAGATAGCTTGCCCCTCACCCCACCCCACCATCCTACCCAACACACACACACAAAAAAAAATGTTTTGCATCTAGCTTCCAAGAAGCTGACCATTTGATTAGTAAAATTAAGACATGTGACTGAAGAGATAAAGATAGAGCATGTGCCCACTGACAAGAGAAAAAGCCATGATTCAAGTGGATAAGTATAATAAAATTACATGAAAGGGGAGAGTTCCGTAAATTGATGTCATTGGTGGAGTTTATTTGAATAGACAAACAGGAATAATCAAGTTGACTCCATTTCATGGTGACTTTATGTGAAACAAAATAAAACATTGCCAATTCTGTGCCACATTCATAATGATGGGTATATTTGAAATGATTGCTGTGGGTATTGAATATATCAATTCTTTTCGTTGAGGGTTTACATTATGTTTTTGTTGACATTCTATTTCATTAAACATCCTTTGCAGACATTTGGTCTTTTCCCAATGATATGTCCACAATAATCTAGCCACAGTTCGGCCTGTGTTGCTTGTGAGACTGTGATCATTGTTTCTTCTAAGCGTGACTTGTTCATTCTGGCAGTGCTCAGTATGGTAAATATTCTTCGCCCACACCACAATGCAGATGCATCAGTTCTCCCTCTGCCTTCCCTTTTCATTATCCAGCTTTCATATGTGCGTGAGGAAATTAGAAAGATCATGGTTTGGACCAGGCACACGTCAGTCATCAAAGTGTCATTTTTGCTTTCTATATAAAGAGATCGTTTACAGATTTTCCCAGTGCAGTGCATGCTTTGATATCTGGCCACTACTTCATGGTTATGAATAAATTAAAAAGCCAAACCTGTTGTCCTTTAGTCAATTCTGATTTATAGGGATCCTACAGAGTGGAGTAGAATTGTTCTGTTGGATTCCTAAGCTGTGTGTCTTTAGGGGACAAGGTTAATACACGGTCTTTAAGACATTGTTGACCTTTCAGTTAGCAGATGAGGGCTCAACCATGTGTCACCAGAGCAACTGTGTACATTTATACGAGGGGCTATCCCCTAAAAGAAATGGAATTGTGCTGAACGGGGCAGAGCTTACATAGTATGCATTTTCCTCACTAGGCGAACTTCAAACAGCTCACTCTGAGTTAGTGCACCCAGTGGCATTGCCTGGGAAGGTTCTCTCTTGTCACCATGAATTTTTTTTTGTAAAAGCAGTTTTACTGAATTCTTGTTTTTGTTATGACCTACTTAAGAGAACAGCGTGAGGCTATGAAATTGTATTTCCTTCTCAGGGAAAATGCCGCACAGACGGTTGTGATGTTGAACACACCTTATGAGGACATAACTATGGTGAAAACTCAAGCCTAGGAGAAGTTTTCTTGTTTCAAAAAAGGGAACTGTCAATTGATGACAAACCTCATTCTGGACATGTCAACTTCCAGGACAGATGAAAATGTCGATTTGTAGTGCATTTGGATTCGTTCCTCCAGGTCAGACTCTTAATCAAGTTTTCTGTTTAGAGCAGGGTTGCTCAAACTACAGCCCGTGGGCCACATGCAGCTCCCCAAGGACATTCTCTGGCCCGTCAGGTGTTTTTGCCACCACTGCCTGTCCTGCTTAGCAGCCGACTCGTCCAGTGTGCAAAGGAATTTGTTCATAGTTTTTTTTTAAACTATAGTCCAGTCCTCCAACGATCTGAGGGACAGTGAACTGGCCCCCTGTTTAAAAAGTTTGAGGCCCCCTGATTTAGAGACTCTGGAAAGATTGCATAACAGTGTGTGACCAAAAAACGGACTCATTTGTGGCAGATGGGGGCCTGGTTTTACCACCATGGTAATACACCTGCTCATGTTGCCATCTCAGTGTGCCAGTTTGGGGCTAAAAACAGCAAGCCTCTCTTGCCCCATGCACCTTACTCACCTGACCTGGCTCAGCGCAACTTTCTTTTGTTTCCATAAATGAAGGGGGACATGGAATGACAGCAATTTGATGACATAGAAGAGGTGAATTAAAAAATGAGGGAGGTGCTGTCATCCATTCAAACAGATGAGTTTGAAAAATATTTCCAAGAATGGAATCACAGATTCGACAAATGTATTAAGTGTAGTGGAGTTTACTTTGAAAGTGATAAGGTTGTTTTATAAAAACAAAAATTTAATATATAGCTTTGAAGAAAAAATATGGTGCTTTGGGGGGGTGCCCCTCGTAGATCTTGTTAAATTGATGGGAAATGTAGCAAAATCAGTCGAGTTCAGAAACTGAAAAAATATACTTTGTGTAGGTGGAGAATCAGATTGACCGAAGCAGGATTTTCATGTGGCAACTAGTGGATTAAATCACTAACAAAGGGCCAGATTATAATATCTAGAATTCTAGATAGGAGAATTTGACCTTGCTTCGACATGAATGAGTACCTTGGAAGCAAACTAGATATGAAGCTAGATATGTGCTCCATAATGAGCTCCAGGGCTATGAAACTGAGGCAGAGAGGTCATAGAGGATGATCCACAAATCATATGCAACATGGTCTGAGTCTAGGTTTCAGTGGCATCAACAAGTATAAAGAAAAATGAACAAATTTAGGAAGCTCTAAATCCTTTCAACAGACCTTAGAACCTAACAATGAAGTTAAATAGATTAGAACAGTATAGCCCCAAATACAAGACTATTAACTAATAAACATTACATCTGATAAAAAGTGAGAATAATGTGGTAGAGAATAAAATACAGGTATATTTAGAGGTTATTTTTCTTGCTTCTTTTTGGTGTTTTCATTGGAGGATTCCACATAATTCTTTAATCTTGACCATGTAATCCCAAATGGGGAGCTAAAATGACATGATTTCTCGCTAGTTATTTGACTTGAACTTAGCTGATTTTTGCTTAAACCTCTTAAAGATGACTGCTTCTCAGAACACACTTTATCCTGTATGAATGCTGATAAAAAGAGGTGATAAAACCCAATAGCACATATTCCCCATTTGTATTTGGCAAGCAGGAATAATGGAGGCTTTGGAAGATGCAGTCAAACTTGAGTGACTAGTCCTTACACTTACCTGGAAGATCCTGACTTTTGACTTAGCTGTCAATTTTTTAGGGTAACTTTTAAACAGTTTTATCAGATACACTAAGTAAAATCCAACTATTTAAATAAGCATTTGTTAAATGACATTCCATTACTTTTAAATATTGGACCTCTACTTTAAATAAAAAGCTCCCTCAAAGCTAGACAAATAAGCAACATCATAATAAACAGAGAAAAATTGAATTTGACAAGGATTTCATTTTACTTGGATCCAAACCAACTTCCATTGGAGGAGAAGTCGTTTGCATGGGGAAAATCTATTGCAAAATATCTATTTGAAATGTTCTAAAAAGGAGAAAAGCTATCATGTTAAATATTAAGCTGCACTTGATCTGAACCATGGAATTTAATATTGTCTCATTCCTTCGGAAAGCTGGACCAGGGAAGCTCCCACCGAACTCCCTGCCATAGAATTGACGCCAACTCAAAGCAACCTCAAAGGGCAGTAGCACCGCCCCTGTGACTTGGCAAGACTGGCATTCTTTGCAGGATTAGAAAGTCCTCTCCTTCTCCCAGGGAGCATCTGCTGCTTCTCAAACTGCTGACCTTTCTGATGACAGCCTAACGGTGACCGGGTCTCCTTGGACAATGAGGGAGCACATCAATTTGTTTGGGGACAATGTATAAGGAACTCTAAAGACAAACTGGTGTCTTTGAAGGATGATGTTGGCAAAGAAAATTAAGTCTTCCCTGGATTGCCAGAAGAAGGGGCCAATCTGCCTTGCACAACTACAAGCAAATAGCCCTTAGACGTTAGTAAGGTGAGGTTCAATCTCATGTACTTAGCACATGTTTGCAGGATGGACCAGTGTCAGTGAGAAAAAACAAAAACAAACCAAAAAACAAGCCCGGAAGGCCCCCAATGAGAGTATATAACACAGGAGCCACAACAATGGCTTCAAACTCAGCAATGATTGTAAGCATGATGATTCATCATGTTGCACATAGTACTTTTCTGGGTCAGAACTGACTTGTTGGAACCAAAAAGCAGTCACAGATAATGTTTTGGATGAAGTGTGCATCTGGAAAGACATATTTAGAGTAAGGTTAACTCGAGTTGGTTGTGCTTTTTTATTATAAGAAAATATTAAATTTCTTGTATTATTAAAGTTTCAGCTTTCATTAAGACTTATACATATTTATATATTTACACTAAATACTGGTATATATGCATTCATTAGGCATTTGCAGTTTATGTATATAGATGCATTTTGTGATAAAAATACCTCTTAATTTTAATATTTAGTTAATTTATTCTCTAGATGACACTATTCCATTAAAAGGGTCCCTATCCATGTTTATTGGGGTCAATTACGTTTTATTATTAATTGTTCACACAAGTATTAGAGAATATATGTAGTGTTGGGCAATATTATAATACATGCAGCATTAGAGTATCTATTAATATTTTGAAACTAACTCAGCTATTTCAAATTATTTCAGATACAGGCAATGTTCCAACAGACATGAAATTGGAGTTCACCCAACAAAAGAGAGGCTACAAATCCACTTAGCTAATTAACGGAGCTTATGTTCAGCAGCAGGTTTAATTCAAAAGACTGACGTTAACACCAATGTTTTAAAAATTAGCCATTATGATACTTTGAAGATTTACATTGTGTTTCTACATACAAGTTTTAGTTCATAAATTGTTGTAGTCAGGACATTGTCGCTTTAAATTTTGAGCTCATAATTCATGTTATCACAGTAGGAGAAGTTGGCAATACTTCTAAATTCCTGTGTAATTGGCCATTTATCTGTGTTCTGTTCCTCATATGCTTGAACTACAGCTTTGCTTTGATAGCTCATCGTGAAGGGTTACCCTGTCTCCATTTCTGACGTGATTACTGTGGACTAGTTCAGAGCCTTTAGTCAATGTTGCATGGAACTAAGAGCAGCAGTCTATTGGGTGAAATTGTTTGTTTGTTTTTTCAAATGTCTTTGTTTACATGACTCTTTGGAAGCACAACAAGGTTACTCCACCTTCTTTGTGGAGGGTTGTGCTGACTCAGAATCCATTTACTGACGCGACAGTGTTTATTTATTTATTGTTTGGGGGTGTGCTTGGTATATATTTTTTTCGCTACTTTGCAGTAAGATACAGATTTTCATGTGTGCCATAAATATTAGTTTCTACTATAAGCTGTGAGCAAATATGCAAATCCCCCAGCCACCGTGACGTATATTTAAATCTCACATATACATTTGCTGAAATAATTATGCTGCTTTTCGAATTTCCCCCAAAGTGATGTACTTGGTAGTGACCAACACATAAAGTGGAATCTTTCTATATACAAGAAAATTATAGTTAAACTTTGACTTGAATGTGGTAATATATAAAGCAAACAAATATATGCTTGCCTTTTAAATCAGGCTATTCTCCCACGTGCTAATCTGCAAACTGTGGAGAATCACAACGGGCATCTCTCTCATTATCGCACACGTTCCGGAGCTGCTATAGACGCTGGGGGCACTTGGCTGGTACAACATGGCCAAGCCTCATAAGAGCTTTTTCGACTTTTCTAGTAGAGGTATAGGAAGGTTAATGGGTTTTTGGTCAGGAGTATTTAAAACCATTTTTTAAAATTACATTTATAATGTCCCAGCTGACCTATTAGTTGTCCTATTAGACTTAAAGTGATGAGAACAGAAACTGGAAGTCATAACCCGCCTCCCAGCAGTTGCCAGGTGTGATGCTGCTACTGAAGGAGATGCCTAAGAGCCCACAGCATGTGACAACGGTACCCCTGCCTAGAAACTCTTAATGATGTAGAAACTGATTAAAGGAGACTAAGAGAAAACGAAGTTACGAGGGAATATAGTTCAGTTTCTGTTTTTTTAACGAAAGATAAACCATGGTTGGTTTGGGGTGAGAAAACATTTTAAATCTTCAGCATCAAATTGCACCTTATAATTCTAGGCTACAACCACATTAACACGATTATAGGTTATCTATTCAGACTCATAAAGCAGGCATTTTGTAATCGCCTCCTATAATTATGTTCAATTTGCCATCTTAAAACTTCTTTCTTGTGAAAAAATTCTTTTTTATTCTTTTAAAGTTTAATTTACAAAACTCATGGTATAATTGCCTAACTTACAGAAGTAACAGCAGCAAAATATAGCCCTTAAGTAACTAAAAATCAATCACACCATTTCAGTTAATAAATAGCCCTAGTTTCCTGGCAGGGAAAGAGAAGTAAGGTGATCAATGGAGAGCAGGCAAGGTATGGGGATAATTTATTTGTAGTCAAATAATATGTTTGCATATGTGATATGCCAACAAAAAATAATGACAGTTTCCTAATGTAGAAAAAATCTGCATTATAATGCATAAGGGAAGTAGAGTTGTTTGTAATCCTTCCTACAATCTTAAGGGTGATAGCTACATTTTTAATATTTTCATATATAGTGATTTGCCCTCAATATAAAATATGCAATATTTAGATATTTGGTTATTTTTGCAGTCTGAAATTTTTTTTTTAAAAAAGAGCGACTAGTGTCCCAGTACTTACTTTGTGAAAGTTCATTATTTTGATCTAAGAAAGAGAATGTCACTGTAAGAGTGTCCCCCTCATGACACATAGAGGCTATCACAGAGACAATAGCACCGCACCATCCCAAACATGTGCAAAAGACAGGGAAATGGAACAGTTCTGCTGATACAAAGCCTACAACTCTGGCAAGCAGGGAGAGATGGCCTGGTGATTGCGCAACATTTTTCCTTCCATGAGGGAAATTCAGCAGGTGATATCCTGCACGGAGAACCTTCCTGTTGGGATATTTCTATTTACCCAAGTAGTAGAAAACCCTCAAATGCTATAAGATACCACACTGCCGCAAATATATACCCCCAGACTGAGATATTCTCCATTTCTCAATGAAGGAATTTTAATATACACAATTTCTATGCATTTTCATGTCAAAAGTAATACTTGTGCATTAAAATGGGTTCAATTAAGCAGAGATTTGCAAAGTCAATAGTGAAATCAGCCCAACTCTCATAATTAATCACATTCTGCAGAAGTAATGGTTTTCTGAATATCTACTCAGCCATTCTTCCTTGCCCCACCATAAACATGCACACACATACATGCATGTGCTTCTTGTTTGGTGCTCTCTGATTGATAGCAACTCTGTGCACACCAGAACGGAGCACTGCCCCCTCCCATACCTACCTCCCAATAATGGTGCTCATCATCTTCTGGCTCGATATCAGATTTTATTCTGCTGCTATTTATAAGGTTGTCACGGTTCAAGTTTTTCAGAATTCCACCAGCTTCTTCTTTCTTGTCTTTGTCTGGAAGCTCGGCTGAAACTTGTGCCCCTAGTGATCTTTTCAAATATGTGAGCCAGAACTCCCAGCGTTGGACAGCTCACGTGCTGACACACTGACAGATGAGTGGTCGACATGCACAGACACACAGAAAATATCTAGATGCAAACAGTCTTCGCACCGTTAAAGGGCTTCCCCAGTCCTCTTGTTTCTCTTTCTAGTCTGCTATGGGCAATGTTTAATTTCATTTGTATTCCTCATTTGGCACGTGCTATTCCTTACATATAAATTTATCATATTTTATTTGGTAGTTCTGTTCATAGACATTTGCCATTTTAAATATTATGTAGTCAAAATTGTCATCCCTACATCCTAATCTACTTAGACTAGTATTGAATTGGAGTATATTCCTACAGGTTAATTGCCTGGCTAAAAAGTGCTCATCTTTTGCTACTCGTTTTGGATGACCAGTAGTATCATATGGCTCTCTAAGCAGTAGGACCCCTTCTAATTGAAATTCTTAGTAACCATGTGGGTTCATTCTTCTTCAGCCACACTTTGACAGGTCGGATGTTAGGACATTTCATACATGCTCCATAACAGAGCTGTATACCATCTGGCCTACTGTTGCTACCATTTGAAGCAAAGAACTGAAATCTTCGGACTTTTTTTAATGTATGGAGAATGGCTGATTAGTGCACTTTTAATAAGGGAATTCTTCTTGGTCATGATAAGGGTTTCTAGAATATACTAACAGTAGTCTACTCAGGCATGGAGCATCATTAATCAGACATGAAGGGAATTCCTATTTATTGAGTGAGATAATGGAGTGAACAAGGAGAAAAATGAAATATGTAGGGTAAAATACAGCTCTTACAATTAGAAAAATATCTATACTTTGCACATCCATAAACACATGGACAAAGTTAGCCAAAGTAAGTGTAGAAGTGCCAGGTGAGATCTCTGAGAGTACAATATATGAACTATGTACAATGTATTCTATATAGTGATCGCCTATAGAAGACCCCATGTCCCTAGTTCTGGTAGCATGCTGGTTACGCATTCAGCTTTAACTGTAAGGTCAGCAGTTCTAACCCACCACTCTGCTGGAGAAAGACAGGGATTTCTGTTCACATAAAGAGTCACAGTTGAAACTCATACCCATGGCTGAGCTGGTTTTCCTGTTTTGGGTTTACCTCTAGTCCCATTGAAAGCTTGCTGCTTCCAAACGCACGTTCAAATACAATGTTTCCTTCTATTTTTCCTTTTCTTTGGTGAAAGCATAGCCTCCAATGTAGTGATATTATGCTTTGAATTTCCATCATCCCTCTTTCCATGAGAAAAGGAAATTTCAGGAGAATGGAAAGAAGCCTCAGTAGAGCCTCAGTAGGTTTGATTACACAATCATGACCCCTAAGCAGAGAGAGCGGCAGCCTTACAGGCAATAGTCTCAGCAAGAGGCAGCACAGCCCTGTCACTCCTTCAATCACGGGAATGCCAAACCTGCGCAGACAATACTGTTTGATTTCAAGAGGTAGCTAGCATTAGACTTTCTATGTTTTAATCTCTTCTGATGAAATAAGTATCAGTAATTTAGTGTTTCATATCACATTACTGAAATTTCAAGGCAACTCTTCAGTCAGTTATTTTTATAAGATTTTTATTTGTGCTATAATTCTAAATTCTATGTCTATCCCAGCTTGTATGTCCACATATAAGTCCTAGCTTCTATCTATCTATCATCTATCTACCATCCATCTATCTATCATCTATACATTTCTGTGAATGTTCCTTATATCAGCAATGTACAGGTGTTTTTTACAGTTGATAGATGAATATAACGTTCTTTCCAGTCCTTTTTACGTGATCATTGAATGCCTGTGCTGTGACATGGTCTAAGTTCAAGGTTGTCAAACATTGGTGTGGATAAGAATCCTAGGGAGGCCTGTTATCTACATGGATTCTCACGCCTCTCATCAGAACTTTTGAGCATCATTTCACACTTGGGGCCATCTGTGTTTTTAACAAGAGGTCCTCTGAATGCAGATTTGAGATCCTCTTCTGCATACTTAAAAATCACCACTCTCCCAATGCAACAATTTGTTTTTCTTATTAAATGGTGTTTATAGCCTTGTTAAACTGTTTCACATTCATTGCTAACAAAGGAAGGTTTTCCAGTGATAATGAAAATGCTTTGAGTTTAAAAGTATGGCAACTTATGAGTTTCCTAAATGGCTGGCTTTCTTCTAATATTTGTAGTATATATTTCACTTATTTGTATAATAGGTAGCTTTAATAACTAATCAAGCGAATATGCATTTCATATGAATATAATTGATCACACTTTCTGGCAAGTTATCAAGTGAAGTATGTAATTGATTCAGGAAAAAGTATCTGAGGATATAGTATAATAGGGCTTATTAGCGTGGGAGCAAGGGGACCAGCTTAGATAATAGAAGGCTTAGGGCATTTGGCATCTAGATATATGAGCAATCTAAAATAAATATTAAAGGCTGTTGCTAATTCACTTTTTCCTCCAGTGAAAAGGAGGTCTCAGGTGCAGAATATGAACCCAATCTTACTATTTAAGTGATTTTAGCAAAAAAATATCAAATGTGTTTTATTAGGGGGAAGATAAAAGTAATTACTCAGTCAAGACTCTGAAAATGAGAACTTACATGCCAATAGAAGAACCATTCAAGATCCAAAAAGAAACCTGCAAAATTATTTTGTATGAATTATTAAACACTTGATTCCAGAGGCAGCATCAGTAAAACAGATGAAGAATGGAATCGCATGGAGCGACAGTTACAAATGTAATTTACTTGAGAAAAAAGTTTTCTAAAACTGAAGCCCAGTTAGAGTGAAGTTGCTTTGATGTTATTGAGCAACATAATTCAAAGAGTTTAGTAGGCATTAAAAACACAAAAAGAAATCCTCATATAGTTTTGTTAAACACTTAAAAAAATGCTTTGAGCAAGCCTTTCTTTCTTCAGTCTGACTTGATGACCAACCAACTGAGTTCTACATGATGAGTAAAAATCTGTGCTTTAAGGCGTTCTTATGGGGGAGGAGGTCAGACTGACCAGAAGGTGAGAGTGAGAAGGGGTAACCCACCCCAAACGGGGAGGAAGCTCTGCTGGGCTGAGTTTCTTAATACTTATTTTTCCTGCTGAACATCCAGCAACTCTGAGTTAATGCGCCCAGTGACGTTGCTTGGGAAGGCTCCTTCTGGTTACAGTGAACTTTTTAATAAAAGCAGTTTTGTTCAAACCTCGGTTTTTTGTGATAATCTTTTTAAGAGAACAGCATGTAGCTATGAAATTTTGTTTACTGCTCAGGGGGGACAATGTTGCAGAAACTGTTGTGAGGTTGAACTGAACTTATAACGGCAGCTCTATCGGAAAATCTTAAGTGTATGAGTGGGTTTCTCGTTTCATAAAAGGTGAAATGTTGATTGAAGACAAATCTCATTCTGGATGTCCATCAACTTCCCAAACAGTCAAAAATGTCTACCTGTAGTGCATTTGGAGTTCATTTCACCAGGTCAGACTGTTAATCAAGCTTTCTATTTAGAAGTTGTGAAAAGACTGTGTAATAATGTGCAACAGAAAAGGTCTGAATTGTGGCAGACAGGGGACTGGTTGCACCACAATGATAATGCACTCGCTCAGGCTGCCATCTTAGTCCACCAGTTTGGGCAAAATTGCATTCCTCTCTTTTGGCAAAAAGTATCCCTTCCTTGTCCCAAGCATCTTACTCACCTGACCTCTCTCGGTGAAACTTCTTTTTGTTTCTGTGAATGAAGAGGAACTTGAAAGGCCAGCGATCTGAAGACATAGAAAAGGTGAAGGGAAAAAATGTACTCAGTGTATGTGAGTACTTTGGAGGTGATAAGGTTATTTTGTAAAAAATAAATAAGTCAATACAGAGCTTTGAAAAAAAGTCTGGATTTATTTTTTTGGGGGGTGGGATACCCCTTCATATTCAAAGCAATAAACCTTGCAGAGCAGAATTGGAGAATACTGCAGAAAACCAATGTATTCAAAAGAGAAATAATCTGAGTTTACCTTTTTAGGAAATAGGGCCAGGAAGAGACTTACATGCTTACCCCGGCAGCGAGTTTGAAGATGGTCTTATTGGGACAATAGCTTAATGCTGATGGCAAGAAATGCTAGGTCGAGAATCATAATGAACATATAATCTGTGTCCAATAACAGTGTGTGTTTATACTTAATCGAAATGATATCAGGAAGGCAACAGAGTTGTTATCACAGAAATTGGTTTAAACCCTTGGTGGGCCACTTTCCCAGGAGCTTCCGTATGGAATGCAGTCAATTCCATTTCCAGTTATTGGCCTGTAACCTGCCATCTCATCTTCATGTCTATATGGATACCCAAACTGGGGTTATCTCTCCCTATGACTATTATAATTTGCTACTGGCACTTCCCTCATTTGCCGCTGTCACACACCATCAAGGGTTCTCCTTTAAAATACAAATCCAATCACATCCATGACTGAAACTCATCAATGGCTTGTGATTGCACTAGCACACACTGAGTCTGATTTATATGGCTTGCATAAACTAACCCCTCCTGACCTCCCCAGCTCTTACTAGATGACTCTGCCTGTCGCTGGTCTTACTGATGGTCTCACAAACTCTGCCAAGCATTGTGTCCTCTCAGTGCTTTTATGGATACCTTTTTCTGTCCTTTCCTTGGAATGACCTTTCACTTTCCTTGTTCATGAGTGAATATTTCCCTACTTGGAAAAAATCAGTTTAAAAACTAAGTCACTAGTATTCTTCTCATAGGACTTCGTCCTATTCTATGATAGCCTGTGCTACAAACCTTTGTTATAATGCACACCCTCAGAAGACACTACCGTGCGGTCCACTCCTGTGTATATAGCACATCTGGAGCCTGGCAGATAGTATATACTCAATAAACATGGATTGACAAAAGTGAGGTCAAGGAGTGAACAAAAGCAATAAGTCGATGCCACTTTCTTTTTTTATATTATTTTTTAGTAAATCATTTTATTGGGGCTCATGCAACTCTTATCTCAATCCATACATACATCGATTGAGTAAAGCACCCTTATACATTCATTGCCCTCATCCCTTGGGTTCCTGGAATCAGCTCCTCATTTTCCTGTTTTTCATTCCCCTCCCTCCCCACTCCCTCCTCCCTCATGAACCCTTAATAATTTATAAATTATTATTTTATCTTATCTTACACTGCCTGGTGTCTCCCCTCACCCACCTTCCTGTTGCCCATCCCCCAGAGAGGAGGTTACATGTAGATCCCGAGATCGGGTCTCCCTTTCTATACCCCTTCCCTCCTGGTGTCACCACTCTCACCGCTGGTCCTGAGGGGTTCATCCATCCTAGATTCCCTGTGTTTCCTGATCCCTACTGTACCACTCTGCTTCGATACCACTTTCTGTGGACCTCTCCTGCAGAGGGAGAGAGACTAATTTTCATATAGAGGGAAACTCTGCTAATAGGCCTATGCACTGTGGAAACTATTTCCATTTGCAAAAAGTGACTGAATATAAATATTGATAGGGAATTCATAATTAAATTTTTTTAGAATTTATAATTTTTGTGACAATCTATTCAAATGTCTATAATATTGACAGCAGCTTTATATCATACTACATCATATATATTGTCTATGGGTCAGGTTTTTTCCAAGCACATCAGTGGTTTCTTATGTTAAAAAATTTAGACTTACACAATTCTATGGATACATGAATTTCAAGACCAAAGTGAAAGGCTCATCATTAAAACCCTAAAAGCACTTTATTTACACTACTCATTTGACAATTGTCATGCTTTATTTCTTGTTAGAGATATTACTTAGTTGTTTTATTTAAATGACTGGCTTAGTGGAAAAGAACTCTAGAGATTGAGAATTACCTCTTATGAATCTTTATATGTTTTATATTATGAAAAAAAATTAAAAACACCTCATTTGCCTCCAAAATATCTTACACCCTTTGTTTTTAAAGTTATTTTAAGTGATTTTCTTGTTCTTATTCATGTAGCCTTTTAACTAAATTATTTAGTCTTCCTTGATATAAGAAAACGATTAGCATTAAGGAACTCTGATGAGCTCTGTTATTAACCAGTAAAGCACTGTGTTGTTGTGAATTACTTGAAATGGCCCTTCTTAGCCATTGCCTCTGTGACTCTCATCAAAGGACTGGGTCAGCCCATGCATTTTGGGTGTGTTTCCTCTCTTCCTGATGGGTAAGAGAGAGTGGGAAAAGATGCTGATAGAATTATATCTGTGAGTTGTAACAGGATTAATGTGATTGTAAGAATTTGGAACTCTTATGGATTGGTCAATTTTTCCATCTTGCTAGATATAAAATGAGCCATCTCAGAAGTGAGAGAGGGTGATTGTACGACCACTGAAGTAAGGAAAGCATATTGTTTGAACGCACAGAGCCATGCATGCAGAACCTACTTGATTTAGAGACAGGTACAGAAAGCAGTGACACTAAAGAAGGGGCAAAGGAAAGGCAGCAGCAAATTTTGAGCACCAGAGAGTGTGATAGATAAGCTTCATGGCCTGCAGAAAGAAGTTAAGTACCTCTGAGCAGGAAGCTTGTTTGAGCAGGGTGTTGCCTCTGGGATCTTACTTGGAAAACATAGTTACATATGACCTTAAGTCTATCCACTGGAATGTCAAGAACATTTAAAGAATAGTTTGCTGTGTTGAACACTAATGACAGACAATTTGATCCTCTGTGGGGGACATCAAAACATCATTCAGGAAGACAGCAAAAGGTCATTTAAGAGAAAGGGAAGGGGGGGGATATTCAACGTGGATATCAGAAGAGGGTCTCAATCATCAAGTAGCCAAGGCAAGTGGAAGAACTGATGAAGTAAAAGAGTCAGACATAAAACTCCAAAAGGAAGTTGAAGAAGGCAAAGAAAACATCATAAAATGTGCAAAATCTACAGTTAGAAGAACAAAACGGAAGAACACGCTGGACATATCTGAAACCAAAAGATATAAAGGAAAAAATGAAACCTTGAGTTGCAATATTAAAAGATTCTGTTGACAAAACAGTGAATGATGCAGCAAGCATCAAAGGAATGTGGAAAGAATAGAGTCACTGGACCAAAATTGAATTCATCAACGTTCGCCATTCAGGAGGCGAATTGGTACAAGAACCAGTGGTACTGAAGGAAGAGGTTCAAGTTGAACTGAAAGCATTGGAGCCAGCAACAAGGCTCCAGATTTGATGGAGTACCAAGAAAAAGGTTTCCAAAGGCTGACGAAGCACTGGAAGCACTTACCCAAACTCACTGCCATCAGTGTTGCTGTCTCGTGGCAACCCTATATGACAGGGTAGAAACATCCCTGTGGGTTTCTGAGACTGTAAAGAATCCCATCTTTCTCACAACTGACTGGAAGAGATCCATATTTGGACCCATTCCAAGAAAAGTGACTCAGTCATAGGGTAAAATTGAGGTTAATATTATCAATATCACATGCAAGCAAAAGTTTGCTGAAGATCATCCAACAATGGTTGCATCAGCACATTGGCTGGGAGCTGCCAAAGCCTCAGGCCGGATTCAGAAGAGGATGTGGAACAAGCAATATCATTGCTTGATGTCAGATGCATCTGGCCTCAAAGCTGAGAATACTAGAAAGCTGTTGACTGGTGTTTTTGACCAGGCCAAGGCATTCCACTGTGTGGATCATAACAAACTATGTCTAACTTTGAGACAAACTCCAGAGCACTTCACTGCTATGAACTGGTACATGGACCAGGAGACCGAGATGTGAATGGAACAAGAGAATACGATGTGGTTTCAATTCAGGAAAGATGTGTGTTCCGGTTCAATGAACTGTGACCTGAACTTTCCTGATGATAAATTTTCATCTGTTATCTTTCCTAATAAAGCCTATAGGTGTGAGGATGACGTAGGAGTTCCGTGTGGCCATGGCAATGATCAAGCCCAGTGGGAGAGAGGTGGCGTCAGAATTGGTAAGAAGGTTGGAAGACATGCTGGACTTTGACCACCTTGATTTCTCCCTTTGGAAAATGAGCCTGATTCTCCTTCCTCTGTGTGAAAACAAAGGTGGTCAGAAGCCCACTTCTTGCCCCGTTAACAAGCAAATACATTTACTTGGACTCTCAATGGAGAGAACCATAGCATCTATAATCTATGAGCATTTTCGTTTCATTGGAATCCTCTCAGCACTTGTTTTGTTTGCTTGATTTATTTCACTACTTGATATCTCTAGTACAACGCTAAAAATGAAAAAGAATTCTTAACAGCAGTTGTTTCAGAATCCGCATCACATTTTGGATACTGAGTTTTGATTGAGGCCCTTTACCAAAGTAACAAAATTTATTTTTTTCTTTTAATGCCTAACATTAAAGAATAAACAAAAAGAAAGTTAATTATATACAAAACAAATATTTTTATTTTGATCTGTTCTAATGATCATGTTTTTCTTCCTTGTTTAAAATTCAATTATTTTTATTAAAAGTTTTATCCTGAAACAATCCTACTTTTGTCATGACATAATTTTAGTATCTTTTTAATTTTGAGGGGGAGTATAAAAGTTAATTTGTAACTTTTTCAGAAAATATTTTCTTCAACATGACCCATGATTTTTCTTTGCCATGTTATGTTTGACTGGTATATAGATTAGTGTAATTTCAGACTCAAAAAGTATAAGACAACTCTTTTTTTCTTTTAAATTTCAGTAAATAGCATTTATTTCTTTGTCTAGAACATAATCATCTTTTCTAAATTTCATTTATCTTAGAACAAAATGTATCAGGTTAATTATTCATTATCTTCATATTTCCACTAAATTGACACTTTTATTATTTTTATTTCTAAAGGAGGCTCTTTTAATTTTAGTTCTACTTATTTTTAGTAAATATATAAAATTGTTCTCTAGTTTATTAGTATTTTCACATCTGCTTTTTCTCTTTTGACTATGTTCTATTTTTGTGTACTTTATGTAAGAAAGAATATGTGGTCTGCCTGGATTTTTTTCCTACAAATTTTAGTTTATTGTATTGTTCATTATCTCCCTTCTGAAACTTAATTCTTAGCTTAATAATTTTTATGCACAATGTTTATTGAGAGAAATTTAAGCTAGAAATCTCCATCTCGACCATTTTGTTTTACTAATGTGAATTGTGGTATGGAAGGTTTTCATTGACTTCATTTTTAGATATTGCTTAATTTACATTTATTTCCTTGAACTATGAATCATTTGTTGTAGACTTTCCGATTTTAAAACATATTGATAGATGGGGATTGATTTTTATTTTAAATTACATTACATTGTATGATTATGTTATGTAATGTGGAAATTTCCTTTTTGAAAATAGTATGTAGATAGTCTTTTTACATAGCATGGATATCATCTAATTATTGCTTATAATATTCTATGTATGAGCAGTAGATGTTAGTTGACATGTTTTCTGTCTTTCTTCATGTTTTATGTGTCATCATTCCTCCTGGTATATCTTATAGTCACTATATACCGCTAGTTGATTTGACATTGTTGGTAAAATCTAAGAACCTTTCTTTCTTAAATGGCTAACATAATCGTCTTTTAGTATTTCTAAGCAAAAACAAATGAAGCGTATCACCATTTGATCAATTCCAACACATGTCCAATTCATGTCTACCTCTTGTTCAAGCACAGAACTGCTTTACAGAGTTGTCTTAGCTCTGGTCGTTATGAGAGCAGCTCTTTCTTTCCCAGGGCTGCCTTGTAGCTCCAAGCCACCTATCAGTAGGTTAATGACAGAGTGCAAATTGTTTTCACTCCCAATGGACTACTGCAAATATATCTAACTTTTTGACTGTCATCTCATTAGAGATTATTTTATTAAGTATATTTTAATGAAATTTCCTTTTTGTGTACAATATTTTATATTTGTTTATTCCATCATTTTTTGAGGTTACAAATCCTCTTACTACTTTTTTATGGTTTCTCTTACAATTGTGAGATTCACTCTTAATGTAGTAAAAAGTTAATCAGCACTTTTATTATTTCTTCCAACAAGGCAAAGATTTTTAAATCTCTTAATCATGTCTCTCAGGGTTATTATTTATCTAATATTTCACCATTTGGCATGAGAAGTGTCTTTGTCTTCTGACCTATTTACTAGTTGATAGAAATTCTGCTGTCAGTTAAGTTTCACTGCTTTGATTATAATTTCCAAGTACTCCTAGTTATTTTAAATTTTTTATCTTCATCTTATATGATCCATTTTCACCAAGTGGTCTAAGGACGAATTTTAATCAAATTTTGATTTGTTTCATCAAGCTGAAGAATCTAGAATTTCTACTATGGACTTTTCTCAGAAAATGTATGTATATTTACATCTGTACATATATGTATATATTGCATTTATATAACAATATGGACAATCCTAGATGGCATATCTCTGGTTCTACCTAGACTATCTATTAGAGATAAAATGACTTTTCTTTTTATTTTCATGTCTTTGCTTGCCATTTTCCATCATTTTATCAAAACAAAATTTATTCTGATTACTCTCACAGAGCTATATTCTAGTTTATGATATAATATAAAGTTTTATTCAATGTGTTCCTGACTCTTCCAGTGGGCTTAGATGGAATATAGTTTTATATTTATAATTTTAAATATTTGTCTCTTTTCATCTTTATCTTTATTTGTTCTGTTAGTCTTTATATGTAATCATTTAAGAGCAACCCCTTTGATGTTGAAGAAAATCATCTGTCATCTAGGATTCATGTCAATTCTGATTCACTGGATGGCCGGTATTCCTTCAGAGTAGTGTGCTTACTCCTACCATTCAAACACTTCTCCCTCCACGGAGGGCCATGCTCCCCATGTTGTAAAAGGATCCTTATAATATACTTCTACATTTGTTTTCCTAAAGAACCCAGTGATTTCACCAGCTTGGAGAACTATTTTATTCTCATTTCTCAATTTAGAATCTCTTGTGACATAGTCTGTATAAACTGGATTTCAGCGTGTGCTTGGTGCATAGCTGGGGCTTCGGTTCTCAACGAGAGCCAGTACAGATGTAAACCTTTCTAGCTGCTTCCAAAGCATGGCTGACGAAAAGTCCGTGTCCTCTTTGAGGAGCTTGTACGATTTGGGTCGATTCCAGCTTCTGGTGACCTTAAGTGTATGAGAGTTAAAACCACAGTGTTTTACTCCATGGTGTTTCTGTTCATCTTTTACACGTAAACCACCAGGCTTGGCTTCCAGGTTGTTTCTGGGAAACCTCAAACTCCCAACTTTTTGGTTGGCAGCCAAACCCACTGCCACTGAGTTGAATCCAAGTCCCAGTGGCGCTTTAGGAACATGAGAACTGTTCTTTGGGTTTAGAAGGCTGTGGCGCTTTCAGGGAGCAGACAGCAGTATCTTTCATCCTTGGATCCAAACGCCTACATTAGCTCTGTGCTTTAGCCATTGTCACCACTCCGGACCTCCCCTTCAGAGACACGTCTGTGTGGACATTAAGCCTAGTCCCCAGCCATGGGGACCTTTATTCAAGTCTATACTCTTTGTTCTTCTTGCGGACTAAACTCAGATTTTACCAATCTAGCATAATTTTCTCCTTTACTACTAAACCTCCTCCTGCCCTTTCCACCACCTCTCTCTCTCTCTCTCTCTCTCTCTCTCTCTCTCTCTCTCTCTCTCTCTCTCTCTCTCTCTCTCTCTCACACACACACACACACACACACACACACACCAACACACCTACTACCATCAATTCGATTCCAACTCACAGTGATCTCACAGGATAGAGAGGAATTGCCCAATAGGATTTCCAGGCTGTAATTTTAGAGAAGCAGACTGACACACCTTTCTTCCATGGGGTTGCTCATGGGTTTGTGCCACTGACCTTTCGGTTAACAGCTGAGCACTTTAACAACTGTGCAATCACAGTGGTTTCCTTCACTTGTAGAACAGGGATTATTGTTTTCCAGTATATCTATGTACATATGTGCAATGCAAAGAATTGCCCAATATGACCCTTTTAGCCATAGTCTTTATGACTCACCAAATAATTGGGTGGGACTCTGTAATCATGGTGCTCGCGGCCAACCTAGGGCATTAGACAACTTGCTGTGAATGCAGGTGAGGTTCAGAAACCTGTCACAGTGAAGGTTATGAGTCAACTTGGCTGTGTTGTGGTTTCCAGTTGTTTGGCAATGATTGATGATGAAAATGGATAATTATGTAATGATATGCTCATCTTCTATTTTGTAATCTATGTAATTGTCTTTCCTTTTGTGATGTGACTAGATCCTATGCTGCTGCTGATGGTCCCATTTGGCAGTGTTGTTGATTATGTGAATGAGGCAGGATTATGGGGGTATGGATCTTGAGTCACCACCTAATACAGCAGCAGTTCTCAACCTGTGGGTCGTGACCCCTTTTGGGGTTGAACAACCCTTTCACGGGGATCACCCAATTCATAACAGTAGCAAAATTACAATTATGAAATAGCAACAAAAAGAATTTTATGATTGGGGGGGGTCACCACAACATGAGGAACTGTATTAAAAGGCTGTGGCATTAGGAAGGTTGAGAACTGCTGTCCTAGAGGCTATGAATCAAGCCACTTTCCTTACCCCATTGGCGACCAACCTAACCACCTTTATTCAAGTTATGCTGTTTGCTCATGGTGAGTTTTCATTGTCTTTTTGAAATTTTCTATTCAGCTCTTCTAAATTTCATCATTTTTCTATTTGCTCTCTTTTTTTTTCTCCAAGAGTTTTGTTGACATATAATCCACATATCATACAATTCAATAATTCCATCACGTCAAGAAGACTTGTACAATCATCCCCATAATCAGTTTTATAAGATTTTCTTTATTCTTGTACTCATTATTAGCCCCCATTCCCCCACCCCCAACTCAATAGCCATGAATGCTGTGTTCTTGGTCTTAATCTGGATCTTGCATCTGGTTATTATCATCTTATGTTTGATTCTTGAAACAGCCAGCAGCCTGTCATTTAGCATGTCAACTTGGGGTTGTCTGCCCCTCCAACCATGTGTGTCAGGAGAAGTCTCCAGCCTGAACTTTGACTCCTGGAATTGGAAATTGTCAGCTTCCCTAACTGTGAGCCATTTCTCAGCCATTTATGAGATCTGTGAGACATTGCAGCGCATTACAAAACCCAAAGGTTGGGGACTGAAGGAAGGAAGAGTAGTTGATAGTAGAGATGATGGAGTGTCACAGCGATTGGAAAAGTTGTACATTTGGGATATTGTTGAACCTCACCTTATGGGAACTAGCATTGTGTTGATCCTTTTAAAATAAATTGTCCAATTCTTATTTGTTACATGTTATACAGTATTTCTGTGTAGTGTGAGTACCTCAGCTCAGTCTACCATGTTTCTTGGTAACTCAAACAACAGGAGTTGTGTAATAATAGTCAGGGTTTTTTCCCTCATTGCAGCTGGGAGCCTCTTCAATGTGACTTCCCAACCCAATGTAATCATTACCATGGGATTCACATTTGAGGGTGGTAGGACTGGGTCCCGCTCAAAGGCTCGAGCCCCTTTCTTCTGCCTGCAATCCAAGAATTACAGGAAAACTTAGCAAATTGTTTCGATCCACAACCACACCGGTGAAAAGAAAATATGTCTTTTAATGTGTTAATTAGCCCTTAAATTTAAAATGGGAAAAATTTTTCCTCAAAGTACAAGAAGAAACCATAAATAGGTTTAGCTTTGCCATTGTGAGATGGGTGAAAGAACCCGTACTGCTTTAGGAACAAGACACGACCGGCTACAGTTCCCTCCAACTGTGGGGCTGGACAGCTTTTAACCTAGTCCACCATCCCCCTTTCCCCATGGGACTGCAGCCCCCCTTCCCCTGCTTAGCGTTACACATTCAAGGAACACACACCTACTCACCTACACAGAGACACGCACGAGGGGCCAACAAAGAAATACACCCCAAATGACGAGATGAAGGGGCGCCTTGTGTGCATGAGCTAGGAAAAGTGATATTGTTTCGCCTGCCTTCTCGCCTAAAGCTGGGCTGTCTCCTTGGAGCACAAGGGAAAGAGCGGGGGAAGGAGCGGGCGCGCTCTGAGGTGGGACGTGGCTGGTGTCGCTGCTGGCCAGCAGGCTGGGTCAAAGGGAATAGAACTGATCTGGGCTTGACATCCTTGCAGGAAATCGGTGATGTGAAATAAGCTGACCCCGCGTTAGGAGTGAAAACATGCTTGACAGGCTATGTCACAAACATGTCACAACCACGGTCCATCCCAATGTAGGGAATCCCTCCATGTGCCCAGCATGCCATGTGAAAAATGCCGATTTAAAAGGAGCTGGAATATATCAGCAGTAGCTATTTCTTATTCCTAAATTCTATCTTCTGCAAACAGTGTTATTCTGAGTTGTGACCAGGCAAAGGCACAATTACAAGAGGATGATTCAATTATACATGCAAATGTAGAGTGAGCAGATGGGAAGCACTAATATAAGGTACTTCGAAAAATATGTGGCCAAAAGGTATTAAGATATAATTAAATTTTTCCATGAACTTTCTGAGGCCCCTTTGTATGTTCACTAACACTGTAGAGCAGTGGTTCTCAACCTGTGGGTCACGACCCCTTTGGGGGACGAATACCCTTTCACAGGGGTCGTCTGATTTATAACAATAGCAAAATTACAGTTTTGAAGTAGCACAACTATAATGTTATGGTTGGGGCATCACCCCAACCTGAGGAACTGCACTAAAGGGTCACGGCATGAGAAAGATTGAGAACCCTGCTGTCGTTGTATGACTATTCACACAGAGGGGAGGGAAATTCCATTTCAGAAGCAACTGTTATATGCGCTACGGCAGCCTCTGTCATGTATAATGAGACAGATACTTCCACCTATAATTAGCCTCCTGTAGCAATCCAGCCACGATGAGCTAAATACCACCTTGCTCTTGGAGATTCATAGATATTCAATGGTATGTTTGGAGAGCCCATTGTATACAGAGTAGAAGTTATCTGATTATGGTAGATTTCCCCTTTCATTAACAAATATCTTATCCATATACAATCAGTATATTGACTACACATTTAAATATCTGAAAAGAAAATTATCTCATAATTCGACCACTCCAACACAACTAACCTAACATTAGTGCATTTTCCCCTTTATATCTCTTTGTGGAATTTTTTAAAAAGGACATATTTACTATAGGCAATCTCTCCGTTGCTTGGGTTTTTCTTTAAAGACCACATTTGTTGTTTTGGTTAATGCATGTACAAAATTAAAGGTACAGCAATGGTTTAAGAGGTTCATTTGTGGTTCTTGGAAAGTCTAGATCATCTCACACTATTAGGATGCTAAATTGTATATAAAACAGGTCAACCCTCCTGCAAGGCCAGTTCTAAGCACAGTGACAGCTCTTTGCCTTTTCTGAGTTAAATTGTATCTAAGAATTTAGCTTTTCCACTTCAAGAACTGACATTTCTTAATTTACTTATAATCCTTTATAACAGACTTTTAGCAGAGGGTATTGGTCTTTGTACCGGTTGAAAACTAGAAGTCCCATAGGAAATTGACTAGAACTATTATCATAGTTAAGGTTGCCTATCATTCTAATTATAATTCACATCAAATAATGAACACCTTGTTCAATAATATTTAATTCAAATCATGATGCTGAATATAAAATTACATATCGAGAGAATTCATTAGAAGTTTCAAAAGTAAGCTGAGTAAATGTGCCTCAGAGAATGTATTTGATGAATTTGTAAAAGTATTTAAATTAGATCTGTAAAGTATTATGAAAAATCCACAAGGGATGCACAATTAGGCGAATAAGCTCTTCAAGGCCAAGAGCTGCTGGGCATTCATTGTGAAATGCTTTCTGATATATTGTTTATGCAAAGTAGAGATACGGGAGGGAGAGCAATCATATACAACAAAGCAGAAATGCAGCAGAGGTGACGCCAAAAGTAATTGAATAAAAAGTAAGTAATTCACTCATAATTAGCTCTCTAGCCTTTGCCTACATATTATTCATATGTCACTGAAGTATTTTAATATGGGACAAATGGTTATTTAATTTATGCATGTTTTATAAAGTCCATAATGTATGAGCTTCATGAATAGCTCATTCATAAGCTGGTCCTCTTCCAAACTCTTATATGTCGGTTAGGCCACACCGAATCCACAAGTATGTAGTTTATAATACTTATACCAGTAAGAGCTGTAGCTATTTGAATGCTTAATATTTGAATGACATGTGAGAGCGTTTTTCACTTTTATTTATATTGTTCTCATGACCATATAATGAGGGTTATTTTAAAATTAAATGAATTTACAGGATTGTTCATTCACTCATGTATTTATTTCATTCACCCCACACCTATTCAGTGCAAACAATAGCTCAGGAATCTTGGTCCTCAGTTGTTAACTGAAAGGCCAGAGGTTTGAGTCCACCAGATCACCTGAGACGAAAGTCTCAGTGATCGACTTTCAGAAGATCGGCCTTTGCAAACCATATTGTATGTGGTTCTAAACTGGCCACGGAGTCTCTGTGAGCTGAAATTATCACCCTGGCAACTGGTTTTCACTTGATTAATTAATAGTGAGGAGCCACTGGTGATTACGAGGAGACATGGTTCATCTCCAAATGTAAGTTATCGTTTCATGGGACAAAGTAATTAGATAAATAGCCTCATCTAGAGTGCACATTGGAAATAATTTGAATGTGTTAAAGTAGAGATCAGAAAACTTATTTTTTAGAGGGTCAGAAAGTAAATATTTTGGGTTTGGGGAGCGATGGGGTCTCTGTTGCATGCGTTCAACCCTCCAGCTCTAGTGTAAAAGCAGCCACAGAAAATAAGTAAACGAATGGTTGTGACTGTTCTGATAAAGCTTTATTTACAAATAGTGGATTTGGCCCATGAGTTTTAATTTGCCAACCTTTGCTATAGACAAGTAATACAGTCATATAGACTCTGAAAGCATGAGAGAGAGAGAGCCTCCGGAATGGGAAGTGGGGTGAAGTGTGTCTAAGCAAGATATCTAAAGTGTTATGTAAAGAATTTGCAGTATATAATAAGAAGATATGTGGACAGCAGTGGTGTGGAGAAGAATTTTTAAAAGATATCAAGGCAGCAATATCTAGAACGTAGATCCTATTCCATGAGTGATCTATTATGATTCAGACTTTACAAATGAGGAAACTGAAGTTTAAAGAATAAAGTGGTTTACCATGAGGTGAAATTGCAGTCTTTGGGAATAAGTAAAAAGCATTATTTATCAGATAGTGCTCCGGTTCATATATGCACAAGTTTATTCCAAGCCACATGTTTCTGTGACTGCATATGTGTTCTCTAAGTAATGAACATGTGTGTTAGTCTCATTACAAAAGCAAACAAAAAACCCACCACTGCCAGCAAGTGGCTTCCATCTCCGAGTGACCCTGTAGAGAATGTAAATCCTCTTGAGAGTAGATAACTTCCACATTTTCTTAAGGAGTGTCCAGTGGGCTCGAACCTCCAGCCATGGGAATAGTCGTTGGCAGTGCTATGTCCAATCAGAACTATGTCATCCCAGAGGAGGTGCTGGATCAGTTACATTCAAAGCAGAGAGGTCAGTTCAGAGGGTATCAGAGATTGTTCGGGAGGATTCCCAAGGGATAATCTTGGCAAAATTTCCAAGGACACGGGGATTATTAGGGGAGAGGTTTAAGAAAACTGAAAACTGCCTTGGTCATAAAAAGAGCAGGGAAATTTTTTTTCTGAAGAATTCCCCTGACCCTCCTCCCCACAATCATGACCATGAACACCTGCTCATTCTTCAAGGGCAGTCGGCTGTCTAAGGAGCATGTGAAGCGGTGCTAGGAGAGGGCATATTACTCCATATACCCTGCAGCTCTGATCTTGCCCCTTCAGACTTATTTTGATCCCAAAACTCAAAGAACGTTTCAGAAGGAATACAAATTGAGTCCCTAGAGGACACCAAAGCTATTGTCTTTGTGTGGTATAAATATGTGTTCAGATTTCTTAGGGAAGGGATTAGAGAGAGGGGAACATGCCGTTAGAAGTATAGACCTAGACAGAATATATGTTGAGAAAGAACAGCTTAACATTTTTATACTGTTTAACAAAGGTTTCCATGATTCTATTGCAAGACATCGTGACTTACTGTAGTATAGTGCTGTAATTTCAAAGGCGTATCTTTTCATTTTGGCATGCTGCCTCATTGTGTGTAATAGACAGATATATGCAAGCACAATTGCTTTGCTCTCAGGGGGTTGCAATATATTACAAACGTCTTTGGACTTGTATCTACAGGGAAACATGAAATGTAAAAGCTATATTTTTGGCAGACTTACCGTGCCTAATTTCCTGATGTGACAAAGACCAGGAACAGATTCCTGAGGGAATGGTCACAGGAAGGTTTCTAAAAACATTTGTTATATTCCAAACCACTAGCGTCTATACACGTAATATATCACAAAGCAAACTTTACGGCGGGACAGACCCCTGTTGGTGATTTTGGAATGGACCTCGGGCTTCCATGTGTGAGAGTGATGTGTCTGGTGGTATGAGGCAGAGCTATGAGAGATTTACGGGACTGAAGTAAAAGGAGGGAACCACATAGCTTTCAGTCAGCAGCAGAGTTCACAGCCGGAACACATATACTATTCTTTTACACTCTATGAATAATCAAATATAGTTTACAAGCATGAAGATATACAGTTGTGACTTTACTTGTAAGGGTTTACATTTCACTTTCTGGTCTCTTGATCTCGTAAATGCTGCTTCAGATATTGGTTGCTTCTGTCTCTGATGGGCTGAATCCCAGTTTACAGGATCCTCACACTTTTGTGAAGTCCATCTGACTTGCTAGGAAGATTTTATTTCAGTAAAGTTAAATATCACACAAAGCCCACAAAATGCAATTAAAAACCAAATGATTTGTATTTTAATGCAGTATCTTAGAAGCATTATATCCTGACAGAATCAAGAAAAACCTAGTTTTGTAATTAAGGAAATGGAAAAGATGACAAGAAAATTGCTCTTTTATTGTTATTATTTTTAAAAATATAATACACATCCTGGCCTCAATGCATTCCTTGATGCAGTGAGATTGGCTTTAAAGTGGGCATTGCGTTTATTCAATGTGATCAGAAAGCTGAGAAGGGTCTGGATATGAACAAGAACAAGGGCCATAAATTCTAAGAATTGTCATTTTCCAGTTAATTCTCTTCTGAAATGAGGTTTTTCTTAGCTGTTAGGAAAGAAAGGGGCTATTAACTAGGCATTAACAAGCAATTTCCATTCCAATTTTTCAGATGAAAATGTTTGATTAAGGATCGTGTCTGCAGATATTTAGGGGTGTTACTCTAACCAAGTGTCAGAATTAAGAAGAATTTCCCATTAGCAGTTATCCCCTTGCCCACCGCATTGTTCCATAAGACACTTAGAACTTCTTTCAGATGGGCACTGAAGAGAGAAATTCATTGATGAGTACTTAGTGAGTGTCAATAAATAAAAACACATTGAAATCAGTTTTCCCATGGTGGTTATAGTCTCACTAAGTAAAATGTAAATATCTTAAAATATCCAATCTGTAGGAAATACAAGAACATGATAAAATATTAAATCCATGACATTTAGGTTTATAAGATAAATTTATTACTTTTCTTTTTCTTTACATATTGTTTACCACTTTAAGCCAAACATTTGGTTCAGATTGCCAATATAACCCTTGGTTCATGGACAGTGTTATCTTTTCTTTACAAAGATTGTTTTATTGACCTATCTTATTCTATCCTGTGACCACCTTGAGATAGTTTCCAACTGTGACAATGGAATGCCAATTCACTAAATGTCACTGCATTGTCCACAAAGGGCTGCACTCAGTAATGTCCCTGGACGCCCAGATGGCTTTGCAAGTGAAGAAAGACAGAAAAAGCTACCACCAGCTTTCTAAGCCTGAAGGCATTTCCTTCGTAACTCACGAGTTCCACAAAACACGTGAGGCATAGTCATAAATACCCATGCAAAATTTTTATACTTCTTGAAATATAGGAGCCAGGAATCTAGCTGTTACAAAAGACCCTCAGTATCCTTTATCCCTCTCTATTTCCATTCTTCATGCTTTCTTGCTAGGTGTAGTTAATTGGATGGCATGGGATTAAATCAGGTATTATGGAAGAATTAGCACAGACTGGGAGCCACACAGAAGCTGTGTCATGACCCACACGTCAGTAAGACTGGACTTCTCTCACTGGGCCTGGCCCAGAGCTAACAACAAGAATGTTTGAAACAGGATGGACAAATGGATGAACAATGCATGATCATCTTTCCTAATACGTTAAATATTTTTTTCTTCTAAGGAGGCTAGAGCATGCACCACACTGCATTATTATGGATCTATTTCATTTTGTTCTTTTGGTTTGGTTGGTTTCAGCTATGGTTGCATTAAATAGATAATAACTGGCTCAACAAAAGAGCATTAATGATAATAAAAATCTCAAAATACCAAGAATGCCATCAACAGACTGTGTGTTATGGTATCCTATAATATAGATTTCAATATTTAAAAATAGACAAGAGAGGATGACTTTTCTGTTTTCACATGTAAACGAAATTAGGTAGCCAATCTCTATTTTCCTTAACTTTGTAGATTTGTAGAGAGTAGCTAAAACAATAAAATAATGTCATTTCTGCCCTTGAAATTACATTCTTAGCTTCCAAAGCCCAAACACTGTATCATTGAATCTCCTTGTCTTTTTTTTTTTTCAAACCCTTGTCCAAGCTGTTCCTCTTCTGATGCTGCCCCTTTAGAAAACCAGGCAGTTCCTATCTTGGAAAGAGTCAGCACCCTTAACCTTCTTGTACAAAGTCTTGCTCTCTCACTGGCGAAACCATGTGGGGGCAGCGCAGGGAGAAGGTCGGGGTTTAAGTGAAAGTTCTCAGCCACCAGTGGGTTTCCCAGCCTATAGTAGTCACATGAAAAAGAACACTGCCAAGAAAAACAGAAGCATTACCCAGATAAATTTAGCCAAGTGGTTATTTGTGACCAAATAAATGACTTTTATTTTAAGCCACAAAGATATGAAGTGGTTTGTTATGCAGCAATAAATAATTCCAATTATGAGGCAGACTCTAAGGATGAGAATGAGTTAGCTGAGGAGTTGCGGGGCCTGAGGTCTGGGGATGTTGTTTTATTTCAAGGAAATGTCGTATTGTTCCCGGATTTGAAAAGCACTAAATGAATAAATGAAAGGGGGAAGGACAAAGCAAGAGGGGCAATAGAAGGAAAGAAAGAGAGAGAGGAGGAGGAAAGAAGGAAGGAAGGAAGGAAGGAAGGAAGGAAGGAAGGAAGGAAGGAAGGAAGGAAGGAAGGGGAAGGACAGGAGGAGGGAGGACAGAAAGTCAGTACTGTGATTTGAAGAATGAGTGAGGAGATTGGTTCAAGGAAAGGCTTCAGGTTTAGAGGCTAGTACATGCAGGATCCTATCGACCATATTAAAGGTTTGGGATTAAAATTCCAAAAGAATTTTGGATGCAATCCAATGGTTTTAAGCAGAGGAAGAAACACCAGGAGTTTTGTAATTTTAAAATAGTTACTGCTTGGAAAATGGAGGCAAGGGAGGGGTGCAAGGGTGAAAGTAGAGAGACAGGTTAAAAATCTGCCGCAGTAATTCATGTGAGAAGTGACAGGGGCTTGGAAGCGGAACCCGGCTCTGGAGGCAGCTTGGAGTAGACAGATAGGAAACAGATGTTTGGGGGAAATAATCAAGTGGAGTTTTTTAATGGTTGGAAACAGCCAAGGAGGGAAAGAGAAGGGTCAATGATGATTCTTTAATTTCGGGTTTGAGCAAAGAATTACATGAAGGTGCCGTTTATTGAAGCACAGGGCCCTGGAACAGGACCACTTGGGGCTTTGGCTGGTTGAACCTTTTTTGAGGTAGCTGTTCAAGATGAAGGGGTGAAATCAAGAAGGCAGTTGAACATACTTATTTGTGGCATAGAATGGGGTCTGAGATGGACATAAGAGAGTACGTTTGTCAAAACTGCTACTGGGTTTCTGGTTCACACATATATGAGTTTATTCCAAAGAAAAACATGTTTAAATGTGTGTCTGTCATTAGTGGATGGCTGCAGAGAAGTTCTCTCAATAACGCACTTGCTTTAATTTCATGACTTTGCCTTAAAAAGGGGTAGAAGTGTGTGTGTGGGGTAGGGGGGTGGCGGGGCGGAGAGAATGCAAAGCGTTGCTCAAAGATCAGCTACCTCAAAAGGCTGATTGCTCTAGTAGTCTTTTAAGCAAGTTGAAACTAATGAGACCAGTTTGTGAAAATCCCACTGGAGATGACGTTTCATTTACCAACGCAAGTCACAGAGCGAGCTTCTGGGGGAATCTAGAACACGCGACCCCTGCCCTCAGCTTGATTAGTATTCATACCAGCGCTGCCTAGGGTTTCCAGTTTTGTGCATTTTTATGGAATTTTACAGTCACCTCTTTTTTCACAAGTGGCTGGGGGTAGAACCATGGAGTTTGTGGTGAGCAGTCTAGCACCTCACCTACAGCACCAGCTGGGTCAGATGACCTGGGGGTGAGGATCTATTAGGTCAGTGAAATTCAAGGCCGGCAGATCATCGCAGAAGGTTATGGAGAGAGCTTTTTGTTTGGTTTATTTTGTTTGTTTATTTGTTTGTTTGTTTGTTTGTTTTGGGGGGGCTCCAAAAGGGATAATTTTCATGTATCTTCTTGAATGACACAGGATGAACACAGGGATGGGGACTAATTAGGAAGAAGTATTAAGATCATTGAAAACTACATTTGCTATGTTTCTTCATCATGACAGTGCCTTTGCTCATTCTTCCAAGGTAGTAAGGATTGTCCTTATTAGAAATTCCTTAAGGAATTTCACTTGGAGTCCTTACTTCCCCCATCCACTCTGATCTTGCCTCCTTAGACATTTTTGTGTTCGTCAAACTCCAGAATTTTGACTCTGGACACAATTTTAATTCCTCAAAAATGTAAAACTCCAATTTGTATATGGTATCAATTGAAAAGTACAGGATTATCCAGGAAGGGTGTGAAAACTTGGAAACCCCACTATCAGACTTGTACAGTCCTAGGAGGAGGAGATGTCAAGAGAAAACATACTTCACATTTGATATTTTTGTTTCTATGACTTTTTGAAACAAGACTTTTTGACTGTCATGTATATGTGTAATAGATAAATAGATACAGATGATAGATAAATAGATGATCCTTAAAGCTACTATAATTTTGAGAATGACATAGTTTGGGTGTGTAGAGCAAGAAGAAAGAGAACCCAGAATTCGGACCAGAAGAATTTTTATTGTTGATCATTGAACTTGAGTAATACCCAACCTCAATCGTGAATAATAAAGTTCTTCTTACCTACCAGTACATTTATTTAAAGTCTAAATGCAATAATATGAGAGGTGGGAAACAATCTAGGAATATGTGATAGCATGGGGAAGTTGTTTGTTTTTTTTAATGATATGAATTGCTTGTTAAATTCAAACGAATTGAAAGCAGTTTCCACTGTTTTTAGAAACATGAAGGGCACTGCGGTGTTCTGGAGGAATGATTTTGATAACGTGGTGAAGGAAAGGTAGAACATGAAGGAATGGCTGATTGATGGCTAGGGAAGAAAAAGCAATATGATTATACAAACCCTATGAGAGGATGTGCAAAGCTATGGCAGAAACAAGGTGGGGCGCACAGAATTGTCAAAACAATTACGAAAAAGTGGGTGGCATAAAATAAGTGCCTTATTCTGCCATGGTTTGGGTGCAAGCCTTGCAGGGGTCAGCGGATCCCTGTTCTCTCCAAAGGCTCCAACTCTGGTGACCCCAAATGTTATTTGGTTTAGGCGGCATCAGTCCCTTCTCTGCCTCAGTCTCACGTGACTTTCTTCCCTTTATGACTCTCCCTCTTCATAACTTTTCTTTTTTTAATCATACAAGTCACATTGTTAGTGTTCTGGAGTGATTTTACCTTGGTTCTTACTTTTCAACACTGAAAGAATTCAGGCAGCAGAAGCACTTTTGTAAGCCAAGTGACTTTTATGAGGGAAAGGGAAGTTTCAGGTTTACAGCCTCAAAAAGTGCTCACTATTTGTGAAAGCTGTAAAGCCTCATGTGGGCAGCTGAGCAGTTCACTCCTGACTCCTGAAGGAGAAAAACCACTGGGAAGAACAGCACACAGGAGTGTGAAATCCCCAGAGGCCAAGAGAGCAAGGGCTCCAGGCAGGACCCAAGCAGGCACACAGGCCCATTTGCATCCCATATGGGAGAGATGACCCCCTCTGCTGGCAGAGCACCTCAGAAAGAAAAGAGAGGGTAAAGGGCAGTGGCCTGTGTGCTGCCGGCTTTTATCTGCACTGGGTGGGGTGGTGTAGTTGGTGGGGGGTGGGGAGAGCTGGTATTGGCTGGTCTTACTGGCTGAGTTTAAGCACACCTGGGTGATGTCATGTGACTGGTGCCCAGCATTGTGTGTGGGCCCAGGTTTAGCTTCAAGTGTGCCCAGGGGTCTGAGCATGCTCAGTTCTGGATTTCCCCATAGGGTCTAATTAGTGTGCCAGATTTCTTGGCAGCCCCTGCATTGTGGCGTGGACAGCTCATTTTCATTTGGCTGAGGCATTTGGGAAGAGACCCCACCCCTGTGGTCCCTAATCTTGAGACCTGTCACTATAGTAATCCTACTCGGCAACCCTCCTGCAGTATGAACTCATGTTAACCGATTATGCCTGCCAAGGCCATCAAGGTCATGTTCACAGCTATTGTGAATTAAGAATAACTCTTTGGGGAACACAATTCAACCCAGAACAAAGATCCAGGGTACAATTTAAAATATCCCAAAGGCTAGCTTTAATACTGATGGAAAGGATGCAATTGGCAGAAAGAGGTTGACGGTTCTGGAGTGGAGCGAGGACAGCCAGTAGCATAACACTCCAGAGCATGTGTCGGGAGACGGCCTTCCTTGGCACACAGGACACTCTGCTCACGAACTTCTCACATCTCGCAAATCGAGGCCCTTAACACTGACTAAGCCCAGGCCCTACGGAGCTGTCTTCTAGACATCTGTGCGACTTCTCCTTCTTCAGCTCCTTCCTCAGAGCTCCTCTCCTCACACAGGCCCTGGACAGGATGGCTGGACGCAGTAGCTACAGCAGTGGGCTCACACATGGCGACCATCGTGAGGAGGCGCTAGATGGGAGGGTTTGTTTTGCTCTGTTGTACGTAGGTCCCTGTGAGTGGGAATCGACTTGATGGCCCCTAACAACGGCGAGAGGCCCACCTTGATCCTCCCATTTGAAATTACCCAAAGGCCCCTTCTAAGTATTTGCGGTCTCTTTCCCCCTTCTTTTTCTCCATTTCATAACATCACCATACTTTATGATACTGCTAATTGTATGTAATCATTAATTAGTAGGTTCTACTCAGTATGTTTAAAATGTCTTCTCCCATAAAAATATAAATTCCTTGTGGTAGTTACATAATCTGGTGTCAATTTGGGACTGGAGAGGATGAAGATTGAAGGGGTGGTGTCTAGTCTGCCAAACAGGGTCATAGCCAATGAGGCCTCTGTGTGGCCATGGCCTTCTCCTGAGAATTCTGGGAACTCCTATATTTCCTCCTTGGAGGTGGGAAACACCTTTCTCATGGATCACGCCCTGAGAGATGCTTTACTGACAAGACACATGGCACCACACACTGATAGATCCTGTGTCCTGGGAACTGGAGGAACCACGTGGACACCCTTACCAGCACTGACATGCTTTTATAGCCACTGGATCCACAACACTTTGCACCCACTGACCTGTGATCTTCCCGCATTCGGTGTCATTGCATGTGTTTCATGAGTCAGAAGAGAACTTTGTAGATTGATATCAGACATATGGCCTAATGTCGGACCTATGGACTTGATCTGGACTGGGCTGGGATGTTTTCTCAATGTTCAGTTGCTCTTGTACATAAGCCTCTTTGCTGTACACTTTTGAGTCTCCCTGGATTTGTTTCTCTAGTCTACCCAGACTAAAGCGCTCCTCAAGGAAAAGGATATTCACTGGTTTTCTTCTTTCATCTGGTCCTTCTAGGTTCTTACATATACCCCTATTGTTTTCTTAGCTAAAGAAGCTGTTCTAAGGAAACTTCAGGAGTGTAGAGTTGTCAAGAGGGAGTGGTGGACAAGCAAAGTTATGCCTGCGTGCAGCCTTGTGCAATCTGAAACAACATCCTCAAACCGCTCTTGGTTGTTCTCCCCAGGGCTCATGTTCCTTTTTCAGTTTGGCCTCACCACTGCTGTCGTTATTTATCCGGAATGCTCATCGCACAGAGCATGCCCTTTCATTCTCTGACCTTCTCTTCAGGTAGCCTCAAGACATTTCAAGGGTGTTGTGACTTGTACTCATCTCCACAGCCCAGGGACTCTCGTGGCATAGAATATTACAACACAGATGATCTACCACATCACCTGGGATTCAGGAGCATACGAGGGAATCTTTACATGCAGCGCTTACTCTTATTAGAAACTTCAGTGTAATCGTTTTGATAGGTTTGAGAAGACTGAACAAAAATATAAATAAAACTGTCTTGTCATTGTGTGTGAGCCAGAAAGATTTTATTAGTTGTTTTCACAAATTTTAAACCAAGCAATGAGAATTGCTCACAATATTTCAGAACTGATTCAAAAGCAATGGCATTGGCCTTCCTTAAAGATGATTCCAAACCATCTCCTCTCTTAGCTTTCTCTTAAGTGACTTTGCTTCTACACCGTAGCCTCTTTCCTATTTGTCTAATCTGTGTGTAAGTATGTCCCCCAACTAACAAGTCAACCCAAACCAACCCAATTGCCCTGGAGTCAAATTCCAGCTCATAGCATCCCCATAGGACAGAGCAGGAAGTGTGCTGTGCGTGTCTGAGACTACCTCCATGGGAGTGGTAGAAAGCTCCATCTTTCTGCCTTGGAGAGATGGTGGCTTCAAACTGCTCATCTTGCAGCTAGCCGCCCACCCATAACCGTTACACCACCAGGGCTCTCTCATATCACAACTGAAAATATGGGAGTTGTAATGGTGCCTTATTCTTTGCTTTGTGGATCTGTGTTACAACCGTCTAGGCTAGACATTCAGTGATCCAACTTCTGGTTATTATAAAGGGTCTCTCATAATGCACCCTGTGGTCCTGAGCCATCTGCCAAGTTGTTGTTATGTTAATAAAATGCACTGCCCAGCCACCCTGAGCCATCTGCACAATTGTTCTGTTGAAGTCCTTTGTTGCGGGCACTCTGTCAGCCCTTCACGCTGAAAGTCTTTCTCTTTTGTGGTGCCCCTTTCCTTTCCCAAACTTGATGTCTCTCTCCAGCGATTGGGTCTCTTCTACTAACCTGTCCAAAGTGAGAGGAAGTCTCTCCATCCTAGCTTCTGACGAGCAGTAATCCTGGCTCCCCTCCTTCCAAGACAGATTTGCTTCTTCCATGGTCCATTTACTCTCCTTTGGCAGTAGCAACATGCATAGAAAATGAATTCATAATCGTTGTTATCTTTCGTGTATATATAGCAGGTGAGTGAATACGCCATGGCTTGGGTCAAGTAAAGCACAGGCCCCTATGCCTCATCTTGGCTCACCTACACTTTAAAGCAGTATCGTTCCAGTTCATGACTCTAGACCAACTAAGATCATATGACATCCTTCCGTAAAGTAGTTCAAGATCAGGACGAGACTGGTGGCTTTGCATAGGTGTCCTGACCTGCTGCTGAAGGGACTACACAGCAGAAGTACAGCTGGCCGGTGCCTGAATTGAGCTCATAAATTGGAACAGAAATGTCTGCATCCAGTTAAGCAACTTTGTTCAAAATGAAAAGAGTGGAAACAAAAGTAATTTATTTTAAGTCTTTCTTTGGGGGGCAAAAAAAGGCAAACTGTAATAAAAAAGAGAACAAGGAACCAGGTGGGGCAGAGATAAACTCCTAGGGAATCATTTATAAATATAAAAATGGAAACTAGGAAATGTGTGTCAAGTGTTAAAACCTGTGGGGAACTATGCAACCTAAAAGCAGAAACTGAGGAATGGCAAACCCCCAAGCTTTCTCCTGGGCAGTGGGGAGCGCCTCTCTACCAGGAGCATGAGCTTTGAGAAGATAAATGTACTTGAGCTTCAAGCACAACCGTCCTCGCAGAGAGGACAGATAATCATGGAGAAGGTAGAAAGCTTCGGAGACTTTCCCTTGCAATTTGTGTACATTCGTTGTCTAACCGAACTCCTTTGACACCCTGTCACGGATTGAATTTTCTCACAGAGTTTGGAATTTAATTTATTTTAAATAGCAATATAATCCAACAGCAAAGCCTTTAGGGTGAATTTGCTCCTTGCTGAAAGTGCTCACAGGGCACCAGGGGGGTAGGGATTTTCTGTGCGAGGGCTTCAATAAGTTCCCAGAAGAATCCCATTATCTCTGATTTCTGTTTTTCTACAATCTTTTGAAACACCCTTCACTACTTCCCCGCCCCCACCTTGTATCCCCAACTAGAATTTACTCTCTAGCACCTGTTCCGTGAGGTCACTATCTTAAAACTCAAAAACCAAACCAAACCACCACAAAACTCACCACCACGGTGTCAATTCTGACTGTTTTGACCCTATAACACAAAGCAGAACTTCCTCTGTGGGTTTCTGAAGCTGCAATCTTTATAAGCCCCAAAAGCCTCTTCTTTTTCCAACAGAGCTGCTTGTGGGTTTGAACTGCCAGTCTTGCAGCCAGTATTTCAATGCTTAATCCACGATGCCACCATTACTCCTTAGGCCTTCTTGAAGGTGGGAGAAAATAACAAAAATAGCCCCACCACCCACCCCCATATTTTTAAGGGTGGAAGAAAAAGTCTGTTTGCCTTTATTTTGGCAAAGGGAAAGTGGCAACTGGGAAGAGCCCCCCCAAGCGTGGAGATGCACGCTTCCAGTGAAAAGCAGCTTCTAACACAGGACGATTGTACAAGGACACCCCAGTGCGTCCAAGGGAGTGGGTTAACAAAGTGCCTAGCATGTTCCTTGGAAATGCAGCGGTTACGAGGGGGCTGTTAACCACAATGTATGCAGTTCAAAGCCACCGTGTCTGCTTCCCTGCAGAGCTTGCTGCTCCTATGAAAGTTAGTCTCAGAAACCCACAGGGCAGCTCTAGCCTAAGCTATGGGATCATCATAAGTCAGACTCAACCGAGGGCAGTGAATTGGGATGAGCCCTGGAAAGGGGGTAGCAGAAGAATCCGGAGCTCCTATTCTGTCTCAGAATGTCTGCTGTGTCCGAGAAACAGAAGGACCAAGGAAGTCATGACCATCTGTGCTTATTTTAAAGACAAAGCCGGTCCTGGTAGAGGATAAAGCAGGAAACAATTACATTGACCACTCCACAGAGTCATTCTCTCATCTTTCTGGACTAAATGTTGGGCCAATTCTCTTAGTTTGTCAACTCCTCGTTAAGTTTGAAACAAGCAGTGCCGGTGCCACGTGGCTGTCAAATACACTCTGTGTGGTAGATACAATCACTGCTTCAGGGTCGGAGGTGGGGAGTAGCAGAGGCGCTAAGTGATTCGCACTGTGTTGTCGCCAGGTATGGACAGTGCAAGCTCTGGCTCATTTGTTGTGGTGCCTGCATCGGCCACTGCTCTTGTGTACACCTGGTATAGAAACTTTAAGTTGACAAGTTTAACTCTTGTCTTCTTGAATGGTCTTGCCACTACAGACTTCTTCTTACTGAGCCAGTATAAGAAACTCCAACACACTTTGAAGCCTATGAAGACTTTACCAGGAAACATCAACCTTTTGTTTGGCCCCTCAGATTTCTGAGGTAACAGAAAGATCACATCCTCCTTAGTCTTTTCTGTAATGTCTCTTCTTCTCCCAAAACATATAGGAAGCAAATTGCATCTCCGCATCAGCAATTGTCCTACTTAGGTAAAAATACAATTGCCTTTCCTTATGAATGCTCCCACTTTCTGTATTTAGTTCTCATTCATCTCGTCTCATTTGACTTGAAAGTAGTTGGTGCCCAGCACTTCATCAATTCCTTCTGGACAAATCTCCTGTACCCATCTTTTTCAAGTAGTTATTTTGCTTCCTTAGCTTGAGGTAAGCAATGAAGTAGGTCATCGACCACTGTGTACCTCACTTCAAACTTCTGCCCCAAATCTCCCAACAGGGAAATATTTCTTCTGAATATTCCTACTGGAGTCACCAAATGTTGCCTAGGTGGGAGGGTGGACATCCCAGCAGCACTGAAGGAGAAAGACCTAGCTAGCAATCTCCTGCTGAGAAATGAACCATTGCAAATCTTAGTGAGCATGGTTGAGCTCTGACCCACAATGTATCTGTGAGTTGGAATTAACTTTATGGAAATGGGTTTTCAATGCTTCTACGATGCTCTAGAATATACTGGGTATGCATTAAGGGCAAAGACAACCTAATTTAGAGGCAGAAATGACTTCATAACCAGGATGATGTAATAAAACAAGTCCTCTTGAAACAAGCACTCAGCTAATTGGACTTGTAGATTTTGTCTTCACGCAGGTTATGAAGTCATTGCTGACTGTGAACTACATTAAGTTATTCACTTTTATGCGTAGCTAGTCTATTTTAGAGCATCATGGAAACATTGAAAACTGGTTTCAAGTAAGTCCATGTGGGAGAAGCGTGCCAGCCAATGTGATCTAAAAATTGTAAATAATAAAATCCAAATTCAGAGGAGGAAACAGCACCAGAGCTTGAATTCTGAACACGCAGTTGGCATAAGGTTATGGATGATAGAGGAATCCCAAAATCCATTTTCTAGGTTTGCACATGGATGAAGCCTCAGGTGAATCCTCGCTGACTGAAGGGCAGGGAGTTGAGTGCCCTGCTGTCAGCAGAGAGCGTTACAAAGTCAATCATGGCAGATTTGTTAAGTCAAAACACGATGCCTTAGCACTCGAGCTCCTTGTCGATTCATTGTGAAGTGCGTTACGTTGTTCATATCTTCTACTTTTCAATTGAGGCTATTCTCTGTTTTATTTGGTCACTGTTGCTGGTTTTCATTTGTGCCTTGCTAGGGTTTTATGTAGCTTTTTGTATATGGAAGTCATGATAGGGAAATCTAAAGAGACACTAACTGGATTAATAATGGCCTAGGGGCCTGGCAGGGGAGGTGGGCGGAAAGGGGGTGCTAAGGACAGTGGGGATGAGAAAGGAGAACCAGTTCAAAAATTGACCATGGTGCTGACTGCACAACGCTTCTTTATAGGACTGGACTATTAAAGGTTATGATGTGTGTGAACTGCATGCAAAGAAAACTATTACATATTTTTAGTGCATAAGGTTCAATTAAAAAAACCAGCAAAAAAATCTACAAGTACAGTCTGGCTGGGTAGCACTGTGAATAAATGGCATGTGGTAAGTCAGCTCTAATTTTCCAAGTGACACGGATATCTGAAGGTGACTAAGAAATGTGGTGAGGTCAGGAAAAAGGAGACTTGGACGTGTGAGCAGGCGTTTTTAGGCAAGTAATGGGAGTCAAACAGGGAGGTAGGAAGATGGGTCTCAGAGCTGAGCAACCCATTAATGTTGCCGTTTCTCACCTGTAGACATTATCACAATCCCTCACAGACCTTTTGAAGATTCCATGAAATAAAGGTATGTGGGTTAATCTGGGTTGACTAGAGAAACTGCCTGAAATTAGCCCATATGTCTGATACTAGTCTACAAATTCCTCTTCAGACTCACGCAACCCATGCACTCATGCTGAGTGCAGGAAGATCACAGTCCAGTGGGTGGGAAGTCTTGTGGATCCAGTGGCTGTAGAAGCATCTCAGTGCTGGCAGGGGTCTCCACAGGGCTCCTCTGGCTCAGGGAACTAGTTTAGCTCCATGTGTCTTGTCAGCTGCAATGTTTCCAAGGTGTCTGCCTGTGTCCCACTTCCAGCAAACTATTTATCTCCTCGCATCTCCAAATGAGGTCATCAAGCTGCGACCTGATGGACAGCCTAAACTCAACCCCTTCCCTCTTAAATCGCTCTCCAATTGACAACAGATTATGTCAGTGCCGCAGTATGTCTCCTCCATAAAGGAGCTGGAGGAGCCTATGATGTGCCTTCAGGTGAGAGCTGTGGAGTAGGACTAGGAGATCCCTGAGGGGAGGACCTGGCCGCTCTTGTTGGGAAATGCTTCCCAGGGGCCTTGAGCAAAGAGAGATATCCAATAAATAGCGACTAAATTTATGTCAACGGGCCTAGGAACTGTTTGCTTGAGACACGAAGACCAATGAACAAATGTTGCCAGTATTAAAGAGACATTAAAGCAAAATCGAAGGGTTGGGAGAATAAGAGGAAAATTAGTGGACATAGTAATTGAAAGTGGAATATTTTCTAGCATTCAAATACATGACTCACAAAGAAAAAGAAAATCAGTGTAAGAGGACAGCAGAGGTTGCAGAGAGACTATGTAAGGGGATATATTTAAAAGGCAGTTATCAAAACACTGCCATCACGTGGATTTCAGCTCATAATGACTCTGTAGAGTGCTTATACAACTACATCTTTATGGATGCAGATGCCCCTGCAGAAGGGAGGGTGGGCTCTGTTGACTTGGCTGTTATCAGCCAAATGCTTAACCCACACTGCCAATGGAGCGCCATAGGTTTTACAAGCCTGTGATTAGATTGTAAGCAAGAGAATTTAGGCTTAGATGGATTGGATTTGGAACTTGAATATAAAGTCTTTGAACCTAGGAAAATCATTTTTAAAGTCATGAAAGAATGTGTCTAAAGAAAGAACAATAAAGTCACATTTTTTCAGACAACTCTGTCAACATTTCAGTGTACATCATTAATTTCATCCTCATCATCAAGTTGACGGTCGGATCAGTCTATTGCCCAAGGTTCTGTCTGTAGGAAGGCTTGGCTCTGGCTGGCCAGTCTAGTGGAGGGTCCTGTGTTCTAACATGGTTGCTGCATGTGGTCGCATTTGGCAGGAGGAAGGAGTAGGACGCTAGGAGGGGAGAAAGGGAAGGTCCAGTTACCATCGGGCGAAAGTAGAGAACAGGTGAAACGCTGCTGACGAAAAGCAAGATGGAATTGAAAATTAGATGATTCGAACGATGTTCCGGAAGGGTTGGAAGGAGTGAATGAGAACAGAAATCCTTTGCTCAGTGAAGAAGGTCATTCAGACGGTCATTCCTCAGCAGTTTTGCACATTCAGCAAAATGGAGGGTGGAGACAAGCTTGCAGAGAGTTGGCCATGTGAGTCAATAAAGAGAAGTGTGGAGATTAGACGGCGTCCATCAAAAGAGATATCAGTATCAAAGGTTGTTCTTTTTCATATTTGGTCATGGTAAATGTTTGCAGTTCTCCCAACAGAGAAGACAAGTACCAAAGGGCAGAGGATACATGCGAGGGGCTAGATCTAAGAGGAGACGGCATTGGTTGGAATCCTAAGCACGGATAGAAATGTGAGGTGACTGTCTATAAAAGCTCTCTTAAGACATTAGAAATGAGTTCAAAAGTTTCAAGCGAGGCTAATCTTGAGGGGAAATCTAGGTCAAAAGCAATTTCTGATGGAAAGAAAACTAAAGGGTGACCCCTGGCTTATGTGCTAATCATGTCCACACATAAAGAATACAGTCAGAGGAGAGTCTGGATTTCAAATCATACCAACCTACCGATTAATTTGATCATGAAAGTTGAGTAGAAACTCTCCTGATCACCCTTCACTTAACCAACTCAGAAAATCACTACTGCTCTCCCTTTGCTCCGGAAGTCCTTCTTTCTCTAGATACAATGATCATGCTTTTATGCTTGGGACTAGTAGACTATATTTGAGTGTACCCTCTCACTTACATCCTCACATGTTGGAAAACATCTCTGCTGAAGTCCATTGTAAGATTTTCAGTTCTGTACACAGTATTGCAATTGTATGACTTGGTCATGTATGACTATGGCAGCAGATGAAACACGCATATGGAGAGGCATGATTTTTCCTAAAAGAACTCTAGGAAAATATTTTTTTTGCAAAGATTGCTGAATCTGGGGATTCTTTCCCTCGCAAAATACGCCATAGATTTAAGCAGATGGGCACCAAAATGTTAGTGTGTGGTTGGTGAAGCTAAGTTTGGAATATGTGACATTGTGGTATTTCCATAACATACGAACCTATCGTTCTGTGCCATTATAGGGAGGCGTGGGTGGACAGCCGCCTGCTCTCTCCCTCTCTCTACCAGATGCATGGAGAGCATGTCTTTGTGGAACATGTATCTGTGCTATGAGCATATTGGGTTAAGAAGACAGTGAAATCGCCCGATTCAAGTCCATGAAGTTGCTTCTCGGAACTCAACCATCTTCACTCATCATTCTTTTTTCGATGCAGAATCAGGAAACTGCTCAGCAGTTCTCGCTGTGGGGGGCAATAGTGATTCTGTGCGAGAACTCTCACCACCCCAGCAGGGTAGCTGGGTTTGGTTCTGGCCAGTGCATCTCAAGACCAGTATCGTTCACTGGAGGCTGTGTTGCTATGATCTGGAATAAGTTTTAGAGGGGAGGTATCAGACTAAGAAAATCTTGGAAAAAAGGCCTAGTGGTCTCCCTCTGAAAAATGAAAATGTTGGGTGACAGCAGTCAGACCCTGGTGTGCATGGGGTGACCCAACAGGGTGGCTGTTGACAACCAGGGTTCCCAGCGACTTATACTGCTTCAGGTAGAAACAAGGCAAGAGAAAGTGACCCCACCATTCGCCGCTCCCGCAACCCCCGAGAAATCATGTCACACATATATATAAACATACATACCTGCCAGGCAACTATAAAATATTTTAGGAGAATTAGTACACTATGGGAAAAATGTATGTTTAGATCAAAGATTCAGATGAACTATAGAGAAATTATAGATGATGTGTCATGGACATGGTTGAAGTCAAAACGGAAACTCAACAAACATGAAAGTACAAGGCCAGTTACTTAATGAACTCTACTCAGATCAAAGCTCTAGTCTAAGCCCCATGAAAGCTTGATAATGAATGCATGTAAATATATTCTGATTTATTATAAAATGCTGAAGTGTGAATCAACTTTCTGATTACTTGTATTTAGCTAAGTTTTAAAAGTTAATCAAACATCTACGGTATTGGTTCCAATCAGATTGGACAAGAGGACTTTCGCTGACAACTCCAACAGTAATCTAAAATTAGCACATCAACTCTCCAGGTTTTGTGGAAGACATTAAATTTTTTAAAAAGGCTAATATATGATCCCGAGGGAACATAAGTATGGAGTTGGTGACAGGCAGTCAGACAGAGGCTCAGCAAGCCTGCCAGGGATTCTGAGTTGAAGTGGTACATGAGGGGAAGGCTGTTCCCCCAGAAATGTTCCTGCTGTCCCATCCCTGACGTGCTCACTCGCTGGCGGGGAGAAGGCTGGTTTGGGAATTAATGCTATCATGGATTTTACAGCCATTGGACCTTTGGTCATTCACGCTTTCTGTAGTTTAAGATCTGAGAGGCACATTCTCTTTGCCACCACAATCTTTTGTGGGGGTTGTTGTTTTTTTAATCCAAACAATACACACTCATTGTGGGCAATTAGAAAGCACAAGCAAACAATATGTTTCTTTGACTCATTTCTTATCCTACCCTTGATTCCATTCTCCTAGATCATTAGAATCTTTATAAAATGCCAATCCACACAGAACCCCATTGCCTTTAATAAATGTTCTAAACTCCTTGAATAGGTTCTAAAAGGCTTGATCAGGATCTAAATGTCTTGATCAGATTCTAAACCCCTTGATCAGATTCTAAACTCCTTGTCCCACTCTTTCCCACACATTTGCCAACGGTTCATGTTCCATCTGGGATCCTCTCAATGCTGCCATTTCCTTTGTCCGTGGGATTCTCTGCACTGTGCATTCGATCAGATGGCACCTCTTCCAAGAATCCTCTATTCCCTCTTCCTTTATTCTCTGGCCTCTTCCTATGTATCCCTGTCTCACTCCACAAGGCTGCCAGGGAGGACTTTCTCTGTGGGCGCCTGACACTGTTAGCATCAACGGGAGAAGAAAATCCCATCTCTCTCTTGAGGAGCAGCTGGTGTTTTTGAACTGCTGACCTTGAGTTAGTGCTGACCTTGAGTTAGTGCTGACCTTGAGTGAGTGCTGACCTTGAGTTAGCTGCCCAGCATGTAACCACCGTTCCAACAGGTTCCGGCCACCTTTAAGTTAAAAGAAGGAGGAGAAGGAGAAAGACTTTTAAAAACCCAGTGGGAGCCATTGTAATGTCTCACAAAGATCACAGCAGAAAGCTCTATGAGGCAGTTCTGCTCTGTAGTATGTGACCACTGTGAACCGAAACGGAGCGAACAGCACACGACAACAGGAAGATTAGCACACAGCCCTTTTACCCATATGAAAGTCCCATGAAACACCTGTGCTATATTCATGAGTATTTTAATTTAGGATCTTTCATGGGATTTGCATGGCAAAAATATTTGGTATGTGCTTATTTTATGGATAGCTATCTGACACGTGTATTTTACATAATAGTTCTATTTGGTCATCTGGATCTTTTCTCTTCCCAATTAGATTATAGCCAATCATATCTCTCTGTGCTGAAGCAATCTGTAGTGCCTTCATTTTTTGGAATATCGACTGCATGGGTAATTGTGATATAAATGTATTCATTGGCAAAGAGTTGTCTTTGGGAGGGAAATTAATGATACAACACCAAAGTATGTAGAGTGGATTTAATTTATTCATTCTATTACTTTCCCTCTTAACAGGGATAATTTAAAGTCAATAGGAGTTCCATTTTAAAACCTGTGAATTCTCAAATCTTTTAAGTTAATTATGAAATTGAACAAGATGTCAAATCATTTGGAGTTTACATTTGTATAAAGTAAATAATGTGCACACCAGTTGAGTAATAAATGATATAACGCTCAAGTATGTCTAATTAATTTTGTTCTCACATTTCATTTCTGTATTCTCAGATTGTGCAATCATTAATATCATATTTCCCGGAGAATAGTATCTGTAAGAGCATGTATATTTTCTCCAACCATGCTCCTGAAGCTAGAAAAAGTCAGGCTGTTCTGTTGTAAAACTTTTATTGGCAGGGGTTCATAATTCAGCTGTAAAATTTCATGCTGGGCTGCAATTCAGTGCACAAGCCCTATGCCCCGAAGAGCTTACATTCCTACAAAAACAATTGTAAAAATCCATTTTTTCCTCTTTTTAGGTAGACCAGAAAAATGGCACAGTGAGAAGTATTATCCTCTTTTTTAAAAAAGACGCTTTGCAAATACAAAGTTGATGGATGAAATGAACTTCTTGATACTTACTTATCATCCCTCGCCCATGAAAGTGGTTCTTTTAAAATAGCAAAGGGGCGCTTAGGCTTGCCCCCGGCATGGGCGTGCTTGCTTCATGGCCGTAAGAGTGCCGCAGGGGCTCCCTGCTTTCTTTTCCACGTCGCATCAGATCCACAGCCCTCAAGGTTGACACAGCCTCTATCAGTCAATTGGGTGTGCCCCTTTCCCAACCTTGGGCTATACCAGAACTCCACGACTTAATGCTGTGCAGGTGAGGAGAGAAGGGCACAGTGCTAGGTTTATGGTGACTTTGGGGGCCTGGCCCAGGCAGTTTTATAGGCAGATCACGCTCATCCTTGCCAATATTGCCACTCTTAGTAAAGTCAACTTTATCAAGAATGCCTCCTTAACTGTACTTATAAACCACGGTTTCATCACTCCAAGTGTGGGGTTCAAGAGCAGAATCAAGTCTCTAACCTTCCAGACTCCCAATAGTTTCCTACCTCTGCACACAGGCATGTCCGTTTCTGTCACTGCACCCACCCACCCCCTTTGCAGGTCTTCTTTCACCCGGTTACGAGTCTAAAAACGAATGCCTTCACGAAGTCACTAGCTTTGGAACATCCAAGTTTATCCCCCTCTTCTGCCCTTGATCCACAAAAACCATTCCTTATTTTCACTTTCTCACCGTTATTTGGAGGGGGGCATCCCTGGTGGCACAATAGGTAAGTACTTGGCTCCTAACCCAAAGATTGGTGGTTCAAATCCACCACCTGCTCCCAACAAGAAAGATTTAGGAGTCTGCTTTCATCAAGATTGCAACCTTGTAAGCCACCGGCCCGTCCCTCTGTCCTATAGGATCTCTGTGAGTTTGCAATATCTCAGTGGTAAGAGATTTGGTTTATCTGGTAGTGTTTTTTTTTTATCTATGGTGAGTGCAGAGTGGGGGAAAAATAGAATTTTAATTTTTGTATTGATTCTTCTGGAGCCCTGGTGATATAATGAGTTGCATATTGGACGAATTACCAAAACAGTTAGACTAGTATCATGAGAGACCAGTCTTTGGAGAAGGACCCCTGCTTGGTAGGTCAGCAGGGCAGTGAAACAGAGGACGGCCCTCAATGGGGTGGATTGGCACAGCCGCTGCAACAGTGGACTCACACCTAGGAACAATTGTGAGGCTGGTGCTGGCCAGGGCGGAGTTGCCTTCTGTTGAGCTATGAGTTGGGACCAACTTGACAGCACCTAATAAAATAAATAACTGCTCCTCCTGGAAGCCCCTGGGACACAGTGTTTCTGTCCTGGGCTGCGACCCGCAAGCCAGCTCAGCAAGTCCACACCACCAGCTGATCTGCAGAGGAAAGATGAAGCGTTCAACTCCCTTAAAGGGCGACAGTCTTGGAAATCCATAGGGGCATTTCTAGTCTGGCCTATAGGGTTAGAACTGCTCTATAGGGGTGCTCTAAATTAGACTCACCTTGATGGCCTGGGATTTTCATTCATTGAGTCTACTGCCAGAAACAGAAAAAGACTTACTGTCTTCGTTTCTTAGGGTTACTGGAACAAGTGGACTACTTTAACAGTGAATTTTCTCATAGTTGGGGAGGTAAACATTTCAAGTCCGTAGCATCTGTTGCAATGTGTCAGAAATAACTATGCCAGGGATTTTTTTCTTGTTTTTTTATTTTTGGGGGAGGAGAGTCTAAGCTACCTTGGCCTCCAACCCCCATGTTCTGGGTACAAATTCTTGTCTCAGTTTCTCTGAATTCCTAAGGTTTGGGGCTACAAAGGCAACAATGGGTTCAAAAAGCAACACTTATGAGGCTAGGATGGCACAGGCCAGGGCGGGGCCCTTAGGAGCTGAACTGCCTTGAGCACCCCTGACAAGTACAAGGCTGATAGGACCTTATTGACCCAGCCCAGAAAGCCCTGTTCCCAGATGGGATGCTAGCTACAAAGATAAGGGTTAAGATCCCAACACCTAGTTTGGAGGTACACAATTTTATTCATCATATTTTATCCATCATAACAAATTCCTATTTAATTTATACATTGTCCACTCTGGCCAAGGACTCATCAGAGGTGGATGGCGGTTTTAAATTTGCAACTAGCAAGTCCTTGGCTTGAAGTATGTGACCAACACCCTAATGTAATTATCTTGATTTATAGATGAGGTATGAATTTATACCTTGTAAAATGAACTATTGATATTCTATAAAGTTACTTTATAATTTATGAAATGCTAATGATATCATCTAATCATTTCTCTGTTTTTTTGTACAGTCTTGTTTACATGACTAGAGAGTTTTGATTACCACACAATTAAAAACTGCATGAGCACACCAAACCTCAAACAAACCCCACACCACTGAGTCTATTCCAGCTCACGGTGATGCTCCTTAGGGCAGTGAAGGGAGCAGACAGGTTCATTCTTCTCCTGAGGGGGCGCTGGCGAGCTGGATCCAATGATGTGGCTAACAGTCTAACACCTCCGCAACAGCGGCAGGTAGTACGAGTATAAGCAACATTGTTTTCTCTTTTGGTGTTGCCATAGGATTGCTCCTCTTAACAAAGCAGAATTAACCCAGTTAGTGAGATGGGATTTTGTAAGGGCTTTCGAGCATTTACAACAATGTGAAATTAAGAGGCTATATGAGTGCTTTGGAGGGATAAAAATAGTTAAGTTCGTTTTGATAAAATTTTATTATGCACAGTCGTCATATTGCATATATAAAATATGTGATGTACTCTTCCCTGAAAAAAGTAAACAGTGGTTCTCAACCTTCCTAATGCCTCGACGCTTTAATACGGCTCCTCAAGTTGTGGTGACCACATATGTGGGTGTATCTGCATGTGTGCGGACCAGCCTGGAGACGGATCGAGGAGCGGTGTCTCGGTTCCTAAGACCATCAGAAATATGGTATTCCCAGTGAAAGGGCCGTTCGACCCCAAAAGGGCTCGCGACCCACAGTTTGAGAACCGCTGCTCTAAAGCTTTGAGGTAACCCACCCCTTCTAATGTAGGCAACTTCCCACAGACTGGTTTCTGTGTAACGCACATGTTAATTCTGTTGACTTCTTGCCCTTTAGCGGGTATGTACCATCAGTTACCCACAGGCTGCAGGTCAGCGGAAAACTGCTCCCCGTTTCTCAGTAGTAAACCTGTCCTCTGAGCCGCCTGAGTGGACTCAAATTTTCAACCTTTCAGTTACCAGCCAAGTATGTTGATCATTTGCACCAAGCAGGGCCTGATATAAAACCAGAAGCCAAAACAAAACAAGAAGAGGCGCATTGGCATCCAGAAGACTGTGACTCAGAGACTGGCAATAGAACAGAGCAGAAGAGCCCCTAGGTGTGCCGGGCTGACATCCGTATGGAGTCAGAGTGCTCCATCTTTCTCCCAGTACCTGCTGGGTAGAAAGGCCATCGTTTAAATAAGCAGCCAAGTGCTTAATCACTGTGTCACTTCTAAGGGCCGGCAAGTTCTTGCAAGATTTGGCTGTACAGACTTCCCCTACTTAACTAGTCCGTGCTCTTTCCAAAGATGCCGTAATGTCCGCGGTCAGTGCCACCTCTCAGCCTCTCCGAAAGATGGAGTAGCCACTGAGAGTGACGGAGAGCCAACGAGTGAGCAAGAGGATGAGCCCAATAGAATCAACCAACCCGTGATGGACCACATTAATTAGTTTACCGGCCCGAATCCTCAAACTTCTCAGCTCACCATAAGTGAGACATACTCACCGGCTCCCTCACACGTAAACGAGAAAGGTGCTGAAATGAAGTGGCACCAATGACGAAGGGCGGCCCACGGAGCTCAGAACGTGCAGACACCGCTCAGCAAAGCACGAGGGCGTTCTCCATCGTGGAGGATCTGGACTGGACCCTCCAGTCATTCCCCTGGAACCGTCTCCATCTTTCATCGAAATGAACTTGCTGTCTGCCAATACATTGGTCACTGGTTTCCCTTTAAGCGCCCCTCAAATGACTATTGAACCATGTTTCGATTATTGAATGCCTCCAGTCTCTACTGGGACCCAGGTTGATCCAAGGATGGGGGCATCTGGGGAACTAACTCGCGTTGCGTCCGGATGGCGGTCGGAGTAGCTGGGAAGGGAATCGGGTGGAGTGAGAGCGAGCAATAGGAGGCAGCCAACCGAGGGCCTTGCTCTCCAAAGGAACAAGGGTTGTCACGTGCAAAAAGGAGGCGCTAGCTGGAGGCGGCTACCAAAGCACGTGTTATCCTACCTCCCCAAGCGTGTCTAAAGCAGCCCTGGGGGCGTAGTGCTCGCATGTTGGGCCGCTAAGTGCAAGATCAGCGGTTCGAAACCACCAAAGTCAGGACTTTTACTCCTGCGAAGAGTAAAAGTGGCACTCACTGGGGAAGATCTATTCTGTCCCTGTGCAGGGTCACTAGGGGCCGACACCGACTCAACGGCCGTCAGTTTGGTTTGGAAGGGTGTGTTCTTAAAACACGCCTATTAGTAAATCATGAGCCTTTCCAACGGAGTGTTGTTCTTTACCAAGAGTTGCACTGAGCAACTTGCAAAGTGCCCACCAGGTGGCGCTCACGCAGTGACTAAGGAGCAGAGAAGCCTTGCCTGTTACGAGGGTGGGTTGGAAGCTATTACTGTCAAACAGATGTTCTTGTCTTTGATGCTGTATCTAAGTTAAGGTAGGAATGATGAGGTCGGAGAGGCTAATAAATTTATTATGTGGTGGAAAAGTTATTTCTCCTTGCCCATGAGACAGGAAAGCCATTAGTTTTAAAGCATAATACTAGCTGTGCTTTGTTCGCGGTGACACACAATTCTACTAATCCTTCTCGTACTTTTGTTAGACTTTGTGTGATGCATGTCTCTGGCTACGAGTGAAGAAGTGGAGATTATGGCAGTTGCTGTAAGCTGCTTGCTTAAAAGTTCAATGCATTCAAATACATCTGCAGCAGAAAAAAACGCTTTGGACACTGATCACTCGACAGAGTCAGAAATGTAGACGGTGCGTGAATGCAAAGAGGCAAATGATGTGCAAGCGTGGCATCGCCCTCAACGGAGGAGCCAGTCGGACAGACGTGTGTTCCCCCGCTTGGATCAAATAGAGCGTCTCCGCATCCAGCTTGTCCAAGTGCGGAATCTATTGTCCATCTCCTGTTATCCCTCCCCTAGCCCCATCCCCAATATTCCTTCATCCAGGATGCCTCTCTGGGAGGACAAAGATGGCTGGTAGGCTGAAGGTCAGGGTGCCTAAGGCTTACAGAGATGAGAAAGATCGAATCCAAACCCCATGATGGCCTTCAATGGGTGCTGACTCGCAGGCATCAGAGTAGAACTGCCCCGGTAGGTTCCCAGGGAACATTTTTTCAGACGAGGTACATCATTACATCTTCCTCTCGTGCAGTGGCAGCTGGGGCTGAAGGGCAACTCTTCCTGGAGCAGTTGAGCACTTCACCACTGCGCCACCCCAGGGTCTCTCCTTTAATCCCACATTCTTCTTCCCCAACCACAAGATTAGTAAACGCTCATGGGTTACGTTTCACTGCAGCAAAGACAAAGTCACAAAGAGCAGAGGAGGCCAGCTTACTGCCCACACCATGTTCTGAACCGATTTATACCCACCTTACCTTTGCATAGTCAGACTCAGAACCTCAGTCCAAGAAGGAATTCTGGGAGAACTCTGGTATTTCCCCCTTGGAGGCGGGGGAGACTCTCTCTCCCTACTTCACTTCTTTGGAGACTCTACTGACAAGGCTGACTCCTGTGAGACACCCCTGAGGAGAAGCCACATGGACCTACCCCGATGCAGCCAGAACCCTGGACCTGGAGAAGCCACATGGAAACCTCTGCCAGCGCTGAGATGCTTATAAAGCCACTGGATCCAGAAGACTTTCTACCCAATGGCCTGTAATCATCCTGCATTTGACGTTATTGCAAGTGTTTGTGAGTCTGAAGAGGAATTTATAGATTGGTATTAGACCTATGGGCTAATATTGGACTTATGGACTTGGACTGGATTGGGTTAGGATGCTTTCTTAATAATTATCCTTCATATAAAACTCTCTTATTTACATCTGGGTTCCTATGGATTTGTCTATCTAGTCTACCCAGACTGACAGACCATTGCTTTTAGATCATTGTTGTTCCCTTGTCCCTGGGCATGTTGGCACCCGCTTCTTATCCCCACCTTCCCCTCACCCATGTCCCTGCCCCTCGAACCATTGGTCCTGTTGTTTTTCCCTCCAGATTGCTTATCCCACCTATCTTATCTAGACAGACAGGCAGAGACAAACATAAGCGCAAAAACAAGTCAAAGCAAAACAAAGCAACAGAAAAAAAACAACAACAACAACAAAAGAAAAGCCTATCAATAGTTGAAGTTCTGTTTGTTGACCTTTATGAGTGTTTTCTGGTCCAGCTTGATGGGGTGCCATGCCCTGGCCCCAGTCTACTTTGGGGATTTCTTGGGGATTCCATTGCTTTGCTCACTTATGATGGCTCTGTGTCAAAACCTTGTCGTTTTGCTCCGGTGTGGTGAGGTCAAATTGGGCACAATTCCTGCACTGTGTCTCCAATGTTGTCCCCCATAGTGCTATGGATCAGTGAGGGACGTCGTGTCTCATGATGGGGCCGCAAGCAGCAATTTTTATGTCTTTTCTAAAAATAGAGGAAACTTCCCTATCTCTCTTTCAACCATTCTATGTTCTTCAAAGTTTCCCTCCCAGAGAATAACATATTCTGGTCTTGTCCCTCAACATTGACGGCATCTTATTAAATCCCCTTTGTACTGCCTTCAGTTACCACCGAAGGCAGCTACAGCAGAGCCATCTGAGACATGAACCCCATGGAAATTGCCATCTTGCCCTAGGCTAGCAGAGTTCTTCTGTCAGGTCCTGGTGGATTTGTGAAATATTAAATATGTTCCATCTTCTTTGTGCATTAAAGAATTAAACCGGAGGTCTCTGCTTATGTATTAAATATCTGTTGCTATATGAAGTAATACATGGGCACTAACACAGAGGCTTTGTTACAGTCTCATTTCTCTAGGCTCCACCAAAAGCTGACCCTCAAGACTCTGCGTATTGTTGAGTGGAGAGATGATATAAAGCAAAGAGGGCAAGAAGAACACTGAACAGGCAATAGACCATGGACTTAGTGTCCCTTTGAAGACTGTGCACATCCGCAGAGCAGTGAGGAGTGGGAGAGCCTTAAGCGGCTAATGCTCACACCGATGGGGCAGAGAGAAGCTAGGAGACCTTTCCCAAATAGTTCTGGAAGATTGTGGAGAGGAGGTGGGATTTCTTGAGCTCTTTGGATGATGGAAGAGAAATAACTTGGCAGAGAGGCAGAGGGTACATTCCAAGAATATGGCACAGCTTGGAAGAGGTCTGTGTGCAATGACTGGGTGATGAGGATATTAAGCCAATTGGCATCAACCGAGTGGGGGCTCATTCCAAGGAAAGATTTCAACTTTGATTCAAAACAAAATAATGACTTTCTATGTCATTATTATGGCAGCTAACGTTGGCATATTTGAATGAACGATATACAATGTAAATTAAGACATGGGTCATGGAGTTCCTGGAAACGGAAATCTCTTGAGTCATAAAGAACTGCAATGTGAGCTGGAGGAGGGTGAACAAACTCCATAGGTAGGTACCTAACCCACTCCACAGAGCAGCGAGAAGCCAACATCCAGAATTGCTAGGGAAAGCAGTGTGACCTTGCTCCATTTTAAAGCTAGAAAGTATAGTACCCCCAGTGCTGCCTTTGGGGCTGTGTTCATGAACTCTGAAGTTCCGAATGGACCGCTCAGAGACATTGTCTTTTAGAAGAAAAGCCATTGTCTACACGTATCATGTGATTGATCCTCAAATGCACCCTGGAAGGGATCGATACTCTCTATTACATTAAAACACGAAGAACATTTGCTGCTACTAAGAACACTACTGCCTGGGGGTAAATAATGTGTACTTCTAAAGTTAAATTTAGAAAAAAAACTATGCAATTATCACAAAAAGACATACTTCTCTGTCAAATGATTGACTCAGACGAGAACTGTAGATAAAGACAATATTACTTTTGATTGAAAGGGTTAAGAAGCTTGTAGGACAGGTAGGTCTATGGGCAGTGTCTGAAAGAATGGCTAACATTTAGGTGACGCAAGGGGCAGGGAGTAGCATTATGGAATGACATAAAAGCCTTCATGGAAGAGTACGGTTGCCTGAAATGGAGAGGCCTGACGGAGGATGGAGGTGAGCTCCCGTGTTGTCCGCTGGCACTGTGGTCATGCACTGGGCTGTGATCCACAAGCTCAGCAATTCGAAACCACCGGCCACTCCGCGGGAGAGAGACAGGGTTGTCTACTCCAGAAGGGAGTTAGTCTTGGAAACTCACAGGCACCGTTCTGTCCTGTCCTCTAGAGTTGCCTATGAGTCGGAATGGGTTCGATGGCCGTGAGTTTGAGGATGACCATGTTGTCCAGAGGAAAAATCTTCTGTAAGAGTTGGGTACGACTTCTGCTGGTTTAGGTACGACTGGACGGAGTGAAAACGGAGCTCAGGGTCTATGTTGTGAGGGATGACCTAATCAGCTGTAGCACTTTTGCCCGGTCTTGGGAAGAAAGTTCATATTTTGAAAACTTTCAATGAGCTCTTTGGTTGTTTGCTTGTTTGCCTCATGGCTGATTTGATGTTGAATTGCCAGTGAAGAGCATTAGTAAATCATCCCCCTTGATGATGATCGCGATCGCCCTATCTGAAGAGCGCCCCCATCATCTGTCTCTGTGAAAGGCGTAGCGTATTCCTGAGCTCGGCTATTGTACCAGAGCAGGCACCTTGTGGGAGGGCTGTGGAGCGCATCCCTCGGCACGTCCTGCTGCTCCGGCCATCTGCCACACCTTTGCAGTGTGGTCTGGCAACTCCGGAGATGGCACAGGCAGCCTGGCAATATATCCATATGTTACTCTCCTCCTCCGTGCTTGAGAAACCCAACAGCCATCTTCAAGACACCACCGGGAATTCCCAGTCAGGTGACTTCCTTTGTTTCCTCACGACTAAAGATGTCAACATTTTAAAATGTCACGGCAGACCCCCAGAAGCAATCAGTGAGGCTGAACAAAAACCTTCTTGTATGTTACAGAGCGAAACTCAGAGTAGAGGTGAGAGGATTCCCACTCTGAAATGCGACCGGTAGATGAGTACTGGAGGGCGGTTTGGAAACTCATTCTCTGGTATAAGTAAATGTACTTGATTTAATTAGCAGCAGCATTTTGGGTGCTTTCGTGCACCCACTGACATCCAGTGCAATCCTTCCCACGGTGACCTTGTAGGGGAGGGTGGACATGCTTCCCAGAGCTCCTGAGACTGCACGTCTTGACAGAAGCAGCCATTCCTCTGTGCAGTTGCTGGTGGGTTCCAACCTCTGCCTTGAGTCAGCAGTGCCGGTAGGACGGCTCTTTGGTCACAGGAGAGCATCCGGAGCCTTATGCCCTGAGCAATGACTCTGTGCTTCACCTGGGAGCGTGTTCAGAATGTGGGATCCAGGCTCCCACACTAGATTGACTGGGTCAGAAACTGCGTTTTTCACACAATCCCTGGGTGCCTCCTATGCTCGTGTGAGTATGGCATGCATTGATCGAGAAAAGCATATTGGAAAAACTGCTGCCCATATAGCTTTATCTTTTCTGGGGAAATCACCTGTATGCAGTTGGTGCAGTAAGGCTCCTCCTCCCCATTCAGAAATGTATACATACTCTTTAAAGAAGTTATACAATGACACACTTTACACACAAGCATGATGCATGTTTGTCAATCATAACTAATGCCAGAATTACCACAGATGGCAGCATCCATGGGAAAAGTGGCTTGAGTGGCTTCTCACGAATAGGTTGGTTCTTCAAGTTCATCCAGAGGTTAAAAAAAATGTCCTGGTCATCTACCTGAAAAGGGAATCAGTTCTTGAAAACCTGTGGATCACAGTTCTACTCTGTCACACATGGGGTTGTTATAAGTCTTCATAAATTTGCTAGCAATTGATGTTACCAATACATCAAAACCAAAACCAAACTTACTGCCTACAAGTCAATTCTGATGCCCAGTGACCCTATCAGACAGAGCAGAACTGCCCCGGTGGGTTTCTGAGACTGTCAAACTTTACTGGATTAGAAAGCCTCATCTTTCTCCGGTGGAGTCGCCGGTTGGTTTTGAACTGCTGACCTTTCAGTTATCAGCCTGGTACCTAGCCACTTTCAGTATCAGGTCTCCTACACCTATCACTAAGAGGATATCCCTGGGTTTGTTTCATCAGTCTTTGATTCCTTCTTAGGAAGGAAGCATTAAAAAAGGTCTGCTCTGGCTCCTCATTAGGGGGTTCTTACTGCAGTTTCAGGTCTTTTCTGCAGAGATGACGACTTTTGGAATCAACACACGTGAGGATGTTCATGGGTGGCCTCAAAGAACCGGCTGCCAGTACGGAATGTTTACTTGCTAACCTTAGTAGCCACTGCTTTGAGTACACCCCGCTCCCTCTGATCTGGGAGTGCCCCGCATGGGCTCAGCTTCTTGGAGCTGGCGGCGGCTTTGTCTTGCCCCCCTGGCTAAGATTTCTTGCACAGTCTATTAATGAGCGTCTGAAACCCCCTTTGGGAAGGAAGGGTTTCATCCTGCTTGGAGTTTGAATTGAAAATGAATTCCCTATTTGCACAGCACCATGACACTTCACATAATATCATTTACCATCCCCCGGGCAGCAGTGGTACTCCTTAAACACTTTACGCCCAATATCGTGTGGGCTGCAGTTGTTCACATGGAAAGGAAATGGACACTTGACAACTTCAACAAGAACAAGAATGCCTCCCAGGCCTCAAAATGTCCCCCAACATTCAAAGCTGGAGAGAGAAAAATCACTAGCAGGAGCAATATTTTTACGTCATTGAAAATGGGTGTGTTTGGCCAAGACAATGAAAGAAGACTTAGGGAAAAAAAGTAATTCCGTCCCTTCCTGCCTGATTAAAATTAAAGATAGCAAATTGTCAGTTAATGAGGCACACAGGCTGGCGAGGTGATGGTGATAATACAAAAGTAGATCCTTTCAGAGAAGCGTTTTAATTGAAAGATAATATGTGGGAGGACTGAGCATCAGTCATTTCATTCAGATATTGTTGGGAAAAATTTCAGATTCTTGGAGTCGCCAAGAAGGGATCTCTCTGGGGTTGAATGGTCTCTACTAGGTGATCACTAGACAGAAACATAAGAACTGCCTTAAAAATATGTACAACTCATCCCATCATTGAAAATATGTTTGTGCATTCTGATGTAATATCATCCACGCTGTGTAGCAAAACTGTGAGTCTGGTGTGCTCTTGTTTATTTTCGACCATCACTTATCACATGCCTTCTACATCTACCGCCCTGCTTGAAGGCTCTTGGGATGTACTCCCTCAACCAAATGCCTGCCCCACCCTTGTGGAGCTTGTACTTTGGTGGAGTAACTGTGCATTAATAACCACAATGATAATTGCCTTATAATTCTGACAAAGATAATTGGCAGAAGAAAGATTAGCATCACGGAGAAATATGTTAACATCTGGAGAATAATGAAATTATGAGCAACAAGCTTGAGTGAAATCATGCCAAATTCACATGATGGTTGCTCTTGGTAGACTTCCAGAATTAGCGACGAAAAGAACATATTAGCCTTCACCCCAGCGTGTCTTCTGCAATGACTGCGGAAGGAGCTACACCGCCCTCCATTCCGGGGGGATGGAAGGATGCCAGGGTATTTCACAAGGAATCGAATTGTTCTTCCCTGCCAGGAAATCACTACAGCATGACAGCGCCCCAAGGCTCAACGTGCCCGAGGAGGAGAGCGCCCATCACAGAAGCGTATTGCTTTCTAGTTATGTGATAGATCACCTGAAATACCCCTTGGCTGGCACTGCTCCTGGCGGGGTGCAGGACTTCTAGGGTCAGCAAGGGCTACCTCCATGGCCTTGAGCACATTGTGCCTTTGCACCTCGGATTTCTCATTTGAAAAGTGGAGATTGTAATACATCGACACACACTGGGCAGAGAATGAATGGGGTGCTGTACCTGTGTGCTCACCTATAATGCGTGCTACCCCGTTAAGGATGCAACCGATGTTAGCATCTTGTTTCAGTCTTACAGCCAACCAGATCAGTTATGATCTATGGGGAACAAATATACTCCACTAGTAAAGGAAGACATTTGCACATTACTTTAGAACCTTACATATTAGTTGCAAAGGTCCTTTTACACAGTGTGACATTGGGGGGAATTTGGAATCTGGTCTATGAGCTGGTGAACAACCATTTTGAATGTCACTCGCTGGCGGTTCTTGCCGGTGGCCGGTTCCTTTTCATGAGCGTAGACTGGCATATCTATATGACAAATCCTCTTTCTAGCAGAACTCGCCAATTTGGTTACAATGGGTCCGTATTTGGAACTAGCAGGGCAAAGGGGAAATAGGAAAGACTAGGTATTAGCGACTCCCACGGCAATCGAGTCATGCCTCCTGGAGACAATATAGCACATAGTGACCCTCTAGGATGGAGCTGAGCTTCCCTGTGGGATTTCCAAGGGTGAAATCTTTGTGAAAGCTTCCTCCACTGAGCTGCTGGTAGGCTCTAACCACTGAAAGTACAGTTAAATGTAAAGTGAGCAACCATTTAAAAAAAGAAGGGAAACGAAAATCAGAGAAGATACGCACATCAATCGAAAAATGCTATCGAAGAGGTGAGATCGAAGTCACACGAATGTTTGTGTGTGCGAATTTAAACTTATTTTTTTCAATGATTCGCTTTACAGTCTGTGACTCTATTGATTGTCTTTCACGCATGTTTTCTAGAAAGCACTGTGGGGGTACGTCCATATTTGTTTGTGATTTTAGTTGATTTCCAGCCACTACAAAAAGAATGCAAGGAAAGAGCAACGTTCTCTGATTGGAGGATCTTTCTCTTATAAGATTTTGCCTGAAACCGAACCAGACTCCCTGCCCCTGAATCAATTCTGACGCTTCATGATCCCATAGGGCAGGCCAGAGCTATGGACATGGGCTTCCAAGACAAGTACTTTACAGGAATAGAAACCTCTTCTTTCTCCCTTGGAGGAGGTGGTGGTTTTGAACTTCTGAACTTGCAGTTAGCAGCCCAATGCGAGCAGGGGACTGCAAATACTTGTTTGGCACCTACTATCTTCCAGGTTGCATTTCTTTGATTGCCTACCCTCCATTGACATTAATAAAAAGTGATGGCTTAGATCAAAGACATTGACAATGAGTCCTATAGAAGGTCTCCTGATGCTGCCCTAACAGAAAGTCTCAGTGAAACCCAAAACACACTGCCATCAAGTCAATTTTAACTGAAATCAGCCTTATAGATCAAAGAAGCACTGTGTATTTCTGAGCCCGTAAATCTTTACAGGAGCAGAAAATTTTATGTCACTTCTGTGGAGCAACTGGTGGGTTTGAATCGCTGATCTTGTGGCTAGCAGCCCACTGTGTACCCACTATACCCCTCAAACCAAACCAAACTCGTTGCCGTCAAGTCCATTCTGACCCCTAGTGACTCTGGTGACTCGAGGCTGTCTGCACCCATAAAGAGTTCCAGTCTTGGAGTTACCCAGGGGTAATTCGGCTCCACCCTATGGGGTTGCTATAGACAAAGTCAGCAGTGCTTCTTAACAGTGCAAGTAGCTGGCTTTAAAACAAATGAAAATTCATCTACCATTCTAAAGGCAAAGATTCCAAACTCAGCTCCTTCTGTGTCTCTCTGCTTGTTTCTGGGATCTGCGGCAATCGGTGGCTTCCCTTCCTTGTGCACTCTCTTCCCACTGTGTATAATCTACTCTGCATCTACTCTGCTCTTTGGGGAAAGGTCATTCGGAGTAATTAGGTTTGGGACCCACTCCACTCTGGTATGATGCGCTGATGCGTAATGTCCTGTGTCAGCATGGCTGGGCTATGCTCCTTAGTAGTGTGGCAGGCAATGGGCTTGGCTGCTGCTTCATGATGTAATAGAATCTAAAAGCCCCATGATGTAGGTGGTCAGCTAATCCACTGAAAGAGACATTTCATTGGGGTTTGGGACTATATAAATAAATGTTCTAACAAAGCCCATTGGGGTCCAAGCCTGCAGAAATACTGGATGTCCACCAGCCCCTTGCTATCCCATGAGTAAGTAGCTGCTGCCAGTTTTTTGCCTGAGCTGCATATCCGGGGTTACTAGCTAGCTCCTGCAAACTTGTGAGCAAGCATAGGTCTTCAGGCTGCCACCAGATCCGCAGAGTTAGGACCTACCAGACTCCACAAGTGCTGGTAAGTTAAGTAAATTTATATTTACTTTACTTACTTACTAACCAAGTTAATAACTATGTTAAGTAAACCTATCTAACTTATATTTCTATAATTATGCTTCACTGCTTCTGCTCCTCAAGAGAACCCAGGCTAAGGCTGACTCATTAGTATAAAAATTTAAAAATCCTAAATCCAAATAGAGTCCTCATTAGAAGTATAGGAGATGGGGCTTCAAACGACCTTTTCAGGAAAACAGGGAAAAGTTGTAACAGAAGGCCAGTGAATCTCTAAATCTGATGAGAAAACTGGTTTTATTTTATTTATGTTTGTATTTTGAACACATGAGCTTAGTTAACACTTCCATATGTATTGGCCTAGTCTTTCCTGGAGAGTGTGTATGTGGAGGGACCGAGGCTCTGTGCATTAAGGTGGAGCGATCCAGCTCTCTGTGTACACTGGCACCGTCTGCCAAGCTTGGAAGGGAACTGTGGCTGAGAGCCACGGGAGTCTTGCTGACTCTCTCTAGCTGCCAGGCATGAAGCCCTTTCTAGCTCTGGAAAGTCTAGTCTGTGACAAGCTTGTCCTCCACCATCAGGTGCTAAATGAGATCATCCTCAACTCTAGCCGCTTGGTCTCCAAATCTTTATCTTTAAATCCCAACCTCTCTTGGAAGTAATCATTAGGACTTGTTTTTTGTGTTTTTTTTTTCCTGTCTGCCCTTGAACATTTGGTTGACGACATCTTGATAAATCCTCACCGTCAGCAGGCTAAGACTGAAACCCTTATCATTATAGTTGAAATCGTGGATTACTGCAGCCAGATGGATCTCAGACTACGACCCATGCTTTTATAGGTGATGGAGCTGAAGCGGAGAGTGAGAACAAGACACTGATGGCCACGGAGCTGAGCTTGACTCACAGTGAGCACGGCGAGAACTGCCTGTTAGGGAAGTTATACAGGAGCTGACGGCCACGTCTTTGCCCCACAGAGAGGCTGCTGGGTACCACTCGCTGACCCTTCCCCTGGCAGCCTCGTGGTTTACCTTTATGAGGGACCAGGGTCCTCAAAGCAAGGGAGGGCAAATGAATGAATGGAACATGTCTTGTTAGAGGGATAGGCTCAGCTATACTCTTATTTCCGCCGACAAATTCATTGTTCCGCAGCTCCTGTAGGCTACATTGGTTCATAATGACAGTACCAAAAATATCGAGGCCCTTCGGCTCAGGCTGGATCTACAGTATATTTCCTGAGCATCCCCAAATCCTGTCAAATCTCTAACATATTTTATGCTTATTCCTTTCACTCTCTGGCTTAGTCCGGACTGCCTTTCTCTCCCACCTGAGCTTTTAGAGCAGTGACTCAATTAGCCTCTGCATTCAGCCCTGCCTCCTTCTCGTCCATCCATCAAGTTAGGGCCACAGGTGTCTTGCTGAGATCTGATGGTGTCGCCAGCCTGATTTACACTAGTCCTTGTCATAACTCAAGGGGGGAAAAAATCCAAAATCCATATCATGGTACTTACCTCTGGCCTGAGCGTCTCCATTCATGCCTCCAACTAAGCCTCCCTGTCATTCATCGCACTAACGACATTAACCCAGGTGTCACCACTCGGGCATGTTTTCTCACTTAGTGTATGTTTTCTCAGGCAGTTCAATTTACCTGAAACACTGTCCCTCCCAACATGTCTACCTGTCAAAATTATGTCCTATATGTAGGACCTATTTGATGGCCTCACCTCCTCGAAGACTCGGTGCACAGATACTCAGTAGGACATGTCAGAGGGGCATCACTGGTGAGCTGTGGATGGCACTGGGTGACACTGTCAGAGGAAGTGACACTAAAATGACTATCTGTAAAATGTGTGTGCAATGTTTTGGTAGAAATGTTTTCTTATGTAGAAAAAATATCCACATAGGTATAGCAATGGAAATATTTGTGTAAGCCCATCTTTCGGGTATCTATCTATCTATCTATCTATCTATCTATCTATCTATCTATATATATATATGACTATAACTCTATATGCCGATTTCCTTATTGAACCTTCTAAGGTGCTCAGGTCAAAGCTGTGGTTATGACCTAGCTACCATGACACTTCAAATCATGTGGCTTCACCTGCATGGGGTAATGAGCATGGGCATTCCTTGTTGTTCTGTTGCTGCCTGTGGTGGCAGAGTGGTTTGGTTGCTAGTTGGGCTGCTTCCCACAAGGTCAGCAGCTCAAAACCGCCAGCCCCTCTGTGGGAGAAAGATGAGGTTTTCCACACTTGTAAAGAGCTATCATCCTGGAAATTCAGAGGCAGTTCTACTCCGCGTGGCAGGGTGGCCATGAGTTGGGATCTACTCAATGTCAGTCAGTCCGGTTTTGGATTTCGAGCATCTGTATAGCCACAGATTTTGTTAATTTTCCTGGTGTATCATCTACAATACTGTTGTAATTAGTCTTTGTGAGCCTATACACATCATTGTTTTGAGAATGAAGTTGTCATTAAAGGAAAGGAGAATTTTTTTTTTAAAAACAGAATGGTTAGTCACTAGTTATAACTAATAATGTTGTCATTCAACAAACAAAAATTTTATCAAACAACTTTACTGTTCAACGTACTACCATTGAGTCGATTCTGACTCAACGTGACCCTATGGGACAGAGTGGAAATGCCCCTCTGGGTTTCCAGGACTGTAACTATTTAGGGGAGTCGATAGATTCATCTTTCAAATTGCTGACCTTTCTACTAGCAGCCTAACATGCAGCCCATTATGTGCTACGAGAGCTCCTAATTTTGTTCTTAGTGTTCATATAATCTAAGAAATATTACATTTAACTTATTTTCACCCCTCTGTATCACACATCACTCTGTTCTTCCAATCTGAATACACACTGCAGAGGGCTCTGGATGGTCTGTCTAGGAGGAGGCCCTTGAGGTGCTGATGACCACGAGTTACCACACTGAGCGGCACCAATCTCAGTGACACCCGTAATTTCTCTTCTCCTGGTCCCAATGCCTAGGCCCCCCTTTTCTACTGAATTTACTGCAATCATATTTCCCCCACTGCTTCACCCACCCTTCTGGCCACTGCACTAATGGCCGCCCCTTGCGGAGTTGAGCGCACAAACTGCAGCGCCTCTAACGCTTCCCTCAGCAAAATATGACAGAGCTAATCAGCCCTCCGTGCTCTTGACATGTTCTTGATTTGGAATCTAGGGCATCACATTTGATGTTTTTTTCTTCTCCCTCTTAACCCTTTCTTCTTATATCTCTTTGCAATTTTCTTTTCATCTTCCTCGCCCCTAAACTATGGCGCATCCTGGAGCTCAGCCCTTGGACTCCCTCTCTCTGCAGAGCCATTCTCTAGGGGAGAGCACGCGGTCTCATGGCTCTGAATTCCATTTAAAGCTGATAACGCACAACGCTATACCTAAAATCTAAAACACTCAAATGAGCACAAATGCATAGATTCATATGGCGTACTTGGCATACCCAAGTGGATGTTTAAGAGACATCTTGTGGATTCTCCTTTCTCAAAAGGCGCATCCAGACTATCATTAATATTGTTGGCTCTACCTTCAAAATTAGTCCAGCATTCTACAACTTCTACACAGTTCCATGGGCGCATCCGTTGTCCAGGGTCTCATCCACGTAACTCTGGGTTATTGCAGTAGTTTGTTAGATCATTTTGCGTCTCTCTTTGTATGACTGCATCTATTTGCAACACAATAGAGTTATTCCCTCATAATGGCAATCACATCGCTCTATGTCTCTACACAAAGCTCTCAGCTTCTTGTCTCCTCAGAAAGTACTGGTCAGAGTTTGGTTCTGTTGCACATAGAATTACTGTGCATCCGAAACGCCCCAATAGCGCCCAACCCCACCAACCTCAGCGTGTCATAGACCCTGCCGCCCCACCACATCACTCTTCCCTCTCAGACGTTATTGCTCCACACATTCACGACAAGTGTTCGCTTCGCTCTCTTTCTCTTCCCACAAATGAATTTCCAGGAAGTCTTATAATATGTGTGTCATGTCCCAGATTTGTTTCCTTTCTCACATTGCATACTTCCCCTAGATCTTTGCTTTCTTACACTTTGGTCATGTATCGTTCAGGTTCCTTTCCTGAGCACCCCTCAAAAACATAACCCTCTTCTGTGTATCCTCGTCAGCATCCTGGGTTCTTCTTCTTCTCCTGGTTATCACTATTTGAATTTCTATCTATCCATCTAGCTATCATCTATCTTCCACCTCCTTTTATCAGCTTGCATGGTTTCTATGTCTCTCTGTGATGATATAGGTTCATGAAGACAGTGCTTTCATTCATCTTTAAAAAGCTGACATTCCCAGCAGAAATGTGGATGAAGGGGGACAATGGACAGTGTAAGGTACAAAATAATAACAACACTATATAATTGATCAAGGGTTCAAACAATAACAACACTATGTAATTGATCAAGTGGCTGAAAGGGTGGAGGAGGAAGGGGAAAAGAGGAGCTTATAACAAGGGCTCAAGTAGAAAATGTTTTGGAAATGATGATGACAACATATGTACAAATACGCGTGATACAGTTGATGTATGGAATGTTATAAGACCCATAAAAGCTCCCAATAAAATGATTTAAATAAATACCTGACATTTAGAATACCACATGCTACAGAGCATGTGCTAAATAAGTATTTATTGATAAACAGGTTACATGTAGAGCTGAAATCACAATCTGATCTCTGTAGTCACTCTCTCATGACAAAGCGCCTTCCACTATTGTGCTCTTTGGAAACAATTTGTACAAATGCAGGGAAAACATGAGCTTACTTGAATAGCAGATAGCTAATAGATAATAAGTTGTGGCTTAAAGTACTTAATATAGTAATAAATATTAGGAAACCTTTTAGAAATTAAAGCTATAAGATGGTGTAGTACAGAAGAAAAATGGTGCACAAGAAGACAAAGTGTTCATATTCGCATCTTGAACACATGGAGTGGTAGACTATCCGCTAATTCTACTGGCTTCAATTTTTAATACAATAACATTGATGTGTTAATTTACCTCTGAGACCCTTCATACTTATACAATTCTTCCAATACAGAGCTGAGGAAGAAAAGAGAGGAAGAGAGGTAAGGAGGGAAGGGGCACAGGAGAAAGTGGTGGGGTACGGTGGGGGTTGGGAAAGAGGAGAAAGACGAAGAAAAAGACTACCAGTCTTGGGTTATCCACACTCCTACTTAGGTTGAGCAGCAAAGGAGCAAGTTGAAGAACATAAAAAAATATAAGGAATATAAAGAAAATGGCTTTGGAAAGATTATTTTTCTACATCAACAGAAAGAACATTGAGTTAAAATTGGATAGAAATAATTAGTGATTCTTGTTAAGTTCCGTATGTTCTGCTGTTATTTCTGATATACACACACATAGCTCCCCACTGTCTCTATCTTCATATATGTACTGTATGTCCCCAGATATTTATAGATTGCTATTGATATTTGGCCCAGAGCTTGAGTTCTTGCTGTCCGGCATTCATAGTTGCAGCTTTGTTCCTTTATAGACCATATTAAATGTAATTATTCACTTGTAAATTATTATTAAAATATCAACAGGTGCAAATTTAATTGGAATTCTTGAATATTTATTCTACTCTAAACATTTAAATATTTTATTCAAACAATATCAACTCATTGTATATTGATTTGGGGGAAGATTTTAATTGAGCAATTATGTTATTATTCTTTTAAAAATCCTCATGCTTTGGGATATTATCCAGTTTAATGAAATGTGTTTCCCTACTATTGGTTGCAAGGGTCTCTGTTTCATTGTCTGCCTTTGAAATTTAAATGTATGATTTACAGTGTCGTGTATGTGTGATTGGATTTTATTATTTTCTTTTCCTTCAGTTGAGATTTTATGCAAGGTTGCACCATTTCAACTATACCCATGAAAAGCCCCTTCCTAGAGTTAGGAGCCAGTCTGCACACGGTGTTTGCTCGAAAGGGCTTTTCCTAGGTCTCACTATGGCAGAATAGAATTTATAAAGGTACCTGAAAGGAACAAGCCATTATATTTTGTAAAAGCACACCCCCCTAGAGTGTCAAGCTAACAGCGCAAAAAACCATGGTCCAATTAACGGAGGATGCTGCTGCAGAGGTCACAGATCCCACACAATCCAGTCAAGATGCTGGAGCCTCGGCAGTCAAAAGAATCAGGAGAACGAATCCAGGGTCATGATGATCACCTTCGGAGCTAAAGCGAGTGCCCAGGAGAAGCAGACATCAGCTAGGGTGCACGTTGTCATTTAGAAAGCTGCTTTCCCGGTCTAGTTACCAAGCAGAATTTAGACTCCTGTGAAATCGACCACAGCAGGCCATGGTTTATCTTTAAGGGGGAAGAACGGGGAAAAAATCAAAACAAAAGTAAACCAAAAGCACGTGCCAGGTAAACGGGGCTTGCTAATGCCAAGACACTGTTGATTATTTGATGGTGCTAGACAGTAGCTTCTTTATAGCTTCTTTTCATGGTTTCTAGTTGTTTTTATGTGACCCTGCCTACAACCCTCAGGTTTCGTGTTAGCATGAGAGCTAAGCCATTAGATGCATCAAAGTACAGTACACTCAGCACAAAGGATGTGGATGGAATGTGAGACCCAGGATTGAGACTGCTATTACTGTCTGGAGGTTTGAAATTGCTGAATGCGTAAGAGCCATTGCTGTGGTCCATGAAAGGAGAGCGATCGGCATTGGAAGTGGGGACTCCATTCTGCTGACCTGGATGGGTGACAGCAACACACAAGGGAGTGGTCAATCAGAGTCCTAAACAAACTCGTCATTGTGGACTGACAGTTCCGACTCTGAGCTTGGGCCACCTTCATTGCAATACGAGTTGTCCCAAAGTGTCAGCCCCTGGGAAAGAGACAAGCTGGCCAGGTAGTCACGTGTGTCCTGTCACCGGATCCACCACTCTCTAGGAGGCTTTCCTTTGCATTTGACATTTTGTATGTCATTTGGCTTTTAAGTCGGCGCGTTTATGTTACTGTCATGTCGTGGCCTATAATCAGACTCAACAATGTACTACACAGACCATGACAGATTTTTTTTTTTTAGCCCAGGATCAGGAGTTTGGTGTTGCCACCCATTTTCACAGGGGCAGCATCGTGGAAACACCCTCCGCTTCCGTTTGTCTCTTTATTTCTGTTCTGAATGACCTGCTGTAAAAATTGCGCTGCCCTCGCTGTAGAAAGTGGTAATCCCCACTGCTGATGATTATTGAGGTTCTTTGAGGCAGGGCTCACAATCTCAGATAAACTGTGCCCCTCAATTTCAAGGGCTCGTTGAATAAGATCCTTGCCTTACAAGTACCTTATTTTCCAATATGCAGTGTCTACATTCAATTATCAGGCATTATTGGGAACACAAAGGTCGCTGCTTCCATCTCGAAAGCTCTTAAAGCAAACATGTTATTGCCTCCTGCATACTTTGGGTTTTGAAACCTTAGAACTCACTTCAGGAGACGGTAACTATCATCTCTAGGTTGGCTGCCCGCCGCCCCCAACCCCTCCCCCCCAGCCATCCCTTTTCTTTTCCGTTCTTTCTCTTTCTCTCTCTCTTTTCGTTTTTTCTTTCCTTTTCTTCCTGCCTTTCTGCTTTCTTCTTCTTCTTTTCCGAAAATCATAGTTAAATGGAAAAGTATCCTAGTTCAAGTACTGAATAAGTCAACAAAGCATTTCTGTAGGAAAGTGCTGCATTGAAGAAATTGCAATACAAAATTATTGATTAGCTCTTCCACCCCCTTCCTTCCCACCCCTGCCCTTCAATGTCAAATGCCAGCCAGCCCTTTTCTCGCATGAGCATTCAAGCTAAGAGCAAGAAGCTAGTCATTCGTTTATCATTTAATATTAATTATAATTATATTAGTCACGATGAACTAATGTTGCATTAGGTAGCTTTGGATTGTATTCCCAAAGGACTTTGATTATAATTTACCATTTTATTCATGTTCAATTATTGTAAAGTGTTGCTGAATTAACAGGATCCACTTAGCCTTAATCACTACTTACCTCATCAGTTCGGAGCACTGACAAGCCTGGCTTATAAAGATGGTTTGTGACAGATCCAGCCTGGAGCTGCTGTAGCCACAGCTCACACCCCACTCCGTTCTCGGTGTGGGGAGCTCTATTTTACCAGCCACCACTCTGTCATTGGTGGTTGGATGTTAACCAGCACACAAAAGAAGGAGAATAGGGGGTCGTGGCTATTGAGAGTTCCTCTCAGTTGTTTAAATATTGGAAGATCCCCTGAAATTATATAAAAGAGCATTCTGTAATGCTCTGATCTTGGATGCACATCAGTATGCCTCACTCTATTTCACTAATGACTTGAAATCATAAACTAAATGCATTCATGTTGTTGTTGCTGCTTTTGAATAGACGACTTTGCCCAAGAGCCAAGTGACTCCAGTTAGCTCCCGATGATGCGGCTGTCCTTATGAGTTGGTTCTGCATTGATTCTGGCTCATAGAAACCCTTGCTATCAATTCCTCACCTGAGTTCCTGTGGCTCTTATTCCAAATTAAAAAGAATAATGCATCACACCTTGCTGGGGCTCTTTCCCTTGCAATGCAATTCACTTCTCTATTCAGGATTTATGACATTGCTTATAGTTTGTCCCAATATGTCTCATCCTCCTCTTTCCTCGTGTCTTATGCACACATGGCAACGGTCCATCAATTAGTCAAGCCAGTGACTAAAAGTCAACCCAGATGCCCAGAGTGACTGTTGACCTTGAGATTCTGGGAGCAACGCGGATGAATGTTGTGAATGAACAGTGTGCCCACTGCCCCCGTCACATACTATGGAAGAAAGACCTGAAATATAACAGACATGCCCCATCAATCATGAATGCAGCTATGATTGCAATACAACAGATGTCACCCGGGGGGGGGGGGTGCTGGTGGAGAGATATCCTGATTTTATCAAGGACAGCAGTTTTCTGCAGGAATTCGATGTGTGGGCCTTCTAACTGAGCTTCTCAACCAGTCCATCTTCTGTTTCCTGACTCAAGGGCTTAATTCCAGTGAAAGCGTGAATGGAGATGGCCTGCAGCAGTGTTCTCCCTTTTATCTGTCCTGTCCGCATTGTGCTATGTAAATGTGCTCTTCTCATACTAGGAGCTGGCTGAGCAACTGGAACTGGGATCTCTAATGTTCTCTGAAAGCTGGTAACGACACAGGAGCAAGGCATCTTTAGTAGTTTAGTATAAACCCCAAACAAAGCAATGGTATTTTCAGGATAACAGAATAGTAGTTTAAAGTAAGTAACTATTTTACATTGTGCTGTTATCTAACATATATATATATATATATATATAATAGGGGCGATGCTAAATTGTGATTTGTTTAAAAAGTTATTAATGAATAATAGATATAGGGTGTTATTTAGAGCTAGGTTTGCTTCCAAGTACTTTGTTGGTGGAAACTCTTTAATTCTCACGGTGATATTAAAGGTACTGATCATTATCCTTGCTATTTCACTTGACCAATTGAATCAGGGAGAAGTTTAACTGGATTCAAGCCATACAGCTGGAAATGAGGAGGCCAAGATTTGAGGTTAAACAAAGTAGCCCATGTGTCCAGCTCCTGTGCTATACTGACCAATCATCTCCAGATATGTGCTATGTGTTTCTGTCTCACAGCTAGATTGTCTATGTGTCACATTGAACCCGATGAAGCTAAACATTGTGCTTTATTTTGTTCCCTTTTCTCCTGGTATAAGCTTCCTGTAAAATAGTTTATAAAATGTATTTTCCCAGAAACACTAAATATACAAATATATAGGCAATATATTTTTTCCCTTCTTGTTAATCCAGGGCTGGCAGACACGTCCTTTGGAAATGCTCTGGTACTGAATTTGCAATATGGTCACTGTGCCACTGTTAAACTTACAGCCACAACCATGGACAATGTGTGTTCATCCATATGGAATTTGAAAGCAGCGTCTACATAAAAGGAGAACTTGAAACCACGAGGCCTCGGTGACATAAGTTTGTGTTGTTTCCACTTTGGTGACTTCCTGCCTGTGGAGAAATTATTGCGTGGCAGTTGGCTACCAATCTTGTCAGCGCCTTGGCTACCCCTTCCATCATCTCTCTCCAGGATGTGGCTTCCAGGATCATTTGTTTTCTCAACTCTCTTCCTCTGCCCTGTGCTTCCTGAATCACTTCATGGCTTGTCCTTGTTGAGATGACCTCTTGCACCTTGACCCATCTCCTCTTGTTCAAACCCCCAAGCATGCCATTTCCCCTGCTCTAGTCGCACTGCAAACTGATGATCTGACCCTTGCCTCGTTCTCCTTGTCAGGCTTTCCCTCTCACTGGCCTGCTCACAGAACAGCTTTCTTCTTGGCAAGTCCGCAGCTCTTCATTTCATTTAACAAATCATAAAGATGTGTTTCAAGGCGTGTGCTTGTGTCCCTGTGAGGAGGTAGCTTCAACAGGATCCTAATTAATTCATTCTGTGTCTGACTGTGGCACCTTTCCCACAGTGTCCAAATTGATCCCGTACGTTCTCCCCAACTCCTCAGAACAACTTGACCTTGAAAACCATGACCCTAAATGAAAATATTTTAAACAAATCTCTGACTGGAGTTATACTGACCACCTTCTGAAGAGGAAACGGTAGCGCTAATGACATGGCAACCATCTGCCCTGCAGGAGAGAGTACGACAAAGCGATTTGCCATCAGCTATTGAAAAGTTGAGGCAAGATCTGTGTGCAGATCCATGTTCTTGAGGAGACCAGGCACTGCCAACGTATCTACCTTTTAAGTGGACACAAATGCTAACAAATAAATTCACAGAATCATGCATTACACTTTGCATTTTTCTTAAAACACGAAATCTCTAAAATGCTGCAGGGTAAGGCCATAAATCTTATTGCCTGCACGAGTCACAATAATTTTTTTCAAATTAATGTATTTAATTTTATTTTAGTTCTTTGTAAGTTAATTGGCATTTTATGACTAGGGCACAAATTACATTTCATATTAATTCATGTACAATAATGCTTTAAAAGTGTTTTAAAAGCAGAAATCCATATCATAGTTAGTAATTTGTAGTTTCTTCGGTCTTCCCTATATAATTTCAGTGATAGTTACATGTGGATCACTTCCCATATTACTACAATCTCTGAAGGGAACAATCTTATAAATCTCGGAATAAAAATGTCACTTACCCATTGCAAATATGATGGAAATTTTTTAACGTGCAATTATGTAATTAACAAATTATCCAGTTATCAAGTTGATTCATTGAGCTGATGAGGAGAAAGACTAAATGCTGAATTTTTTCCTCAGAGATTGGCATCAGTATTATGTGAAGAATATTTTCACAACTTAAGTGAATCTTCCAAACATAACCTTTGCAGTTATGGTCCTTTAGACACTGAATATAATTTGTATTTCTAATCACTTCAAGTAAATCAAAGAAAATGAGAAGCAGTGGAATTAATTTATGTTTATCATAATCAAAAGGACTCCAGAAAAAAAAGTGGAGGCTATACTAGGGAAAGTCAACTTTGTTCAGATCTACAAAATGTCCAAGTTGTTCACACTTCTGGTGAAAGAAATGTCGTCGTGCTATTAATTTTAACTGCGGTTACTTTCAGGGCAATACACTTTACCCAGATTCCTCTGCAGTTCGTATTCCCCTACCATTTGGAATCTCTTAGTGAGGGACGGTTTGGTGCTATATTAAGCTTTTCTGTTCTTTCAGATTTAGAAACTTTTTGTTTTATCTTGTTCTGTTATGAACACAAATAATAATTACCAACTCAGAGAGAGGTTGGCTTAACATGAAGATTCCTGGATTCTTTTTAACTGGTGAGAATAAAAGTTAGTTTCTTCATATTCCAAAAGTGAGAACTAGTAACACAGATACTACCATCTTTCTAATTCAGATTTCAATAAGACAAAAGGGCACCTTTAAGTACGAACTGGATATAAAAGTTAAATTTCAGCGCCCAATGTTTGGCTAATTTAACACACTTCATCATGTGTTTGCTGATGACTGTAAACTCAAGTCTTAATGAACTACCATAATGCACTTTAAAATATGCAGTAACGTGCTATAGATCTCATTCACTGCCATTGAGTCGACTCTGACTTAATAGTGACCCAATAGAACAAGGTGGGACTACCTTAGTGGGTTTCTGAAACTGTAGCTCTATATGAGAGTAGAAAGCCTCATCTGTATTCCGATTTGTGACCATTGAGTTTGTGGTTAGCAGATGAACGCATAACCTATCCTGCACCCAAGCCTCTTGCGCTATAGATAGTCAGCAGAATACCCTAGTGTCGTATATCTCAGAGGTGAATGGAATGCACACACACACACACACAAGCAAATGCTCATCCATAGTTCTTCTGTTAGAATGGACATGCTGAATTTTAAGGGAAACACGTTTGAAGAGGCATGTGATACACACAGTGGCGTCAGTACTGAGTGAGTGGTCCCTAACACAACTTATCAGTCCTGGGACCGAGGACAATATACTGAAACTCAGTTTTTCTATCATAAAGTGGGGTACCCTAAGTTCCCTGCTATCTCAAAAAAGTTTGCAAATATTTAATAATGACTAAGAAAACATTTTTAATGCCAAAAAATATAATAGTATAACATGTATTCCTAGGTTTCTCGCTTTAGTCATCTGAGAAACATAAAAATAATGCACTAAAGATACTTGTCAATCAAGTTCCAGCTGACATATTGGGTTGTGAAATTAATTTTGCTTAGCATTTATATGTAATTTTTACAATTTTCAAGACACATGGTATTTCTTATTGAAAACAGACTAATAAGCAAAATTTATCATAAAAGTTAATTTTAAAAATAGGTCCAAAGTAAGTAGGCTTAAGGAAAACTGATGTCATAGTAATTAAAGTGATAATAATATTGATCCACACTTTCTCTAACAATAATGTCATCAAACATTTTACAAAAATTAATTAAGTCTCACACTTTTCTTATTTGCAAATGAATTAACAATTCACAGGATAATGAGATCTGTACAATCAACACCATTAACTGGTTCTTAAGATGAGTTTAATCCCTTAGTTGTTTAATTTAGTCATTAGAAAGTTCTCTCATCTCTTATTGTAATATATTTCATCTATCCTGATTTCAATTTTTAATAAATACATCTGGCTTATTATTTAAACATAAAATATAAGCTTTCGCCAAGTCTGACTGCTATGAACCTATGGAATTAAAAGGGAGCTGTTTAGATATGAGATGTCTTTCATTCCATAAGAAATCACATTCACAAGAAGAGTTTGCTTAGTTTATTTTTAACTGGTCAAAATAAATTCTGAAAAGTTACAAATAAAGCAAAATGCCTTTTTTGGAAGACATAAAATGCGAACTGAAATTTTAGAAACTTCATTAACCAATGCCTGTTCCATATATAGTGACGAAAGACTCTAGCTGGGCTCACGCTTCTCTGTCTGTGCGCCCCACACAGGCTGGGGCGTTCCATGCTTCCACTAGGCCTTCAGTGCCTGTATTGACATCCTAACACGGAGTCGTTCCTCACTGCGCACGTGAGGCCACTGAAACCTTAGCTTGTTGAAATCACTGGTGAAAAGTCACAGACCTAGAAGGAGGAATTCTGGTTTTAGAAACCAGTCAACTTCAACTCAAAGTCCTGGACGTTCATTTCTTTCAATATGTGAAGTCTTCTTGATTCTATTATTTCTGATCATAGTGCAAATATCATTGGAAAAAGTGAGTTCATTTTCTTGTCATTTACCTCGATGATGCTTACAGTTGGACGATGTCATTGTTCTCTGCAAAGTAGCTCTTAGCATAGACTTTTTTTGTTGTCCTTTGTGGATAATTCAACAAAATGGGGAAATTATGGAACAATATTAGTATTATCACATGCAAGTTAAAGTTTTCTGAGGATACTTTAACCATATAAATCACTATGGACTGTCAGAAATTCAAACTGGATTCACAAGAGGAAGAATATCATTGTTGGTGCCAGCACGAGAGCCGAGCATCCCAGGATGGTTTTTACGTGTATTTTGCTGATGATTCACAGGCATTTACCCATGGGGATCATAAGAGAGTCCATATCATCATGAAGAATCAGAAATCCAGAACACTTATTTGAAACCTGAGCATGGATCAAGAGGCATTTGTTCAAACAAACAAAAAAAGATACTGCGTTGTTTAAAAGCAGGAGAGTTGTGTGTGTGTGTGTGTATTATATTCTTTCAACATATGTATTTAATATGCATGATTAGTAACCACCACTCTGTCAGTTTGTTGCATTGCTTTGGCTTGCATGTTGCCCTCATCCTGGAAGCTCTGTCGCCAGTATTCCATATACCTAAAGGGTCATCAAGGGTCAATAGTGCCAGTGGAGCTTCTGGAGTAAGAGCAAACTACCAAAAGGATTATATGAGGAAGGATTTGGCATCAGGAGGGAGGAAGGCTTAAAAACAACCTGAACGATGCAGGTAACACAACCTTGCTCGCTGAAAGTGAGGAGACCAAATGACGCAATGCATTGGTAAATTTGCGACACAAGACTTCCGTAAGGGTGGAAAAGCAAGGAGGTTACTTTGAAGACTAAGGTTCCCTTGACCCTAGCCTTGGTATCTTCAGTTGCCTGTGGAAGTAGGACATTGACTGAAGAAGACAGAAGAATTGATGCATCTGAATCATGGCCCTGGCAATGGACTTTGAAAGTCCCATGGACTGTGGTCATTTGGGTGTTGATCTCACAGGCTGTGGATAGTGGCCCAGAGAGAACAGTCCCAGAGGAAGGACATCATTCTTTTTCAAAGAATTTTTTTTTTCCAAAACCACAAAACATTTATTTATCCTGAGATTTCCAAAATCAGGAGGAACTTAAGTAATGGGGACAGGCTCCTCCTCGGGGTCTTCTGGGAAGTCGGGAGGCCCACCCGCTCCAGCAGCTTGGTATATCTCCAGTTTGGCAATGACTTCTTTCACTGGATTGAAGACGCCATTGGTCTGCTGGTCGCAGACATAGCAACGAGGGGTGGTGCGGAAATGCTGCAGTGCACGGCGCTCGCAGAAATAATGCCTGCATTTGGTGACAACAGGGTTTTGGAAGGTCTGGCGGCAGATGAAACACTTGAATGGTATTTCCTCATCGTCGCTTCCTACTTCATAGTTTTCGTCCTCATAGACGCCAGCCATAGCGACCCTCATCAAGCTCACGTTCGATCTGCCACCCATGCTTGTAATGGGAACGATTGTGTAGGAAGTTGCAGCTGTCTCCGAAGCCGCAGAAGCCGGTCTCCTTGTAGTCCTTACAGATGTCTGGCTGGTAGTCCCAGCGCACCCTGGCACGAAGATGCTCGGGCGCGCGAATGGGACCTTTCCTCACCATGCCGGAGGAGGCATTGCGCATTGACGTATCCTTGGGCTTCATGAATTTCTGATAATTGTTGATTCCCCGATAGATCTTGTCATCTTCCTTGCTCCTCAGTTCCTCCTGGATTTTCTGGCTGCGCTCAAAGATCGCTTGTGCATCGCGCTCTTTCTCGGTGTCCAGCTCGTAGACTGCGGTCGCTCCCATATCCTCGGGCCCCACGGGTTTGGCGGAGCAGGTGGACTTGTAGACCACACCGAGACCCTCGGGCTCGTTCTCCTCCTCGCTGCTCAAGTGGTCCTAAGGCGCCTTTTGTCTACCGCTGCCACGCGTCGTTTGTATCTTCGGGTTGTGGATCGTCCGCTTCTTCTCCGGGCGAACCACGGTGCTGCCTTCCTCGCTGCTCTTGCTGCTGCTGCTCTCCTCCGGCTCGCGCTCGCAGACAAGGCGCTTCCTACAGCCCTCAGCGGCTTTCCGCCCCGGCTTTTTGAAGAGGAAGGTGCATACCTGATAGGCTGACTTCCTGGGAGAAAGTTGCTGTGCCATTTTGGAGTAGCTTGCTGTAGACAGCGCCCAGGTGTGAGCGTGGTTGCGCGGCAGGGGAGCAGTGACCCGGGAAAGCGCAGCGAGAATGCTCCCTTTTTCAAAGAATTTGAATAACTCATTTTATCGGGGACTCTGAGTTCTTCTAACAATCCTTACTTCAATTGTATCAAGTACATTGATACATATGTTGCCATCATCATTTTAAAAATATTTTCTTTCTGTTTGAGCTCTTGTTATTAGCTCCTCTTTTCTTGCCCTCCATAACCCACCCTCACACTTTCATGGACCCCTGATAAATTATTAATATTTTCATATCTTACACCACCCAGCTTTCTTCCTTTTCCCAATCATGTAATGGAGCTGAGGAAAAGAGGAAGACATTCAATGAGATGGATTGACCCATTAGTTGCATGGCAGACTCAAACTCAGGGCCAAGGGTCAGGAGGGCTCAGGCCCTGGCAGTGTTGACTTCTGTTGTCCATGGGTCACTGTGAGCGAGAACCTACGTTTGGGCACCTAACAGCAATAGACAAAATCAAATTCTTAGGGTTGCACTAACGGACACCAACAAGATTAGTGGAGATTGGCATTGTCAATGATTTCATTGACATCCATTTGGATATACAAGCCATGTTCCTGTAACCAGTAGTCAAGAAATCAGACAACATATTTCATTGGGAAAATTTGCTGCATAAGAGCTCTGTAAAGTGTTGAGTAGATAGGATGCACTTTGGAAACAAGGGTGTGCCTGACAGAAGCCACGGTATTTTCAATCACCTAATAGGTATATGAAAGTTGGATAAGAAATAAGGAAGAAAGAAGAATCGAAATTTTTGAATTACGGTATTGGCAAAGAATATTGAAAGTACTTTGAACTGCTAGAAGAACTTGGTCTTTGTAGAAGTACACACAGAGTGCTCCTTAGAAACAAGAGTGAATAGACTTATCTCATGAAATGTTGACGTTATCAGGAAAGACCAATCCCTGCCAAGAATATCATGTTTGGTAAAATAGAAGGTCATCAAAATAGTACATGAAACTCAGGATTGATGAACCTATCGAGGCAGCAAGTAAAATAAGGATGTCTTGGGGGGTGGGGGGCAGAGGTTGGGGGGATAGGTAAAGGGATCTAATGTCAAGGAATTCAAGAGAATTCTTTGAAACTGATTATAGATAGCAATTGTATAATTCTGCTTGATTGGATTGAACTATGGAATGATATGATATCTGTATTAGCTCCCAATGAAACAGTCTTAGGGGTAAAAAAGAAAGACTCCCCACAAGACGGATTAACAATGTGACTGTAATAATGAGCACAAACTAACAATAAATTGGAAGATTGTACAAGACCATTGTACACACTATCATTATGAATTAGAGATAAATTGAAGTCATTTGACCACAATATTCTGTGGGTGGTGGGTGAAGTATGAGATCTGTAGGATGAACCTGGTCTCCAGAGAACAGGTAACAGGGCCTTGACTTGGGAAATAACCCCCAAAGCCTGGAGGCAATATGTGACTGAAGTAGATAAAAGACCCTTTACCTGCCTTACAATTTTACTGTCGGGTCCTTTGGTTAATTCTCTACTTATCTTCTGGATCCTATCCCATTACATTAGATGTACATGTATGCATTTCTTCTGCTCTGCCTTACCTAATCAGATAAAGTCACAAGACAAAATAATTGGAGGTGAGCACTCCCACATTGACTCTTCTCCAAAAGAGGGAAAGAAAATACTGATGGACACCCATAATTGCTGTTATACTTGCAAATATAGAAAAATAAATGAAGCTCATCTTTTCTCTCAAATACAAATGTGTGTTCGTAAACACGAAAAAGAGTGTTTCCAGGTGTTAGAAACAGAATGGAACTATGTCGTCCTGGCATTGAGCAAGCCAGGTGTTGAACAATTTTCTTCCAATGAGAGGAGTAATGCCACCCTATTATCAACAGTACTGTTACATTTGAAAGTAAGATGCTTTCTACAAGACTTAAAGAGTGTTTAGAACATTAAGATATAAGCCATGCACTGGAACACAATATTCCCTCTTTTGCTCCCGCACACATGCACATGGAGTACCGTTGACGTTGTTCACTGTGGCAGGGTTCTGAACAACAAATAGTTGGGGGGGGGGGGGGAAATCCATAAAGCTACAAAAATCGGTTCCCAAGAAATCAGCTTCACAATGATAAATGCTTTGTCTGTTTACCTAACTGCCATGTCCTAGAATGCTGCCTAGAATGTAGGGGATGTTAATAATGAGCTGATCAAATGAATGATGAATGTCTAGGATACTGTAATGAATCAAAAATGAATGAACCAGAGTAATATATAAGTATCAGCGATGTCAAACATATTGTTGTGTGAAAATCAAGTTACAAGGCAGACCCTGGATGAAGTTCACAAATCTGCATTAAAGTCACGTGGAAATACTCAAGTATATTCCATTGTTGTTGTTATTGTTGCCATTGAGCCGGATCTGAGCCATAGGGATCTATGAATAGCAGAAGGAGACATTGCCTGGTCCTGTGCCAGCCTCACACTTGTTCCTGTGTTTGAAGTCATCGCAGCCATGGTGTCCATCCATCTCCTTGAGGGGTTCCCCTCCTTTGTAGCCCCTCCCTCTACTTTACCAAGCATCGTGGCCTTTTCCAGAGACCAGTCTCTCCTGATAACACATGCAAAGTACGTAAGTGGAAGTCTCTCCATCCTTGCCTCTGGGGAACATTCTGGCCTCACCCCTTCCAAGACAGATGGGTGTGTCATTTTAAGAGTCCGTAGTACTTTTGATATTCTTCTCCAGTAGCACATCCGTTCTCCTTCACTTTCTTTATTGAATATCCGAGTTTCACATGCGTATGAGGCAAGGAAAAATACCATTGGGTCCGGCTCACCGTAGTCCTTAAAGTGATGTCTTTATTTTTAATACTCTAAAGACGTCTTGTGCAACAGATATACCTAATACAATGCATCCTCTGATTTCTTGACTGCTACTTTCAGGAGAATTGGCTGTGGATGCAAGCAAGACAAAATTATTGACAACGTCAAACTTTTCTCCATTTATCAGGATGTTACTGTTGATTCAGTTGTGAGGATCGGGGTCTTCTTTACATTGAGCCGTAAGCCATATTGAAAGCTACAATCCTTGATCTGCATCAGCAAGGGTCTCAAGTCTTCCTAGCTTTGAGAAAGCAAGCTTGGGTCATCCGAATACTGCAGGTTGTTAATAAACCTTCCTCCGATCCTAATGCCACGTTCTTCTTCATATAAGCCAGTTTCTCTGACTAGTTGCTCAGCGTACATGCTCAATAAGTAAGTATGGTGAGACAATGTAACCCTGATGCATAGCTTTCCTGATTTAAAACCATGCTGTCTGCCTTGTTGTATTTACACAAGTGCCTCTCGATCCATGTACAAATCCCACATGGGCACAATGAAGTCCTCTGGACCTCCCAATTCTTCTCAAGGTCATTCATAGTTTCTTACGGTCCAGCCACACAATTGAATGCCTCTGTGTGGTCAATGAAACACAAGTAAACAGTTCTCTGGTATTCTCTGCTTTGAGCCAAGATCCATGCTATCCCTTGCTCCAAATTCTCTTTTGAATCGAGCCTGAACCTCTCACAAATCCCTCTCACTGTTGTTAGATGATCTTCAGCAAAATTTTACTTACATGTTCTTACAGTCTCATCATTCTATAATTTGAGCAATCTGGTGAGTCATCTCTCTTCTGAGTGGGCACAAGAATGAATCTCTTCCAGTCAGTTGACCAAGTAGCTGTCTTCCAAATGTCCTTGTGTAGATGAATGAGTGCTTCCAGGGCTTCATCGGCTTTCTGAAACTTTTCAGTTGGTGTTCTAGCAATTCCCGGAGCCTTGTTTTTGCCTAATGCTTTCAGTGCAGCTTGAACGGCTTCCTTCAGCACCATTGATTCTAGCTCCTCTGCTACATCCTGAAGCAAGGGAATGTTGACGAGCTCTTTTTAGCACAGTGACTCTGACATTCAGCATTTTGCCCATAGAATCCTACAATATTTTAACTCAAGGCTTGAATTTTTTCTTGAGTTCTTTCAGTTTAGATATTCCGAGTCTGTACTTCCCTTTCTGTTTTCTAATTCTAGGTATTTGTACATTCCAATATAATATTTTACCTCCCTCAAGCTGCCCTTTGAAAATTTGTTTTCAGCAATTGACTTCATCATTTCATCCATTTGCCTTAGCAAATGATTAACAACAAGTTTCTGAATCTCTTCTGACTATCGCTTGTGTATTTCATATCTCATGTTACCTTGTCATGTCATATCTCATGTTACCTTGTCTCAGTCCATAGTACAGAGTGTATCTTTCTAAAGAAGTGCGCCAAGATTCCAAACGTCTTCAACATAAGAGCTCGAACTTTCGGCCAGTTTGCTAATTCCAACTCACGGGGACTACGGCACAAGGTAGAACTGCTCTTGTGGGTTTCTGAGATTGTAAACCTTGCTGGGAATAGGAAATCTCATCTTTCTTTTGAGGGGCATATTGTTATTTTAAGCTGCAGAACTTGTGGCTATAGTATAGTAAAAATAGTAGGTTTTGATATGTGTTACAAAGTAGTGTCCCTTTATTATTATGAGCCGTTAAATGTACCTGGAATTTTTAATGTCATAGACTTTGGTTGGGTCACAACTGTGTTCAGCCTCATATTCTAACCTGAAATTGTATAAGTAAAAATTTATCTATATAATTAAAAAAACATTCAGTGTTGCTCATTGGTTATTTTTAAATGTGGGTCAGAACTACAAATCAATTTAGGAAAGCCTGTATGTTCAGAGAGAGGGGACTATGAGAACAAAAACAGAAAATTAAAATAAAAAACGCATTGCCATGGATTTGGTTCGGATGCATAGGCACCTTGTACAGGGTTTCCAAGGTTGTAAAAATAGCCTCCTCTTTCTTCCTTAGAACAGCTGGTGGGCTTGAACCACTCACCTTGTGGGCGGCTGTCTTGCAAACTTGTCTAACAGTGCCACTAGGACCCCTTATAGAACACAAAGAAAGATAACTAATTTAATCTGAATTGTTAGTTAAAAAAAAGACCTAAACTAACTTCAACTAATGTGGTAAGATTTTAAATATCTGGACAATGTATTGTGTTGGGTATTAAAGCAATCGTTTTCTGTATCTTCCTATGTTTGAACGCCGAATGATAAAAAACTATTTTACTCAACATTAGCTTATTACATTTGTGAATAAACCTCAACAGTAGGTTTATTTCTTTTCTTTTCATTCTATTGGGGGCTCTTAAAACAATTCATATATCAACTGTATCAAGCACATTTGTACATAGGTTGCCATCATCATTTTCAAAACATTTTCTTGCTACTTGAGCCCTTGGTATCCGCTCCTCTTTTCCCTCCCTCACTCACCCCCCTCACTCACCCTCCCACCCCCATGAACCCTTGATAAATTATGGACTATTATTATCTTCATATCTTACACCATCCACTGTCTCCCTTCACTCACATTTCTGTGTTCTTCCCCCTGAGGTGCAGGTGTTATCTATTGATCATTGCAGTTGGCTGCCCCTTTCTCCCCTCTTGTATGTTTTATAAGTACTATACTGCAACTCTAGCTGACTCGTCCCTTCGTTGTGACCCTTCTGTGAGGGGCTGTCCAGTTGTCTAGAGGTGGGCTTTGGATCTCCACTCCAACTCCCTTGTTTGCATGGATATGGTGTTTGTTTGGGGTCTTCTGATGTCCCATACCTGATCATTTCAACACCTGGAGATCACACAGAGGGGAACCCACAAACCCAGGGACAAGAGGGCGACAAGAGCTCTAAAATCTTTGGTGAAGAGGGTGCAAACTGCCTGGTGTGGTTTGATTGAGTGCAATGTAGCAGAAAGGAATTACTGAGCACTGAATGAATGTTGAACAAGTTCATGGGAGAGGGGGAAAGTAAAAGGCAATAGAGGAAAGAACTAGGAGTCAAAAGACATTTATAGAGGTATAGATATAGACATGCACATATGTAAATGTATTAATATATAATGATAAGTATATAGGTATAGGTACATTATTTACATGTTAAATATCAAAGTAACAGACAGACATTCGGCCTCTTCTCAAGTCCTCCTTCAATGGAAGAACACTTTGTTCTGTGATGCTCACCTTCCCGACATGATCACTGAAGTCAAAATGGGTGCATAAGCAAATGTAGTGAAGAAAGCTTATGCCTGACTATTAGAAATTATAGCATCTGGGGGTCTTAAAAGCTTGAAGTTAAAAAGGTGGCTATCTAGCAGGGAAGCAACAAAGCCTACATGGAAGAAGCACACCACCTTTTGTGATCACAAGGTGTCGCCGGGATCAGGCTTATTTCTTAACAAGTATCATAACATTTTATGCTGAATTTCAATTGCTTTGTAACTTTAATAATTTCCTAATTTTAGCTATTCAATTCAAATTCCACCAATTTAAAATGTCAGGATAATTTTGCGATTAAAGAGCACTGAACTGTGACCTAGAAGTTCAATGTTGTCTTCTAGAATCTTATTCTGGTTATTACACTTGCATTAGACATTGATAAAGGCCCACATTATAAGTGACATTGTAGTGGATATGACACAGAACTCTTCTAGTGTTATTCCTGCCTTTCAGTGTCTTACCTTTTCCAGAGTTTATGTATTTAAAAAGCTATGTCACGTACAAGAGTGATCAGCTGCAGTAACATCAGACATTATTTCTCTGGGTGTCCCCAGTGTGACAAACGCTTCCCGTTCCATCCAGTTATAGCTCACTGTCCCTGAGCAGCCAGGGAGCATTCTCTGGTATCTTCTGCATACAGTTAACTCTTCATCAATAAAACCCCCCCCCACAAATTTAACCTTTAATTATAGTAGCTTTAACCTATTGCATTCATCTATATATGAATGGCTACAAATTCATCTTTATGTAATGGCCATTTTAATTAAACAACACTTATGCATGGTTATAGTTATTGATTATGCTAAAAGTATATCCATGCATAACACAATCACCTGAATTTATGGCTTGAAGACAATCGGGGCTGTTTAATCTTCATCAGTGACATCAGTGTGGACCCAATTAGCAGAGTCTGCAGCCACTTCATAAACCAGAAGAATGCGCTCATTCAGCTGGAAGCACATTTGACAGAAACTCCACAGTCATGAAGGTAAAAGCTTGCAAGATCGTCCACTAGGATGGAGAAGCTGTCATTCTGTCATCAGTGCTGTTGAATACTAATGTCAAGGTCAGAATGGTGTAATTGTAGGTTGCCAAAATATTGCTGGAATTGATATGCCCGAAGATGTTTAAGAAAGTAAGAAATAGAACTTTGGAAAACTTTCATATAGTTTGATATGACTCTTTAGTGCCTGGAGACAGTTTTCCATTTTATCATTGTTTTACAACAGAATCTTCTGCGGGTTCCCTGGCATAATGATTCACATATTCTTCCTTTCCTTTGTCCCCTATATTATTAAATTCATATCTTGGCTAAGAATTGTAGCGGTTATAAAAATCTATTCCTTTGAGATTCTAATTTTAAAAGAAAGCCCGCTCTTATTAAGCTTAGCCATCCACCCCCCTTCTGGCACTGTGGAGTGAGTGTAAGACGCGTTTCCTTCATGTGCAACAGTCTAAAGATATCAGTTCAGACCAACGTTCTCCTTCCCTCAGAATGTAGAGAATACGGATGGAATGAATTGGGGAAACTACTTCAAATTAGATTGAATTTTTAAGACGATAGCTTCTTCTAATTAAGTAGTAATCATTGCTGTATTGTTTCTAAATGCCATTTATCTTTGAAGCACATGTGCGTGTTCGGGTGAACGTGTGCATGTTTTTTAAAGTGCCTTTCTGGATGTCATTTTTGCATTTCTAGCATTTGGTCTTTCAAGTCATTCTGGGAATCAGAGAGTGCTGTGTGTTGCCCATGTTTTAGAAGAGACACCTGAGGTTCCCATGGATCTTGATTGTCTGGCAGTTCACAGAGTGTAGTTTGAGGCCTTGACCCTGGAGTACAGCTTCTGCCTTATGTATGCATGTCCAAATATATGTTTTTAATTGGTCATTTATTATAATCTCTTTGAATGTGATATCCTAGTTTATTCTCCACATTTCTCATTTAAAAAAATGATTTAAGGCAAATAAAATGCATGACTTATTTCTTTTATTTGTGTATTTATTTAAAATGTCCAAATTCTGTTCACTCAAGCAAATAAGAGAGGAAAAAACATCTTCATAGTTGCCCTGATCTGACTGATTTTACAAACATAAATATGTCAATGAGCTGTGCCAAACAATAGCTCAGTAGGATTGCTTTCCATATTCCAGATACATTTTGAAAGATGTCTAAAATGACATGTTTGCAGTAAAATATACATGGCCGGGTGAACTTTCCTCGTCCTATCTTGCGCCTCAGTAACTCTGAAGAGAAAGTGAAATCTTTTCTTCTGCATCAGGCATGTTTGTAAAAAAATATTTAAATACTGCTTTCAAGCCATGCTAAGCTATCATAAACACACTGCTTACTTTTAACAAATGTATAACTTTAACTCACTACTCACGGCAGCCACTCAGACCTTAAAGGGCAAAAGCCGCCACCTTTATATGTATTTCATCGTGAATATTTTAACTGAATTGATTGACTCTCTATTAGAGGGTGCCTATGCCTAGCTGCAAAAATCATTTATCAGTTTTCTATGACACTTTAAATCTTGAGATGATTAGTAGACAGTACTATACCCTTACTCAAAGTTAAGCAAGGTTTTATAATTTGGGGGTAAATAAAAATTGGAAGTCCTATTTTAGACGATTAACAATTTCACTTGGAGAGCCATAGCATAAAGGCCACAAGGAGCCAGCCCAGCCCTGTGAATGCCTGCCACCACTGCATGGAGGACAGAGTTAATTCAAGATCACTCGCTCACAGCCAGTATTTGAACAATAAGATACCACATTAATAGACGGGTCAAAAGTTCATCCCAACGCATAAACCTACATGTGTATAAACCTACATGCCTCTTCTTTCTTTCTTTCTTTCTTTCTTTTCTTTCTTTCTTTCTTTCTTTCTTTCTTTCTTTCTTTCTTTCTTTCACACACTCATTCCTTAACCTTTATCTCGTATTCAGTGTTTGCGGTCAACTTGAATGGTGTAAATTAGATAATCCAACCTCTACAAGGGAGCACTCTAAGTCCCTGCCCTCAAGAAGCTCAAAGCCCGAGAGAATCACAATGAACTGAAACAATCAAGAAGGAAAACAGTCAAGTGGATACCAGTCAAATAGGTTGCTGGCTCATGATGAGCCCCTTTGTTTCAGAATGTAATTCTCCTCTCTGGCATTGCGATAGTTCTAAAGTTTCTTCTGAGATGCCTCTGTGTGGATTCAAGCCTCTAGCTGTGAACAATTTCAGCACTTGTGCCAACCAAGGACTCACCTATCTCTGTGACAGATTGCCATCCCATGATTCTCATCTTCCACCGACTTCCGATTTCCCTTTAGCAGAAATGGAGGCACCTGAAATGCTATGGTACACACACACACACACACACACACACACACACACACACACACTTCAATGTTAGAGTAAATGCATAAAATGGAAGCAAAGGAAAGAAAATTACCATCATGCCGAGCATTCGAGGCAATGGTGTGTCCACATTCCCTCAGGCTGGGGAAACGGAGCTGATCTCCAAAATGATGTAAACCCATAAGCTGCTTTTTACAGGATGATTTGCCAAATGGTGAGCAGCTATATCTTCTCCCAGAAATGCCACATAACCTGGCAGGCAGAAACGCTTTACACATGAGCTAGGTTCTCCTTTCCCCAGAGCGCCTCCCCACCACAGGGTCTTGTCCGAGCAGCTGCCCGTCTTGGTCTTCCGTGGGAATAATTCATGGCGCTACCTGTCCGTGAGGGCTAGGTAATTATAGCACGGGTCGTTATAGCAACATGGGTGGGCTCGGCTTGGACAAAGGGTTTCAATGCTGGACAACTCACATGCATGCTACATGGGCTTGTTAGCGCTATTGAACCTCACTAAGACTCCGTTTTCTCACTAACATCCCTACCTTCACGCTCCCAATATCCAGCCAAACTCTCTGCCATCCTGTCGATGCCGACTCTGGAGGACAGGGAAGAACTGCCCCTGGGGGTTGCCCTGACTGCGACCCTCTCCAGGAGTTTGACCTGCGGCGCAGCCGGTGATTTCAAACCCTCCGACCTGCGGGTCACAGGCCAAATCATCGCCACTAGGCCACCAGAGCTCCTGCCAGTAGAATTCAAAACAAAACCCAAAAAAATACCTAGTGGCTCCAACCTAGGAAATTTGGTTTTGCTTCTCCCCGTCTCCCCCTGTTTCCCCTTGTTTTCTCTCACCAGCTTCACCTCCTCTTCATCCATCTTCAAATTGTACGTCTGTCTGAACCATACTTCCACGAAGCAGGGACGATAAAGCAATGCAACTGTCGCCTTCCAATAAGTCTTAATGAATGGAAGCAACCTGTAATTGCAAGAGCGCGATTGGTGTGAAGCTCTAATGCGATCACGCAATACCGCACTGAGCTCTGAGCAAGTGCGCCATAAACGTCAGCTGATGATAGCTCTTACATGGTCTGATTTCTTTGCCGAAGTCGGGGTGGAAATGTCCTGTGATGTTTGGATGAAATAATGCAAGAAAAGCTCTAGCAGCTAGTAAGTGCTCAATCCTGATTAGCTGCTTTAGCGTGGTTTGCAGTGCAGAAAGGAGAGGAAGTGGTCAAAGTGGAGTAGAATGGGAATTCTCCTGTTATCCCACACCCTGCAGATAGCTTTTGATGATAGCTACGGAAATTGCTAATCTTGGACCTGCTGTGAAGCATGTGATCTTACTGCTATCCGAGGACTGTGCGCTGACAGAGGAGAGAGAGGGTGAACTACTCCTAACACACAGCTCAATCGGGGCTCTTTCAAAGGGACCGGAAGCGCAAAAAGAGAATGAGACAGAATAGCACTTAGATTTTACATGGCATCTGCATCTTATTGTGCATGATTTCACCCCGTTTGCTCTTGTATTTCACTGGCCTGGCCTAAGTTTCACAGGAGTTCCATAAAGAACATTAGAAGTAATGCTTTAAAACTCCACCCTGCCTTTCAAACGGTTTTCTACGTTGCACCTCAGTTTTTCAATAAGTAAACATGTATGTGTTAAACTAGGTGTCTACACCCTTTTTTAAAAAAAAGCATTCAAGAAATCGCAAAGCAAATGTCAAGTAGAACAGGATGCTGATGGTCTTATTTAAAATGTTTGCTACTAGAATACAAGTTACAAATATTTACCTTAACTTCTAAAGGTTCACATCAAGTCTCCAGGAGGCACAGAGAAAGTGTCGCTGTGAATAACAATAAGCTAAACATCACTTCAGGCTTTTGGTTTTCATCTTAAATGTGAAACCTTGAGCATACATTATCAGGTGGCTTATACGTGTTAAAATATTTCATAGAAAAGTTTGCAGAAAGCTGACATGTGAGCCTAAATGTCCTGGTTATTTTCTTAACCAAGTGATTCCGATGAACAGCTCAGCACAAAAGCCAGCCTTTCCATAGCAACACAGACAGACAGATCTCACACACACACACACACACACACACACACACACACATCCCTAATTCTACATAATTTGATTTGGGATCCAAATAAATTAAGAACAAGGCCCTCTTTCATTAAAGCGGTGACCCATTTTATGGTGGTGAGTTGTTGCTTGTTCACCTCTTTTTTTCCAGGTGCCTTGCGCTAACGAACGGATCCCCGGCTCCACAATGTCTAATGGGGGCACACATGCAGCAGTGGGAAGAGTGAACTGGCTTTTGCCATTCAAGCCTGATGTTTCCTCCTTGAATCACAAAACTTGAGAAAATACATGTTGACGTTCTGTATTCGCACTGTGGGCATTGGCCGGGCATCACCATAATTGTCAGTGACAGACATTCTTTTACAAAGATAAGTTCTCACCTAATTTGTGTGAAGCAGTCCCCAAAGAATGCCGTGGCAACAGCCGGCACCTGTGCAATATTGCTTTCAAATAGCATGCATGTGGCAAATGCCAAAATGGAAATTTGTGGAAATGACATCTACAATTGAAAAAAAAATACACCTCATAGAAACCATGGGGGATTCTGCTTTCCACGGAATTTTTTTTGACAGTGCCCTTTTAATCTAAAATGACTGCTTTATCACTCTTCCCTTTGTGTGAGCTACCGTGTACACTTTAGCAGTGAGGCATGAGAAGGATGGGGTCATCCAAAGGGCACCACCCAAAGCAGCAAGCACAGTCCTGCGACTCCAGTACCATGGAAAGGATTCCTACAGAAACGCTTGAGTTTCCTGACTTCCGGCTCCTAATTTCACTCAACAAATCTAAGTCCAGCATGGTTTAGCCAATTAACTGCCAGGGCTTCTATTAAGGAGTAACAACAGTAGCTATCCTGGTGTGACAGACACTAAGTGATTTATCCGTAGTGGCTGATGGTTCCTGGCAACAACCTTGTGAGCTATGCGTAGTACGTATGCCCATTTGACAGATGAGAACATTGAGGCATGGGGACTAAGTACCGTATATACTTGAGTATAAGCTGACCCGAATATCAGCCGAGGCACCTAATTTTACTACAAAAATTGCATTAAAAATGTGCTGAAAAACCTCAGCTTATACACGAGTATATATGGTAAGCTTGGAGCTGAGAGCCGAACACCGTGTCTGCTTCCAGAAACTGTTCTCCACCACTGCATTACATGAGAAAGAAAACGTTATTTCATTAAATGTTATGAAGTTAGAGTGCCTGGTCAAGTGAGCGCTCAGGCGATGTAGCCTCGTATTAATGCTCTGTTATTATGATCATTATCTTGGCACTGCAGACTGCCATCAACCTTCATAAAACAGTTACCTCGATAATTTGATCAGTACGTACAGGAGTCTTGGTAATCCGTTTACCCCACCAGTAATCGTTTTCCTCAGTAACAAGGGACTTAGAGACAAACTGTATGAACCATATTATTGGCGTCCGACTCATCTTTGTCCAGGTCTCTTATTATTGGGTGGAAAATATTTGTACAAATATAACTGTATGAATGCTACATGGAGTTGTTTATTTTTAAACCTCGACTGAAAAACATTGCTTCCCATTTCCCACAATGCTTAATTCATTTTGACAGCTTTACTGAAAATGTAAAATGTACGAGTGCCCCTTTTCTGACTTTGCCCCCTCGGGAGTAGGAGGTGTTGAGACTGCCTCCGACACTCGGTGAGACTCCCCTTGACCCGTATCTGCATCTGTGCATGGGATGAAAATTCATGAGCTGCCTCCTTCTTTGAAAGCGAGCATGATCTCCCGGTGTCTGTGTGTGAATAACAGTGAGAGGAAACCTTCCTGCGGGTCCAGGGGTAGAGGACACACTCACCTGCCTAATGCAGGAAGGCGCGGGTGCTTTGCTCAAGGGAAGGGCAGCAGCCCCCGTCTGCAGTAGGCCCTGTTGACACCTGGGGTGGGAGCTATCACTTTGCCTACCCAATGTGACCTCCAGGAGAGGAGTTGGATGTGTCTGTTGGCTCTACCTCTTCTGCAGATATCTCTCAGCAATAGACCCAGGAAAGAGCGTGGCTTTTGTTTCAATGCTTTCAGAAGCCCAGTGTTGCAAAAACCTGAACCTATACTCTGGAATCAATTGGTTGTTGTAATGTTAAAATGAATATATTCAGGAAGTATACAAATGTACAGGGGCAAATGGTAAAATTGCTCTGTTAATGTTATTTTTTCCCACATTATGTTTGAAATTCAGAAGTAGGATTGTTGTTGTTGTTATTGTTGCTGTTGCTATTGTTGTTGCTGTTAGATGCCATCAAGTCGATTCCAACTCATCACGATCTTCTGCATAAGAGAACAAAATATTGCCTGGCCCGGTGCCATCTGCACAGTTGTTCCTATGAGCCTGTTGTTGTTGCCATGTGACAATCTATTTACCCGAGGGCCTTCCTTTTTGTCACTGTCCCTCCACTTCACCGAGCATGATGTCCTTTTCCGGGGACTGGTCTCTCCGGAACAACAAAGTGTGTGAGAAGGAATCTTCTCATCCTTGCCTCTAAGGAGCACTCTGGCCATTCGACCAGAAGCAGCGGTTATGTTTGCACTTAGTTGTGCAGGTTCTGTATCTTTCTTAATGGACAATCCCATCCTTGCCGTCCAGTGCTCTTTACTCTGCAGAATGGATTTCGCCTTCTCCATTTCTATTCCGTCTTTCACACTCAGTACATCACTGGGTAAGCCTCGGTTGTCTGGACGTGCATCTTGTTGCTTTCATGTGCTGCTATGATTCCAAATTACAGACTAAAGAGCATGTATGCACTGTGATGCAGAAGACTGCATTGAAACATGTTCATCCATCCGTCCATTCATTTATTCAACAGGCATCACTGGGTCTTTCAGACCTAAGTTTTGCATCAAGTATTGGGAATACAGAAGTCAACGGGATCTACATGATCTCTGTCTTCATAGAGTTTTCGATCTTAAAAGTAAAGTCAGGAGGGTGTGTTTTCATGATCTACCTTGCAAGTTGGTTTCCAAGTTTACATCAGTGATGTGCAGTAACCAGAGGAGCTCTTCAAGATGACATGTGACTTCTTAATTTGAAAACACCACATGTAAAACTCAGCTTCGTTCACACAAAGTAATCGTACATACACTTCCAGGACATCCACATCACCTCATAATTTAATCTAGCAAGGGTTCAATCCAGTTTCAGTAGGGCATTCACTTGCACATAAGGTATACAAGAGTTTATCAAGTTTGATTGCATTTAATAATGCAAATAGCATTTCAAATCAATACCTAATCAGCATAATCATTTCTTCCTTTATTAAAAAAAAGATTTGTAAAAATCAGAAAGAGCTGGGTGGTGATTGGAAATAGTATGAGAATATAAGTTAATGTGAGGTCAAATTTAAACAAGGCCAGAGTTTGCCAATCTCTTGTATAACCAAAAAGAGTCTGTGAATATTTCATTCCTAGATTCAAGTTGCGTGTTCCAACTCCAGGTTAAGACATCTACATTCATCCCAGCCAGCAGGAAGCATGAGGCAGAATGCAGTCTCAGTTTCCCCATGCCATGTTTGAGGCTCAGAAGCATAGATTACCATGTTATTCTCATTTACATTCCAGTCCTACACTGCTCACACCTCTTCTTACGCCCCATCCCCAACAAATTCATTAGGTGGTCATATTTTCAAGAAATTGTTAGAAATGTAATCATACGCAATTAGTCCACAATTTCCAATGTAGCTCAGTCCCCAATTTAAGACTGAGTTTCCCTCCAATGACTCTGTGCTAGGTTAAATTGGCAGTAAGTCAAGTAGTGAATTTAGTTTCATTATCATTAATACAGAATTTTTTTATTGGTATCTCTATAAATCCTATCTTTACCTTCGGTCATTGGAAACATGAAATATAAACCTAAAGAAACATTTTAATGCATGTAAAATGCTCAGATCATACAAATAAAAGATTGCAAGTGTGATTCATTGTAAATTGGATACATCGTAAATTGAGGATCACCTGTTCTCTGAAACATTGGAGCTCAAATATCAAAGCAGCAACAAGAAATATCTGGCAAGGAGGGCAAGCCCCGCCACAGGAATCATCCTGTACCATAAAGAATCTCCAATTTGATTAGATAGATTCTGTGCTAATAAAAATGTAACCTCTCTGAGATTCTAGATTCTAAAGCGAATTCTTCCCATTTTCCCAAGGACACCTAGAGTAACAGTCTAGCGGGACGAGTTTTATAACTAATTTCAGTCAGAATTACATTTCTACTTATGAGCTTTGTCTTAACTATAAATATATGGGGTTCAAAACAGAACAATGTTTATTTTAGATGGAACCCAATCTTTATTCAACAAGGTGTCCTGAGGACACTGTAGGTTAAGCATTAGGCTGCTAGCCACAAGGTCAGTAGTTCCTGTCCATCAGCCACTCACAGGGAGAAAGATGGAGCTGGCAGCACCTGTGATGGATCACCCTCAGTAGCATGACGTAGCAGCTTCCCTATGACTTACACAGGGTTGTTGGTAGTCAAACTGTACTACATGGCAGTGGCTTTAGGGTGGGTATCTCATAATAAATTTCTTGTATTTCATTTTATTAATTGTTCTAGGTAGAAGACACCAAATATTTATGTGTACATATTCTCTACTTTTCAATCATCTCCTACTTTTGCAAAGCTAATAGTATACAACATATTTTTTTGTGTGTGTGTCATTTTTAACCAATTTAACAAGAAAATCTTAACAGTTAATGTAGAAGACAATCAGGAAGGTTGAGAAATTTACTATAAAGACACAGATTCCACTTGGAGTTAAACCTTTCAATAATTTATTCTCTCTGGAGACTGCCGGAAATTCCAAATTGCTCAAATTACTGCCTGACTGCAGGGATGACCTCTTAGCAGGGCACACCTGATGACGATTGTTTATATATAGAACACAGTCGGGATCAATCTCTGACACCTACTACTGACTTCACGCTGCACAGAAATATGTACTCTAATAGCATTTGTATGTTTTCTTTGCCCTCAAGGTTTCAGATTCCTTCTCTCCAGGAACATGGAAAATTAGAATGAATATCACAGAGCAATATATTAAAATTAGCCCAACCAACTTAAATGTTCTGGCATTGATTAGCAAAAATGTCTTATTTAAGGATTGAAGGGATTGAAGGGAGAGAGAGAGCACATCCTGTCAGGGTTACTGCTGTCGCGCTCTTCCTGCTATGGCACATAGGAGTTAAATGGAGCAAAAGGCAGCCACAAGAGCAGCCCCATCTAAACAGGCACATAAATGTATATAAGTCGATAAAGGTATCAAACTCCATAAAGATGTATGTAGGTATATGCATATGTATATAAATAAATACTAGAGGCTTCAAACAGTTCATGGAGAATGGAATTAAAAGAAATGTTTCACTGAACTTTTGAAGTCCCTTCACACAAGTATGTGTGGGTGTGGTGTTAATCTAAAGAAACTTACTTATAGATCCACATGTTATAGATTTCAAACATAAGAGAATTCCAAGTGTGAGTAACTTCTCCTGAGCAATAAGTTCTCAAGATTTTGACCTAGGGTAACTAAACTGAGTCTTAAAGAAATAAAACATTTTAAAAATAATACTATTTAAGTATAAAAATACAAGGAGACTATCTTCTCCATACATCTAATAACCATAAATCAAATCCATGGCCATCAAATGAATTCCAATGATAGTGACCTTATATACAAGAGCTTCGAGACCATAAATCTTTATAAGAACAGAAGAGCCATGGAAGGGCTGGTGGATTTGAACCTGTCAACCTTATGGTTGTTTAGCAGCTGAACACCTAAGCTTTATTGTCCCAAGGCTCTTTAGACATATAATATTCCTATAACATAGTAACCCTAATATTAGTAGCTATGTGGTGTTCAAATTATTATATCATTCTTCGGTTAAAGGCATGCGGAACACTTAATTATGTTTTGAATAAAAATGGTTGATGAAATTTTAAATATGGCAAGCACCTTTTAGAAAGGACTATATAGTATGGATTATTATTTATCTTTTTTTAAGGCTAATAGGAGTACGTCTTCTCTCAGTGGCAGAGAGAGGCAGATATCTTAGGATCCGTGTTTCCCTGGTGGTTTCCTGCTCTGACACTGAGACTAACACATAAAGACCGACCCTGGGGAAAAAGCGGGGGCAGAGGGGTTGTTTACAATTTTGCTTAGAATCCTCACAAAAGGATGAGATCAGGAATGGAGTATAAAGAGTGGGCATCCCACTCACTGCCATCAAGTAGATTCCAACTCATTGTGAGGGCCTGGAAAACCATCTCCATAGCCAATTAAAATGACTGTGGAAGGGAAACACCAACGCTGGATAGGCAAGAACCGTAGGTAATCTGCCACCACTGCGCCTTTGCCTTCTCCCAAAGGAACCTTGGTGGTGCTGTGGGTTAAAGATTGCACTGCTAACTGAAGCCAGCAGTTCCTACCCCTCAGACTCTTCAGGGAGAAAGATGAGGCTGTTCTGAAGCAGTTCACTCTGTCCTACGGTCACTATGACTTCCAACCAACTCAGTGACAGTGGGATTGGTTTCTTATCCCTAATTACCCATACTCTGAGATGTGAAAGAAAAAGAGAATGGATGCTAATTCTTTTATTTGTAAGTCACGGTTCACAATACTTATGGGTGCAAAACCTGGGTCCGAGATGAGTCACAGGTTCTCAAGCTAATTCGTCGACTTGTTATGTGGTTTCCTTCCGTCCCTTTCTCTCTTCATTCCCCTTACGGTTCTGATGAAGTCCCAGTCTTCTCTCAAGGTCCAGTTGAAATGTGACCTTTTATCTGAAGCTTCCCTGAACTCCTTCAGGCTGAATTAATTGGTCCTTTATCAGCATTCCCAAAGGAGTTAGTTCATACATTTGTAAAAGCACTTTTCACAATGCATGGTAACTATTTGCATATCTGTGTCCTTTCTGGACTTCTTCCCTTCGTGGCAAGGACCCTAACTTTTGAATTCTTAAATCCTTGGCTCTGATCTCAGACTCACTTTCCTGGCTCCCATCACTGTGCTTGGCACATGACAAACACTATTTCAATATTAGTTGTTGCATAAGGCCTAGAGTTTCTCAAATATCCTTGGACACTACCATAACTATTGAGATGTAAATAATCATGGAAGGCATGTTATGATATTTTCCAGATGATTTTAAAAGTAAGTTCTTATGACACTATTCTTTTTATAAGACAACTTCCAATATAGCTCAAGTTCCCAATGTATTAAAAAAAAAACCTGAAACAATAGAAAAATACAAACTTGGCCAAAATCGGGGCAGTAGGAAATATGAAAATCAAGTGGGAATGCCACTCTCCTTAGAAATTAGGCTAGGTCACGAAGGAAGCATTCAAAGAAATAGCACAAGAGTGTAGGGACACGTTCAAGGGAACAAAACACAAAAGAAATAGAAATGTGTTATTTTGTAAAGGCAACCATAAAATATTCTTCAATGATCTATAGCAAGCAATAAACAACAGTAGTGTGTGTACAGTAACACTATAGGAGAAGGCACTGGGTACCATCACTACCCCGAGTGTCTCATTGCTCCTTACTGAACGGCCGCTTTGGATCAAATGGATTTTGTGATATGCTCAAACCAGAGCTATCTTTAAGAATAGGCAGGGTTAGGTCTATTTTTAAAATGCCAACTATCTCTGGGGGGGACATTGCAATTATGTAGCTTGATCTGAGGCCTCTAAATTATAACAAATCTTGATGTAATGCTCAGATTCTGCTGCATACTGGTGGAAAATGGATACCACCTGGAGCTCTCCAGGCCTCTCAAACCAGGTGTGAATGGGAGCAGCGAGGGCTGGTTTTGTGCCATGGAAGCAAATTAGCTTGTACCCCCAGAACCCGTGACGCCCCTCTGTCAGGACAACCCCTAATATAGACTGCTGTCAATGTCTAAGGCTGATTTAAATGCTCCCAAATCACAGCCATGTAAAGGGGATCTGAGGAAGCAGATCTGATGAAGCAGTTTTTAGACACCTGAAAGGATGATCATGGACTTGCTCCCGGCATCCCATGGAAATCCTGCTTTGGAGAACGCTCACATACACCTCCCTCCAACTCAAGATTGGTGAGCCTCTGAGTGAACCTCATATTGAAAGGAGTTACATCCAATCACCCTACCAGGCTGGTGGTGGCCTAGGAGGTAGAGAAGGCCACTTGCTTTTCAAGTCATGCATGCAGATCCACAGGACCAGATGATGGAAATCTTTGTTGTTTTAAGGAAGAGGCAGATGGAATTTCACCTCTTTTTAATTATTGAAGGATTCAGGCCTCATGAACAATGAATGGACAGTTTTCTGAAGTCTTCATAAGAGAAAGTGTTATTTATATTGGTCTCTAATGAAAGAAAATAATAATCGTCCTTTTGAATAGATTGGCTAGTTTAACCTTAGTATTTAGGTAGGTATAGCAATATGATATTAATCTGTAAAATTTTCCAGGAGAGTAGCAGATGTTATTAATGAGCACACTGGCTAGTAATGTTGAGCTAGTTTGTTTATATGGCAGATTGTATATTTAATAGGGAAGCAAGGAGAGAGAAGGCCTTAACTGCTTCTGAATAAGGACTGTGTCTGCCTGGCATCCACCATCCTCCTCGCTTACACCGAATTTTCTCCTCTACCATATCTACACGGGAATCTGCTTCTTAAAACTATGCTTCTCCCAGAATCGTCTCATGTGAAATCATCTCAAAGGACCTAAATGTCTGCTGCTTCTGCAATAGGCAGAATGATGCTCTCATAAAATGTCCATGTGCTCATCTGGAGGACAGCTGGCTATGTTGCCTCACATGACAAATAAAAAACTGCAGATATGATGAAATTAAGGATATTGAATTTAGAAGATTATCCAAGCGAGCTCAATGTAATAGGATAGGTTCATATAAGTGATTAAGAAAAATAAGAGAATCGGTGTTACATTGATACGATATATAAAGGGCAACTATTGAAGTGGACACGCTATAATCACATTATCTCTCTGATGAAAACAAATTTCATCACTAATTACACAGTGAAACAGTTTGAAACATTATCATATGTGAGGATACAATAAAATGTAGCAGGAGGTACTAAATGCTTATTCAGCAAGTCTTCATGGTACTGTCCATTTTGTCAATAACTTTGGTGACGTTGCTTGATTTTCTTAAGCCTCAGGTTCTTCATGTTGAATACAAATATGCATAAATTATTCACAATTCTATAATTCTTTAGGTTTTAGTAACATCAAGATGCATAGGTGTTTCCACATCATGTAACTACATTTTTAGATTAGACCAAGTGTTGGATATATGTTTATGCTCACAGTGTAATAAAAAATGTGGAACCTTGCAGAAAACAAAACTTTTGAAAATAGTTATTAAAAAACTAAAGGAATCAGTATTACTTGTTTTATCAGAATATGTTTAGAATAAATCTAATAATAAGTTTCATTATTACATTCCATTAAAAACTTAATCAGGAAACCTGAAGAAAGGCACTTATAAACCTGTAAAAGCAGGAGCAGAGACAGGGATCCCCTAACCTTGGCTTTCTTTGTAGGCTCTAACCTTGAGTTTAGCTCCTTATTATTTTCATCTTAAGCACTGAGCCTGCCACAGAGCTTTACAGACCTCAACAGCACACGATTGGATCGCTTCTTATCATCATTCATAGATTATCTGGCAGGCTGCTTGCACATGAATGTGAGAAACACGTCAGAAGACAAATTTTGTTTTTGAAAACTAGAAATAATGCTCACAAAACCTGAGATGATTTATTCATAAGAATTATAAATAAAAGAATCCCAAAGTAATGCCAATTACTCAAATGTATATTTCTGTTTAGGTATTCAGAATCTTTCACTTTTCTGATCTCCTGGGAAAGAATCTGGACCACTCATGGCCTCTCCACAATGGCTGCACTGCATATTAGTTTTATGCTTCTTGTACACTGAGGCTACAGCTCAGGACCTGTTGGGGAGAAAAAGTATAAAAATACTGCTGAAAATCTAAAATAAACTATAGCAGAAGACTATTCAAAAATATGCTTATTGCATATTAATAAAAAGAAAGAATAAAATGAACACCTCTTCTATATTGGTTTACCCAAGTAAAGAATTCCATTGTTCTGAAGGGAGTGGTTTAAATTTGTTTAAATCTGAGAATATGCATATATATACATATATATTTAAATCATTTGTTGGGGGCTCGTACAACTCTTATCACAATCCATACATACATCCACTGTGCCAAGCACATTTGTACATTTGTTTCCCTCATCATTCTCAAAACATTTTCTTTCTACTTGAGACCTTGGTATCAGCTCCTCACTTTTCCCCTCCTCCCCCCACCCTCCCTCACTCGTGAAAAAACTGAGACTATATTTTAAAGTACAGGTGAAACAGCAGTCCTTGTGGATGGCTAGAACACCAGTTAGCCAGTTTGCTTTCCTCTGGAAGTCGTAATGGGGTTACTTTTACATTTGAGCACAAAGGTAGATCTGTTTCTACTGTAATAGGCCTGGTGACTGTAATATTGTACTCATTTTCACTCCACTAAGTTATTGGATCTCCGAAGCTACAAGGTTTGTGTTTGTCATCCAATTTGTTTTAGTCCAAGGGCACGCTGATGGGGTAAGGCGTGAAACAGTTCACAGGAGACCCTCAGTATAGGTTTCCTCACACCTGCAGTTTTTGAAAAATAATCTTTTTTCTTTTCTAAAAATAAAGTGAAATGTTTACAAGGACTAAGGAGCTGATTTCCCCCCACCTCATCCAATTTCTAGGATTTAGCTGAGCTCTCTAAAAGCAGGGGGTAAAACAAAAGCTTGCTTTAGGAGATTTAACCAGCATTTACCAATGGAAACATCTTTTTGTACATTTTCCCTCTCTTGAACGGTTTATTGAATGCCTACTGGGTTGAGTATAGAAATATTTGCTGTAAATAGTTTTTCTTTGCCATTTTCATTACACTGTTCAATTCCTAATCATGATATTTAACTCTTTCTTGGGCTATATGCTTGTTTTACATTGAATCCCATATAGATGACTGCACATCCATCGAATCTTGTGAAAGTGAACAGTCACTTGGTCTGTGTGTAGCCACTCCAGCCCCGGTTTCACAGACAAGCTCTCCCTCCTCTTTCTAAATTTTAGAGTCTAGGTGCTAGCTAAGTCCCAGAGGCTCCTCAGCGTGGGCCACATAGCATCCATCCTGTTGTCTGTCTTTCATTCTACCGTTACTTTCTGATTCCTTGAGCAATCTGTTGTAGTGCTCTGAGAATTCTGAAGATTCAAAAGATAAAACAAGGCATAGTTCTCATCCCTGGACATGTTTATATGAGTCAATATTCTTACCAGCATTATTGACATGCTTCTTCAGCCGGAGACTTGAGACTAGACAGGCTGCTTTATAGCTCAGTGCATGATCCGTGTGAGATCTTAGCTTTTACTTCACCCTAGAATGAAGCAAAATGAAAACACCTTGATAGTTTCTCTCCCTGATTAATGTCTTTTAGAAAGTATTTTTTGTCATTTTATAGACATGGTCTAAATTAGCCTAAAAAGAACTGACATGAAATGATTAGTGTTGTTCAAAACCCTGAATGGGGGGCTCTCTTGTCAAGATGTGGTGGCATGGGGCTAAGGTGTGGGGGTCGGGTAGTATGGGTCCAGTCATTCATCATTCTTGGAAAAAAACTCAGTCTAGCTAGCAAGAAAACATGTGTATGCATAAATGTATGAAATGGCGTTTCTAAACTTTTTACTGTCTTCATTTGGGAAATCCTTTTATTTTATTACTGAACTGGCCCAAATTTACTTTATTATAAGAGAATGAGAGCCATACATTGTTCACGCCGATTGTGTTCAAGATTCTCATAGGAGCGTAGCCAAGTATTTGCCTTTAGAGAAGAATACTGCAGAGATATTTGACATTTTTTGGTTACTGAAGACTTAAACATTTTCCAAAATGTCACCAAAATGATGTACTGTGAACTGTAGATTACATTATGATTCATGACTCCAATGCAAAAAGCACATGTAAAGCACCAGCTTAATCAATAATTATGACAAACACAGAGGAACTAGACGAATGTCATTTCAATGCTCTTGATTTTGTGGTTCTGAAAAATTGGTCATATGGTCTCTACGGTAGAGGCTGAAAAGACAAAGAAGACAAATGAGTTCTATATGCACAATATTCTGGAAAGTAAGGGAGGAAAGAGGAAGTTTGCAGTGGCTCAAAATCTGTAACGATAAGAGAATGCTCTCTCTGGAATGCTAGATAATTTGGAATGTGCCATCCTCATATTGACCTTCTGTCATTAAGATTTGTTGTTGTTGGGTATCAGAATCAGCTTCAAATCTTGTTTGTTTTGTTTTTGTTAACATTGTTTTAAATACTAGTTTTAGTGTCACATACTTCATATATCATAAATCTTGGTTGTTCCTTCATACTAAGAAGCCTTGTAAAATCATTACCACATCAATTTCAGGACATTTTATTTTCATACTCATTGTTATTAACTCCCTATTTCCATCTACTCTTCCCTGGCATGCCTCCATCCAGTTATTGTCTATAAAGATCTATCTATCCTGGATTTCACATACAGATAATCATACAGATGCAAGCACGATGCACCTAAACAAACCCACTAAACCCCACAATGATTAGACAAAGCATGGAAAAATCATAAAGAAAGCAGAAGACATTAAAAATGGAAACAACTTTAAATAGGTCAAGAGAGAGCTCAAATGCTAAGGTATTACATGTTAATCCAAATTACATCTGTCATAATCAACTTTGCCACACTCTGCACCTGATAGAAAGGCTGTTCACAGTCCTCACTATGATCAGAGAGGATTCATGGGAGATTGAATCCATGTGGGGACCCTGACATGGGATTTGGGGTTTCCACTGTCATCATAGATTTCTGCACACCGGGTTTTCACGATTTTCTTTTCTTTTACTAGCTAGACGAGCTTATTTATTCAAGGCTCTTCTTTTGAGTAGTCTCAGACTTGAAGATGGAAGCCTTCAGTGAGGGCAGCCTCCGTCTCTAGGCAATCTGATCTTATTGTGTCTCTTTGGCCTCCTTCATTCTCTTGGCCAAAATCTTGGCATATTCGGCGGCCTCCTCCTTGTTTTTCTGGGTGTGCTGCTTTTTGGGACAATGCGCCTGCACCTGTGCTGCAGGACCCGCGGGGTCACTAGACGCTGAATCTTGGGCACTTTGGTCCTGGGTTTCTTGCCCTCTTTGTTCAGGGGATTTCTCACAACGTACTGGCAGAAGCATCTTCTTTAGAGAGATGGAAGAGTTTGCGGATCCTGCTGGCTCTTTTGGGCCCCAGGCGACGAGGCACAGTTGTGTCCGTCAGACTTGGAATATCTGTCTCCCCTTTCTTTACAATAACCAGGTTGAGAACGCTCAGATTTGCATCCACAATGCAGCCCCAGACAGATTTGCGCGTCATCTCCCTAGTTCTCCTTAGTCTGTAGCAGGAGTGCTCCTTACTCAGCAGCAGGCAGACATGGCCGTGGGTCAAGACACCTTGCTGCGTGGGAAAACCTTGCTTGTCATTCCCACCGCCAATGCGGACAACATAGCCCTTCCATTCATCACCCAGCACCTCGGGCGCAACTTGCATGGCCATTCACTTCTCATAAAAGGTGCGAAGTTTGCATTCATCGTCCACTTCAATGCGTTTCTGGCAGCCAGTGGCTTGGAAGGAAATGTTCGGCTTCATGGTGAAGCAGCCTATCGCCTCTGCAATGCCACGGAAAAGAGCACAATTTTTACTCTGATACCATTTTCTCCTTCTGGTTTTGGCTTTATTATTTACAATACCTGGATCACACAGGCTGATGTGCTTTTTCCGTGTGGACTTAGCTGACATCTCACTTAGATGTCTGCTTGTTTGAAGTCAAGTCTATAAGATTCCATACATATTCTTTCTGATAGCCAGGAATAATCTGGTTTATTCATCGCATGTTGCTATATCATTCATATCTTCAGTGATTCCTTCAGCAGAGTAAGCATACAGTAGAGGCATGTGATAAGAACCACTTGTTCTTAGATTGGGGCTAGAATGAAGTGCAAGCTCAAAATCCATTCATGTATATATAGTTTAGATTTGTCTCTGCTTACTCTAGGAACATCAATAAGATAGGAAATATTATAAACTATCCCTTTGGGGCATCAGGTAATTCCATTGACAGTGTCAGTTTAGCCAAAGGTATAGGATTTAAAGCACTGTTGAGAAAAGGAAATTGCACAAGTACAGGCCAGCTCCATGCCGCACACATGCATGAACTGTCGGCTTGTGCAGATTAGCCACTTACGTGACTAGACAGTTCACATAAACAATGAGGATCGGTAATCAGGCAAAACTCTCAAGATCACCCATTCACTAGGGCAGAACCTTGCCTACCAGACTAATACATATCATAAGATAACATGGAGGACATTAACATAGTAAATATATGGTATTCCCAGGCCACCATTCATTGAACACCCTCAAAGCAAGGGACCTAAAGTTTCATGATCTCCGATTCCATAACCTGGGGACAGCCATCATCTGCTTCTCACACTAGGGTATTGCAGCCACAGGCCCCAGGGAGTATGTCAGTCCCGTAAATCTATTATAGGTGAGTTTCAGATAAATAAAGCCCAGTCAACTTAGTGGGGTTTTCGCATTGTGATCTGCTAGTGTGGCCTCTGAAGGGTGTTGTGCGCCTCACAGGGACGGTGTCTACAGTCCCAGTCGTCTATAGCACATGGTCTATAGCAAAGGGGACAGAGCTAGTTCAAAGCTGTCTGATTAGTACTGGGCATATTCTCCCCATGGGTTCTAGATAAACCTTGTTAGGCATTCTTTTTCCACTGAGATGTGACTCCTCGTGGGTGGCCCACCAACACTAATGCAATCACCTTCTCTGAGACATGCATGCCCTTCTGCCTTGAACTTCCAGTACGGTTTGCTTATTCCTCTTGCCTGACTCTCTGTTGATCTGCAGCAATTTTAGTACAATATTGCATGGCAGCAACTGCGAATGGATGCCTTTGTTTTTCCTCATGATATGTCGAACTTTTGTATGCATTGGGGCAATTGAAAATACTAAGACTTGGAACAGGGACACCTTAGTCCTCAAGTAACCTCCTTGCTTTTCAACACTGCGAAGAGATGTGTGCAGCAGATTTACACCTTGCATTGTGTCTTTTAATCTCTTAATTGCTGCTTCCATTAGTGCTGATTGTGTATCCAAACCAGGATGAAATCCTTGACAACTTCAACCTTTTCTCTGTTTTTCGTGATGTGACCTACTGGTCCCATTGTGAGGATTTGTTTCTTTACCTTGAGTTATAATAACAACTGAAAGCTACAATCCTTGACCTTCATCAGTAAGAGCTTCCAAACAAGGTTGTGTCATCTGCATATTGCAATTCCTCTAATCCTGATACCAAATACTTCTTCATGTATTCCAGCTTCTCTGACTATTTGCTTGTAGTGATCTAAACAATAGACTGAAGCACTGTCTGGCCCTTCGTCATCTTCACGACTGTTATGCTTAAAACCATGGCTGCCGCCACTGTACCAATCCATCTCATCAATCCATTGCATTGCGGGTCTTACTCTTTGGCCCTGACTTCTACTTTACCAAGCATGATGCCCTTTTCCAGAGCCCAGTCCTTCACGATAACATGTCCCCGTGCATGAGAGAAGTCTTCTCATTCTAGCTTCTAAGACCCATTCGGAAACACTCTCACAGAATCAGATGGCTTTGTTTTTCTGTAAATCTATGGCACTTTCAATCTTCTTTGCCTACCCTGTAATTCAAAGGAGTCAATTCCTCTTCAGTTTCCCTGCTGCATTACCAAGCTTTCCCGTTCACATGAGACCACTGGAAACACCGTGGCCTTGATCACACTCACTTTAGTCCTCAAAGTGACGTGTTTGCTCTTGAACACATTTGCAGTAGATTTGCCAAATGGATATCTGACCTACTAAATCCATGTGCATTGATTGTGGATCCAAGTGAAATAAAATCCTGACAGCTTTAACGTTTTCTCCATTTATCGTGTTGTCTATTGATCCAGCTGTGAGCATCTTTATTTTTTTATGTTAGTTTGCTTTGCTTTGAGATACGATCCACATTGAAAGCTGTATTCCTGAACTCCATTCGGAAGTGCTTAAAATCCTGTGGATTTTAACTTAAAAGGTTGTGTCCTCTGTAAGTTGAATGGCATCAATGAGTCTCCAGGCCTGATGCTTTGGTGTTTTGTTTTTTTTAGCATATTCTTGGAAATGCCAACGTCATTTATATTACATTGTTTTTAACATGTTATCTTATACATCAACACATATTTCCAGTTCATTATTTCTGTATACACTTTCAAATTTTCAACTTTTACAATAAACACCTACATTAAATATCAATTCTTATAATAATCACCTAAATCTCTCATTAAGTCTCACAGTCAACACCTACATCAGCTATACAATAACACTGAATTATAGCAAAATTTCTCTATGTGGCTTCACTGGTCTTTTTAAAATTCCATCTTTCTTTGCAGTTAATGCTTAAGTCATATCATTCCATAGTTCAGCCATGGTAAGCATATTTGTGCAATTGCCCCCACAATCTGTTTCCAAACGTTCTTTTTCTTCTTGGAAGCCTTGACATTAGATCCCTTTTGCCCCCCTCAACCTGAAACATGTATTCTATTTGCTGCCCCTGAAGGTTCATCAATCCTGGGTTTCCTATCCCGAAACACAGAAAAATGTATAACACAACGTCAAGACATAACACCTCTAAGGTGCACCCTAACATTAACAAACAAAACAAAACAAAAACACAGAAAATGTTGAAAACCAGATCTGGTCCTGCATGCCTTGGTGGCGGGGGGAGGAGGGATCAACTGACAAAATTTTAACTGTCCAAGTCAGATGTATCCCTTTGATCTTCTGTCCTCCTCATTCCAGCGCACTCTGTTCAGTAACCACTTTCCTCCTGGGCACTGGCAGTTCACTGACGCTTATTTCCTCGGTAGTTCTCCCACAAGGGAATCTTGAGCTCCCCTGTCAGCCATAGCCTTCCGCAAAATGAATTCTCATATTTTAGGCTCTCATACTGTTCCCTCCTTCAGCTTTGGATTATCTGATTTACAAGCCTTTGGTGACTGATGATGGTGTGCTTCTTCCATGTGGACTTAGTTGACATCTTGCTTAGCTGCTTGTTTGTATACAAGACCTTAAGACTCCAGATGCTAGTTTACTGATAGCCGGGAACCATCCAATATCTTTGCCACATTTTGCTTTAGCACCTCTGTCTTCTGTGTTCCCATTCCTGAGGGCAAGTATCAAGCAGGGCCATTATGTAAGAACTAATTTTTCTTAAGTTTAGTATGTGCCCCAAACCCATTCCTGGATCTATGTTTTTGTTGTTTGTTTTTAAATGTATTATTAATTAGGAGTTAATACATATAAATATCATTCCATAGTTGAATCATGTAAACTAGAATTGTCTAGTTTCTTCCACAATGTTTCTACACATACATTTTCTTCCTGGATTCCTTGACATCTATCTTCTCCCTTTTATTCCCCCCCCCCACCATGCCCCTGCCCACCCCACCCCACCCCAACCCACACCACTGAAACCCTGAGTCTACCTGTAGGTTCATTTACTGAAAATCAGAAAACCGTATAACACATCCTCCAGAGGGTGACTCCCAATGACATAACACCTTGAGATACAACCTAATATGAAAAAACAAAGCAAAATGTCCATCACAGGTTTGCCAGATTAATACATAGCTTAATACATCATCCAGGGCTTTGATGTAGCAAGACCTGGTTTGTCTCCCTACTCAAGTTCAACAATCTCGGTACAGCTGCCTTCCACTTTCTCCGACACCATGTACTTTCTAAGTCCTCATGTTACAAGTATGTCTAAGGAACTGAACTGTGTCCAGTTCACCAGGGGAGTTTCCACCAGTTTGCACTGGGGCAGCCTCTGGGGCATGATGCGCACCTCGAAGATCCAGGAGTCAGTGTCCCAGTGTCCCACGGCACCTGGCCAGGGTCCCCCAGATGCACCCAGAAGCCCGGGTCAATGTGGCCTGTTAGATGTACCCCCAAAGACCCGGCCTACCTCGTGTCCCCAAAAGCATTTTCAATGACTGAAAATGTGTTCTTTTTTCCTGCACCATATAATCCAGTTTCTAAGGAATATTTGCTCAGTTTACAGATTTAATTAGCTGCATGAAACTATACGACTCTGATAAACAGCTTTCCTGATTTTAAACCATTCAGCATTATAGCAACACATAAGTCACACAGTATGACAAACTAGCAGTTGGTTGGGGAATTCAAATTTTGTCAATATTAAATGAGTAGTTCATTGAGAGTTGGATTGTCCTACTTTATTCAATCAGAGTTTCCCACTGACAGGAAGTTACTGTCATCATAACCTTTGAGCTCCTCTGTTTGGCATTTTTAACAGAACTGTTTTCTAAGTTGGGGTCCCCTGGGAGGCAAATTCAGCTGAGATGCCCAAGTACAATTTCACATGTGAAGCAGAGTTACCAAATTCCCCCTGGATTTACCTATTGTTGCAGAGAAAGACTATGTAATTACCAAGGGATTACAACAGAGTATGCAAGAGCGTGAAAGCAGCTTTCTTACAACTCAAGAATGTATTCAGCACAAATTTAGGGTCAGCCAGGGAGTGAGGCAGACGCATCTGAAAATGTGAAGGGCTGAAGCAGCAGGTCCTGCAGAAACTCCTAAGAAATAAAAACCACTCGTTGAGTGAGAATGTGGAGGACTGTCGTTTGTATTCTCCACCAAAGAGGATCTTCTGAGGATTGTAAGTGAGGCGGTGCAACTGCCCAGGTACTCTGGCTTTGTCCTTTTTGTCATACTTCAACCGTAACAGAAATGGAGCTTAATGGCACAGAAATAAAAACAATTAAATTGAAGATGGTGGTAGCAGTGTATTACCTGAATTAATAAACAAGATTAAGAGAACAGTAACCCAGAAACAACTTTGTTACTTTCGGTGTTTCTTATAAATTTGACAACCCTCTCTGAGTTGCATAAAACATAGCTTTCATTCTACCGTTTGGATTCCAGATTTAAAGACAAAACATTTCTTATGAGTTATGTCTCTTGTGTTCTCATCGACATATGGTCTAAGCACATGTTCTTATTGAAACAAGTCAGATTAACAGTTACACCTCTTCTGGGTATGTCTTTTTTAATTTAAGTTTTAAAATTGATCAATTTTCTTACTGATTTAATAACCAAAACTAGAATCAGTGATTAATTTATATGTGCTAATTTTAATGTCCTTAGGTTATTCCTCTCCGTGCGAAAATTTTGACAAATGCATAGAGCAATGAGGCATGTAACACGGAGAGCCTATAACGATTTGCAAAGCTGTTTCAGATTGACTGATTCTACAGAAATAAAGGGGCAAATTAAATTCAGAACAGGGAAAAGGCAGAAAGAACTTCATTTGTAACTAATGTTATTTTTTTAAATAAATAAAAAGCAGGTGGTGAGTGGCTTGCTAAAAGGTTGTGTGGTTTACTTGAAAATATGTAGTTAATAGAAATTTAGAGAAGAAAATGGAAAAAAAAAGGGTTTCTTTTTAGGGTTGCTTATTTGTGGCCATAAAGAAATCAAGTTTTCTATTGTGCTTCTACCAGTGTTGAATCAGTTCCTTCCCGTAGCTTGGCACCAGCAGCTGTGCCATCTTCTCCCTTTTTCTAAGTGCCCATTGGAAGCTGCCTGCAACCTCTGATACCCTGATGCGAGAATTCCCCACAGCATGCATTCCATACCACCTGGAATGTATCTCATAGTGCTTCCTCAGACAAGTCCATGTATCAATCACTTAATATTTAATCTGACTTTCACATTTGAAGGGGCTTCCAACCTGTCATGGGAAAGTTGGAGTAAATGATCATGGTATGTTCCCACTGTCCATAAATGCCAGGGGTTTGATATCTTTGGAATTCTCCAGCATAGCATTGCCCTGCAGAAGTTCAATGTAAGTCATGGGTGTAATTTTTAATGTCTAGCAGTCTCATTTAAATCCTAAAAAGAAGGAGGTAAAATGATTTTAATAATACATGCTATTGAGCTCAAAATATTTAAAATTACATTTTAATTTGTAATCATTATAAAATGACTGACAGAGCTTAACATTTTTTGTAGCTAAGTCTTCAAAATCAGATCCATAGTTTACATTCACACCCTATCTCAGTCCAGAAGAGCCATAGTTTCAGAACTCCAGAGGGCAACTGTGGTCACATTGGTAACACAGATCCAGAATCCCAGTCTCTAAAAAACGTACCTGGATAATTCCCATGGAAATCTTTTCTTGTTATGTCTAGGGTGTTGTTGGGTGCTATGGTGTTGGTTCCCACCCATGGTGACCTCATGCAGAACAGAAAGAGACACTCCCTGGTCCTGCACTGCAGGCAGTGTGTAGTACCCAAGTCTAGATAGTAAGAGTGCAATTGCATAACTCTTCAGACTCGGTTTCAATGAGCAGTTCATTTGCCCTCTATGGACCATTACTGGGCTTAATCACATTAATCATACCTTAAGTAGGACATTTTATTTTTTTAACAATCTCATCAATATATACTTATGTATGTAGAAAGTATTCTTAATGATTCACAATTTCTCAAAAGACAGTATTATTCATCTCTGGACAATTTAAATTCTACATATTCTGATATTGGGATTTGAGATCAGTTTTTAATGAACAAGCCCTGGTGGTTCAAAACCATCAGCTACTCATTAGATTTTCTGCTTCATAAATATTTTCAGCCTCGGAAACTTGACATGATCTCTGGATGGCACTGGGTTTGGTTAGTGGGTCACATCAAGGTCGCGGTCTTCAATAGCAACACAGAACTCGTACGTACAGAAGTATTAGGGAACACAGAGTAAAGTGGAAGGAAAGAAACTCCGTTGGCACAACCAGTTGGACTTCTCACAGTAAGGTTAGGTGTTCCGGGAAGGAAAGATGATGCTTTAAAGATGCACAGCCTCGGGAAGCTGAGGTTCTATGCTCTGTCGCAAAGGTCTCTGAATCCATTCAAGGGATGGTCCGTTTTTAATAGGGAAGATGAGGACAATAGTCAGAACTAGTCCAGACCCTACTACTGCCCCCACAGGGGTCATCCTATCCTGTCCTCTGGGGTCATTATGAGTTAGAATGAAAGCGAGGGCAGGAAGTTTGGTTGGGAGTTTGGGAGCCCTACCACTAGTTTAATTTCTTTGGCAAAGTATTTAAGTGGCCTGGACTTTTAGTATCTCCTTTACAAACTGAGGACAATAATTCTAAAAAACAGGTTTTTTTTTGCGGGTTCCATTCTATAGACTCCATCTTCAGTGGGCTGTGCAGTTGAATACCTCATTGGTTTTTTTGTTTGTTGTAAGTTTTCATTATTATTTCCTTGGGGGTGGAGGGGTTCTGCATTAGCTTACAAATGGCAATGTCAGCAGTTTGAGACCACCATTGGAGAAAGAGTTAACTCTTAAAGAGTTACCGTTTCAGAAACCCACAGGGGAAGTCCTACTCCTTTCTATAGGGCCACTCTGAGTCCAAATCCCCATCACTCTATGGCAATGAATTTGTCATTGTTGGCCAGGAGCACTGGTGGTGTAGTGATTTTAGGTTTGCACTGCTATTTGCAGAGTCAGTGGTGCAAACCCACACCCACCAGTCATTCCACCAGTGACAGATGTGCCTGTTTCCTTAAAGATTTACAGTCTCAGAAACCCTATAGAACAATTCTACTTTATCTTATAGTTTCGCTAAGAGCTGAAATCAACTCTATGTCAGTGAGTTTTATTGGCAGTCTTTATACATCTGAGGATTATAGGTAAATGAAGTGACGTATGCAAAAGTAGCTAATAAATAGAAAAAAAGAAAAATGGAAGCTCCTATATCTGAATACTATTTCAAAATACAAAGAACAGGAAGGTCACCTGGAGCCTGGAGGGCAACAGGCCCTTCTCATCATTTCTGAGGACACAGGTTTGAACTTCAAGCTTAAAGAGAAAGAGTTTCTGCTTTGACTTACTTCATATGCATTCTAGTTTAAATACTACCATATCACCAAGTGCAAGCCGATCAATTAATCTACAGAATAATATAGATAAATTATAGATAATGCTACAAATGCAAATGGACCAGCCAATTATTATGCATTTGTGGTACACCTTAGCTCAAACTTTCACCTGGGTTCTCCGTAAAAGCCTCATCCATAGAGTTCTTCAGAAAGCTCTGTTTAGTCATTAGCAATAGCGTATCAATTTTGTGGACACCAAACAGATCAATGATTATTAGGGATGTTTACAACATTATTACTAGCTATGCTGTTTGGCGGCAGAGAGGCATCATGATTACCTAAACAAACTAACAAACAAAAATGTAAATGGTATAAACTGCCATGATTTCTGGCCAAGACTGGTCCCAGGGCTGAGGGCACTTCTGACTTCTGAAGTGATACGGGGCTCTGTGGAGCATCATCTGCAGTTCAGCTTAAGAACTTGCTCTCCCTTGGAAGATATCCAGGGGCTACAGGGGGGCAGGATGCAGGGGTCCTTGGCTACTGTGCAGATTGAGCTGCAGGGAGCACATTCCATCAGTGCTCTGCAGTCAGGACTGCCTGCATATTTGCTTCTGAGTGCAGTAATCTATGGTCTATAAAGCACTAAATGGTTGGGCCTTCACCACTTAGAGATCAGCCTTCCTCCCTGGGCAACTTCAGGGCAATTGAGATCAGCTGGAGTGCTGCTGCTTGTATTTCCCTACTTCCATCTACAGGGAACCAGAGGCAGGGAATCTTCCAAGGAAGGTCCTCCTTTATGGAATGTCTTGCCTCCCATTAGCCAACAAAGAACTAATCTGGTGATCTGTAGTGCGTGGCAGAAAGCCCATCTTTTAAGCAGAGTTGAAAAGCAGAGAGTCACAACCCTTTAAAAAGAACAATGCATTCAGTGAGAACTCTCAGTTCCTTAAAATTTTGCAATAAAGTAATGTAAACAGTAGTTCTCCTCCCTTGCCTTCAAGTCCTCTGTATTCACTAGTTCTCTATTCTCTTTCCTTTTATTTTACTTTTTTCCTAATATACTCTCCTCCTATTTAGAAGATTGAGAGAACTCTTGTTGATCAAAGTTGATGTTAAAGATTTAAACTAGAGATTTGTCCTAATACATATATACCCTAATTTTTATACCCTTAGACATGTTCATTCATAACTGTATTATTTATTCATCCAACAACTTAATGAACTGTATGCCTGCTCTATGCCAGTGTTCATTTAGACTTAGTGATAAAGGGCAGATAAAGTCAAAAGTGCGATAGCCCGAACCTCTGCCTTCAAGAACAACAAAGCCCCTGCCTTATACCTTATTGTATTTTTACATTTTACTGTGCTTACATGAAAGTTACATAGCATATTAATTTTCTAATCTTGAGTTCATACATCAATTGCTTCCTTTCCTTCATTGCAATCCCCACAAAACGGTGATGCAGTCCCTTCTGAGCCCCCTGCTCCCTTTCGCCGGCTTCCACTGTCCTCTGTGGGCCCATCGCCGGGCCCGTCGAGGTGACTGTTTGAAAAAGCACATGCTGTCATTTATTTAATAAGTCCATCTTATTATTTGGCTAAGAGATGGCCCTTACCATTTCAACTTAAAAAGTTGTCTTCTTGGGGGTTCCTCTAATGCTGCTCTAAAAGACCAGTAAGTCTAACCTTTTTTGTTTGCTTGTTTTTCCAACTTGAACTTTGTTGTATATTTCTTGTCCACTCTTGTCAGGGAAGCCAGCCCTTAACAAATAAGGATGGGTCCAGTAGGCACCATTGTACAGCTATAAACTATAAAAATCATAGTAAAGTCATAGAGAGTAAGAGAAAGAACAGAAAGTAAAACAAAGGAGTCAGACACATTTCATAGTAGCAAGCTCACCTCAGCCCTTCTTGGTAGTTCATGTGGGGATGCATGTGGGAGGAGGAGAGGGCAGGAGAGAGAGGGGCAGGGAGAGGGAGAGGGAGCAAGGAAGGAGGGAAGAGGGAGAGGAAAGGAGGCTTGGGACTGGAGGAGAGAGCATCTTTATTGTTTGGGTGTTTTTATTGGTAGCCATTAGACATACATATTCAGGAGTTACAAACATCACAAGGTGGGTGGTGACCACAGTAAAGTCCCTGAGCTCACAGGTGAGGAAACCCAATGAGGGGGGAGGGGGTGGAAGGGGATGATAACAGAATATCTGCTCCTACAGAGAGACAGAATCAACCATGTGCCCTGTGGGAATACATTTAAAGCAGGATTATGTACTTGGACTTTATCTCTGATTTAGCTTTCCAGATTCCATGTTATAAGTTAGAGAATATAGTCCTGGACAGATTTCCCTCAGTGTTCGTTTCCCACACACTCTCACTGAGGCCTCCCATCATGAGCAGAGTGGAAATTTGACTTTTGGGTGAAATGATCCAGCATACCACCCTTGAAGATGTGCTATCTACCCAGTTACATTTTTAAAAGATAGCCAAAGGTATGAGTCACAGGGATATGTGGGGGATAAGCAAGTGCTCAGGCCTGGAAGCTAACAGAGGCTGGTGTGGGTGACGTCATAGAGAAGAATCCAAAGTCAATATAGTGACGTGAAAGGCAGTGGGGTTGGCGTGGTGCTCATCAAGGGCCAGTCACTTTGTTCCTGGTGGGCAATACGAATGACAATGTGTTTTATTGTGAGTGGGAAGTTATGACATGAATATTGATCTGATCTGACTAAAATAATGACTGGAGAGTAGTTTTCAGGTGAGGCAGAATCAGAAGCTCCTAGGACAGATGAGGTGAGAGAGGCTGGGCCCTCAGCCTTGAGAGGTGAGAAAGCCTGGGTCTCAGGCTAGATGATGATGGAACACCCACTTACTTTTCCTGCTGGGTTCAATGTGGGACTTGAGGGGGAAGGAAAGAGTAAAGGATGATACCAAATATATTGTTAGGATATTCATTAATGTGTACAGCTATTAGGCACTAATCATTATACAGATGTACTGGGAGCGAGGTAATTTCAATTGGTAACAATGCTTACAAAGAGAAATTTGGATTGGGGAAAATTATACACCATCATCCAATTTGCAAAAGGTGTCACCGTGCGTTTCCTTTAACTGGCAAGCACCTTTATTGCAGTTAAAGTGTGATTCAATTATTATAAAATCCATTTAGAAATAATTATTCATGAACATAAGTAAAATCCACTTTCGTTAATATTGGGAGGAGCTTGGTCAAAGGCACACCCTGCCGTATCATCTGAGTGGACTTAATTAGTTAGCCCTGGGTGATTGTCTGCCTCAGGACAGAAGAGCTGTCGTCTTGTCAGAAAAGGGACCAGCCAAAATTTGTTCTTTCCAAACTGCCCTGGTGACACGTATGTATGCCTATATTACAACGTACCTTCAATGCAGGACCTAATTGCAAGTAACTTAACTCATTTGCCAAGCATAGAGGTAGGAAACCTAAAGACATTCATCTAGGTCTTCTATTTCTGAAAAATCAGCCATTGGAAACAAGCTGGAGTGTAGCTCTCTGATAGAGTTGCCAGGAGAGAGAGTCGACTCTCGGGGTAGGAGCTGGTGCACGGCCTGATCCCAGACAGAGGGTGCTTCCACTCGCCTCCAACACGGGACTGCTGAGTATGCCCTCCACCGATGAGGAGCATGCATATGAACATGATATATATTCCTGATGACTTCAAAATAGTATCCCCCAAAATGCTCTACTTAAGCTACAAGATGTGGCTCTGTTTTCAATGGAATCCACTGGTTCCTAGATAAAACTGATTCTGCTAACAACCCTATCTGGTCTATGAGAACAAGGGTAACAAATGTAAATCTCCCAGTACTTGACCTAGAAAACAGGATCATCAATATAGGCTGACCACACCCACGTTGTTTAATGCTAAAATAAATAAATCACCCTGCTTGATCTGTTAGGATTTTTACTTCTGTACAACTCTGTGACTTTTCAAGTTATAGCTTTTTGGTTTGTGTTAAATTGGATCAGATCCCACGTTCTTTGATTGTAGCCAAATCTCATGTGACCTTGTTCCTGATGCTGAGTTATCATTGAAACCAAATATTAAGCACAAGAGGTACCCCCTTGCCTACTTCCTGGAAAGAGCAGCGGTGTGAGGCACAATGCAGAAAATATTATTATCAACTATTATTATTAGCAGTACTAGCAGTATCTCTGCCATCATTATTGCCACCATCAGTTTTAATAACTAAATGATATGAAAGAAAGAAATGTGAGTGACTCAGTTTGGGGCCCTCAATAGTTTATAATGCATCAAAAAAGAGGGGGAAAGCTTATTATATTTGAGTGATTCATATTTCTTAATGTAAGGGAATTTAAAATTATAATTAAAGCTTAAAAACAGTCTCATTTTTAGACGAGTAATATTACATGACATTTTGTCTTTCAGCTAGGGATTTCAGGGAAGTTTATAAATATTACCTTGATAAAATTCACCAAACCCATCTAAGGTTGCATGTATAAATGTACTTTGCAGCTAGTGAAGAAGAAAGCTCACAAGACATTCAATCAATCTGCCCCAAGTTAAGAATTTCAAAAGTGTCTAAGACTCAGTTCTTTCCTGTGAAGTACAACAACGAAAAATCACCACTATCACAACAGAAACATTTTACCAAGTTTTTTTCATAAGGGGCATCTCATCTTTTCAACATGACTCAGTAAAGCAAACAGAATGATACATTTGAATATTTTACAACAATAGGAATTTTAATCACATCTTCATTTATTTTATAACTAAGTAGGATTTCTTTTGATTTATGGAGGTAAGGAAGACCGTGAAGTAGGTCAGAGGGTTAACACAGGCCTCCTTTAAAGGAAAGTATTTTCTGTGACTCATCGTCTAATCATCAACCTATGTGAAACTGTTCTAATTTCATAGTCACGATTATCCAGAGAAAGTACTTATGAGCACTTTCTTTTTGACCACTGCAATTTATGCTAAATAAGCTGGGGGGATCTTGATTAGGAAAGCCATTTTGCAGTGCATCTATTTTGTAGATTGCCAGCTGCTTTGAATAATGACAAGATCCTCAAGTGTATCAGCTTCCATAGCAGAACTTTTATACATGAAGTACCTCAGTGTCCGCACAATAGAACTCACTGATTTAATTATAAGATACTTATGTGATACTAGTTTCACTCCATTTTGACTTAACTCTGATTTGTTTAATTCCAAATAAATTACTTTTTGCAATACATTAGCCACCATACCCCTCACTTAGTAAAGTCTCTGACTCCCCGCAGCCTCCCCTGTGTCAGAGGAGAACGGGGCACCACAAGGTCTCCCATGGCTGAGTTTCCAGAAGGAGACCGATAGGCCTTTCTTTAAAGACACTTCAGAATGGACTTGAGCCTTTGACTTTTAGATGAGCCACAGAATGATTAACTGTTTGCATTTCCTAAAAACTCCCAGAGCAGAGTGCGGCTTGGGTGGCGCTTCTCAGTGGGGCTGCTAACTGGGGTGTTAATAATTGAAAACCACCAACAGCCCTGAGGGGGAAAGACAGGGTAGTCTACTCCCATAAAGAGGGACAGTTTCAGAAAGTCACCAGGATGTAGTTCTACCCCAGCGGTTCTCAGCCTGTGGGTCACCTAAGACCAAGAGAAAACACATAACTATTTCACAATATATACCGTATATACTCAAATATAAGCCGGCCCGAGTATAAGCTGCCAGGGTACCTAATTATTACCTGGGAAACCAGAAAAACTGATTGACTCGAGTATAAGCCTAGGGTGGAAAATGCAGAAGCTATTGGTGAGTTTCAATAATCAAAACAAATGAAAATAAAATTACTGAAAATTGAGACATCAGTGGGGTAATATATTTACATATTTATTTTAAATAAAAACCATAAATAAAAGGACAAGCCATTTAACATTAGTAAACCAGCACAGTAAGTAGAAAATAGGTTCAACAAAACAATAAGGTATCAGCAATGATACCTGAAGAGTACCATTCCCTGAGCTCAATCAGCAAACAAGCTAAAATGTAAAGAGTTAAAATCCTCCAAAGCTGGATTCCTCATCATCATCTGTATCCCAATGCAGAGCTTCAGCTGGTGTGTGGACTTCATAGACGCTGTCCTCACTGAGATCGCCGTCATCACCATCACTGCTGTCATTTTCATACAAAGCGCAGTCTTCACTGCCATCCATAGCATTACTAATACTACATTTCTGGAAGGCACATCGCACCATGTCTTCTGGAATGTCTTCCCATGCATCTCGAACCCACTTTGCTATTAACTCTATGTCAGACTTCATGAGATTTCCTCATTTTGTTAGTAGGGCTTGACCAGATGACATCCATTCATGCCACACCCTTCACACACGGTCTTTAAAAGGCTTATTCAAAGATACATCCAGAGGCTGCAGTACAGATGTAAGACCACCTAGAATAACGGCTAAAGTAACTTGACTAGATTTTGCCAATTTTTTTATGTCATCCGATATGTGGGCTCTGAACATATCCCAAGCAAGTATTGATGGCTTTTTCTTTAAGGCTGCTCTTGGTCATTGGTTCCAAATTTCTTCCAGCCATTTTTTTGTTCCGTCTTCATCCAGCCAACCTTTAACATGTGCACACACAGTAGTTCTTGGTGGGAAATTGATCTTTTTAGGCAAGGTCTTTCTTTTAAAAATATTGACAGGATGCAGCTTAGTTCCATTAGCCAAACATGATAGAACAATTTTAGTGTGTTTTTTTTTTCATTTCCAGTGGTTTTGAGAAAAATGGTTTTTTCTCCTAAACTTGCCACAGTTCTGTTGCTTGGACGATCAAAAGTCATGGCGGTTTCATCCATATTCCCAATATCTGCCAGGTCATAATTATAAATCTTTCTTTGTTTTATAATAAATGACTGGAATGACATATGGTAATTTTTTTCTTCAAGGTCTTGTGGTAATTTCTGGGAAATCTTTGTTCTTTGTCTCAAACATAGGCTAAACCTACTCATGAATCGTGTACGCCATCCTGCTGACACAGCAAATTTTTCAATGCCTGGTGCTTTATATTTGTCATCCTTAGCCATTTGTAGAGCACATATGTGGATTCCCATGCGTGTTACACAGTAACCATTTTGAGGACACTCCATAACCCATTTATGCAATTCACTCTCTAGAACCCCATAAAAAGATGTTAAACCACTATGAGTTTTTTTAGCTTTTGGAATCTGTTCCAAGTCAGCCTTCATTTTCCACCACTCCCTCACTTGCTTTTCGTCAACACAGAATTCCCTACTTGCAATACTGTTATTGCTCTCTTCTGCTCTTAACACACCTTCATTTTGAAACTAGCCTCATATGACAGGCATTTTTGAACTATCATGGTAATCCCCCCTCCCACGACGTGTTAGCCGGGAGGAGGTGGGGGAGTCCATGCGGGCAGGGGATGCAGGATTGCAGGATGTGAATTAACACAGAAACCAGAGAGGAGAGATGGAGCACAGCCACAGACACATCCTTACCAGTTCAGCTGCTAGCGTAAGTGAATCACTACGGGTACTTCTGTGAATTGGAGCCGTCTATGTCACAGGACGGCTCTGATTGGTTAGATGTGAGTAAACAAACATTCAAAGCCCTGCAGTGTCAGTGGGGCTTTGAATGAACAGCAGAGAAATGGCAATCACCCGCAAGATAACGGGTGCTCCAGGGGGGAGGCAGTGAGATGTTACACCTCTCTGGGGTACCACTGACCCGTGTATAAGCCGTACCCGTTTTTCAGCACAAGTATATACGAGTATGTACGGTAATTATATATTGTTTTGCGATTAATCACTATGCTTTAAAGATGTTTAATTTTGTTCCATTTGTAACAGTGAAAATACATCCTGCATATCAAATATTTACATGACAATTTCTAACAGAAGCAAAATTACAGTGATGAAGTAGCAATGGCAATAAGTTTATGGTTGGGGTCACCACAACAGGAGGGGCTGTATGAAAGGGTCACGGCATGAGGAAGGTTGAGGACCACTGCTCTTTCCTGTCCTGCAAGGTGACTAGGGGTCAGAACTGGCCCCGTGGCAGTAAATTTGGTGTGGAGAGGCTCCTGCAGCAACAGCAGCAGACATGGAAAATATCCTGTGGGAGCTGATCATTAACTTTGACTTTCTCCTTGGCTTTCTCTGTTCTCATCTGCTTCCCTGAAGCTCCTCACACCAGAGTTGTTTTGCTGCCTCTTACGTAGATCTTTTCCAGAGAAAGCCCCTTCCCGGACAGCTCATCCTCCTCCAGACATTTCTTCTCTTTCAAAGAGAAGGAGGGCATAGGCTTCTTCAAATTTGGAGATGCTTCTTAAATGCTTAGACAACAGCCCCTTCTCAAGGAATATGGAGCTTATGTAGAATCCCTAAAGACTTCAAAAATTGGCTCAGAAACATTTGGGTCCAGTTCCACGACCACATGCTCCAGTTCTGGCTCTGTGAGTCCCGGCTCTAGAGCATGCCTGCCAAATAATCACTGCAGTCAAAGTCGCCCCTGTGTCAGCAATGGGCCCAGGACTGTCCTGTGGATTTCCTCCTTGCTAGACAGAACAATTCAGAGCTAGGACTCTTCTTATTTTTTCTATAAAGTTAGATAAGTAACGTTCCTAAAGCCACATAAGAGAAGGTGCCTGGCTTATCTGATCCCATGCTTTTAACCACTGCTTACTCATGTTTTAAGGTCTCAATGAATCGAAATTGACTTGATAATAGTGAGTTTTGTTTTAAATTCAGAGAATAAAGTAAGTTAACCTATGGACTACTAACTGCAGAGTCAGTGGCTCAATCTCACGGGACTGGCCTCCCCCACAAATAGTTATCCCAAAGGAACATATCGAATGTGTCCGAAAGGGCTGCTGTGAGTAAAATTAGATAGACTCAATGGTACCATTTTTGTCTTATTTTCATTCATCCTTATGACTGCATATTTTAATTTTTAGGTTATATTTTCCCACATCAAAATAGTGAACTACTTCATTGATTTCTAAAGAATGAGTTTGAAGACAGTTACATTTACAAAGTTTGATGGGAACCAATGATCACTTTATTTTAAATTATTCTGTTTGTTTAATAATACCAATGTCTAGCCTGTGTACTTTGCAAACAGTACTTTGCAGTATATCTAGCTCATCCGTGTTTATTTTCTGGTTTAACCTTCTTACCATAATGAGAAAGGATATAGCAACTCCATTTTACAGATATGAAATGGAGGTTAAAGAAATTAATTAGCTTAAGTAAGGAACTCTGATTAATTTTTTACATTATGAGAATCCAAATCCTGATTATCTGAAATGTGGCTAACATATTCCCTGGTATACTACACTTGAGTTAAATCATAGTAAAGGATAGAGCTTATAAAATATGAGATTTTTATTGTAAAATCTTCCACGAAGTGAAAGAACCCTTTAAAAATAAGAGGAAGAGGGGTGCTTGATGGAAAAGGGATTTTCAATGTGATGCCAGCAGATTAGTGGCTATTTCCATCTAATTTTGACTTTTCTTATAATCCTTGCCCATTATTTACAAACATGCGAGGATTGCATGAAAAGAGTGGGTCACGCTATTTGCATGTTTCATTTCATTTTACAAGACAATCCTTACTACAAGACAGTACATGTGAAAAAGTTATGCAGATCATAAGAAGATCGTTCCAGTAATGCTGAGGTGCTAGTGAATCTGAACAGTGCTCATTAGGACTAAGCCTGCCTTATAAGGCATAAAGTCTGCGTGTTTTAGGATGACTTTATGTGCCTATAAGTTGTTTCCCCACTGCCTCCCATCCTCTGTCCTACTCTGAGCCTTCACCATTTGCTCTGCTAACAGGCCAAAGCAGCTCCAGCGAAGACTGGCATTGTGCCTGGCCACTATTGCTACTCTTTCATTCTTAATTCCTTCCTACGCCAAAGTCTCCTTCAGGGGTGAGGACCAGGCTTTAGCAGTAAGTTTCATCGAGGCAGGAGAGAGATGACAGATGGTTGGAACTTACACAAATGGGAGAGATAGGCATTGGTAAGTAGAAGTAAGCAAGTCAAAGACTAGATTTCTCAGGAGTGAAACAAAATAATGATTTTTATACTTATATAATGTTTAATAGTCAGTGTGATAAATTTACATGTGGATATTAAGTACATTTCATCCTTATGCCTCCTGTGCAGGTACCATTATTCCATCCCAGTACAGAGGAGGGAATTAAGGCAGGATAAAGTAACCCTCCAGGAAGAGGCAGACCCTGGGTCAAGGCTAGCAGTCTGCAACCCAAGTGTATTCTCACTCCCACTGTGAGGCCTTTGCAAGAAGAGTGTGAGAAAGGGTGAGATGTGGGGAATCAGCCTGTCATTTCAGAGACACAGACATAGGCCAGGTTGAAGGAAACGAAAAGCCACCCGGTGGAGTCCTTCACAGCCAAACAGATGAGTCTGTGCTTGATGGAAAAAAGATGCAGGTGTTAGATGTTTTTAATATTTTGTTATCTGTAAATTTACTAAATACATAATCTGCAAATATCCTGAATTTACTAATAGCATAATCTCAAATTTACTAAATATTTACTAAATCCTATACAAGTACTAGGACTCCATTTTGATTGTCTGGGTATTGACTAGATTGACAAAAGGAACCTTTGGGGATATTAGCTGCGTGTAGGACACACTGGAATAGACGCTACCTGAACCGCCACCTCCCCCCACACACCAGTTTCAGCCCCTGAGTCCATTCCTAGTCATAATGACCCTATAGAACATTTCGGTTTCTCGGTCTGTAAACGTTAAGCGTACAGGCAGCTTCGTCTTTCAAGAAGCAGCTGGTGGGTTTGAATTGCTGACCTTGTGATTAGCATCCCAGCATGTAATCCATGACATCATCGGGGCTACAGAGGAGAAGCCAGCAGGTGATGATAATGATTATCTACGTGTTTAAGGCAGAAGGAGATGAATGAGATTTTGTATTTTGACGTCACTGGATACATTAAGATCCCAGTCTACTCTAGAGATCATTGCTTTCTCCTTTTCTTCTCCTATCAGAACTTTCTTCCCTAAAGAATCTGCTGAGAACCTGAAAGCAGGAGCCTCTCTCTTTGATCTTAAATCATGTGGAATGATTTTCTTGTACCAGCTCTCGTGTACTGAATGGTGTCGTTCAGATACTCCATAATCAGCTACTGCTTGTTTTACTGTGGTTGTGTTTTGACTATCTGATAACCTTGCTCTGCATCTTCGATCCTCCTACATACGGGCTCTCCTCCCTGCTGCACAGAAGCAAGTTCTGCTTTATCTATGATGCATCCTAGTCATGCACTAAGACATTTCAACACGTTTTCCACAGTATACCTCATATTCCTTCTTGTAGACATATTATGTCCGCAGGACTAAAACATATCAAAAAAGCAAAGAAAATATGAAGATATCAATAAAGGGAAGTGTTAGTTTGCCAATTATCAGGCAACCTCAAAAGCAAGAAATTAAATGAAAGTCCACTGGCAACGATATCTGTTACTTTGGGGTAAGAGTTCTCTGCTTCTTCTCAGGCGAAGGTGTTTTAGTTTTGAGTTCAAAGGGGTATTTCAGTTCAATCTGACATAGATGTGTTTCAGGTCAAGTCCACTTCCTGGGGTGGGGTTTCTAAATTGCATAATTATCATGTGAACTATGAAGAATGATGGATACCTTGAGAAGGCAAAACTTTTAATACCAGTAGCCTGTAACAAGCAGCCATGGTCAAGGACAGCTGAAAAGAAAAGTGATGCTTTCAATGCATGATTAGCAAGATTCTAGGTATATGCTCCCATTGGGAATTTGCATAAGTGATGTTAAACATTTCCCCCCAGGGCTGGCTGTCCCTCCTTGGTTTACCCAGCAATGGAAGTGAAATGACCTTCTCAGAGATTCAGAGAAGGACATATCCACACTACCCACCCCACCTCCATCAAGAATTCCTATTTAAACTCCCTGCTCATCATTATACCAGGAAGAAAAGAAGAAACCCCACTGCCATCACATCCACGCCAACTCAGCAACCCTATAGGACACTGTAGAACTGCCTCTGTGGGTTTCTGAGACTATCATTCTATGGCGGTAGAAAGCCTCCTCTTTCTCTCTTGAAGCAGCTGAGGGTTTAGACCTGCTGACTTCATGGTTAGCAGGCCATCTTGTCACCATGATGCCACCAGAGAAGTCTGTCATGTGAGGTGACCAGGGGATAATGCTATATGGAACTCTTTGATCAGATCCCTCTCCCCAATAAAAACTGAAAATAACTGACCTTCGCCAACGTGAAGGGGTTTTTCAGTCCAATCTCACGCTGGCCTTGCAAATTGAGACGTACAGATGGCGATCTGGATTCAGTGCATCTGGATACAGATGTTGAAGGGATGCCATAAAAAACTGCACTTCCCCCTTTGGGGTCAAGGTGGGCTCAATTCTTGAGGTAGGCCTCCAACCCTGACTAACAGGAGAACTCTTAACCTCGGCAGGCTGACATGCTTACTAGTGGAGCAACTTTGGAAGGAGACAACCTGTCCCCATTACTTCCACCAACACCCCAGGCCCGGTCTTCTTGTCTGGGCTTCATGATGGATGTGTCCCTGACACAACTACTGGACCAAGAACAGAAAGAAAACACACAACAGCCAACGTGGTCACGTGGGCTCCTGTGAAGCTGGAGCGATGCCACCATTTCCTGATGAGCGGCATGAACCGAGGGGGGAGGGGAGTCATTCTCAATGAAAACTCAGGTTGTTCTCACCACAACAAGAATGAGTAGGAGGAGGATTTATTTTACTCTTTTTTTTCAATCATTTTATTAGGGGCTAATACAACTCTTATCACAACCCATACAAGCATCAATTGTGTAAAGCACATCTGTACATTCATTGCCCTCATCATTCTCAAAATGTCTGCTCTCCACCCTAGCTCCTGGCATCAGCTCCTCATTTTTCCCCTCCCTTCCCACTCCCACCCCCCATGAACCCTTGATAATTTACAAAGTATTATTTTGTCATATCTTGCACTGTCTGGCATCTCCCTTCACCCACTTTTCTGTTGTCCGTCCCCCAGGGAGGAGGTTATATGCAGATTCTTGTAATCGGTTCCCCCTTTCCAACCCATCCTCCCTCTACCCTCCCACAATTGCCACCTTCTCAGTGGGAATTTTCTTAGTCATTCCATCCAAAATTTAGACGTCTCCCCAACTCTTTATATTACCCTTGCCTGAATTATTATTTCTTCTTGACATTTATTCAAGAAGCCATATTATACATGTCTGTCTCCAACTAAGAGGACCATCGGTAGCGGTTTTGCGTGAAGGTGTTACCTGCAATATCAGCAATTCAAAACCACCGATTGCTCTGTGGGACACAGAGAGACTTTCTACTCCCATGCAGTGGTGCAGGCTCAGAAACGCCTGGGGGCAGTTCTACTCTGTTGCTCTCAGTCAGAGGTGACTCCGTGGTAGTGACTTCTGAGATTTCCCCTCTAACTAAAAGGCTGATGTGAGAAAAGATGTTGCTCTTTTTTAGTTATTCTTCTAGATCACAAAGACCTTTTAACTTGGCTTTTATATCAGGAACATTCATTTAGGATCTAATCCTTTTGTTGTTGGAAAGTTTTCTTGAGAAAATGTCCTGGACATCACTGTATTGTACACTCATTAGATAAAGGGGAATTATGTGTACCTCTGTCTATCGATCAGCCCTTCCCTGACATATTCAGAGGAGCACAAAGAGGGAGGAGGGTTCTCCAGATAAGTACCATGGAGTTAGTGAATATCTGGCTACAGAAGCAAAATGCGAAGGTTTTGTCCAGAAGACAAGAATCTGTGGTTGAAATTAAAGACAATGACAAAAGAGTTAAAGACACCTAATATGGAAAATGAAGCTGATAAGTATGTTATGTCAGCTCACTGAAATATGGTTGCCCTGGCCCAATTGAGAGCCCGTGCCAGCTCCTTCAGTCAAACTTTCCTGTTTGTCAGACCTATATTTGGATGTTGCCAGACACTGTTCTGTTAATTTTGAAAAATGGAGACAATTTTAGCAATTCAGACAAATAACAGACCACAGATAGATGGTGCTCTTTTCTCTGTTACAGCAACACTGCCACCAAATCAATACTCATATGCCAAACGGTTAGACATTATCATTCTGGAACAAACTAGACATTTAGATAGGCTAATTTCCAAGTGTCTCATCCTAAGTAATAAGATTGAATGGTAGTCCTGGAATATTTTAGACTCATGGAATCTATGCGTATTGCAATATTGGCTATGATTGATTTATGTATGTTGAGTTATTAGACACTAGCTGTCTCCCGCCTGCTGTCTGGTTTAGTGAACTGGTCAGATATACGTATATGTCTGTCTAAAGGTTGGGATCCATTTAAGAACAGGGGAAAAGAAAGAGTACTTCAACTTCACAAAAAGCATATGTATCTTCCCAACTTACCAAAGCATCGAATACACTGGGAATTGTTGGTTTGTTCTAAGGACGCTGGTCAGTCGAATAGAGACCGCAGGACAATGGGCCATCTATCAGAGGAAACCAGCAAAAATAAAGGCTTGATGGGACCTAAAGAAACTTGGTTAATAAGAATAGTAGTTCAATGCTTAACCTGTAACTGAACTGTTGACAGACGTGGACGCTGAGAGAACAGTTCTCCTCTGTCACACAGGGTCACTTCAGGTCAGAATTGGCGGGACTCCAGTGGGTGTGGTTTCTGTAATTTTTGTGGTAAGAAAGGAGAAATGCATTTTGTGAGAAAAGGAAACTGGAAGACAAACTCCAGGAGGACCGGTGATTTGGTCTAGGCTGTAAACCTGCAGTCATTTCCGTGGCTGTGCACCACGATCACTGCACACCCGTCACCTGGCCGGTGGTGAGCACCCTCAGTCTGCACGGCACGGCACCTGCCTCAGACACTGGTTCGCTGTCTACAATCACTGTTAGGTTTGACTGTGAGAACAAAGCTTTTAGGATCAGAAGTGATTCCACCGAGGCTTCTTGACTTTCTGTTTTATACATAGTCAAAGCACATGCTGCCACTAAGCTGCTCCATTCCCTTATATCTGGAAAGCTTTCTAACGGTCTACGTGTCCAAGGCCTTCTGTTGATCTCCACCTTCTCTCAGAGCCGATTCAGTGGTCATCTTCACAAAATATAAAAGAAGCACCAAACTGCCTTCCCTGGAGGACATTGTGCCACCCAGCTAGCTGTGAGCCAGAGCCACTCCAGGTGTCACTGGGGTCTGTTAGTGCTTTGTTTGAACTCTCTATTGCAATCTACCCGTGTCAGTGCAGGTAGACTAGAGAACCAAATCTAGAGACACTCATGGGGGTATAAGAGAGAGCTTTTTATCAAAAGAGTATTGCATATTAAGAAAACATCCCAGCCCAGTCCACATCAAGTCCATAAGTCCAATGTTGGTCCATATGCCTGATGCTAGTCTACAAGTTCCTCTGCAGACTCATGCAACACCTGCAATGATGCAGAATGTAGGAAGATCACAGGCCAGAGGGTGAAAAATCTTGTGAATGCTTCTCAGCGCTGGCGTGGGTCTCCATGTGGCTCCTCCAGCTTCAGGGCTCTGGCTCCATCACTGTAACACCATGTGATTTGTCAAGAGGAATGGGAAGCAGAGCATCTGCCCTCTAGTGAGAGATTTAGCTCCTTCGCGCCTCAAAATGAGGTCATCAAGCTGCGACCTGACTGACAGGCTAGACTCCACCCCTCGTAAGTTGATACCAGGTGATGTAGCTACCACACCACCAAAGATAGTCTTTCATATCATGAGCACATTGCAACGTTACTGGTGACACTTATTTGTGGCTCAGTTCCAACTGTTTTACTGTTTTTCTGAAATCTCATCTCTCTCTATAACCCTTAGACGTCTCTGCTCCACCTTTGTCTCCATTTTGTTCCCCAGCAGACCATCTGAAGCTGCCACGTAGATGCTTCTTTCTCATTAGGGGTTAGGGTAGCTCTGTTTCTGCAGAAAATGTGGAGTCGTCACTTAGGGGGCGTCCACCCTCCCTTCAGATCAGCACTTCTAAGAACCAGACTCATTACTGTTGCTCTATTCCCCTCGGTGCTTGTGCTTCTGTTCTTTCCAAATCAATTTCTCTGCAGCCTCTCTTAACTGCAGAGGGTTCTCACGTCTGCCTATTCAGATGGCACTCCACCGTCTCACAGATCTCATCTGAAAACAGGAATCTGCGCTCTTCTCTTGGTTTTTAATGCCTCTTGCTCTGTTATTTAACTTTGCAATTGTATCACTTAACTCCGTCAGGTATCTTGACACACAGCTTGCACAAAAGCAGCCATCCATTTGAAAGCCCAGCATATTGTGGAAAGAGTCCTGCCTGATTAAAGTTTTATGATTGTGCTTTGTCTATCGGCAGGCTCGCAATTACGTCACTGGGTAAAGGAGATCGAAATTTTAATAAAATCCAATATTAACATTTCTGAAAATATATGTAGGTTAATCAACCTGAGGGTGTTAGCGTATGCATATATAAATGCCTTGCCTACTGCCATCAAGTTGATTTTGACTCATAGAGAGGCTTAGAGGGTTTCTGTGAGCATAAATCTTGATAGGAGCAAACAGCCTCCTCTTCTCCGGTGGAGAGGTTGGTGGGTATGAATGGCCCGTTCAAGGTCTAACCCACAGGCACATTGTAATACGTACATGCTGGCCAACATCCTGTCAGAAGATTCTCTGGGAGGAAAATAATAGAGCCTTCCCTACATTTCATCATAAAATTATTTTATACTGAGTATGACGGTATGGGTGAAAATGAGGCAGCAAGTGAGCAATCGAGGAAAGAACAAGGAAGAGAGAGGTGGAGAAAGCGGGAGGGAGGGAAACACTTGAATTCGCATGTGTTCCATTCATCCACACGCACAGGGTTATACAATCAAGACCATCGTGCTGTGTCACTGCTGGGTGTCATCTAGTAAGTTCCCCTCCGCAGAGACCTGCGCACCACAGAACGCAGCGCTGCACGGTCCGGCGCCATCCTCACAGTGGTTCCTGTGTCTGAGTCCACCTCTCTGAGGGCCTTCCTCGTTTTAACTTTACCGACTATGATGTCCTTCTCCAGGGACTGGTCTCTCCTGCCAATGTCCGAAGTTTGTAAACTGAAGTCTAGCCATGAAAATAAGGGCAGGTGACACAGATTCATTGAAACTCCAACCCTACCTTAACCACGACTTTCCCCCCATGCGTTGGGGGCTGTCAGACTCAACTCTGAGTTTCTGAAGCAGAAGTTTCAGCAACTGGAGCTAGTGTTAAAACAAAAGAAACACCATCATTATGACACCCCTGTGGCTCATTACTGCTATTGAAAAGACAAAGCCTACATCTGTGATTGTTGAGAGACTATAGGTTTTCCTGTATTAGGGAACAACCACTTAAATAAATTACGTGAAAAAGCTAAAATAACATATTGCTTATGCCATTAAAATCATGGAGAACTGATATGTATATTTTAATGTAATATATATGCATTGGTGGTAGTAATTTATTCTCAATTATTATATTAATATTTTGCAGATTTTTCATAGCATGCATGGAATAAATTGACATCTTAAACTGTTTGGAATGTGAAAGAATAATGCTTAAGAAGCAAGAAATGATAAATTTATAACATACTCAGATTAATCTTTGAAAAGAAAGGTTATTGTGTTACTTTTATTATTGTTATTGTCTTATTCTTTGTGTTATTTTATTGAATGTTAAATCATTAAACTGCGCTTTAGTTTTTCCTTGTCTAATTAAATGGTCTGAGTGAAATAATATCTTAAGTTTCTTTTGTTGTTAATTTGCAGGCTCGTGATGGGATTTGATTGACTTCTAGATTGCTTGTAAGTAGATTTGTGACCCTTTTTGAAAATTTAAAACAGATAAAATGTTCTGTTTGTTTGTTTTTACTTTTTTACATAAACCATATAAATGACTTTATGGGTTATAGTTTTTCCTAAAGTAGTTCCTTATATTTGCTGAGAGTTTATTGGATACATTTCAAGTGTTATTGTGTTACTTGATTATCAACATCAAAAAGTATAACTACATCAATAAATATCACATGTATTTTGATTTATTTTCAGTTAATTCATAAATGAATTCTACTTAGCAAACTTCAGATCCAGGTATACTTCAAGTTATGGGGCTTTCCTTAACTGTGCTTCCCATATGCTTAAAAAAGAATTTTTTTAATGAAATTGAAGATTTGTAGCAGGTTTTTAGGAGTCCTGGTGGCGTGGTGCTTACAACTGTGATCCCCAAACTCTAAAATTCCAAACCCCTGCTCCTCAACAGTTGCATTCTGGGAAGCTTACAGGGGCAGTTCCACCCTGTCCTATTGGGTCCCCAGGCATTGGCCCTGACTCGATGGCCATGAGTGAGTGAAAAACGCTTCACTGAGCAAATCTATTAGCACTAGTTTTCCAGCCAAATATCCTCACTTCATGTCTCTATGGTATATTTTGGTCATTCAAATAATTTTGAAAATTATTTCAAAATGTTTCATAATGCTTCTGAACATTTGTTCTGCTGCTGTGCACCAGAACCAATGGGTGGTCACCTCACAATAGCAACCGGACACTCACGAGCACACAGCAGAGTGTAACATGACTTTGGACTCTCCGTATTGCAATGTTTGCCTTTGTGTGATGTTCTGGAACAGACCCTGCAATACTCTGAGCTAATGTGCATGCCAATTTATTTGACTGAAATTCTACTGATCCGAAGGCATTTCTTAGTTGTTTATTCAAACAGTAGATGTCCTTTCAGGACTATAGTTATACTTTTGTAATAGTCAATGTGCATAATTAATGATTTAGAACCCAATTCGAGCAATGTGATTTTTAAAGACAAAACTATGTCATGTTCAAGTCAATCACTGAGGTTGTTTATTCGTGCCGTACAAACTCCTCCTTTCAACTAAAACTTCAGGCTTGAAATGTCCTCACACTGCTCTAAGGTGCAAAGTTGGTAGATACGTATGGATATGGTGTTGGCCTAACTATTCGGTGTTTTTGCAGTGTCAATGGTTAGGGTAGCGTATACTCGCTGTTTCCCACCCAGGGACGAACCAAGAGCTCTGATTACACTAGCAACCTCTCCCTGGAAACCTACCTAGGAGTCATGGTTGTCAGACATTTGGGAGTTGATTTCCACGTCATAGTGACTGAGTTTGCTAGGCTGTAATCTTAAAGAACATATTGACAGTTCTTTCTCTTATGTACTAACTAACTAGGTGAGAACTGCCAACCTTTTGGTTACCAGCCAAGTTCTCAACTCTTTAAGCCCCAAGAGTTACCAGCTCCATGCTTTCCCACCACTTCCTTTGGGCCTGTTCTGCCTTTACGCAGTCATCTTGGGTAAAGATTAAAATAAAAATAAATAAATGTTCAATTCATTTTTTTCATTTTTTTAAAAGTATGAACTGTTAAGCAACAACTGTTCTTAAAAAAAATCTTGATGAACATTAATAAATTGAATGTACTCATTCTCTTCATGCGAGGCTTCTGTTCTTAGAGCTCAGGGTGCTCTTCTCCACTCTACTCTTGATTGGCCTCATTTGTTATTTGTGGACCAGTAGTGACTTGCATGTGTATCTCATTAGCTATATTTGCTATCAAAAACTCTACTGACACAAAGCCCAGAGCTTCTAAAGGCTGAGTTTTCTGGGAAGAGGACGAGGGGCCCTTAGGAGCACGGAGCCCCTACGTTGAATTATTTCACTGCCCTGTGCTTTCAGAATTTTCTGAAATAAATGCTCATGGAAATAATACAACTTTCATGTAATATTAACTTAGTATATTAGTAAAGTGTGATTTTATAACAAAATGTCCATACTGAATCATAAATGATAGATTTTCATGTAACTTAAGCAAATTAAGTTTGAACTTAGATACTATGAATACATAGCAATTGGACTGGAGTCTCTGTGTGGGTTCCTAAATCGTGCTTAGCCCATCCTATTATGTAACATCCCCCAAACCTTTCTAGACCTGAAATAAGGGGACAAAGTGGGTTGGAATTAGTCAACATGTACTCAAGTTGACGTATCTTCCAGAGTAAGCATTGGTATAAATTCAACAGTCTTTAAAATAAATAGATTCATCTTCAAAGGGGAAGAGAAAGGTTTCAAAGCACACGAGCCAGCATCTGATGGTCATGAGCTAATTTTCTAGTTACTATGCTGTTGTAGTTAGGGACTGTCGAGATAGTTCCAACTATAACAACTGGCCCAGTTCTGTGCCATCCTCACAGTTGTCACAGTGCTTGCGTCCACGTGTCAGCCAGTCTTACTGAGGGCCGTTCTCTTTTCAATTGAATACTATCCCTTACCAATAAGAATGCCTTTCTCTAGACACCGGTCGCTCCTAATAACTTGTCCAAAGTCCATGAGATGAAGCCTCACCATGCTCTTTTTTTAACACGTGTGATGTTGTACTACTTCTAAGATAGATTTGTGTATTCTTGTTGGTACATAGTCTATTTAATATCATTTGTTAACAATATTAATTCACAGGCAATGTTTCTACTTCACTATCTCCCTTTCATAGCCACTGCTTGCTTGTGGCTGAGGTGATTAAAAATACTATTATGTGTTTCAGGCCAAGTCATTTGTAGTACAATTCCCCAGTGCAATGTGGCTTGATTTCTTTTTTGCTGATTTTAATTATTTTTTAATCATTATATTGGAGACCCTTACAAACCTTATAACATTCCACACATCAATTGTATCAAGCTTATTTGTACATATGTTGCCAGCACCATTTTCTAAACATTACTTCTACTTGAGCCCTTGGTATCAGCTCCTCTTTTTGCCCTCCTTCCCCTTCCCTTCTCCCCTCGTAACCCCTGATAAATTATTATTATATTCATGTCTTACATTGACCTCTGTCTCCCTTCACCCAAGTTTCTGTTGTTCATCCCCCCTGGGGTGGGGGCATCAGTTACTCCATCCTCCCTTTCTCCTCTCCTCCCCTCACCTTCCCCTTCCCCTCCTGGTTTATCAGTACTCCCACTTCTGTTCCTGAGAAGTTTATCTGATCTGAATGTTGTGTGTTGTGAGCTCCTCTCTGTACCACTGTCCATACTCTGGTCTAGCTAGAACTGAAAGGCGGGACTGGGGTCATGATAATGGGAGATGAGGAAGCCTCAAAAAAACAAGAGGAATATTAGGTATTTCATTGGTGCTATTCTGCACCCTGGTTGACTCAACACTTCCTTGTGACCCTTCTGTGGGGGGATGTCCTATTGTTTAGAGATTGGTTTGAGAGTCTCTGCTCTGATCCCCATCATTCACAAAAATATGTTATTTTTGTTTGCTTTGGGTCATTTGGTGCCCGTTACCTGATTCCATAAATCCCTCATGATCACACAGGCTGGTGTGCTTCTTCCATGTGGGCTTGTTGCTTCTCTACTAGAGGGTCATTTTTTCCCCTTGATGTGGTTTGATTTTTTAACTGCTCTTTCCATAGTTATCATTGATTGGAGATTCAAGTAAAGTACAGTCATTGACAACTTCAATGTTTGGCCCCTTATGATATTGCTTAGGATCCCTGGTGGGTATAGTTGTTATGAGCTGGTTTATAATCTGTATGGGTGTCAGTTTGAAACCACCAGCAGCTACTCAGAATAAAGACTGAGCTTTCTACTCCTTTAAACAGTAACATTCTTGGAAATCCACAGGAGGTCCGTATGAATCAGCAATTATTCATTTTCTATTGTCTTATTATTGGTTCACTTTGAGGATTTTAATAATCTCTGTGGGGTACCACTTTCCACAATTGAATGGGTGAAGAGTAAAATTAAAGAGACATCAGACAAGACAAAGCATGCAATTTCTCACTTCCCAGGAAGCCATGATCTCAGCAACCAGATCCATGTAGAGAGAGGAAATATATTTTCAATCACAACTTATATATACTTAAGAGATCTGCAACCGCCCTAATTACATCATAACCAGAAGGGGTTGTAACAATGGCATATCTTCAATAGGAGAGGGATGAGCTAGGGGGGAATACGCAATATGAAGTGGAGGTACTAGGGGTACACATGTGACAAGATGGGTGGACTCTAAAGTCAAGATGTCAGCCTAACCTTGATCCTCTTTGAGTTGGCTTGACCTTGCCTTTGGGCACTCCTTCAGAGGACCAATCTGCTATCCTTATCAGAAGGGAGTGGGTCCCACCCACCGAGGCTGGCACAGACTATAGGGTCTGATTGCTCTAGTTGATTTATAACGGTCAGGGAGATAAACTTTATGCAGTTTATCTCCAAGTGTATAGTCATTGACTCTGTGTTAGCAACCAGCATCTTAGGTTTGGCATATAATATGCAGAGACAACCTGGGGAATAACCTTTCTGTATCCCACAATTCTCTATGTTCAGGCATAATCCACACTGAAAGCTGTAGACTTTAATCTTCATTATTAAGTGCTTCAATTGCTCTTCACTATCAGCAAGCAAGGTTTTGTCACCTGCATATGATGGATTGTTAATAAATCTTCTTCCAATCCTGATACAATATTCGTCTCCTATTATTTACTCACCATACAGATTAAATATGTATAACGAAAGGACACAACTCTGACACATTCCTTACCTACTTTTAAATCGCACCATATCTTCTTGTTCCATTCCAATGACCGCCTCTTGGTTTTTGTATAAATTTCATGGGAGAACAAAATAGGTGTTCTGAAATTCCCATTCATCACAGTGTTATCCACAATTCACTATGATCCACAGAGTTGAACACCTTTTCATAGACATAGTCAATAAAGCACAAGTAAGCATCACTCTGGGATGTTCCGCTTTTAACAAAGACGCATCTAATATCAGTGGTGATGTCAATTGTCCCATATTCCATATGTACTCGTGTATAACCTGAGGTTTTCAGCATAGTTTTTATGCTGGGAAGCCCTCCTCGGCTTATACTTGAGCGAGGGCCCCAGCTACCTGTTCTCTGGAGCAGGGCGGGTGTTCTCCGGTCTCTCTGGCTCATCTGCAGGTGGCTGCAGCTCTGTGGGTGGTCTGATGACTGCTGACATCACCGCTCTTCTTTTCTCCTGGCACTGGCAGCCTCTGTGCTGTCCATGCCGTACTGGGCAAGAACCTGCCCGCTTCTGGGTGCTGGTATGTGGGGTGCACCGCATCCTTGTCAGATGCCTTCACTCTTCTCCCGCTCTTCTCCAGTGCCCTGACCAATGACGTAGCCTTTGCAGCCCGCCCAAGCATTGCTGAATACAAGTGCTGGTTTATCTCTGGACTTGGATATTGACCACATTTATCTACAGTACTTAGTCTGCTATGTTTTATTTTTAATTGTCTTATTAACTCCTATTTGGACCCAGTGTTGACTATGCTTGCATAGAGCAGCCTGTGCTAGGGCTCATCGTATACACGCTGCATTGTGTGCGCACTGTGTTACGACATGTGTTGCGTTAGCACTTCAATGCTGCGTATGCTGTAACGCCACAGTGCGCACACAACTCAGCATGCATATCATGAGCGCTAACACAGGCTGCTCTGGGCAAACAGCCACGTCATCACGTTCTGGAATATCATCAGCCCGCGTTAGGCATCAATCTGTACAAGCGGTGTGGTGTACATGCGGTAGGGGGCGGTGTTTGTAGTAATGCCGCGCAAGCAGTAACACCGCGTGTATACTTACATACATGCTGTGTATCGTGTATACCATATTGTTTTTCACTTTCAGAGCTAGTTTACTGTTTTTCTTTGAAATAAATATCCAAAAATATTGAACCTACTGATCCCTCAATTAATGTAATTTTATTGGTATCTATTTTGATTTTGAAATTTGCCAGGGGCTGCTGCACCCTAGGTTTATACTCAACTCCACAGGTTTTCCCAGGTTTTGTGGTAAAATTAGGTGCCTTGGCTCATATGGGTGTTGGCTGATACTAGATTATATATGGAAGCTTTCTGAAAACTACATACACTTCTGAAAGTACTCTACGTGCTGCTTCAACTGCTTTTAAATTATATTCAGCAAAATTTTACTTGCTAGTGATATTACTGATGCTACTTGAATATTTCTACGTTCTGTTGGATCACCTTCTTCTGGAATAGACACAAATATGGATTGCTTCCAGTCAGTTGTCCAGGAAGCTGTCTTCCCACTTTCGTGTCATAGAAAATGAGCACAGCAAGCATTCAATCCATTTGTTGAAGCATCTCACTCGGTATCCCATCAATTCCTGGAGCCTTCTTTCCCCCTCATTTCTCAGTGCAGCTCGGAATTCTTCTTTTAATATCTTCAGTTCTTCCTCACATGCTCCCTCCTAAAATGGTTTACTGTCAAGCAATTGTGTTTGGTTCAGTAACTCCAGTTATGTCTGCTAACTTTCATCTTGCCCCTAACACATCCTATGTCATTTAAACACTTGCCCATTACTCCCTTAATACTGCAACTTCAGGATTAAATATTTTCTTCAAGTCTTTCAGCTTGAAAAATGGCACTTATATTTTTCCCCTTGCCTTTCTAGTTCCACATATTTGGACATTTTATTATTATATAATAATTATTATATCAACAACCACACATTTACTTTAAGTATATAACCATTTATATAATTCAATTATAATATCAGTATTATTCATAATCGCACAGTATATTATGATAATATACTTAGCCTTCTAGAGTCACCCTTTGAAATCTTTTTTTCCAGTAGTTTTATTGACACACCTATAATTCATATATCACACAAGTCAATAGTTCAGTCATACAAGAAGAGTTGTTAAATCGTCACCAAAGTGGATTTTTGAGCATTTTCTTCATTCTTGTACTCATCATTATTAGCTCCCCATTTCCTTCCCACCTACTCTGCCATATTCCCAAGGAACCATTAATCCAGTGACTGGTTCTATAGCTTTACCTATCATTGATTTTATATACAGAAAAACATTAAAAACAAACAAACAAAAACTAGCAACTATAAGAGAGGAATATATGAAAACCTCAATAGAAAAGAAAGCAGAAAGTTATAAAAAACTAGAGTAAATTTAAATGGGTCGTAAGGTAGATCAAAAGATAGTGTACTAAATTTTAACCCAACTGCCCATTCAACAATCCACTTCCCAGGACATTCTGCATGGTAGCAAGACTTCTCACAACCCTGGTCTGTGACCCAAAAGTATTCACCTAGGGCTTAATCCACATGTCTGTCTCCTTCACTCTTTTCGGGGCCCTGGTGGTGTCGTGGTTGGGCACTGAGCAGGTCACCAGAAGGCCAGCAGTTACAACCACAAGCCACCCCTCACTCCTCACAACCAGAGACTGTGCTTTCTACTCCCATAAAGCATCATATTGTGGAACAGCTACAGGGCAGGTCAGCTCTGACCTCCAGGGTCACTAGGAGTAAGCTTCAAATTGATAGCAAGGAGAGTTTGAATTTGTTTTCCCCTTAAACTGAAACAGCTTTAAAATAGGCCTAAAGGGAGATCAAAGCATATTGCAATTTTTCAGAGCTATGTCTGCCCCCATCGACTTTGCAGTGCTCTCTCTGTCTGATAACAGGCTAGTCCTGTCAATCAACTATGATCAGAAAAGGTTCGCTAGAGGTTCAATCCACACGTGGACCCTGAGAATGGAATCATCACCCATAGGCTTCTACAAACCATTCGTTCACGAGTTAAGCTCCCCAGCCCTTTGCTACATCCATGCCATTAAGACCGACTCTATATTGAGGACGCAGTTTTCCTCAGTCCTAAGTTGAACGTCTTCCAAAGTGAGGGACTCATTTCTCAGCACTACATCAGGCAGTGTTCCACTGCGATTTATAAGGTTTTCAGCGACCAGTTCCCCAGAAGTAGACCAGCTATTCCTTCTTCGTAGTTGGTTCTTAGTCTGGAAGTTCCGCTGAGACCAGTGTCCCATAACTTCCAGAATCTAAATAGCACACACAAGCCATGATAGTACGACCAACCGACAGATGAGCGGTGAAGGCTTCAGCATCGTTATCACTAATTTTCATTTCTCTGTCTGTGATCCCTATGGTCAAGTTTAATTGGAGAAACTCGTGTAACTCTGTATTCTGTGTTGCTCATAGCTATCATTTATTAATGTGACAGAAAACAAAACAAAATTATACAGAGGGCAAAGGAACATGGGTAAAGTCCAGAGGGAGCAAGTTTAAGCTTTTCCAAGGGTTTTAGCACAGTCAAGTCACACAAGGCATTCCCAATTCTCCTAGAACTCGTTTGTGATAACCTGTGAAGTGCTGTCTGCCAGCGGAGCTGACCAGACACTGAGGGTCAAAGTTTTTTTGCGGGATCTGCTCACATAGGCATCTTCTACCTATCAAATGCCAAAGTTTCAGACTAGAAAGAAAGCAGATGTTCTCCATTTACTGTGTTATTTGCACACGGAGATTAGGGGCAGCGACCCACTTGTATTAGTGGGGTGGGAGCTCTCCTGAAATTTTAGTTTCCAGACACCAAATCAGAGACAACATTTTAAGCAGGTGCTTCAAATTACAGCAGCTTCAGCTCCTGTGTTAGCAGTTTCTTTACATGCTCTTGCTCAGGCCGCCGTCCTCCTTCCCTCCTTTGGCAGGATATCTAATCATTTCTGTACACTTGGGTCTTTTCCTTCATAATGTTTGCCAACTCCTTTCTTTCTGTCTGATCTCTGCTCTCTACCATCAGTTATCAGTAAATCTCCTTTTAAAGTCTTTTATTCATTTGGTTTTACCTTAAATAACAGTTTTATTGCTTTCATCAGGTATTATTTAATGTCTTTTGATTAATATTTTAACACTCATTTTTTTAAGTTAGATAATTTTATTGGGGGCTCTTACAACTTGTTATATTCCATACATCAATTGTATCTGATGTATTAGTACATATGTTGCCATCTTTCTTAAAGCCTTTTAAAGAGAGACCTTGATTGGTCTCCATTTTCCTCCTGGGCTCTAGGAGACATAGATTGAATGGTTGTCCACTCAGAAGCCTCTGAGAAACCTAGCAATCGTTCGTGCTTGTTTCAAGCAACTGTGAATAGGAAGATAGGATCAAATGGTGAATTCTGCTCAAAATATTCAACTCTGCTCAAACTTAAGGCCCCAGATAGTAAAGCAGGCCAGCTTGTCTGTATACAGCCCAGTCAGAGAGAGATGAGAAGTGGACTTGCCTAATAATAAGGGCTGAGTGGGAAGTGACAAGATGTCAGGGTTATAGAGAATGATCAATTATCAAGGGTTCATGAGGAAGGGGGGAGTAGGAAGGGAGGGGGGGAAAATGAGGAGCTAATGCCAGGGGCTTAAGTGGAGAGCAAATGTTTTGAGAGTGTTAAGGGCAACAAATGTACAAAGGTGCTTTACACAATTCATGTATGTATGGATTATGATGAGTTGTATGAACTCCCAATAAAATGATTAAAAACATTTCTAGGTTGTAGCCTTAGCAAAAACAGAAAATCACATTAGCCACACCACCCTGTCCTTCTAAGCATCTCTGAATACATGTGTTATTGGATTTTAGTTACTTACTAAATATAAGTCTCCCCCCCCCTTTAATTTTTTCCCCTTTGTCGCTCTCTGCATTATCTTCAACCTAACTTCTGGCTTCACTGTCAAGTACAACACTGCCCAAGAGTTAAATAGAATGATTCCTTACTCCCCAGAGGATATGTTCATTTTTTGAATCTGTGCAATTGTGTTTAACTGGAGAGAACTCTGGTGGCGCAGTGATGTAAGTGTTGCGTCCTTCGTGGAAACATCTGTGGTTTAAATCTGCCAGTTGCTTCCTGGAGAAAAGATGAGGCGGTCTCCCTACATAAGCACGGACAAGGTTAGAAGCACTATGACACTTTTACTCTGTTCTATGGGGTCACTATGAATCAGCATAAACTCCATGGCAGTGAGTTTGAATGTTTTGGTTGAGATTTTTAATTTTAAAACCTAATTTAAATGTTATTTGATGGCTGCTTTATAATCTAGTCTAAGTCTCTCACCTCCTCCAGGAAGTCTTCTTAAGTCAACCACAAACTGAAATTACCTTCCCTTCTTAAGGGGCAGTTGTGTGGTATAAAGAGGAGATCCAGCACATACTGCACAGAATATTTTTAACGTCTGTCAATTAAAAGCTGTCTTTTATCACAAATGAATCTTTATGCTCTGCTATATCTTCCTTAGAAGCTAATGTGTTATATGCATGGGGTCTCTAGTCAATAAATATGTTTGATTGAATGAATAAATGAGTCTGTCAGCATGCCACGAACCAGAATTATTAGGCTGTAATACCTTTCTGTCAATTGTAGTGACTCCATTGGACCAATTATAGTGTATTTTTTAATATCATGAAACTTGATGTCAAATAACTTCTGTAAGTTGAGCACTAATAGGAAGGAAACATGCACAGTGAAAACACTGCTTCCTCTTTCCCACCCTCACTGCACCTACTCTAGATTCACGTTTCATTGTCATCTTGGGTGTTTGTGACAGCAGTTCCATTACTTTTACAAGTACCATCAAAACGTGTTATTCCTGATCCAGTTCTGTCATCTGAAGGTCACATTAGCAGAGCGATGAGGAATACCTTGCACAGCGCTGTTAGAGAGCCTGGCAGACCTGCTTGCTTCTGCTTGATTTGCAAAATGGGAAAATATCTTTCTGCCCCATAGGTTTTGTTTAGTAGACAATCATATTTCAGAGGTGAAATATGAAACAAAAATCGAGGCATTTGACTGTAAAAAGCCCAATTGTATTGTGCTTTGCTCTCAAGGTGTAGCATGTGCCAATTAAAAAGCCCTGTAGATTGGAACTTATTGATCATACTACTAAAATATTTGTGTGCCACCATATTTAGAAAATCTTTCAACATTATCCCCACAGATACAGTGTGGTCTTGCCTGAGTTAATTATTTTAATGATTGGTGTGTATGTGTGTATTTGTACAGGAGGCAAGGGAAAAGAGGTCTCCAGATGTCAAAGTAGTGGAGATATTGAAATATGACAGCTGCCCTATTAGATAGGCAAGTGTGTTTTAATTTCCTGATTTCTCTTTTAATATTGGAGATAATTTTAGGGTAACATTACAAATTGTAAGTTCATAGAGGAAGCACACATTGTCCTTTCTTTAAAGAAAATGAGACTTGTTTTCTGAGATAGAAGTTCATGATAAAAGAGGCCACTAAAACAGCAGCTGTTTCCTCAGCTCCCAAAACTTTGTATTGGCATAAGGCCCAGTGGATGCCCAGCAAGCGCAGGTCTCCTGATTCCATCTCTGTCTCCCATCGCAGTGGCAAAAGTTAAAAATATACATCTCATTTGGGACATTCTACTACTCCATCCGGAATTTGGACTTTGTATTAAACACCATTTTGGGTACTGAAAGTTATTTGAGATAGTAAAATCCATTGTTTGTCAACACTTTTAAACCCATAGCTCCTTCATACACTAGTTTATTGAAAAAAAATTCTTGCAAAATAAAATTTAAAGGGAACATATCCACTTATAATTTTTAATATATGTATAGTGCAGTGATGCATGGACAATGGAGAAATTAAAGAGATCATTAAAAGAATGATTATTTCAATGTGTAACTAATTTACAACTATTAGTCTGGGGATAAGAATGAGATCTGAAGGCACAAGATCAGTTGGGTGCACACCTCCATGATGTGATAGATGAGGACAAACGGGTGCAGAAGCAAATTTGGCAAAGGAAGCTGATGGTGCCCGGCTATCAAAAGAGATAGTATCTGGGGTCTTAAAGGCTTGAAGGTGAACAAGCGGACATCTAGCTCAGAAGCAACAAAGCCCACATGGGAGAAGCACACCAGCCTGTGCGATCACAAGGTGTCGAAGGGATCAGGTATAAGGCATCATCAGAACAAAAAAAAGTCTTACCATAGTGAATGAAGGGGGAAGTGCAGAGTGGAGACCCAAAGCCAATTTGTCAGCCACTGGAGATATCCTTGCAGAGGGTCTAGGGGAGGAGATGAGTCAGTCAGGGTTGATGTAGCACTGATGAAGAATTCATCTTTCCTCTAGTTCCTAAATGCTCCCCCCCACCTACTATCATGATCTGAATTCTGCTAGACCAGACGATGTACACTGGTAAAGATAGGAGCTGGAGGCACAAGGAATCAAGGGCAGATGATCCCTTCAGGACCAGTTGTGTGAGTGAAGATACTGGGAGGGTAGAGGGAGAGTGGGTTGGAAAGAGGGAACTGATTGCAAGGATCTACGTGTGACCTCCTCCCTGGGGGACAGACAACAGAAAATGGGATGAAGGGAGACATCGGACAGGGAAAGATGTGACAAAATAATAATTTATAAATTATCAAGGGCTCATGAGGGAGGGGGAACCAGGGAGGGAGGGGGAAAAAAGAGGACCTGATGCCAATGGCTTAAGTGGAGAGCAAATGCTTTGAAAATGATGAAGGCAATGAATGTACAGATGTGTTTTACAGCATTGATGTATGTATGGACTGTGATAAGAGTTGTATGGGCCTCTAATAAAACATGTTTTTTTAAAAAAAGAAGAAGAAAAAAGATGGGTGCAATAAGGTTTCCCAATGAAGTTCTCAGAGGACAACCCTTACTTTTCTCAAAGAATGAGCATGCATATTGTCAAGATGAGAAGAGAATTCCTTGGTTCAGCTTTATTGACATTCTTTCACCAATAATTTCTAAAATTTCTTAATGATAAGTTCTCCATAATTGCGTTAGGTTCTTTGAGAAAATCTATCAACGCTACCCATTCGGAGTCCCATAAAGTAGTTTTCATAGCTTGCTGAGCTTATTTATCTGTCTTGAATTTAACCGGTTCAGCCAATCACCTCAAAAGCCACTGTTTTGAGTAGATCTGCTTTTAAGGATTAAGACACGTGTATTACTATGGGATGGGGTCTTCATCCAGCCACAGATTTAAATACATTTTGTTTGGAATAAACCCATGCCTGTATGAATCAGAACCCCAATCGCTATACTTTTTCACATATGAACGTTTGTTTCACTTCTGAAAGATTTTTGTTTATCAAAGAGTTGCCACAAATATGTATTGTGCATTATTAAAGGGAATTAGATTGTAGGCTTGTAACAAAGCTAAATACCTTTATTGAAATGTTATACTAGAAAGAGCTACGCATTATGATGTGTTCGCTCCCTCCCTCTTTCCAATGTTTCATGCATTACCAGGTGATAAGCATCCTTGGCTTTCACAAAGTTCCCATTAAAACCGCATGGCTGTAGAGCACCAACATTTTAACACACACACGCACAAAACCAAAACCCAAATCAACTAATTTCTAAAAACAACCATAACAAAAACCCTAGAGGCAGTTCTGCGTCTGTTGAGAGCTCTTATTAATTCAGCACTCTCGTTTTATAAATCAGGAGACTGAAGCCTGGAGAATTTAAGTAATTTACCTAAAGTCATATAACTAGTACCAGATATGTCTGAACTAGGTTATAAACTCAAGCTGTGGGATGTTCCGAATTCGATCATTTGCCAGTGTGGAAGCGTGAATATCAGCAGTGTCAAGTAGAACAGTCCTTCTGGGAACAGTGGCTGTAAACTAGCCAAGGATCCTGTGTGCATGGGTAAAAGCATCCCAGACAGACATCCCAAAGGATCAATTTATTTCCTGAATGCTTATAAACCAAATCTGCACCCTCTGTTCCTACTAATCCCCTCCATCGCCCTGTTGTCTGCTTATTCAATCATCCTTCTTACTCCTGAAAATGGATGTCTTCCAAGATGTTCCAATTGCTTGAAGTAAATGCCCCCTTCTATCTGACAAACACATAATTTCTTCTCTATAGAGCATTTCCAAACCTCTTCTTCATCATGTTATCTTTGAATATTTGTGTGTGTGACCCTTACAGAATTTCATGTTTCCTCCCCTATGAATGATCTACACTGTGTACTAGTTTTACCTATGTGTATGTGTATAAAGATTTTACTTTCATTGGGCTTGCCTATCTTATTAGTTGATAATTCCTGAAGGAGCAACTACTAATAAGGCAGCTGTGAGTTAACTTGACTCAATGGCAATGAGCTACTGCCATGTTACACACCCGAAGACCATTCCTCAAATAGTTGGCTGATTTACATCACACTAAGGACGATGTAGCCATAATTCTACTATCAGGATTCATTTGATTTACAAAATATAAACATTCCCCTGTTCTGTGATAACTAACAAGCTCATCTTGAGAATGCATTGGGTGACATTTGATTATTGAAGTTAGTCGGCATGTGGCTGTGCTGTCCTGAAGTGCTGTGGGCCTTCTCCAGGGAGAATTCAAGCTGCACTCTTCACAATGGAGACTGATAAGTAGAGAGGTCATCCAATTAGTCCCCGTGGCTCCAGGCAGAAGTACAGCTAAAGTGTCATCAAGTCTTAAGAATTGTCAGAGAAAGAGTTCCTACAGCGCCTGACACTGGCCACACACGGTGCCTCACAGCACCTAGGTCAAGAATTCTCCCTCCCTCTGGAGCTCACCAAAATATACGTTTTTAAAAAAAATTAAAAAGCACTTATTTTACAATGATAATAAAATAACGTTCTTGACTCAAATGTATACTAATAACGTTGAATCAGGAGGACGAGTATAAAACCAAACATCCATCTAAGCCTCCCCTGGTGCTCTGTATTAATTCATCAAATCAAGGAAAAGAGCAGTTTTCTTATTCCAGTCTCACCTCAACGTCTGTACGCCAAACTAACTATGCATTGTGCTATTGTGGCGTATTTTGGTTCAACTGTCTTCTAGTCTACCTTTTGCTATTAATTTAATGAATGTCTATGGAACACCCCTTGTGAAAAACCCCAGAGGTATTAAAAATGCAACTCTTATCATCAAAAGTCGTCTAGAGGGTAAATGTAAAATGTTCTTAATGATTTATTATCAAAAGTGCTTAGTAATATTTAATATACACATTAAGTAGCAGATAATTCTATCTCGCAGTGAACATCAATTTATTCCTGTCAATCTATCCATTTCTTCATTCCTCTGGAAAATATCAACTTTTATATTTTTTTCCAGGACTACAAATGAGGTCACAATAGTATATATGTGTGTGTGTAAGTGTATATGTCTGTACGTGTATAGATATATAGTATTGGGTGTGTAGATGAGTATATGGATGTAACATAGATGTTACTCCTCAAAGCAATATCCTTACTTTTCAATACTTTAGAGAGGTCTTGTGCAACAAAGTATCTTTTGTCCTCCTGCCTGCCCCTTCTGGGATCCTCCACTGTTGATCTAAGCAAGCTGAAATCCTTGTCCATTTCAAGGTTGTCTCCAGTTGTCATGATGTTTCCCGTGGATCCAGTTGTAACATTTTGGTCTTCCTTACATTGAGTTGCAATCCACCGTGAAGGATGCAATCCTTGTTCGACATCAGCATGTGTCTCAAGTTTTGCTAGTTCAATGCAGGTTGTTCTGAAGTGTTTCTCCAATCCTTACGCTGACTTCTTCTCCATATATTCTAACTTCTCTGATTATTTGGTCAGTGTGCCGATTGAATAAGTATGGTGGACTCATACAACTGCAATGAATAGCTTTCTTGATTTTATTTTTATTATTATTTTAATAATGTTTTGGGGGGCTGTACAATTCTTATCACAATCCATACATATATCTATTGTGTTGATCACATTTGTACGTTTGTTGCCATCATCAGTTTCAAGACATTTTCTTTCTACTTGAGACCTTTGTTTCAGCTCCTCATTTTTTTAATTCCTCCCTTCCCTCCCTCTCTCCTTCCCTCCCTCCCTCCCTCATGAACTCTTGATAATTTATAAATTATCATTATTTCTTCACATCTTACACTGACTAATACCTTCCTTCACCCACTTTTCTGTTGCTCGTCCCCCTGTGAGGGGGTTATATGTCAATCATTGTGATTGGTTCCCCCTTTCTCCCCCCACTTTCCCCTTCCAGTCCCTGTATCATTACTCTCATTATTGGTCCTAAGGATTCCCTGTGTTTCCAGCCCTTACCTGTACCAGTGTACATGCTCTGGTCTAGCCAGATTTGTAAGGTAGAATTGGGGTCATGATAGTGGGCAGGAGGAAGCATTAAAGAACCAGAGGAAAGTTGTATGTTTCATCAGTGCTGTACTGCACCCTGACTGTCTCATCTTTCCCTTGTGACCATCTGTAAAGGGGTGTCCAGTTGTCTACAGATGGGCTCTAGGTCTCCACCCCACACGCCCCCTCATTCACAATGAGATGACCTTTCTTGATTTTAAACCCTGCAATGTGCCCTTTTTTCTATCCACACAATTACTTCTTGATTTACATGCAGGTCCCACGTGAACATAATGAAGTATTTTTTAAACTGAAATTCTTCTCAAGATTATTCCATAGTTCCTGTGATCCACACATTCAAAGCCTCTGTGTGGTCAATGAGCAACAGATAAATATCTTTCTGGTTTCCTCTGACTTGAGCCAAGATTCATCTGATATTAGAAATTATATCCCCTGTTTCAAGTCCTCTTATGAATCTGACCAGAACCTCGGGCAGCTCCCTGTCAACATACTGCTGCAACCATTACTGAGTGCTCTTCAGCAAAATTTTACTTCCATGTGATATCAATCAGATTGTTCTATAATTTGTGTATTTTGTTGGGTCACCTTTCTTTGGAATGGGTACAAATATGATATTTTCTATTGCCTCATATGTATTTCAATGTTTCATATTGAATAAAGAAGAAAGAAGGAAAATATGCATTTGAATTATGGTGCTGGGGAAAAGTATGGAAAGTACCATGAATGGTCAAAGAAACAAACAAATCTGTCTTGGAAGAAGTACAGCAGAAGGCTCCTTAGAGGCAGAGATGGTGAGACATTATCTCATATACTTTGGCCATATTATAAAGAGAAACCAGCCCAGCCCCGCCCCCCCCCCCCCCGAAGAAGTACATTATGCTCCGTAAAGAGGAGGAGAGAGAAAAAGAAGAAAGCCATCAATGAGCTGGGCTGACTGGATGGCACCTGAAGACAACACATATGTGTGCACATGTACAACTTCCCAGTCAGGAAACACATCTCAGTGAATCAGAGTGATGCAAATCAAAATAGCAAAGACATGCATATATGCAAATGAAAAAGTACCAAAAACAGATAGCTGCTCTAATTTGTAAAGAGGATAAAATGGAATGATAAGATAAATTTTAAATGACAAAAACTACTTCAACTTCGAAGGGGTAAAGATGAGAAGAAAAGAATTCCATTTGATAGACTATTGTATGTTAAGGATGGGAAATAGGAAGGGGAAGGAACATTGGAGGATGAAAGGGCTAACTTTCTGGCAGTGGCAACCAAAAAGAAAAGAGTCCTGAGATTGACATGGAAGCAGGCACCAGATAATTTAGTGCATTTTGTACCGTGTTAGAACTGTGGTTCTGTATACTTGAAGCAAGAGGAGGAAGACAAGACAAAGAGGAAGAGGAAGAACAAGAAGAAAGCTGATGATGAATAGCATTGTGCCTTCATAATGCCCAAAAGAGAATAGATTTTTAAAAGCCAGAGTTAATGTTAGTAGACCAGATAAGCTATTTATTAGTACCATGCATATTATTAATATAATTAGGATTTATAATTATTCGTGACAATAAATATATGAATGAATTTGAGAGGCATTACCAAAATTCACTGCTACTGACTTGATGTCTGTTCATCACGACTGTAGGACAGAGTAGAACTGCCCCTTTGAGTTCCAAGAGTCTAATTGTTGATGGGAGTAGAAAGCCCTATCTTTCTATCAAGGAGTCACTAGTGTTTTCGAACTGCTGACCTTGCAGTTAGCAGTCCAATATGTAAACTTGTATCACTGAGGGAACCGTGTGGATGAGAAAGTCGTCAAGATAATTGTGTTAGGCTGGGTACTCTCGACAAGCAAAGCCAGTGACACATGTATGTGTATGTACCTAGAACAAGCTTTCTACTAAGAAAGGACTCACACAGTTGCAGAAATGGGAACATCCAGTGTATTTCATGTGTGAGAATAGGGGTTTCTCTTAACTCATGTATGTTCAGGGGCTGATGAACATGAACCTGGAAAATAGAACAGAAAATCCACAAGCTGGTGGATGCAGAACTGAATGAATGCCAAGTTCCCAAATGAACCCCAAGTCCGCAGACTGCTAATAGCTCCTGAGATTGGAAGGCAAGCAAAGAGGAGGCCAGTGATCCACACACAGGCAGGCTCCAGGTACAGCAGTGGAGGCGAGATAGCTTCCCCACAGTGTCATCCAGACTAGCAGTAGGTCACCCCCTGAATGAAACATCCCTCAAATTTATAAATTCTGTGACTAGATTCAGGAGGTGGTATTCTACTTTATTTTTCCCACACTGCTTGGCTGTTTTTCAAGAGATCCCACTGAGTTGACCACATTATATTAGATAATATGGAGAATCCTGGCCCAGTGAAATGTATCTATCGCAATCATTTTTTTGCCTGTGATTGAAAATTCATTTTCAATGTGATAGTGGATATATCAAACAGATGAAAGTCTATGCATGTAACTTGTTTGGTGTCATTTGGTTATACATGACATTTTATGCCATGGGTTTGCGTATAGTTGCTCACAGAGAATACATATTAAACAAATTAAAACTAAGAGTGTTTGGCATAGCAAAATTGAGGGTGTGGATCCATATAAAGATTAGTGAACCGATAAAATTGAGAAATATTACAAATAAAAAGCTAAATGAGAAACACCACCTACCAAAGAATAAGTCAAAATTCCAGCTAAGAAAGGAATTAAAAGGATACAATGATAAATATTGTCAACAAGCTGAAAGTCCAAATTAGATGAAAACTGAGAAACAGCTACTGAGTTTAATAATATGGATACATTTTAGTCAATAAACATTATGGTGATGTAGGTTGAACCTGTATTGGAGCAGGCCGAACAGGGAGTACAAATTGAGAAAATGAAGTTAAAGAATAACAGTTCTTGTCAATGATTGGCAGGACTGTGGAGAGCAGTGAGATAAGGTGGTGATACCTAGGATGGGACGACACAGAAATCCTGGGATAGAGGAGCATTTCTCTGGGGAAGCAATGGCAGCTGAAGAATGCCGAGGAGCCACGGCGAGGGGCAGACGGGGTGTTACCCAGAGAATCCTACTTGAACTGGGAGTTGTACGCAGCGTGGAGGGTCTACTCGTGCATACTTCGTTATAGAAATTGTCCAGGTTAGTTTGTTTATCTTGAACTATTAATTAATTTCGATAAATAATACGGCCTAAAAATGTTTTCCGGTTGAATGCAGATGCATTGAGATAGAAGACAGCAAGGACTGAGTTCCGTTAAGGACCTCTGCGTGCAGAGGGCTCAAACATCCCGCTGCTAAATGAAAGGCTGACAGTTCGAAAGATGTGGTAAAGCTGTGACTTTTTCTGTAAAGATTTCAGCCAAAGAAACCCCATGGAAAACTTCTACCCTGTCCGAAAGATTGTGTGAGTCAGAATGGATTTGGGGGCAATGGCTCAGATTAACCAAAGGCAAAAGGAGCAAGGAGATTTAGACTATTGATAAAGGAACCATTGGACATACCACGGAATCCAAGCTGGGGAGATAAAACAGACACGAGTTGTGTGGGAGTGGGCAATACGTCCCGTGAGTCTTTGTGGATTGGAGTCAGTCATGAATGTTGGAGGGTGGTCAGAATGGGCATAATAGGATAATCCAATTGTAAAGTCTAAGAAACTGTCATCAGAAAAGGAGATGCCTGACTTCATGATTTTATTGGTGGAGTAATTTTGGTCAAGACGAGACACAGATGATATTAAGAGAGAAAGAGTAATTGAATAGACAAAGATGTACACTAATTTACTACTCTAATTTACCTACCCTAATTTACTCCTGAATTGTAGAATAGTTAAGAACAAGAATTATATCTTATACTCTGTCTGGCACATGAGATAGATTAAATTACAAACATATTGAGCCAATTTAGCTCTTTAATTCAATATTATGAATTATCAGTTACGGTTGTGTTAGCATTTTAGTGTATATGTTCTTTCTGATTATTTCAAAACGCTAATATTTTTGAAAATATAAGCATGTTTCTTCCTCTACTATGAAAACATAAGAGAAAAGTCATTACAACTTTTCATTCCTTGTCTTTTATTAACCTGAGGTGATTACATTAGTTTGGAATTTTATTCAGAGTAACAGAAACAACAACAAAAGAACAAATCTTCTTTCTCTAATTGTATACTTAAAATACCTTGTCTAAAGATGCTTTTTGTATGTGGAAGAAAAAAGGTTTGTATGTGATCAGGAGAAAGGAGAAGCTTTTTACTCCCATAAAGAGATCCCGTCTTGGAAACCCATGGGGCCGGTTCTCTCCTGTCCTGTAGCCGGTACGACTCAATGAACTGGATGGCGAGAAGTTTGGTTTTGTTTCTGTGACTGAAAGTTCTTGCACTTCAGTTTTGATGGCATTATTGAGAAGCCAGCATATTTTAGTGAAGGAATCACTTTCATTATGAAATATCTACAGAGTTAATCCCATGTTTCTGTTAGCCTATTATTGCAAAGGCTAAAGGCCCCAACAAGACATTCTCTTATATAACTTCTAGTATGACATTAACATTATGTATGCTTATATATGTGTGTGTGAAGTTAACATATAAATAAACTATGATTGTGCCTAAAATAGTCACTGCCTCGGTAATATGTAGAGCTCATACTGGTGCTGTAAAGAGTCGCTGGTAGTGCAGTCATTAAAGCGCCAGACTGCTCACCACCAGGTTGACCATTCAAAGCCACCAACCTAACTGCTGGAGAAAGGCTGCCTCTTTAAAGATGTACAGCCCTGCATATTCTTTGAAGTTCTACTCTGTCTTATATAACATTATGAGTAAAATCAGTGGTAGTGAGTTTGTGTTGTTTCTTTTTGTTTTAATGAATCAGATTCAATTAGGCTAGAGTTTTCATTTAGTCGGGTAACATTAAGCAAGCTAGATTATCATACATTTCCAATCAAGAAACCTTTAGAATTTAACAATTTTTGATACTGAAATATTATAACATTTTCAATTAATTTTTAATGCTGTCACACTTATAGGCCTTGACACTAATAATCTATATATAGCTCTTTGAAATTACCAATATTTTGACCCCATTGTTAAAAGTTAGTTTGATGATTTTATTGAGATTAAAAAAAAAATAGATGTCCAAAAACCTAATGACCATACAAAGGGTCTTTAAAAGCTTTGCTGAAAATTTCCATTCACTTTTAATTCCATGCTTCCACAAACTCTTTGAAGAGTCTTCGTGGATCAAACAGTTGCAATGCAAAGCTTTGGTGGTTCGTATCACACATAATTGTACTTTTTGTTGATTTTTGTTCGTTGTAAATATCAATAGGATGCTGTTCTATGTTTCTTGTAAATTTACTTACAGAATAGAAAGGGGGTACTAAAATTATAATCATGATAGAATGAGATTAATTTCTGGGTTTGGGAGATGGTTGTCAATATGAATTTCTCAATTTTAATTCAAATTGTTACTGCTTTTTCATCTTGTGTGCATAATAATATCAATCACATTTATCATCATACCCTCGTGCCAAACATATGGCTCCCACAGAGTTATTGTTAGGGGCCATTGGGCCAGTTCCTACTCATAGGGACCACATGCACAACAGAATGGACAAAATAGCACCAGGCCTGCGCCAACCTCAAAGCTGATATGTTTGAGCCCTTTGTTGCAGCGTGTGATCAATCCATCTCATTGTGGGGTTTCCTCTTTTTTGCCAAGCATGTCCTTTCCCAGGGATTATTATCTTCGGATAACATATCCAAAGTTTAATAGAGAAGGTCTAGCCATGCTCACTTCTGAGGAACATTGGCGCTGTGCTTGTTCCGAGACTCATTTGTGGATTCTTCTGGCAGCCCAGGAGTCAGAATCAACTGGTGGAAGTGATTTTTCCTCTTCAGTCTGGCAGCCCATGGTGCTCAATATTCTTTGCCAACATCCTGATACAAATGGAACCCTTCTTCTGTGGCCTTATTCACTGTCCATCTTTCACATCCATATGAAGCGATGGAAAAGGCTTTGACCTGGGTCAGGCCCACCTGTATCCTCAAATGACCATCCTGGTTCTTCATCACTTTTGAGAGAGCTGATGTAGCAGATTTGCCTAAGGTGACACCTTCGTTGTCTTGACTGCTGCTTCCATGAACATTGACTGTGGATGCCGTCAAGAGGACACTGGCCAATGTCATAACTTCGTTTCCTAAAGGGAAAACCAAAAGAAATAATTGCTGGAGATATGAAAGAAGACTTAACAGGTATAAAACATTTATACCAACTCTAATTCAGAAATAAAGGGTTCTTTTTTAAAAATCATTTTATTGGGGGTTCATACAAGTCTTATCACAATCCATTCATACATCAATTCTGTAAACCATTTGTACATTCACTGACTCATCATTCTCAAAACATTTGCTCTTCAATTCAGCCCTTGGCGTCAGGTCGTCATTAGGGTCACTTATTTTTGGCAGAGTTGGGGATATTTGAGCTATGTTTACAAAGGAATGTTAATATGCTATGAATGTGATATTAACCTTCTGTTAGAGTATACTGATAGCTTTTTTATTTTCATTGCCAACAAAATGTTTCTAGTAATGAACCAATAAACCTTGAATAGATCTGTTTAAGATCCCCTTAAATCTGTTCACCTCTTATTCTTTTATGCCTTTCAAAGTTTATATGAAAATTGTGTAGGCCTCTGTTGTTGTTACAAATGTGAAAACCAGAAACACAGGATCAAGACACTTCATTGCTGTTACTAGTCAAAATACACATGCATCTAAATATCCATTATACCCTCCTAAAATTATTTAGCCTGGTAACTTAATATTTAATCTAGATCTTCATTCCTCACATTGTATAACACTGTAAAGAAAGAAGAGAATGATGATTTCTATAGGGAGAAATGCTATGGGTGGGGGGAGCTCCAACAATCTGAAGGAACCATTCAGCCATGCAGCTAACACCATTCAAGTTTCCTTTAAAGACACTGTGGGGCCCTACGTGTCCATTTCAAAGCCAGCGAAATAAGCAGACCCAGTTAGATTCTGCTCAGGAAGCACAAAGTAAATGGATGCTCCTCACCAGCCACTGCAAGTGATTGGACATAATCATGTAGGCTGCAGGAACTTCTGCTAGTGCTGTTGATTTTTTAAAGCTAAGACAAATCTGGAAAATAAATGTGCAGAACATTTTTCCTGACATCTTACTTTCAAAGAGATACTGCACTGAAGAGGGCATGTATATTGGCCTGAAGCTTTAAAACCCCTTAGAAATGGCCTTTATGGCAAAATAAAAAAGGATTAGTCTTAGCCCAGTGCTACTAGGAAGGAACAGTCCTGGCAACAGTCATCTGACAGGAGACTTTGAGGAGAGGCATCTAAATTTTTGTGATATAATAACAGGCTACGCCTTTTGACACCCTAATATTCTGATCATTTATTTTCTGTCTAGAATATCATCGTGCCTGGGCAGGCAAGGAGTTATGAACAATAAATCAGAAAGTTATTTAAACCATTTGGCACGGCAATATTGGTATCTATCCTATTGTGTTCCATGTGCATTTCTGAACACTCAATTGAAAGCAGCCTGTCCTTCGGTACTGATTTCCTCGGTGCGGCGAATAGTTAAGTGCTCAACAACTAGTCAAACTGTGGCCGCTTGGACCCATTCGGAAGCACTGTGAAGACAGGTGTGACGGTCCGTTTCTGAAAGGTCACAGCCTTCAACGTCCTGTGGAGCACGTGTGCTCTGGGCACGAGGCATCACCATGAACTGGAATGAACTTGGCAGCAGCTAACACCAACCTTCAGATGCCAACTCTGAAGGGCGTGGCTCCTGGGCAGTGTAATTATTCGTTTTCAGGACTTGTTAGGGTCCTTTGAGTCAGTTCCGACTCAACGCATCCCTGTGTACAATAGAAAGGAACATCACTGCACCCCAGAATGTCCTTACAATTGTTGCTGTTGGACCCTTCTTTTTGAGGATCTTCAATTCATCTTTTTTCCTGCTCCTGAACTTTACCAAATATTATGTCTTTCCCCACACTCTGGTCTCTCCTGATAACATGTGAGATGCCATCTCCCCATCCTTGCTTCCAGAGAGCATTCTGGTAGTACTTCTTCCAAGACTAGTCACCTAGTAGGCTACACATTGGGCTTCTAACTTCAAGGTCAGCATTTTGAAAGCACCAGCCCTTCCAAGAAAGAAGTCTGAGGCTTTTTAACTCCCACAGAGATTTCCGGTTCTGCTTTGTCCTGTTAGAGTCACCAGGAGTCACAATCAGCTGGGTGGCAGTGAGATTTAATACTTAGCTCAGTTTTAAAAATATTTTTATGCTTCCATTCAGTTAGCTAAATGTGTCCATTCCAACTTTTATGGACTTATGATACTTAAGTTTATTAATAAATACAATGGAGGTAGGAAATAAGCCATCTCAATGGAACTAGAGAAAGAAATTTAGGTATATCCTCATTTGTCAAACTTGGTCTATATTTTTCAGAACTTATTTTTAACTTTGAAATCATTTCAAGAATTACTCATTAAATTAACTTCTAAGTATTTGAAATATTAAAGTGTTTGTATTTTTCAGTCTTCAGTTTTTAACTTGTTTTCTAATGTAAATAATATTCTTCATATTATAGTTTGTATCTTGTTATATAATTTTTAAGCTCTATTGTGAGAAAGCACCTATAAATGCATAATTGGTAGTGTTCTAAAAACAAATGTCCTTAAAAATATAATGCCCTGAAGGACATGATTGTTCTGAAACCTTAATTCATTTCTTTCTTATCCTTGGAAACCAAATGATGTTACACCTATTTTAGTATTGCTCCCCTTGAGTTATTTCACACTACAAATTCCAAATCTATAGATGAATTACTTTACAAACAATAGATGATAATTCCCCAGACTCTAAAAATATAGGACCATTAAACTACCATTACCTTTTGTGATTCATAGTCTTATCAGAATAGAACTGGAGGGTTTGTGCCATTAACATATCTTTACTAAAAATACTAAAATTAAGGAATAGGTACCCAAAAAAGCCATGATGCAATTAATTATACCTTCATTTAAAATGTTTGTGATTAAGTGCATTAACCAAAAAATAACTACCAGCCTTCTCATTAATATACTTGCTTAATGAAGTGCATCTAAAGAATTGCTTTGCTTTTAATACTCTAGATTTTTTTCATTTAGGAACCCCAAACATACAAACGTGTACCTATGCACATGTATTTCTTCATTGGCTTCTTGGTTACCCATTCTGTATCTTATTTTGAATTTGAGGACAGTTGATTTTGAATGAGTTGAAGACATTCATATACATCTAATTCACTGATTTAAAGCTACACACACACACATTTGGAGCCCTGGTGGTATAGCTGGTGGTATAGCAGTTATGAGTTGGATGGCAATACACAAAGTCAGAAGTTCAAAATTACCAGCTGCTGCTCAGAGACAGGTGGGGCTTTCTGCTCCCTTAAAGAGTCACTAGTCTCAGAAACCCACAGAGGCAGCTCTGCTCTGTCCTGTGGGGTTGCAATGAGCTAGAATGGACTAGATCAGGTGTCCTCAAACTATGGCCCGCGGGCCACATTCATCCCGCCGAGGACACTCATCCAGCCCACCGGGTGTTTTTGCCTGTTTGTTTTTCTTACTTCAAAATAAGATATGTGCAGTGTGCATAGGAACTTGTTCAGAGTTTTTTTTTAAACTATAGTTCAGCCTTCCAATGGGTTCAAGGGACAGTGAACTGGCCCCCCTGTTTAAAAAATTTGAGGGTTCCTGGACTAGATGGTAGTGAGCTTTCTGAATGAACACATATGTGTGTGTATGTACATAAAACATGTAACTTCATCACTTACTCTCTTAAATGCCGTAAATGGACTTCAGTCCTTCCAGAATCAATCTTTATAAGATAGTCATGAATTGGCCCTCCAGGTGCAGTCCTCAGGTTCGTTATACCCTATGTTACACGTTTGAAGCAACAGGGTGCCACACTTCGTGATCTCTCTGAACTGTTTTCTGCTGCCTTCTTCTGTTGGCAAGAGCCTTGCTTCTTGCCATTCTTACCCTGAAAGGCTCGGCTCAAGTAGGAGCACAGGTCAGGCTAGGCTGGAGATACCCTGTGTGCCTGTGCATCAGCCTGTGCAGATCCTCACACCATTCACAATTTATGAAAATTATGTGTTAAACTTCCTATATCCCCAACGGCTTCAATTTTAAAAATCATGTTCTTGGGGGCTCTTGCAACATTTATAGCATTTCATACAGCCAGTGTGTCAAACCAATTTGTACACATGTTGCCATCATCAGTTTCTAAATATTTACTTTCCATTTGAGTCCTTGGTATCAGTTCCTCTTTTTGCCCTCCCCCTCCCCCCAGGCCTCATGGCCCCTTGATAAATAATAAATTATTATTGTTTTCATATCTCACACTGACCGCTATCTCCCTACACCCAAATTTCAGTTGTTGGTCCTCCTGGGACTCAAGGGAGGTGATGTGTCCATCATTCCAATCGGTATGCCTTCCTCCCCTACTACCCTAACCTTCCTACTATCCTCATGGTATCACGATTCCCATCTCTGTTTCCTGAGGGGTTTATCTGACCCGGGTTCTGTATGTCATGAGCTCTTATCTGTACAAGTGTACATGTGCCTGTCTATCCAGATCTCGAAAAGCAGTACTATGGTCATGATAGTAGGAGGTGAGGAAGCCTCAAAGAACCAGAGGAATAGTGTGTGTTTCTCTGGTGCTACACTGGGCTCTGGCCAACTCATCCCTTCCTTGTGACCCTTCAGTGAGGGGATGTCCCATTGTCTTCAGGTGGGATTTGAATCTCTGCTCCAACCCCTCTCATTCTCAATAATATGTTTTTGTGTGTGTTTGTTTTGTGTCTTCTAGTGCCTGTTACTTGATCCTTTCAACACCTCATGATCTCACCAGGCTGGTATGCTTCTTCCATGTGGTCTTGTTGCTCCTCTGTTAGGTGGCCACTAGTTTAACTTCAGGCCTTTAAGACCTCAGATGCTATATCTTTTGATAGCTGGGCATCATCAGCTTTCTTCACCACATTGCTTATGCATCCATTTTGTCTTCAGCAATTGTGGCTGGAGGGTGAGGATCATAGAATGCCAGGTTGTTAGATCAAAGTGTTGTTGTGTTGAGGGAGGGCTTGAGCAGAAGCCCAGAGTCCATCAATTCCTTGATATAATACTATATAAATATATGTACATAGGCTAATACCTCTATTTTTATGAATTAATATATTTACATAAGTGCATACCTATGTTATACCTCTATCCATAGCTTTGCTTCCTAGATCTTTCCTCTGTTTCCTTTTACCTTCCTCCTGCCCCACCATCATGCTCACCATTCTGCCTCTTAGTTATTCTTCTCAACTAGATTACTGTTGCTTCAATACTCCCATGATCTCTATGTCCTACTTGTTGTTTATTTTAATTCCCTAGTTATGCCCCTATCTATTACATTGTTTGCTCAAAAATCCCTTCCCCTGCCTCCTTCTCTCCCTGCCCCACCGCCAGGTCCCCCCGGAACCACTGGTGCTGTTGCTTCCTCCTGGAGCTTGCTTCCAGGGCCTAGAGGAGAAAAGTGAACTCCTTCAATTTGAAGAACTGAGAATTGAGTTTTCTCTGTGTCTCTGAAGCCCGCTTGTCGTCAAGTCATGGAGTTGCTCTCTGCGTGGACTCCAGTCGCCCCCATGTGTAGTGGGAAGAAATGGGTCCCATAGGGTTTTCAATGGCTGCATTTTGGAGACCCCGCCATCAGGCTCCCCGTGCAAGGTGCATTTGGATGGCCTGGCGACCTCAACCTGTCAGTTAGAAGCACAGCACATGAACAATTGCACCCCCTAAGCACTCCTGTTAACTCTCAAAACTCACTGCCATTGAGTTGATTCTGGCTCCCAGGGACCCTGGAGGACAAGGTAGAATAGTCCCTGCGGGTTCCCACCACTGTAGTTCTTTATGGAGAAGAAAGTATCGTCTTTCTCCCTCAGAGTGGATGATAGTTTTAAACTGCTGGCCTTGAGATTAGTAGCCCAACCCTTAACCACGATGCCACCAGCAAGCCTATACCTGTACCCTAGACTTTGGTTAATATATACGTTCTCTGCTTCCCAGTACATTGTCGCTGTTGTTAATGTTGTTGTTGTTATCAAGTCAGTTCCAACTCATGACAACCCTATGTACAACAGAAAAAACACTCCCGGACCTGTGCCATCCTCACAATAATTGTTGCGGTTGAGCTCCTTGTTAGAACCATTGCATCAGTTCATCTGTTTCTTCCTCTTTTTCCTTGATGTTTAAATTTACCAAGCATTGCATCATTTTTCAGGGTCTGGTATCTCTTGACAACATGTCCAAAGTGTGCGAGAAGCCAATCCTCTCTTCTCTGGAGCACTGTGGGTATACTTCTTCCAACACTGATTGGTTTGTTCTCCTGGGAGCCCTGGTCCTTTCCACATCCCTCTCCGTAACTTAAAGACGTTGATTCTCTTCTGATCTTCTTTATTCACTGTCCAACTTTCACCTGCATATGAGACAATCGAAAACACCATGGTTTCTGTCAGGTGACCCTCGGTCCTGAAAGTGACATCCTGATTCTTCAGCACTTTAAATCGGTCCTGTGCAGCAGATTTGCTCAGTGCAAGGTGTCTTCTGGTTTCTTGGCTGCTGCTTCCATGGATACTGCTTGTGTAACTAAGCAAAATAAAAACCCTTGAGAACATCAACCTCTTCTCATGTAACATTGGTCCAATTGTCAGAATGTGGGTTTTCTTTCCATGGAGAAGCTTTCGTCGTGTCCTGGTTATGTGTTGGGCTGCTAACCAAAAGGCCAGCAGTCATGAACCACCAGCCACTCTGAGGGAGAAAGAAGAGGCTTTCTACCCCGATAAAGAGTTATCATCTTAGAACCCACAGGGACAGTTCTAGCCTGTCTTATAGGGTTGCTATGAGTCAGAATCAAACCCATGGCGGTGAGTTTGGTGTTGGCTTTTCAGTAATGCTATGGTATCATCATGCACCAGAATCAACTTGCTGGCAGTCACTTTTGCTCTGTTTTTTTTTATAGGACTAGAGGAGGCTCCCTGGTGGAGCAGTGGGTTCATGCTGGGTTGCTATCTGAAAGGTCAGCAGTGAGAACTCAGGGAGCTCCATGGGAGAAAGGTGAGGATGTCTGCTTCCTTGGGAGTGATAGTCTCACAAGCCCCCTAGAGCTGTTCTCTAGGGTTGCCTTGCTCTGGAGGGTCCCCATGAGTCAAAATTGACTACAGGGCGGTAGGGTTTTTGTTTTGTTTTTTGATAGACCAGAGCCAGATATTAAGTTTATCTTTTAGTGCCTTTGTTCCTCTTCTTCCTGGTCTCATGCCTCCTTCTTGGTTTCCTTTGGGACCCTTTCTTCCACCTCTCTCCCCAGTCCATGAAGTAGAAGGGATGGAGAAGTTGCTGAGGATTTTATGTAGGACCTGCTACATCTCAAAGACTGCACCCAGGCCTTTGCTCCCCCCCCCCCACACACACACAGACTCACACCCTCCCAACATGTCAAGCATTACACTCCGTGGCAGTTGCAGTTTGGAAACTACGCCTACCTAGAAACATTTTGAAATGCCAAGTTGTTTTAAACTTGTATGATTAATTCAAATAATAACCTTTCACTAATACCATCAGCTCTTGATTGTTCACAAGCCATTATGAAGGTGTGAGCGCCTTGCTTGTCATCCCTTCCCCCTCTTTGCCTCCAGGCTCTCTGCTGCTGGGGGGGGGGGCAGGGGAAGGGGGAGCTCTAAAACAAAGAGCTGCGACTTAAAATCAACCCATTGTTCCACATGTTCTCCGCCCAGAAAAAGGTTTTGCAGAGATAAAAATGTTGCTACTATAGTCGAAAAAATGGTTTGGGAATTACAATGAAATTTATCTGTACTCTCCCTTTTGCTGATTTCTGCATAGAATCAAGTGGTGAATGCAAAGGGAATGTTTAAGGAGAGAGAGAGACATCTTCACCAAGGCAATAACGCTCTTTAATTGTTGAAACATTTGATCTATATTTCATTTTGAATAATTTGTAGACATCTCTTTTTAAGTTCTTCTTTCGATTTTATTTTGTAAGGAGGGCACACTGCTGTGACCCAGACTCCTTGGACTTTTAAAACCAAGACCCCTCACTGATTTGGGTCCAGCATTTTCTTGAATTCTTGATCCTCTAATCGAATGTTAAAACAAATGAAGTCCTCAGACTTCATCTGGGCCCTTCCCCTTTTCTTTTCAAAGAAAGAAGCAGTGATTCAACGAACTGGCCTGGATACCCTAAGTTCTCATTTTCTTTCCTTCAAGCTCAATCATACCATCAGGCAGGGCCAGTTACAGGTAGAGCGAGGTGACTGGCCACGGTCTCCACTTCATTCTGCAGTGTTTGAATCTGGCAGAATTCAGTAATCTGCCCAGCACACTCAACTCAAACAATATCCCATTGTCCATGATTGACTCTCACTTCTTATCAAACAGCTTTTGAAAACATGATATTTCTTTAGGAAGACATTACTTGTTTATTCAGGTCGATACAGAAATGAAAAGCACAGGTGCAGTTTTGGCAATTATTGTAACTCTTTTCTTCCGGCTCTTTTCTGCTTTCCTCATCAAGCTCACTGGGAAACAGACTTTCCCTTTTCACTGTTCCTTTTCTACCCAGGCTTCCATATATTATCTTGGAATCATAAATAGGTTCTCAGGCTCCCCACATGTCCAGCTCATCAGGTGTTAGAGCAAATGTTAATGGTAGTACCCTTGTTCTTTGGGAGAAATGATGATGTGCCAAAATGCTAGCAAGTTGAAAGTGCTTCGATATGCAGAACTAAATATTTTCTGCAAGGATAGCTCTCTCTTTAAATCTTACCCATAGCACTTTAGTCCCTACATCTATCCGGCAGTAATTTTCCAAGAGAAATATAAATCATAAAATGAATTCATTTGTTACATGGGTTGTCCTAAACCAGAAACCCAGACCTAAATTGAAACAAGGATGTTATGGAATATCCTGTTTCACTTTAGGGAGGAATCTTTGCCTAAAGTATCTTAATATGTTATTCTCCACACATAGGAAATGGCTGTAATTATCGTAGGCGATTTTAGACAATTCATTGGTTAATTCAGTGGGTAAAATAAAAACATAGCTTCCTTTTTTGTTCTTGTTTTTCTTAGACTCATTGAGAGATGTTAAAGATGGTCCATGTGTTGATATAGATCCCAGTTGGGAGTATTTTCTATTTGAGCAGCAAAACTCTATCAGCCTAAAGCTAATTTTAGCTTCTGTATGAATGGCTTCTTTTACAATAAGTTACCATGATCCCTCTCCATTAATCCACTAGATCAGCTGTGGTTCCTTATAATATCAGTAGTTTGGTTAATTCTGGCTGGCGCTGCACTAACAATAGTGGAATTTAAGGATATAAGATATTTTGGGCATTATTGACCTGGGTCCTAATATCTCTAAGAGAAATACCTAGAAGTACATGCCTCTTGGATTCAGTGTTAGAGAAATTTTGGTAAATTAGAATGTGTAAACTTTTCTATTGATCCAATTATATGACTCAGTATCTAAAAACTCGTTACTGTACAACATACTGATAAACAGAAGAGTGGATATGCTAACATTAATCTTCAAGACGTGGAACCAGGAGAGTGGAAGGCCACGATTTAAGGTCTTTACTTACTAGTGATTTTATTTGAGGTTTACAAACACAACATACAATTTTATTTTCAAATAGTGTTATCTATCATATGGGCAGTAATAGTTTTATTTGCTAAAAGTTTAAATTTATGTGTCAACTACCTATTACAATGGATTTCCATGCCTGCATGAATCATACCAAAGACAAAGGATCATATTCCTTTGTATTTGAATGGCTATAGGGATTTTCAAGAATGGCATTTGCAAGCAATACTGTACTCCTAATAGAATAGTGCTATTCCCTGTTGCTTTCCTTCTGTGGAGGGCCAGAGGACGCTCTAAGACTGGGTCCATGGACATGATTGGTCCATGGACAGCCAATCAGAGAGCTTTGACCTAAACCCTCCCATCAAACTATGAGACCAGCTTTAAGTATCATTAAATCACCTTTACTTCCCAATACAATACATTTTTTAACAAGATGATAAAAAGCAGGCATAGAGAAAAATTTAACTGTGGTCTAAATTGATGAAACTTCAGAAAATGTTTCCCCTGTCCATTTCTGAGACTGAGCACTGCAAAACCATTAGTGACAATAGACCCAAAAAAGGAGAGGAAGAAAATGCATTGCTCACCTCTAAATACAGTCTATAGCTAAGACTTATTTATGTGAGTTTCCAAAAAATGAACAAAATGCATTCTTTTTAATGTTTCCCTCCTGCTTCTGAAAATAAATGACTATGCCAAGATGTGCAGTGGTGCTGCCCAGACCCCAGTGATAGGTGCTTTGTTGAGCTGCCTCACTCGCTGGTATAATTTTCAGAAGTTGGGCTTCTAAGCATAAAATATTCTATGTTTGTCCTGAATATGTTGCAGTGTGAGACAAGCTGGGTACAATTTATGCTGCAGTGTGTCCTACAGCAACTGAGATGTCATATTGCACAATGCTGAGGGTAAATCCACAGTAATTTATTGTATACCTTTAGAGTGGGTTGCTTTTACCTTTAATACCGTCAAATTGTTCCCTTGCCTCTGCGGGATTATTTGCATATGTTGAACAGAATGCAGACCTGGTCACATTTGTTTCTAATGTCTAATTAGATGTGAAGGAACCTTGACTTTAATATTATGCTTTAAATTTAACTCCAGTGAACTGTGACTGAAAATGATATTACAGTCTATTAGGTATGATCTGGAAAAATAAGCATGTCATTTGTAGTATTATTATTACAACTCCTTTTACTGCATATGTTTCAAACACTATTATAAAATGAATGTCACCACCATTACATTTTTGACATTTTAAATGAAACTGGATGAGTAGTCATAAAATTTAAATAAAGAAGAATGTTTCATACTATTAAAGTTAAGGCCTATTCATTTCCCCATAAACTTAAAAGTCTGTATTTAATCTGTTTAGCTACTTAACTAATTGGTTTTTGTTAATGCTGCGGCAGATAATTTCGCATGCTATATGAAGCACTTCTTATTTAGTGAAGATTAACCATTAAACTTTCATTGGCATCCAAAACATAACAGTCATCTTCTGTACAAGAGACGTGAATTTGTAGGTTTTACATGTTCAATGGCAATAGATAAGCATCCCCTTGACAAGGTCTCCAAAAGTGTCTTCGGTGGTGGCAGCTGTCCCCCACATGAAGCTCCTATGGCCAGTTGTTTTCCGCTATCTTGGATGGCTCTTCAATACCTTTCTGGAATTGTCCTGAGGGGATGACCAGGGGCCATGGTGTCCGTATGCAAGAAATATATAGCCAAAAAAAGGAACGTTAAAGTGATTCGCTAGGTCTGCGGAATCTCAGTGACTTGCCTTTCCTAGAGGTCACCCATTTCCTAACAGTAGCAAAATTCCAGTGATGAAGTAGAAACGAAAATAATTTCATGGCTGCGGGGGCTGGGGGTGTCACCACAACATGAAGAGCTTTATCAAAATGTCGCAGCTTTCGGAAGGTTGAGAACCACTAAGGAATAGTGTTGAGCTTGATTTCAGAGTTACACTGACAATTGATACTCCTGGAATACCTAAGGACCAAGAAAGAGAGGATAAAAAGGAAGTGATACTTCAGATCACACTGAGACATGCATTCAAATGAAGCTTTCTTAAGCCCCTCTATGTGTAGAGGATACCATGGTGAAATAGATTCATTTCACGGTCTCATAAAACATATAGGGGAAGTTTTCAAAACTTAATGCTGAAACAGAGTTTTGATGTCTTCTTATAGAGAAAAGTTCTATAGAGAAAATAAAGCAGGGCTGTGTAGTAGGAAGGAACAGTGTTAGAAGAGGAAGGGCCACCTTACCTATTGTTGGCAGAGGACTCACCTTGAGGAGGAAATAGCTAAAGCAAGGCCTGATTAATGATAAGGATACCAACATTCCCATTTGGGGACAGATTGTTCCAAGTGTCAAGGGCAGTGTTTCTACCAAGAGAAAGCCCTGGTAACAAAAGTCATGATGGTGTCCAAAGAACACAAGGGAAGGGCGTGGGCCAGAGGGGACAGGGAGTGCGTGACACCGGAGGGAGTGGCACATGGTGCCAGTGGATTATCAGTTGGGCTGTTAACCTCAAGGTCAGCAGTAGAGATGAGGTTTTCTACAACTAGCTGGGAGGGTTGAAAGGTGGCTATCTAAGGATGCATTTTATTCATATACCAGTTTATTCCAAACTGTTCTGATCTAAAGTATGTGCCACATCCAAAGCAAACAATATTAAAATATAGAATTGTCTTAAACTAGACTGTAACAGAAGGGCTATGGCTGATTTGGGGCAAACTTTTGCATCTGTAGACCACTTGTGATGGCACTGAATGGACTAAAGGACTGTTGGTGCCTATTTATGTTTATGTTAGGCATCTGTTCAGTGGCATGAAGATGCATCTGGAAAACAAATGCATGTGGAAACTTCATTCTTTCAGGTATGACTTCTTTGCTGAAAGGCATGATGGTATTCACGTTATCATAAGACCGTTTCCTCAAAAAAATTCCGTGTGATGTTTAGAAGGTAGTGTCTATAGACTCAAGATAATTATAAGTCTAATCTACATTAATATTTTATCCATTACTTTCATGAAACTTAGTCAATCAACAAAATAGCAATAAACCAAGTTATAAGTTGTGGTATGTTACTCAATCTCATGGTATAAATGTCCCTGTCAGTCAAAGTGTCATCACTGAGCATAGAGCTGGGATGTGATTCACAGTGGCATACAGTGGCATTCACAGTGGCATTGTGTATTACTGACACCAGGCTAACACACTAGGTGTAAATAATCTTAAGAACTTAGATCATGTAAAAGGTACGACCATGCTTGAAAATTGATGGAGTGTTAAGTATTTAATTATATTTGTTTTTAATATATTTAGTTGTAAACGTAAGTACAATAACTTAAATTTATTTTAATGATGGTTTTAACAACTGCCTGGAAAAATCCCTAAAAATGTAACAAACTGCATTCACAAGCTGGTATGAACTGACTGTCATTCCATCAGCTATATGGACAATAGTTTTTAGGAGCAAAAAATAGAAATCGTAGTGTCCGATAATAGTCTGAGTGAAAAATGATGGCGGTTTAAGTTGGCATAGAGGCAGTGAAGGTGGCAAGAAAGAGTTGGGTTCAATCTACATTCATAAACTGATATGAATCAGCTATCATCCCATCAACTATCTGTATAATAGTTTTCCAGAAGCAAAAATAGAAATAGTATTCTCTGATAATAGTCTGAGCGAACGATGATTTTTCTTGAAGTCCGTGGAGAAATGGTTTCAATGTATTATCCTTTGGGTTTCGTGTGTGTGTGTGTGTGTGTGTGGGTGTGTGTGTGAAGGATCTGCAAAGATGTAGTGGTGTTTGAAGTCTGCTTTGGAGGGATAGCTTGCAGAATTTGCTGATGAATTGGATAGCGGGGGTGACACTCAACTTTCTTAACTTTCTCAAGTTTGTTAAACGCTAGTTAATTTTATTTTTTGTCAGGCTTTCTCTACATCTGTAATTATGTTTCTGTCATTTTTAAGCAATGCAAATAAGCATCAAACAGGTGAGCTTATTTAACAGCATTAATCATATAACACAATTAACATAAAGTTATTAAAAACTGGAAATACATAAGTCCAATTAAGGCAGCATTCAGGGATTTGAGAAATGTAGACACTTGTGTTCTCTTCTCAAACTGCTTCAAAATCCAGCTGTTCTTTCCTTTGCTCCCCTGTAAGTACATGCTGATGTTAGTAGATTAATAGGTGGGTGTATTTAAAAGAAACATGTGCATAATAAATTATTTGGAATAATGCAGTTCCTTTGTATATTCTGTGATGGTACACCGCTATATGAATAATGGAAATACTTACAAAGATACTTCTCATTTCTCTTTACATGGTCAAATCTTGCTTATTTTCAGCTACACTGCATATTATAGCAATGGATACATGACTTCATTTATAGGGGATTGACTATTTACACACTACTTAGTACTCACTGGCATAAATTAAGGCATCATGTAAAGACAGAAAGTTCACAAAATCCACATTTATATTTAAGAGCAATCTAATCATAGATCTGTTTGTTAGCTTTCATCCTGGTGTAGCGTTAGGAATATAGTCCATGCCATTTCCGTAATTAGAGGAATTACCAACACACACTGTAATGCCATGAACATGCCCTACTGTCTTTGAATGGGTATTAAATTTTTCAATAAATAATGATTAAATTAACCCTTAAATTGCAATTCAGATTCGAAATCTTATTAATCTCTGTGTTTGTTATTGCTCCTGAAATGAGTTGGCTCAGTTTTTCCTACATTTGTGATTAAAGGCAAGTTTAGAATTGATCCCTTCTGTTTGGTGAGCATTTTTCAAGAATTAAGATTGAAATTGATGCCCTGGTTTAACTAAATAATGATTTACACTATCAACGCATGGCTGACTGTCTAACACTTGAGAAAGTCACAGACAGCCGATCAAGGGCAGCTTTCTTTTCATTCTGAAGGAAGATGTTTCAAGAAAGTACCTTCGCAGAGTGAAAGGGTTGCTTTCCCAGGTAACGTTACAACTTCCTACCAGGTCATGTTGGCTTGTCGAATATGCTTCGTTGCCTTTTTCAGTCCGGTTGGTTAGTAATAAGTAACCAGAACCCCTCTTTCTACCAAGAATAAACGTAGGAGACCCTGCTTTCCCACATGGATGTTCATAGTGTTCCCAGCCTTGTGTCGGCCCTTGGTCTAAATTGTACTGCCAGGAAAAAGGAGGCAATGAACTTGGTTTTAAATAGCTAATAAACTTATAAAATAACCCCAGTGTTTCCCTATGATTTAGATTTTCATATCTTATACATAAGATATAAGGAGAAAACACATCTGCATATGGAATGTTTTGACTGTTTAATCGCCTTTGGAACAAATGTTTCCAATACCTGTAGAATGTTTGTTGTTGTTGTTGAACATTGTTTGTTTTCTGTTCTCAGTGTCAATAGTTAAATAAGAGATGTATTCCTCTCTTTGGGGGAGCGATAGTTCATTATGCTGTATTACTGTGTATATTACTTGAAAGTTATGAATATAAATTATGGAATTTTTGAGGTTTTAATGGGAGGTTTTGGAAGGTTTAATGATAGGTTGTTTATTTCTTAGAAAAAAATTTTTATAAAACCCTGCAAAAATGATTTTGAAAGTTGACATGGATTAAGAAAATGTTATTTAGAAGGAATAAGAAAGTAGGGTAAAGCACACATCAAAGAAGGAGCTTTCTTCTGTCCCCAGAGTCCATTCTGAGTTCAGCTTCCCACTGCCTTTACCAACCTAGAGCGAGACTTTACTGATTCCAGACAGCATAAGACCTTTGAACCTCGTGACTGCCATCTCGTATGGCCCCAGGAACATCTCCCAACACACAAAGGACAACGTCCACCTGTTCTGTCTCAATCCTTCCCTATTTTCCCCCTCATTGCACCTTAAAACCTTTACCGTCCCCTCCCCCCACTGCTTTCTTGTACCTCTCTGCATAACTTTTTCTACCCGTATCTGATTGCCATACTCAAGAGACTGGAGAGTGGTTTTGTTTGCTCAGAAACAAAAATTCATGAACATTTCTATATTCTGATATGATGACTTCTAATACTAAAATAATGTTAAAAGCTATATATTTTTAAAACAACCATGGGTTAAACATCAGCATCTTCATCTTAGAATCTTTCTACTTCTTTGCAGACCTGAGGTCTGGATTTTCCCCATCATGCTGGCCCTCACAGCCCTATGTAATACAATATGCAGGAAATGTCCTTTGTTACCCTGTACAAATCCTTATAGACTGTTTACAGTGGGGTAGAGAAGCGAGGAGCCAGGTGAATTGAGAATCATATTTCTTCCATAATTTGATGTGTGAGTCTCCTTTTCTGATTATAACATCACTGAATCACTTGGACTCCCTTATTTGCAAGTCTTTTACTTTTCTTCTTAATAATCTCCATTTATTTAACCCATTATATGTAATTCAGGGGGCTCGCTGGGTAGACAAATGGTTTGTACTCAACCTTCAGGTTGTTGGTTCAAACCCACCTCACGCTGCTGCAGACAAAAGGCTTGATCGGGTGCTCTGAGGATTCTAAGCCAAGAAAAACCCTAGGAGCAGTTTATATTCTGTAACAAACTGGCTTGCCACGAGGCACAAGCAACCTCACCGCTCTGGATGGGTTGCGTTTCCATTTCGGGCCATCACCCCGGCCTGCCTTCCCTCCTCCCACAGGCTGTAAGCCACGTGGGGTTCATCACCATAGGGCTTGAAACAGCATCCTAAAGTTGTGACCCAATCATCCCAATCCTTGACTCTGGGGAAACTCACTACCAAGTCTCCCTTTACCTTCCCAGTGACCCAAGATTGCCAAAGTCCAGAAAACATCGAACACAGAACATGCTAACGGAGGTCCACCAGGCTCTCTCCCCAGGCTTTTGCAACTTATCTATTGATAAAACATCACAATTCTGGAAAAGCCCATTTGAGCAGTCCCCAAAGTTGAAAGGTTGGCATGCGCAAGTTCGTGGAGTCAGTGAAAGGAGTCTGGGCAACTGTGGGGCAGGCTGGTCTGAAACGGAAGTGATGGACAGGGCCCAAGAGAGTCAGGTCAGAGGAGAGACCAGAACAGCCTGGTTGGCAGGAGTGGTGCTGCTGTTTGCACGTGCTCGAATGTCTGTGCCCGGAGCCGACAAAGACAAATTCCACTGCGCCTGAACAAATAGGCTTTCCTCATCCGCAGCCAATAAATATCCCATATTCTGAATAGGCTCCCAATTGACTTCTTGTTACAATTTGAGTTGATGGTCTGCACAGCTGTGTAGAAATGAGGGCTTGGGTTACATCACAGACAACCTCTCGGACTATAATTGCCCCATTACAGGAGTGATCAACTGAGAGGTCATTGCCAAAAGTCGCTCATTGTGAACTCCCTGAGACCGGATACAGACTGTTTTTGATGGAAGACCAATTGCTGAGGGATTTACTGCCCTTAGCGCTCTATGGCAGGCACTGAGGCTTACTTTCAGGGCACAATGAAGAAAGCATCTGTTTCCTCAGCCCTTTGCCTGAGTGCAAGGCGGAGGTCCCCAGGGGGTTGTTGATGTTGTTGTTATTGTTATTCTTTTATTCTTCATTATTTATTGATCATCAGAAATACATAATGTACTAAGGGATGATAATGGTCATGAAAGATATAGTTTATGTTTATGAAAATGCTCAATCCCAAATGCTATACCTAATGTTTGGAAGACCAGGGTTTCTTACCTGCGAGCTGCTGGAGTTGAGTATTTAGAGGTAGTATTTTGTTTTGTTTTGCTTTTCCTTTAGGTAGAAGTGTAAAAGTGATGTGTGATTGGTTCACAGAAATTATTTTATCTAAATCTGTTTGGTTTGCCTATGGAGTCCCTCACTCATTCGTTTCATTTCACCCATTCATTCATTCGTTTAGTTAATAAATATTTATGAGCACGTATTATGTGTCAGACATCAGGAAATCAAAGATTAATGAACTACTGTCATTATTTGGAAAGCCTATCTACAAAAAAAAAAGTCAAGGCAATTTACCATACCACTTTTCCATCTGGACAGAAGTATAGAGACGTACATAGAGTTAATAACCTTATAATTAGTATTGTGGTGAAAATCCTTAATAGCACAATTATAATAATATTTATTATTTATTATGTGGATGACATTAAATTGAAGTTTTAAAACACCATTGACTTATAATCAAATTTTCAATATTATAAATCTAAATTCAGTGACGCAAACGGAATAGGGACACGTTTTGTCAGTGGTATAGGATTTTGTCACTAAATTTTGATTTTCTTTTTCTTAATTCTTTGTTTATCCTAACTCTTTCGACTTGTCTGTGTTTCTCACAATAAAACTTACCAAGATGTAAGAATATGTGAATACTCACACATTAGCCACCAACTAAAGTAACGCTGAACATGTTTGGAATATTTAGCTTTTATAAAATTAAATTAGCAAAACTTAATATATTTTTCTTATTAAAAATGGCTCTTGATATGATAAAGAGCCCTGATAGTGCAGTGCCTGAAGCATTCAGCTGTTAGCTGGAAGTTAGATGGTTTGAACCCACCAGTTGGTCCTTGGGAATAAGATCTAGCAGGCTTCTTCTACTAAGATTATGCCTTTGGAAACTCTGTGAGGTACTTCTGCACTCTTCAACTGTGTTTCCCAGAGCCAGAATTGACTTGCCAACAATGGGTTGTTAGTTCACTATACGCGGCATTGAAAACATTTTTTAATGTAACACATTTTTACATTACTTGTATAAGTTTTCTGCATCTGTCAGACTAGACATTCTCAATGGATAGGACAATGTATTGATGCTTATTTTCTGTGACCTTTGTAAACATCAATATATTTACAGACGTTCAATATTTTCTCTTGACTACTGTGAACTCAATTGAGGGGATGCTATAGAAAGACAAAATCCATCTTTATACAAATGCCCTACAGACAATTTTCTATTTGTTTATTTTCCCTTCAGTATTAATAATAGTCATTCACAAGGCAACTTATTCATCACCAACAAGTTAATAAAATGACTAGAATTGAGCAAAGTCAATGTCATCCATGGAATAGGCTGAATCTACTCCAACAGACTGCTTTGGATTAAGAAGAAAAATATCATCTGAACATTATTGTGAATAAGCATATATTCAGAGGGAAATTTTATTTTCAAATTCCCCACATTACTATAGCTTTACTAATTGGTATTATAATTTTTGTGATTTAAATTATAGTCCTGCAATTTTAATCAGAACATATACACAGAATAGCTGTGAATTAATTGTTATAGATATGTGAACTCCACAGAAAAGTCAGTTAGGAACCATGCTTTTATTATCTACACACATATTTACTAAGTTAATATCATATAAATGTGTTATATCACAAACTTTGTGTTGTGGCCTAAAAAACAAGTCACTTGTTTGTGTGTTGTTCTTGTTAGATGCTATTGAGATATTTCCAAATCATAGTGACCTGACAAAATGACATGGGAGCCCTATCTGACCTGTGGACACACGAGGAAGAAGGAGGATCCATCTCCACACCAGCCCAGGGCAGAGTGTCAAAAGACAGAGGTCACAGGTGCCTCTACCCTCCATCCTTCTTAACTCTACTTGGACACCAACCACTCCTTCCAATCTACGTCCCTGCTGGATTAAATAATTCATTACAATGGCTATGCAAAATTTACATGCAGTCCTCACAATTATGGGTCAGTTAGGGGTGTGTATTAGGGAATTATTTTTTTAGCTCATTTTACTGGGGGCTCTTACAACTCTTGTTATAAGCCATACATCAGTTGTATCTTACATATTAGACCATATATTGGCATCATCCTTTTCTAGACATTTAATTTCTATTGAGCCCTTGGAATCAGCTCCTCATCTTTTCCCCTCCCTCCCCCACCCTCAATAGATTATAGATTGTTGTTAATTTCATATCTAACACTGACCACTGTCTCCCTTCCCCTCTGGTTTCTGTTGTTCTTCCCCCTGGATGGGGGTGTGTGGTTATGTGCCATTCATTGTGATCGGTGTTCCCCTCCCTCCTCACCTCTCCCTCCTTCCCCCTACCTTTTTGGTATTGCTATTCCCATTCCTGGTCTTGGATTCCGTGTGCTGTGAGTTTTAGCTATTGCCTATACTTCTGTACATGCTCCAGTCCAGTCCAGAGTGGGAAGCAGCACTGGAGTCATGATAGTGGGGAGTGAGGAGGCCTCAAGCAATCAGAGGTATATTGCATGATCCATCGGTGCTCTAAGGCACCCTGATTGACTCATCCCCTCCCTGCCACCCCTCTGTGAGGAGATGTTCTATTGTCACAGATAGGCTTTGGGTGTCTGCTCCAACCCCCCTTATTTCACCAATGCATTTTTGTTTGTTTATTTGTTGTGAATCTTCTGATGTCCATTGCTTGGTCTGGATGACACCTCATGATCATACAAGACTGGTGTGTGTGCTTCTTCCATGCGGGCTTATTGCTTCACTGTTGGATGGTCGCTTGTTTAACTTTAAGCCTTTAAGACCCCAGACGCCATATCTCTTAATAGCCAGGCAACATCCTCTGTCTTCACCACATCTGCTATGCAACCATTTTAAGGAGGCCTTGTAGTGCAGTAGGTTACATGTTCGGCTACGACACAGAGTCAGCAGTTCCTAACCACCAGTCACTCTGTGGAATAAAATGAGGCTTCTATTCCTTTAAAGGTTTACCATCTATTCTTTCATATAGGGTTGCTATGGGTCAGGATTGGTTAAATGGCAGTTGAGCATTCGGGAATTTAACAGGGTACCACAAATCAGGATCAAAATACACTAAGAACAGAGTCCTTTGTCCATAGCAGTGCTTCTTCTTAGCCATTAGAAGAAGTTTGCATCTCTCTGGTCCTCGTTCTGATTCTGGGCCATAAAGCCCCTTGGTCCAGCTCAGGTAGTCTCATGAGATCTGCTCTGGCTCTTCTTCCCTTGCTGGTAAGGGCTTCTTTTTCTCTGCTCCTGAGAGTGCTCTCCTCAAACCTGGCCAACTCTCTCTGTTACGGTTTCATGTGTTGCATGGTCCTATCCAATAATTTGGTGGGAGTTACAAAGATAGGGATAGAAGAGCCATTCGGATCATTTCACTTTACCATAGACTGTGTGCTACGGAGAAAATACTGCCTTGTCCTACACCATGCTCCCAATTGTTATGTCTGAGCCACATTGTCGCACCCATTGTGTCAATGCTTCTCAGTGAGGTTCTTCCTTTCTTTGGCTGCCCTTCGACTTGACCAAGCATAATATCCTTTTCCAAGGACTGCTCCCATGTGATAACATGTCCAAAGTATGTCAGATGAAGTCTTGCCATCTTTCTCTTCTAGGGAGCATTCAGACTATTGGTGCTTCATTGTCTGGATTTTATAAACATAGAAGGCAATAGAAAATTCCAAGGCTTGGGTCAGGCTCACCTGCGTCCTCAAAATTGCTCTTTAAGACCTGGAAAATGTCTTTTTCAGCAGATTTTCCCAATGTAAAATTTAATTTGATTGTTTGACTACTGATTCCAGGAGCATTGATTATGGATCCAAGTAAAACAAAAATGTTGACAGTTTCAATATCCTCTCCATTTATCCTGATGTTGTTAATGTGGCCAATTGTGAAGATGTTTGCTTTATTTTCACCGAATTATAATCCAGACTGAAGATTGTATTCTTCAGTCTTCATCGGCATGCATTCCAAGTTCTCTCAACTTTCATCAAGAAAAATTGTGTCATCTACAGATTACAAGTTGTTAACAAATATACCGTGTGCTTCTTCATATCATCCAACTTGTCTGATGATCCTCCCTCACCTCCTAACAAAATCCATTGGGCACTAGTAGTGAAGAAAATATGTACAAGTGTGAAATATGGGCTTAACCCATTACAAGCAGTTTCAAAGTCAGAATTGTTCATTCCACACATACAATCAAAGTTTTACCCAAGAAAAAAAATCAAGAGTATACAAAGTACTAGAATAGCAATGCAAGAAAACCAGTCAAACCACCTTCACCCGTAGCTATTTGGATACATTGATGTGAAAAATCGCTTCCTTAGGAAAACACCGTCTCACTCCTGCAAAAGAGAGTGCCTGAAATGAAAGAGCTAATTTCCACATGCAAGCGTTTTGACAAACACATCATTTTGCCTGTCAACACATTGCCAATATTGTACTCTTTCTATATATTTTTATCGACCAACCTTTTAGCCTTTTTGTGCTCTGAAGTCAGTTCTCTTTTTAATTTATGTTTCAGTCTAGGAAATTGTAATGTGTCCAACAGAGGCTAAATCTGATGGGAAACCTTATAAGAGAGTACAGACATTTGTATGAACTAGAAGAGGAGCCTCGTTTTCTATCAGATTGTCTCTCTGATGTTAAAGATTTCCTTATATTTCTAGTTCCATTGCCTGGAAATGTAAAAAAAACAAAAACCCTATACCGTAAATATTTTTTGAATAGATAAAGATAAAACTGCTTCTATAAATTTAATGAAGACACCATCTTATTCCCATAGATCAATTTCATTTGTGAAACTGTTGTGCTTAGCTTACATAGATCACAGAGTGGAAGATAAAATGATTTATTAGACCACTGTGTTAGTCCCGGCAGACTAGAGAAACAAATCCAGGGAGCCTCTCATATATATATATAAGAAAGAGCTTTATATAAAAGAACCACTGTGTATTAATAAAATATCCCAGCCCAGTCCAGTCCCGATCAAGTCCCTAAATCCAATATTAGCCCATATGATCAATACCAGTCTATAAGTTCCTCTTCAGATTCATGCAGCATGTTCAATGATGCTCAATGCAGTAAGAGCACAGGACAGTGAGTGGGAAGTCTTGTGATTCCAGTGGTGGTGGGAACATCTCAGTGCTGGTATGGCTCTCTACGTGGCCCCTCTAGCTCCAGGGCTCTGGTTCCATCAGCATAGCTCCATGTTTCTTGTTAGCAGGAAGATGAAGCAGAGAGAAGGGGGGGGTGAGAGAGAGAGAGAGAGAGAGAGAGAGAGAGAGAAAGTCCCGCCTCCAGGAACAATCTCATTTACATCAAATATGCATTAGAGAAAATTATAGCAAACTTTATCTAATTCTAAAAGATCAATACACGCCATCTCAATGCATGTGAATTTGCTTTATTCATTTTGATTTGTATCTTATTTTTTTAGAAAAAATGATTAGTTAAGATATTTTTATACTTTTAAAAAGATATTTTTACCTTCAGAATGAAAAACTATCCTTTATACCTAAATTCCTGAAATGAAAAATTTAAATTATTCAGTTAAAAAAGCATCTTTGAAAGGTCGCCATGACAATTCTACTAGCATATCAGTCGACATGCATTAGAAGGGAGACATTATTTTTTGCTCCATTGACAAGAGTTCAAAGTTTAGAATTACCTCTTACTTGTCATAAACCTTGAATAAACAAACATGAGACCACTCTGGTCTATATAACTAATCCCACTGTCTGCATCCCCTCCACCCCCCAGGCATGTTTTGGCAAGGTCCTGTACCAGTTTTCTGTGTCATAAAATCAAACAGACAAATAGGCAAGGAAAGGGGAGTTGCTATTAATTTAAGTTTCAACTCCTGACAGTCCCATGTGTGTCACAGTAGGCTGGTATGGGCTCCATATGGTTTTCAGACTCAAATTTTTAAAAATTTGATTACCAAGCATTTTCCCCCAAGGCACATGAAGCCCAAAGGATGGACTTGTAACTCCCCCGAGGATTGGTAGTCTAGCTTAGCAACCTGTTGTGTTGCCTAGGGCCCCCTCCCCTTTACTCCTAAGACTGAATAGGAACAAAACCAGAGGGGAAAAACCCTCACCACTATCAAGTTGATTCTGACTCAAAGGAAGTCTGGACAGGGTTTCCAAAGCTGTACATTCTGATGGGAGTGGACACCCTGAGCTTTCTCTCAAAGAGCAGTGGGTGGGTTTGAGCTGCTCTCCCTCTGGGTCCCTGCCTCCTGGACTGGGCCACCAGCACGCCTTGAAGCATGAAAGTCCTTGAGTTATCACAAATGGCTGCTCAAAGATAAGGTCGATCAGAGGGTGGCATGCTGTTTAGGAAAAGAGCTGCTCACTAAATATTTTAGGACTTGTCAGTCATATGACCTCTACTGCATTTCATCAACTCTCGGGTACGCCATGAAAGTGAGGGGTGTGGTTGTTTGCCAGTACAATTTCACTTATGGATACAGAACTGAAAATGGGTATGTTTCTCATGTATCAAAACCGCGTTCCTCCTTTTTCTATTATTCTCAACCATTTAAAATGGTAAAATTTAGCATTTGCTCCTGGGCTTTATCAAACAGAGGGAGAGCTTCAGGCTGTCGTTAGCTGATCCACCACTGAGAATTCAAACCTGTGGGGAAACACACAATATGGGGTCATGTAGCTGTATACAGTGGTCAAGGAGAATTTGGCAACAGTAATAAGTTTCTGAACATAAAATGATGAAAAAGTAATTAAAGTGCAATGGATTAGTGAATCTGAGGTGTTTCTGACAGTGCCTGCCCCGTGGGACATCTCTCAGGCCAAAAGAGGTCGAGAGTGGGAAAAGTTTGGGAAGCGTTGAACACATATCTGATTACCTGAACAGTCTGACATCCTGCTATTCCACGTGTTTCCCAAGGAACTTGTACGAAACACCGCAGACCCTATCTAGGCCTACTAAACCTGCATCTGCATTTTCAGCCAGATACCAACATGATTCCTGTGCGTACCCTTTAGGCTTCTCTGAGAACAAAATTAGTCTCAATACATATTTCACTCAGAACAGTCTGGTGGCAGAGTCTACAGCAAATTGCAAGTGGAGGGCACTGTCCATCTGTTACATAATCCGAATATGAAACCACTAGAAACCCGATAATTGTTTGTGAAAAATAAAATCAAATTAGCACGTAAAAAATTAGGATTCTTAACTCACTCTGTCTCAATCCAACTGCTCTATGTGAACTTCGTATTCCTGAGGGCATCATCATGGAACAGCACAAGGGCACAGCTGATGTTCATAACGTTAACCTCAGGGAACCAAGCGAAGGTTCAATTAGGTTCAGTGTTCTCTGGTTAAGACCGTAAGGCAGGTCTTCCAACTTTAGGGTAATTTCCATCAAAGGGGACCCATTGAAAAGAATGGTTGTAGATTTTTTTAAGTATTTGAAATTTTTCAATGATTTGAAATGCACATTTATTTTGAATGACTCGCTTTCTGATGATTCTAGATAACCATTGCTTTGTCACTTTATCAATTTTTAAAGATTCTCAATCATATTTACTATCTCAGGGATCGCTTATGCCCATCCAGTCCGTTTGGACTTGCGGTTACCCTTGAGCACTGAGTGGGACCGCCCCTTTTAGTGTGTGAGGCTATCAATCCTTATGGGAGCAGAAAGCTTCATCTTCCTCCCACAGACCAGGTAGTGGGTTCGAGTTGTGACCTGGGTGTCGGCCACCCAGTACAAACCCCACTATTGCCACCAGTCAGTGTTGATCGTCTCTGTGTTGAATTGGTACCTTAACATCTAAAAAGATAGAAACCGCTGCTTTTCCAGGTTACCAGATGCCTGTGTGAGGAAAACAGTGATCCTTTTGTTCTCAGCATTTTCTGGCCTATTGCTTTACCCTTCCTCGTTCTCCCTTCCTTTACTTTTTTTAACTTCTCTTCTCCTTAAATAAAATAATAGTTATTATATCATGTTACCTGTGACCATACACCAGGGGATACGTAAATGGCTAATGAAAAAATCATCTTCAAACCCCAAACCCAAACTCATTGCCAGTGAGTCAATTCTGACTCATTGCACCCATCTCGAGAGGACAGTAAAATTTCTTTATAGGGTTTTCCAAGACTAACTCTTTCTGGAAGCTGGCTGTCATATCTTTCTGCCACAGAGCTGCTGGGTTAGAACCGACAACCTTTCAGTTAGCAGCCTAGTACTTAAACATGTAAACAGAATGGTTGACACTGGACTATCACCGATTCCAAGTGGTAACTGGAGATGGCCAATTTGACTGGCTAGGGGCTAAAGAAATGCTTCAAGGGCGTAAGAACATATTTTATAATGTGGACAGGCCAGCATTATTAGATCGAGCCAAGCAGTCAGGATCAGCTGGCAGAGAGCAAATGAATACTGAGGAGTTCTCATTTACAAAAGCCTCACAGGAAGTGGGAAACAGCAACAAGTCCCGCGTTAATATCTACAGGCACCAAGCATATATCAAAAGCGTGAGCATCCATGAAAAAGGAGAGTCCCACGATCAATGAGTTTTTACAGCAGTACCCCAATAAGAAATGGCTTCATACGTAAAGGAGAGTCTCATGGAATATTATGGTTCGTGACTGTAAAGTCCATTTGTGACTCCCATGAAATCCATGTGACAAAGCAGAACTGACCGTCGGCTCCCTAGGGCTAGTGTCTTATAAGGGAAGACAGCCAATTCTTTCTCCATGAAAACCACGAGTGGACTCAGCCTGTCCATCTGATGGTAAGCCAACAAACGGTGAACTGTGCCACCACCACAGCTCCTTAATTATTTACGGAATGCTTTTTGTTTTGTCTTGTTTCAGAATTAGAAAACGCTGATTTTCATTTCAGCGTGTTTTAAGATTAGGCGCTACATGTCAAGCGGGATGTTGAATGTCGGAAGCATTGCATGAAAGAAGGCCAACCCAGGTGTGGCCCTTGGGAACTTAGCTTGGAATTCTCGAATCATTCAAGAAATTCTCTCTTTTCTGATATCAAAAATTACACCAGCGCTGCTATTCTGTCCTTACATCTGTTTTCCATGATTTCTGAGCACTTCCTGTCAGAGGGTGTTTATGGGTTATATACACACATTATTATTTGTGCTCCTTCATAAGAGTAAAAATTTCCCACATCTCCATTTTGAAAGACCAGTTCCGGGAGCAGTGAAGGACTTAGTGGAGAAAATATGTTTATTTCCTCGACTCAGAAGCCATTAATCATCACTCGATTCCCCCTGCTCAGAAGGCTATAAAACATCTTAAATTGCAAGCAATTTTTAGGTTGGATCTGTGATATGAATGACACATTGGTATCTTTCAAATGAGAATACACTTAGGGAAGCACCCTAGCAGCCTTGTGACAAGGCTGTTCGGGATGAGGAGAAAATTTGGGTTCAAAATTGTCTCCTTAAAATTTTATACAGAGGAAAACAGAAAACTAGGACATTATCTCAGGTGCCATTGAAGTGCCTCGTGAATGAAAGTACATCGCCCTCTATTCAAGGAAGAAAATAGGCGCTGGGTTTTTAAAAATTGCTGTTCATGTAATTAAACATTCGTCTATTCATTATTTTTCATATGTACAATTTGGTCACCCCAGTGATATCATCTATGTGCTTATACAGCCATCGCCAAAACCCACTGCCAACATTTCCATCTCCATAAAGAGACCTTCAACATGCCCTGGATTTGAACAAGCAGGGAGGGCTCCTTTCCAGGCACTCCCTTCTCAGAACTTGATGTGTTTCTAAGCATTTAGAAAGGAGGGATCAGACGGAATAGTCACTCCCACACAAAGTGGTTCTGGCAAAGATGCTTCATTTGCCAAAAAAGACAACTTCTCCTGAAGCCTCAGAGTTGCCCTGGATATGTCCAGCGATGCTGTTGGCCCAGAGTTCTGTCTTTCAAAGACAGAGACTCCACTGGGAGTCTCCCATGAACCATCCTGCTAAACGTGACGCTGTCCAGGGAACAGAGGAGCCCTGGTGATGTGTGGGCTGCGAACCACAAGTTCAGCAGTTTGAAACCACCAACCGCTCAGGGGGAGAAAGATGGAATTCCAGGACAGTGTTGCAGGCTCAGAAACTGCTGGGGCAGTGCTAGCCTACCCTAGCCAGTCACTGTTCATTGGCATCCACTCAGTGGCATGTTGGAAACTCACCGGGGCATTCTACTCTGTCCTGTTGGGTCACCGTGAGTGACAATTGACTCCAGGACAGTGAGCTTTTGAGAGTTTTCTCATCCAGTTATGGAGACGTTGTCGGCCACAGTGGTGTTGGGAGTCTTTCTGATGTTTGACTCTGGATGGATTTAATCACTTTCCTAGAACATAATGCCAGAAAACCCCATCTTTATTTTCTTTTGTTTCTTCCTTCTTTTTAATTCAAATCCACTCCCGCCCCAATTTTTTCACCTTGAAGGAGCAATTCCTCTAATATAGAGAGAAACTAAATTTGAAATGTGCCATTAAAGTGATATGAAAAGCAGTGTAGTATTCAAGCACTCCCTCAGTGCAAGAACACTGTGTTCTATGAAACTGGCATTCCATGATGCTCACCTTCCCGACACAACCGCTGAGGACAAATGGGTGCATAAGCAAATGTGGTTAAAAAAAAAAAAGCTGATGGTGCCCAGCTATCAAAAGAGATAGTGTCTGGGGTCTTACGGGCTTGAAGGTAAACAATTGACCATCTAGCTGAGAATCAACAAAGCCCACATGGAAAAATCACACCAGTCTGTGTGATCAGGAGGTGTTGAAGGGATCAGGTATCACACATCAAAGAACAAAATATCATGTCATGGTGAATGAGGGGGAGTGCAGATTGGGGACCCAAGGTCCATCTGTAGGCAACTGGACGTCCCCTTACAGAAGGGTCATAGGGAGGAGACCAGTCAGTCAGGGTGCAGTATAGCACCGATGAAACATACAACTTTCCTCTAGTTCTTTAAAGCTTCCTCCTCCCCTCCCCCCCGCCCCATCCACTTTTATGATCCCAGTTCTACCTTACAAATCCAGTGAAACTCGAAGGTGTACACGGGTACAGATAGGAACAGAAAACACAGGGAATCCAGGACAGATGATCCCTTCAGGACCAGTACTGAGAGTGGCCATACCTGGAGGGTGGAGGGATGGTGGGCTAGAAAGGGGGCACCGATTATAAGGATCTATATCTAACCTCCTCGCTGGGGAACAGACAACAGATATGGGTGAAGGAAGATGTCAGAAAGTGTAAGGCATGAAAAAATATGATAATTTATAAAATATGAAGGATTTATGAGGGAGTGGGAGCGGGGATGGAGGGGTCAAAATGAGGAGCTAATGCCAGGGACTTGCATGGAGAGCCAATGCTTTGAGACTGATGAGGGCAATGAATGTACAAATGTGTTTGACACATGGATGGATGGATGGATGGATGGATGGATGGATGGATGGATGGATGGTTGGATGGATTATGATAAGAGTTGTAAGAGCCCCCAATAAAATGATTTGGAAAAAAAAAGACAAGCAGTGTAACAGAAGAACAATGCTTCTTCAGTCAAGTGGAAAAAAGCCCGTGTTCTCACATTAGCATAAAACACTGTGTATGGTGCTATTTGTTAAAGTCAGTTGGAGAGATAGTACTTAAATTACATCTAAATGTGTGCTGTTTTGAACTGTTTGTGTCAGTAAAGTAAATCTAATGACAGAAACATAATAATACCTTAACTGCTTTTAGAACCAGTTTACAATATTTATCGTTGCTGAAGCACAGCGAGTGCTATATCTGCAATTCAACAGTAATTTTCAATCACATACTCAAAATAGTTAACGTTAAAAGGAATCAATATGTACTACATTTTATTTCATACCCATGGGCAAGAGCTCCCTGTTCATGATCACAACTGCCAACTTCCATCTATCACGGTAATTTTTCTCCTCATAAATTAAATGGGAGAAGTGAGAATGAAATAAACTCTTCAGAACCCGCAATGGTATTTCGATCTCTCCTTTTCTCTCTGTCTGTCTCTCTTTCTCCTTTGCGTTATCCACAAACTCCATTATTGGAAATTATTACCATGGGGTGCTTGAGGTTTGCGATCCCCATCACTACTGGAAAGAATGCCAGGAAGGCTAGGACTTCTGCTTTTTTACTTTAGCATTGTCCTGTCACTGAGTAAAAATATTCTAGCTTTTAAAAATCAATTCCTAGAACATTACCTGAAAAGATCAGGCATGCCAAATGCATGTCACTACGGATTGAAATGTAGTTTGATTTCCTTTGTAAAGCATTGGAAATGACACATTCTTGGATCATTGGCATGCGTTTTCTGGGAGAGGTGACATACGAGCCTGGTGAAGGCCAGTGTGGCTTGTGTCTTGAGCATCCTTCATTCAACCTTCTTTCAGTTAATATGCATCTAGTGCCACTATGCTACTTATGGGCCAGGCATTGTGCTAGTTTTGAGCTCATCAAAAAGAAAAGAAAAGGGGAGACAGAAAGAAAAGTGATGAAGGAGAAAAGAAAAGTCAGGCCTAGGATAAGGGCTTGGTAATGGAGACCACAGAATTGGAAGTCAGGCGATTCTGCAGGGGAGCAAGAAACTCCTTGGCACATTGAATGGATCTAGACCAATTACTTGTTCTCTATCAACCATAGTTTTTCACATATAAAATTTGAGATTCCTGGTGGAACTCTTAGCTGGACTGCCAGCCACAGGTCAGCAGTTCAAACTCACCAACTCCTTAGTAGAAACATGAAGTGGTTTGCTTTTGTGAAGATTTACAGTCTTGAAAGTCCTGTATGGGGCCGCTCTGGGTCAGGATGGGCTGATGGTACTGGGGGGAGTAGGGCTAGGATGATGAGAAAGCCCCTGTTAGCGCAAATAGTTAAGCACTCAAGTACTAGCCAAATGGTTGGTAGTTTGAGCCCAGCACTTACACCTCAGAAATAAGCCTGGCATTCTGATTCTGAAACGTCACAGCCGTTAGAAACCCGGGGAGTGCTGCTTCTCACATGCATTAGGCTACCACGAGTCAGAAGAGACTCCAAGGCGAGTAGCAACAGTGTATAGCTAAGAGAAGCAAATGGGATGGTAGCAATTCCTCTAATAAACATTTTTAAAGATACTAAAGTACAATCCTTCCTGTTAGTGTGGATCCTGAATATGCGATCGGATAATTTTGGTATAATATGATAATGACCACAGTAAAAACACTGTTTTGAAGGCACTAAGAGAGCCTGTTGTCTTTGTGTGGTTTCAAGGACACTCAGACTCCTGGTGGTCCTGTGGGACAGAGTAGAACTGCTCCTGTGGGTTTCCAAGACAGTTACTCTCTATGGGAATAAGGAGCCTCTTCTTTTTCCCAAAGAGCAGCTGGTAGTTTTGAACTGCTGACCTTTCAGTTAGCAGCCCAACACACTCCCTACTATCCCACCAGGGCTCCTCACTCACTCTCTAAAATTTAAGTGCCATCCAGTCAATTCTGACTCATGGTGGCGCTGTCGAGCAGGGAGAATTATCCTCAGGTGTTTCCAAGACAGTGGCTCAGGTGGACTTTAATAACAGATCTCTCTTCAGTCAGCCTTATAGTAATTAACCATTGGGCCGCTGGTGCTCTTGTCTCCTCAGAGCTCCCGTGAAGATCCAGGTCGAAAGATTCCTAAAACTGTTGTGGCTCACTGGCTAGCTTTAAGAATTCTGTTGTGAGGTTTGGCACATCCACTCTTGGACAGAACTAGATGTGGAAACTGTTAGGAAGCCAGCACCTTGCTTGCACCAGTCATAGGTCCTTCTGCGAACAAGGTCTCTCCTAGGACCAAGGGAGTTAAAGATGAGAGGGGCAACGGGGTGGGACCAGCATCTGTTCTAAGGTTGTCACAGCCTGGCACTGGCTCTATCATGGTGGACTCATCTCTTCTCTGACACTTGAGGAAACTGGACTCGTTCCAATTTTTACTTGTGAGCAAATATTCTGCCTCGGGAGTCAACGATTTCTGCTTTGGAAAGAACAATTTCCTGGGAGCGGAGGCACATGGGAAATGATTTCAAATTCCCAACGCCAGAGCGGCAAGGCTCACACTTCAGCACTTTGCCTGCCTTCCTCCTTCCTTCCTTCCTTCCTTCCTTCCTTCCTTCCTTCCTTCCTTCCTCCTTCCTTCCTTCTTCCTTCCTTCCTTCCTTCCTTCCTCCTTCCTTCCTTCCTTCCTTCCTTCCTTCCTTCTTCCTTCCTTCCTTCTTTCTTTCTTTCTTTCTGCCTTCCACAATGGAGGACACTCTGCTCTTAGGGGCAAGAAGCCAAGCTTTCTGCCAGTTGTCTGGATTATGCCCTCAATAGTCTCAGTGACTTCACACTATCAATTATCTCATCTCTCCCAGATCTTCTTCCTCTCACCAGTTAGACACGAACGTTCCGTGTTCTCCACGGTCTCACTTGACTGTCTTCCTCTAAATGCGGTTCTGTCTCTCCCTCCTTCCCTAGCCCTCTCGTGAGTCGAGTGCTTCCTTCACTGACACCGTCGCATCCCCCTCAGTTCAGAGGTGGTCTAGTTAAGAAAGGGCTTACATCATATTTAATTCCATGATGCTTTATGTATTGGTTTGTGCCTTTATCACAACGGAAGCCTTAAAAATGTCTCACCGCTGACTAGACTCTCCTTTTAACGCTTGTTTTCACCTTATTTCATTTTCCCTTTACTATTCTATAGCTTTGACCTCGATAGCACTAACTCCATCTTATCCACACATTCCTCTGACATCCTTGTCCTAGCCACCTTCTATCCAACTGCCCATTAGGAGGATTTCTTCCATTGATTCGAGTTCTCCAGGGAAGCTGAACCAAATATGCATGTGTGATTTTTTTATGTATCTTTGTGTGTGCATATAGTGAGTACATGTGTGTACATGTATGAAGGTGTGTGTGCATATAGTTAGCACATGTGTATGTACATGTATGAAGGTGTGTGCATATAGTGAGTACATTTGTGTGTACATATATGAAGATGTGTGTGCATATAGTGAGTATGTGTGTATGCACATGTATGAAGGTGTGTGTGCATATAGTGAGTATATGTGTATGCACATGTATGAAGGTGTGTGTGTGTGCATGCATATGCACAAGGGAGCTTAATAATATTTGTGGATAAGTTGAATAAAACATAATTTTTAATGTAATTTTTCCACAAATACATATGTCCATTGTCATTTAACAATTTATAGTGACCCTATCTCTAAAGGGGGTCAAAATCTATAAATATCTATATCCACAGACAGGCCCATCTTTCTCCGACAAGGCATTTGGTGGGTTTGAACTACCTACTTTGCTGATCACAGCCTAATACTTCAACCAGGGGTCCATGATGGTTGTATAACAGCAAAGGTTTCAGCTACTGACTGAGAGTGTGGGGGTTTGAACCCACCAGGGGATAGGCAAGGGGAAAAACACCTAGCGATTCATTCCTATAAAGACTGTAGCCTATGTATCAAAGACCCAAAACAAAAAATCACATCGATGTGAATGAGGGAGAAGGAGGAGTGCAGATCCAAAGCCCATCTGTAGACAATTGGAATTCCCCTCACAGAAGGGACACAAGGAAGAGATGAATCAGTCAGGGTGCAGTATAGCACCTATGAAACATAACTTTCCTCTAGATCTTTAATGTTCTATCCACCCCCCCTACTGTCATGATCCCAATTTTACCTTACAAATCTGGCTACATCAGAGCATGGACACTGGTACACACAAGAGTTCAGAACACAGGGAATCCAGGACAGATAAAACCCCCAGGACCAATAATGAGAGTAGTGATACCAGGAGGGTAAGGGTAAGGTGGTGGAGAAAGGAGGAACTGATCACGATGATTGACATAAAAGCCCCTCCTCCCCCCACCCCTTCCTGAGTATGGACAGCAGTAAAGTGGGTGAAGGGAGACAGTGGTCAGTGTAAATATGAAAAAAAATTATAAATTTCAAGGGATCATGTGGAAGGTAGGCTGGAGTAAGGGGGAAAAAGAGGAGTTGATACCAAGGGTTCAAGTAAAGAGAAAATGTTTTGGAAATTATGATCGCATCATATGTACAAATGTGCTTGACACATGGATGGATGGATGGATAATGATGTATGGATTATAATAAGAGCCCCCAATAAAATGAGTAAATCACAACAAAACAAAAAAGATTTCAGCCTAGGAAACTCTATGGGACCTCTCTACACTGGTGGAACTGTGGATCCTTTGTTGGACTGCTAATATCAATACTGGCGGATCCGACCCACCCACCAGTCACCCAAGGAGAAGGAGGAGACTCCCTGCTCTTGTCTTGTTTCATGAGCCAGAATTGATTTGATGACACATAAGTGAAATCTGCGGCGGCTATTGCCATTGCGGGAGGAAGGGGCCCATTAATTATGCTTATTACTCAGCAAAGAGTAGGGCTGGTTCTGAGCTTACTACGAAATGGAACAGTCACGTTCTTTCAGCTTTATTTGGGTCCATGTTCTTCTTCTGTGACATCTATTCATCTTAATGCTTGTCATTTGTCATTAGATTTTCCTTAGCTGTGTTCTCAACCTATCGTTGCATGTTTCTGTTCTTCCTTATTCTTTCAGAATTTTTGTACAGCCTGGAAGGCCCATTGCTCATCATAGTTTAGTGAAGCTCCTCTTGATTCCAACACATTCATTTAGCAGGAGGCCCCGATATTCTGGTGGTGGAGTCACATGCAAATTAACAGGAACCAATGGTGGTCTGAGAGTTTGTACCTTTAAGCATTAATCATTGCAAAAATCCCATGTGATTGGGACGATTATCATCTCCACTGCTTGGATGAAGAAAGGTGGGCACCAGCTACGCGCGCTCGGGAGACATATAAAGAACACACAAAAAATTGCATTCACGCCTAAGGGACGATAAGAGAAAACATTCTCAATGGTCTCAGGTTTGGGGAGGGGCACAGATGATGTAAAAACAAGTGAAGAATATCCTCACCGCACCCCTGAAGTGGAGAACTCAGATTCCAAGAAGGTACTAGTTATTTCTCTTCCTCAATCGATAGCCTTTCTGTTTCTTTTGTTATTTGGTGGAGAAAGCTTCAATTAGCTGATTATCTGTCTTTCGCACATTTCTTTTACTTCCTGCAGTGTTTGATTGCTTCCAAACAAAGAAAGCAAATCATCTATTTTTATCAAGAAGGGCGATTGGTCTGCAGGTGTTAGAATGCAGCAGACATGAGCTGCGCTGGAGCCTGACCTCCGAGGGGCATGGAGAGGAGGCCGGAGGGGCCAGCAGAGCAGCCAGGGAATGAGCAATACACTGAGTTTCAAATGCACGCATCTTTGATCTCTATTGGGACTATTTTTAAAATCTCTGGTTTCCAAATGAACGTGGGTTTCTATCCTTTGCGGCTACTTTAAATATAGGAGTAAAAACCACACTGAGACACCCAACCCGGAGGAAGTCAGCTTCGACACATGCTTCTCTGGTTCTCTTCTGCTTGTGCAAACAAAAGAGAAAACAAAACAAAACCCGCTGCCGTTGAGTCCATTCTGATTCGTAGCAATGCTGTAAGACAGAGTGGATTTCTGAAACAGAAAATCTCCCCTGGCGTAGAAAGCCCCGTCATTCTCCCTGCAGTGGCTGTGGTTTCTAATCGCTGACCTTGCAGTTAGCCGGCCAACACATCGCCTGCTCCTCCACCAGCACTCTATTCTGCTTGCCAAACCATGCTAAGTAGTCAAATCTGTTCTCGAACCATTTAATGCCCCAAAGCTGCTAACAGCAAGATGAGCAGTTTGAAACCATGAGCCAACAAGAGAAAAGATGAGATTTTTTTCACCCCTAAAGGTTTATTATTTAATCTTTTCTCTGACTGTCTTGCTTGGATCCACAATCAAGGCTCATGGAAGCAGCAGTTAAGAGATCAAATGACACTTTGCATTGGGTACATCTGCAACCCAAGACCTCTTTAGAGGGTTGAAAAGCAGGGATGCGGATGTGAGAGCTAAGGTGCATCAGCCCCAAGTCATGGTATTTTCAATTGCCTTATATGCATGTGAAAGTTGGAAAATGAATAAGGAAGACCATAGAAGATTCTGGGCCTTTGAATTGTGGTCCTGGATAAGAATAGTGAAAGTATTGGACTACCAATGAACTAGCAAAAGGACAGACAGAGCGGTCTTGGAAGAAGTACAACCAGAATGATCCTTAAGGCAAGAACAAAGGGACTTTGTCTTACATATTTTGGATACATTACCAGGAGACTCCAGTCCCTGGAGAAGGACATCTTGCTTGGTAAAGTCAAGGGCAGTGTCAAGACGCACGCCCTCAAGGAGACAGGTTGGCCCAGTGACTGACACAATAGGCTCAAGGATCGGAACCACAGGGAAGGTGGTACAAGACCTAGGCGTGAATAGGGTCCCTGCACCCAAGGAGCTCTGTGGTACCTAGGGTCACCTCCTGCTGGAACCAAGCGAATGGCAACTAATCACAACAATGAAGGCTTACACTCTGCGAAATGCTCAGGGCCCGTCTACTATTTCCTATAGGGTCATTGCGCATCCTGTCTTCTTGATGGCTTATGTTCCCGAGGTTGTTGCCTCCTCTTCTCTCACTTGGCTGAGGGTTTAGGCAGAGTATGCAGTGCCTTCCTGCAAGTCACACTAAGACTATTACTAAATAGTACTCTCCATCAAGATCCCATTGGCTCTCTGCAGAAACAAACGCACTCATGAAAAAAGGAACCAAATGCATTGCCAGTGAATCGATTAAGGATCACTGTGACCCTACAGTGTAGAGCAGAACGTTCCTCTGCGATGCCTAAGACGGAAGCTTTATGGCTGCAGTCAGCAGTCCAGTGCTAACGACACCTCTAGGGCTCACTCATAAAATAGTGGACATTGAAGTCAGTGATGCTACTCCAGCCAGCTAGTATTATTTTGTGGTGCGCTAGTTGTAGCAGACGTCATTTGAAGTGTTTTACTTATTAAAATTACTTTATTCGTCACTGAAACACTGCCAGGACATCTGATGGCGCAGTGGTTAAAGCACTCCGCTGAGAAGCAGAAGGTCTTCAGTCGAACCCACAAGCTGTTCTGCAGGTGAAAGTCGTGGCAGTTTGCTGTTGTAAACTTTACAACCTGGGAAGTGCCATGTGCCTTCTATAGTCTCTGTGCCAGGAGCTGGGATCAGGTGAAAAGTAGTGGGTTTGTATGGGGGTGTGGGAGTGCCTTTTCTTCTCATTTGATTTTACAACCCTGTGAGGTTTAGGATATTATTTATCTATCCACTATATAGAGAAAGAAACGTATGCCAAAAAAGGTTTATCAACTTAGTAGTTAGTTATAGGTACCGACAAAAAAACGCCCCCCAAAAAACAATTTGATTCCTGTCTTTGGATGGATTTGAATACTATTGTATATGTCCACAGCTAAAACAATATAATGAACATATTTTTAATAAATATGAGATTAGAAATTAATGAGAATGTTGTTGAAAATCACAGGGCATAAATAAGTGACATTGAAAATATACTCTAAAATAATTAAGAATTGAATATAAATGAACAAAATCTTTGGATCCCACTCTAGTGTTTTTATCTTATTTTTATGATTCCATAAATGGAAACCTGTACGGCATTGCTTCTCTGCTTTTGGCATGCCTCTGTTCCTAGAGATTGAAAACTAATTTAGAATGTCTTTTCAAAGTTTTCGTTTGTAAAGAGGCTGTACTAGATTTTTTCAATCTGCCTCTCTGTACCCCGCCAACCCCCACCTCTGCACCTCCACCCTGCTCTGGGTCTGTGAGGCCCAACTTGAATAAATGCAACTATGGATAGTGTTTCTCTTGGATTTAAACATTTGAAAGCATTGATTCGGTAAACAGATGATAGGTAGTGTTTGAGAGAGAGATTGAGAAAGAAGGAGAGAAAGAGAAAGAGAGAGAGAGAGAGAGAGAGAGAGAGAGAGACAATAGAGAGATCATTAGACACATGAATACATGCATCCATAGAAACACAGAGGAGTCCAGGCTTTACTGTGGCTTCCTCCGTCATGTTTGTCTCATGTTTACTAGCTAAGGATGCCAGAGCTGCTTTAGACAACCTTCTCTAAGCAGTTCAGTTGGAATTTAGCCATCACATTTTAAAATCATTTTATTGGGGGCTGTGTTAGTCTAGGTAGACTAGAGAAAATTCATAGACATATTTTATAAAAGGTACTCTTACGCTCTTATCACAATCCATACATCCATCCACTGTGTCAAGCACATTAGTACATACATTGCCATCATCACTTTCAAAACATTGTCTTTCTACTTGAGACCTTGATATCAGGTCATTTCCCCCTCCCACAGGCTCCCTCCCTCATGAACCTTGAGAATTTACATATATTTTTCATGCCTTACACAGACTGCTGTCTTCCTTCACCCATTTTTCTGTTGTCTGTCCCCTTGGGATGGGGTTATATGTAGATCATTGTGGTCAGTTCCCCCTATCTCCCCCATCTTCCCTTTAACCCTCCTGGTATTGCTACTCTCATTATTGGTCCTGAGGAGTTTATCTGTCCTGGATTCTTTGTGGAATACTCTTATATGTACCATTGTACATGCTCTGGTTCTAGCCAGATTTTTAAAATCATTTTGTTGGGGGCTCATACAATTCATATCACTATCTATACATACATCAATTGTGTCAAGCACATATGTACATTTGTTGCCATCATCATTCTCAAAACATTTGCCTTCCACTTGAGCCCTTAATATCAGCTGCTCATTTTCCCCTCCCTCCCTCCCCCCTACCTCATGAACCCTTCATAATTCATAAATTATTATTGTTTTGTCATATGTTACACTGTATGATGTCTCCCCCGCCCTCTTCAATGCTGTCCCTCCCCCAGGGAGGAGGCTATATGTAGATTCTTATAATCAGTTCCCCCTTTCTTTCCCATGTTCCCTCCACCCTCCAGGCATCGCCACTCCCACACTGGTCTTGGAGGAGTCATCTGTCCTAGATTCCCTGTGTTTCCAGTTGCTATCTGTACCAATATGCATCCTCTGGTCTAGCCAGATTTGTAAGGTAGAATTGGGATCATGATAGTGGGGGTGGGGAAGTATTTAAGAACCAGAGGAAGGTTATGTTTGTTCATTGCTACCCTGCACCCTGACTGGCTCATCTCCTCTCCACAACCCTTCAGTAAGGGGATGGATGTCCGGTTGGCTGCCGATGGGCTTTGAGTCTCCACTCTGCACTCACACATTTACAATAATATGATTTTTTTGTTCCTTGATGCTTGATACCTGGTCCCTTAGACAGCTCGTGCTCACACAGGCTGGTGTGTTTCTTCCATGGGGGCTTTGTTGCTTCTAAACTAGATGGCCACTTGTTTATCTTTGAGCCTCCAAGACGCCAGACATCTAGCCAGATTTTTAAGGAAGAATTGGGTTCATGATAGTGGGGGTAAGGAAGCATTAAAGAACTAAAGGAAAGTTATATGTTTTGTCAGTGCTATACTGCACCCTGACTGGCTCATCTCTTACTTGTGATACTTGTGTAAGGGAGTGTCCAATTTTCTACAGATAGGCTTTGGGTCTCCACCCTGCACTCCCCTTCATTCACAATAATATGATGCCTGATACCTGAGCGCATTGATACCTCATGATCACATAGGTTCGTGTGCTTCTTCCATGTGGGCTTTGTTGTTTCTCAGCTAGATGGCTGCTTGTTTATGTTCAGGCCTTTAAGACCCCAGAAGCTATATCTTTTGATAGCTGGGCACCATCAACTTTATTTTTTAAACACATTTGCTTATGCACCCATTTTGTCTTTAGTGATCTGTCGGGAAGGTGAGCATCATAGAATGCCGGGTTATTAGAATAAAGTACTCTTGCATTGAGGGAGTACTTGAGTAGAGGCCCAATGTCGGTATGCTACCTTAATACTTAACATATAAATAGATGTACATAGATCTATTTCCCTATTGTTATACATAGATATAATTACATATGTACAAACCTATATGTAGACTTCTATAAATGTCCTTTGCCTCCCAGTTCTTTCCTCTGTTTCCTTTTACTTTCCTGTTATCCAGGAAAGTATCATGTCTGACCTTCATATGGGTTTCAGTAATTCCTCACAGTTATATTGCCTTTGAACAAGCCCCGCCAGGGATCCTTTGCCCTCATCATCATCAATTTTAGACCACATGTTGTTCCCTTGCCCCTGGGTTTGTTGACACCCCTCTTCCTTTCCCCCACCTTTCCCTCTTCTGTGTCCCTTGGGAACTGTTGGTCCTTTTGTTTTCCTCTCTGATTTATCCTGTCTATCTTATCTAGATAGATATGCAGAGACAATAATAAGCACAAAATCAAGACAGAGATAAACAAAACAACAACAAAAACCAACAACAAGGAAAGAAAAACCTATAACTTTTTGACTTTCTGGAGTGTGTTGTGGTTGAGTCTGATGGGGTGCCATGCCCTGACCCCAAAGTCTGTTTTTGGCATTCCCCAGGGACTTCAGCAATCACATGTTTATCTTTTTCATTTGTTGTTTTGCTGTGTGTGGTCCATTCAATTTCAGCTCTTGGTGATTGTGCACGACAGGGTAAAAGTCTGTCGTGTTGGCCATTGCTGTGGTTACCTGTGCTCTCCTCTTCACGGGAGCACGTTGTCAGGTCTCTTCTGCAGAGTGTCTGGAGGTTCAAACTGCCCGCCTTTCATGTAGCAGCCACCTGTGTAACGGTTGTGCTTCCAATCTCCTTTCTTTAGATCACACGCCCAAGGATGTCTCACCTTTGAGCATATTCTCCTCGTGTGACTGTGCCTTCAGTTTTCTGTGTACATCTTACTGAAATAGAAGTGTGGGATTAGCAGCATCACAGCCATGTCATGCTAATCTTTTCTATTTACAATCACCTTTCCCAATTGAAAGGAACTCTACCAAACTTCTCTTTATGTACAAATGATACAATTTCTGAATTCCAGTGGAATATGGAACCCTTTATTTAACAGGAATTCTCACCTGTGAGTGTTTTCTATTGTAATCATAGAGAAACATTTTAATGAATTATGCATGATAGATTTAGGAAATGCCCTTACCACCTCTGTATGTTACCAGTCACTGGCATCAAGAGATTTCCTAATGTTAAGTAAACTGACTGCCAATTATTGGTCGACTTCATAATTTTTGAGCAGTTATCCAATCATTAAATTACTCAGGAACTATGAAGAACACAGCTGAGATGAAGGTAGATCTGTGTATTATTACACAGATTACTGTGTACTATTACTGTGTAGACAAATAACCTAAATGTTGCTCTCAGAAGTTCAAGTTCTTCTCTAAACTGGGATGGGTGGACACTCACTAGAGTTAGAACATATATGCTGTTATCACACTTTTCTGAGTGTACCATTTCTCTAAATATCTGTCTTAAGAGAATTGTCCATTTCAAAGCTGCAAAGCCTTTAGTTTATGAAAGAGTTTCTTTACAGGGAATCCAGGACAGATGAACACCTCAGGTCCAGTGATGACAGTGGCGATACTGGGAGAGTGGAGGGAATGTGGGGTAGGAAGGGGGAACTGATTACAAGGATCTACATATAACCTCCTCTCTGGAGGTCAGTCAACAGAAAAGTGGGTGAAGGGAGACATTGGACAGTGTAAGATATGACAAAATAATAATGATTTGTAAATCATCATGGTTCATGAGGGAGGGGGAACAGTAGGGAGAGGAAAAATGAGGAGCTGATGCCAGGGACTCAAGTGGAAAGCAGATGTTTTGAGAATGATGATGGCAACAAATATGCAAATGTGCTTGACACAATGGATATATGTATGGGTTGTGATAAGCATTGTATGAGCCCCAATAAAATGATTTTTTTAAATATCATTTTATTTGGGGATGTTACAACTCTTATTATAATCTATACATCGATTGTATCATGCATATTTATACATATTCTTTTTTAGACATATACTTTCTATTGAGCCCTTGGTATCAGCTCCTCTTTTCTTCCCTCCCTCCCCCCTCGTGGCCCCTTGACAATTATAAATTATTATTATTTTCATATCTCACACCGACCACTGTCTCCCTTCCCCTCTGGCTTTGGTTGTTCTTCCCCCTGGAGGGGGTTGTGTGGTTGTATGCCAATCGGTGCATTGGGTTCCCCTTCCTCCCCTCTCCCCTTCCCCCTACCTTCTGGAATCATTTAACCATTCCTGTTCTTGGATTCCGTGTGTTGTGAGCTATATCTCTTGTCCATATCTATGTGCATGTTCCTGTTCAGTCCAGAGTGGGGAGCAGCATGGGGGACATTACAGTGGGAAATGAGGAAGCCTCAGAAAGGGTGTCTTATGTTGAGCAAATAAATAGAATATTGACTTGATGCTGTGCCCTGGACATTATCTTAAATGGAATTTGGAAATGCAAGAATTACAGATTAGTGCTTTCCAAGCCATTTTGTATCTTGAACCACAAAAGTGATCAAGGTGTCCAGGTGTCCATGTAAAGTTTTTGAGAGATTTATATAAAAGAGCAGGTGACAAAGGTGAGTTTTAAATAGCAAACTATACTTTTGACCACACAAAAGTTACTAAGCCAACAAAGAAATGCAAATTAGTTATTGTGGCAGTTCACCCTTGATGTTTAACAAACACTCCCATACATAGCTTTATAACATCCATTTATTTAATTCTAAATTCTAGCTCCACAGCTTTCCAGAGGTCAGTGAGGTGAGCAGGCTTCAGATGGGTTGTTCTTCTGGTTTTAACTGGATTTGGTCATTCATCTTCACTCAGTCCCCAGTTCTTCCTGGGAACGAGTCTCATCTCAGCTAGGAGACATCACCCACGCTCCTCCCCGCTCTCATCCTCCAGCAGGATAGCTAGTCTGGGTCAGACAGAAGTTTGGCAGTACCGCCAGAATCATTAAAACCTGAAAGGTATGCAGAATATCACTTCTTTTTTTTAAAACAGTTTTATTGGCACTTCATCCACATATTGTACATTCAACCACATCAGGAAGAATTTTACAATCTTTACCACACGTAATTTTAGAACATTTATACTTTCCCCATACTCATTGTTAACTGTGTATTTATTTTTAATTTAAGAAAATATACACAATAAAACATTCACTAATTTAACAATTTCTACATGTATAATTCAGCACCATTGATTACACTCTCCGCATTCCTTCTCCAAATTGTTCCACCACCCCTAAAATAAACTCTGTGTCCCCTAAGAAAAGAGTCTTCCTCTTTCACTGATGGTAACCACAGGTAAAGCTTGGTTTCTTTTCTTTTCTTTTCTTTCTAGTAGTAGTGGCTTTTCTGGATACTAGAGCCCTGGGCCTCGATGCTAATCTATTCAACTGGGAGCATCAAAATGCGATGCAGTCAAGTTCTGAATCAATGTTTCCCATAAGAAATAACGGAAAATGGACTCATCCATTCTCCACCACCGAGTTTTTGCCCTAACCTTGCCTTTTTATACAAAGCATTACCCATAAGTTTCAAAGTAGATGACTTCAGAGTTAAAAAATATAATTTAAATAAGAAACACAACATTTAAAAAGTTTTTAACAACTATAGGATGGCCCATACCTTGACATTGTTGAGGATCTGGATCTGTGGACATGGATGTGGAGAGGAGGGATGGAGAGAGAGTCACTGTTTGCAAGGGGAATCCTCTTCCAAAAAATTAACTGGCAGCTGCTTTTCAGGTTTTTTTTTTTTCTCCCCTTCTTTGCCATTTTTCACTAGGACCTAGCTGGCTTTCTCTAAAAATAAATATGCCTAATGTGGTCTGCTGTTGGCGTTTCCTTAACTGTTTTCTACAAGAGTTTACTAAATTTTCATCAACAATATCAATAACACGGTTAGCCAGTTCCTTATCATGATGATTCTTCAGAAAACTCTCTTAGGATCCATTTTTTTCATCTCAAAGCAGTACAAAAAGCCACGAAAACCAAGAAACTTATAGCAAAATGCTTGTAGCCCTGCAGCAAAATGTTTAAACAATGCGTACTAATAACGCCAACCAAGACCATGGAAACACGAACTGCTTTTGTTTACCAAAATCACATTCACTGGTCAGATTCCAATGTTTTGTTGGAACTCCATGCAAAATTTCCTGGACATTTCACCTCAAAATCTGGTGATGTCGAGTACTGGTACGGTAAGAGTTGTTAATACCTCATTAAAATCCCCTCTAATGCTCCCTCCCCCGCTGCCACGTCCACAGAGTGCTCCCCAACTCTTCTCCCACCCCCTGTCCGGTAAACTATCACATCAGTGTTTGTCTCTATACATCTACTCCTTTGCTCCCTAAACTGGGAGGCCTTACAGAAACAATGAAATATTTTTTAATGAAATGGGAAGAAGCAAACAATAATAGGATAAAAATAAAGAGTAAGAAAGAAAAGACTACCAACAATATTTCAAAAGCCAAGAGAAGAACTTTCTGTTGTGGAATGACCAGGAAATGTTTGAGCATGGAGCAAATTCAGGTTGCATGAAGAGAGGTCAATTGACTAGACGTCATATTGTATTATACCATGGCTGGATCCACCGTAATCGAGTTTACTAAAGGTTGTGTCTGATAGCAAAGCTTGCCTGTGTCTCGCCTGTGACCTGAGGGGATCCACCAGAGGCCCAATATGGCAGACCCGCTACAGATAGCTTTTGGGTTACCACCATCCTGCATTGCCTTCTACAAACTAGGAGTTTAAAACTGAAGCACTGATGCTTTTGCCTTCATCAGATCTGGATTTTGTTATTGGCATCTTTGGATCACACAGACTGGTGTGCATCTTCCCTGCGTACTTAGGTGATGCCTCATTTAAATGGCTGCTAGTTTGAGTGTAAGTCCTGAAGTCGCCAGACACTGTTCCAATTGATAGCCGGGCCCCATCTGCTTTCTTCAAGGCACTTGGATGCAGCACTCTTATCCTCAGTGATCTCTTCTTGATGGTGAGCCTCCACCCAAGCCATTTTATAAACACTATCTGTTTTGGGTGTAAGGCCTGGATTAGGTGGGGCCAGACTCCATTTCCTATCCCTGGGAGATGATTACCCTGGTGTACTTTGGCAGTCACATGATGGCCAAAATCAGAGAACAAAACCAGAATCAACAAAAACAACAAACCAAACGAAATAAAACATGTAAAAAGAACCTAGCAAAACAAAAAGTAAAACAAATGAAAGAGAAAAACCTTGTCACTCATCGCCTTAGGGTATAAGGTGAGATAATATCATTTCCACCACATTCCGTGGGGCCCAGCATGTCACAAGGCCAGATCAGATTCAAAGAGAAGAGAAGTCAGATTAAGTGTGGAAGGGAAAAGGCTCCAAATCCCAGAGCAATATTGTGACAAAAAGGAAAACTGAAGGATCATGGCCATATCTTGCACGCTACCAAAGTTAGACAATAAGGAGGAGTGTGAAATGGGATCCTCAGAAGACAAAAAATAAATAAATAAAATTCCCTTGCCACTAAGTCATTTCTAGCACATAGGGACCCTATCAGGCAGAGTGGAACTGATGCATAAGGTTTTTAAAGCTGGGGTATTTAGTTAAGGAGACCATCAACTGAGTTCAAACGACTTTCTGTTAGCAGCTAGGTGCTTAAGCACTGCGACACCAGGGCTCCTGCAGTGGGAATAATACACCTAATCATGTGGAGCCCTGTGAGTCTATACAGGGGCACGCTTCTCCTCAATATCACGTCTAAGATTCCCGTTTACGCCAACACTGGTTTATCTACACACAATGTGTTACACGCAGCTCTTCAGTGAGTGGAGGTCTTCGCTCTTCTCTTCTGCTAACACGTCTGTCCAGTCTCCCTAGGGTGCCTTCAAAATAAAGGTCCCGTTAAAGTGGTGGCTTCCAAGGAGATATGCTGAGCTAGTTAAGTTCAAGGCAAAGTGGCCAGCTCAGATGGCTACGGCGACTACTTGGGGGGATCCCGAAGGGAAATCTCAGTGTAATTTCCCAAGGACAATCATGAGGGATACTTAGGACATTTTATGAAAATTGAAAACTCTTTTGGTCAGGACAAGTCCCTAAAAGCTGTGCTGAGGGGTTTTGTCCATCACAAAAAATCCACCTGCTCATTCTTCTAGGGAAACCAGGGCTGCCCAAGAATTTCATTGAGACGCTTAGCTACATCCCCCCTCTTGTACTTTTGAACTTCTTTTGGTTCCCCAACACAAATAACCTTAAATATATATTTATATATGTAAATACATAGGTATATAAATGAACGCTGCCCTTTTGATGTGGCATAAATTGAAGAGTGATGATTATTTGAGGACGGGGAGATGAAAACACCTTTTGACAAACATGTAGTCATAGATGGAGGATATTCTAAGAAATCATCCCTTCAAATTTTTATATTTATATTTTTAATGGTTTCTATTATTTTGGTAGCAATACTTTTTGACTCGTTCCCATGCACGAAAGGTGGTGGTGAAGGAGTATCGATATACACGGACAGGAAGCACGTCCACACTGAAGAGCCATGAGATATTCCTAAGCCAAAGAGGAGCCTTTAGCCATGCCACCTGTGTCCTCTTCCCTGCACTCCCTTCTTTTGCCCAACATGCAGTGTTTCCATTTTTTTCTTGGCTTTTCTTTACTCTCCTCTTTATTTACTCCCTGACTCCCAGATCTACTGTATTCTTTCTCTCAGTGATTTTTATACTTCCCCAGTCTCTCCTAGACTGCTTAGAGTCTATTCCAGAATCTGGCAGAAACCAAGTCAATGAAGAAAACACTCAGTCATTTGGCAACATGAAGGGGTAATTAGATGCCAGCTTTTAAAGCCGTTGAGGACACCGAGACTCCAAGTACTGGAAATCTTACTGAAACTGCAGACCAAAAAGAGGGAGAGGAACTACCCAGAGTTTGGCCCCATCACGATGTTTGTTTGTTAACTTTCTCTCCTTCTTTCTTCCCTATTGTCTACTGTAGGCAATAGGAAGAGGGCCAAGGGGGCTTCCATAGTCTTATCGGAGATATTATGTGTAAAAGGGAGAAGAGATCAATGGGGATCTCACAGAGTTCCTCGAATATCCTGAAAGCTTCTCCTAGTCCTTTGAGAATAGGGCTAGGCGAAAATGATCCCCAAAGCAGAACAGTGCTCCTTGGATCCAGGTGACCGTGTGGAGGGAGCTTCCCAGTTCCACCGATAACCTGCAGTGCAGTTTGTCTCTGAGTGGTTTCTGTCAGCGGACGGTAATTGGAAGCACAAAAGTAGCATTCATTTTATTCTGTGCAAGACTGGATATTGTAGTTGGGCTATTATTCAAACCTCAGTTTTCTGTTTTTTTATTGTTATTCTCTTAATACAGACTTTGCCCCTTTCCCATGCCAGGGCTGCTACTCCACCGAGGGCTCTTCAGACATCATTAAACACAGGGAGCGAACATAACACAGCAGAAACATGGGATTGAATAACAACCTTGAAATTCAAACGGACATCATGTATTATTGTTTGCATTATATACTAAACAGTTATTAGGAACAATTAGCAATTAAAGACTCTTAGGTGCCGTTATATGGTTTTCTACAATATATCCTGAATAGCAGGATAAGTGCTTTGGCTTCGAGCCAATCATCAAAAAGCCCGCAGAAAACTCTAATCTAAAATGCAAGCTCCTTTATGGCTATTGAATGAAGCATGTTAATCAAGCAAAGCCACACTCAAAATGTGGAGACTTCAGGCATATGAAACAAAGTCCCATTCCTCCCCCTGAAAGTCCATGTAAACCCAAAGAAAAAGAGCCAAATTTGTATTTCTATGCTCTACTTCCATTAAAAACAGACACAAAATACATATAGATGAAGATGATACTAAGATATTCTTAAAAGAGTATATACCCTGACTCCAAAACAGAATTTAATGTAATTTTTTCCCTCTGGTTCTTAGCACTCCAAAATAATCCTTGGCATTTATCATAATAATCTTGTGTCCATAAATAATCTCTCTGAAGCATCAAAACAATCAAATCCAAACGACTAATTTATAATCAAGCACATGTAATGGTAAGTGTAGTTTACACATATTAGACCTCTTGAAAATTAAATAATGCATACTGATTTTTAGTTTTATCACAATACTCATCTAGTACAAAGGTCATTGTTCCAGTTGCCTTTTACAGACTGGGCTGATTTCTCATAAGCGGTGCTTATTTTACTAATAAATGAAAATGTTGGCTTCCATTCATTCACTCTAACGCCTCCATAAATATTATTTTTTTTTCCAAATCAGAAATGGATAATGGAGTAAGATGACCTCATTCTATGGTCAGCACACTTCAAAAGAGTGCACAGTATGGCAAAAAATAGAAATATTTAATAAAGAGTGTTTAGGAAAAAACCTCAATGGACTGCTGACCTATTTTACTTATGTGTGTAAATAAATACAAGATGGATGTCAATTAGAAGGTTTGCATCCTTTTAAATTCCAGATGTGTCAGTAAAAGTATTGGTGATAACTGAAAAGTCTCTAAGATTGCGAATACATTTGTGTGTAACCTAAACCCTTCGAACTCTGCAGAGCCTCAAGTTGCCTCAGAGGGAGAGAAACATGGCCATATGTGGATGGAAGCAAAGGATTCTAGTTTTTAATTTTCTAAGTCGGAATGAGCAGCATAGACAGTATCTATTTCAAAGTTTTAAAAGAATCAAATAGTGTGCAAACAGATACTTTAAAATGTGCTGTAGATTTGTAACTATGCAAAATTAGAGATAAAGTTTCCAAAAACAAACTTTCTTTTTCTGGCATAAAAAATTGATAACAGCAGATGTTCAATAGCAAAATACATCACAGAAAATAGTTAACCAGATTCCAGGTATTATGTGCAGATTACAATTTTACATTTAAGATAGCAAGTGGCATTAAATAAATTTCAGCAGTCTTTTGAAATAGGAGCTAAATCATTTTAAAAATCTCTGTTTTGGGTATGTCAAACCTGAACCCTAGCCCTCTGTATCGAGTCTATTCCAACTCACAGTGACCCTGGGTAGTGGTTGAGAACTGTGCATCGTTCCAGGAGCAGACAGTCTCATCTTTCTACTGCCAGTCAGGGCTTGTGCATCTGTCTGTAGACTTGCTGTCTGCACATGGGCACTGGATTCACGAGATGGGCTCATCATGAGCCATGGGTTTCTTTCCATGTGCTTGGGTTGTCTCTGACCTCAGGAACTGGTGACTTCCTGCATCTGTTCTACTCATTCAAATAGACTGAAGAATAATCTCCCTCCCTTGTAATACCTTTTTTTTTACACACCGTCTGAATATGAGTGCTTCAAAGTAGAAATTTTCAGACACCTGAGTCTTTAGTTGTTGCTAGTGATATGCACTTCCAGTAGATGGAGCTATGGCTCAGTCTGAATTCTCACATCTTTTCTGGCTTGCTTAGGGAGAGGAATCATCTAATTTTCAGATTTTCTTTTAGCCAGTTTAAAAATTGACATGTGCTTGTTGTCATTGATTGGTAAAATTAAAATCGTGTCTAGGGCATAGATATATAGAATAAACACAAAATATAAAACCTTTCACACACTATATTGATGTATAAGAGATTGGAGGAGGCTGAAACAAAAAAGTTCTCTTGCATAGACCTCGTTATTTATGACATCGCTTCAAAAAGGAGGGAGAGGTTATTTTGCAAAGTGAATGAAAGGACAAAATCAATCTAAGTTTCAGTTGTTGATTGTTTGCTTGTTTGTTTTCAAGTGAAGCCAGTTCACTCCAAATTCTGGCAAGGAAATGTCCATAGAATTATTAGCATTATGAAAATAGTACTACGTTAGATTTTTCTTCTGCCTGGCCTGAGCTAATTTAGGTAAATGTCTCCCATGCCAGCTGACTGTCTTTTTTAACCACTGGTAGAGTGGGAAAGAAAGAATATTGTACTGCTGGTGAGTTTGAGGTGGATGCTCCTGCCCCATTATACACTTCCTGTATAGAGGAAACAATATATTTGTGACTTCTCAAAGACAGCGATAGAGTTCAATTTCCAGTTCTACAGGGCAATTGTCCAATCATGGGAACCTGTTCTCTTTGGAGGGAAACTACTCTGGCTGTGAGACTCTGGGCATGAAAACGGTGCATCCTGACAGCCAAATGTGTTCGCACTGTCATGTAGCACGAGTTTCCAAAATAAAGACAGTAACAACCAGAGCCATAATGACTGCATTCTCAATAGATTTCATAGTTATAGAATGAACCCACAAGTTTGACATTCTCTGAGGCTTACACGACCATCCTAGCATGTGAGACTGGTTTTATAATGTGTTGCATGTACAGGCAGCGTTCACAGAGGTAACTGAGGTAACACTGTTCAAAGTGGGGGAGCTTGGGTTCTGATCTACATCTTCTCATTCCTAATGTCTAGGCACTGCTGTTCTGGGCAGTGAGTTTTCTTCCCTCACTGCTTTCTTTCAGGGGGGTGTGCAAGAATGGAACCTCGGCTGCTTCCTGAAAGGCACTTGATGAACATCATCCTTTGTAGCAGGCGTGTCCAAAGATACCCATTGTGAAAGGTTCTCTTTGAGTTTGGAGCCATCTATATTTTACTGCTCTAGAAATTGCCAAAAAGATCATCAGAAACTCTTTCTCTCTGAGGTCACGGTTTCCTTACATTTTAAGGTATGCATGATCATGTTTGGGGTTTGTGTCTTCTCTTTGATACCACGTTTCAAAATCACTTCAAAATTCTTGATTTCTTACTTTAGTTAAAACAATAAAAGTAATAGTATCAATTCAATTTAAATTATTATTATTATTACTTACTAATACCAAGATGCTATTTGTCTTTAAATTACAGGTATCAACATATATTTTTATAATGTTTAGAAATGTTTTCATTGTCCTCCCTAATTTGAAGCAGCTCTAGCTAGAAGCCATCTGGCTTGGTGCAAAATATTCACAATGCAAGCATTGTCTTCCATGTACTCTGAGAAAACCTGGGCTTTGAACTCACAGCTGGGTTTGAATTCTGGCTCTTTCTCTTTTCCATTGTATAATTTCCATAAATGATTTTTATCTTCTCTGAGCCTTGGTTTCTTCAAGCATAAAAGAGGGAAGTGGTTGGCCTCACAGGGCTAGGGTACGAAGATTGAATAACACATCCCATGCCATTTTATGCCATTAGTGTTTGGAAGGACTATTTCTACCACAAGGCACAGGTTCTCCATGCTTCTTCATGGCCTTTCCCCCCCCAACAAATCTGTAAATGTCTCCTGCTCTGCCGTTTGTGTGGGTGTACCCGGGCCTTTGAAGTTGGGCCTGAATTCACTCAAAGATGCAGGTGATTTTCTTTGTCAAAGAAACAAGAATTGACTGACTTTCTGCAGGATGTAAGATTTATTTTGCTTGTATATATTTGGTCAGGGAGGATGCAAGCAGAACTTCCAGAAGACTAAAGGGGCATAAAACAGAATGAGAGTACAAGAAGCCCTCAAAGAGACCGGCTAACAATCTGGGTCGTGTTAGGCCAGGGGGCAGGGCTGGGGGTTCTGAAGAAAAAGCTTTTTCTTCAGAACCTGCCTGCATATCATTGCCACCACAGAAAATTGGCTCTGAAACAACCCTTCTGTGTTAGCTTTACCTGCATGTTTTCAGTTGTCACCGGCACACTCAGGGGACCCAAGCAGAAAGCTCTTTCCCAGGACTGGCAAGTCTGCAGGGGTCTGAGAGTAGGGATCTGCCAACACAACATTAAACTAAGAAGGAAGGCACATTAACAAAGACTTTTTTCTTTTAATAAACGTAAAAAAAGGCTTTCCCGCCAGGCACGGCTTTTTCCAAGTGTTACCACTAGCACTTCTTAAAATTCTCAAAAAGTAAAATATGAGAGAAAAGAAAATGTGGCATTCCACTTTCTTGCATGCTTTTCTTCTGGGTGGTCTTATATGCTAAGTATTCTAATAACTTATTCTGTTTATTTTCACCTATAAGTTCCAGATTTAAGTTAGCGAAGGTGTCAGGGTACTACACATAGCGTTATGTCTTCAATGATAAATTTTAGAACTTTGGAGTGAATGGAATGCAGGAGAAGCTAGAGGCTGGGGGCATACTTGTAGAAGCACCCCGTTAAGGACAGAGAAATTAGTTAAAAATAAAATAATGGAAAACTGCAACTTGCTAATTCAGCTTTGTCTCTGGCAGCTTATTTTACTTGTTCATTTTAATGGTCGCTTTTTAAAAAAGGTTTTTTTAGAAAAGAATCATGGCTCTCTGCTCTGAATCTCGTATCCTGATAAAGGAAGTCTGTGGACTCACATTAAGATAGGTAAGAAGATCGTGAACGACGTGTCATTTAAGGAGGTGAAGCGTAGCAATTTACATTGCTTCTCTCTGACTGCGTAGCTTTGCTTCTCATTTCTTATTCATGAGGGCTTGTAAGGTGTTCACACAACCGCAGTGGCAAAGAGATGGGCTTGGAAAGGGTTTTGCCAATAGTTTGAATCTCTGAGCCTTACAAGCACTGTGCCTTGGGTGTCTTGTGTTTGAGAAAGAACTATAGAGAAAGAACTATAGAGAACCTCCCCATTCTGTAGGGAGCTTAGCAGCAAGATAGGTAAACACACTATTAATCATACTATTATTTAAGCACACGCAGAGTCATTGCTCAATTATCACTGCTAATGAAGAGGAGCAATAGTGGGGGCAATACAAAATGGCAGCGAGAATAATTTATATGCGAGTCAAAATGACTTTTTGTACTTACATTTGAATATAATCGTGTCTCATATTCTGGGGCTCCTAGCTGAGTTCGCAGCAGGCAGGCGAGATCCCGCAGACGAGCTCGCTCATTGTTCCCTGGCAGAAGCAAAGGAAGCAGGCGGGTGGAAGCCCATACACACTGCTCAGCAACCAGGGCTCAGACTCCCAAGGCAATGGCTGGGCAAGAATCTCTCTGCTTTCTAATGCATTGAGGGGGAGCAGTTGGGGTGATAAAAATATTTGATCTGCCTGATATTTGGTGTGTCTGTAACTAGAAGTGTTGAACTAAAGTATAACGATCTGCAGCAGGAAAACATTTTAATGAGAGTAAAAAAATGGACGAGAAATCAGAGAAATAGCTTTGGCTAGTACAGTGAGGTAGCCACGCCATGAAAAATAGACTGTGCTCCTTTTTTTACCTGAACCCAGGTTCAGAGACATAACCTATTTCAGCAGTGCCTGCCACTTACTAGGATGAAATCTATGAACTTTTACGCTTCTTCGAGCTGTTGTGTTTGCTGCTTTTTGCTTATCTGTTGTGCTGTACCTACTGATTCCCAGGGAAGCAGAGCATAGTGCTTGAAGGCGACTTAGAACACTAGGGATCAGTGTACGGTGTGCAGGAGCTCTGTGATGGGAATGGAGGCTCAGAGGTCTAACAATTTCACTGTAACCAGAAGAAAATGCAAGTGCTGAGAACATTTCATTGTAGGGCGAGTGAGAGACGGAAAGGGGGGGAAGCCTATGTTTGTTTCTATGCTGATTATTAAACAAATACCTCTATTTACATTGGAGGATGATTCTAATTCACAATAACTTTATAGGACAGAGTAGAACTTCTCTTTGGGGCTTAAATCTACATCTACAGTCTTCTAAAGGTAGTGGATTCATCTCTTTAATCCTTCCCTACAGCAAAAGTTCTCTTTAAAGTATTCAGAAATGGATATGTCACTTTGGAGATGCACCTGACTAGGGTGCACCTGACCAAAGCGATGGTATTTTCAGTCACCTCATATGCATGAGAAAACTGGGCAGTGAATAAAGAACCCTAAAGAATGAATGTCTCTGAACTAAATACACCCAAAAGTGCCAGAAATGAACAAGCCTGTACCGGCAAAAGTACAGTCAGAATGCTCCTGATAAGCGAGGATGGTGACACTTCAGCTCACAGAGGTTGAGCATATTATCAGAAGGGACCAGTCCCTGAGAAAGGACATCATGTTTGAAAACATAGAGGGTGGGTGTGGAAGAGGAAGATGCTCAACAGAATGGGTTGGCACAGTGTCGACACAAATGGACCCGAATGCTGGCACTATCGTGATGATGGGGCAAGAGCAGACCAAGTTCCTTCTCTCGTAAGCAGATTCACTACGAAGGAGTCCGTGTTTTTCCACTCACGCCACATCCAGATGGCCATTATGGCATCCGGCAGGGACTCAAGTCATGCTGCTTTTCAGTGCCCTTTACCTTGTGCGAATGAACAAATAACGGAAGGAGTCAGGTCAGGGGAGTATGGTGGAGGAGGTAAGGTTCCCAGGGAACCTAGTACGTCCCTTGCTACTCTTGAAAAATTCTCAGGTGCATAATAGTGACAGAAACCAATTTTCTTCGCACAACTTTCTGGCCTTTTTTTCTGACCACTGGAGTTTTACTTGACATTTCTGTGATCATCCTATATCCTCCAAGAAACTCTATCGAGATCACCTCTCTGTGATAGCAAAAGCTGTCCCCAACATCTTCTGAGTGAACTTCTCTGCCCTACATTTTCCTGGTGCAGGAGATCTCTCAAGAAGACACTCTTTTGATTGGATTACACTCTAATGCGAACAAGTCAAATGTGTCACTCAAAGGACCCGTCTGCTTCCGCCCACTAATTACAGAGATTTTTTAACATGTTGTGCTTGGAATAAACACATGCATATATGAACTGGGACCCTAGAAGCAATGCTTGTTGTTGCTTAGCTTTGTGTGTGTATACATCTGTTTCTATCTCTTTATATATAAAGATGTATGATTTTATATACATATGCATTTATATATATTCCTTATATGTTCACTGACAATCCATTTCTTCTTTTTCTTATTCTATTTTAAACTCTGTACCTTTTCCCCTGAAGTTATTATTGCAAAATGCTTTATCTTAAAAATCATCATCATATGATGGTTAAACGCTATATAGATTAGGAAGATTCCAAACTCTCCCAGATGTGGTCGAAAGCTTGCTTACTAAGAGATAAAATTACTGAGTGAAGAAGAAGGAACAAGGGTAAAGCGTATACATTGTGTTAACAGTCACACAAGGAAGCTGTGTACAGGCAAAAAGAAAATGTTAAGTACTTGTACACTCCCGGCGCAATTGTTAGAATTGAAGCCTGGGGCTGGGAAGAGCACATGTGCTTTCAAGATATTTATATCTAATGGGGGCAACAACACTCATGTGATTAATATAGTATTTTTTTTTCTTTGCTGTGAGCGGCTAGCAAAGATGTAATACGCTTGTAAATCAGGTAAGCTGAAGGTTTGACTATTCAGGAAAAGAACCTTGACCTGTCGCATGGTTGCCTACTCTCCATACTCGATAAGTCTCTTACATGTTTTAACATTTGAAATATGTATTGAACTGAAAGCAAGGGTGTTTATTGCTATAAAGGTAGCAAAGGACTATTCGTCTCAAGGAAAAGCGTAGAGCAGACTGATCACATGATAATGAGATACCCAGGCTTTCTGTGCCACAATCCTTTTTCTTTCTATTTCCAAACTACCCAGCGAAGAAAACACAGCGGAACAGTTCTTACATTCGTCTCTACACGTGGGAGAAAGTGGAACTCTGGTGATTTGCTGGTTCTCAAAAGAAAAGTGAAGGCTTCAAGTAGAGTTGGATCTAGCAGCTGAAACATAGATATACATATATTGCCAGGGATGTCTCTGCACGCAATCTGCTTTTCTTTCCATTGCATTTATTTCAGGCACTCGCATGGTGAAAAATTGAACATCGGAGTTGCAGTTTTACAAAACAAAAACAAACAGCAAAGCAGATGCCAATTTCAGTAGTTCCACTGATGTCACCGGAATTGACAGTGATGCGGACTGACCCGGCCTGTGTCACAAGCATAGCCTAGGTCAATTTCTGAAGCCAAGGGAAATGGATCTGGAGGCCTGGGCCCTATCTTAAAATGGGCACACTCTGTCCCCCACGTAGAGCAGAGGTATTTCTAAGTTAGAGACATGATTGTCGAGCAGACATAATGGCAAATGTCTACGACAGTCACCTTCAGAGTAAGCACTTAATAAATATTCATTAAACTCAAGTTTCCAGATTTCCTAATTATCTTTGCAGCAAAGTACCAGGAAGATATTTTATCTTAGAGACAGCCACTGTGAAAAATTCAGCCACAGATGCGTGTTGCATTTGGGGGGATGGGGGGACGGGGACATGCAATTTTCTTTTCTTTATTTCCTTTGGGGTTCTTACAGCTCTTATCACAGTCCATACATATACCTATTGTGTCAAGCACACTTGTGCATGTGTTTCCATCATTTTCAAAATATTTTCTCTCTACTTGAGCCCTTGGTATCAGTTCCTCATTTTTACTCTCTACCCAACCCTCCCTCATGAAACCCTTGAGAATTTTTTTTTTTCCATTTCTTACACTGACCACTTTCTCCCTTCACCCACTCTTCTGTTGTCCAACCTCCTGGGAGGGCTCTATATGCCAGTCATGGTGATTGGTTCCCCCTTACTCACTCAACCTTCCCTAACCCTCCTGGTATCACTACTCTCACTATTGGTCTTTAGGGCTTTATCTGTCCTGGGTTCCCTGTGTTGCAAACTCTTATCTGTACCAGTGTACATGCTATGGGCCAGCTGGATTTGTTAGGTAGAATTGGGATCATGATAGTGGGGTGTGGGGGGAATTAAAGATTAGAGGAAAGTTGTGTATTTCATCAGTGCTATAGTGTACCATGACTGGCTCGTCTCTTCCTTGTGACCCTTCTATAAGGGGATGTCCAATTGTCTACAGATGGGCTTTGGGTCTCACCCTCTGCCCTCCATCTCATTCACATCGATATGTTTTTTATTGTTTTTTTGTTTCTGGGTCTTTGATGCCTGCTACCTGGTTCCATGGACACCTCATCACACAGGCTGGTGTGCTTCTTCCATTTGGGCTTTTTTGATTCTCAGCTAGATGCCCACTTGTTTATTTTCAAGCCTTTAAGATGCCAGACATTATATCTTTTGATAGCTGGGCACCATCAGCTTTCTTTAACACATTTGCTTGCGCACCCATTTTGCCTTCAGTGATCATGTCAGGGAAGGTGAGCATCACAGAGTTCTGAGTTAGTAGAACAAAGTGTTCTTGCTTTGGGGAATACTTAATTGAAGGCCCAATGTCCATCTGTTGCCTTAGTACTTAACAAATAAATATATGTACATAGATTCCCCTATTGTTATATACAAATGTATTTCCATGTGTATATGCCTGTATTTAGACCTCTATACATGTCCTTTGCCTCCTAGTTCATTCCTCAATTTCCTTTTACTTTCCTCTTGTTCCACTATCATGTTCGGCCTTCATTCATGTTTCGGTAATTCCTTTCAGCTACATTGTCCTTGATCAAGCCCCCCGGACATCCTATGGCCTCCTTGCCATAGATTTTAGATCACTTGTTCTTCCCTTGTCCTGGGTTTGTTGGCAGACCCCCTCCTTTCTAATACTATAACGATGAAAACAAATGTCAACACAAATTCAAGAATAGTGAAGTTTTACATTTTGTAAACCACCTCTTTTTTCAGGTTTTTCTTTAATCATGATGTTTTATCAGTGAGATCAACCTTGTCGCTCTTCATAAAGTCAACTATGCTTTCATAAAACACGCTAAGTGTCCCAGCACTTGTCCTTGTAATGACCATTTGACATCTTTATGCTATTGTACATTTTGTAGTTGCCTGGACGGCACAAGCGGTGAAGCTTGGCACACAATCAAATGCCGGTGGTTCAACCCGCTTTGTTAGATCTGCTGGTCTGTCTCCAGTGATCAAGGTGGAGCCGTTCTGCTCTGCACACCCAGGACCCCTGAATCAAAATTAACTCAACAGCAATAACACAGTCTCTTTATTTATTTATTAATTATCTATCTTTTCTCATCAAAATATAAGTTCCAGGGGCCAGGCGCTTATTAATTTCATATGAGTCACCTAAGTGACTGGTACATATTAGATAAACAATAATTATTTGTTGAATAAAGGTATGAAATACTTTAAGTAGCCAAAGAGATTTTCAATAGCACAAAGGAACTCATTTCTATAAGTCATTAATGTAATACAAATATTTCACAGCTTAGAGTTTTATTAAACTGGTAGTAAATAGAATGGAATTCATATAGTTATATAATGCAGAAGAGAGCAATAACGTGCAATGCTCTATTTCAGTTTCCAAATTGTTGTCATTGTATTTGTTATCATATACAAAAATGACTAAATTTAATCAGATTTATAATCACACCCCAAAACAAAATAAAGCAAACCTCCTATCATCCAGTCGATGTCAGCTCATGGTGCCCTTCTAGGACAGAAGAGAACATCCCCACAGGTTTGCCAACGCTTTTGTCTCCATAAAGGTGACAGCCTAGGAAACCTGATGTCGCTGTTCAACTCTGTGAGGCGCTAGGTTTCAATGTATTCAAATGGACTTGATGTCCACAGGTCTGCTTATTTAGAGTAAATGCTACTATAATATTTGTTTAGTCGTAGTTATAAAACATATTTTTAATTAACCAGCAGAGTTTTCATAGATAAATGAGGTAGTTTTTGCGGTGTCGTTGGGTACCTCAAGTCGGTCATGACTCAGAGCAGGTCTCACTTGCTTCTGCGGTGTGTACAGGCAGGAAAGGAGGGCCACAGAGTTGGCTCTGCTGGAGTGTGGTATTTATCTTCTACAGACCATACCCCCGAGGAAACAAACGAGAGTGACTTGAGTCACACCCTTTAGTAAAGTGAGACACAGCAGAGATCACACTTTAATCCTGTCTCATTAGTGTAACAGAGAACCCCTTCCAAAATGGCATTCTAAACAGGTCAGTGGCTAAAATTTGGAAGACTTGACAAAAGGGAGAATTCAGCTACTTTGCTGTAGTTGGTGTCATGGAGTCAGTTTCAACGCATGGCTGCTGCTCGGTGCACAACACAATAACACCCAGCCCCGACCTGCACCCTCTACAGAGGACTCTTTGGGGTGAGCCCATTGTTGCAGCCACTGTGTCCATCCATCTTGACAAGGGCCTCCCTCTGTTCTCTGCCGCTCTGTTTTACCACGTGGGCACAGTGTCCTTCTCCAGGAGCAGTCCCTTTGTAACACGTCCAAAGTACTTGAGATGGAGTCCAGTCATCCTGGCTTCTAAGGAGCATTCTAGCTGAACTTCCACAACAGATGTGTTTGTTCTTTCAGCAGTCCATGGAACTTTCAATATAGATATATAGATGTGGATATAGAGAGAATAGATATGTATGTATGTATGTATATCTATATATACATATGGCAGTTGACATCATATAATTATTCCTTACTAAGAAAATACAACTGCATTTCTGAGTTATCAGCAAAACATTTAGTTAGAGGGTTTTATTTTTCGTCTTTCTCCTGCTAGCGTATGTATAGCCTTGCAATTGTCAGCCACTCTTCTGTGGATGCAAATTGAATTGTGTCTAATTGGGAAGATAAATAATAAACCCTGATAAATAAACAAATGTCAACGCATTTAAGTTCGATTTAAATTGCTTAAGTTGTCACTGCTTTCTTTGAACTTAATTTCAGAGAAGACTTGTTTCAAAAGTTTTGACTCTGACACTCTCCTAGCAAATGCTGATCTTCTCTGACAACTGGAATGGTTTTTCACTCAAAATCCTCTTCTTTGACAGTTTCTGTTCTTTGATTTTGACTGGTTGCTTCCCCAGGGGCACCCTTGCATCACACAGCACCTTCCATGACGGGTTCTTCTAACGTGGATCAGCAGGCCTTTCTCTCACGGCACTTCTTGGCAGACTCTCAGCAGTTCATGCACATGAAGGGGTTCACCACCCAGGAACACCGACAGCTGTCATCTAGGTTTTGATTCATGATGATGTCTCTGTAGGTAATATAATATGCAGTATCTTTGTAGTATCTTTTGTTATGTTTTGTTTAATTTCCATGTATCTTAGGTTCTAAAAGTTCAAGAAAATTGATTCTATCTGCTAGCAAATATGGAAAGAAGAAAATATGGTATATACACATGTGAACAAGAAAATACTGTGTATATTACAGAATATTACACTTAAGCGATCAGCCTTCTGCCTTCAATATAAGCAACCATTTCTGTGATAAATGTCAAACCACTAAAAATTTGGTTCTCCAGATATAAAAATTGTTATAATCATTCCCTCTACTCAAAATTCATCAGCGATTTTTATCTCTTATATCATATATTATAAATATTATACTTAGCCTAATAATGACCACCCTCTAAAAATGTTTATTCTTACAATATCACCTCCAATTTTATAAAATTTAATTAATGTCAATGAGCTTAAGTAAATTATACAGTTTTTCATACTATACTGCCAGAATGAAGTGTTTTCTTCACTTTTATCTTTAGGTAGGTATAGATTTTCAAAGTCCATCCCAATTTGCCTTTCTTTATGAAGTATCATACTATTTCTAAACCACATGTATATCCATATATTCCCAATAAACCATGTATATTATGTATATAAGTGGTGTATTAGCTCTAAAATAGGTTGTCTGGTAGAAGGATGTTCATGTATTGTAGCGGACGTAAGATAGGAAAATAAGATAAAGTACACTATGCTGGTGCAAAAATAATTTAAATAAATTGTCAAGTAGATTGCTGCCATAGTAATTTTTGTGGATTACAATAGCCATTTTTCAATGGCTGATTTTTCACAAGTAGAACCAGAACCTTTTCTTTCAAAGCACTCTGGCTGGGCTCAAACTTCCAGTTGAGTGCACTGACAGGCTACACTACCCAGCAACCCTCTCTTTTGAGACATGGGCATTTTTAAAATATCATACATTTGACTGTGTTATAAAACTTTATAACAGAATACCAAACCAGAATAAATGCATCGAGTTGATTCTGACTCATAGGATCCTGGAGGACAGGGGGGAACTGCCCCTGTGGGTGTCTGAGACTGTAACTGGGAATGGGGGAAAAAAGCCTCATCTTTCTTCCATGGACTTGCTGGTGAATATTTCATCATATTTTTATAATAGTGATGATATTTACACATTGACAATGCTAATATTCAGATTTAAATAAAATTGTATATGAAACCTATTTCATGTTTTTACAGTTCAGTATATTTAATACACCCCCACATTGATATTCATATCCCTAAACTTTCCTCAGCATCGTTGTCTCTATGATAATTATGCTTACAATACTGCATAAGATATAAGTGCATGTATGTGAAGGATCCTTGTATTAAAGAATTTGAAAAAATAATACTACATAATTGTTAGAATTTTCTAAGTGTTCATAGTGTAGGATGGCCCAGTTCTTTTGTGCTAAATCTTTCAGAAATTATTCAACTCCACTGAGGTAGAATCTATTTCTCTTTCTCCTCTAATCTAACCCCCAGGGCCACTGTTATATGAACATCTTACCCTGCTAAATTAAGAAGCCCATCCTGGTTGTTTTGTGTGTACCTTATTTAGGCCATCAGCAGACAAAATGGAAATTGTATTTTGTAACCCACAGTGTGTTCCACAAGGGAAATGAGGAGTTGATAAGTACATATCCAGGACACTTACTCTAAGTGATAATTAAACCTGGAGCAGGGAAACGCAGAAGCAGCCATAGAATGAAATTGTCCATCTAAAAATTGTCAATGTAAAACTCTCGCCTAATTTTTCTGCAAACAGCAGTTCCTAAGAATCTTATCAAACGAACCCACCTCAGCCCTCCTGGGTTCAATTTAGAAGAAGGAAAATAAATAAGCCAAAGAGAAAAAGAAAGAAAAACAAAACACAACAAAAGTGGTTTTTGTATACGATGGTAAGACCTGCTGTTTCTAAGATATTTCAGATGGCGTCAATATTTCCATTACAAGTCAGCATTGTCTGGAATTAAAAAATACCATGGATGATGAAAGAGTTGGATGATATCTTCTTTATAGTATTCATGAATTTGATTGAGACAAAAATCCTTCTTTTTCCACTTTTAAAAAGCAAACAACAGCGCCCAGTTTCTATATGGTCAATTCTGACCTGCAGAGACAACGTGTGTGCTGAGCACAACCGCTCCCTAAGGTTTCCAGGCCTGGGAACTTTCCAAAGCAGGCCAGCCCTGTCTCTGGGGGGGATTTGAACTGGCAACCTTTCCATTAGCAGAAGAGCACTTATATGGCTCTAAAATAATTCATCCTTGACTCAGTTATTTGATAAAAAATGATGTTTCCACTTGAAGGAAGACTAATGAGTGGCTCTGTAAATCAAGTACTTATTTCTTAACTCCAATCACCACTTGTCTCCTTGTGTATTTTGAGTGTAGGCTTTTATGGATTGATTTCATAGAACTGGGGAAACCAAGAGAGTATCCTTTGACCAATTTAAGGCTATGCATTGCTGTCTTGACTTGGATTTCAACATTCTCTTAACTACTGTCAAGCAAATATTGTAGAGTGTCTTCATACCATCCCATAACATGGGTTAAGTCAGTGTGTACCTTGAGACTCCCTGAAATGTTTAACAACAAGAATTAATCCAGAGACATTGGCCTTGGTTCAAATTCTGAGTTATCACTTACTTTGTGGCCTTACGCAGGTTACTGCACTTCTCTAAGATTTTATTTCTTTCTTTGTAAAGGAGAGATCCTGCCGACTACGCATCATTGACGGCAGAGAAGGGGGCAGGGCGGGGAGGGAGACTCCGGATGGGGAAAGATATGACAAAATAACAATCTATGAATTATCAAGGGCTCATGAGGGAGGAGGGAGTGGGGAGGGAGGGGGAAAAAAAGAGGACCTGATGCAAAGGGCTTAAGTGGAGAGCAAATGCTTTGAAAATGATTAGGGCAAAGAATGTACGGATGTGCTTTATACAATTGATGTATGTATATGTATGGATTGTGATAAGAGTTGTATGAGCCCCTAATAAAATGTAAAAAAAATAGTAATCAATTCCTGAATTTTGGGGGGAATTTAAACACATCAACAGTGTAGAACAGCACTCATCGCAAAGAAGTGCTCAATGAACATTAGCTCATATGATGGTTTGATTTAGATCGTCAAAAATTGGGTGAAGCAATAATTTGTTAATGAAGGCTTTCTCAAGACCGAAAGTGATATAAATTCAATTTAGTTCACTCCTATTGCACCCTCTTGTTGGATAGTGTCGAACATCTTGTGAATTGCTTTGGAGATGTTCCTTCTTCATTGTTTTCCGAAGTAAAGCGCTAAAGCAGAGATGCCAGAGCCCAGGTGGGTGGGCTGTATTCCTGAAAGACCATGTATTTATTAGGGGAGATTTTATCCCAGATATGCTCTAGGGAGAGAGAAAGGAAAGAGAAAGACCCCAGATAGGAAGGTATTCCGGAGGAACAGAAGGTAAAATCTTGGCATTTCCAATGGACTGCACTATCCCACCCAGCAGTCACATCCTAATAAACAGGAAGCTTTCAAACTCCCAACATAACTGCCTGTGGAGTCTACCACTGAGCCACATGCTGCTGCTCAAAAAATATCTTTTCCCGTGCTGAAAAGCAGGGAGATGAAGTAGCAATTAAGGGTAGCGGGACAAATTTGTGTGACAGCAGGATTGAATATTTTCAACATGCACTCCCCTTGTCAAACAATAACAGCAAAAAACCCATACGATAATGACCCCAAACAGGTTATTACACTATTGATCCCAGAGTCACACAGCAGTTCACCTGTTCAGGTCTCTAATAAGTGTCGGCATGCTTAAAGCAATACCTCCTATTTGGAGTGTCCTATCCAAGGCAAATGCCTGCTAGGTGGAAGCAGCGCTCACTAAGGACAAGCTTCTGCTCAGGTGCATGCAGGTGAGAATTTTGCAAAGTGAGACTTATATTTTTTTCACCTTACCCCAGTCAACCAGGTAAAGGAATCCTGCTGTGAAATTATGTGGCATTAATACTTGGAGTCTCCTGCATATATCCAGGCAATCCAGACGTTCTCACATTCCTGGGAATCTCAGAGCTTTCAACATATAAAAGAGGCGAGTGAGGCCCGTAAGATGCGGCAAGCTTGTGTTCCCCTCTTCACCTAAATGAGATTAGTTGGTTCTTGCAAAGCAGTGTTACGAACTGGCCAACCAAAGCTGAAAGAACTACGTGGTTCCCTCCAGAAGACATACCGACTTACATCTGTGGAAAATCCTAAGGGGCAGTTCTACCTATAACACATGAGGTGGCCTTGAACAAGCCTGGTAAACACCCCTGGGTCCTTGGTTACTTTTGGATTTGGGTACATATAGGTGTCCTCTTGTAAAATTTTGACCCGTGGTGGCCCCAAGTGGCAGAACAGAACTGCTCCAGTGTTTGTTTGCGTTTGGGTTTGTTTGTTTGCTTGCTTCAGGGTGTAAGTGCAATAAAGGCATATCACTAGGTCTTTTTCCTATGTAGCTGTTGGGTGGCTTCTAACCACTGACCTTTCAGCAGACAGTCCAGCATTTGGTTTTTGCACTATCGGTAATCTATATCCGTATTTGGATTTCTGTTTCCTTCCACCCAAAATATGTACCATGCTAGTCATCGAAACTCCAGTGTATCTCGTTCTCAATCCTGACTGTCCTCTGCTTGTTGTTCCCAACCTGGGATTTGTAGATATTTAGAGGACTGTCAGATTGAGCCCACATATGGATCCTTTGCCACAAGCATATTCTGAAAGCTAAATAAATAGTTTGTCTCCTGTAGTGCCGTGTATTGCATATAGGATAGGTGTTATGATAAATAAAATGCAAATCTACCTAAACATTTCTGAAGTAGAGTATATTTAGTCAATATTTTTGTTACACTCAACACACGCTAAAAGTGGAACTCCTACAAATGGGAGAGCCATGAGATGTTTGACATTTAAAATTCGTTTTTCAAAATAGGGGGCAGCCATATTAAAACATTTGTAAATAGACACATGAAACCGACAAACACACTGTTTAAGAATTAACCTCTCTTGAAATTAAATAAACAAGCATACTTTGAGATTTTAAAACAGTTACCTAAATGTGCTCACAGTCTGGCATCTGACCATTTGCTAAGCTTTCTACAGGCTCCAGTGTTGGAATGAGTCTTGGAATCAGGCCCAAAATTAATATTTGCAATTGGCAATGCAGGCTGCGCAGACACCACTAATGCAGACGACACCTTGTCACTCTCTGTTTCTATACGCGTGCGGGCGAGAGGTAGGGAGGATGCTAGGAAGGCAAGAGCAAAGCACCACATCGAACCCATGTTGACCTCAACTTCTCCATCTCCTGGTGCCTGCCAACCTCACGCCATATATCTAAAGCAGGAACAATGCAAAATGTCATGTTCTTTGGGAGTTTGGGTAAATGAAGGGCATGACCACCTGGCCACAGTGGAAACATGTCTTCCTAAGTGACCACGGTAGTCCTATGATAAATGAGCGTTTTCAGAAAAGGGTATCATTACTGCAGCAGTAGAATAAATAGTATTTCAATATCCTGAAATAGTTAATATATTTGACAGAATGTCTAAATAGGTATCCTAGCACTAAAATAATGATTCAAGGCATTGGGGAAAACCAAGAACAATAAGTTTAGTTTTTCTCATTTTTCAATAATTATTTTGGTTTTCTTTGTGACCTCCTTTATGCAGCTAATGAAGTTAGCAATTTGGGGTCTAAGCAAATATTTCTGATTGACACACTATTTAAAGGATTAAACTTAGTGGGTTTTTGACGGCTTTTTGTGAAAGTATTTGTAACTCATCCCCTTTGGCTGTACCAGGTTGAGAATATTTGTCAACACCTTGCTAGGATTGGTGTGGTCTGTTTCTTGGTAGCCCTGCCACCAGTTTTGAAATCAGTGGTCAGAAGCTTGTTGACTTTAAGAGATTTTCCCACTAAAATTTACCAGGTTGACATTTTTATAAACAAAGCAAAAAGCGTGTTTTTAAATTGGTTTCTACACCTCATTACAATCCATAGTTTTCAGAGAAGAATGGATCCATGGAATTTCTTGGCTGTTATTTTATGGAAACCTATCATTAGGCCTTTATTCCACGGCACCCGTAGGCAGGTTTAAATGGTCAATCTTTAGGTATTTGGTTAAGAAATAATCGTGCTAGTCAGAGATTTTGATTGCTAATTAGTTATTATTTAAAAAGGCATTCTGTGTGCTATCAGGCATCTCCTTTAGACCTGGTGTCTTTTTAATTTTGATCACCCCACTGAGTCCAGATTGATTGAGACTTGGAAGTCGCAGGTGAGAATTTGTCCTGGTTTAGTTTAAAGGAACAGAAAAACAGCTGTGGTCTTTGCTGGAGAGAGAAGGGGAGGGAACCAGAAATCTCTAGAAGTACTCTCTAAGCTATCAAAGCAGGAGAGAAGTTTTCAATAGCCTAACAAATGGCTTATAATGTCATTTTTAGGCACCAAGCACAGTAATGACAGATGTCTGGCATAGGGATAGATAAGCTATGTCATAGAGCCACAATATTTTATGTCCATGTTTTCATTAAGATATGATCTCAAGACTCCTTTCTTTGAATAGCCACAATGGGTCTTACATCTCGTCAAGCACAAATCTGAACTGACTCTAGGCATTCTTTGCTGCCCTTCACTTATAAAGCTTCTCCCTTTTAAGAGAAATCTACTGCTACATTATCTAAATTTAAACCTACATTTAATATATTTTTAGAACTGCTTTTATCTGAAAGCATAATTTCCATTTTCAGTACATCACTTTAAAATACACATGAAGGGTTCTTTATAAATGTGAATGATTGATAGATAGACAATGAAAGTCTGTTCACTATTTGTTACATGTGTAACACCCATGTCGGGGGAGAGGAGGTAAGCTCGTGCAATGAAATAAGAAAAACATTCTGTGTTAGTCCATGCTGCTTGCGTTTTAATTCTCACTAAAAGAGAAAAATGTCTCATGTATTATCCTCTTGTTGAATTCAGAATACGAATCAATTGCCTTTGTGAACATAGTATACACTCATGACTATCACTAATGGCCGTGTGGCTTGCAAAAGTAAATGATTCAGTAATTTTTCTGTGCAGACTTTTATTTTTTGGGTGAAGCTTTTATTTTTATTATGCAAATGAACATAAATTCCCTGTATGAGGGGCGAAAAGGAAGCCATGCAGTAAAAGTTGTACTTCGCATAGATAATAGTTTGATTTCTAATCCTGGTCATTCCATTGGAAAGATATTCACATGTATTCGAACAATTGCTCAAAATGAAAATCAACCCTTGCTGATCTTTTAAATTCCACTAAAGTTAGTTGAATCCTGGGTCTTTCTTAGGAGGACAGTCAGACGTTCCTTCGATGCAAGGACGCTGAGCTGCACCTCACCACGCACTTGAGACCTGTGGGAGGGACAAGGCTCTGGGAAGGATATCATTCTTTTAAAGTAGCAGGTCAGGGTTCAAGGGGAAGACTCTCTTTATGGACAGCAATGGGCACAGACAGAGCCGATGGTCCTGAGAATGGTGTGGGACGAGGCCGCGTTCTATTCTGTTGTCGAAACAGAAATAGACCAATTCTATGGGACCGAACCAGCTTTGTGAACAGAACACATCACAACTACCTGTGGAGGAAGCAACATTACGCTGCTTACTGCTCCTTAGAGCAGCGGTTCTCAAGCTGCGGGTTGAACGACCCTTCCACAGGGGTCGCCCAATTCAGAACAGAAGCAAAATTGCAGTGCTGAAGTGCAACGAAAATAATTTTGTGGTTGGGAGGGTAGCCACCACATGAGGAACTGTCTGAAAGGGCCGCAGCATTGGGGAGGTTGAGAACCACTGCCCTGGAGGAATCTTGGGGCCATTTTAGAGAAGGGTGGGCAAAGGCAGGATGCTGGTAAGGTTTGGGAAATTTTTGAGCAACTTGATTAAGATTCAGAAAGTGCCTTAGTAATTAACATTAGTTACTAATCTAGTAATTCAAGATATATACATATATCAATATATGTACACACATATATAAAACACGATTTTCAGAGTCAGTTGTGTAGCATTAAGGAGCTTAGTCAGACTATTTAATCTAGAAACTATGACTGCACTAATTTCGTATAGCATAGCCATGAGTCAAAAATAATTCAATGACACCCCATAATAATGACACTGCTGGATTGCACGAAGGTCACGAAACAAACAATACAGACATTTCCAATTCATTTCCCTGGATAAGAGCTCCCTAAAATAGAAAAGGCATTTTAAATCAAATAGTGATCTCTGTGGGTGTATACACTTTCTCTTACAAGCCAAAAGGGTTGACTGCAACATCAGCCAGTTAGCATATTGAATATATGTATATTTATGATCTCTATACACGATAATGGAATTTTTCCATAAATTTTTTGAAGTCCATAAGTATGCCAAAAAAGCAAATTCACTCTCACCAAGTTGATTTTGGCTCAGAGTGACACCATTGCATAGAGTAGAGCTACTCTAGGATTTCCAGAACTTTAACTCTTTACAGGAGCAGACAGCCACACCCTTCTCCCACGGAGGGCCTGCCGGGGATAGCTGTGCAATGCATAGCCCACTATTTCACCAGAGCTCCAGAGATAAAATGTGCAAAAAGTAGGTGGGCAATTTTCATTTTATTATTACTCCATTTCCCATGAACTTTTCTATTGTGTGGGTATATGTGGATGCATACATATAATATGTATATATAGACTGCAAACTTCTATAGTTGAAACCATATTGCTAAATTTAAGAATGGAAACAACTCTAGTTGCATATTTTGACCAAGCATTTTAGTTGTATATTATTTTTAATCGATTTTCATATATGCAAACAAAATGATTTTCAAAATATACGCAGTGTCTCAGAACCACATTTAAAAAATCCAATCTTAGATAATGCTAAAATTTACACCAATAAAAGGAAAGCATTCAGCCAAACTTGAAATATTTTTCAAATATTTGGAAGGTTTTAAAATATTTTAATTTAATGGTATCATAATGAAAATTGGATATAGGCACACATGAGAGGCATTATAATTTAATCTTTATCCCTTTTTACTTCCTGCATTGTCAGCACATGAAAGACAGATGTCTGTTTTATTGTTTGGCCCATAACTAATATTTGCATTTTTTTCTCCACTTTGCAAAATATTTTAACTCTTACTTTACCACTGGAAATTCACAAAACCCTATGAAATGTGCTTACTGAACATAGTATGACTTTCCAAAGAGGCTGTTGGTGGGTCTAGGAATAGAGAACTAGGAGAGGTGGAGGTGAGTCCTGGATCTTGTCATTTGAAATTCCTTTTTCTTATTGAGTTGCTGCAACCGACCTACCTCAAATGGGGAGATTAAGAGAATAAAACGATGCTTTTCTTCAGCTTTCTTGCTCAATCTCTCGCTGCCGTTGAGTCAGTTCTGACTCCTTGGGACCTGGCAGCACAGAGTAGGAGGTCCCATTTGGTGTTTTGCGGAATACCATGGCCAGAAAGCCTCGACTTTCTCCAGAGCAGTGGCTGGTGGGTTTGAACCACCAGTGGTTAAGCAACCCAACTGGTGACCTGTGAACAACGAGGGTTTCTTTTCACAGTTTAAGATGCTAGAGGTCCAAATTTGTGGTGTGGCTTTCGGAAGAAAGATGTCTTTTGTGCATTTCATTCTGTTCTATGTGGTTGAGTCAGCGCTGACTCACGGCGACCCTGTGGCAGAGGAGAAATGCTCCCTGGGGTGCGTTTCCAAGGCTGTAATTGCTGCAGGATCAGAAACAGACACCAGCCCTTTGCCTCCTGCATCCTCGGTGTGGGTTTGAAGAGCTGGCCTTTTAGTTAGTTCCTAAGTGCTTAACCTTTGCACCACCATGGTTCCTTAATGCAGTTCCTAGTAACTGGCATCCTTGGTCCTGCCGTCCAATTCGTGCTTTCTAACTTGTCTCTTCTGCTTTTTATATAAAATCCAGCACCCTTGTCTAAGTTCAGGACACTTCCAACATTAACGTGCCATTAAGATGCCAAAGAAACCCCTATTTACAAACAGGCATTGTTAGATCTCTCAGGGGGAGAGGTAGACCTCGGTCCTTGGCTCCGCATGAGAAAGAATTCATGCAGAAGCCTGGTTTGTGATCCGAGTGAGTGTTATGAGCATTAGAAGAAGTTTCAGGTTTACACAGGCACCCGCAGGGCTCCTCATGAACGTGCAACCTGCCTGGAAGCTGTTCTCAGTCACACAAAAAGGTCCTGGTCGACTCCGGGTTCCTGCCTTTTCAATTATTCCTCAGGGAGGTGTGGTGGACGACCCCTGATTGACCCCCTTGGCTGAACTGAATTCACCTGGCCTAGGTGGGCCAATCCAGGTGCAGCACCCACCCACACGTAACTGGCAGGAAACCTGAACCTCTGAGCATGTGTAGTGTGCCACTCCTTTGTTTCTGTAGCTTGGCCCTCTGAGAATGCATAATGGATGCCCCAGTCCCTGAGCTATACTAGCTAACATTCCCCCCTGAAGAGATATGGACCCAAATGTTTGGGGTACTGGGCGATGACATCTCTAGCTACTTCCTGCTGACAAAAGGGGTGAAGTGGGGCTTTGGGTCTATACCCTTCCTACTCTGTTAGAAGGGGTTGTCCATTCAGGGCCCAGGATGAATAAAGTCAAGGTGGTCCAGTAGAGGGTGGTCCTGGAGCTGGCACACTTGGTTCAGAGGCCTTGGTAACCTGAGAACTTCTGGAACAACAAACAAACCGATAAACAGGTGAACAGTTTAAGTGAGACAAGGGTAAGATTTTGAGGTGGCAGTGCCCTCGTAATTAGGTTAGTGTCACAGGAAATCAGTAGAAATCTTAGGACTAACAGGCACAAGTGTTTGGTCACTGTAAACATAAGAACGGGGTAAAGGTATCACTGGCCTAAAGGCTGTGAGGGGTCTGAGGTAGAGTCGTCTGTGTAGCCCTGATCTGTCCTGGGATGGGGATGAAATACCATCCTGAGACTGTCCAGTGGCTCACAGGAGTATTCGTCTTCAGCCTCTGCCTTGGAGGGGTTAGATGGTGATGGTTTTCAGGGTTTCACCCGTGTATGGTGGATCCAAGCACTCTACCCTGGGACTTTGACAGCAGTGGGTGTAGAGAGAATTACTGGTAAAGGACCCTTCCAGACTGGGTGGAGCTGGGAATTAGGGGACCCGTCCTTCTAAGTTTTTATAATAACTAGGTCTCCTGGATGGCACAAGGGTGGTAACTTTTCCTCCCCTTGGGTCTGAGTGAGCCCACACTGACGGAATGCCTCCTGACACTGGGCTACTTGGGTGGCATATTGTTGTATTAAAGCTACCTCAGAGTCTATAGCTGGCTCTGTTATAAGAAAAGGCTGCCCATATAAAACTTCATAGGGACTCAAACATGTAGGCTTCCATGGGGCAAGATATCCTCTTCCTTGCCAGATAGAAGAGTGGGCGTGGAGAACCAGAAACCCATATTTGGAGTTAGCAAATAAAGTTCATTTCTTCCCCTCTGCCAGTTCAAGCCCCCGGGTTAAGGCTATGAGTTTAGCCCGCTGGGCTGAAGTTCCCGGGGGCAGGGGATTGGTTTCAATGACTTGGTCGAGGGAGACAATGGCATAACCTGCCTTGCGCACTCCCTCAATCTCAAAGCTGCTTCCTTCTGAGAACCACACACAGTCTGCAACCGTCAGCGGTTGGTCTTTGAGGTCTGGTCGTGGCAGGTTATTATAGTAGACAGCACCTCAAAGCAGGAATGAAGGGGTATAATGTCTTCCCTGGATCGGGATGCAATGTGGCTGGATTAAGTGTGCTACAAGTCTGGATAGTGACATCAGAGTTTTCTATAAGAAGAACCTGGTACTTCAATAGGCGGCTCTCAGAAAGCCACTTATAGCCGTTAGCTTGTAGCACTTGGGAGATCCTATGATTAGTTAGGACCTCTAAAGTGCCTCCTATGGTGATCTTAACTACCTCTTGGACCAAGGGGGCCACGGCCGCCATTGCTCAGACACAAGGTGGCCAGCCTGCTGAGGTAGGATCTAATCTCTTTGATAGGTAGGCCACTGGCTGAGGCTGCGGTCCTAGATTCTGGACCAGCACCCCCAGAGCCACCCCCTTTCTCTCATGAGCGTTCAGGAAAAACTTCTTTGCAGGGTGTGGGAGGCCCAGCGCTGGAGCTTGGAGCAGAAGAGTCTTTAGCTGGTTTACTGCTTCCCTCTGCTTCATCCCCCACGGTAGGGGTTCTAGATCACTCCTGCCCTTCAAGCTCTCATATAGGGGTTTTGTTGGAGTCTGTATTTAGGAATCCAGATTCTACAAAACCCTGTGAGGCCTAGAAATGCCCGCAGTTGCTTCCGTGTTTCTGGCTCAGGCGGCTCCACCATCGCCCTTATTCGTTCTGAGGAGAGCCCTTTCTTTCCTTTTGATAAAACTAGTCCCAGGTACATTGCCTCCTGTTGCACTAGTGGGGACCTCGTAACCTCTTTCTGCCAAGAAGTTTAGAACTTGTACTTTATGGGCAATGGACTGTTCCCGAGTGGCCGAGCAGATGAGGAGAATGTGTACATACTGTATGACCGTGCCCCCCTCTAGAGTAAGGCCAGCTAGGTCCTGGCTTAGGGCTTGTCCGAACACATTGGCACTGTCTCTGAAACCCATTGGCAAGACAGTCCATCTCAGTTGCTGTGACTGTCCTTGTTCTAACTTCAATTCAAAGGCAAAAAGGAAATGGCACTGTTTATCCAGCGGAATTCAGAAAAAAGGCAGATACCACTGTATGGAGCTAGGGACTTCCCCTAGGAGGGTATAAGGGTTTGGAACTACTGGGTGCAGTGGGATCACTGCTTCCATTTTTATCCTGAGGTCTTGGACCAGCCAATAAGACCCATGTTTCTTTTTAACTGGTAATATTGGGGTGTTACAGGGGGAGTTAACAGGAACCACAATTCCATGTTGGAGGAACTTGCTAATAAGTGTTCTATGTACTGGTCGGGTTTGTTAGAGTAACTGTCCAAGTCGTTTTTTATTTGCTTGAGTTCAATTAGAGTAAAAGGCTTGTAAATTGCTTGGGAACCAAATTCCCCTGCTGCCTCTACTACAGGTAGAAAATTCAGGGCTGCTTCAGGATTGGGGAAATAGTTGCCCCTAAGTCCAGGGTCTCTTAGGAGGTCCTGGGTGCAATGGGAATGAAGATCTTTGCTGCTCCTCAAAAAAAAAATGCTCTAACATACTGGACCTCTGCCCACTTCCCCCTCATTCCACAAAAATGTTCTAGCTGGTTCAGGGTTGGAAGGGAAAGTGTACCATTGGCTGGCCAAGATTCTCTTTCCTCTAAAAGATACTGTGGCCAAATAGAGTTGCAAAGCGTAATCAGCTTCTGTTTGTCCAGCCTCTCTGGATCAAGTCTATCCCAATTAAACAGGATACATCCAAGGGGGCAATTCCTAGGTATCAAGCTGGTAAGTCCCATCTAGAAAACACAAAACAAGGGAGGCTTTTGAGAGACTGGTGCCTTGACGTCAATAACTGCAGCTTCAGACCACACCTCTGGAGTGCCATGAATCTGAGGCCTCAGGCAGGTGCCCCCGCCAGAGGGAACAGGTCAAAGACCAGTCACTGCGGCCAACATTTGGTCCAACCTTTTTCTAGACCACAAGCTAGGAGAGCCAATTCTTGGTGTGGGCCCATGGTCTTCCAAGACACCTGCCAGCAAGAGCAGACTCTCAGATCTCTGAAGGGAAAGGACATCTATCCGGCACCTCAGGGGACCTTTAGAAAAATTGAAATTTGTGCCTGGGACAGCGTGGCGATGGAGCTGTGTTGAGCTGTCCCCAAAAGTGCCGGAGGCAGCATCAGTGAAAGGCAAAAGTTAACAGTTACTTAGGCTAGGTTTCCAAATGCCTTTGGCCTAGGCCTGGGCAACGGAAAACCAGCCAGTAGCAAGGAACAAACCCACACTGGTAGAACACTAAAGCAGCTTGTTTGAAAAACCAGAAGAAAGCTAAAGGGAATGGAGAGGAAAAGGGAAGCATTCAGCTCCTGGGACTAGGCAGGGCTAACTCCCGGGCTCTAAGCAACCAGCTACCTAAGCACTGGCCCTCCACGTGTTTGGAGTGGTGGGTGCCATCTTGGCAGGGTCATGTGCTCCGTTGCCCTGAAGCCAAATTGGCACCATGCTGCCAGGGAATGGAGACTCATGTGGTTGGGAAAATGGCAGCCACAGCTTGCAGCTTAGCCGAAAGCCAGCATGGGGCCAGCCACCAGAGCCAGAGCCCTACAGAAACCAGCAGGGTTCATGCGGGCACACCTAGCCATCCAGCTGGCTGGAGTACAAAGCAGACCACTTAAACTGGAAAAGGCTTTGGGAACCGTGATCCTCCCACCCTGCAGGCAACAGCGTCCCAACCCCCTCCCAGAAATCCAGCCTGGGAAGGCATGCCAGTTCCCGGGAAGGTAGGCACAGAAAGGCAGGCGAAAAATCCTATACACCTGCAAGAATAGGCGAAAAGACAGACACAAAAGGATGGGGCTGTGGCAATACGTTGCGAGTGTCCCTATGAGAGGGTTCGGGAAGCCATCCGCCTCTGAGGTGTTGACAGAGGAGTTCAGTCTAGTTTCCTTTCCAGCTATGCGTCGTCTCCATCTCCTGAGGGTAGTGAGGTGAAAAGAGTCCAGAAGGTGCCCCAAACCCATGAGACCAGGATGGGAGGGCTCACTCCTGGAGCCAGTTTACCTTATATATCCGAGTCATGGCACCAATTATGTTAGATGTCTCAGGGGGAGACATATACCTCGGTCATTGGCTCCATGCAAGAAAGAATTCACGATAAATTACAGTTTGTGATCCAAGTGAGTTTTTTGAGCGTAAGAAGTTCAGGAATGGTCCCCAGTTGATCCCATTGACTGAATTGAATTAAGTGGGCCAATCCAGGTGCAGTGCCCACCCACGTATATCTGGAAGGAAATCTGAACCTCTGAGCATGTCCAGTGCGCCACTCCTTTGTTTCTATAGCTCAGCCCTCTGAGCGTGTGTTATGGAAGCCCCAGTGTCTATACTAGACTACCTAACAACGTGCAGATGTAGGTATAAAGATTAAGATTCACACACACACACACCCTGGGGGCAGAGGGTTTGGGCAGAGGAGGAGGCACAATTCAATTCATTATTCTAGAAGTTTACTAACCATTATTGTTCTCAGAGTGTTTTGGGAACTCTGTTGTTAGCTAGTACAAATTGGAAAGTCTTTCATAATTTTTTTATGACAAACTCTTGACAATTAAGTGATTTTGTAATGGAGGAAAAGTGTAAAATAGAATCTACCTGCCCCATCCCCACCCTTGGACTCCCCCAGCATCAGGGTGCTTTCCAGGATCTCCTTGACTTTCTGTTATCCTCCAAGGGGAAACTTTCTCCAAAGGAGATCATCTGTAATCAATTGGTAGCAATTTTTAACAGAGCGATAATGACCACTAGAAGTATTAGTCCTAACCCAGCGGTTCTCAACCTTCCTCACACGGCAGCCCTTTCAGACAGTTCCTCATGTGGTGGTGACCCCGCAACCAAAAAATTATTTTTGTTGCTACTTCATCACTGTAATTTTGCTACTGTTATGAATCGGGCAACCCCTGTGAAAGGGTCATTCGACCCCCAAAGGGGTCTCAACCCACAAATGGAGAGCCCCTGCTCTAACCTTTCTCACTCCACTGGGACTTTGACATCCCAAGTAATCAGGTAGAAGAATCCTGTCTTAAATATCCACAAGAGCCTGTGGAGGTTTTGTTTGCTTTAAAATTAAACAGAGGAGTAAATTGTTTTCTAAGACTCTTGAAATGAAATACAAGGGGATACACACACACACACACACACACACACACAAAACAAATGGATCAAAGCTTTGCTGGGAAGAGCTTTCACAGAATGCATTTCCCCACGTAGGCCAGCATCTAGCGACTATCTCAGTTAGTGCACCCAGTTGTATCACTTGGGAATGTTCTTTGTAAAATCAGTGTTGTTGGGCCTCTTTTTTTTTGTTGTTGATAGCTGATTTAAGAGAAGAGTGTAAGGAGATAAAATTCTGTTTCCTGCTCAGGGAACAAGCAGCAGAAACTGTTGTGTCCTTGAAAACACTTATAAGGACAGTGCTATGGGAAAACCCAGGTGTACAAGCACTTTTCCTTTTTCAAAATGATAAAACGTTGATTGATGAGAAACCTGGTTCTGGACATCCATCAACTTCCCGAACAGATGAAATGTCAACTTGTAGTACAACTGGAATTCATTCCACCAGGCCAGATTGTTAATCAAGCTTTACATTTTAAAGTTCTGAAAATATTATGTAACAGTATACAGCAAAAAAGACCTGATGTGTGGCAGATGTGGGACTGGTTTTGCCACGATGACAATGCACCTGCACAGGAAATCATCTCGGTGCACCAGTTTTAGGGGGGAAAAAACAGCATGCCTCTCTTGCTCCACACCTGACTCACCTGACCTGGCTCCTTGCATCTTCTTTTTGTTTCCATGAATGAAGAGGGACATGAAAGGACAGCGAGGGGGGAAAAAAACAAAGGAGGTGCTGTCAGTCATCCAAACAGATGAGTTTGAAAAATCTTTCCAAGAATAGATTCACAGATTTGACCAATGTATTAAGGGTCATGGAGAATATTTTGAAGGTAATCAGGTTATTTTGTAAAATCAAATTAAAAACATAACTTTGAAAAAATTCCCATTTGAGGGGTAACTCTCTCATATATTTCACATAAGATAATGAAATTTTTCTATAAATTTAGAATCATCATACATGCTGGGGTTTTGTACTTATGTTATCTATAAATGCAGAGGTTTGGTGCAGAACAAAAATTAAAAACCAAACTCACCGCCAAAGAGTCGATTCTGACTCATAGGAATCCTACAGGACAGGCTAAAACTGCCCCCTGCGAGTTTCTAAAACTGTACCTCGGTACAGGTGTAGAAAGCCTTGTCTTTCTCCCAAGAGCTGCCTGGTGGTTTTGAACTGCTGACCTTGTGGTCCGAAGCCCAAGGATAGCCACTATGATTCATCAAAGAGTTAACCTGTCCAACAAAGTATTAATGTACTTTCTAAAAGTGCCTGATCACCTGAGAGAGGAGCTCAGATAAAAGGAGACTCCAGCCCAGTATGCCACAGAGTTGGGTCAAGAGAAGGAAATCAGATTTGAAAAAACAGAATCATAGAGATTAGAAACAAAAGGGATCATTAGATCTTATTGCCCATCCCCTGCCAAGGCAAATTGTTGCTGACAGTACAGTATAGCTTTATTATTTTGCAGTAGATTTTACAGGCCTCCCAGGAAAGGTTTCTGATCTGTCCAGAATAAGGGATGGATTATTCTACCCCCATGCTCTGCCCCAATATCTCACCAGCAAAAAGCATAGCTTTTTGACAGACAACACTAGTTTTGAGAGATCATTGAAATCCAGCATCAATTTCTGTTAACTTTGTGAATTAGTTGGAATAATATCTTATTGTGGCTATTTGATAAAACAGACAGGATTTCTTTCTATCTCCACATTATTTATAAGATGCAAAATATTTAACCTGTCACATTATCTATTTAAAAGGAAGAATCATTAAAATAAGAAAATTCTAAATACCTTAAATGATATCATTCTTTCAGTTCACTGTTTTTTGTGTGTTTTGTATAAAAATGCTTCCCCCAAATCCATTAATCTTATGCAATTTAATAAAATGTATTATTAATTTGTTCTTAATTCATCAAACTGATGCTCGTGCCAATTTTGTGTGACATAAAACAGAAATTCTGTGCCTTACAGAGGAATCAATGGGTCTCAGAACGGTTACAGGGCTTATTCAGTGTTAATCTTGAACCCAGGCTTCTTATTCCAACACTAGAGGCTCTTTAAAACCTACTGCTTGTGGTGAAATAGAAACTATGAAACTAAAATGTTGGAATGTTTTATATAGTTATTTATCATATTCATTTTTATAATCTTGAATCTGAGTGGTTGCGCTCATCAGAAAATCAATTGTAAGTCCTTTGGAACAGGAAATGTTTGTCCTTTAAATTCACCTATTTAAAAGAAGACAAGTAACTACATATTTCTTCCAGGGTTCCACAACTAACTTCAAAAGATGCTAAACAAATGCTTACCTTGTTTCTCAGAAGCAATTTTTATTTATGGTGAAACATGAGTCTCAAATTACCTTTAATTTAGTGTCTTTGGCAGACAAAGTAATCACAAGCTGTATCCAACCTGCCAATGTTCATTTAGATATTTTAAAATTTTATCACAATTTTCTCGTAGTCTTTTTTTCCTATTTTACATTTTCCTGCATTTATTTCTATCTTAGAGATTTTGTCAGTAGTTCTAATGGCACAAGGGTTAGATCAGAATAAACAGCCTCACTGTCATAGAGTCAATGCTGACTCAAAGCCACCCCACAGGACCCAATAGAACTGACTTTGAGTTTCTGAGACTGGAGCTATTTAACAGAGGAGAGAACCCTTCATAGAGTACAGCCAGGAACCCCCAAATAATGGTTCTTCTCTGGCCTATGGAGTCATTTACACCCAACAATAGCATGTCATTTCATTTAGAATAGGAGTGACCCAAAAATAGTGATCCTTTAAAAGTTCTTTTTAAAAACAACCACTCTAAGAAATGGGCTATTTATAAAAGAATGTAAAAAGGAACACAAGGATTCCAGGGCAAAAAGAAAGCAGAGAATGCATCACTTAATGCATCCAATGAGAACTGCTAGTACTTCCGCAAAGGCCCCCGGCCAGGCACTCTTCCCTGCGGTTCAGGAGTACCATGCACCTGCTGTCCACCGCAACCTGAGTAAGAGGTTCCAGTTATTGTCCCCATATTATGTTCAAGGAAACAGGGACACTATGAAGTCAAGTAACTTGATTAAAGAACTGGAGAGAATTGCACCCCGTCTCACACAAAAGTTAGTTACACTAAATCCTAACCCCATGTCCCTGTGAACAGAACCGTGTTTGGAAACAAGGTCTTGGAGATAGTTTCAGTTAATAAGAAGTCCTGTCAAAGTAAGGCATGTGCTAACCCCATTTGCTTTTTGTGAGACAGGACAGATGACTGTGTTCAGCTATGCCTAGGAAGCAACTACAGGAGCAGCAGTATTTGGGGCCCCAGAGGCTAAAAAAGACAAGCACACAAAGAATCCCCTAGAGCAGTGGTTCTCAACTTTCCTCATGCCGCGACCCTTTCAAACAGTTCCTCATGTTGTGGTGACCCCCCAACCATGAAATTATTTTCATTGCCACTTCATCACTGTCGTTTTGTTACTTTTTTATATCATTTTATTAGAGGCTCATATAACTCTTCTCATAATCCATATAGACATCAATTGTGTAAAGCATATTTGTACACTCATTACCCTCATCATCCTCAAAACATTTGCTTCCACTTAAGCCCCTGGCATCACTCCTCATTTTTCCCTCCCTCCCCACTCCCTCCACCCTCATGAACCCTTGATAATTTATAAATTATTATTTTGCCATATCTTTCCCTGTCCGACGTCTCCCTTCACCCATTTTTCTGTTGTTCATCCCCCAGGGAGTTGGTTATATGTAGGTCCTTGTAATTGGTTCGCTCTTTCCAAAATACCCTCCCTCTATCCTCCCAGTATCGCCACTCACACCACTGGTCCTGAAAGGATCATCTTCCCTGGATACCCTGTGTTTCCAGTTCCTATCTGTACCAGTGTCCATCCTCTGGTCTAGCCAGATTTGTAAGGTAGAATTGGAATCATGATAGTGGGTGGGGAGGAAGCATTAAGGAGCTAGAGAAAAGTTGTATGTTTCATCATTGCTACCCTGCACCCTGACTGGCTTGTTTCTTCCCCGAGACCCTTCTGTAAGAGAATGCCCAGTGGCCTACAAATGGGCTTTGGGTCTTTACTCCGTACTCCCCCCTCATTCATAATGATATTATTTTTTGTTCTTTTTTTTGTGCTACTTTTATGAATCGGGTGACCCTGTGAAAGGGTCATTCGACCCCCAAAGGGGTCGTGACCAACAGGTCAAGAACTGCTGCCCTAGAGCCTCCATGGAGAATGTGTCCCTGTGGACACTCTGGATTTGGACTTCTGAACTCTGGACTGGGAGCATACGCATCTCTGTGGTTTGAAAGCACCCATTTTGTGGTATATTGTTTACCACAGTCCTAGAAAACTAAATCAGGAGCATAGCCATGAAGGGGATGATCCAAGAATGGAACCCAGGGTCCCGACCCACTGCAGAGCAAGCTCCAGGCTCAGCAGCTACTGGGGGGACACGGGTCAATGTGGTGCCTCTGATTTTGCAAGGAATTTAAGATATCCTGACTTTATGTGAAACACCTTAATTTTAAATGTGAAAAATGGATTTGTAATATTTCAAATGGACAAGTGTGCTTGACACAATGGAAGGAGGATGAATTGTGATAAGAGTTGTATGAGGCCCAAATACAATGATAAAAAAACAAAAGAAATATTTTGAATATGATGTGTGCCCCTACAAAAAATATCTGCAGGTTTGACCTGGCCCATGAAACTAATTTATGACTCTGGTGTATGCCATAGCATCATATGGTGGGGTATGGACCTAGACAAACCAATTCTAGTTTTCCACTTTGTGGGATACTCCAAGGGCCATGGCACACATGAGTATCCACCTTTATGAAAGTGAACGGAAACTAGGAAAATGTTCAAAGAGGTTTGTAAAATGCAGGCAGAACACATGTAAAGAAATATTCAAGATACCTCCAGGATGAGAGAAACAGAAGATACCATATATATATATACTCGTGTGTAAGCCGAGTTTTCCAGGACATTTTCAATGAAGTTTTTTGTGATAAAATTAGGTGCCTCGGCTTATATTCAGGCCGGCTTATACTCAAGTATATATGGTAAATGAGAAAACGTACTAGAATGATTTCCCCCAGAATTACTGTGGGAGTTCTAGCCTCACACAAGACATGTATGGTTGTTGGATGGCATCTGGTGAGTTCTACCTCCTAGAAACCTTCCATAAAATAGAAGGAAACACTGCCCCATCCTACTCCATCTCAACATCGTTGCTGGGTTTGGGTCCCCACTAAGGTAGCCATGGTTTTTTTCCATCTCCTTGAAGGGCTGTTGACTTTTGCTGATTTCTAATTTGCAAAGCAAGATGTTCTTCATCAGGGACTGTTCTTCCTAGACACATGCTCAAAGTAAATGAGGCAAAGACTCACCATCTACATTTCTAAGAAGCTTTCTGACTATACTTCTTCCAAAAGCAGATTCGTCATTCTCCTGGAAGTCTATGGCATAGCCAACATTCTTCACTGAAACATAATTCAGATGCATCGGTTCGTCTTTGGACTTTCTTGTTCATTTTCCAGCTTTAGCATGCATCATGAGGCAATTGAAAATGCCATGCCTTGCATTAGGTGCACCTTAATTGTCAATAAATTAATCTTTGCTTTTTAACACCTTGATCTTGTGCAGTACGTTGGCCCAATACAAAATGCTATCTGCTTTCTTGACTGATGCTTCCACCGAGGTCTATTATGAATCCAAAGAAAATGGAATCCCATACAACCTCTATACTTTTCCCTGTTTATGTTATGTTGCTTTTATTTGAAGTACATACATGAACTCCAGGCAAAATTCAGGTACTCTCCCAGCCAGTTAACAAGATACAAGTGGTTAGGGTTCTTCCTTCAGAAAGCATACTACTTTAAAAAGTGTAAGTATTTTTTAAGTCAATACGCCATATTTTAATGATAAAATTAATTCCCATAATAGTAGATCCTAAATTAGTTACATATGACATTCTAATATTCTAAGGTTGTCAATGAATTCTCCAAATTCATGTTTGAAATAAAAATCAAACACTACCTCTCATGCTATGTCACAATTATTTATAGGTCTCCTTTCCAATTCTGGGCTCCATGAGTTCATCTACATGGACCAGCTTACTTCCCATCACTGTGGTGCTCAGAGACAGAACCACTGAGTGGAGGGATTCCAACTCATGACGTTGCTTTGCATGCCAGAGTCGAGCTGCACATCCTAAGGTTTCCAGCGATGACTTTACAGATGTCATCCATTCACCTGATCTCTCAACCTAAGATGCTGAGTGGGCTAGAACACCACCATGTTGGTTTACAACCAAGCATTTTAACCCCTTGCCATAACTGGCAACTAATATGGGGCGGAGGTGGGGAGTGGGGGTATCAATTGGACAGAGTAGAACCTCCCTCCTACATTTCCAAAGTTGTCATCTTTATGGATATAGATAGCCAAGTTTTACTCCCGCAGAGTGGCTGGTGGGTTCAAAGTGCTGACCTTGAGATTAGCAACTGAGCACTTAACCACTGCACCCGCAGAAGCTAAATCCTATGAGACCCAGGATTGATGGTGCTATGGAGACAGCAAGTAGAAAAGGGGGGAGCGAGGGGGTGGGTGCAGGGAAGACGATGTCAAGAAGTCCATGTAGAAAAAGAATGTTTGGAAACGGATTGTGGTGGCACTTGTGCAATCCTACTGGATGTGATTGATCTATGGAATGATATATATTAAATCCCAATTAGTAATAAAAATAATATTTTTTAAAAAGAAGTTAAATGCTGGCCATTTGATAGATTCCACTGAACTTTACCCAATATGTGGACCCTTTTCAAAGGAGCAGGTTCTCCTTAAACAACAGGGTCGTATATGTACACAAGAGCCTGGTAGACACGAATGATGAACATTGATTGGTTTAAGCTGAGAATATGTTTATATTTTTCTTTTAATACAAAGAATAGTAAACAGGGAAATAAGAAAATTGATATTTTGTTTTAATTAACATTATACATAATTCTGTAGTGGGGAAAAGTTTTAAGGTAATCTTCAAATAGAGTAAAAGACAAAAGAAGATATTTGTCATGTTCATTAGATTGTAGTCAGGAACTCAAGTAACAATAAATACATTTTTTATCATTTTTTTCTCTTTTGAAGAAATAATCATAGTGAATCTTCTAAGGTGGTGTTACATTATGGCAGGGATATTTTATAATGTATTATATTCATTTAAGTATCACTGAGCTAAGTTGAAATTCAACTCATTTATAAATTAATCATTTCTGAAGCTGTTCTTCACTTCGTTGGCAAGTTAAGATTCAGAATTTCTTGGAGTTCATAGTTTAAGTTTAGTAGTATGAGTAAAATAACATAACAATCCAGAAATACATTTTATGATTTCTCATGCTAAGATAGAGGGTCACAAAGTTTGAAGCATTATATTTTCAGACTGGATTTAAGTTTTAAGATGTGACTGTGACCACATGGAAGAGATTAAGCTAAAGTGGGGCTTGTCGTCGTTTGGTTTTTTCACTTTTAAAAAGGGGATTTTAAAAATTAGCTGTCCCGTCTGTGCTGTTATTTGGTGCTGTGGAGTTTCGGGTCCTTCTACCACATGCCGCAGAGGCGGGACTGTCCCACAGAGTCTTCTTGACTGTGTGCTTAGAGAGGTAGACTGCCCAGTCTGTGCCTTTCTCCCGGGAACCTACTGGATGGAGTGGAACCTCCGCTTGTTCAGTGAGCAGCCAAGCATTGAACTACCAGGGCTCCTGAACAACCGGTACCCTCCCCCGATTTTGCTGTACACTTCTTGAGAGTAGAGAGGCCTTTCTTTCCGTATTCCCATGCCAACCTTATTCCCATAGAACCTTGTATGAGCGGAGAAGGCCAGGGAAAGAGGGAGCCCCGGTACTTTCCCCATCGTCTTCCAGACAGAGGGGTGCAGCCGAATGCAGGCTCCTGCTAGGAGAACTGCTCATTCATTTCCGACATGGTCCATCCGCTTACTCCCCTCTCGGTCTGCAAGCCCACAGACCCTGCATGCTCCCTCCAGGCTACTAAGCAGCTACTGTCAAACAGTAACTAACACCTCTCAATAAGCCCAGGTTTATACTTATTGCAGATTTTTTGTTTCCCAGGAACAAATTCCTTTAGGTTCTAGTGAGAGAGAAATGGTATGGGAGCCTTTCTGTGGTGATTGTTAGTTGATTCATGAATATCCTATGTGACAAGGAAAGAGTACCTTGTTCTATAGGATTTTCACGCTCATTTGTTTTATTTTGTCTTTAGTCCATTGTTGTGGCTATTGTGTATTGACTTGTGATCTAAGGGGATCATCTTCCAACACTATTCAAAAAATATCCTGCCAACTCTGTGACCCAGATGGTTTTAATTGACTCATTTCCTGAAGAATTCAGCCAGGCGTCTCTCCCGAGTCTGAAAGTTCCCGCTGAAACCTGTCCACCCTACGGGACCCTGCTGGCATTTGAAATATCAGTGACCTAACTGTAGCACAGCAACAGCTTTATAGCCACCTACAACAGACCACTGCAACCCACGCTGCGAGAGGGATGGCGACATCTGAAATGCATTCTGAGGGTCAGAATGGGGTAGCAGTACGTTAAGAGGGATGCTGTTGATAAAGCGGGCTAAAGTCAAGAAGATGTACAGGAGATGTACATGTATATAGTCAGTTTAACTAAACAAATGATCTCACTGAGAAATCACACCCAGATGCTTTTGCTACTGTCAATCCACCTGGCAGGATTCAAAGCTGCTTCACTCCAAGCATCCCTCCATCACTCCAAGCATCCCTCCCTCCGTTCCAGGCCTTAAGATTCCTACGAGGGGGGTCCTTGGGAGATTTCAGCATTATTTTATTAGGAAGCGAAAAAGAAGTAGAAGAGTCCTGTTTAAAGGACTAAGGGCAGTCCGTCACAGCTCTAGGACCTTCAGTGAATCCATGCTGTGACGGCTCCTGGCCTGGGAATGGCAAGATTTCATTTGTCCTAGAAAAAAGGAGCTGAAACCTGGGGAGGAAAGAAATAAAGAAAAAAAGGAGAAAAAGAGAAAACAAATGCTTCCCATCTGCTCATATATTGATTTTGAGTTGTCTTTATTTTTACAATATGTGGAAAATGAAGACAGATATCATTCTCTTGATTTTGCTGAAAAGAAGACCAAGGCTCTGAGAATTAAGAATATTACCTGAAAATGCATAGTTCGTTTTTGACAGAACAGGAAGTAGGACCCAGTTTCTTTAATATTTATTTCCAGACTAGTTTTAATAATTTCAATGGCTCTAAAATTTTTATCATTTGCCAAGAAATTATATTTGCAAGATGAAAATGTGAATAAAAATCCATCTAGAGGCAACAGCAAAAGACCATATCTTTAAAATGTGCTATGATGAGTATTGTAAAAAGAATGAGAAAGTATTTCCGTCACCCAAACTGGGCATTAACAGCTCCATAGATAAGAATTCCTGTAAAATGGATTTGTTAATTAAAGCACAAACTGCTAACAACAAAATAACACCATTTAATTCATAAATATCTAAACACCTTTGATTTGAATACCTGCGATATGAATCCTTTACCTATGAATATATTATAGCTCAATACCTAATAAACATGAATTTTAGTGTAAAATGTTCTCTTTCATATCCTAGTTTCTTCACTCAGAACGCAGGGACTGAAATAAAAGTCCGCGTTTGATTGCTTCTGGAAATGACAATAACAAGGTCAAATATGATGATTGTATGCTAGTATTTACAAACAGGAAATTTTAGAATAGTTTTATGTTAATCCAGTATCTATTGGTAGAGGTCAGGGAGGTCAGAATTATCTTACCATTATCACAGAAGCAATATTTTCAATCTTTTCCTTTTAACTCGAGCGTCCCTTTCTGCTGCACCAAGAACATCAAGAAAATTAATTAAAGAGAGATTGTGAGTAATGGGACAAATCCAAACGATATGCCACACCAGGAGAAGTTATGGCATTCAGGTTATGGTGTTCCAGCTCAAAGTATGTCATCTGAATCGAATCCTAAAGGGATATTCGACAAATCCAAATAAAAGACATTCTACAAAATAACTGACCTGTAACCATAAAGTATGTTCATGTTGGAGTTAGGGGAAGTCTGAGGACCTACTCCAGATTGAAGGCCACTAAGCAGAGAAAACAATTCAATGTGAACCTTGACCTTGGATTTGACCTTTTAGTCATTGGAGACAAGGAGACAATTGAATGAGGTTTTTCAATGTACTTATAGTATTATATTAGACTGAGTTGTCTAGAGAATCAAAGCCAGTGACACACATACATGTATAAGAATAAAAGCTTTATATCAAGAAAAAATTTAAATTGGGAAGGCATCCCAGCTCAGACTCACTCATGTCCAAAGGTCACGCCCCTAAGAAGACATCATCAGGCTGTGACCTAATTGATAGATTCGACTCCGTCCCCACTTCTCACAGCTCTAGTTGACATAAAATCCAGTGCCACAATTATGATTACGGATGGGTTACACATTCAGAAATTACATAAAATATATTTTTTTCAATGAGATTGTGGTTATTAAAGCAGCCCTGGTGGCAGAGTGGTTACGTGTTGGCTTGCTATCTGGGAGGTTGGCAGTTCAAGAATACAAGCTTCTCTGTGGAAGAAAGACGGGGCCTTTGACCACCATATCCCGTTACAATCCTGGAAACTCACAGGGGCAGGTGTACTGTGTTCTGTAGGGTTGTTAGGGGTCAGAATAGACTCAAGGGCAGTGAGTTTGAGTTTAGAGATGGTTGTAAAATATTGACAGGCATATGCTGTTGGGTGTCCAGGAGTCGATCTGCTACTGTTATTGTTGTTAGCAAGTCTATTGTTATTGTTGCCAGGTGCCATAGAGTCGGCTCTTATGTACACTATATGTACTATATGTACACTAGAAGAAAACACCACCTGGTCCAGCTTCACAATTATTCTTAACGTTAGAACACACCGCTGCAGCCACTGTGTCAATCCATCTTGTCAAGAGTCTTCCTCTTTTCACTCTCCGTCTACTTTACCAAGCACGATGCCCCTCTACTTGGACTGATCTCTCCTGAGAACATGTCCAAAGTACAGGAGCTGAAATTGCACCATCATTGACTGCACTTCTGAGAAAGATGCACCTGGACCTGTGGTAGTCCAAGGTACTTGTCATGTTCTTCGCCAGCACCGATTCAAAGGCATCTTCAGTCTTCCTTATTCAATATCTAGCGTTTCTATGCCTAGGAGGTGATTAAAAATATCATGGCATGGGTCTGGTGCACTTTAGTCCTCAAAGTAAATCCTTGCTTTTTAACATTTTAAAGAAGTCGTGCGCTGCAGACTTGCCCAATGCAACGTGTTATTTGATCTCTTGTCTGCTGCTTCTGTGAGCATTGTACCCTGGATCCAAATAAGATGAAATCATTGACAACTTCGAGGATTTAGATCACCAAGTCTATCTCAAAACAACAACAAAAATTAACTGCCAGGGAACCGATTCTGATGCATAGTGATCCTATAGCACCATAATGATCCTACAGCTCAGACTATAGAAAGGTGTCTCACAGATTACTTTTCTAATTATAATCTTTAGGGAAGCATATCACTGGGTCTATCTCCCACAACGATCCTAGGTGGATTAGAACCACCAACACTGAAAGCAGCATTCAAGCGCTTACGTTTTGCGCCATGAGGGTTTCTTGGCTAGCACATTACTCTCGCTCCATTGTCGACTTATATTGGCCCCGGATGACAGAATGGAACTGCTCCTCAGGCTATCCTAGGCTGTGTGTCTTACAGAAGCAGATCAGCAAGATTTGTCTCCCCTAGAGCCAGTAAGTAGGTGACTGGCATATGTTGTGTGACATCAAGCTGGTTCTGTTCTGACCCACACTCACCCTAGCGGACAGAGTAGAGCTTCTCCCTGTGGTTTCCTAGCTTATAAGCTTTGAGGGATGGAACAGGGGGTCTCCTCTCCCATTGCATGGCTGGTGGGTTGGAACTGCCGACAGACACTTGGTAACATTTTGCTCAAAACACTGTGCCTCCAGAGCTCCACTGGCATCTTAGAAACAAACCCAAAACCACTGCCACCACGTTGATTCTGACTCCTGGTCACGCTGCAGTTAAGAGTACAACCTGCCCCATAGATTTCCCAAAGGCTGTAAATCTTGATAGCCTTGTCCCATCTTTCTCCCACAGAAGGACTGGTAGCTTCCAATGACTCACTGACCTTTCACTTAACAACCCATCTCTTAACCATGATACCACCAGAGTCTCATCTGGCAGCCACCAAATAAGACCAAGCCCTTGTCATCTCGATTTCAGCTCTCAGAGGCCTAAGTGCATTAAATAACTATCACTTCTCTTTTATTCCCACGGGGCAGTCATTTCAATGAGCCGAACATAGTGTATATTCTGCTGTTTGAATGTTTTATTTGATACAAAATGAAACAGAACAACAAAAACATTAAGAGCCTTGCTAGATCCTAAATTCCTTGATTTTGAAGATTATTGCCTCTTCATTTTGTTGTTCTCCACTGAAACTCACTGGGGACCTTGCATAAGGCAGATGTCCAAGAAACACGTATATTGAATAAAGGAGCTACTTTGTGTTTCTTGTTTCCTAAATTGGGGTAACATATTTTATCTTCTGTTGTTATTGACAAATAAGCTTCAGATACTATTGTCATAGCAAGAGAATGCAGACAATTTAAATATCTATATTTAAGTGCAAAAATGAACCTGTAGTTTTTCTTAGCAAAAAATGAAAAGAAAAAGCACAATTATAATTATTTTTGTCACTACTTTAGTGGATTGCTTATTGACTAGCACCCAAATACTTTCCTCCAGAGGCAAGTATATTTTCTATTAACTATCTTCAAATACTTTACGGTGAATGTGTAAATCTAAATGAAAATGCATACCTACAAAACCTCTTTCAAAAAAGGCTTAGCTTTCTTTAGGTGCCGTCTCATGATTCGGCTGCTGTGAGAGAAAGAGGAAGAAATCAATCTCATTACTTGTATATTTTATCGCCTGACTTCAGAGAGTCTCTGCCTTGATTACTTAAAAGATGGCAAAATTCTATGATGCTCTCAGTGACTGACATACAGATTTAAATCCTCAGATAAGAATGTATGATGATAAGCTAAAAAGGTGTAGGCGCTACTGACAAGGACGGGTAATTCCTGAACTGGGTGTGAGGTTTGCAGAATGTACAGAGGTACAGTGGGAGCATTCTGCGCCCAGACTACGTCCTTAGGGGAAGCATGCCCTGGACTCACCATGCTTCCTCTACCCGCAAAGTAGTACCAGTGGACATCTCTCTCTCTGCAAAGCTTGTCTCAGCCTCCCTGGCGTTTGCTTTGTGTGATTGCTGATTAGAACTCAATGGAGGCTGTTCTTGATCAAGCATATGCTCTGGCTGAGAAAAGGATATGAGATGTCATCTCTTCCCCCCACCCCAATATCCTAATGCCTAAATCAGTCCTGTATGATTAGTTAATGTGGTAAATGTGACTAAATGTTATATAAACCCTTAACAAAAGTATACTATGTCTTCTTAAGAATCACAATCCGCTAAGAACAAAAGTGGCGGTGCTCTCTCCTCTTTGTCTGCTCTGCTGCTGCCTTCCCCTGAGTAGGCCCCAGACCCAGGGTAACCCCGTGCCCTCTGAGGTTGGTACTGGCTGGGTTTCAGAAGTTGATCAACAGATCTTTCTCTACTGTCTTCATCTTATACGTGTTGAGACCTATTTAGCATCATGGCAACAACTGAACTCCGACTGACAGATGGGCGGTGGCTGTAATTAAAGTGCACTGTGGATTAGGCAGATTTCCTGATAAAAGATGATGAATGTGGATTGTAACCAATAGAGCAGTAGAATGTACAACGAAGGGTAATTTGGGTCTACAGAAGGTGGCCAGTTTGCCCTAAATAGATGATGTAGTTTGAGACTGCTCATTTTCTATAACTCTTATGACATTATGAGTCCTGATGGCACCATGCTTAAAGTATTCAACAATTAACAGAAAGGTTGGCAGTTCCAGACCACTAGCTGCTTTAGCTGCTTCACGAGAGACAGGTGGAGCGAGCTGGCTCTGTTAAGGTTAAAGCCTTGGACCTCGTGGGAGGCAGTGTTATACTGTTTCCTGGGGTCAGTCAGGGTTGGAATTGACTTTCTGAAAGTGGGTTTTTTTTGTGGTTTTTAGTGGTTGGGGTGTTGCTTGTCTTGTACTTATGTGTGTGCTTGCTCATTTGTGTTGTTGTCTCTGTTTTGTTTGTAGTTTTAGTGACACTATGAGGGATCATTGTGGAACTTCCTTTATTAAAAAAAGGACATGCAGTAACATTTCAAAAACTCGATGAATAGAATTTAAGAAAAAGGTAAAATAGGGCAAAATTACCCTTACCTATGAATTATTCTCCTTTTGTTGAATATAGTGGAAGTGTACTTTTGAACTCAACTGTAAAGGACTGTGAGGGGTGCAGTTTCCCCCCTCAAATTGGAGGTTATCATTGGGGAAGGCAGAAAGCCGTAATGCAAGTTTTAAATGAGTATTAGAAAAAGCACCTACAATGGTTGCAATTATCCAGGCAGCTATGAATAGAATATTACTTGTTGGCTTTTATCAGTGTGTTATTTTGTTACTACATTAAATTATTCATAATGTATAGTAATAAACCTGTGGCCTTTGATATTCCAGTGCATCTTTTTGTCCTCTGAAGACCATGAGGTTTGAAGCAACTATTGATAAAAGAGAAAGGAACAAAATAGTCAGTTCACACCTCAGCAAACCGCCTAACCAGAGCCTAATAGCAATTTATTATGTATCTTTAAAATGCAATTATGGTACCTGAAATTATTCAAAGAAAGGCTTTACTAAAGTGAGACAAACCATGACTTGGCTGAGATTATGTTTAACCTCATGAATAATACCACCTAAACATGCCCAGTGCACACTCCAGCTGCCCACCTCGCTGTCTTTCTCAGCAGTAGAAGGGCGCAGACTGGAGCCCACTGAGAAAAGTAATTCAGCACCTGGTCCCACTGGTGGCCCTTAATGACTCTGCTCCTGCTTTTTGCATGAAGCAATCAGCAATAGGGTGGCTCTTCCTAAGGCTGACCACGAATCAGACAGGCCATCACGGGCAGCTAAAAGGCACCTGCTTCCTCAAATGACTCTGTGAGCATAACCCACCAGGCAGTTTTGGGTAGTTGTCTATGGAAAAGATTACTGGTCATGAAATGCCCATTCCTACCAGAATCATTCATTCGTATGAAGGGACCTGTCTTCAGATAAAAGGGTGCTCTTGTGGCATCTGGGGCAGCAGGGAGTGAGGGAACCATGCAGCCCTGCAGGAACAGAAAATGCAAATGGTGGGCTGAGGTCAGGTTGCAGGTCTTCAATTCTGCACGACGGATTTTTCACTTTGTCACACAGGTCATAGGAATCCCCAAAGCTTCTGCCGAGAGCACTGAATGCCTCTACATCAGCGGTTTGCAGCCTGTGGGTCGCAACCCCTTTGGGGGGTCAAACGACCCTTTTGCAGAGGTCATTTGATTCATAATAGTAGCAAAATGATAGTGATGAAGTAGCAAGGAAAATAATGTTATGACTGGGGGTCACCACCACCTGAAGCACTGTCTGAAAGGGTCACGGCCTTAGGAAGGTTGAGAATCCCTGCCCTAGCTAACCATCTAAAGGGATGTTTGAGTAGGTAGTGTGCTTTCTATTGTTGGCTTTGGAGCGGCTGCCAACCCTTCCCTGCGTCGGCTTTCCAGGCCCATTTGCCCTAGCAATTCTCCTCACCTGGGAAGCACTCTCCTCTCTTCTGCACCACTGATGCTCCACTCCCTGAATGCAAAACCTCAGGTGGCACAAAGGTGAAGCATTAGCCCCCCCAACTGAAAGGCAGGCCCTTTGCAGGAGGGAAAGAGCTGGGGGTACCGTCCAGTAAAGGTCCCAGCCAAGAAACTCTACGTACGGGGCTTTGCTACTCTGTCACATGGGGCCACTGAGGTGTGAAATCTACTCAGAGGTCCCCACAGCACAGGTGGTTTTCTCTTACCTACCCATCCCGAAGCCCGTGCTGTTGGAGGTTCCAGGTGACTCGTCAGGGTCTCAAAGAGAGACCTTGCAAACATCAGCCACAGAAGACCCTCCAGGACGCGCTCAACCTTGATGCGAATGACATTGTCGGGAGCTTGCTGGACTCGAGAGCAACTGGAACATTAGTACTTTAATTGCTGTTGAAAATGTACTTGAAGAGGCAGGTTGTGTGGGTTTCTTTTTACATGTTTACCTCTTAACATCTCAGAAATCTGGAGGAGAGTCACAGGTTTTAACTTCTTAGAACTGCCCACCAGCGGGGCAGGCCGTTGTCAGGTGAGTCACCGCCTGGCTGTACCCTCGCTCAGCCCGAGCTGCTATTCTCATCATTTCTTCAAATGTCAAGATGGCCGTGACTCTGGCTTTAGTGAAGCAAGTGTTTCCATGTGGCAATCAAGTGCCTTACAGCACCAAAGAAAGGAACATCCCCCATGGAAATAAAACCACGGCATATTTTATGATCGCGATCTTATAAAAGAAACGCTGTCACATCTCACACTCCACAGCTGATGGCAGGAACAGTCACAGGTCTGAGCATGGATGAGCAGAACCTCAAAGCAGCAAGAAGTTGATGGGACCCATCCCTGTATTTGCAAGACTCACATGGAAATATGCTACTAAACTTAAATAGCAAAATAGTGTGTGTGTGATTTCTTGTTATCATTTTGTTTAATGACACATTTGTTAAAAGTAACAAATCTTATAATGAATTATACAGTTGTTGAAAAGTAGGATTCCATATTCTTAGTAATTTTCATGTATTGCTTTCTTTTCTCTTTTTTTTTTCTCCTGGATTTTTTACAATCACAGCAGATCTTTAGCTCCTGGAGCCAACACTTTACTCTTGTCTTCTTGCTCTTTTAATCGCTCTCTGCCACATGCGCCTCATAGCTTTCACGTAGTGAGGATTTAGCAGGAATTGTTGGTTAGAGATAGACGTTCTGCACAAGGAGTGAGCTGTTAGCAGAGAAGTTGAAAGAGAGTTTCAACGAGGCTGACCGCTTTGAACGCATGGCTGTTATATTTGGCAGAGTGGAGCAGAAGAGAGAAAAATTTTGAAGTAGACGTGTGCTCGTAGGCAGCATCCATCACTGATTCACTGTATAAATGTCACCTTTGGGAAAAAGGACTTTATCTCTCAGTGCTATATTTTCCAAATACAATGTGGAAATAATGGTACAAATTTACAGTAAAGCTTTAATGGAAAAATATTTAACTTTATTCATGACTCATAGTTTATGTTTAGCAAATATCACTGTGGTTTCTTGGCTCCTCCCACCCCTCTTGATGGTGTTCTGCACGAGGAAACCAGGGATCGTTCCTGTGCATTAGCACCTGCAGAACAACCGCGTGTTCTGCAAACGCTTCGACTTTGGCAGCACTTAGAATAACCGGTGGAGATGATTCTGTTTCCCACCTTGGAAATAACAAACTGGGTTGATGGAAGGAATCTGTACTTTTAAACTGACATCTGATCCATTGATTGTGATATGGCATTGGGATTAGGAATTACTGCTCTAGTTAATCTTCATATTGCTGCCATTTTCTTATTGAAAGATTATAGTTATGGGTGGCATCTATCGGAGCAAACAGGAGCTTTAATAAAAGGGTAACATTGGAGAAAATCATTTATAAATGCCACCTCTACAATACTTTCCGGAGTAGTTCATAGAGGCTGGAAAAAATCATGATTGTCAGTGTCTTCTCTTCCCTTCAGAGGTATAGGATACTTAGAAGTATATTTTTTGAAGTTGAATGCTAAAATGTAGTCTCTTGATTCACACTATAGTGAATGGTTATTGCCTAGTCTTTAAATATTTAAGATAAAATCTGCTCAGATGAATTCTGATCCTATTCTTAATATGAATTCAGCCACGATAGACTATTGTCTCCTCCAAACATCACAGGAGTGTTGTACTCATTCAGGTGACACTGTCATCTTAGATTAATCAAACGGACCGAGGGAGAAAGGTTGATCAAGAAAATGGCACAATAATTATTAAAACAATCACTGTGTTCAATCTTCCCAGGATATTACCATCAGTAAATGTATCTTGATGCAAAAGCACACACAGAAGAAAACACCAGCTAAAATGTACAGAGAAATTAATTTTTCTGTAAATATAAATTCCCTCACCCAAGAGCCTTGAAAGTGTATAATCCAGGAAAAAGAAAGGGTATCATGTATTACGAGCCTGCTTAGTGAAAGGAAAGTTGTATATCGTGTGACTAATTTATTCAACAAATATAGAAAGTAGAAATGAGCTTTCATATTTTAAAAATGAAAACAAAACAACGTGAAAGGTTAAATAACTTGCTTGTAACTGGTCAGGGCATTCACTGCATGGCCCTGGAGTCCATTTTGCCTCGGAGTGATGCCAGGAACATAGGTGGGACTGTCGGTCTCTGTTTCAGAGGAAGACAGATCAGGTTAATTAACATTTTTTTTTTAGTTTATCCTTAAGCAGAAGGAAACAGAAGGGTTGGCTGCCTCCAAACTGCTTTACAATTCAGTGAAAATCTAACAAGTTATATACCTTAAATTATTTGGCAAAAAGCAGATTTTACAATGATCTCAGGAAGTACATAGCGTTTTGCAAGCAATATTCATAGGATACAATTGATCCTCTGAGTCTAAACAATGTGATCCCCCCAAAAAAGGCAGGGAGTTTACAATGATCCCGGAAGCAATCAGTAAGTTTTTCAAGGATCATAGGATACAATTGATCCTCTAAACAATTTGACCAAAAAGTAAAAGGCAGGGTTTGCAATGATAATGGCAAATGATCTATGCCTACATTTTTCCAGGAGTCAGCAGACCACCATTCCCTGCAGCCTCGTGTGCCTTTATTTATCTAAACTTGGGGATGTTTCCATGACTGGCCTTACCAGCCCACCACCTAGGGTATGTGTCCTGCCTGGCCACTTCCCAGAATGGCCTGGTTTATGGCCTTCCAGAGTTTGAGCTCCCTATTGATATGAGGAATTTTTACTGTAAGTGAGGGGGTTGTTGCATTTTGGATTGTTAAAAAACTAAATCTGAAATTATGCTACATCTCTAGTATTTTAACAGCAGGCTAATTTGTTCACCCCCTCTACCATTAGGAGCACCCTTTATGCCAGATTAGAACTCCCCCTGAGGGTTGCTAAGGCTGCACATCTTCGCAGGGGCACGCAGCCTCTGCTTTCTCCTGCCTGGTATTCCTAGCAAGATCGCATTACCAAAACTAATGTACTCTCTGTCTATCTGACACACCATACGGGGCCAGCAAAAACTAAGAGAACAGATTGCATTCCACCTAAAGCCTGAGGGGCTTTAGATCATGGGCAGGAGGCCCCCTCCCCCCACCCCCCCGCTCCCCACAATAGACAGTTTACGGAATAGCATGGACTTGCACGATTTTGGCTGTACATATTGACAGACCAGAAGATTGTGCAACAGATGTGCAACCCGTTGCTGGCAATGTCCTGTTGCTCCCACAGATCTATCTTCCCAACCTCCATCTCTCCCACCTCCCTCTACCTGCCATGGTGCTTATACAAAAAGCCTCCCCTGATACTTAGGAAGTCTCCATCAGAGCCTCACCCATTAGCTTACAGTCTCACTGCCAATTCAAATTCTCTGCCCCCTGGGAGGTGTAACACTTTAAACTGTCATCAGCCATTCATATTTCAGTTTTGACCTGGGGATTACAAAAGAGGAAAGGAGGGCACCAGTGCCTGGCTGGGGAGAGAAAATCTCCAAGAATAGAGCTGCTTCCCTGACAACTATCACCCAAGAAAAGCTGTAGCCTAAAGCTGGCCTTGCGCACAGCACCCCACAAAGTGGAACATGTTATAGAATTTCTATTCGACACTATCTTCTTGTCCCAGATTCAAGAGCTACTCCCCAAGAATCCTAAAGCCTCCTCAGCTTTGGGTTCAACTTTGTATTTATTTCATTGCTGTATCCTACCTTTTTGTATGATCTCTCCCCCAGGGCATTACTTGTAGGAAGACTACTTAAGTTTTTTTTTTCCTTTTTCTGTGTGTGTGTGTGTGTGTGTGTGTGTTAGGTTAGGAATAATCTTTTCTAAAGAAAAACAAAACAAATAAATAGAACAAAAACCTTCTATATGCACCTCTTTTAAGCCATACACTCTAACAGTCGGAGTTCAGTGCATCAACCCTGCATCTGTTGCTCATTCACTTGATCCAAATGCACTGTGTGTCACAGGGAAGAACCACAGGAGGTTCTGATGGTGGTCACACTTTAGGGGAGAGAATTAGTGCTGGGGATTTTCCTCCTGGAGAGAGCTGTAGGGGGCAGATTAGGTAGCTGCATAATCTCTGAAATGTCTTGCCTGCTTTGCTTTCTTCTGGCAAAACAGAAAGCCACCTACAACATGTTTCCAGGAAGCAGAGACTCATCTGAATGTCTGGAGGAAACAATTCAGGTGATTTGATGTTATCTGACTGGTGATTGCCAGATGTCTTAATCCTAGAGTAGACATTAGCAATAATCTTAAATGCAAAGAATGTCTTTGGAAAGTATGAGTTGACGTTTTTTAGCAGTCTTCTGTGCCCTACTTGTGTGACCCTAACTTTCAATGTGTAAAGATATTCCATACAAAATTGAATGATGCTGTGGATTTTTTAAAATTTAGAAACACAGTGTTTGCTTAAAAAATCTGTTCTTATAAATTGAAGTAAAATTATGTGGTCTTTTAATGTTTATCATAATCAGAATGGGCTCATGATAAACACATTGTAAAGGTCTAATATGTGATATCTTTATAGAATAGTTGGAAGCACATATCCAGTGTCAAGAGAATTATTAGATACATTTTGATACCTTTATTGGATAGTCTATATTCATAATCAATAAACAACCATGAATATTATATATTAACAAGAAAACATGCTTTCATTAAAAGATGAAAAAAATCAGACCTTAGAACTAAATATGTACATTTAAAGGATTTCAACTATCAAACAACAAAAATACCTAATGAAATCTATGTATGTGTATATCTGTGTTTCCTTAGGATGATAAGATTATACATATTTTTTGTTTCCTTAGTTTGATATAACATCTTCACATTATTTTAAAATAACATTTTCAACTTGCATGCAGAAGTCATTAATCTATCAGCTCAGTCAAATATCATATATTTAAAATATTTATATTTAATTAATATTAATTTTATTTTAATTGATGCATTTCTCAGTACAGACCAGAGAATGATGAAGAGGTTGTTTAAAATGAAAAGTTACCAGAGGAATCAGTTTTTCTGCATAAACTAAGGGTGAAATACATATAATTTTAAAGGTATTCATTATACCAAGATTTTGGACTTTTTGTTTTGTTTTAAGCACTTAAAAGTAGCAGGAACGGGCAATTCATTGAGTTCATATATTCCAGAAAGTTAAAGGTGGAATAATGAAGAGATTATTTCTTGCTTCTTGATTTTATTTTTATTTATTATTTGTATGTTATTATTTCTACATATTTTGACCCTGGATGGTAACACAAACTCATTCTGATTAAATCAATTCCTTGGTGTGGCCATTTAGCTTTAAAACAAACAAAGAAAAACACTGAGAGATTTTCCCCTAAACCCTTAAGAGTTACCTTTGCCCTAATTTCTACCCCAGAGAGTCTGTTACTTTTTCAAGGTTGTTTGACACTTCCTGGGAAAACTGCTAACAACTTGATTTCGTACTTTTTGTTTCGTTATGGGATCCAACTTGTTCCATGATTGGTAGGCACCTTGCAGGGACTGTTCAATAGAAGATTCAAATTAGATGTCGACTAGCTTAGTATGCAAATGAAGTGTCTGTAGCCTACGGAGAGGGATTGGTCAGTTAGTGGAGCCTGCTGGGAGGCAACATGCCTTGAAATTGACAAGGAGTTGGGTATATAAGCAGCCAACTTCACAGAGGCTAAAAGACAGAAAGAAACTTGAAAAGAAGGAGCAAAAATTAAGAAGAAAGAAACAGTAGCATCAGAGAAAATGTAGTCCTGAAAGAGCTATCACACAGGCCAAGGGCTGTAACACTGAAGATGATGACTGGCCTGGAAGGGGTCAAGCAATAGATCTAGCAAAGACAGATGGCAGAGGCAGCAGGTACCTGATATGAGGGATTGAAAGGAGCCTATCCTAGGGCCCGAGAGAACGTCTGCGTAGTTTAGAGGAACTGAGAGAGCTGCCCTGCATTGAAGAAGGGTGACTTTGTCTATATGCTTCCCAATCTTGAGTTATAACCTGGAAGTCTGGTTCCTAAATAGCACTGTTACCTCCTTAATAAAACACTTAACTGTGTGGCCATTGAAATAAATACTGGACTGCTAACCACAAGGTTGGCCATTCAAACCTACCAGTGAAAGATTAAGTTATTTGCTTCCATGATGGTTATTCCCTTTGGAAACCCAATATATGGTTGCCATGAGTCAGATTGCCTTGATGGCAGTGGTAGGCAGAGAACTCAGAAGAGAAGTAGAGGGCTATGGCATGACCTAAATAGAAATTCAAGATAAAAATATAGGGAAAACATGCTCCGTATAGCGCTGAGGTCATATGGATATCAATATGGCAGGGTGGAGTTATGTCTGACCTTTACCTCATAGGGATCAACTTTAGACTTACGGTGATTATCATCATTCCTTCCATCAAGTTAGATGGGGATTACCACCATGGATGCTATTACTGCTACAATTTAGACACTGTACTCATCTTGTTCTAAGAGATCTATTGTTTCAAGAAGTTAAAGCTACAGTTTCAATATCATTACACAAGTTACCACTGGTCTCTAATAATCAAATTTAACTCAAGCTTGTATATATGTAGCTTTTGCTTGAAATGCCTCCTTTTCTGAAATCCATGACCCACCCAGGTAGGAATAGTGCATCCAGGCTTTTACTGACTTGCCTTTGCCCTGAGTACACGTAGTCTTTAAATTACACCATATTATGACATTGTTTTTGCTGTAGTTTCTTTTTATTTTACTTTTTTTTAAAATTGGGGGTTAATACAAATATCAGTCCATAGTTTAGTCACATCAAGCAGTATTGTAAAATTGTTACTACAATCAGTTTCCAAACATTCTTTTTCTTCCTGGACTCCTTGACTTTGTCTCTCTTTTACCACCACGGCCTCACCACCACCACTCTACCCCCACCCCCCAGAAAACTTTTTTCTAATTGCTGACCCTATAAGTTTATCAATCCTGGGATTCATAAAGCCCCAAACAGAAGAACATATAACCCTGTAATGCTGAACGTGACGTTTTCGTAACATTTAGTTAATATAATTATTTTAATTAATATATTGATAACTATGAAAGTAAAGAATAAAAACAAATTTTCCCTGAAATTAAAAATTCTGGTTTTATAGGGATCACACAAATTCAAGAGGGTGACCACCAATGACATAACACACTGAAATAAATCCTAATATGAACTAACAAAAATCACAATCTGGAAAATATTGTAAACTAGATCAGGTGCAGCATGCATCAGAAGGGGGATCAACTGACAAAGTTTTGACTGTTAAAGTAAGGTTTAGCCCTATGATCTTCTGTAATCATCTCTCTAATGCAATCTATTTAGTAACCACTCTCCTCCCAGTTCTCAACTGTGGACAGAGGGAATATAAGCAGGCTTATTTCCTGTGTAGTTCCCACAAATATATCTTGGCCTTCCACTATCATCCCCTGTCGGAGCCAGCCGACGAGTTGAACAGTCCTGAAAGGGGGAGTGAGGATTGAGGAAAAAAAGAAAGACAGAAAGTATTGGGAGGGCAACAGTCTGATGGACTGAAGCACCCGAGTTTATTCTGCACACTCCTTACAGCCATGCAGAAACAACCTGGGGTTTATTATCTCATTGTTAAGCAAGCACATTTGATACACATAGCAACTCTATCTTCTGCCAAGCCAGACATCCTTGAGAAAATTAAACCACCTGTTTTTCCCAGACCTTGCTTGCTTTCTTGTCCTTGACAGTCTGTTCAAAGCATAAAGTCACAGAAGAAATCAGCAAACACATAGGTCATGAGACTTCTCAGCCGTTTCAAGGCTGAGTCTTAATGGCCTTCAACAATCCATAACCTTCTCTAAACCAGATTCTCACAATTTAGGCTCTGATACTATTCCCCCCTTCAACTTTAGATTATATTATCTACAGTCCTTTGGTGACTGATGATGGTGTGCTTCTTCCATGTGAACTTGGTTGACATCTCATTTAGATGACTGCTTGTTCTGAGACAAACCTTTAAGACCCTTGATGATATTTTATCTGCTAGCCAGGCACCAGCTCATTTCTTCACCACACTTTGATATAGCACCCATATCTTTTGTGTTTCCTTCCTGAGGGCAAGTATTGAGAAGGGCCATAATGTAAGAATGAATTTTTCTTAAATTAGGGCTACGATTTAGGGCAAACCCAAAATCCATTCCTGGATATATTTTTATGTATTGATTTATTATTTGTTTTAATCTGCCTTTGACTTCCTTTCAAAACCTTTTAATTAATGATATAGAGTCTTGTCAATCATCCCTCTAGGTATAGCAATATCTTAGCATTGTCTTTGATTAGGACTATTATATATATGTATATATATTTTTTCTTTTTTTACATTCATCGTTAGTAATAGGTGCTACACACATTATTGCAGCTCATAATTTGCTGACATTAGCATTCTCCTGCCAATCCTATCAAAGATTGAATTTTAAAAGTTAGGACTTACTAATAAAAGGCAATAATTATAAACATTGAAAAAAATCCCACAAAAATGAGGCATTTGATTTACCTCAAAACTGTCTTACCACAGGTTCACTGGAACACAATCCCCTGGTAACCCAAGCCTACCAGTAGTGGATTAAACATAAATAGATTCCTCTACTAATGGATACATACCAAAGACCCCAACCAAGGTCACCACCATTGAGGCAGTGCTGACTCATAATGACTCCCTGCGGGTTTCTGAGCCTGTTTACAGGAGGAGAAAACTCCATCTTTCTCTCACAGCTGCTGGTGGTTCTGAGCCACCAATTCTGCGGGTTGCAACCCAACGCTAACCACTATGTCACCAGTGTTGTTTTCAAAATTAGCAGGCAGAATCCTGCACACTATCCATTAATGTTGCTTAAAACGCCCAGAGAAAATAATTCATAAACAGTAACATATTCACAGAGATTTTAAGTGATGACTAATCAGTACGTTTCGGAGCCTGGGCTTTCTTAGTTTCTTCTCCTCGATGGACAACATTTTCTCACAGACAGGAACAATCTTAAATATGTAGTTAAAGTGCCATTTCGGTGTTCAGTCCGTCAGCTGGGGGTCAAACATAGGGTAAGCAAAATAGAAGAAACAGGATGAAGCCAAAACAATTCAGTGGAAGTTTGTCTTGGTTTGTTTTCTCCAAGTTCAAGTTTTGCTAATTTAGTCTTGATCAAATAAGAAAAGAAAGAAAATAAATTGACTACTCAAGTGCCTGTGGTACCAAGTTGAACTACATAGTTGTGGACAAATGTAAGATGATCTCTAAGCCTACCGTTCAAACATTCATGGACGAATCAAAAAATGAAGAGTCGGAAGATGTTAAAAGAGAAAAGCAATACAATACTTAAATAGAAATTAAAGGGGGAAGTTTAGAGATAAAATTGCACTACTAACTATCTTATATTAAATATAAATTACATTATATATGTACATGCCCCAGAAAGAAAAATGTGAAGGGGTGGTCAGGAATGCGAGGGAAGAAGAAATACTGGAGTTACATAACAGCTAATCAGTAACCCAGGCTATTGTAGAGCTTTAAAAATTTCATGGAAAAACTCCATTATCTTTTCATTCATTTTTTCCATGAACTTTTTCAAGTCTCCTCAGATGCTTGTGTCAAATGAGAACTATTCATAACTTTCTCATTTGGCCTTCCCAAACTGTTACTATGCCACAATCACTAGAAGCTTGTTAGAAAATGATTTTATATGCAGGGATTGTACTAGTTAGTGCACCCACATCGTTCTCAGAGGCAGGTTACCTCCTAGTTGCAGATGAGGTCATCGAGTTTGAGTAAGACAGCCAGAAAGAGGTGGAGTTCCGATATCAGCTCAGATACCAGAATCCATGTGTTCAGCCTCTAAGTATTTCTGTCATGTCACAGGATAAAAATATTCCTTTTTAGAATGTTAAACCTAAAAGTTTGTAAAACATCATGAAAGATCACATCTTCATTTCACACGTAGATGCTACACTAGATAATCATGGTAGAAAACATACTGCATAATGCTTTATACCCAGAATAATTTTGGCATTAAACTTAACCTGCAGTGCAGGGAAACTACCATATTTTTGTACTTCCCTCCTCTGTTGCCTTGAAAAATGAGAATTGCATTCACCGAATTTTTCCCAATAAGTAAATACATCAGATTAACATCTTTATTTTTATATATCATACTGAAATTTAAATATTTCTTAAATGAGACGTGCTGAAATGTAACCAAAAGCATGAGGAGGGCACAAGACCGGCGTTTCCTTTTGTTTCCCATGAGGTTGTAAGCAATCAGAACCGATGCAACAGCACCTAATGATATCAGGTGAAGAGCATGTTGTTGTTGTTTTTTAAACTTTTTATTATGGGCTCATACAACTCTTATCACAATCCATACATATACATACATCAATTGTATAAAGCACATCTGTACATTCTTTGCCCTAATCATTTTCTTTTTTTTTCTTTTCTTTTTTTTACATTTTATTAGGGGCTCAAACAACTCTTATCACAATCCATACATATACATACATCAATTGCATACAGCACATCCGCACATTCCCTGCCCCAATCATTCTCAAAGCATTTGCTCTCCACTAAAGCCCTTTGCATCAGGTCCTCTTTTTTTCCCCCTCCCTCTCCACTGCCCCCTCCCTCATGTGCCCTTGGTAATTTATACATTGTTATTTTGTCATATCTTGCCCTATCTGGAGTCTCCCTCCCCCCCCCCCTTCTCTGCCATCCATCTCCCAGGGAGGAGGTCACATGTGGATCCTTGTAATCCGTTCCCCTTTTCCAACCCACTCACCCTCCACTCTCCCAGCATCACCCCTCACACCCTTGGTCCTAAAGGTATCATCCACCCTGGAGTCCCTGTGCCTCCAGCCCCCATATGCACCAGTGTACAACCTCTGCCCTATCCAGTCCTGCAAGGTAGAATTCAGATCATGGTAGTTGCGGGGAGGAAGCCTCCAGGATCTGGGGGAAAGCTGTGTTCTTCATCGGTACTACCTCGCACCCTGACTGACCCATCTCCTCTCCTAAACCCCTCTATGAAGGAAGAAGATCATGTTTTAACATGATCTTCATTGGTGATTTTTTTCTTTCCCTTGTGAAGTCTTCATTCTTTTGAAATGAAGATTAAAAATAAGAAAAGGGGGTGGGCATATGATGATGTTTCCTAATGCACCAGAAAATCAAAATGCTGGGTAGGAATGACTCCCGAGTTTAAACCCAGCTATCCAGTTAACCCCAAACAAGGTGTTGGAGCTCTCTGAGCTTAGATTTCCCCCTTAATACATTGGGGAAATCTTAAGACCTTGACATTGTCCTTGAAGACCCCCAAAAATCATGCCACTTGTGCATCACACTGGTCCAGAATAACTATGCAGCAGAGTATCTGACAGGTAGCTTTCTTGCTCTCTCTTGCTCCCCGCTAACACCCCAAATAATCTTTCTTGCTCTCTCTTGCTCCCCGCTAACACCCCAAATAATGAGCCAAGTAAAAGGTCAAACAAACATTTAGTTTCACAGATGGAAATTTAATCCTCATGACAATTTATCACTAAAAAAAATAAAATAATTTTCTTTCACTCCATTCCATTTGGCAATTTTCCAGTTAAGCAAAACTTACCTTTTCCTTGTAATGATAGATGTATTTAACAAGCTACATTAAGATACATAAAACTTTGAGCTTTAAAATGACGGTGCCCTACCAATGACCTCCCGAACATGCTCCTTGGCAAACATTGTATTAAAACCACATTTTAGATTTTTATAACCCTGGAAAATAAACAAGAAACTGTAAAAATTAGAAGAGAAACTTGATACTTGGATAATCTTTCTAATTGAATAGTTTATATCTTGAATATTAAATAGGAAATTATGTAGCATTTAAAAAGATTATCAGAAATTAAAATTTGTTTTTTAAGTGTCAAAAATCATCTGTTTCAATTGTAAATTGGTGAAATGAAATTTAAAAATAAGTACAGTACTCAAAAACACTCCTTTTCCAGCCTCTTCTCTCTGTCATAACACAGGAATTCTGGCTTCCAGCTATCCCTTGCTCATGGCAATCATAAATTGTCAACATATTAAACTTTTAAGTTGAAGCAAAATGTCTCTTATTATTTTTAACTAATATACTTTTCTAAATTATTTTAAAGCTTCAAACACAGTATGTTGGAGAAGGGAAAAAAACAACTCTCAGTTATATGATACTTAGTTTTCTGACTCATTTTATTTCCCCTAAAAAAAGAAAATCAGCCCATTCTTATCATCTTGCCTAAGTCAACCATGCAATTGATTTCATTCTTTATTTGCACTTTCCTTTTCAAATGTGTGACAAATATGTAGGAACTTAGGCATTTGGGGTATCAGCTTGATTCTAGTTTTCTTGCTTTTATTATCATTTGTCTTCTGTACTACTTTCCTGTTCTTAGTTGCATCCTCATTTTACTTTTGTAAAGTTCAGTTTATTATACTCTTGAAATCATATTAAATACTTTAGTTTGTTTTGTAAATATGTGGGTATGCATCAAGGTAAAACTAGGTCATCTCTTACTTTATTGCGTGGCACTTGGGGGGTTGAAAGCAGGCATCCAAGGCCAGCTGTTGGAGTCTGGTCACTTGGAGCAGTGTGAGAAAGAGAGGCAGAAACAAGAGAACGTGACTGTGAAACAAGAGAACTCATCGCCTCCATGAGCAACTATGTCCTTTGCCATTAGACTAGAAAAACTGGGCAATTCCCAACTGCCAGTATGGAATTTTTTCATATAAGAATCCCGGTCAAATTCAGAACGAAATCCATTAGTTCGGATAGTAACAGATACTGGTTTATAGAATTGTGCTCTTCTAAGGACTGCCTATGCGGGCTCAGATTGACAACAGCAATAGGAACAGTGGGGCCGTGCATAGGAACAGTGGGGCCGTGCATTTATGTTAAGAGAGGAACAACTAAGAAAAGGTAGGTGCGAATCATTGCTTAAATCAAAACACGCAGTGTCACATATGGAGATTGTTGACTTGGGGGGTGTGTGTCTGTGTGTGGCTGTATATTTTCTTAAAAATAGCAACAAATCTTTCCAGAAACCTAAGCGGAAGGTGAATTTTGAGAATGATGAGGGCAACGAATACACAAGTGTGCTTTACACAATTGATGTATGTATGGATTGTGATAAGAGTTGTATGTGCCCCAATAAAATGATTTTAAAAAATAGTAACAAATCTGTTTCAGTAAACCTAGTACCCTTCTGCACCATCAGACTCAATCAGTGATTCCAAAGAAATAATTTCCATTTATCTTTGATCTTTTCTTTGTCACCAAACCCAACAGTTCATGAATATTTGGAATTTCTAACTCTTAAATCTCATTAAGTATACTTTTCTCTTCCTTTTTCATTATACTACCATCATCTAAGCTTAGAAACTGGATTAGTTTTTCACTTAGCCTCTCAGATAATGTCTCTTAACACTAAACTGCTACCAAAATGGCCTTTCAAAAATGTGAAAACAACTTTTGCTTCCAGAGTTGATAAATCTCAACAAACGGACATTTTCCTAAACACCATGTACCGGGGCTAAGGATGGGATGTCTTTAAAAAAATCCATAGCTATGGTAAATATTATCATCCACGTGGATTCTGACAAATAGGATATGTACAAAAAAGCAATTAAGCCAAAAGGAAAGACAAAATACAGTGGACAATTAAGGGAATGATTAATTCAGGCTATTACAGTAAGGAGAAAACTCACGAAGGAGGATTTCTTGTTCTTTTTCTCTACGTGGGGATGCATTGGGATTTCTTTTAGAGGCAGGTTGACAAGGGACTCATGTGCAGAGACTATCACGGGACTCGTGTGGGAGGACGGAGCTTGAGTCTCAGAGAAGCCACTGGGGAAGCAATGAGAATGTGGGAGTGCAGGCTGATCTTTGGTAGTTAGCAATTTCTGGAAACACAAGCTGTAAGAGGCTTTCATAGACTAAAGGAATAGGAGGATGTCCTAAATATTTCTTAACCATTGCTTGGAACACAGGGTTCAAGTGAAGTTCAATACTGTCCTTCATACCATTCAGTAGAGGTATATGACCTTACAGCTCTGTTAAAAGATGTATAAAGAGAAAGAAGTACTCATTTCCTGAGCATTTTCTATCATTCCCCATGCCTTTATCGAATTGGTATATTTTCATCTCATGAGCAGGAAATAATACAGTTTTCATAATAGTGACTGACAGGACGAGTAGGGAGCTGCCAGATTCAAAGACACCCACTCCACTTCCACCACAGCTGCTGAGGGGTAAGTGGTCTGCATGGTGAGAAATCCTGGCCCATTATATGACTTATCTTAGCCTTTGAATATAATTGGACGTTCCCTTGTACTTTTCACTTCAGAACTATGAGCACCCCCAATTCCTGCAACTCGGGCAAGGAGGATCCCTCATGGCTGACATAGCTGTTATTTCACATCACCAGTGAGTATGGGAAGTGAGCCGTTTAGTAAGCCTCTAGTTTTGAAAAGCACAGATCTTCTATTTGCTTGGCCTGAAATCACCGTGAGTTCCTTCCTCCTCATAGCATGTGGGCAGTGCAGTAACAGCTCACTGGGGAGCACACTTGCCACAGCGGTTCCCACCTCCGCCAGGTGGTGGGAGAAAAAATAAATTTGCTTACCTGTGAAAACAGGTTGCCTATAAATCAAAAGAGGTCAAGTTATGTCCACCAGATGGAGGTTTTAAAATCTTAATGTGTAAGTTAAGGTATAATGGATTACTCGAGGTGAAATTTTAGTAAGGTTGAATCATTTTGTTGTCTTTTGGGATCTAGGGGGATCAAAAGGTTACTGTTACAGTGAACTCAAATGAAGTCAGACTTTCATCTGCTGTGACCCAATTACAAAAAACGGGATTCTGACCCATTAATTTTAACAATTGTATCTTATTATCAATTGGAATGGCTTACTAAGTCTCAAAGACACGAGTAAATGTGTTAGCTCTGTAAGAATAGTTTCTTACATACAAGTACAGACATGGGTTACCACAGAAATCTGTTCCTAAATGTATCTTTAAATGCAATCTGGCTGTAGGTAAGTTAGAATCTAGCACACCAGTCCCCTTTTGCCTTAGTTTGGTTCAAGAAAGAACCCCTGGGTTTGTACCGGGTTAAGTATAGGGTTACTAACCACAAGGTGAGCAGTTCAAACCCATCAGCTACTCCAGAGGAGATAGATGCAGCTGTCCACTCCCAGAAAGATTGACAATTGCAGAAGCCCAGAAGAGTAGTTCCATTGTGTCTTGGTCTTCATGCAAGAAAAGACTGAGAGGCTTTTCAGTTATTTAAAACCTGCAAGTGCAGAAATGAAGGTGATTTAGATGAAGAATTGGTTGTGAATATGAGTTGGTTTAATCATTTCAATGTAAGGGCAAATTAATGTGACATTAAAGGAAAAAATGATTCATTAAAGGGAATGTACAAGTTATCCAGAAGTCATATATATGTTACCTGAGGACTTATTATATATAATTTTGGCATGAAGTGATTTTGCATATAAAATAATTCTAGTTTAAGGTAAGGGTGTAGCAGTGAGTCTAAATGACCAGAGGTTTCTCTCTCTGCTGGTCGGTCTCTTTATGGTCTCTTCTTCTGTTTGCCACTTCTTTTGCTCTGGGAATTAAAAACTGAACAAGGTTACAGAGGACAAGAGACATTTAAATCTGTCACTTTGTTGTTGTCATTGGTGTTTGTGTGTTTTTGGCCAGAAAATTGATACGTTATTTAACACATGCTTTGATGAATTGTGGATTTCATTTATTTGCGTTCCATTATTGGTATTAGTTGTGTAAACACATTTGCTTGTGAATGGTTTTTTATTATGAATGGGACAGATAGAGGTGAAGCTAAAAAATTCACTAGTATTGAAAGATACCATCAAGGATGCATATAGAGTCCCATGTATAGTCTTTTTAAAAAATACTTTTATTGGGGGCTCTTACATCTCTTATCACAATCCATATAGGCCTCCAATGTGTCAAGTACATTTGCACATAGGCCCCGTCATCATTTCCAAAGTCTTAATGGATGAGACAAGTCTGGGTCTTAGTTCATCTCCTTGTGCCACAACAGAAAGCCCAGACATACATCGGTAGCTTCAGCAGACAAACGTGATTCGCTTCAAGTTCAGGAAAACCAGAAGTCCAAAGCCAGGGTTCCAGTTCCAGGAGTTTTTCTCTCTTTGTGGACTCGTAGAAGATCCGTGTTTCCTCTTATACTTGACGTCTGGGCTTGTATCCTCAGAGACCTCCCTGGCTCTGGGCATCAGTCTTTCTCTGGGTCTAGGACATGGGTTCCCAAACTGAACGGGGCTGCTTCCTTTTTCAGCAAAGAAACAGTTAGTCAGCACCGTTGGCAATGAGAAATGTTTGTGCTGTAGCTGCAGTCTCGGATAAAGTGTATGTTCCTGCTTTTGCTGCCCCCTGGGCAGTTCTAGCACCCCAGGGGGCAGGATCACCCACTTGGAAAATCACTAGACTCGAGTGTGCTCAGCACAGGGTCCTTTGGTCAAGATGCACTCCACTTCTGGAGCGTTCCTCTGCCTCTTCTCCCTTGGCTTGTTCCTTTTACTCTCCAAAGAGATTAACGTAAAATGAAACCTAATCATGTCGATTTTATCTGGTATCATTAGCATCATAGAGGTTAGGATTTATAACACACAGGATAATTACATCAGATTACAAAATGGAAGATAATTCTATCAGATCAAAAAGAAGAAGATAATTATTAACACTGAGACTCCTGGCCTCGTCAGATAAACTCATATTTTTAAATTACTTAACATAAAAACTATCTCATCTTAAATCATTTTAAAGGTTTAGCACAACAAGGAATCTTATATACCATCTTCCTTCACTTGATCTTGTTTGCATTCATATTCCATAATGGACTTCTTTCGGACTATGCTAGGAGGAATTGTGTGCGTTCACATAAAACAACTTGACTCTTTCCTAGCATATTTCTGATGGAACGTTCTGTTTTGATTCCCTGTTGCTAACTTATGTCCGTAGCATGTTGATGCAGACAGACTTCACAAAGAAACATGGCTTTTATGGGAACGGAAAGCTTTGGAGACATTGAGTAAGCGGGTTAGTCAATGTATGGACTTCCTTCAGAACTCATCCTATGAATTCTTTATTTCCTCTATCATAGATTCTTAGCTATTTTTAAAATAGGATCAGATTTACAGTCAGACGTGTGTTGATATGTTGTTCTTTGACTGATGGCTTTATACTTTTCTACATGAAGAGAAGAATCTGTTTTAAAAGACCTAAACTTTTTGGAAACATTTTAAATCCTTATGATGGATACTATTAGCCTTAATGGAAGGAATGGAATCATGTGCACCTTCCATTTCCTTTAGTAAAGTGGCTTTTAATGAGAACAATGGAAACGTGAATTGTGATTCTAGGTGTAACTCATGTTTTGACACAGATTCCTGACTTGAAGTCATTTAATCATAAATACTTTCAATTCTTGTGGGCCAGGGATAAAATCCATTTTTCTAGCTTATTGCAAGTGGTCAAAGTAGAGGTGAAATGTAATGGTTATATTTTATCACTATTATTTTTATTTGGTTTAAGACTTAAGAGTTAAGTATCCCTTAACTCCCTCTGTTTGTCTGTATTCTCGGGCATTGTGACTGTGGACTTCAGAGCTAAATACATTTTCTGACAGTCCCAGAAACAGACAAAAAAAGTAATTTGCATCCAGGGTAGGAGAGATCTACAATGTACATGCATATTACGCAGTATGGTTTGCAACTGAAAATAATTTTACTTCTCAATCTTATTGGGGAAATAAATTGATGATAAGGATTTACATGGAAACTGTACCTCAACAGGTATGGTTGTAAAATCAAAGTATTCTTTCCCTAGATTTCACAGGTACATGCCTACGCACTAGGAAATAAATGCACTGGTTCGTTTTCTGGATTCTTGGATTTGCTCTCAGGATGCTGAAACAAAGACGATACAAATGTCGTCTCTCCATCTTCGCTCATGCACATAGCTGTAGAAACTTCCTCTGCAAACTGTTTGCCATCAAATGAATTCTCACGGATTGCACCTGCACTGGGGTCAGAGTAAAACTGTGCATTTCAATGACTGGTGATGGGGGGATGCAAATGATCAGGTCTTCCTCCATAAGCACTTTTGGGTAGACCCAGACACCCAGCCTTTCAGTGAACAGCCGAGCATAGGAACTGTTAGGCCAGCCAGAGACATAGGCTTTTCAATATTCCTTTGACTGGAATTTAGAGAACAAAGGCTCCCTCTGACCATTCGTTGGAAAGTGCAGTAAAGCATATCCCAGGAATATATGTTACAAGCTGAAGAGAAAAAGTCAGTTAGTAAGTTTATTTTTATGGCTTACTTCCTAAAATATGTTTAAAGAATTGGGTAATCCTAATATAATATTTACATAATGCTGCTGAGGCCAATGCAGTCCTTCTTGGAATGGCTGTCTCCTAAGCAATAGAACAAACACTCAAATTAGTGATGTTCTTCAGTATGAAGGATATGTGTGTGGTCCTTGTAATCTGTTCCCCCTTTCCACTCCACCCTCCTTCCACCTTCCCAGTATCGCCATGCTCACCACTGGTCCTGAAAAGATCATCTGCCCTGGATTCCCTGTGTTTCTAGTTCCTATATGTACCAGTGTGCATTCTCTGGTCTAGTCAGATTTGTCAGGTAAAATTGGGATCAAGATACTTGGGCATGGGGGTGGGTTGAGGAAGAAGCATTTAGGAAATAGAGGAAAGATGTATATTTAAACACTGCTAAATTGAACCCTGACTGGCTAGTCTCATCCCTGTGACCCTTCTGTAAGGGGATGTCCAGTCGCCTACAGATGGGCTTTGGGTCTCCACTCCACACTTCCCCTTATTCACAATGATATGATTTTTTTGTTCTGATGATGCCTGATACCTGATCCCTTCGACACCTCATGATCGTACAGGTTGTTGTGCTTCTTCCATGTGAGCTTTGTTGCTTCTGAGCTAGATGGCCACTTGTTTGCCTCTGAGGCTTTAAGATCCCAGGCGCTATATCTTTTGATAGCTGGGCACCATCAACGTTCTTCACCACATTTGCTTATGCACCCGGTTTGTCTTCAGCGGTTGTGAGAATTGACTATTATTTTGTGGTATGTATGAGAGGAAATGATCATGCGGGTTTCTAAGAGGAAAATATATAAGAAAGCATAAGGTATTTGCTTAAGATAACATATGCAGAGCTTTAAGGCCATAGCTCAGCGTAAGTGAGTCTGGAGAATTCAACATCTGATGGTATGTCACTTTAACTTTTGATAAGAATAATAATCACACACAGAGACACAGAGCCATTTACTAGGCGCTAGGAAGTATGCTAAGCTTTTATAAACAATCTAACTTTACTATAAGAACAGCCACACAAGGCAGATACCATTCTTCTTCTTATTTTATACTTGGAAAATCATTATAAGGGACACAATAGTCAACCAGTAGCAACTGAACTCTGGGAGAGGCAGTTTACACACCCAGATGTCCTTTTGTGTACAGCCGTTCATCTACCAACCTAAAGGTTGATAGTTCGAAGCCCCCCAACAGGGTTAGAGACTCAAGATGTGACACTTTGCTTCTTTAAATATCGCAGCTGAGAAAGTCCTGTGGCACAGTTGTATTCTGTACCATGAGTCAGAGTTATTCCGTGGCCATGGGCCTGGTTTGCTCTTATTGTTTGTAATAAAACTAATCTCTTCTCAAGTTACATTCCCTCTGTTACTAAGGATGTCCAGGGGAGGAAAACACAGAAACAGAATGTATTTAACTTGGTTCTGGTTGACTAACCACCATTCATTATTGAAATATGAATATGTACTGAATCTGCTGGTCAGTGGTGGAAGCCTGCACCCGTCCTAACAGTCTCTAAGACGTTCATCCTCAAAGCCCAACTTGATTTTTCATCGTTTCCAGCAGCTCAGTTCTAGTGTGACTTCTTTAGAATCTGCCTTTTCTTTCTCCAGTACTATAATGACAGGTTTCGGAGATAGCCCTTATAAAGAGTTGCTAAACAAGCAATTCATTGCTATAATTAGGCAGGCCACGAAATATCATTTCAAGAAATAATAAATTATTTAAAATTACATAAGACTTCTTTTTCAGGTATGATATATGGTCCTGCCAACCACTAAGGGAAAAAATAGATTCATTACAGTTAAATCATATTTAAAGACAATGGAAAGCTATGCAAGAAATAAGCCTAAAGGAAATCAGATTCTGAAAGGGAGGAGCCTTTCACAGGTGAGCTGAAGAGCTGTTTTCTTCCCTCAGGCTATTTGCTGATACATGAAGTGGGTTAAGGATAGTGCTTGGCTTGGCTTTACAAACTCATTGGGGGGGGGGGGGTTGGATACAAAGTAATAGAGCTTTTGATGGTCCAGTGAGTTGATATGATGGATAAGAAACTGAAGGACTTGCCAGAACCAAGCCAATTTTCCATGAAACCTTTTCTGAATTCTGGACTGAAATGGGAGGCTGAGGGGTTATCCAGTAGTTTTGTAATACCTGGAAGACAGATGTCAATATGGAGTGGGAAGGTATATGACCCCTGTCCTTTTCTTTTTTTAAAATCATTTTATTGGGGGCTCGTATGACTCATCACAATCCATACATCCATCCATTGTGTCCAGCACATTTGTACATATATTGCCATCATAATTCTCAAAACATTTGCTTTCTGCTTGAGCTCTTGGGATCAGCTCCTCATTTCCCCCCTCTTTCTCTGCTCCCCTCTCCTCCATGAACCCTTGATGATTTATAGATTATTATTGTTTTGTCATATCTTCCACCATCCGACATCTCCCTTTACCCACTTCTCCACTGTCCGTCCCTCAGGGAGGAAGTTATATGTAGATCCTTGTAATCTGTTCCCCCTTTCGCCCTCCTCACTTTCCCTCTACCCTCCTGGTATCACCACTATTACCACTGATCCTGAGGGGTTCATCTGTCCTGGATTCCCTGTGTTTCCAGTTCCTATCTGTACCAGTGTATACCCTCCAGTCCAGCTGGATTTGTAAGGTAGAATTGGGATCATGATATTGTGGGGGAGGAAGCATTCAAGGACTAGAGGGAAATTGTATGTTTCATCATTGGGAGGTGGGGAAAAGGAAGTGAGTGTTAGAAAACCCAGGCACAAGGGAACAACAAGCGATCCAAAATCAGTGGCAAGGAGGGTGTGGGAGGTCTGGCAGGACTGGATCAGGGGCAATGTAACCAAGAGGAATTCCTAAAACCCAAACGACATCTCAACATGATAGTGGGACAAGAGGAAACTACAAAGAAATAGAGGAAAGAACTAGGAGGCAAAGGGTAGTTATAGAGATCTAAATACAGCCATATACAAATGTAAATATATGCAACGAGGGGGAAATAGACCTATGTATATATATATATATATATATATATATATATAGGTTTAGTATTAAGGAAACAGATGGACAGTGGGCCCCTGCTCAAGTATTCCCTCAACACAAGAACTCTTTGTTGTAACAATCCATCAGTCTGAGATGCTCACCTTCCTGGCACAATCGCTGAAGACAGGGGGGCACAAGTGCAGGTGACCTCTGTCTTTCCAAGAAGGAAGAGAATCACCCTCAGCCTCAACGCTCGCCTGAGGCAGAGACCAGACGTACCTCCACTCTCCTTCCTCTTTTACTATTTCTGTTGCCAAAAATTCTTCCCACAGCACTTTCTACATCTATGCTGGGTTAGATGATAGCCACACAACACTAATAGACAATATTGAACATTTTGGAGCTTTACAGGCTACTTAACAGACTACAGAACAGGATCAGAAATGCTCAGGATACAGTTCTTCAGGGGAGCAGTGCCTCTTTTAGCTGTGTCTCCAGCTGTGCCTGTAGCCCACCTTTCTCTGTGCCTTGCCTCTCCTCCACCTTGATCCTTGACTAGCAGAGCCATACCAGGTGAAATTCACTGACTGTGACCTTCCATACACAACACTGGTCTACTAATTAACATTGATGCTTTATGAGACAGGAAGCTAAAGGGCAAAGCTTAGACGTCTAATGGGCACAATTTAATTGTCCACAGTCTTTCAGAACTGACTGCTGCCAGGTTCTAATAAAAATCCGAGGAGGACCACACCTTAGGAACCTTAGTAAGGCAGATGTAGACCAAGTTTCATTAAAGCTGTAACCCAGTCAAAACCAGGCTCAGACCTTTGGGTTGCTGGATCCAGACCATAACCTAACAGAAAAAAAGCTCTTTAAGTCTAGCAGAAGTAAACTTTCTTTGAGGAAAAATAATATGTGCTAAATCAATAATCAAGATTTTAAAAATAAATATATAAAGCAGACCAACCGACAATCTCATTATTGTACTTACCAGGCAAGGGCATGAAAGTAGAAATTTTAAAAAATAGTTAAATAAAAACATAGGCAAGAAAAGACGGGAATTAATGGACAAGAGGAAGGTAAGAATGCTGTCCAGCTCACAGACTGCCGGGAATGTCAGGGCATCGCACCTACAGACATTATTGGTGTGTGTTCTACATATATTATAAATAACAGCAAAAATAGAATCACTATATATTTACAGATAAATGGAATTTATATTTTTTTAAACTGAAACTTGTTGAGAAACAGTGTCAGTCATGAGATCCGTTAAAATCCTCTGAGCTTTAAGTATTAGATAGTAGGATATTTGAGACATAGAGAAATGGAGAAAAAAGGGAATCAGAATCTATCAAACTCCTAATATCTGCTGGTGTATGCTGAGTCTTTACACATTCTATCCTTTTATTCTTCTATGAAGAACTCACTGTAATTCCTACTATGGGGATCGATATTTTACATAAAGTATCCGAAACATGAAAAACAAACAGTAGACAGATGGCCATCTCTTTGTTATATACACAGCCTTTGGAGACTAGATGAAATCATTAACAAACACATGCCACCATAATCAGGAGTGGGAAGTACACACACCACCCACAGCCAGGAGTGGGAAGCACACACACCACCCACAGCCAGGAGTGGGAAGCACACACACCACCCACAGCCAGGAGTGGGAAGCACACACACCACCCACAGCCAGGAGTGGGAAGCACACACACCACCCACAGCCAGGAGTGGGAAGCACACACACCACCCACAGCCAGGAGTGGGAAGCACACACACCATCCACAGCCAGGAGTGGGAAGCACACACACCACCCACAGCCAGGAGTGGGAAGCACACACACCACCCACAGCCAGGAGTGGGAAGCACACACACCACCCACAGCCAGGAGTGGGAAGCAGCCGATGTTGGTTTCGGTTCTTTATTCCCTTGCGCATCGGCATGAACCGACCCCTAAAGTAGACAGTGAACCAATCACATGATTAGAACCACTTCAGGGTGGGAAGACTGTAAATCTTCTTTTTAAGGGCTTTGTGGTCAACACCAGCTCTGTTATTGATGGTGGGCTTTGTACTCATTTCCTGATTTTTCAGTTACTAGAAAATACCACTAGAAACTGCATTCCTAGGAACAATGGAATCCCTTGTGAGGTGTTTCATCCCGGAAGAATAGTAAAATGTCAAACAGACAAAAGTAGGAAAAATTATGTCTCCAGACAGCTGCATTGCCTGTGTAACTTCAGAGTGCACCATCTTGTATTATATACAAAGTTGGCTGGTAGCAATTATTCGACAAAAATACGGGTTTGATCAGGAAAAATGTATTCATGATTCGTATTCCAGAATAATTAATAATAGTAAAACATCTTTCCATTCTGAACACCTGTAAAACAAGCCCTATACATGCCTAGCTACTATTTAGTCTTATTCCTATTACCATTTTAGTGTTTAAAACAAAACCCAACAAAACAGACTCATGATTTTTTTCTCATAAAGTACTCAAACAGTAAGTGAAAAAAAAAAAGGTCTGAATTTAAACCTAGTTTTATCCCAGGCCAACACCCTTTGTTTGTCTGTTTTGTTCTTTCTTGCTATGGTCAGCTGCCTTGGAAATTAGAGCATGTAATTCTAGTGACGCTCCCTTGTTCACCTGCACCTTTCCACAAGGGCTGAGGTGTTGCACAACAGTGCGCAACCGGCTGTCTCTCTATGCCCAGGAGAGTCCTGTGCGCGTGTGTGTATTACTCCTCACCTGCAGCCACACGCATATACTGCATCAAAATTGGACCTGTATCTTGAAGTCTCACGGCAGAAAGTGTCTTCACTGTTGAGCAGATTGCCTGAAACAAATAAATAGAAAGACCATGAGTCCAAGCAGGGATTGCTCTTAACCTTGTTTCTTATCAGATCCTTATGCCTTTGAGCACATGGTTTTGTCTTTTGGTGTTATCATTTTCAGTCTAGAATTATATTTTCCTGCGTCTCTTCTTATCCAGCACTTCCAGCATCTTGTACCCTATATCATCTATCATGTGTAAAACATAACATCCCTTTGACTCGAGTCGACCTAGCTATAAAAAAAACATAACTTCAGAAAATGGCCCAATATACCAAGAAGGAACTTTAGACCACCCACTTTTCTGTTCTCCACAAAGAATCCCTGTTAATATTCTTAGCTGCTTCAAACCTATGCCTCACTAGTTCTGTCTTGAACTCAGTTTTTGTATTCATCCCCATGCATGGGTTTGGCTCCTTTCCGCTTTCAAACATATTGTATTCCTCTAGAGGTATGGTTCTGAAGGGTTCCAAACTGCAGCTCACTCCCTCCTCATTCTGGCCCCAAAGCTGGAGAGGTTGCTTTTGGACAAACTCACTGCCATCGAATTGATTCCTACTCATTGGCATCCCCTAGGACAGGGTGAAACTAGGCCCTTGGTTTTTTAAGGGAATAGGAAGCCTCCTCTTTCTCTCGGTGGTCAGTTGTGACCACAACACCAGCAGGACACCAGCAGGACTCCTTTGCAGAAGTGGTATAAACTCATGGCCATCGAGTCAGAGAGACCTTATAGGACAGGCTAAGACTGCCCCGCTGAGCTTCTAAGACTTTCCTTCTGTCCAGGTGATAAAAATGCCTATCTTTCTCCCGACGAGTGGCTGGTAGTTTCAAACTACTGACCTTGTGGTTTGCAGCCCAACCTGTCACCACTTGTTGAGGAAAGTCAAAACAGAGTGTACCCTGAAGAGATGAAAACAGGCTTTGCATCCCATAGACTGTTGGAAATCAGTATATCAATTCCTTTTGTACAAAACTGCCCCCTAAGGATCAAGGGATAGCGGTACTCGACAGCAATCACCTTTGGCTATCAAAGTGTAGCAGCAAGGCTTTTTACTAGACCTGTGGAGCTTCTACAGCCAGGCAGGGATACAAGAATCTGGGTGGAGAGGCAGCAGTTCTTTGAACACTGTAGCTTGGAAAGTAGAAAGAAAGATGAACTGAAACAGTACATAAAAAAAGAAACTTACATAATCCCTCCTACCCCCCAATTCATTTAGATCTCCTCTGAGAAGCACTCAATCATTGGTAGGTGTGTTGGTTTGACCCTAGCAAAGAGACCATGAATGAGAGCTGGGGCAATATTGTCATGTCTTCCATCAGTGAGACAGTTAAGATTTACTGTGCCAACGTGGCCAATAAGCACAGGTAGGGTTAATTGAAGGGCAGAGAGATAAATGGCTCAGTGAGCCTTGCCTTTCTAGTTATCAGGTCTCTTGCTTTCTGATGGTCGGAGCAGGGTGCAGCTGCCTTAACCAGTTCCCTGCTTCAGCTTGCAAGGTTCACTTCTTGCAAGACATCCCCCAGGAGAAACCACATGGACCTACCCCGATGCAGCGCTGGGTGCTGGAGCAGCCGTGTGGAGACCCCTGCCAGTGCTGAGATGCTTACACGTTCACTGACTTGGCAGTCAGCATCATAGTGTATGTTTTGTGAGATGGAGGAGGACTTTGTGGATTGGTGTTGGACATATGGGTTAATGTGAGACTTGTGGGCTTGGGTAGCACTGCGTTGGGATATTTTCTTGATGCGCACTTAACCTTTATATAAAACTCTCTCTTATACATGAGTTTCTGTGGATTTGTTTCTCTAACGTACCCAGACTAACACAATGAGTAAACAAAGTCTGTGTAGACTGTACCTTGTTAACCCTGCCCAGTCTGGGTAAGTGTAGACCACATGGAGAGGAGAGGAGAAACCGGAGAGGAGGTGCTCTCTCCACCCTTCTCCATTGTAAATATTCAGAGCCATGGGGGCTCAAGGAAGTCTCCAGCCTCTGTGCCAGGTTGTGTGGTATTACTGAATTACTCACCAGCAGCCATGCGTCTGCAGTGGACCCGTTATCTCCCTTTCGTGGTAATTTAAAAAGCCGTCAATGGACACCTTTCCTTATCAAAATTAGAAAGTCAACATGTTCTGGCAGTGAGCATAATTACTAAAAGACAATTTTAGGAAATGTTTGAAAATACTGCATGATTGAAGTCAGTTATTTTCACATTTCATGGTTCTGGAGGGGTAGCTGCAATGTCTCATAATGCAAATTATTAGAGAGAAGAATACTATCATGTTATACACATTTAGAGATTGATTAAAAAATGGAGAGTTTTAATCTACTTTTTCTTGACTATTTTAACATATTGGCATAATAATAAGGTGAGCCTGTCTAAAAATAAAAACTGGTTTCATTTAATTTTAAATGGATGTATTTATTTTTGTTAGGTTCTATTTACTATTTTTTTAACTTAAATTTGAATATTGTGAATCTCCTAGTCCCTACAGAATTCATTAACTCTATATCTAGGGTAAAAAAGGGCCAATTTAGCTGTAGCAGTGCTTGGTGATTCTCATTTGGAGCACAAATGTCTAATCAACACCTGCAGTCTGGGTGTGCGTTAGTTAGTTTACTCCGCATGCTGCCCAGGGAGGGAAACAGAAAGACACTTCTGATAGACTAAACATTTTCAAATGAGCCCTCCAGTGTCTGCCCTAGCCATGCAGCATAAAGCAAGTACAACTGGCTTGATGTACTTTACGTTTCCTTATTTATTATGACAAATGCGTTAGGTTGGTATTATTTAAACCCACCAGTAGCCTATGCATCTGGTTTGTAAGATGCGATTCATTCGCAGGATTGAGAAAAAAGGTTGCAAAATAACCAAACTAAACCATCTGGCATTTTCCCATGTCTTTTCAATGCTATTTTTTTTACCTAAGAAGAAGGAAATTATTAACATAGAAATCTGAAATTCAGCATGCAATCTATAGAAGCACAGCTTTATTCCATTTGAAAGACATAATAAACGCCAAATTATTTTACCACCAAAAGAGAACTGTTTTCTGTTGTGTATTTGTGTGCGTGTGTGTGAGTGATTTTTGTTTGTTTGTTTTTAGGAGTAAAGGGATGCATTCAAAACATAAGCTTCCTGGCTGTGATGAGCATTTTTATTTTTCTGCCGCCCAGTGACCAGAATCAGTTCTCCTTGGAGTAGTGAGGGTCGGTCTGCGTTTGCGCAGATGGGGCTGGAGTAGGTTCCCAGGATGCGATTCCCAGAGAACGGGCACAGAGTAGCCAACACCAGTCCTCCAAACTTCCGGTTTTCAATCCAGCAATGATAAGCCACCGTTTCGTAGGAATTGGTAGAAAAATAATATCATTCCATGAACTTGGCATTCTTCTTTGGATCTAAGATAGGGAATGTTACTCTTTAGTCACCAGAAGGTTAAATAAGTCTGTCTTTGCTAATGAAAGCATGGAAAACTATGATTTATAGCTACACCTTCCTTATCAGTCACTGATAAGGCTCCAAGAATCAGCCACTTTTCAATAGAATTCCAGGCTGCTTTAACAGCGTGGGGTTCACAGAGTAACTCATGTTTTAATGGTCCTCACTTACGGGTACCATCCCTCCCTCTAAGTGGGGCTATGGGGAGAGGAAATGGAGAGCTTTGGCATAGCGTTCTGATGAGATCAAATGGTAATTCTATCTGTAGGCAGTCGACCAGACCAGTGGCTTAGGAATTTTGCTTTTGTTAGTTTGTACTTTCTCCCAGCCTCTTCATTTCCCAACATGCCATTGACTAGGTCTTAACTATATCTAGAGCCAGACACAGTTATAAACATGCTAATAAACTCCACTCAAGATACTAGAAAAAAATAACATAGATAACCTATGAAAATTAGCCTCTAAAGTTACGCACACACACGCATATCACCATCTGTCAGTTCTCCCTTTTGTAGTGGCTTATATATTTCTCTGATACTCAAAGTTATGGTACCAGTATTACAAAAATATAGAATCTCAGAAAGATTTCCCATGGTGGACAGATTTCAACAGAGTTCCCAGACTATGAGAAATTATAATGGTGGAGAGAGTTGGGGGACAGGGAGTCTGGAAATCTTTTAGAATTTAACCAAAGAAAAGGACATAGATCCTCATATAAAAATATATTTGCATATGTACATTTATTTAGACCTCTATAATTGGCCTTTGCCTCCTAGCTCTTTCTTCTATTTCCTTTGACTTTCCTCTTGTCCCACCAGCATGCTCCATCTTCATTTGTGATTCAAAATTCCTCTTTGTTTCATTACCCTTGATCATGCTCTACCAGGCCTCCTACACCCTCCTCACCACCGATTTGGATCACTTGTTGTTCCCTTGTCCCTGGGTTTGTTAACACCAATACCTTTCCCCCTACCTCCCCCCTCTCCCATGTTCCACTGGAACTGTCGGTCCTGTTGTTTTCTCCTCTAGATTGTTCATCCAGCCTATCTTATTTAGACAGATCTGCAGAGATAATAACATGCCAAAAACAAGACAGAGAAAAACCAAGCAACAATATACAAGAAACCAATGACAACAAAAAAAGAAAGAAAAGCTTGTAGTTAGTTTAGGACTGCAAATATATTTATATATGAGGATGGGGAAATAGATCTATGTGTATATATTTATAGGTTTAGTATTAAGGTAGCAGAAGGACACTGGGCTTCCACTCAAGTACTCCCTCAATGCAAGAATACTTTTTTCTATTAAATTGGCATTCTATGATGCTCACATTCCCAACGCAACCACTGAAGACAAAGCGGGTGAAAAAGCAAATGTGAAGAAAACTGATGGTGCCCGGCTATCAAAAGATATAGCGTCTGGTGTGTTAAAAGCTTGATGGTAACCAAGCGGCCATCTAGCTCAGAAGCAACAACGCCCACATGGAAGAAGCACACCAGTCTGTGTGATCACGAAATGTCAAATGGATCAGTTATCAGGCATCAAAGAACAAAAAATCATATCATTGTGTGCTCACCTCCATGATATCATCACTGAAGACAAATGGGTGCATCAGCAAATGTGGCAAAGGAAGCTATCAAAAGCTGTGCCCAGCTATCAAAAGATATAGCATCAAAGGTCTTAAAGGCTTGAAGGCAAACAAGTGGCCATCTATCTCAGCAGCAACAAAGCCCCCATGGAAGAAGCACACCATCCTGTGTGATCATGAGGTGTCAAAGGGATCAAGTATCAGGCATCATCAGAACAAAAAAGCTTATCATAGTGAATGAGCAGGGGAGTTCGGAGTGGAGAACCAAAGCCCATTTGTAGGCAATTTGACATATCCTTACAGAAGGGTGGCCCAGATGAGACTAGCCAATCAGGGTGCAGTATAGCAATGATGAAACATTCAAATTTCTTCTAGTTCCTAAATGCTTCCTCCTCCCCCACTATCATGATCCCAATTCTACCTTACACATATGGCTAAACCAGAGGATGTACACTGGTACAGATAGGATCTGGAAACACAGGAAATCCAGGGAAGATGATCCCTTCAGGTCCAGTTGTGTGAGTGGCTATACTGGGAGGGCAGAAGGAAGGTGGGTTGGAAAGGGGGAACTGATGACAAAAGTCTACATGTGACCTCCTCCCTGGGGGATGGACAACAGAAAAGTGGATGAATGTAGATGACAGGGCAAGATATGACAAAATAATAATTTATAAATTATCTAGTGTTCATAAGGGATGGGGGAGTGGAGAGGGAGGGGAAAATGAGGAGCTGATGCCAGGGGCTTCCGTGGAGAGCAAATGTCATTTGAATGATGAGGGCAATGAATGTACAAATGTGCTTTCCACAATTGATATATGTTATGGATTGTGATAAGAGTTGTATGAGCCCCTACTGAAATGATTAAAACAGAAAATTTTTTAAAACCCTTCAAATGGCCAGGCCAAAAAAAAAAAAAGAAAGAAAATGACATGGATCACAGCAGACTGACCCACTTCATTTGGTCAGATCATCAGAAGGATCAGTCTATCTCCACGGGGGACATCATGTTTGTGAGGGAGAGGCCCAACGAGGGCCTAGGAGACCCTCTGTAAATGCATCAGCACAATTGCCAGAAATATTGACTAGTGCAAAATGCGAACAATTGGAAGGATGACTTGGGACTGGGCAAAATTCTCTTTTGTTATAAAAGGTCACTGGGAAGTTGAGTTGATTTCATTGCAGCAAACACAACTATGTCTCTGACAGAAAGGTGAAGTGTTTGACTATTAACCTAAGGCTGGGATGTTCCCAGGTCTCCCTCCTGAAGGGGTCTGGACTGCCCTGGGTGCGAACTCTGAGGAGCTGTGAGTCAATGAGGAGGTTTTACACTGTTTTCTCATTGATAATGCCCACTGGTATTCAGACCTTCGAAAAGCTACTTAGGCTTGCCTTGGGAAGTTGGAACTCACCTAGGAATTAGGTGGAAATGTATGCATTTTCCCACGTAGTGCAGTTCTTTTCATTTTACCTGACTTGTTGCAATGCTCCCAAAGTTGTCAATTCATGGCAGAGAGAAAAAGGCCATTGTCAGAACGTAACAGGTGTAAGAGATTAGCCATCACCACCAGTTGCTATCAATTCCCAACCAGTTGCCAACCAACATATTGTGGTTGCCTATGTGTCTGGTAGACACATAGGGGTTTCGGTGGCTAACTTTCCCAAAGTAGATCTGCAGGTATTTCTTCCAAAGGCAACTCTGGGCAGACTCGGATCTTCATCTTTCAGAGAGCAAGCACGCACATTAACTGTTTAACTTTTCTTAAAGCAAACTCCCAATATCTATATACATGCCTATACATGCAAACATGCACTCTAAAAGAGAATGACATATTCACAAATATCAGAATATATACAACATATAGCAGACAAATCTATAGAACATGAAAATAACTTTTGTACCCTTCACCTAACAAATAAAATCCTACCAATACCAATAGACCAAAGTCCCCAGAAGGTCCGCATCTGATCATAAACACCTCTCAGGCAATCCCGGGGGGTGGGGGGAGGCAGTATAATTTCTACAATTTGTCTATGCATAATTTTACAGGTGCATAATAACTATATGTTGTTAGTAATATCTTTTCCACTCGCTACAAATGGATTTAATATATGAGAGTGCTTTAAAAAGTTCATGGAAAAATGATGCTATCTTCTAGTTCTCTTTTTCTATGAACTCTCTAAAGCCCTATTATAAATATATGTATGTTTGCAGTTAACCCTAGAAATAGTCATCTTAAAATGTAGCTATTTTTATGTGTGTAGCTGTTTTACATTTTCTAAATATAGTATAATCTACCACAAACTCATTGCTGTGAGTCAGTCCCTCCTCAGCTCACTCCGCCAGGAGGACAGGGTAGAGCTGTTCCCATGCTGGTTCTGTGGTTGTAAAACCTCGTCTTTCTCCTGCAGAGCCAAGGGCGGGCTTGAACAGTGAGTTGCTGAGCCTGCATTACCACCAGAGCCCCTCAGTGTGCCAGACACAGCCTTTCTTGTGCTATTTATTTATTTATTTATTTATATATATATTTTTTTAACAATTTATTGGGGCTCATACAATTCTTTTCACAGTTCATACATATACATACATCAATTGTATAAAGCACATCTGTACAGTCTTTGCCCTAATCATTTTTTTCTCTTTTCTTCTTTTACATTTTATTAGGGACTCATACAACTCTTACCACAATCCATACATATACATACATAAAAATAAAAAAAAAGAGAACCTGATGCAAGGGGCTTAAGTGGAGAGCAAATGCCTTGAGAATGATTGGGGCAGGGAATGTATGGATGTGCTCTTGTGCTATTTAAAGAGCATTTTAGTTCTAATTTTTTTATTCAAAACAATACGGCTGTGAGCATTTTTCCATGGTTTGCTGGCACACATGGAGCAATATTCCTTCGGAAATATGTTTGCTAAACTGTACTGTGACCCTTTTAGTGGGTTGTGAAATTAGCCTGAAAATTAGCACTTAAAAATAATAATTTGAATAGATTCCAAAATTTCAGAGTTAATGACACATAGTCTCTAAACATTTATTAGTATTTTCTATGTGTGTGTCTACTGGGTACCAACATATTGTACATACTAGTGTTGTGCTAAAAGTATTTGGGATGTAGCAAGATGACTCTATTTCTTAAGTGAAGATACTGAATGGTAGGGTCTGTGTATACAAGTTTCCAATAAAACACTGAATTATTTTGCAAATTTGTTCTTACAATTTTGATGATCCACCAGTTCACAAGGAGTGCTCCTTGTGTGGCATCTTCAGCAGCGTTGTGAAGCTATGCAATTTGGGGGTCAGATCTGGTAAATGTAAAATGGAACATGGTTGTAGTTTTAACGTTCGTGCATTGATTGCCAGTGATGGTCAGCTAATATTGAAGGCTCACCGGAAGTCATTTTCTGAGAAGTGCCCCATCCTGTCTTTGCAGGTTATATGCATTTCATCTCCCCTATAGATGTCCATTGATATATGCCACTGTATTCTTTTACTGGCTATATGTTTCTAAAATATCTTTTCCTAAACTCTGGGTACCTTTTTCACTCTATCTCGGGACCTTATTGTAAGCAAAATTGTTCATCTATGGAGTCAAATTTATTACTCCTTTCCTTGATGGCCATATGAATTTGGTTGAGGAATTCATCTTCCTACCTTAAACCTTAAAACTTCCATCACATAAATATTTTCTTCAGTTGTTTTGAACTTCTGCTATCCAAATTTGAGCACTTAGCCCATCTGGAATTGGTTTTGATTTATGCCGGGAGATAAGGATCTAATCTCTACTCAATAGGGTAGTCGATTTCCAAAACATCTTTTATTAAATCATTCATCTCCTCTCCTCCACCCCCACTGATCTGTAATAAGTAATTTGACACTATTAGCTTGTTTTTAGACTTTGGTTCTATTCTAGTTAATCTGTTTTTGAAATGTTTATTGCTGCTACTTGCCCAATTCTGAATGTCTTGATATTTGAGGAGCACTTTTACTTAAAAGTATCTCAGCTATTCATGGGCCAATTTTTCTCTTCCATGTTAGTTTTAAAAGCAGCTGACCAAGTTTAAATAAAATTTTTAGATATTTTTATTAAGTATATCTCTAAATATTGTGCATATTGTCTTTGTTTTAATTCTTATGATTTCATTTGTTATATCTTTTGTTTGCTGACACTTATGATATAATTGGCTTTTTAATTAATATTTGTTTTGTCTCCAGCCCTTCCTTATCTCTTTTCATTATTTTATAGCATATATTTTATGCTTGGGAAGATAATAATTTTTTCTGTAAATTCTGCCAGCTTTATTTATTTCTCTTTAAACTTTATATACCCCCCCCCATTTTATTTTTGAATTTCACTTGTCTTATTGCTCAGAATAGGACATTCAGTGCAAACTTTTCTTAGCCCTGACTTTAATGGGAATTCTTTAAAACATTTAAAAAGTAAACATGGTATTTTCTATAAGGACTTTTAGTTATCCTTTATTAATGTGAGCAGACATTTCTAGTTATTTTACAACAGATTTATTTATAAATAGATGTCAAATATTATCAAAGACCCTTTAGTATTCATTGATTAAGTATAAAAGATGGTCTCAAAAAGTTCAAGAAACAAACAAAAAATGTCTAAAGTTCAAGAAACAATCAAATTGGAAGACAATTAAATTTTTTCTTTATTTTGAAGCATTCTCAGTGTTCCAATCTTAATTGTTAATATGGACTACAACATTTACATATTTAAATGTTCAATATTACTGATAATTTTATGTTTTTCTGTATTTATGAGATAAAATCAGATTGAGCATAATATATATTTGTAGATATTTTAAATTGTATTCGTTTTGTCAATATTCATCCAAAATTGTTCATTTGTGCTCATGAGCGAATGAGATTGAGTTCTACTTTTATTTCTGTTGACTTTTCATCGCAGTTTGGAGGAAGCATTACAGAGGAAATTACTCTTCCATGTAATAACCTACACGTGCGTTGTTTCGTGACCTTAGATGCAATGCTTTCAATATGACTGTGTTCTTTTCACCTTCTCCTCGTCTGCCTTCTTCCTTTCCTGTCATTCCTGGCATCTCAGTTGAGTCTCATATGGTTAAATACCGTGAGGAGCACGTTCCTCAAAAGTCCAGTCGTACACTTTGTCAACCTGACTATTTTTGTTTGTGTTTTATGCCAAAGGTTATCCCTGGCAGATAGGAGTGCTCACTTCTAGGTTTGATGGATGTCTAAGGACCACAGTCTCAAGGATTTGAAGTCTCTAAAAGAACCACATGTTTTTGTTTTGTCTTAAATTTGTTCTGTTTTTCTATCACTTTACCAAGGACCTTCTATCGTGATTCCTGTCAGAGAAGATTCCTATCATGATCCCTATCAGTGATCCCTATCAGTGGTCCCTATCCGTGGTCCCTATCCGTGGTCCCTATCAGTGGTAGCTGGTCACTATGGACTCCTGGGAGTAGAGGTGGTGGTTCACACAGCTCATTAGTCCTTTGGCCAAATTGTTTCCTTGAGTCTTTATCTCTCTTCATTCTCTTTGCTACAGAGGAAAGACACTAGTCATTGCATCCTCGAGGACCACCCACAAGATTTAAGACACCAGACTAAGCTCTAATTTTAAATGAAGTACCGCAAAGAGTGATGATCTCAAGTCTTTTTATTTAAAGATATGAAATTCTGATCATGTGGGGACTTTCTTTGTTTTACTTTCCCCCCCTGGGACAGAGAAAATATGATTGGAAAATAAGTCCTAACTTTGATATGCTATTTTAAATGTTGTTACACTGAATATTCATTAACTGCAATAAGGTACGAGCATTTATTGGTTAACTTGATAGTTAAAATATAGGATTCTGGAATTAGGTAAACTGGTTTTACATACTAGACACATCAATTAATGATTCTGTGCTCTTGGTTCATTTACTTCCTTTTTGGCTTAGTTACATTTTCTGAAATGTATCCAGTGGGCATAATAATTGTATCCATTTTATAAAAATCTTTTAAATTAAAAAGATATATTTAAATCAACTCACATCATACTTATGAAGAGTCCATACATATCCTAGTGTGTAGTAACATATTTTAGCTACTTCTGTTTTTCAACTTTATAGGAATAGATTATACTTTAATCGTGAGTGAATAAATGCTTCTATTTATTAAATTTTATCTCAGGTAAATATGGTTTTACTAAGCTTTAACAGAACATATTTACTATTTTAAAAGGGGGAATTTAACATATATCTACTTTTATTCTAAATTGCTATTTTAGCATTTAAAGAAAAGATGCTATAAAGAAGCTATTTTTTATAAATCAATTAATTCATCCAGCTAAGTCTCAATTATTCGAAGAGAATGTGGTATATTATTTGCTATGGCAAGGAAGATGTTGAGCTGTCTACAAAGGATCGTTGTTCCTTGCCATGTCTAGGTCCCTACTGATGGCACCACTATGTACAACAGAATGAAACTCAGCCCAGTTCTACATCTTTCTTACAACTCTTTTTAGGTTTGAGCACATTGTTACCATCACCATATCAATCGAGGGTTGTCCTCTGAGTCAGCCACTGACCCACTTTACCAAGCATGATGTCCTTCTCCAGGTCCTAGTGTCTCTAGTCGCATGCCCAAAGTACGCAGGATGGAGTTTTATCATACTTTTCTGAGGAACATTCGGACTGTATTTTTTCCAAAATGGATATATTGGTTCTTCCGGTAGCCCACGGCACTTTCAATATTCTTTGCCAACACCATAATTCAAATACGCTGGTTCTTCGGAAGGCTTCCTTATTCCTTGACCGACTTTCACAGGTCTATGGGGCAATTGAAAATACTGTGGCTTGAGGGAGGCATATCTTAGTCCTGAAAATGACAGATATCTTGGACAGCAGAATTGCCCAGTGCAGTACACTACTTGATTTTGATTTCTTGACTGCAGTTGTCGTAAGCGTTGATTTTTTGATTCAAGCAAATTGGAACTATATCCAAAGGAAGCCACTGAGCACTTTTAAAGGATGTCTGATGAATGTGTCATGAGGTTTGGACACTGAGTAGTACACGTAACACACATTCAATTGATCTAATTTCATTTCCCCAATAACAATATTCTGTAATCAACTTCAACAGTTTTTAATACTTTAATCTGTTCACACTTACTAAATAAAATTTTAATTTCCTTATGGACATGCATACTATTCGTATGCATTCTGTAAAGTAGCACAAACCTAGAATCTGACAGCAAGACAGCGTGAGTTCAAATCCCCTTAGATAAGAGACAGAAGCTGGGCCTTAGATATTTTATTTAAATGGGAGCTAATAATTGCTATTTTGAGAATAAATGGAGTACTGTGCCAGGAATCTTGTTAATCTGTAGTCAGCATAGTTTGTGCGATTGTGTACTATCTTTATACCAAGGGAGAGAGATGCCTTTTTCTCTTTCACTATTGGGTAGTATCTAATGACTTATTTTGAACATGCAATTGCTTAAATTATTCTACCCCATTGATGGTTTTTCTTTAGATAATTCAAGCTTTTGATAATGCAATTTCGATTTATTTAGCCATAAATAAAATATATATTACTCTTGATCAAATTGTTAGCCTCTCCCACAATAATCTTATATAATAATCTATATTTCAGCTTCTTTGAAAGTATATTTCCCTCTAAGAAGAACAACTTGTGGGAAAAAGGGGTGATTTAAAAAAAATAATGATTGTAAGAAAAATTCATTCACATGATCTATGCATTTTATCCTTAAGGTTTTCATTGCAGTAAATACATGCCAACTTAAAAATTTATATTTAAACTATCCAAAAAGGCTATTCTCCATGGAGTCCATTACCTCTTGCTAGAAGCAATGTGTCTATATCAATGTCAATATGCTATGGACTACACAGTTAATATTCCAAATCAGTTTCTTTATCCTTAAACCCATATTTTTTTTCAAATGAATGTGCTGCTTCAATCCCCAGTAAGTATATTTTTTCAGAAAATGAAAGTCAGTTCAGTAACTCCCATGGCCATCTAATACCCTTGCATAATCATTCGGACTTGGTTTAGACGAGCTGTGTGGACATTACCTACCTCAGAGGAAGGCTGGGAAGATTACAGAAATATCTGAAAACATGATTTGAGCTTCTTTGGGAAAGATGTTATTAATATGAGAATGTATTTTTCTTTGAATGAGTAGGAGATTGAAAGAGGATTATTTCTTGAAGTGGAAGGAGGGCCCGGTAGTGAAGAAATCAAATGCTCCACCTTAAGTAAGATGGACCACAGTGATATCAAAGGGCTCTCAGCTGGTTCAGACCTGAGTGACAAGAAAGAGGAAGCATCCACTAATCCTCAGTTCAGCTCCTGATGTTTGTTTCTGAATAAATCTGTCCTTGAGGAGAGGAGGCAACAATGGAGAATATTTGGGATCCCGCTAGTCAATAGCTCATGAGCTAGCATCGTTTAATTCTCCCCCTATCACTGAAGATATCTCACAATATAATTTATGTGAAACTGTCTAGGGAATGAGAAAGCAAAGCAGAGTGAATAACGTGGCTCAGCTGATTATGTTTGAAGCAAATATCAATAGATGGGGGCTACGGAGCTGCACTATTCCATTTTTGATGTGAGCACATGCATGGGTACGTGCTTTGGACACACTCATAAAACTAGCAACATTTAGACCAAATCAAGCCCTCTCACCATCACGAAATCAAATAAATCTACATTAAACTGCTTGATGCTGTGTCTATTTTATTACATAATATTAAACACCATTAGCAGAAGTTTAGAATTAGTTTTTGTTAATTTTGCTGATTTTTTCCCATCATCACTTGCCTTGATGTTTCACTGCATTATTCTATTTATCATCTCCCTTGCTATAAAATACATATCCTAATTTTTTAATTGTTAATGATTTCACTGCACATTATTACTACAGACTATCGTGGTATCATTGACATATGTTCACATTGTATAATTCAAAGTGTACTCTAGATTAGAAAGTGAAATAAAACGAATCCCATCTGTCAGTTTGTTGTACTGCAGTGGTCTGTGTGTTGCTGTGATCCTGGAAGCTGTGTCATGGGTATTTCAAGTGCAGCAGGGTCGCCCAAAGTGAACAGGCTCCAGCAGAGCTTCCAGACTAAGAAGGGATGACAGTATAGGGATTTGCTGCCCACGTCTGAGGAAGTAACTGCTGAAAACCTTATGTATAGCTTCAAGACATTGTCAGATTCTAAAAATGTAATAAATAGAAGCAGCACTTTGTCAGAGATAATGCGAAAGGATGAGCACTTAAGAGAAGTCAGAAGGCACTTAAAGTTTGCCTGAGGAAGTGCTGCCTTCTCCTAGCAGAGTTGACCAGAATGCCGAGACTGGAGTAAAGCCTGCAGAAGTAAAGCCTTCACAGCCTTCATTTGACGATGGGGCACAACTTAAAACGAGAATTCACTGCAAACATCAAGTGATAATTGGAACTTGGAATGTACAAAGAATAAATCTAGGAAAATTAGAAATCTCCTAATATTTTCTTATTTTTGATTTTTTAAAAGGGCTTTGATTGGTAGTTATACCTTTGCTCAGATTTGTAAGGCTTTGGGTCACTGTGTAGTATGAATCTATAAATTCTGAAATATTATAAATCAGTTTACTTATTTAATTATTAAAATGATGATCATAAAGATCTGTATTCTAGGCATTGGTGAGCTGACGTGGACTGATACATTTTGAAAGAGAAAATCATATGGTTTACTAGGTCAGGAATTAAATAATCAAGAGGAATGACATTTGATGATGTATTTTTCATCAAAAAGGACATCTCAAGATCTGTCTTCAAGTCCTATGCTCTCAGTGATCGGATAATACCTATCTGCAGACAACAAATGCAACTATAATGTAAATTTATGCACCAACTAGTAAAGCTAGTGATGCATAAATTGAAGAATTCTACCAATGTCATCAATATGCAATGGATCAAACAGGCAATCAAGATTCATTGGTAATTACAAGCAATTGAAATGCAGAAGTTGGAAACAAAGAAGATGGAAGAGTATTTGTAAATTACGGTCTTGGCGATAGAAATGAAGCTAGAGGTCACACTGTAGAATTTTAAAAGACCTACAGTGACGACTTTGTAGTTGATATTTTTTTTCAACACCATACAAAAAAATGACTATGCAGGTGGACTTTTCAAGATGGGACACATAAATCTAATTGATTACAAGGGTGAAAAGAGATGCTGGAGAAACTCAATACCAGCAGCTGAAAGCCAGGGGCTGAACATGGACCAGAACATCAATTGCTCATATATAATTTTAGGTTGAAGTTGAAGAAAATTTAAATAAGTCCACACAAGTTGAAAAATGATCTTCAATATATTCCTTCTGAATTTTGAGAACATCTCAAGAACAGATTTGATGCATTGAACATTAATGAGGAAAGACCTGATGTGTTATGTGATGACCTAAAAAAATCACTCACAAAGACAGCAAAAGATCATACAAACTGCAGGGATGAAAGAAGAGATCAAAAATGGATATTAGAAGACATTTGAAACTTGCTCTTAATCTTAAAGTAGTTAAGGAAAGTGGACAAGTGATGAAGTCAATGAGTCGAACAGAAAATTTCAATGAGCAACTGAAGAAGACAAAGCCAAATATTATGACATGTGAGACAACCTAGAGTTAGAAAACCAAAATTAAAGAACACAGTAAACATATCTGAAGCTGAAAGAACTCAAGAAAAAAAGTCAAGCCTTGAGTTCTACTACTGAAAGTCTCTATGGGAAAAATATTGACTGACACAGAAAGCGCCAAAAGAAGATAGAAAGAATACAGAAAGTCACTGTACCAAAAATACCGAGTCCACACGAAGCTGCTTCGAGAGGTAGAGTATGAACAAACATAAATGCTACTGAACAAAGAAGTCATAACAGCGCTGAAAACATTAGTCCACAAGTCTCCAGGCATTGGTGGAATACCAACTGAAAATTTTCAATAAGCTGATAAAGCACTGGAATCCCTTACTTACCTATGCCAAGTATTTTGGAAGACAGCTACTTGGCCAAAAGAATGGAAAATATTTTACCCATTTTTTAATGTATTTTTCCCATTCCAAAGAAAATTGACCCACCAAATGCTCTAATTGTGGAACAATATCATTGATATCACATGCAAATAAAATTTTGCTGAAGATTATCCAACAACGGTCGTAGTAGTACATTAACAGGGAGCTGCTAGAGGCTCAGGTTGGATTCAGAAGAGACCGTAAACCAAGGGATATCATAGCAGATGTTAGAAAGATCTTGGTAAAACCAGAGAGTACCCGAAAGGTGTTTATTTGTGTTTTATTGCCTCTGCCAAGGCATTTAACGGTGTAGATCATAACAAAGTATGGATAGGCTTGAGAATATGGGAATTCCTGAGCATTTCATTTGTAGAACTTGTACAGGGAACAAGAGACAGTTGAGCAACCAGAACAAGAGGATACTGCATGGTTTAAAATCAGAAAATATGTTTATCAGGGATGTATTCTTTCACCATGCTCATTCAATCTGTATATTGAGCTAATAATCAGAATAGCTGGGCTATTTGGAGAAAAACGGCATCAGGATTGGAGGAAGGGCACTAACAACCTGCATTCTACAGATAATACAACCTTAATTGCTCAAAGTGAAAAAGACTTGCTGATGAAGATCAAAGATTGCAGCCTTCCATATGATATACAACTCACGGTAAAGAAAACCAAAATCCTTACAATTGGACCAATAGTTAACATCATGATAAAAGGAGAAAATATTGAAGTTTTTTTTAAACATTTTATTAGGGGCTCATACAACTCTTATCACAATCCATTCATATACATACATCAATTGTATAAACCACATCTGTACATTCTTTGCCCTAATCATTTTCTTTTCTTTTTTACATTTTATTAGGCTCTCATACAACTCTTATCACAATCCATACATATACATACATCAATTGTATAAAACACATCCGTACATTCTTTGCCCTAATCACTCTCAAAGCATTTGCTCTCCACTTAAGCCCTCTGCATCGGGTCCTCTTTTTTTCCCCTTCCCTCCTCGCTCCCTCCTCCCTCATGAGCCCTTGATAATCCACAGATTGTTATTTTGCCATATCTTGCCCTATCCTGAGTCTCCCTTCCCCCCCCTTCTCTGCTGTCCCTCTCCCAGGGAGGAGGTCACATGCGGATCCTTTTAATCAGTTCCCCCTTTCCAACCCACTCACCCTCCACACTCCCAGCCTCGCCCCTCACACCCCTGGTCCTGAAGGTATCATCCACCCTGGATTCCCTGTGTCTCCAGCTCCCATATGCACCAGTGTAAAATCTCTGCCCTATCCAGTCCTGCAAGGTAGAATTTGGATCATGGTAGTTGGGGGGAGGAAGCATCCAGGAACTGGGGGAAAGCTGTGTTCTTCATCAGTACTACATCGCACCCTGACTGACCCATCTCCTCTCCTAAACCCCTCTATGAGGGGATCTCCAGTGGCCGACACTTGGGCCCTGGGTCTCCACTCTGCTCTTCCCCCTTCATTCACTATGAAGTTTTTAAGGACTTTGTCTTGCTTATATCACACTCAATGCTCATGGAAACAACAGTCAGGAGTTCAAATGACACATCGCATTGGGTAAATTTGTTGTGCAGATTTAAAGTGTTGAAAACCAGTGATGTTACTTTAAGGACTAAGGTACGCCTGACCCAATCCATGGTATTTTCAATAGCATCACATACATGTGAATGTTGCACATTGGACAAAGAAGACTGAAGACAAATATATTTCAATCACGGTGCTGGTAAAGAATATTGAAAGTGCATGGGCTGCTGAAAGAACCAACCTCTCTGTCCTGAAAGAAGTATAGCCAGAATACTCCTTGAGACTTGTCTCATGTACTTTGGATGTGTTTTCAGGAGAACCCAGTTTCTGGAAAAGGACATTGTGCACGGTGAAATATTGGGTCAGTGACAAAGAGGAAGGCACTAGACAAGTTGTATTAACACAGTGGTTGCAACAATGGGCTGAGACATAAGAACGCTCGGTGCAGGATTGGTAGTATTTCATTCTGTCGTACACGGGGTTGTAATGAATGGGAAGCACCTAACAACCACAGTGTGTTAGGATACCCAGTTTGCATTTCGTACAACTATGATATATGATTGTCAGTTAAAATAGAACTGTCAGATGTTTTATACAATCATAGATGAATATTACAAAACCTAGGGAAACCTGAGCTAACTGAGGAAGGAGGTGAAATGCTTGGGTCAGAAGCATGGAGATCAGCTACCTCCAGTACTTGATATTAAAAAAAAAATTCTCCGGGGGTGTAGTCAGATGTACTGTCTGTCTGATGCCCAGCAGGAGTCAAGACTGCCACTCTCATTCTTGGCTTCTCACATTAACTGACTGTTCAATTTCCCCTGATTAAGCTGCAAGCCCCCCCCCCCCACCACCATCCATTCTCCCTGTAACCTAATGTTTTCTCTTTGACAAATACTTATTTTTCAGATCTTTTTACCCTTCTTGTCATTATTTTTTCATTACCTTTTAAATATATATTTTACACTTTTGATCAATGTCCTTTTTTATAGTGGTGCTTAGGTGCTGACAAATAGGTCCCACATAGAAGACCGTATGTTAGTCTGTGTAGACTAGAGCAACAAATTCATAAACATGCATATGTGTATAAGAAAGAACTTTACATAGAGAGCAATTGTACATTAAAAAACCATTCCAGCCCAGTTCAGATCAAGTCCATAAGTCCGAGATTAGCCCATATGTCCGATAACAATCAATGAAGTCCTCTTCACACTCATGAAACACATGCAGTAACTCCAGATGCAGGAAGATCACAGTGGGTGGGAAGTCTTGTGGATCCTGTGGCATTGTCAGCCTCTCAGCACTGGCAGGGTCTCTATGTGGCTCCTCCAGCTCAGGGCTCTAGCATAGCTCCATGTATCTTGTTAGCAGCAATGTCTCCCAGAGAGTGAGCCATATGCCCCACCTCGAGCCAGCTATTTCTCTCCTAATGCCTCTACATGAGATCATTAAGCTGTGGCCTGATTGACAGGTTAAACTCCACCCCTTCACTGGTAAGTCTCAAATTGACAACAGATTATACAGCGACCACAGATCTACGTACAGCAGAAACACCACTTTCTTGAACAATTGCTGCTATGTTAGAGCCTATAGTTGCAGATCTTCCTCTTGTTTGCAGGCCTCTACTTTCACCAACTGTGATGTCCTTCTGCAGGGCCTACTCCCTCCTGATTAAATTCCCAAAGTATAAAGGGCAACATTTCTCACCGTTCTTCCTTTTATGGACCATTCTGGCTGTATATTTTCCACAGCAGATGTGTTTGTCCTTCCATCTGTAGTATACTCAATATTCGTTGACAACACCATAACTCAGGAATGGCACATCAAAATTTCCACCCCAACCTCTCCCTGCCATTGAGTCTATTCCAACCCATAACAACCCTACAGGACAGGGTAGTGCCCCTTTGGGTGTCAGACTGTAACTTAAAAAAAATTGCTGGTACTTCATCCACCTGTCATACAATTTAATAATTCCATTATATTAAGTGTTGTACAATTATCAGCAAATCAATTCTAGAACATTTTCTTTTTCTTTATACTATTGTTGTTCCTATAATTATTTTTTAAATTGTGACAAAAATACATACAACAAAATATTATCCAATTCAACAGCTTCCATTTTATAAATCAGTGCCATAATCAGTGATTATACTTTTTGTTTTGTACAGCCATTAGTGATAGCCTTTTCCAAATTATTTCACCACCATTAACAAAAACTCAATGCCATGAAACAGAAATTTCTCCTCCTTCGCCCATAGTAACCATGGGTCAAGTTTGCTTTCTTTTTGAATATTCTTGTTAGAGTATTCACATGTCATATACTTCCTTCATTAAATCACTTTAAAAAAGAATTGTATCTACATCATCACAATCAGTTCTAATGTTCCCTGCCCCACCCTCCTTACCCTCACTCCTCCACATCCCCGATAAATCATTGCATCATTAATGGTCTCCATGTATCATCCACTATTTCTGTGCATCACAAACTGGGAAACCCTACAGAAACAACAAAAACAAAATGGCATGAAGGAAATAATAATAAGGATAAAAATAGCAATAGAGTAAGAAAGAAAAGCCACCATCACTACAGAGAGACAAAATTTCTGTCTGGGAACAAGTGAGAAATACTTCAGCCTAGAGTAAATACAGGTTGGGTCACGAGGCAGGTCAACTGACCAAGTATCAAATTATAGCATGATTCAATTCACCATAATCAAGTTTCCAGTGCTCTCTGTCTGAAAGTACGCTTGCCTAGGGCTGGACGGGGTCTGCCAGGGACTTCACCTGACTAGCTACCCTTCAGATGGGTTTGGGCCTCCTACAAATGAGGTGCTCACAATTTAAGCTCTGAACCTTTTCTCTTCATCATATTTGGATACTATTATTGTCCTCTTTGGATCACACCAGTTGGTGTGATTCTCCAGTGTTGATTTAGTTGACAGCTCACTTAAATGACTGCTTATTTCGATACAAGTGTGGAAGGTCCCAGAAAATATTGCAATTGATAACTGGGAGCTATCTGCTTTCTTGATTACACTTTACCATAGAAGACTGTGCTTATGGGAGTAGAAAGCCATTAATTTCTCCCTCAGAGAAGCTGGTGGTTTAGAAGAGCCAACCATGAGGTTAGCAGCCTCACTCATACCCAGCCTGCCACCAAGGCCGTGTGTGGAGAAACTACTGGATGTGTGTAGCCTTCATCTTCAGGAAAAGACCCCCTAGCCTGGATTCTAACATGCCACTGTTCTAGAGAAACTAAATGTATTTGATTGAGCCCAGCTACTTTAATTGGGGTTACTAACATTCCAGCAATAATAAGTGATTTATACACCTTTGGTTTCACTGAAGTAAAGGAAGAAATATCTTGTTAGAAATTGTTATCATCTCTAACATTTAATTTTCCAAAGTATGACCTTTTAATTTTTTGAGCAAAATAGTCTCACACTTTTTTTGCCTAAGGCACTTAAGACCTAACACCAAATCAAAATATACTGTTAAATGTAACATTTCCTTTTCCTTGCAGTTTAACACATCCCTGTAGTTCAACGGCAGCTACCATGTACTCTGTCCAAAGAAATATTAAAATTAATCGCATTAATTTATATTCTGGTCTGTGTAATTATTTATGTGCACACTTCTAGAACATATGGACGATGTTATATAAATAAGACTATATCTCCTGTCAAATTTTTATCAAAAATACAGGTATTATTTTTACTGGAAGTAAAAGCAAATAAATGTAGCTCAAATTTCCCCCCATTTCTGCTCTCTTTTATCCCTTACAACTGAGCAAGTAAGTTTAAAAGTTTATGTCAGAATTGCCCCAAAATGTGTTGTAATTCCATTTCAACGTGACAGTACATTTCAGAGGAAACTGTTTCTGAGGTGATCTGGGATAGGTTACAATGCTAATCTCACAGCTGTCTCTGTAGCTATCGGGACTCATAAATCATGGGTTCTGTAATAAGAGAAGTAAGTTTGAGAGGTTAGAAATCTTAAGAAAATTGTGACAGAGGTGATAGATGATATGAAATGACTACATTCTAAAGATGTTATATAAAAGGGAGTGTGTTACATTCGAGATACATGTCTCCTGATTTTTTTTTTCTTAAACCGGAAGAATATTAGCAATGTATTACATGGCATACTTCAGGAACATTATTTGATACATTTTAGATTTGTGTGTATTAAGGGGTGAGTTTTTTTTAATATATATAATCAACTTTCCTCTGAGTTTTCCAGAAATCTTATAGGCCATTGTGATTATTTTGAATTTTTTTGAAGACACGTTCTGTACAGAAGTGTGTTTTATGCAGTTGTTGAAAGTATTCAGTTTCTTCACTAAATCTGAATTCATTAGCCAGTCTGGAAGAGATTTCAGTTCCTGAAAAAACAATCATGGAACCAGACGCCTTTTAATAGTTGCGCTGGACAGTGAGGGCATTAGAATCGGTCACCGTGAGCAAACAAACCTACCTTTCATCACCCGCAACCAAGAGGCAGCGGTCTTTTTGGATTCTTCCCATTAGAACACAGTTTCTGTTCTACATTTTACAGTTTTTGAAATGGTTCATTTGAATTTAATTAGAGAATATTCTAATTCTTTAGGTAATCCATAATGATTAAAAATTAATCATTTCTGTGCCCAACCCTTTTGACTGATGCTGTACAGTGAGCCTCTCTTTGCTTCTAGTACACAGTCTATCAGTTCTTCTCACCAGGCTGTGGGGGGACCAGGGAGCAACTGTACGACAAGGAACAACTCACTCACGAGGGATTCGGCATGAACGTGCTTTTATTTACTCTTGGCACTTGGCTTTATGATGTAATAAAGCACTGGTATGTTTCTAATGGTTTAGTCGATCTTTATGTTCTTTGGAAATGCCTGGATATATTAGTAAATTTTATCAGCGGTTTCTTTCTTTGTTTTAATTTGCATCACTATTCTACTAATCTGAGTTTTAAAATAAATATATGTAACAACAGTAAAAATGAGATGCTTAAAACCTGATATATTCAGAATGGCTTTTTTACATTTTCCTGGAGTCTTTAAAATAATAATTTTATATTGCCAATAGAAATATATTAGCACACCCAATTTCCACAGCAGGAAATATGTATCTAATTGAATAACATTTGTGTAAAGCTAATATGCTCTACAATAGGGATTTTTGAAGAAGCTTTTAAATAAACTTAATTTTTTTTGTAGAATGGACATAAATCAACAGAGGGTTAAAAAGATGGTCCAGAGTTCTCATATCCTGCATACCCAGAGTCCCCTGTGGCCACACCTTTACAGAATAGTTCAGTGTCACAATGATTGACTCATGGTGAAACACTATTATTAACTAGGCTCCATACTAAGTAGCCTTGGTGGTGCACTGGATTAAGCATCAAGCTGCTAAAAGGTCACTGGATCCAGACTGTCACTTTTCATGAGAGAGGAAATAGTCTGTGTTCAGCCTTGGGAAACATGAAGCCCTTTCCTCTAGCCTAGAGGGCCACTGCATGTCAGAATTAACTCGAAGGCTTTCGCTAGCTTTCTGCTCCGTACTTAATTGAGATTTCCCTAGTTTCCACTTACTATTTGGTCTACCTCATGCTCTGTTTTATGTACTAAGAGGATCAGATTACCTTTTGTCCCAATGTTTCCTTAAGCAGCTTTGGGAGCTGAGCCTGTTGCCCATGGCCTTAGAAGGCTTCCTGGTTGCTGATGACCTTGATACTTTTATGGAGGACTGGTCAAGTATTTTATAGTCTTTCACTTGAGATTATCCTGACGATTTCCTGCAGATCAGACTGGGTTCATGATTTGTGTGTATGTGAGGAAGATCACAGAGATAACATGCCAAGGGCATATTCCAGTCGCATGACAATCACTGTGGAAGCTGAACTTGACCACCTGACTGAACAAATCTGCTCCTTGACATTCTGAACTCTTTCGATACAATTCCCACTCCCTCACCCACCGACACCCCCCACCCACCCCCACCCACACAGACACACAGACACACACACTCTAAGAAACAAGCCACTATTCACTCTCTCGAAAGAGCAAACTCATTGCTTTAGGGAAAAGCCCAACTCCTAGTGAACTTAGAGGATCGAGCAGAACTGCCCTGTGGGTTTCCAGTACTGTAAATGTTGACTTATGTAGAAAGCCTCTTCTTTCTCCCTCGCAGTGGCTGGTGGTTTCAAAATTCTGGCTTGGAGGTTCAGCAGCTCCACGTGTAAGCCACCTCACTTCCACCATGTTGGTTCTGGCTCATTGCAGCTATGCACAGGGTTCTGAGCGGTAAATCTTTCTGAGAGCAGACAGCCTCATCTTTCTCCCACAGAGTTTGAAACCTCTGACCTGGCCATTACTTAGCATACTGGAGTGGGGCACCTATGCCTCACCATCTGGGAATATGTCAACAATTTTGTGGACTTATGCAGATGCAATGCAGCTGTTTTCCCCACTTATACATTTGTACCAATTTATTTATATCATGATGGACTCTTTTCACTGGCTCCCTACCGTACGTGGAGTTCTTCTGGGGCATCAGTACTTCTTGATAACATGTTCAACGTCTCACCATCCTTGCTTTTAAGGCTGGAGGTCTTCCAAGACAGATTTGTTCATGCATCTGGCAGTCAATGAGATAATACTCTTTGTCAATCATTGGGTCGTATTCTTTGGGTTATCATCTAACACTATTTTACTTATTCTCCAATTTTCCAGGTTTGACAAATGAAAGCTCTTCCAGTAGGACCTCAATATCTCTGTGAAATACTTAATGGTGCTAGTTTTACATCTCGAATAAAAATAATGTTGATCAATGCATTCTGAGACATTTGAAATGAAAAATTCAATGGAAGTCTGATTTTTCTGACTAATTTTTCTAAGGCACTTTGAATGGTGCAACAAAGAAACTATAGCTTGATTTAAATGTGTGCAATATAATAGCTTCTTCCAATACCTTTGGTTCTCAGTTGCCTTATAGTTAAACTGAGAATACTTGTAGTTTGAAGCATGTAAAATTTCTAATTGCCTATAAATTTTTACTAACACATTAATAATTTCATATGGTCCCAATTTAGCAGCTCCTAATTTCTGTGATTGTAACGATATTAAATAAAATCATATATGCAAAGTTTTTTTTATATAACTGTCAGTGCTCTTTGCAGTCCCATTTTATCCCCAAATGCATAGAACCATGTAACCCGGAGAAGAATAAAGTTAGGTCAGCCCTTGACATAAAGACCACATTCAGAAAACAAAACTGCTTCCAGTTGTTCCAAAGCCAGCAAAGAGAGTACTAGGGGATCCAAAGCTCTAAAATTGGCCTCTTTGCCTCACCTCAAATTAGAGGTGGATGACTGATCTTGCTAATAAATCCTATTGTGTTGGATTTTAGGTGTAACACCCTTCTAAATCCAGTTATTTCAAAATTTAAAGGCTCATAGGCTGACATTGCATCACATACTGAAAGCACATTGATACTCATTTTCTTATTACACTGAAACCTCTCCTTCTTGAATGGCAAACAAACCACTGAAGTGATTATATTCCCTCAACATAATGAGATACATTAGATGAAGTGACCCCAGCTACTTCTACTGAATAGAGGTCCTTCACGTGCAGCAAAGCACCTGGTTACCCAACTCAAGTGGAACAAGTTAAATTATTTCCCTACTTCAATTTAGATGTGTTTTGGCCAACCTTTAAAATTTTATTTTATGGCAAGGACCAAATATGTGTTGTTGTACTACTTTATGAAATCTTAGCAAGAAATACTTTTAATACTTTGCATATATTTATGATGGGGAAACCTGGAACTCACCTTTTGTTACTTCTCTGTTTAAGACTTTGGAGGGAGCCATGGTGTCTTAGTGGCTAAGGTGGGATCTCACCTGCACGATCAGCACTTGGGAACCACCAGCTGCTCAGGAGAAGCTAGGGCTCTCTACTACCCTGAACAGATACACCCATGCGGCAGTTCTACTCTGTCTTCTAGGGTCGTTATGACTCCGTGGAAGTGGGTTGGTTTTTTTTTTTTAAAGACTTGTGAAGAAACATAAAACCACACATAGCAGATATGTTTCATTTTATGACATAAATCATGACACCAATTGACCACTGTCAGAGCTAGTTAGGCGGGTCTACATAGAGTAGATCTCTAACGGGCATCTTCTGTTACAGAGGAAAGAAGACTGGTCAAGACAGCCAAAGCTTATTCCTGACCTCATCAGCCACCCCATATTTGCCACGTCCCTGAAACTTTTAACTTCCATCTCCTTTCCTCTACCCTAGGTTGGCACTCTAAAATGATTCCTTATAAGAAGTAAAATAAATGAAAATAGTAATTTGCTACAAAAGTAATTTATTTATGGATATTAAAAAAAATGTTGCCAGAGATCACAGTATGAAGCAATAATGAAAAATAAATGGGACCCAGGGACGAATGGCCAACATGGTGCAAGACACTCACTCCACCAACTTTCCGCTCATCTGGTCCACAGAAGGTACAGGACTCGGCTTTCATTTAGTTGATCTGAGCTAAAAAGGCAGTGAAATGTTCCCCGACCCCATGTGCACGGAAATGTTACTACTAGAGAATTACTCTTCAGGACGAGAGTATCATGTTTCTATGAGTCGCTGTTAAATTGCAATGACACCTCCAGTGTTAACATGCTAAGCTAAAGTCACTGTTACTATTATCAGCCAAGGTGTTCATCTTAGCAGGCTCATTTCATTCCCTTCCACGTCCTCTAGCAAACAGCAGATCCCCTTTGCCCCACTCTCCCTTTGATCTTTATTCTATATAGCCCTTCTATCTATTCCTAAGCTAAATAATTAGTGAGAATAATTAGCACACAGTATTTCCAATCTCTCACTTCTTATTCACTTCACAAATATGCAGGCAGGTTTGGTTACTGCTGTAACCAGAAGCAGACTTTCCATTCACATGCTGCTTTGTTTGTTTGCTTTAATATTCTGGATCCTTCTTTTCCAATGGAATTCTCTCCTAAGCTTAATGATATGCAGCCCTGAAGTGTAGTTGTTACGCATTGGGCTGTGATCTGAAAGGTCAGCAATTTGAAACCACCCACAATTCTTCACAAGACAAGACTGAGTTTTCTACTCCTGAGAACAGTAACAGTGTCAGAAACACACAGGAGTCACGATGAGTCAACATTGACTCATGGCAGTGAGGTTACTTTTCTTCAATTTTTAAGCTTCATGAGAGCTAATTAACTCAACTTTCTGTCTTTCTGTCTCACTCGCTCAATGAATCTTCCTATTTCATGAACCAATTTCCCCTTTAACAAACAAAAACAAAACAAACTCATGCAATCACGTTGATACCTTTTCACGGCTACCTTACAGGACAGAGTAGAACAGCTCTTGTGGACTTCTGAGACTATAACGCTCTATGGGAGTAGAAAGCCTCATCTTTCTCCCTTGGAGCAGCTGGTGGTTTCAAACTGCTGACCTGAAAGACTGTAGTCCAAAGCTCCTGCCTGCAAGGTCAGCAATTCTAAACCACCCACCACTCTGTGGGAGAAAGATGGGGCTTTCTACTCCCAATAACAGTTTCAGTCTCAGCATCTCACAGGGGCAGTTCTACCCTGTTGGATAGGTTCCCTCTGAGTCGCTATCGATTAGCTGGCAGTGAGTTACAGTTCTTGACACCACCAGGGCTCCTCCGTGTGCCCTTTTACCATCCCATACAAAATTGGGCCTCTCGGAACTCTGCCTTTTGTTGTCTGCTTCTATCGCTCTACATCAGTATGCTGACAGCTCATTCATTGATGGAATTCCAAATTTTCCAACCACAAATCTTTCACTTATCTTGCTATTTTGAATTCCAAATTGCAAATTCCTAACTGATACCACCATGCAGTTGTGCCACGGAAATTTTGAAGTCTTACTGCCCTGTAACAGCCTCCTCCTTCCCCTCCACAACTTCTACTTTATCAAAGAAAATGTGTCTACTAATAAAGTTTTCTTTAACCTAAGCCAGAAATCTGAGTAATCCTCATTCCTCCGACTACTAGCTCACTCTCCTCACCGCCTCAAATCTACATGCACACCAAATCCCTCTCTCCGGCAACTGAAATCCACTTACTAGGCATCCTTAATATCTGTTCTCTTTTCTCAATTTCCAATATTAGGGCCTTATTTTAGATTCTCACATATATGAATGAAATAAAATATAAACCCGTTCCTTGTCTTCTTGTCAGATCTCTTATCTTTACACTCCCTGTCTCCCACCATGCTGAAAAAATGTGGAATTATTTACAAGTCCTTGAACTTGTCATACTGTGGTATAGACTGCTATGTCTTTTTATATAACCACCATTGTTGCTGGCCTCCTTTTCTCCTCCATCTGTTAGAAAATCCCTTTCCATGCTTTCACACCCTGGTCAGCAGCACTTCCTTCGTTCCCTCTCCAATCCTCCAATTGATAACTCAGTACAAAATGCTATTGTTACAGCTTTCCACTTACATCTAATGATGTGATTATTTCTATGTCTTTAGAAAGCTGTTTGTCTTTATTTCCATGGCCCCGTGAGACATTCAAGGATAGAAATAGAGTTTTATTCATTAAGGAGCCGCATCCATAAAAGCAAACAGTGACGGTTCGAGTGCATGAATGGACAAAGGAAAGATACTGCTATGAAATCTTAGCTCGCTAGTGAGAAAGTGGAACGGAAACTATTTTCAGTCAGACCACATTCTCTGACCGGGATGCAGTAATATCAGAAAAAGCAAATTAAAAAAAATTTAATTAATAAATTTTTAAAAGAAAAAAGCAATTAAAAATTTAAAGACGTAAAATCATTTTCAAAGATGGAAATATTAAGCAACTTTGTATATATTGATTCATGGATGTCAGAATTATAGTTCAGCTATTTATAAAATAACCGGAGTATGTAATATGATATGAAATTTGATAGGTCCTGTGAGTCAGTTGCTAAGAGCTACACCAGCAGCGCTGACCCACCAGTTGCTTCCTGGGAGATAAATGAAGCTCTCTGCTCCCATCAGGATAGACAGCCTCAGAAACCCAAAGAGGCTGTTCTACTCTGCCCTTCTGTGTTCCCCTGAGTCAGAATTTGCTTCATGCAATTGGTTTATCAACCAGCAGTACATATGAGTCTGCATGAAATATAAACATCTACATAAGCTTAAACACTGGGTATGAAGACAAAGCTACAAATTCAGTGAACAAGGGGGGAAATGGCTCTCTTCCCCCATAACACACCTTTGTGTCTAGGTTCTGTTTCTTTGTAACTTATTCTAATCAGTCAATCTCCACCACTTTCAAGAAATTCATTGTCTTTCTCCAGCCACTCCCCTCACTCTGAAATTGCATAGTGAATGTTCCAAGGCAGATTGTACAGCCATCACCTGAGTGATAGTATAATTATCATCGTTGCTAAAAGGGTATTTTCTTATCTACACAGCCTTGGTTCTGTTAACTGATTTAATCCTCACAAATGCCTACAGAATATCATGAATATTGCCATTTTAGAGAAAAGAAAATAGAGGCACAGAGAAGCTGAACGACGCACTGAAATTCAAATAACAAGCAACTTGTGAACGGCTGCTTTCAAGCCAGAGCCATTTTGCTCCAGAGTCAGTGCTCTTAATGGCTATGCCAGTGAACCTCAGATCACTGAAGGGTTCTGTCTCTTGTCCTCCGTGATCCTCATGGACCTGTGCTGACCTCAGTGTCCTTGCACTTGGCCCTGGTGATGTAGTGGTGACACATTGGGCTACTAAGCACAAGGTCAGCAGTTTGGAACCACTAGCGGCTCAGAAACTCACAAGGGGGCCCCACTCTGTCCTGCATGGTCCCTAACAGTTGTAATCAACTCCAGGCCAGTGAATTTTTTGAGCTATCCAACTTTTGCCGAAGTCATCCTCATCCCAACTTTAATTGTGGAGTCCACTCATCACTCGCCTCCTTCAATGCTGACTTTGAAGGGCAGAGGGAATATTTCCCTGCTCCCTGTGAGTCACAGGCACCATTTTTGTGGCTGATGCAAGCTGTCTCTGCCTACCCACATCACCTAGTCACTGCATTTCTCCATGGTTCCCACCCTACGTCGAGAGTTAGGTGTCGGACTTAAGAGGATGTGGCAAAGATCCCTTCTCCTTTGAGTCTCAGATTTGATTTGCCGTGATCATATCTAGCCACAGCGTTTGTCTGCAAGAGACACGTAAGAGAGGAGCAGTAAGTCACAACCAGTTCTTAAGACCTGAAAATAATAGATCATTAAAAATAGCTTCTTGAACTTATTTCCTAAATGGTTGTAAAATGTGTCATATCAGAATTGCTTTAGAATCGCAATTGAATTTAGAATTGCAATTTGAATTGCTTAAGAAGCTTAATCAAACACAAAGTGTCCATATATGAGTGGATTTTTGCTGGATTTTCTGTGCTTCTTCGTCTTCTTCTACTTTTTTCTACATCGATGTGTCTTTTTCTGAAAAAACAAAACAAATCATCCTATCTCAATTAAATACAGAGACTCTTTTAATTGTCATCTTTTTCCTTTTGAAAACAATTGCTTCAGCTATGCGTGGTTATGTGAATGTTAATATCAATTTAGAATGGGGTTTTGCCCAAAAAATACCTGTTAAACTTTTGATTAAACATGAATTGAAACTATGAGTCAACTTGGGAACCTGAGACAATACAATGCTTTACCTTCTGCTCCGTGACGATTCCTTGTTTTTCTTATTCAGTGTCCTTGAGTCAGTCTGACTCATGGCAACCTCCATACAGGGAAGCTAAGCACAGCCGGGTCCCCTGTCATCCTCACCATGACTGGGAAGCTTGACCTTCAGTCCTTTGTCAGTCACTCCACCACATGCATGGGCTTCCTCTTTTATTCTGAGGTAATGCTCCGCCTCCACTTTACTGACCATCATCATCCGTTCCAGGACCTGGGCTCTCCTGGCAACATGCCAGCTACCCGAGACCATCTCCCTTTCATTGCTTCTAAGTAGCCATCGGCTGTCCTTCTTCCAGCATAGATTTCTTCTGGATGGCTTTCAGTATTCATTTCCAACACCATAATTCAAAAGCACCCAGTTCTGTGCAGTCTGAGGTGACTGAAAAGACCATGACTTACGTTAGGTGCACCTTAATCCAGAGAGTGATGTCCTTGCTCGTCAACATTGTAAAGAGGTTCTCCTGCAGCAAATCTGCCGATGTGATACGTCATTTGATTACTTGATTACTCAGTGTTACTTAGGTGTTTACATTTTTTTCCAATAGGTTGATTTTACATAAATCTTCGATGCTACAAATTAGTTTATCATTTTGAGGTAATACTATTATTGACCTTTAATTTACTTTCTAAGTATTTTTATTGTATGTGGAAACAAAATTGACTTTCTATATCGAGGTTGTATCTTACAATGTTCAAAATACACTGATTGTAGTTTTTCTTAGAGTTTTCAGATTTTAACTTACAAGGTCATATTACATGTGAATAAAACGTTAATACTTCTTCCTTTGTAGACCATAAACTTTACTGTTCTTGCCTTGGTAAACTGGCTATGATTTTCAGTAGTACAGTATTGAATACGTGAAAATGAACCTTCTTAACTCATAAGTGTTTAACTGAGTGTGTTTTAGTGATATTTTGACCAGATTTTGAAATTTTTAAGAGGCTTTCTCATGAAGGAGTGTTTACTCTTGTCAAATATATATATATATATATTGATTGAGATCATTGTGTGGCTTAGTTTCTCCTTTATTCTGTGAATTAGGTATCTCCAAATGTTGACACTTCCATGACTCAGAGAAATCCAGTTCTCATCTACATTGTTGGCCTCTGGTATTTAATGGGAAGGAGGGGGTTAACTTTTAAGACATTCAGCCATCTGAAGAAAGAGGGTCATCACACCAAATTGGGCACCAGAGATTGTTCAGGTTATATGCTCCACCAGTTGTATAAATAGCCATATTCCATCCTAAACAGTGTTTCATTTCATTAAAAATCCCCATCATTACTACAAGAATTTCAAAGCAGAAAATAATTCCATTTGGAAAGGTTAAGCCAACTTTGATTATTGGATAAATTCTCAATACTTAACTATCTATTACCTTACTTACTATTTGTTATCATTTTATATCTTCTTCCACCAAAAGCATAACAACAATTTAAGTAACTCTATTGCTCAGAGTAGTGATTCTCAAAAGATAAAAGTTTCCTTAAATTGCTTCCTTATGAGAAAAAGTTACCTGAACCCACTTAAAACTCTGTATCTTAGATCAAAATTCTAAAGCAACTGGTTTGGGTTTACATCTGGTTTTGATCTTAGGGTTCGGCTTTATTTATAAACATACCAGATGCATATGATTCAGGCAATCAATAAGCAAACTGACAGACTTATGGTAGAAAAAAAACAAATGTACATATGAGAGGCTAATCCCCCAAACCTGGAATTTCACTTGGAGCTTTGGTAGTGTGAAGTTTTTCCCATTAGGCAAGCATCAAGCAACTTTCTCTGAGATAATGCACCCAGTGGCATTGCCTGGGAAGTTACTCTTGTGGTCACAGCTAATTTTTTCATAAAAATGGTTTCATTAGAATCTTATTTTTATTTTGATGGCCTATTTAAGAGAATAGCATGAGGCTGTGGAATTTTGTTTCCAGCTTGGGACAAAGGCTGCAGAAACTGTTGTGATGTTGAGCACCACTTACAAGGACAGCACTATGGAAAAAAACTCAAGTATATGAGTGGTTTTCTTCAAAAAAGTTGAAATGTCAATTGATGACAAGCCTCTTCTGGACACCCATCAGCTTCCCGAGTGGATGAAATTGTTGACTGCACAAAGTTATGCAGGCCCTACCAAATGGCAGAATGTATTAAAAGTTAAACTGCTATTTCCCATTAAATATCAGAGGCAAACAATGTAGGTGAGAACTATATTTCTCCAAGTCATGGAAGGGTCAACAACTATCTAAATAGATATAGAAAAATTATTTGACCAAATTAAACACTCCTTCATAAGAAAGCCTCTTAAAATTTTCAAAATCGGATCATGACATCAATAAAACACACTCAGTTAAACATTTATGGGTTAAACTGGAATATCTTCTACGTAAATCAGGCACAAAGGAAGAATGCATTTGGAGTTCATTTCATCATGTCAGACTGTTCATCAACCTGTCTATTTAGAGGTTCTGAAAAGATTGTGTAACAAAAAAGGTCTGATTTGTCAGAGAAAGTGGACTGGCTTTGCCACCACAACATTGCACCTACACAAGCAGTAACCTCAGTGCACCAATTTGTGGCAAAACAGAGCATGCCTCTCTTGCTCCGTGCATCTTACTCACCTGACCTCACTCTGTGCGACTTCTTTATGTTTCTTTGAATGAACAAGGACATGTGAGGACAGAGATTTGATGACTTAGAAGAGATGAAGAAAAACACAAGGGAGGTGATGTCTGCCATCTAAACAGATGACTTTGAAACACATTCCAAGAACAGAATCATAGGTTTAACAAATGCATTACAGCATAATGGAGAGTACTTTGAAGGTCTGAAGGTTGTTTTGTAAAAAGTATTCATACATAGCTTTGAACAGAAATTCCATTTGGGGGAGGTACCCCCACATATTAATAGGTTTGTGAACACCACAAAATTCTTTCGAACTTCTAAGAATGTAAACCGGCACAGATTTGACTTCTAGTTTGGTCTCAAGAGGAGCCCGTGTAGCATAGTGCTTACGTGTGGACTTATAACTGCAAGGGCAGGAGTTTAAAACCACCATTGATGTCATGAGAGAAAGATGATGCTTTCTATTCCTGTAAAAATGTCGTCTCAGAAATCCAAAAGCCAGTCCTAGTGGATGGCTTTGAGTCGGCGTACACTCGATGGCAAGGAGCTTGGTTTCTTTCATTTTGGTCTTCAAAAGAAAGAAATATAGGACGTCACTGATAACAACCCATACATACCAGACGAACTGAAACATCAGCACCATACAGCCTAATCAGGAAGAGACAGTATGTGATTGAATTCCCAAAGATTGAATGCCTTTTATAAGCTAAGGTTTCTTAGCCCGGAACTTTCTTGGTAGCTGTCAAATTCATGTAAACAATGGAGGAGCTCCGTGTTTCTGACTGTGTAATCCACCTCAGGCTCCATGGTCAGGTCGGCGTTTTCTGTCATTCCTATAGACTAGAAGGACTGCCAGTGTCCCATAGCTCTCTCACGGGAGTGAGATGCACTGATTCATTTGTACTGCTTTATAATCTAGCTGTTCATTTCTTGTATTATGTATCTGTTTATCTGTATATAATTTAAGAGTTCATTTCTTGTGTTATATATCTATCTTCATAACTATATATATAAAAAGTATATATATATATAATTATTAGCAATCTGGTTTTGTCTCACTAGAGAACCCTGTCTAACACATTTAAGTCTAGAGGGCTTCCAGGTAGTCCTCTGTAGAGAGAGCTAGGCTATCTCAGCATAGGCAGCAAACAGCAAGGCAGGTCACCAACTGTCAGCCAGGTCACCAACAGTCAGTCCCCAGCTCCAGAGATGTACATTCGAAGGAACCTCAACTTACAGAGACACAGTTCACAGGCTAGGCGTCCCACAGATAGTGTAGCGTGTAAATTGAGGCACAGCGCAAGCAAGGAAGCCGCACACTAGTCCGATGATCAAAGAGCGAGAGACAAGAAAGGCGAGGCTCAGGGAGCCATTTATCTCTCTGACCTTCAATTAATCCCACTTGTGTTTATTGGCCAGGCTGGCGCAATAAACTAACTATCTCAGTCATCAACATGTGTCTCTCTATCAATAGCATTGAAATCATCTGGAAGACGTGTTAAAAATGGAGGATCTACAGCAGACTGTACAGAAAAGACAAAACAATGTGGAAGGCATGAAGAGTCTCTACTTCCAAAACTCTTCCAAAGAGTTTCATAAACTACAGCTAGAGAGTACTCAAAACACCACAATGACGGTAGATGCCTCTTGAACAGTATTTGAGGAAAAGAGTAATACATAACTTTAGGAAAATTGGATGGGCATCTAATAGACCCCCTCCAGATGTTGCAATAGCACAAAGTGGATCCCTTTACAAAATCAAACATAGGACATAGTCTAGAATGACATATAAAATTCAATATTAAGTTTATTCACTAAGGAAAGTGCTAGGAGTCGGCCCAGGGAGGATAAACAGAGCAATTACTTAACATTTGGCACTGATTTGTAAAAAGTTTTTATCTTACTAGGGAGTGTATATATGCTAAAAATGGCCAGAATTTTTGTTAAGCAGCTTTTTTTAAACTCAATTTATTTGGAACTTAAAGGTCGATGTAAAATTTTTGTGTGTGTATCTTGACTGAGTAAATATTTTCAAGCCTATCTAAATAACTTCAGCACTAGTAAAATCCAATTACTCTCCTGTAACAAGATAACGAAAATGCAATAATAACCCCTTTTAATGGCTGACTTTTAAAATGTTAACATTTTTCCTAAAGTGAAATTGACCTTGTCGCAAGGCATGTCACAATGCTCCCTTTTTTGCCGCAGTGAAATATTGCAGCGACACTATTAACATTTATGTGGGAAAGGAAATGTTTTAAGGCCACTGACCCTATGATGCATGCATGAAATTGTGGTTTGGTGTATATTATGGAGATTCAATAATTATGACTGGATGAGGTCAATAAATTTGGAAAGATGGAAAAGGACTCCAGGATGAGAGCACTTTATGTCCTAAAGAATTGATCACAGGCCCTCTTTGACTAATTCATCCGTGACAACCAAATTTGTCCCAGAATTCCACGTGTGCAGCTTCCCATCGACTTCCATAGAATTTGTGCATGAGTTACTGAGGTTAGAATTAAGCCCTAAGGAAATAACTAAAGATTTTTGGTGAGATATACTTGTGTGATTAAATAAAATCATTTTTATAGGCTTTGCTTTCTTGTTTTCAGACTGTTTCTTATGAAGATAAATAGCCTAAGCACATCGGGGTTAATATTGCTTTTAAGCTATTTGTCTCCATTTGGGAACTAAATGCAAAGAAAAATGAATGCTTTACCTCATAGAAGCTTTCTTCAGTTAAATGTTTCCACTAAATCTAGAGTCCAGAAAACTTTGCAAACTTCCCAGGAATAGGCATAAATCACTTCAAAATATTGTGGGAAATAGTGGAAAACCCTATATAGTAAGAAGCATGTCAACTATGCAGCTGTTTGTCCCTTTCTTGGACCTCCCTTACTGTAGTAAATGTAAAAATATGGAACTTAAGACTTACTTTGGAAAAATAAGTTTGATGACACGCACACCTTTCGAAACTGTGAATGAAAGATGGGAGCTTTCATGAACAGCCATGTGTGGAATTTTAGAAACAATTATTCAAAATATTTAAATTAATCATTCAGTTAACTCAATAGTGCATTTTCTATTTGTGTTGTTTTTCGTTTAGGTAAATGGAAGCACTCACTGGATAGTATTTTATATTTTTAACCCCCTCTGGATTTACAATTCTTATAATTTTGCAGCAGAAGAAATAAAAATAAAGTGAGGTTAAGAAATTCATTAGATGAAATCAGGGTTTGAAATCTAGCTATTTGCTACATTTAGCATATGCAAGGATACTTAACAATTAAACAATATACTTACCTGGTAAGGGAGATACCATGATCACGAAGGTGGTTTTCCCAGGGCTAGGCTTCTCCATTGCACTCAGGATGTGCTGACCCCTTCGGTTTCCCCAAATGTGGTAAAGTTGACTGCATAATTTTCGGTAGTGGGGGACTGAGTTCATGCTCTCCCCTGGGGAAAATAAAAGAAAGAAAATTAAACATAAAAATAAATTTAGAGTAAGGAAATAATTCATAAAATATGCCACATTAAATTTTAGGCAGGCTGGGATTTTAATACTGAAAAATTATGAGATAGTTAATGCTTATTGTGCCAACCTGGCTGATAAACACATGTGGGGTTAATTGAAGGGCAGAGAGATGAATGGCTTGATGAGCCTCGCCTTTCAAGTTCTCAGGTCTCTTGCTTTGTGATGGTCAGACCAGGGTTCAGCTGCCTTAGCCAGTTCCCTGCTTCAGCTGGCAAGGCTGACTTCCTGCAAGACATCCCCAAGGAGAAGCCTCATGGACCTATCCAGATGCAACCCTGGGTGCTGGAGCAGCTGTGTGGAGCCACCTGCCAGCGCTGAGTTACTGACACCCTCACTGACTCTGCTTTCCTCCTACAGTCAGCAACATTGCATCTGTTTTGTGAGATGGAGGACGACTTTGTGGATTGGTGTCAGACATATGGGCTAATGTCGGACTTATGGGCTGGGACAGCACTGAGTTGGGAGGTTTTCTTGATGTGCACTTACCCTTTATATAAAACTCTCTTATACATATGAGTTTCTATGGATTTGTTTCTCAAATGTACCCAGACTAACATAAATTATGTAAATCCTAAAAAAAAAAACTTAGAGAAACAAGTGTAAAGAGCTTTAAATACCAACTTTTGGGTGACGAAGATATGGAAGAGGTTACAACAAATAATTAGGGACTTATATATGAATCTAAAATGTTATAGATACTAAATATCTCAAATACAAATGACAACAGATGAGAAAGGAATGATGTTGTGACATGGTTTACTTTTAACTGCACGGGGTCCCCCAAAACTGATGCCCAATGTTCTGTAATTCAGAAGCATTAGCAAGAGATCAATGCTCAATACACAACATCTTGTACATCCTTAGTAAAATAAATTCACTAATAATAAAATAAGCATAATGTTTTCATTCAGTTAGCCTTTTAAATTTATAAAATTAACTCTAGAAAGTAAATATCGTAGTATATATAGTGCTGATATTGATGTTACACTTATTGTCATTCAACCTTATTTTTTCAATTAGCTATTTACTGAATGTAATTGTTAAAAATAGACTCCAACAATAAAGTGGGCTTAAATAAGACATAAATATATATATATATATATATATATATATATATATATATATATATATATATGAAGGCCTGAATCTAAAAGCAAAGGAGGGTGTGTCAACTCCAGTTTTAAAGGGTCCAGTCTCCTTCTATTTATTGCCTCATTGTTCTTGTACCCTCTAAGTGCCCTCATTGATTAAGATGGCAGACAGCTCACGCTATCACGGGCTATTTCATATAGTTGAACAGATGCTTGTAGGAAAGACGAGGGGCAACCTGCCATCTGGGTCAACTTGAATTAATCGGTTTCCCTAGAAATTTTGTAGGATACTCGGGCCAGGATTAAACTCCATCATTTACACAAGTTCTGTAAGTTAGGGTCATTGACATACCAGTTCAAAGCTAAGTTACACTCCTGAAAAGAAAAGAGAATACATTATAGGTGGAAAATGATTTTAAAAGGATGATTAAAGCATCCCATATTTTCCAAGTAATTGGCTAAGTTCTGGGATCTTCTCATTTAAACGTGTGCTTCTAGCCTCAGATAATTTGGAGACCTGTTGGCCCAAACATATGAGGAGATTTCAAATTCATTATCATTTGAATACATTTTCCCGTGAACTTTTTGAAATCTCACATTAAACAACATGAAATATTTATCAAAAGCTTTTAAATATTTACATATTTTGACTTACTTATTCCTCTTCTAGGAATGATTCATAAGGACTTTATGCAAACAGAAAATACAAAAGCATGTTTATTGCTATATTGTTTATGATAACATAATATTGCCCATAACCCACAGGCAAACTCTAATTAAATGTTGGTAAATACAAATGAGCATTTTCCACCTTTGAATATATTTAAACTGTTGTAGCACACATATATGAAATATATATTTTCCGAGTAGAGCAGATATAAGATTGCATACCTTAATTATTGTATTAAGTGTCAAAGCAATATATTAATTGTTCTACATTACCATAACAGCCAAACATTGGATACTTATGACCAAGAATTGGAAAACAATTACATTTGTTGTAGTGGAGGTGTTTTCAGTGCGATGTTTGATTTAGACTTTTCTTATTATGGATAAGAAATTGACTATAGCTTAGACTTTAACATAGACACTTTGAAGATAGAAAGTGAAGGAAATACATTAGAACATCATCTCCTAGGTTCTTCTCCATCCTTAATTTCTATAGATTTTGTTTTCTAAAACCATTTTGTTGGGAGTTAATTGACATTATATCATTCCAGAGTTAAATCAAGCTGTATTGTACCATTTCTACCACAATCCATTTCTAAAGGTTCTTGAACTTCTTGAAATCAATTCCCCTGTACCGCCAACACCGCCCCCCCCAGCCCACTGCCCCACTCTACCCCCTCAGAAACCCTTATTCTATTTGCTGTCCCCAGAGGCTCATCAATCTTGACTTCCATACACTGAAAAATATGTAACAAAAATGTAAGAGGGTGACCCCCAATGGCATAACACATCTGAAATAAACCCCAATCTGAACAACTGAAAACAAAACAAAACAAAAAATACAGAAATTCTTGAAAGCCAGATCTGGCCTAACATGCACTAAAAAGATTTTAACTGCTCCACTCGGTTTATAATTTTGATTTTCTGTACTCTTCTCTCCAATGCACTCTGTTTGGTAACCACTCTCCTCCCGTCCTTCTATTATGGAAAGAGGGAACTCACTCACCAGGGCCTGTGTCCTCTAGATTCCACAATGTATCTAGGGCTCCCACAGGGATCCGTAGCCTTTTGCAAACCAAATTCTCAGAATTTAGGCTCTGATACTATTCCCTCCTTCGACTTCAGATTACATGATTTACAATCCTTCAGTCACTGACATTGGCGTGCTTCTTCCATGTGGACCTCGTTGACATCTCACTTAGATGACTACTTGCCTGGAAACAAGCCTTTAGGACCCCAGATGCAATTATATCAGACAGCCGGGTTGCCATCTACTGTCTTCATTAGACTTTGCTGTCATGCCCTTCTCTGCTGTGTTCCCTTCTTGAGGGTTATTATCAATCAGGGCCTTGATGGAAGAACTAATTGTTCTTAAATTGGAGTGTAGTTGAATTTTTTTAATTAATGTGCTTTATTTCAATTCTGCACTGATAAAACTTACCTCCTTTATGAACTTCCTGTGTTTCCTTTCTCATCTTTTGAGTATTGACCAGTGATCACAGTTATTTTCACTATTTCTCCATATTTAGAGCCTGACTTCCTAATTGTGATGGGGCTCTAGTGGCCTGGTAGGTTACTGGTATGTGCATTGGACTCCTTCCTAGAAGGGCAGTTCTACTCTCTTCTATAGGGTTCATGTAGGGTTGCTATGAATTGGAATTGGTTTGACTTTGGAGGGCCCCCTCCCTAACTGTGTCCTCTCCAACTCCCTTGTCATCTTTCAAGGTCAAACATGACTCACCTCCCCCACCACCTGCCCATCACTCCTACTCCTGTTATCTCAAAGCAGAAGTCATTCTTCCTGCCACATCATATTGATGATTGATTACCACGTGTCTTTCCCATCTACTCCAAAGCCCAGTGAGAGTAGAAACAATATTATTTTCTTATTGCATCCATCACTTGCCATGAATCTGGCACATTTAAAATAACTTTTTAAATGCTCATGTAATGCTTTGTAAACTTCCTTTGATCCATAGTAATCAACAGAACATTCCAATCATTTTAGACAGCAAGTAAAGTTTATTACAATTTTGACAACTGTGAAAAGAGACAAGTACTTGGTGGGGGAAAAAAGACCTTTCTTTTTTTTTTTTTTCAAAAAGAATTTGTCATTGACATTAAGTGACAATATGATTATCTTTAAAACAATTTATGCAATAGAAATAAGTAATATCCAGGTTGCTCATTAGCTTTAGTGTTACAATATATATCTAAACTTTTAGAAAATTATAACACTGAGGTGAAGAATAAGAAAAAAATTTAGGTAATTAATTGCATGCATGTTGCTTTGAGCTTCCAAAAACAAATACCGTGACATGAATTGCTTGGAGTTTAATTATATTTCTGTGAATATCTAAGTCTTTAAAATATACTACAGTATGAGCAATACATTAAAGATTATTCAAATACCATAACCATTGTGCAACACAAATGTACTCACTTAGAAAAAATTTTTCCTGGAAACATTTTGTAAACCCAAAATGAACCCACTGCCATTGAGTTGACACCGACTAATACAGAGCCGGTAGAACAGAGAACTGCCTAGGGTTTCCAAGACGATCCATCTTTACAGAAACAGACAACCTCACCTGTGTCCTATAGATCTTCTGTGGGTTTGAACTGCTGGCTTTGCATTGTTCCACCAGGGCCCCTTACATTCTGTAAATCAGAAGGCTAAGGGGTCAGGCAATAATTGTTCATTGGTCTATGAACTTAAATCTTCATTTCTTAACCTAATTTGTATCTCTACCAGCCTTGGAAGATATAGAAAATAAAATTTATTACTAACAAATAATTTATTTTGTCCTTAAATGTAATTTGATAGTTATATCAACTTAAAAGATTAAAGAGGTAATTTACTGGCAATGAATTCACCTTCTCTAAGTTGATGAGTACTTCCTTACTAATTGGCCCCTCAAGATACTCAGATTTGATGCTGTAAGAGACAGATGAACTTTGTTCTTCTTTGAGAAATTACCTACAGATGACAGGAACCAGAAGGTGAGTATCAAGTGGACCTCAGTATAGTCGTGAATTTTAGCTCTTATTTTCAGATAAGAAATTGTCTTTACAGAAACATTTTTTCTTCTGTGCTTAAAATCAACAATGAAAAAATTATGATAAAATTCTAAAGATGACACGGTGATTTTTAAACATGAAAAGCCTCCCTTGCAAACACTATTTAACTGCAACAGAGCACAATTTCCTAAGATGATTTCATTCTGTATTTACATTCCCCTTCACTGTTGAGGTTGATTTGCACTGTTGTCAAAGTACTAATCGTGTTAGATAATTAGGCCTTCAGAATTTTAGGAGAGCAAATATGCTCACAGAAAACTTAGTTCCTCGATCAACTAACTCATTCTCTCCCTAAGAGGCTAATACAATCCAATCATGGCATTCAGATGACTATTCAAGAGTTGTTTTTGTGTTGACAGTAGGATAAGTGGGAAGGGATGCAGTACTCACATGTTACCATGGCAGGGGAATCTTTGTTTGGCAGCAGAAAGAGCATCGCCTTTACCTTTAGAGGCACATTCAAAATCATTTCCCAGTTATTACAAGGTTTATTTCTGTCTCTGGGGATTGTTTTTTTAGCATTAGGCATGTTTATTGCTTGTTGTTTTCACTGTCACTATTCAGAAACATATCTATTATGAATTATGCAATATTATTTCACAACAAATTGTACTAACTGTGAGATGCTACAAACAGTGTTCCTCCACAAGTCAATGTGTCTCCTTGCTGTAATTCTGTCAACCCCAGTCCTTTGTATTTACTCCATGAGTCTGTGAGTTGTGGGGGCAAATCCACCTTGTGCAATCTTGTTAGCCGGGTCTTGGATATCAACAGGTTGCACTTTTATGAGTTTTCTCAACTGGGGATGAAACTTGAATATAAACTAGGAAGTGTACACTCAATGTTAAACATTCTTCAGAAGAATACCTTAATAAATCTATTTGGGGAAGTACTTCTGGGTTCTCAGCAAAGAAGCATTTAAAAGAGATGCAAAGTGACCTCAAATGTTAGGCACACATCTGCCTCCATTCTCATTGTGGACCCAGATCTTGATGGGCATGAAATGTGCCTCTTTCCACCACTTCTGTGTTTCGCCCTTTAGAATTGCTTCACATGATTTTTTAAATAGTTTTATTGGCACATACCTAACACAGCATTCCGTGTCCTGGCTCAGTGATATTAAGAAAAGTTGTGCGGTCATCACCATAATCACCTTCAAAACATTATTTTCTTGTACTCATTGCTAGCTACGCTTTCCCACCCTCTTATTGCCTCCATCGACTTACCGAAGACACAAGACTGACTTCAGTATCTGCATATAGTCTTGAGGAAACTCATCTGCTCAAGCCTCTCCCTCACCATACGTTGGCACAGTAGAACCCCTATTTTAGGAAATCTGTTATCAGGATGGGGCTACAAGACTTCGATCAGACTTTCCCTGAATCCCTCTGCCACTCCAGACACGTTCCTTTTCTTGTTTAAAAGTGATTATTAATATAACTCTCATTTTTATTAATATATGTTTTCTTATAAGAACATCACTATCATTTTATTCTTGCATCCTTATTTATTCATCACATAATAAGTAGAAAACAATTAGTATTGTTATTGTTTTATTACTGAAGAGAAGAGTTAGGGTTGTGTGTGTACGTCTGTGTATGAGAGTGTGTGTATGTGAGTGTGTGTATGTGTGTGTGAGTGCATGTATTATGTGTGAATGCGTGTATGTGAGTGTGTGTGTATGTGAGAGTGTGTGTGTGCACGTATGTGTATGTGTGTGTGAGTGCGTGTGTATGTGAGAGCGTGTGTATGTGTGTGTAAGTGCACGTATGTGTATGAGTGTGTATGTGTGTGAGTGTGTATGTGAGTGTGTGTATGTGAGAGTGTGTGTATGTGAGTTCACGTATGTGTATGAGTGTGTATGTGAGTGTGTGTGTATGTGAGAGTGTGTGTATGTGTGTGAGTGTATGTATTATGTGTGAGTAGGTGTGTATATGTGTGTGAGTGGGTGTGTGCATGTGTGCATTGACTTCTGCAGCTTTAAGTGACAAATCAATGATAAAATCATCAGATTGAGTCTGACTCCTGGAGACCCCATGTGTCACCCAGCAGAACTGTGTTTCACAGAGATTTGAGGTCTATGCAGACTGTTGGGTCTATCTCCTGAGGTGCATCTGGTTGGATTTGAACACCAACTTTTAGGTGAATAATCAAGTGCAAATCACATGCACCTCTCAGTGATCGGGAAATCTGAGCAATAGTTTGGTGACATTTCAAGGGGTACCTCAAAGTAGCTCAATCTTTCCCTTCCTTCAATAAGCATCTTTTTGTGTCATTTTCATTTTATGTGAGTTTGGAACTCATTTTTAAATATTATCTTTGGAATGTGTCTCATGTTACTATTTGCAAACTTAATCATAGTCCTCTGAGTTTCGCTTGTTCCAAGTAGAGGAATAACGTTTTAAATGCAGTCTTTACCTGTCCCCTGTATTCACTATTATCTTCATTTTCCATTCAGTAATCATTTTGCTTTGACTCTACCCAATTGGTAAAATTGAATTAGAAAAAATATGAGTGGGCGATGGCCGAATAGAAATGTTAGAGATGTTCTATTCAGAGTGAAATCATCTGCCCTCATGTTTAGATCGACCAATGTCTGGGCGGGTGAAGTGATTTATCTAAGGCTACCACGATGTTGGTTGAACTGAGCTCTGTCACCGTGACTCTGAGATTAAACCTGTTTAGAGCACTCCAGGCGTTGTAAAGGAGGTGACCTATAACATCAAGACTACTGATAGATTGGTGACGTCACTGCTAAGGAAAGTTATGGGGTGATAGTACCTAGAGTTACAGGTAAAAAAGTGCCAGATATACGATGACTGCATTATGTCTCTATTGAAATCATGGTAGAAGAATTCTCTATCCATGGTTTTGAATGCTGGAGTTCAAATGGATTCAACAGTGTTGCCCAGTTTGTTACTCAAAGTGCAAGGTCAGGCCTGCCAGCCTTTGGCCTCACTGCCTGCACCAGAGCCCACGCCTCAGATGTTCTAAGCAAGATGCTCCTTGGTGGTCCCTTATGTCCACAGCGGTCCTGTTGCAGTGCCAATCACAAGTGGACACGGGGTGTTTTCTAAAGGCTAAGAGGACATAACCTTGGACTCAGCTAGGAAGTCCTGCTGTTTTCATACATGCTCTTGATCAACTCATCTAAACAGAGAAAAGTTCATGCAGAACACATTCCTGCTCTCTGTGAAAACATAGGCTTTCACCCTGTGGCCAGCGGGGATGAACTCGAGCCTAAGAAACTACAGCACGGATGCATCCAGGGGAAATGGAGCGGACCCTGGCCTCTCTCAGTCATGGATGACAAAGGATTCGGCAGTTTATTCAGTTCTGTCAAAATGATCACTGCACCGCCAGTGTGCTCAGGCCTTCCGTGGAGACGTGCACTTTCAGCTGTCCATTCATTCTCGGCCTCTCATCTGGGCCTTTGCGAAGCGAGGTCAGCTCTTTGGCTCGTTTTTTCTTTCCCCTTTTTCTTTTAAAGGCTCGTTTCTTCAGAAGTCTAACATGAATCAAACGTCGGGCAGTTATTGCTAATTTGTTAACCAGACAAGACATCTACGTAGTCATTTTGCCAACTAATACATAGAATTAATTTTAGTGACAAACTCTTTCTGGCAGGTAGTTGCAATTTTGAAGATGATCTACTTTAACATTTATTATAATGGAGCAGGGTTTTTGATTTGCCTTCTCCATTCAAAATAGTTCCGTTGTGAATAGGATTGACAACATACCGATGCTCATAAAGCCCTCACAACAATTTAAAACTCAATAGCTTGGAATGACGACAACAGAAGAAAACGGAAAGCAATACATAGAGCCATGTTTCCTTGAGTTTACTGCTGGAATTGGTTTTTCTTTCTTTCTCTCTTTTTAATCTTGTTCCGTGTTTGTCCTTTCAGGCAGGTTTCCTGTTTGGTCCTTCTTTGGCAGAAATCTGAGACATAAGGATGCTTATATAATGTACATTTTGAAGCAGTGTAGGTGCACTGTCTAATGCTTTTAATTACAATTATACAAAAGCAGTATGTTTCTAATAGCCAGCTATGGTGGCTAGTGCTTAAACTTATTAATTTTTTTAATATTCAAAGTAGTTCTGTGAGAGAGGTATTATTATTTTCCTAGGATACATGTAAGAGAACAGAAGTATCGAAAGCTTACTCAGCTAATCAGCCATCCTGTGGATTTCAACTCGGAGGAACCCCAGGTGACAGGGTTAGAGGTGGTGTTCTTACATGTAATCTTTTGACAGTGGTTCTCAACCTCCCTAATGCCGCGGCCCTTTCATACAGTTCCTCAGGTTGTGGTGACCTCTCCCAACCATAAAGTTATTTTCATTGCTACTTTAGAACTGTCATTTTGCTACTGCTATGAATGAGGCGACCCCTGTGAAGGGGTCATTCAACCCCCAAAGTGGTCACGACCCACAGGTTGAGAATGGCTCCTCTAGGGGGACCAATTGCTAGGGCCTTCTGGCACAGAAGTGCTGGCTGGGCCTGACCTATCACCGCTTCAGTTCACAGACAAGAGCTTAACCACTGTGCCAGCAGGGTCCTCTGTAGAACAGATACTTAGACCATATCTTGACCCTACACACCATGCTCTTTGCTGCTATAGAGATATAGTTCACACAGAAAAGTCAGTCTCTGTTGGCCTAGTGGAAATATAGTTTTGCTTTGATCTGGTGTAAATAGTCTCTCAGGATCAGAGGAGCTTTGAACATAAATACTGTATCAGTAATTTGGAAAGTCCTATATTCCAAAGAAGGATTTGCCACAGTTGATTGGTTAAACAAATGTTAGAAAACAGCTTCCCCTCATCGAGGCGAATCTAGCGACCACAGTGAATTAATACCCAAATGCCAACAACACAGCCAATCAAAATCCCAACCACGAGGCCATTTCTTCAGACGCAAACCAGTGATCTCCTGACAGGCGGGTACGTTACCCTCCTTCCGTCTGATTGTCTGTACATTTGCCTGCTTCACTTTCAGTACCGGCAACAGCGCCACTCTGTGGGAGATATTGTTGAGTACCCTCAAGTTACCTCCAACTCAGAGTCCCTATGTGAGGAGGCACCCCACTCCCCACCAAAAAAACCCCAAACACCCACCCCCACCCCCGCTAGGTGGGCATCCAGCAACTCCCTCTGAGTTAGTGCGCCCAGTGGCAATGCCTGGGAAGGTTCTCTCTGGTCACAGTGAATTTTTTTGTAAAATCAGCTCCACTAAAACCTCATTTTTTGTGATGGCCGATCGAAGAGAACACATCGGGCTATGGAATTTCGTTTTGTGCAAGGGAAAAGGCCCACAGAACGTGCCGTGGTGCTGAACGCACCCTACAAAGACAGTGCAGTGGGGAAATGTCGACTGATGGCAACTTCCCAAACAGACGGACTTGTCGATCAGTAGTCCGTTTGGAGTAAATTCCATCAAAGCAGACTATTCATCAAGTTTTCTGTGTAGAGGTTCTGAAAAGATGACACATCAGTGTGTGACATTAAAGGCCTGATGTGTGGGAGACGGCAGACTGGTTTGTCCACCACGACAATGCACTTGCTCATGCAACCATCTCAGTGAGCCACTTTCAGGCAAAAAGACAGGCTGCCTCTCTGTCCCCTTCACATGACTCATCTGCCCTCACTCGGTGTGACCTTTGTTCTTTCTGAAAATGAAGAGGGACACAAAAGGACATCAATATGATGAAGTAGAAGAGGTGAAGGAAAAAATGAGGGAGGCGCTATCAGCTACCCAAACACACGAGTTTGAAAAATGCTTCCAAGAATGGAATCACAGATTTGACAAATGTACTAGCTGTAATGGAGAGTATTTTGAATGTGATAGGTTGTTTTGTTAAATAAATAAATAAATAAATACATAAATAAGTACACAGCTTTGAAAAAACCATTCTGTATTTTTTCTTTTTGGGGGCGGGAGGGGCAGGTATCCTCTCATATAAGAGTACAACTGCCCTGTGAGGTTTTCTAGACTCGATTTTTTAAATCATTTTATTGGGGGCTCGTACAACTCTTATCACAATCCATATATCCATCCATTGTGTCAAGCACATTTGTATATTAGTTGCCCTCATCATCCTCAAAACATTTGCTCTCCACTTAAACCTTTGGTATCAGCTCCTCATTTTCCCCTCCCTCCCTTCTCACCCCCTTCCTTATGAATCCTTGGTAATTTATAAATTATTATTATTTTGTCATATCTTACACTGTCTGATGTCTCCCTTCACCCACTTTTCTGTTCTCTGTCCCCTAGGGAGGAGGTTATATGTAGATCCTTGTAATAGGTTCCCCCTTTCTACCCTACCCTCCCTATAATCTCTCGGTATCACCACTCTCACCACTGCTCCTGAAGAGATCACTTGTCCTGAATTCCTTGTTTTTCCAGTTCCAATCTGTACCCGTGTTCATCCTCTGGTCTAGCCAGATTTGTAAAGTAGAATTGGGATCATGATAGTTGCGGGGGGGGGGGGTGTGTGTGAGCATTTAGGAACTAGAGGAAAGTTGTATGTTTCATTGTTGCTACACTGCACCCTGACTAACTGGTCTCCTCCACGCGACCGTTCTGTAAAGTGGATGTCCAGTTGCCTACAAATGGGCTTTGGGTCTCCACTCCATACTCCCCCTCATTTACAATGATATGATTTTTTTGTTCTTTGATGCCTGATACCTTATCCTTTCGACACTTCGTGGTGACATAGGCTGGTGTGCTTCTTCCATGTTGGCTCTGTAGCTTCTGAGCTAGTTGGCCGCTTATTTATCTTCAAGCCTTTAAGACCCCAGATGCATCGTGTCCATTTCCAGGGTCAGATCTGGAGAACAGACATAAGAAAGTTCACTAGACCAAGGCTTGTCATTCTCACTTCTAAGGAAAATTTTGGCTGTATTTCTTTCAAGGCCTTGTGTTTGTTCTTCTGAGGTCTGCCTTAATTTCAACATTCATTGTCAACACTGTAATCTAAATGCATCCATTCTTCTGCTGTCTTTCTTATTCACTATCCAGCCTTCAGATGCAAAAGAGGAGCTTGGAAACATTATAACTGGAGTCAGTACGCAGTATTCCTCAAGGTGACGTCTTTGTCCTGATCCAATCTAAAGAGGTCCTCTGCAACAGGCTCGCCCAGTGCATGACAGCATCATCTGCTTTTCACAGGTTGTTGACAGCCTTCCTCCACTTGTTGTGCTGTGCAATTCTCCGTACAGCCCATTTTCTCAGGGTGTTTACTCAGCAAACATCCCGAATAAGTGGGGTCAAAGGCTAAATCCCTGAAACACACCTTTCCCACTTGTCCTGTTTGAACGACTGCCTCTTGGTCAGTGGTCAAGTGCCACATAAGCACAATGAAGAGTTTTGGAATTCTCATTCTTCTCACTGCTGTCGTAGTTTCTTATGATCCACACGGCCAAGAGTCTTGCATAGTCAACTAAACATAAGCATCTCCTGGTACTCTCTGCTTTCAGCCAAGATCCATCTGATGGGAGCAATGGAAACCTCATGCCATATCTTCTTTTGAATCTATGGCAGCCCTGTCCATGTCCTGCTGCATCTGTTTTTGAGTTCTCTTCAGAATCAGTGTATCTTCCTATGATATTATATTCTATATTCTACTGGGTTGCCATGAGAATTGGTCACTATTCTTTGGAATGGACACAAAAATAGATCTCTTCCCAGTCCCTGACCACCTCCATGTCTTCCAAAATCTTGGCCTAGATGCAGGAACTCTCCCAGTGCTTCGTTAGCTTGTTGCACATTGCCAGGCATTTTCCATAGAGTGCTAGAATCTTGTTTCACAGCGCAGCTTGGTTCTTGCTCATGTTAAATCCTAAAATGTTTGAGCGTGGACCGATTATTTCTGGTAAAAACAGACTTTGAATATTTTTCCATCTTCTTTTGATGTTTCCTGTCATATTTCACTCATGGAATCCTTCAATTTTGCAAATGGAGGATTGAATATTTTCTTCAGTTCTTTCAGACTTAGGCTATGCTTGTGTTTTTTGTTTGTTTGTGTTTAGCTACCTAGCTCCAGATGTTTCCATATTTCATAGTGCTTTATCAGCTTGTTGAAACATTTCAATAGGTGTTGCATCAGTTCCTTGACCATGTTTTTAGCGAATGCTTTCAGTGACGCCTGAAGTTCCTTTTCAGTACGACTGGCTTTTGCTCATATGCCACCTTCTAAAATAGTTGAATGTTTACTCTGTGTATTATTTCCATCTGCTTTTGATACTTTCTACATCATTCAATAATTTGCTCAGAGAATCTTTCAGTATTACAACTTGAGGCTTGAGTCTTTTCTTGTGTTCTTTCAGTTTAAGAGATGCTTAGCACGCACTTCCATTTCTTGTTTGCTAACTTTAGGACTGAGTATGTTTCATTCTAATATTTTATTTTTCTGCTCCAACCGCCCTTTGAAATTTTCTATTCATCATTTCTTCCATTTGCCTTAGCAAATATTCTATTCTGAAATGAAGTAAGCATGCCTCATACCAGGTATCAGTTTAGTCCATCCAGGAAAACAGATTAAACAAATACATAAAAAGATGTATAAATTAGTTACAAGAATTTAATACAAAGGTTTGTTGCAAAAGTGTTGGTAAATCTTGGAGGAGAAAAGAAGTGGGGGTATTAACTAGAGATAAGAAATTGGAGTTAGAAGTTAGCCTCATCCCTCAGGCTGGGAAAGTAGCCAGTGGCAGTGTTCAGAGGGTCCATAATCCCATGCTCTGCGTTGACACTGGTGGTAGAGTTATTGGTGCCTATGTTGCCATTGTGGAATTGCCATTGTTGCTACTGAGGAAGAACGTGGCTACAGAACTCCTGGTGTGTTCTCCTGAAGTTCTAATGAGGGCTTTAAAAAGTAAGTTCCAATAAAGGGAGGGCATCTTGCAATGTTGAAGAATTTCTATAAGTCTCGATTAGAGCAGTTTTAATGTTGCAGTACCTTAAAACTCATTTTCCTTACGTTGTTTCTGACTCAGAATGACCCCTCAGGATGGGCCAGGACTGTCCCATAGACTTTCCAAGCCTCGAAATCCTTGCAGAAGCTAATTTCCACATCATTCCCCATGGAGTTGCTGGCAGGTGGGAACCTCCAAGCTTGGGGTTAACAGTTGAGCACTTAGGCACTGTCCCTCAGAACTTCTAAGATGCTGCAATGGTAGAGTACCATTTCCTACTGAAAGGCGGAATTATCTTAATGAATTAGCAATACGTGTGTGAGGCCCACGTATCTAAATGTTGTGTCCATGCCGATTCTGATATTTGAATTACATGATACTTATCCTGAGGAGCGCTGGTGGCACTGTGCGTTAGACAATGGGCTGATAATCACAGATTAGCCGTTCAAACCTACAAGCTGTCTAGCAGAAAAAAGGTGAGGCTGTCTACGGCCCCACATTTTACAGCCTCAGAAACACTGTATAAGGTCATAATGAGTATGAATGGCAGTGAGTGTAATCATATCTTACATTGTTAAATCATATATTTCCATGTAATGTTTAATCGTTTTTAAATCATTTATCCGTCTAATATTAATTCCACTTTTAAAATTGTATTACTTAGAACCAAGTGTAATTTCTTTCAGATCTAAAACTTGCAGGAAGAGTCATCAAACTTTTTATTTTTATTTTTATATCCTAAAGGACAGGGTAAAACCACTACTGTGAGTTTCTGAGACAGTCATGCTTTAGGGCAGGAGAGATCCAGTTTTGTCCCGTGTTGCCCCTGGGGATCTTGAACTACTGACCTTGTGGAACACAGCCCAATGTATAACCACACTGTCACCAGGGCTTGTGGGGTTTATTTGAAAAAAAAAATAGAGTAATTTCTGTTCAACCGTTTTATTGGCATATAATTCACCTAACTTAAAATTCAATAATCCAATCACATCAGGAAGAGTTGTACAGCAATTGCCACAGCTGTACATTTCCTTCACTCTTATATGCATCATTATCAGCTCCTTAAATCAACAAACATACATGCTCATACATGCACATAAAGCTACATGGTAAATATCTTCCTATCTGAGGACCAAAATGTCCCTGTCATGACCTTTCAACTCTGCTGCTCTATGAAACCGTCCATAAACTACCCATAAACGAATGACTAAACTTTACAAAACTATTGGCGTGCTGGGCGTAACCCACAGGCAGAAGTGCTGGGCGTAACCTACAGGCAGAAGTGCTGGGCGTAACCCACAGGCAGAAGTTTGCTTGTTAGCGTAGTACAGGATTTGGACCACTTTTGAGATGGAAGAGCCCATCCTGTCCCTCATAACAACTTAAAAAGCTATTCAAGATCCATAAATAACTGAATAATATCCTTCAATTTTTACAATTTTACTTCAGCGCCACATGAATGCCCCCAAAAGCCACATGTGGTTCTTGAGCCTGTTTGCTGCTCCCAGCACCTGAAGGCGCGGCAGGCAGGCCTGAGCAGCCGTGCACACTGCTGCCTGTGGTAGTGCAGGAATCTGCGGACAATGAAGAGTAACAAGTTTGGACGGTGAACCCGCCTCGATTTGGGGATAAATCCATTGATCTGCGAACACGATAATAGAAGCAATATTAAAAAGAAATGTTACTCTAGCCCCACACTGTGATAAGCATTTTATAAGTCTTACTCTATATTCTCAAGTATAAGTCAAGACACCTATTTTACCACAAAAAAACTGGGGAGCTTTTTCAGCATAAAAATATGGTGAAAAAGCTCAGCTTTTACTCAAGTATATAGGTAATTAATCTTTTCAACAATCCAAGCAATGGATGTCACCATGTCTGAATATCAGGGAAGAAACCGTATAGAAGGAAAGTAAACAGATGTAAATCTGACTTTGCTCAGACAATATTTGATATAGTTCACACCTCTTTGACTTCATATATATTATTGCTACATTGTTTATTTTTAGGCATGTATCTTTATATTTTTCTTCCTGTCTGATGTCTGAAACATCAGAATTTTAAAATTAAAATCAAAACCTGCAGAAACCATGGAGGAAGACAGACAGCAGTTGGTATAAAATATGAAAACAATAATATTTTATAATTTATCAAGGGGTCACAAGAGGGGGGATGTGAAGGAGGAAGAGGAGTTGACATGAAGGACTCTATAGAACAAAAATGTCTAGAAAATAATGATGGCAACGTATGTACGGATGTGCTTGATACAAGTGGTGTATGGATTGTTACAAGAGTTATAAAGCCTCAATAAAATGTTTTATATATATATATATATATAAACTTGGAATGACATGCCAGCTCTTATGCATGTGTATGTACACACACAGAGTTGATTAGAAAGTTTTGGGTCAGCTCCATAAGAAAATTTAACTTTCTTTTAAGCAAAACTCATTTTAGAAAGTTACTTATGAAACATTGAAAGTTCTCATTACCCCGGAAGTCATGGACACCTGAAGTTGAGGTCTCTGATAGGACCATGCCACTGGCTTGCCTGATGTGTTCACACACTGCACCTTTTTGTAGGATTTCGAGCCCCAGAAACCTGGAACCTTTCCCGAACCATCAGCCACCGGCCCATTTCTTGATTCAAAGCCCCTGGCCTTCTGCATCCCTCACCGCCACGCAGTGATGTTAGCCATGATTGCTCTGAAGTGTTGAGAGTCTTTCTCTTCTTTTCTGCATTTTATTTTGTCTGCCTTGCACAGTAACCCTTGCTCCAAACTTCTGACTTACTATCTCCTCCGGTTGAACCACAGGGGGACAGAGAAACCCTCCTGGGATCTATTAACAGTCTTCCAGTTTTTGCATGCTCCACTTTCCTGTATCACTGGTCCTAAGTGCATGATCTCAGTGTTTATATGCATATGTCCCTGGGTAATCTAATCTCTTGACTCATGACTAATGTCATCTCTATGCTTCTCTACTATGACCTTGAATATCCCTTTTATTAATCTGGAAAGCACTCAATTAGATAATCACGAACAGTTACTGATTGCTTATCAGTCGATGCAGACTCATCGCGGGTCCATGTGTGTCAGAGAATAATTGTGGGCCTCAGGGTTCTTAAGGACTGACTTGGGTGAGGGAGGGGAGCATTTACATGACCAGGTCTTCGCTGTGGTGCCTCTGAGTGGATTCAAACTTCCAACCTTTAGGTTAGCAATATGTTAATCAATTGAAACACTTGTAAATATCTCACATATTGTTTGCCATTTAATCCTCCTAAAAATCATGTAAAATGTTTACAAAGAATGGGACAGTGTTCTAGTAGATTATGCCCATCTTTAGAGAGTACAGCAGAGATGATAAAGCACCTTTTCATAGCACAGGTTCATAAAGTCTGCTCTTCTGCTCTATAATCTGGTCTCTTGATACAGATAACACCTAGTCAATGAGAAACTATTCTGTGGACACAGCCTTCTCCGTAGAAGCTGCTTTGGCAGTTGGAAATTAAATATTAGGCATTCCTAGACTCGTAATGGTGCCTACTGATTATATGGAGACAATGGGGTCCCAAGATCCCAAAGATAATTCCTGAGCGTATGGCTGATTACCTGACTTTCAGAGCAGACAGAAAACTTCACTCCTGCATTCCCAAAGCCCTATATCACACAGTACAAAGGCAGCCGATGCTTGATCTGCCAAAGGCAAAGGCACCTTCATAGTGTCTTCCCTACCTAGGACCTAGTAGGAAATTATATATAGAGATACATATATATGTGTATATATATGTAAGATACATTCTGTAAGACATAGAGCAAAGTGTTAGGGGGAAAGTCGACCCAGAAATCTAAGTTACAAAGATGGCCCAGTAAGTTTAAAGAATTCAGGAAGCAAGAGGAGGCATTAGGCATTAATATACGACTTGTGTTATTGATTCTAACTGAGCATTATGTGCCTCTTGCATATAGGAAGTGCACAAAGCACTGGACTGTTAAGCACAAGGTCAAACGCACCAGCCCCTCCTCCCTAGAGAGGTGAGACCACCTGTTCCCTCAAAAGAGGACACGCTCTGAAAATGGCAAGGGGCCATTCTGCTCTGTCACTATGGGAGTCTGAGTTGGATTTGACACAATCATAATGGGTTTGTGTTTTTTCTGATCAGATTTAGTAGATTTGACTTTGAAGGTCAAGAAAGGTTTGGTTCCCTTAAGAGGCACTGATCAATAGACTCTCACAGGGAACTTAATACGCAGGATCTTTGGTGAAGAGCGCAGGAGCTGCCAGCTCGGTAATCCCATAGCCAGGACATCAACATCTGAGCCCAGAACCCCACAGGATGCCTCTTACTGGGCGGAGCTGATGCCCCAGAGACAGTAATTGCAGAGTAATAGGGAAAGCCAGAACCACCCACCTCTCATGAACAGATATAGATTCTTCCATGAAACATTTGTAGAGTGGAACATGGAACAGTTGCTATTTCAAAGCTCAATTTTTTTTCTCTGAGCATTGGTTCCAAACACATATTTTCTATCGAATATCAAGAGAGTCCCTATTAAAATTTGATGTTATATATTCCTTTAATTACCAGCCCTTTCTTATAGAGCTACTGTGAGAGCTGTTATTCTGAATTTTATATTGTATAGATGTCCTCATGTCCATCAAGTGAGAGTATAAAGTTTAACACAGAGACCTATGCCACAGAGTTTGTTCTGAATCATAACCACCCAAGAGGGGGTTTCCAAGGCTGTACATCTTTACAGAAGCACAGAACTTTCCCCCTCTCCCACAGAGAGGCTGGTGAGATAGAACTGCTGACCTTGCAGTTATCAGTCCAATGCTTGGGAATCTCATTAAAAGTCAAATGACTGCCCAATTCTACCTTGCAAATCTGGCTAGACCAGAGGATGTACACTGGTACAGATAGAAACTGGAAACACAGGGAATCCAGGACAGATGATCTCCTTCAGGACCAGTGGTGAGAGTGGCGATACCAGGAGGGTGGAGGGCAGGGGTGTTAGAAAGGGGAAACCAATTACAAAGATCTACATATAACCTCCTCCCTGGGGGGTGGACAACAGAAAAGTGGGTGAACGGAGATAATCAGGCAGTGTAAGATAATGTAAAATAATAATAATTTATAAATTTTCAAGGGTTCATGAGGGAAGGGGGAGCAGGGAGGGAGGGGGAAAAGGGTGGAGCTGATACCAAGGGCTCAAGTGGAAAGCAAATGTTTTGAGAATGATGAGGGCAATAAGTGTACAAATGTGCTTGCACAATGGATGTATATATGGATTGTGATCAGAGTTTTACAAGCTCACAATTAAATGATTTGAATAATAAAAAAAGGCAAATGGGTGAAAAACTTCAGTTTTTTTCTATGGACATTATAAATGCTTAATACTCTTTAATCTTTCCAGTGTCCAGACAGGATATCCAAGGTTTGGGAACAGAGTTGATATAATGAACCAAAGTGTAGTGTGGTTCTCCTGTGCATTATGGTCAAATGTCATGACCTTATCTATAATGTTCAACAATTAAGTTACCCAAGTAAATAGCAATATGTAGTTAAAGTTTAGATATATAAAAGTCTTTCAGTATATTAGGTCTGATCTAGGTCGAGTGAACTAGGTAGATCTTAGCCTATTTAGCATAATGGTAGAATGGTAGTCATTCAACCATATACAATATGAAAACCAAGTTAAGATTCTTCATTGTGTCACACTGGTACCTTTAAAATCTTTTCCTCATTGAATTTTGAAAGAAAAACACTGTCTATTTCAGTTAAAAAAATCTTCTGAAAACCTACAATAATTTGATTTTGCCTCTCTGCATATCGCCTGATCTACAACCAACTGTTTGCATTTGAAGTAGTTTTATTGATATCAACTTTTCTTAATATCTTGTCAAAGGAGGGCCATGAAGCTGGATTCCTCTTCTGTTTGAGTCCAATTTGAGAAGTTCTCCCTCATGAGATGCATTGACCAAATGTGGGGAAGATAGTGAGGGTCGGCGTTGTGTGCATTGGATTTGAAGGTAGCAGATACTAGAACATAACGGGGATGTCATGTAGACAAAGAACCGAGAATGATAAGAAGATGAGACAGAAGGAGTGGGCAAAGAGAGGTCTCAGACTGTACAGCAGCACTGATAGCAACAAGCAGAAAGGAAAGGACAAGATGAAGAAAGAGCTGGCTAGGAAGAGCTTCAATGGCAGTGGAACTTGGAGGCAGCCTCAGTATGGCCTATGCGGATCCCTGGGGCAGAGTGTCCCTTCGAGAGATCCCATCTGTGACATTGTCAGACTCTGTCCAATAGCAGCCTGGAAGAAGTGCCCTTTGGGGGAACGCAGCCGTGACCCCCTTGGTTCCAGGGACGGAAGGCTGTTAGCTACGCTACATGGCACTGTGAGCAGCAGGATTTTCCTTTGATTTCTTTCTCGTATAAAGAGTTTTATTGGTACATACTCTAAATATCATACAATTCAGTAGCTCAGCCAGATCAAGAAGCGGTGTACAATCGTCACCACAATCAGTTGTAGAACATTTTCTTCTTTCTTGTACTCCTTGTTATTAGCTCCCCCCCCCCCATCTTCTCTGCAGTAAACCCAAGGAACCATTATCCCAATGCTGTCTCTATAGATTCACCCATCCTGGTTTTCATATACTGAGACATATACAGGAACGAAAAACCAAGAGTCTCAAAAGCTAACAATAATAACAAAATAAAATCAGGGGAAACAGTTGAAAAGAAAACAGAGCAGATTGAAAACTAGAACTTTAAAATTGACCAAAAAGGAGATCAAATGATAAAGTATTAGCTGTTTACCTAACTGTATCTGTCACAGTCCATTTTCCAATCCACTCTCTATGATAGTCAGTCTATTCAAACCCTTGGTCTGTAGAGACTCTTTGCCAGAAACTTAATCTACATGTATTTCCCATTAACTTTTTTTCCCAACTGATGAGTTGAAAGGAGGGTCAACACAGATGTTTCATTTCAGCTTGTCTTTAAGGAGCCCTGTGATGTAGTGTTTAAACATGAGGTTGCAATTCCATGGTTGCTAGTTCAAAACCATCCGCCAGTCTTTCTACTGCCTTAAAGAGTTACTGTCTCAGAAACCCACAAGGGGTCACTATTAGCTGAGAGAGAGAGAGAGAGAGAGAGAGAGAGAGAGAGAGAGAGAGAGAGACTATAATTATCTCTACTATGATTTATACCTGATAACAAGGCCATTCACAGCCCTCACCTATGGACACTGTATTTATATAACTTTATATCCTGCAAATGGATTTTGGGCTTCCACTCCCACCAGAGCCTTCTGCAAGCCAGGGGCTCACAATTGAAGTTCTACCATTCCCTCCTTCAAATTGGATTATATTATTTACAATGTTTGGATTACACAGTCTTGTGTATTTAGTTGGCACCCCACTTAGATGGCTGCTGTTTTGGAAACAATCCTCTAAGACTTCATAATATTTTCCTGATAGTTGAGCACCATCTAATTTCTTTACCACATGTTGCCATAACACCCATATCTTCAGTATCTCTTCATGAGGGCTTATAGCAAGCAGGGTCATGGCATGAGAATTGTACTTAGGTTGGGGCTAGAAGTAAATGCGAGTCTGAAATCTCTTCATATATCTATGGGTTATATATGATTCTGGTTTACCTTAGAGACATCATTGTCACTTTACGTTGGAGAGCATTGTCAATCATTTCCCTGGGACACAAAGTCATTCCACTGATAGTGTAATTCATTTGGTTAATGGTAAAGAATTTAAAACACAGTACAGAAAAGGAAATTTTACAAGTGTAGGCTGGCTACACACCACAATATATGATTTATTGACTCACACAGATAAAATTCTTAAGTGACTGGACACTATTTACATAAACAAATGAGGGTTAGCAATAAGGTGAAGCTTTCAATAATATCTATCGACCGACAGAACTGGGCCTTCCAGATCAATACATATGGTAGTAAAGCAAGAAGAGTATGGAAATAGTAATATATGGTAGTTGTACAATGGCCAGTCCTATACACTTGGTATATCAGTTATCTGCTTCACATACTATGCAGTTTTGACTTGATGCCCAAGGTCTACAGGTGAGTTTGAAGTTCACTTAATGGGATTTCCACATCGAAGTCCTTCTGGGGTGACCAATATCATGCTCCATGGGGGAAACTGAAAACATTCCCCCTGAAAATTGGAACTAGATAAGTATGTCCCTTGTCCCTACGCTTATTTAACATTGTGCTGGAAGTCTTCGCCAGAACCACAAAACAACAAAAAGAAATCAAAGCAATACAATTAGATAAAGAAGTGAAGCTCTCGCTATTTGCAGACAATATGATTTTATGTAGAAAGAAGCCCAAGGTCTCCACCAAAAGACTGTTGGAAACAGTTGTGAGATTTAGTAAAGTATGAATATATAAGATTAACAAGCAAAAACCAGTTGGATTCCTATATACCAGTGAAGAGAGCTCAGAAAAAGACATCAAGAAAATAATAGCACTCACAAACAATAGCCACACAAAAGATACTGAGTAAGAAACCTAACCAAACAATCGAAAGACCTGGGCACATAAACCTACAGATCATTTTATTACAAGAGACCCAGAGACCCACACAAATGGAAGAACATCCTGTGTTCATGAACAGGAAGATTTGATATGTGAAATGTCACTACTACTTAACGCAATCTACAAATAAAATGCAATCCAAATCACAACACCCTTCTTTGAAGAAATGGAAAAACTACTTATGATCTTCATATGGAGAAGGAAGAGGCCCAGGATTAGCAAAGAACTTCTCAAAAAGAACAAAGTAGGAGGTCTTGCATGACTCGACCACAAAGCCTATTACCCAGGCTCTTTTATTTTTTTAAGTTAAAACCTCAGTTTTGTTTTCTATGTCAATAGACATTAATAGATGTGACATACATAAATAAAATTTAGTTAGCTCCAAGAGAAAAACCATTAATTTATGGGTTTAAAGCCTGTGGAAAATGGCTCGCACAACCAAGATCCCTTATAAAGTAGAAAATCTAGCAAACATGGAAACTAATTAAAATTCTAGGTGCCAAAAATGATTGACAAATGTCTACCACATTACAGACATGAAAACTGAAGTAGAAAACTAAAGAAAATGTGAGTCCTTAGCTCAGCGAGAAATCACTTATGAAGAGAAACTGTCTTCGTATTTCCCAATGTTTAGCAACCCCCTTACTATAATTGATCGTATATTTTTATTGAAATTAAAAGAAGCTAATTGCAACTTCTACTCCACTTTTGAGGTATCAAATTATAGAAAGCTCTTTCTTTCATATATAATAATAAAACAGTTCCTTCGTTCATTTAAACAGTCTCCACCCTACACCCACACACGTATGTACACGCTTGTAAACTCACCCATTTGGGTGCGAAGCACTTCAAAGCGTCACCAACGAAATGGAAATGCAGAATGTGAGAACTATGGTGTAAAATATCCCACATACTTTATAAGTATTTCTTTATAGAAGTGATATACAAGAATAACTTTTACTTTTATTGTCAACGGATATCACTAGTTTTATAATGGGTATGCATCAGATCCACTTTATAGGAAGTCCTCGTGTAGGCTTACGTGGCGGGCTCCTCACCTCAAGGTCAGCAGTTGGGAGACACCAGGCCCTCTGTGGGAGGAAGATGAGGCTTTCTACCCCAGGGAAGAGACACGATCTCGGAAACCCACAGGGGCAGTTCTCCCTTGCTCCATTGAGTCACTGTGAGTTAGAATTAACTTAATGGCAGTGATGAGTTTGCGTTTGTTGCTGACAAGTGATTTTCACATAATGTTACCTAAAGGGCTGAACGTACATTTTACTCTAAAAAGAAAAACATATCCCTCATTGTTCTGACTGAAAAACGCACACACATCTAAGAGTTACTGGAGAAGTCTTCTGAAATGCTTCAGGATGCCTGGTATACAGTCAGAGATTTCTGGTTAGACAATAGTCTCCCTTTAAATAGACATCTAGATATTCTACTTCCTGTTTGTTGCTCAAGCAGAAATTAACATTTGTTGTGCATTTTTATATCTTTGAATTTACTAAACTGAGGAAGAAACTTAACACCCTTTTACTATATAGGCTTACGTCATAAAAACAAAGTTCAAATAATAGGCATAAATAACCCAAATGTTATTTAAAGAAATTCGAAAATGATCATATATTCTCTTAGTTGTATATTTGGAAACATGACTGATAGGACACTCTTTATAGTTATTGATGTTTAAGAAACCTCCCTGCCTATCCCTCATATTTACTCTGATCCTATCATCAATTGATGGATTTGAAACACGAAGCAAAATCACAAATATTCTCTGCATGTTTAAATTTATTCCATTTATTACACACGATTTGGAGCAACTTACTTGAAATGTTACTAATGGTGATTAACCTTTGACTTCATATGCTGCCTCCACATTAAATTGACATGCTAACCAAAGCTTCCTTTCTGGCCATCAGCCGGTAGCCCTGAGTCTGCATCTGTCGCTGTAGGCCCTTGAATCTGGGTCCACAACTCTGCCTGCTCCTTGTCTCAGCTTTACTGCCTCCCTTATCTCCTGTATATTTACACTTATAAAACAAAAACCCTCGTCATTGTCTCCATGTCCTTTCTATGAACTAAAACCCATTAACATTGATGAAATCTGATTCATAGACTCTACAGGACAGAGAAAGCCTGACTCAGTTTTCCCACGCTGCCATCTTGAGGAAAGTGCCCTGCTACATCATTCCACCACAGACAGCCTCAGGAGTGCCAATCACTGACTTTTTGGTTAAAAGCCAAGGCTTAATCTTTGTCCCTTTCTATGAGCAAAATGACATTTTTCCTCTTTATTAAAGAGAAAATATCCTGAGTATAGTTGCTCCTGTCAGAATTATTTTTTTTTAATGTTTTCTCTTCAATCATTTGGGTTAAAAGAGGATCCCCAGTATTTCTTCTGTGGGCAGTATATTGCTAATAGACAAATTCAACAATATTTTCCTTAGTCTCATCTTGTCCTCTCTTCTGTTCTCATAATATTGATGCCCCCTACTCCTTAAAAAATGTGAGTTGGAATTGACTCAGTAATAACTGCTTTGTTGTTTGCTTCTTTGTTTTTAATCGAGATAGTGAAAGCATCAGTTGTTGCAAGGAGATCGGGGAGAGAAAGAAGGATGTTGTTTTCATTATTGGGTGCTATCAAGTCGGTTCAGACCCATAGGGAAACACTGTCTGGTGCTATGGCCTCTTGGGTAGACTATAGGACTTGTCATGGAAATATTCTGTATGATACCATTATGGTAGACTTGTGATATTATATATTTATCCAACCCTTTAGAAGAGTACAATGAGATTTACATTAGAACCCTAATGTGATGTATGGACTTTGATTAATACTAAAATACAACGATACTGGTTCATCCATTTTCTCTAGTGTACCTCAAATAATACCGGCTGTTAACAATAGGCACAGTAGGAAAAGCACTTGGCTGCTAATTTCAATGTTGCCTGTGCAAACCCACTAGCAAGTCCATGGAGAAAACGGTGGCAGTTGACTTTCAGAAAGACTAAGTCAAATGGACTGCCATAGAGTCTGACATGTAGTGGCTCCTACAGATGAGAGAGAATGCCCTACTGGGTTTCCAAGGTTTAAAATCTTTATAGAAGCAAACATACTCATCTTTCTCCTGTGGAGTCATGGGTAGGCTGGAACCATTAACCTTTTGGTATAGGAGTCTAACACTAATCCCACTACACCACCAAGATTCCTCCATAAAGCGTCCAAAGCAAAGCAAATCCACATTCATCAAGTTGATTCACACTCACACCAACTCGATAAGACAGAGTGGGAGTGTTCCTGTGGGTTTCTGAGACAATAACCCTGGATTGGAGTAGAAAGTCTGTCTCTTCTGAGGAGCAGCTGGTGGTTTTGAACTGCTGACCTTACAATTAGCAGCTCAATATGTAACCACTAGGCACTAGAATTTCAGACTACTAAATCTCCTTATACATTTTCATTTTATTTTATTTAATTAAAATATCGTGCAATGAAATAGTTCAATCTTATCAAGATGGGCTGTGCCATCATCCCCTCAAATCAACTTTGGAAGCTTTTATTCCATCTTGTTCCCATTGATGTTGACTCCCTATTTCCTCAGCCCCGGCATCTATGCCCCTAGGCAACCTTTAATCCAGCTCTAAGGGCAGAGAGCGTCATCTTTCTCTTAGGGTGTGCCTTATCGTTTTGAACCACTGACCTTGTGGTAAGCAATCCAACGCCTACCCAATAGTGCCACCAGGAGTCCAGCCAGAAAGATTACTGCCTTGGAAACTCAGTGGGGGCAGTTCTACTCTCAGTTCAAATGGCCCCTAAGAGTAAGAATCCATTAAAGAGCAACAGGTTTGGCTTTGGGGATGAGTAGATAGATGAAAAGTCAAAGTACTCTGTGCAAATTTTCTTTATACCTAAGATATAAAATGTATTAAACACAGACTTACAGTTTTCTGTGACTTCAGGAGTCTTGCTAGCCCTGTTGAGTTAGATGTTGGCCTATTAACTAAAAGGTCAAAGCTTCAACCCCTCCCCCACCCCGCACCCTTCCTACAAGAGAAAGATGAGGCGTGTGCTTTGTAAAGACCTGTAGTCTAGAAACTCTCCCTAGGAAGTCGGAATCCAGTCAGAGGCAGCGGGTTTGGTCAGGTGACTTCCGGAGGGACTTCTGCAAAGGACTGCTAATTACCCTCCGCTCTCCTTTTCTAAGGACTGTCTTTGGCCTCCGTCCTCTCTCACTCAATAGTTCCTACTGTAATCTTCATGCTGTACCCAACTCACACCGATACACAACTGTGTTGCAAAATGTGCTCACTAATTCTATTTTCACTACAAAACATTCAGGTCTAAAACATTTACCACTCTAACCTCTATGCTATATCTCTACCATTTGGGAAACAAACCCAACCCTCTGAAAATTTTATACTTTAAAAATCTGATGATTTCATTAAAATCATGATTTTAAAAGTTAAAAAAAGGCTTGATTTAAAAATCTCACTCATTCATACACACACACACACAAAATCTTCAACCCAAATCTTTGGGTAATGAAAAAATGGTCAACAGTCCCTTTGTTATCTCTGTCATCAAAGATTATATTTTTTACCTGAAGGGGAAATCAGAGGAATTAATAATGCCAATGTAAATATGTTCATATACTGTTAAGGATATGGAGCTAAAAATATCCCACCTTTATCACAGAATTCATTAAAGACTGAGCCTTTTAAAAATTAATTTTTTTCAAGGATGGATTGTCCCTTCCCATTCTGTTGCTCTGCCATCATTTGGATGATTTTTTCCCATTTTTAACCAATCAACAAAGACCTTTGGAATGATTTATTACCGTATCTGCTTGTAGTAGCAGTGGCCCAGAATGCAATACTGTGGGGAGGATCAAATTGTTACAACAGTGGCCCTGGAAGGAACACACAATGATGGGCGGGAACAAAGAGGACGTGCGGTGTGGTGCCTGAAAAATACAAACACCAATTAAGCTTCTTTAATTTGTGTGGAGGATAGATAAATAATGATTTGCAGTAACCAGGGATCTCATAGGGCTTTGTTCATATTTTAATAGTGTACTCCTCTTTACAGTCTGAGTAATTAAGTCTTAAGACATTCCAGAAACCATAAATCCTGCTGAGATGTTTAAGTTTGGAACGACTCTTGATGTATCATCAAAATAATAAAAATAAAAAAAGGATGCTTCTCTGTTTCTTGACAAGCTGTTTTGCTTTTACCTTTGAAATACAATTGAACGTGGCCCACTCCAACTGTTTGGTCTCATTATTAACTACAAGTTCCTTTTGAAATGCATTGCCTTCAATTATATTTTTTTAAAGAATTTTAATTGCATGGCCGTAAAGAATAAAGATGCTCTAGGCTCCATTTGTTTATCATGGAGGGGCCTCAAAAATGAGGACAGAGCTTCCCAGCTCATGCAGGGGTTGCAGAGAGAAAGAGATGACTTTTAATTCGACAAGTTCAGAGAGATTTCTTAGTTTGACGCGCTCGGCAGGGGGTCTTTGAGCGCCTGGCAATGCTTCAGCATTCTGAGCTTTGAAAGTCTTTCCCTGCAGCAGAAATTGTATCAAAAGCCAATGATAATATTCCCTGCAAGGTAAAGCACCCTATTGAAGATTTCGAGAGCTGTTTATTTATTCATCACAGTTTTTCTTTTAGGACATATCAGGCATCTAGGTAATAATTCACATAGATGATAGAAAATGCAAAAAAAATCTTACTCATTAATCTTTCACCTTTCCCTTCTTCTGCTCCTCTGTAGACCACATGTAGATATAAAATGTTCTTTCTGCTTATCTGAAACATATATCTTTATTGCAATTCTCAAGTTCTCCCTCCCTTCCTTTTAACTTTTAGACAATATTGTCATTTCAGACTCCCTTCTACAACCAGCTGAGCATCTAAGATGTTCATGGCCATTCCCTCCTACTAAATCCTCAAAGTGATTAATTAATTTTACAGAAGTATGTTCAGTTCCTAAGGTTCTTTTTGAATCTTGGCATTTAAAGTATTTTCAGAAAGCTGCTTTCAAAGCAAATGTTAACGATCATGTTGATCTCTTAAAGGATCTACATATTTTAATATTTTGTATTATATTTTGTACGCATGGTTGGGAAAAAATGTTTCCTCTTCTCTCAGTGTTTCTAGGGCAGAGCTGGGAATAAGGGACCGTGACAGCGTTTCCCACTTGTAACATCAATGTCTGCTATCAGTTTGGCAGAGCCAGTGAAGGCAAAAACAGTCCCCCTTCTGTTTTGTTTTCTTTCTTTCTTTCTTTTCCATCTTAGAGTGGCATTAAAAGTGACCTTGCCTTGTAAATATCGGTGAGTGACCACATGGGAAGCCCTTGCCATCTAGGAAGAAGTTCTTTTGTTTGTTTGCTTTTTACATTTTTTTTTAACTATGGACCTTTGAGGATAGTGCTTTGCTTACAACAGCGTTTTTCTTCCCCCCTCATGGACTCAATGAAGGAAAACCACACATCCAAAAGAAACTTGGAAAAAAATTGAGTGCCTCATCATATTTGTGCATATTTTCATACATTTCACTTTAAAAACATAAACCTGGTTGTAGGGTATATTTAAATATCAAAAGTTGTAAGAGGAAATCACTATTCCAAGTAACCACTGCACTAACAAAATATCCATCGAATGGCATCAGCAAATATTCCCTTCATCCATTAATATTAATTGAACTTCTGTAGTGGGCAAAGCAAGGCACCAGGCACTTGACAAAGCAGAAAGCGTGGCGGGTTTGAAACTCCATAGTTGGCTCCTGATCACTTTTACAGCGCGGGAAGAGCAGGACCAAGGATAACCCCAGATAGTCCACAGTCCACAGCAACTACTCATTACAGTTGTACGGGAGAATATATTTTGGTAGAAATACTTGTGCCCAGTAAGCATAATAATTCAATCGTACTATTCCGACTTGGCAGAGGAATTTCCAGAGAATTTCCCGCCATCATCCTCGGCTGCCACACGAGTTCTTTCCGTCACAGCCCACAGCCCCATAATGACACCGTGCGGTTCTTTTTCTTAAAGTATTAGCTTTTCCCTTTCTCAAGGGATCTTTGGAGAAAAACCGTGAGTTAATTGAGTGTTTCTATATACAAAATGAATATGATTTGTCATATTTCCATATTGATTAGCTATAATCTGATTAGGTTCTATCAGCAGCCTTGAAAGAAAAATAAATTGAACCTAGAGGAATACATAATTTCTTGTGAACTTTTATGTCCTTACCATAGCTTCATTATATTTTATGAATTGTGTATTTAGTTCTCAATGAAATAATTGCTCATGCCTATTATGAATTTTGCCCGTTTCAGCTGTCTCTATTTAAAATGTCAATCAACAATGTCGGTACGGGTGTGTTGGGTGCCATCGAGTCGGTGCCACCTCAGAGCAACCTTGTGTATGGCCCAAGGAGACCCTGTCCGGTCCCGCACTACCTGTACCATCTTTGCGGATTCAGAGTACAGCGCTGCGGGCACTGTGTCCATCACCGTAACATGGCTCTTTCCGCTTTGTCACCAACAACTCACCTATTTCCTCAACCACAGGGCTGTTCCGATGACTTCTGTAAAGTACATGAGATGAAGTCCACATTCCTTTTCTTTTGAAGTCCTAATTTCTAAGGAGCGGTCTGACTATAGTTTTTCCAAGACATTTTTCTGTTGTTCTCCTGGTAGTCCACGATATCTTAATACTCTTCACAACCCACTCCCATCCAATCAATTCTATCTCTGAGTAACTCTATCAAATAGCGTAGAATGACTCATTAGAATTACTAAGACTTTAAATCTTTAAAGTCAGGATCACTAAGACTTTAAATCTTTAGAGGCAACAGACAGCCTTGTCTTCCTCTCAGAAATGGCTGGTAGGTTTCAACCACCAGCTAGCAGTAAGCAGCCCAACGCTTAATCCACTGTGCCACCAGGAATCAGACCCCACGGTTCCAATGCGTCAGTTCTTCTTGAGTCTTCCCCACTCATTTGTTCACATTTCACATGCATGTTGTTCACATGCATTTCACATGACTTTGAGCCTGGCATATCTCTGTCTTCAAGGTGCCAGCTTCGCTTTTGAACACGTAAAGAAGCTCTGGACAAGCCGGTGCAATCCTTCATTGCATTTCTTGACTTATGCATCTGCATGCATGGATCATGAATCCAGCAAAATGAAATCCCTGAGACGACTTCCATGTTTTTTAGCTTGTCATGAGTTGGTCTAGTGACCCACTTGTGAGGCTATTCTTTAATGCTGAGACACAGTCCTTACTGAAGGGGACAGTCTGGTTTGTCTTCATCAGTAAGCGCTTCAAGGTGAGGTAAAAGTATGTCCCAGTGTATCAGAAAAGGATCAGTAGTTTCTTGGTCTCTAATGTTAAGATGCTCCTTCTGTCTTGATTTTGTCTTGTTCAGATTTCCAGGATTTCCATCCACGGTATTTTTATAAATTTAGAATTGTTCCTCTTCCTTTCAGGAGTCACTTTATAGCAAAATTCATTGTTATCCCTTCTATTATTTACACACAACTATTACCCCAAATGTTATGTTTGAATATTTTATAGTTCCTTCAGATCAAAATTTTGATTATTTGAATTTTGTATTCTTTAATTTCACATGATGTTATACAGATCCCTCACATAATTGAGAGATGACTGGATTTAAACATTTAAATACTATTCCAAAGCTTTGAAATCTCTCATTTCAGTGTTCTTATCTAAATAAATAAATATCTTTTATATTTTAATCATGTGTATATGAAAAGAAAGTGATTTTTCTTGGTTAGATATAGAAGAAATTGTGTAAGTCAATATGTTGAAAACAAAAAAAAAGTTTTTTCTTATAATAATAAAATCTAACTGGACTTGAGCACAGAACCCAACATAGAGTTTATTGGTGAGAAAGAAATTCTATTTAAAACTTTATTAATCCAATTGGATATGCTCGTATTTGAAACTTCTTATACTTTAATACACCAATTAATAAACACCTTAATGGTAAGCTAGATATTGGGCTGGGTCAAACACACTAGTCACTCTGAAGGAGAATTATGACGTTATCTGCTTCTATAAGGATTTACAGACTTGGAAATTCTACATGGGTTCCTAGGAGTTGGAAATATTTATCTTTTTTAAAAGAATTTTATTGGGGACTCTGACAATTCTTAGAACATCCTGTACATCAATTGTATCAAGCATATCTGTACATAGGCTGCCATCATAAGGCAATATTTCGATATCTGTGAGTTTGGCTTGATTGGAAGCCCTCTCTGTAGTCATACGATAACGTCAATTGCTAAGCCCCTTAGTTCTCACCCACAGGTCAACAGTACAGACCCCTTCAGTGGCACCTTCGAAGATGAAGCTCGTGACTTGCTTCTGTAAGGTCATGGCCTTGACAACACAGCACAATGGGCTCTCCATGGGCTGAAATTAACACAAGGCCAGGTAACAACAACTAGAAACATAGCCAAGTCTCTATGATTATGTTATCATTTGGGGTAATGAAAGCCAGGTGAGATGTTTTGAAAACATGACAATAGCCCATGTGCCAACATAATAAAATAGAACAATAGATAAATCTGAACAACACAAACATTACAAAGTAAGCTAGCTTAATTTCCTTAGCTAAATGTCAGGGTAGTAAATCAACTCACAATTACTTAGGTTTTTAATTTTTTTAAGTTAACACATTAAGTAGAAACCTTTTGTTTATTGTAACATAACTAAAAGTTTAATATAATATTGAGTGAAATATAACTAATATCTGTGCAAACTGGAGGGTTGGAGTGGAGACCCAAAGTCCATCTGTAGACATTTGGATATCTCCCTACAGAAAGGTTATAAGGAAATGATGATTCAACCTAGGTGCAGTATAGCACCAACAAAGCACACATCATTCCTCTAGTTCCTGAATGCTTTCTCCCCCCCTACTACCACAACCCAGTTCTACCTTACACATCTGGCTAGACCGGAGTATACACATTGATACAGATAAGAAGTCCCGACACATGGAATTCAGGACAGATAAACCCCTCAGGAACAGGAAGAGAGATGGTCGGGGAGGGGCAAGGGGAAGCAAGGGGAAATCCATCACAAGGTTGGATATGTAGGCCCCACCCCTAAAGGGGATGAATAAAGAAATTTGGGTGAAGGGAGACCATGGACAGTGTCCAGTACAAAATAGCAATAATAATATATAATTGATCAAGGGTTTATGAGGGTGGGAGGGAAGGGAAAAAAAGAGGGGCTTATGCCCAGGGTTCAAGTAGAAAATATTTTGGAAATGATAATGGAAATATATGTACAAATATGCTTGATGCAAATGATGTATGGAATGTTACAAGAACTGTAAGTGCCCCCAATTTTTTATATATATATAATACCTCTTGGACTTATCTCAGCTTTATTTGTTTCTACCTTATTGGCTGTGGTAGAGTTAGCTATGATTTTTATTGATAGAACCAGAACATCAATGAAAACATTTTGCTAGCTTGACTGTTTACCCTGACTGAGTAGGAGGATTCTTTCTCTCCTCTCCTAAGGACCTAAGAACGGTTTAGCCCTTTCTTGCATTCCCTCCTCCCAAGGCTGCACTTGTCAGTTCATCTGGGGAAGCGTGCAGGTTTCCAAAGCAAGAGCAAAAGGAGGAAGCGATGGATGGCAGGCAACCCAGCTGAGGCGAGGACTGGAGTCTCTTTGGTATTGAAGGAAAGGTTTCTGAGACAACTCCAATAAGAGAGAGACGGGGTATTTCAGAGTAGGCCTATGACTTTTCTATTTTGCTGAGAAAAGCCAGTGAAGATCTTTGGAGCCACGTTTGACTATTGTATTGTGTTTCCTTGCAAATGGACTACATGGGTGACCACTGTATAAAGGTCATATTTTACATTTGCATTAGAAGCTATCATGCAAATATGTAGCCCAAGAAGTCTGTTCAGATAAAGTGGATAGAGTGCCACAGCTCCTCCCCTGGGCAGATTGTAGTGTAACTAAACCTCAGTCTGGCCTTTCAAAATTCTTGGCAGAGGCTAAAACACCATTTCCTTTTCTTTAACTTTAGAGGCCTTTGTATCTCTCCAGACACAGAGGGCCCTGGCAGTGCTATTCACCCAAATAATTGAGCAGTGTGTAGACGAGAGAAATGTGAGAAGAAAGGCAAAGATACAGGTTGCAATTAATGGGATGTAGGTGGAAGGAATCTCTGACAAAACTCGATTAGAAACCAGGAAAGGCCACCCCAAGAAAAATATGAGGAAGACGGCTTGGGCGAATCTGGGACTTCACTGAAAGAAAATCAAACTCAGTAGGTATCAATTCCTACTCATCATGTGACCTTCCCACCCCCACCCCACCCCACCTTGTGTGCCTGAATACAATTGCACTCCACAAAGTCCGGTGGTTGTATTTTCAGGAGTAGATGGCCAGGCCTTTCTTCCCCACTACCTCACTAGTGGACTTGAACCTTCCACGTTTCAGTTAGCACATGAGCATGGTAACCATTTTCACCACCCAGGGATTCCTGCAAGGAAGAAGAAGAAGTTTAACCAAGCTAGAACCACCAATTTGTATTGTCCATCAATTCTGGCGATGAACAAACATAGGAGGCTCCCACACCTGCTGTAACATCCTCGTGATGCAGCTGCTATTTATAACGGAGAGAATTACAATTACTTTACGTAGCCCGGAGACGTCCAGAATGTAAACCTTCCTGATAAAAAGCACATGTTCTCCCATGCCATGCCTTTCTCCTCACAAAGGCACCTTCCCTTCCAAAGAAGGGCCCTCCAATCGCAAGGACTGAGGAGGGTGGTGTGCACAGTCGTTCTGGAAATACGGTCCATGACACTGTTTTCCACAGAGGTGATTTGCTTCTAGAGTCAGCATATCAGCACCGCTACAGAGCCCGGATGGCGTAGTTGACCGCCAGGGAGCCACTTGCTCCCATGGAGGAGGATGGGACTTTCCACTTCGGTACCGAGTCCCCCTCTCGGAAACACGCAGGCGCAGTCCATCCAGTTCTCCATGATCAGTGTGCGGGGCGAATAGGCTGGGGGCAGTGAGGAAAGTTTGTAGAAAACCACCGAGTGCTCAAACACTGAAAAATTAGCCCAAGATCGAGGACAAGCTGAGGCTCCAATTCAGTTCTTCCAGCACAAACTTCTTCAGCCCAGAACCCATTTGCTCTTTTCTCCGAATCCACATTATCTGAAAGAAGAAAAGTCATCGTCAATGTGTCAGATTAAATTCAAGCAGAAAGTGAATGGCATTGGCCATAGGCCTCTTTCCTCATCTTCAATCTCTTCTTAACCACCCGTTTTCTTCATTTCCCCTTTCTCGTTATCTTTTTTTCATTGTGTTTCATCTCTCTTCACAAACTTTGCTCTTGGCTTTTCCTATTTTTGAATTTTTTTTTAACCTTCCCACACCATTAGTTTTGAAACCAAAATGTATTAGGTAGGAAATGGAAGATCCCCAGAGAAAGAGCAAGGCAGGCAAGGCCAGGTCAAGAGTGAGGTTTCACATAACAGGGAAATAATTCTTTAACTAGATTGAAAGAACCATGAATCTGACCAATATGGAAATCCATGGGTTCTTAAAATTCAGCATCTCATGTGGGGATATTGATTTATAGCGGAAAGCCCAGAAAATGGAAGCTTCATTTCCCTGGCCAAAAATATAGGAGGGGGAAAAAGAGAAATTATAGACAGGAAAGGGGCCGTGATAATGATCTGCAAGATATATTTCAGAAATGAGTTTACTAACAAAACTTTATGTACATCATACATCCCTAAATTGGTCCATGTTTTAATGTCTAAAACTGATTATGCAAATAAATTTCAATGGGTTTTGGGGGCTACATGTTTTCATAAGCATAAGAGAAATAGAATTCACTTCACAGAATATTTTATAAAAGTTTATGCCAAATAACCTGAAATACAAACTCTTATTTAGAAGACTGTTTCTCATTGAAATCAACAAGCTGGGATTCACTGCATTCTCTGCAAATTCTCAGAAGTGGGGTCTCAATTTCCTCAACTGCAAAACTGAGGTCTTGATATGCCCCTTATAGATATATTGGTTAGTGTTGAGGAAAAGTTTCTAGTCCAATGCCTAGACATTGTTTTCTGTTGATTGTAGCTAATACTGCTCTATCACAAATATTGGAACTTATGGAACATTTCTAGCAGATCCTTAAGTATTTAGATGGAGCTTCAAATCAAAATTAATAACTACTTTTAGGTAAAATAACTCCTCAGTACTGAAAAAGATGTACAATACACATACATGCATACACTAATTGCCAAAACTATTCAACAAGGTAATGATAGAAAAGGAAAATCAGGCAACACAATGCTTCATCCTGGATCATCTGACAATTTAGTCATTAGACTGACACTAGGAAAAACCATGTCAACCAGGAATACCGACCACATTCAACAGATGGCCCAGTGTCTGCCCCAATTATATTTCTCTGGCTGCCAAGTTTTTAAAAACATATATGTTATCCTTTTTCTTTCAGGAGTAAGAAACTACCCTAAAGCAATAAGGAAACACTTAAAAGCAAGGACTTTGTTCATTTTAGCTATTATATATTTGGAGTTAGAATAAATTCTCCATGATATATCAGCATTCTGTTTATAAACACAGACATTATAAAGTTCCCTCTCTTATATGTCCAAATACTTGAGGGTAAAGACACTTTGTATTTTGACTATTGCTGTTCAGTAAACTTCATAATCACATGTTTCCAGATTTCATTTTATTTTTATATCAACTTTTAATTATAAAAAAATTTATTTGATTTAATATTCCATTTTGATTTTTTAGTTCATTTTTATGAGTCATATTGATGTGAATCCAAGAAAGTATTGAATAGAATTATGATACGCTGAAGTGTATGCTGCTTCCTGAATTGCTGCGTAGATGGTTGTTTTGTGTCTATCTTCATCGCTAGAATAAGAAAGATATGCTTGTACTTTCAGAAGTCTCTCTTTGTCTATCATTGCATTGTCTGATGTCCTGAGAAAAGCAGCTTGCAATTTAATGCTGGTGATTACCTACAATTTCTCCTGGCATTCAGAGTAAATATTCTCCTGTATTTCATTTTTGATAAATAATTATAAATTATTTTAGAGAAAATGGTAGCTTTTAGTGTTAACATGTCATTAGAAAGCTTCATATGATGTAATCATATGATGAAGTAAAGCAGAGAGGGAAAAATCAACTCAACTTCAACCTTTCAAATCACAAGAACAAGCTCCTCCGTCATCCAGACAATGCTGTGATCGGTTCTTGGGGCTGATTAGCAAAGGAAAGCTAAAATGAGTTTTATGCAAATTTCCTTGCAATGAAACATTCTGTAAGTCATTATACTAAAAGGAACTTTACAAAGCACTTGCAAAATACAATCAGTTGATAATTCAGCAACATCTAAGGAAAGTATGATACAATTAAACTTTCTCATGAATTAAAGGAATTCGACTTTGCCATTCCTGTATCCTTACAGATGTGCAGGTAGATATTTTCCCTTGATTTTCCTTCCTCTATTGACATTTTTCCACTTGAAAGTGATTTTTAAGTCTATTTTTGGTCTATTTCCTACTGCTACTGAGACATTTATGTTATATTGCTTGATTTTTATTTTAGTATCATGAGAAATGGTTTCAACTAGGGGAAGCCCAAACTTCAAATATCTATGGAAGTAAGATTAATGTAGTTTGAATTTTTCAGGAAAATAACTTCAAAGGTGACATTTTTGTTGGAGGTACTGAAATATCTACAGTAATACTTTTAACAAGGGTTAGTCTGGAGCACTGCTTCAAGCAAAGAAATCTAACATACACTATAACTGCCTAAAAGCCAGCCATAGATGGATTTATAGGCCATACTTAACACTGTCACCTTGAGAGTGAAGTGCTTTGAAAGGCTGAATGAAGATGAACAGTCCATCTCTTTGGGGGGAAGTCTTGCCATTTATTTTGCATTAGTTTGAAGAGTGATACCATATTGTCATGGAATTCACAGGGTCCAGTAGGAGTATTTGCTTTGCTTAGCATCGCTTCCTTCCTTCACTTCAGTCTTCCACGGGGGAAGGTTCTACTAGGGCAGAAGAGAAGGGAAAAGAGCTCCATCTGGTCTCCTTAGAAGATGCTACCCAGTGGGGGGGGGGGGCAGTTCTCCTCTGCTTTCCCTGCCACCTACTAGCTCTTCTGGGTTTCCTCCAAAACTTAAAGTATGAGATGGTTGTGCGGGCTGTGATTTCATTGACTAATTAGTATTATCACCTTTTCAAAGCACATGCTATTGTATTAGGGAATAATAAAAATAAAACAATCAAAATTTTAATTGAAGTCCACAAATTTCAAACACGCTTGTAATTTAAATGGCACAAATAGAACAGATTATTCACCATCAATTTCATTTTGAATCGTGCTATTGTTGAGTTTTACAAAGTAGAACTGATCCATCGGGCTTATTTTTGTTGTTGTAGCCTTTACAGAGGATGAACACAAGGCTTGATGTAACTTGGTGGGTTTGAACCGGCGCATGTTAAGTTAGCAGCTGAACTCAAGATTCTTCTGCCAGTCAGAACCCTGTATGTGGTATCTGAGCTCAGTCCTAAGGTAGCAGATGAAGTGTTATCTCTACTTAATTATAACGTATTATATGCATGTATGTCATAGTCATCATTCTATTGGGAAAAATAACATTTAAGTTGAAGAAAATGTTATTCAATAGGAATACATTTCAAAGCTTAATTTACTACAATAGCAATAATACAAGCAAAGTTGTACATCAGGGTTATCCCCTCTACCCTAAATTATCCAATGTGTATGCTAAGAAAATCATCAGAGAAGATGGACATTATGAAAAAGCCTAGACATCAGAATTGAAGGAAGACACACTAACAGCCCCTGGTATGTAAATACCATAGCCATGTTTGTTGAAAATGCAGAAGACTTGACCCACTTTCTCTTGACGATCTAGGATCTGCCCTTTAGTCTGAATTGCAGCATTAGACAAAGCATCTCACAAGCTGCGCTGATAAACAACATGTTGCATGGAGAAAAGATAGCAGTGGTCAATGACTTTGTCTCTTTTGGATACCCAATCTATGCCCACGGGAGCAGCAGCCAAGTAGTCAAGAGATGTCTCCTATTGGGCAAATCAGTTGTAAAAGACCCCTCTCGAGTATTGAAAAGTGAAGATGAAACTGTGATTTCTATGGTATTTCTAACCTAAGCTATGGCATTTTCAACCTCCTAATTCACACTGAAACTGGACATAAGATTCCCATGAATTAGGATCTACTCAGATCCAGCTGATTTGATTCTGGAGGTGATTGTCTTCAAATTATTGGTAAGTTTTGAACAAGCATCTCCTTATTTGTGTTCTACACTAGGCCCCGCTAATTATTAATCAAGTCCCAGTAACAGAGCACAAAGGCTAAGAAAGTGCTGAATCAGTCGAAAGAAGGATACGCGCTATCAAAACGGGAATAAGAGAAGACCAAAGGTGGGCAGTCATGAGATACAGCTTCCCTGCGAATCGGGTGCTTAGGCTGAGCTCTGAATAAGGTGGAGAATATGAAGCATTTGAAAGGAAAGAAGCAGGGTCGCTGGGTGGGATGAATTATATAAGTAAGTTTTCAGAAATAAGGAATAAGTAAAGAATGTCTGGGAATCAGATTTCCTAGATTAATGACTTTAATGTAAAATCTGCTAGAGATAAGGCTCACACACCTTTACCTCCTAGGAGAAGAACTATCTGTTTCTTACTAGAGAATTCAAGAGGAACCTGAATATTGGTTTAGAAGATTAACTCAGCAGCATATTTAAAACCTGGAATTTAGTAATAAAAATGGAAATAAGAAGGAAATAACAATTAAGTAAAGATGCATGGAATAAAGCGCTATCCTTGATCATTGGGACTGATGAGGTCCGTGACATAAACAAGAAAGGTAAATTTGACTGAAAGAGATTTGCGGGTGTGAGGACTAGCGTCCTGGTTCTGAATTGCAGGACGGCCAGTTTAGCAAGAGCTGATATGGCTTTGACAAGGGTCTAGCAACCACTTATTTACTTTTGTACCTTATAAACACTTATTACATTGAAAACTTTCAATTGGACAAGAACTTTAAGCACAACAAAGATGAGACTAGGGCGCGCGCACACAATGGAATACAATGCAGCATTAACTCATAACGAAGAACCTGCCTGTGAAACACGTTGCAGCATAGCAGGAACCTTGAAAACATTATGTTGAGTGAACTTAGCCATTAAAATACGTAACTATCAGATAAAACCACAATTCCAAAAAACGGAGAAAAATGTTTTCATGTACACCCAAATAAATAAACACATACAAAAGTACCTTTGTTTTGAGAAATGGAACCACAGAATGTTTTAAGTATGCCAGTTCCCTTAGCTCTAAAATAGCATGATATTTGACTGTGTTTTAAAGGAATCTTAGGAAAAATCATCTGTATAAGTCTCTATGTTATGGTGTAGCGTGTTCAGCGTTGGGCGTTGCACAGTCAGCGATTGAACCCACCAACTGCTCCTTGGGGGGAAAACATAGTTCTTGTCGCCCTTAAAGATTCACAGCCTTGGAAACCCTGCTGTCTGTGCGTTGGAATCCACTTGATGACAGTGGACTGATTTTTATGATAACTTCAAAATGACAAAACTTGTCAATTCCTCTTAGTCTGTGAAGGCTGCTCCCTCCAATGATGAGGAATGTTTATTTCAGTCATCTCTTTTCCTGGCCACGTTCCTGTGTGTACATATCCAAAAAATGAAATGTTTTTGTACAACTAAAGTCATCCACCAGTGCAATGCCGATGTAAGACAAAGCCCCCACAGTTTCAGTTCATTTATTTTCTTCTTGAAAAGAATTTCAGCCTAGGTAAATGTATGCATCAGTGACTCGCTTTTCCTCCCGATAACATCTGATTGACACCCACGACAGCGTTACTTTTGAAGAAACCAAAATGAACCCACAGTTTTTTTTTGCTGCGGGGACTTAAACTGTCAGTGTTTATGACCATTGAGGCCTGGCTGCTGCGGCCAGTGCGTGCATAAAATCTTCTCTATCACGTAGAAGAGCTGTCTGTGTGGCGCATCATCTGATGTTGCAGAATTGGACATTGTACTGTGAAATCAGAAGTTGGGGTAGTTCTAAATATGGGCTTTCTCGCTCTCTCTTTTGGTATTTTTATCTACTTGAAGAGAAGATCCTGATGGAAATTAGTGAAACCTGCCTTTTTTCTGCATTACTTGAGGCCAAATATTATGAATCTATATGGATTAACCAAGCCACTTTTAACTGTTCAAGTTGTGATACATCTGAGACCCTTGTATTTTTTTATTCTTCTAACTTGTGTCCACTTAGCCGCCTTGTAAGACAGAGGAAGAGAGAAGACATACTCAAGAGAGTCAACTTTACTTTTTAAAAGAAAATCCACTTCTGTTCACAAGGCATATATAGATGAAAAAGATGGAAACCACAAGCTAACATGAGGCATTAAATCTCGGTAGATTCAAATTATTCATGCTTTCTCTCTTGCCTCATGATTATGGGGAACTGAATAAAGTATTATATAAATCCACATAATTTATGGTTTTCTGTCAATGTTATTACATTATAAATAAATATGGTTCTGTGTCAGTTTAGGTATTTGGTAACTTACATGGAAGAATAGCAAGCGTTCAGAACACTGAATGGTAGGAAAGATGACATTTCACTGAAAGACCCTATATATGATGCACAGTATTTTTATGTGGCTTGGATTAAAAGTTGGCACTGCGCTAAGACAAAGTATCCTGATTGTCTTTCCATCACCCTTGATGGCAGAAAATAACTGTACATTTTATTTGTAGAAACTTTACCTCCCTAGAATGTAATGTCTAGGTGACCTAGACATTGAGAAGGGGGTTCTGTGCTAGCAGTGGAGGAAAGAAATGTGCACACAGACAGCTCACTAGGTTTGCTTGAAATTATAGAACATTTCAACAGAAACTATTTTCGAGATCCATCAAAACATGATGGTTGAATGTGACAAATGTTGCGAAGGGGTGAAGGAAGATGAGCTTCGGAAGTGGGACTGGCCCCTGGGCTTGGTTGGAATGAGGTCATCAGAGACCCCAATGAAGGTCAGTTTCTCCCCAGTGACAAGGGCACAAGCTGGATAAGATGAAGTTGTGAAAGTGGTCTTATAGGAAGAATTGGGAGCACTCCAAGAAAACATTGCAGGCGCTAAAAACGTATCTGATGGGGAATTAACAAAGACCAAAAATCTATTGATAAGAAAAATACTGTATATACTCGTGTATAAGCTGAGTTTTTCAGCACAATTTTTAATGCAGTTTTTGTGGTAGAATTAGGTGCCTCAGCTGATTTTCAGGTCAGGTTATACTCGAGTATATATGGTAGTAATTTTGGAAAATTACCAAGACTTCTTTGTAGATGTTAAAAAACCAAAGTTAGTGGGTTTGGGATAATTGTATTCGTACAAGATATTTTATGACTCTTCAGGTATATGATTTCCACAGCACTTCTTTTACATTTTATGTCTGCCTATCATTTCACTGAGTGAAAATATTCAACTATCTCTAGGAGATAGCTAAGTGGCTACATACACAGAATCAGAGAGAAATTAAAAAGTAATGAAAGGTCAAGGCACTGAGAGAGCAGGAAGGAGAAAGAGAGAGCACATGACTATGAGCCATCCAAATACGAGCACATGCACCCACACAGGGCCACATTCACAGCAGGGGGAAGTAAAGCTAAGAATAGGATCAAGGAGTTTGGTTTCTGTCGTCTGTATTGATACTCATCATCAGTTTCTGATTAACATGCCTAAATTTTGCATACAGAACTGCGCTGGTTAGTCCACAGGATATCTTTAGTGTCATTCACTTTTTAATTTATATTGTACCATACCATATTTGATAAAAAAAAACTTTTCTAGTTATGTTGCTAACTGGTGATGACCGGAGGCAAACAATCCTGCCTTGAGGGAGTGAACGATAAAATAAAATAGAGATAGGGGACTCTCTACTTTTAAAATGTATCAGCAAGCATTAAGTATAAATCCCCACAACTTTTAAATTATTGCTCTGTGCAGACACTAGTATAGGTTAACTTGTTTTCTGACTTGGCTAAGAAACCATTGTGGAACATTCCAGACTCTGTTAGGGCAGCATTACAGCAGAGGGCTATTATGGCCCCGTTAGCACCAGCCATTAAAAAGTATAAAATTATCAGCAACCTAACATTGGAGGGATACATTTTTGGATGAAAGGTGCCCTGTACGCCTCAACCAGAAAACCAAACTGCTGAGTCAAATGAGTAGACCACTTAAAATTAAGTGATTCTTCATCGGAAAACCCCATATGCTGTATTTAAACACCTATTTCTAGGGATTTGTGTCCCCTCCCCCCCTGCCCCTTTTAAGAATAGAAAATAGTTTGTCTGTGTTTAATCCTAGGGAAATTTTAGTGTTAAAGGTTTACATTAAACAAAAAGCTACTCTAGGATGTCTGGGTTTAGAAACTATGTTTAATGCAAATTTACAAAAAAGGATATATGTCACTATGGGTCACCACTGAATATTCTTTTTGGACTTTCTCTGTTGGATATGCAATCTCAGCTAAATGTTTTGAAGAGGAGGAATCAAATAAATTGCTCTATTTGGGGTCTTTCTCATCTGTATACAGTTGTGCAGCTCTACTAGACCTGAAAATTGCCCAGAGACAAACTTTAAAAAAATAGAGTGCTTTTGAGGCAGAAAATTGCTTTTCTGCAGTATGGTCTAAAGGACAGGCGGTGACAGGAGGACAAGAAGTTGTCACCATGCGCTGATATTGTATAGCATATCCGCCATAACAAAGAGGATAATTTGTTTTATTTCCTCCCTTATTAAACGACAATTGCATTCAGGACAACGACACAGTGGCTTTGACTTAGACCCTTGAAAGCAGACGCACAATTAGATTTCTGAAAGTTCATCTGTGCCCTGCATGTCACTTCACTTCAGTGGGAAACACATAGCTTAATGCACCAGATCACTTAGTATTTCTTAGTTTCAACCATAGCCCCTAATGTTTGGGCTTTGGGATAAAATATAAACTAATAGTAACTAGTCTTGGTTTTTGTGTATGTAAGTCAGTTCTTTAGTAGCATTTCAACAAGGCTGTTGTGGTGTGGTATTGAAAAAAATAGTACTTTATATATCTGGATTGCCCCCTTGATATTTTGGGAGATTTTTATGTGATTTAATTTCCATTTTTATGGTGGTATGAACGAAAAAGGGGAGAAAATATGTCCTTTGTGTGTTAAGGGATTTGAAACTCCTTTGGGTCTGTTATCATGTTAATGAGACAGTTGAGAGATATCAGGATTTTGTGTATTAATCTTAGCAGCTATTTGCCCACTAGTACTGCTCATTTAGAGTTTTAATGGCATTAGCAGTGAACTTGCACAAAATTAACACACAAACAAAAAAACGTCCATATTGTATATACATAGAACCAAATGTTATAAAAACCTATTTAAGGTATAGTACATACACCAAGGACCATACTTCATATATTAATATCCACACTTTTAAAATATTTTGTTTTTAATTGTTCACACAAAGGACTTTCTAAGTAGTCTTACACCTAACCGAGGCTCATTCCGGCGCTAAAATTCTTTAACCTCGGTAGTTTATTAAGAGTTGTTCAACAGAAATCTCCCATCTCTTTTTCAGGCCTGATCTCAGTACAATGCGGTCTCACCAATACATTGGCTTCGGGGGCAATGTAGACCACATGGGTATGCCTTACTTTTAAACCTTTATTAAATTATTTCACTAGAAAAGGCAATACTTAGGTGTGGAAGGGTTATAAAAATCATCTACCATTGCACATGAGTTCTTATAATAATTCTTAATAAAATTTAGTAACTTTCCAAGTTTATTTTTCTCATGGTTCAATACCCTCAAAGCCAACCAACCATCTCACTTCTTTTCATTTGATTCCAACTGATAGTGACTCTATAGTACAGAGTAAAATTGTTCCATAAGGTTTCCAAGGCTGTGGAGCCCTGGAGGAGTGGTGATTACACATTTGGCAGCTAACCACAAGGTCAGCAGTTCGAAACTACCAGCCACTCTGTGGAAGAAAAGTGAGGCTTTCTACTCTTGTAAAGAGTTACAATTTCTGAAACCCACAGTCAAAGCCACCCCTACCTGGTTGTTATGTGTTGGATTCAACTTGATGGCAACGAATTTGGTTGGGGTGGAATCTTTCTGTCGGAGTCCTGATGGAGCAGTGAGTTAAGTGTTCGGCTCCTAGTAGAAAGGTCTGTCCTTTCAAGCTACTGGGCACTTGTGGGAGAAAGATGAAGACGTCTGTTTGTGTAACCTGTAGAGCAATTTTACTCAGACCTATACGACCTCGATGAATGGGAATCAACATGTGACAGTGACTTTGTTTGGAGGCTTAATCTTTATGGAAGTTGACTGCACCAGTCAACTTTGAGTTCAGAGTTGGGTTTTTTGACCATTGTTCCTTCTAAGAGTCTTCAATGATACTGTTTGTAGTAAATTCTAGCGATGTCAATGGTTTCATTTTAGTTCTTAAAAAATATCCACCATTTCTGCTGTATAGTTTTTATCTAAATCATCCATTCATGCACTCAATCCCTGTGTCTTGAATAACTGAAAGAAATGACCAGTAGTTGCTGGTACTTATGCTCAATTGACAACCATCAAGTGAACAAAACATTGGCCGGTTGTGAACCTTCTGCAGAATTGTAGATATGTTAGAGTCCATTGTTGTGGCGAGTGTGTATTCTTAGTTCTTCCCAACCTAAGAGGCTCAATTTCCAGCACTTGTTAGACAATAGTCTACTGCGATCTCTGGGGTTCTCATTGGCACTGTTTCCTGAAGTAGGTCACCGGGCCTTTGTCTTCCGTTTGCCTTAGTGTGAAAGCATCATTGCACTACTGGTGTGTGAAATGCTGTTGACACCATTGCCAGCATCACAGCCATGTGCAAGTGACATCAATGTGATAAACTGACAGAGGGTAGAACTGGGCTCTATGGGCAATGTGCATAATAACCCATGCTCTCATACAGTTTGCCATTCAGGAGATTATAAATTTGACATGATTCACTATGTCCCCCACAATGCCTAGGGCAGGGTAAGATCATCCACAATACTCATGTTAGCCTGACATTCCCTTTGGGACAATTGCATACAGCAAGGATAATGATTATAAGAAAACCAAAACCTTAGCTTTCACCTTTCTATTTCAAATTTCATTCCTACCCACTCTCATTCTTCCTCTGCAAGAAAAAATTACCTTCAATGAAACAATTGCTTAAGAAATATTCAAAGGCCCTCTGGTGGTGCTATGGGTCAGACACCGAGCTGCTAACCACAAGGTCAGTGATTCAAATCTACCAATGTCGCTGTGGGAGGATGATGAAACTGTATGCACCCACATAGATTTACAGGCTCGGAAACGCTCAGGAGCACTTCGACTCTGCCCTATGGCGTCTGTATGCAAAGCAATTAGCTCCATGAGAAGTGGTTTAGAGTCCAAGAGATATTATAATACCTTCAAGTGAGTTGCATCTATCTTTACATCCCTTTAATCTTACGTATCTTTCCGTGGGTTACCCGTTATCCACTTTATGGAAATTGAGTCTCCCCCTTGTTTCCTCCGTGCCTCTCCACAGCCTGTGTCAGCAGGCTTTAGCTGCATATTCGACTAATGTCTGGTGGTTCCTCTGGTTCTATTCAGACTCCTGAATCAGGGCACCTAAAAGAGGACTACTTAACCTGCGGGGTGTGTACTGTAATTTGAAATGATTTATCTACTATTTCTAAAGCGTCCACATTTTGGATGATTATTGTAATTTCTCCTGTACAATTGAACTTTTGCTTCATTTCCCCTGAAATGTTAATGAGTGTCACGTAAATAGATTCTGCTTATGAGTTTCACATGGAATCCATAATTAGACTATCATGTAACCACTACTCTGGAATTACTCTAAACGACATCCAGCAGGTGGGCTCTGTCTTCATTAGACTCGGCTGTGCTGAGCTGGAACTGTCCAAAGCTGTTGCAGTCTCTTGCTGACATATCGCACTGCCTCCAGCCTGCTCCCCGTTTCCTTGCCTGCCCATTGTAGTTCTTATCCTCTGACTCCTTTGGTGCAAAATGCCCCATTATTTTCAATTTGTGCTCTGCCCATCTCCTGCCTCGGCCTATTAATCCCTGCCAACCACAGGGACAAATGGAAGCGGGTGGTTGCACACTCAGCACCGCCATCTCTGCTCCTCTAGTGTGGATTCGGGGGCTTTGTCAGAATCGTTCTCAGAAGGCTCAAACAGTGGATGTGGTTCTCAGTTCACAGATGGGCCACCCCATGCCAGTCAGCAAACATTCATGTCATCATAACAGAAAAGTCAATAATCCTTGATGATAAATTAGCCCAATAACTTTTATACAATAAATTTAAACCTTAATACAGGAGTAAACGCTCTCTGCACAGGCTTTCCTATATCGAGGAATCTATTAGAAATCTTCCCATGTATAGATTTCATCTTTATTCAAAACTATAAATTTAACCAGATAAAAGATAGTTTTACATTAGTTGAAATTTTGATCTTTCAAATTTAGTTACAATGAATGTATGAGCCGTGATTATTTTAAATCCCAACATATTTCCCCTAAAGGAATATCTATCCTATATTGTGATTTGACATAAAGGAAAAAACTTGTCATTAAATGATGGTCAATTTATTAAAACTTAACTTACAGAAAATATGCATCTCTTAATCTATATCACAGCTTTTTAATTGTGTCCAGAAAGGTCCCAAGGTGGCCATAAAATAGGCTTGGGATCAGCAGAAAGAGGAGGACAAGGAAATGGCATCTTCCTTCATCCCTGCCTTAGTCCAGTTCCACTTTTTTCTGTTTTGCTCTGTTGGCTTTTTCATCGTGGTGTGTTGGAAGCTAGCCTTCTTCTCCTGGAATGAAAGTGTGACACTTTGTGTACAGATGATGGTTAGTGAGTTAGAGAAGGTCTGAAGCTACTAACATCAGTATTGTCAACGAGATTAAACAAGTATATTCAAACTGGAGGAAAACAACAACAATAAAGTTTACCTTTGCTATTATGAATATAGTAGAGCAATTTAAATGCACGTCAACATTCATGTTTGATTATATTTTGATTTATGTCATACACAGTCATTTTCCATTAAGCAGACAATTCAGTTGAACACACTGGTTACCCCCCAATAAATCTGAACTCTCAAATTTGATCAGTTTTACTTTAAGAACACTTGAATTTATATTTAAGAATATATATAACAGCAGTAAAATATGCCCATATTTTTCTCATTTAAATAATTTATACATAATATGCACACTTCTTTAACAGTCTATCTAAAACTAAACTTATTTCAAGTTGATATTCTTAATAAAATTTGTCTTTTGGGATATCATATCTTTGTTTTAATTATTTAAAAAAATTATTTATTCTCTTTGAAGTCCAGCTTCTAATCTTAAAAAGTAATTGAAGGGGTGTTGCCAAATCTCTTTAGCCCTTTATTGTCATTTTATTAGATATATATTATACAATTTAATTTACATTATATTTTTGGAATATGTTAAATTGCTGAACTAGTTTGTATAATGCTTCCTAAATTTGCAACCTGCGTCATCAGTGAAATATTCAAATCAGATGTTTCAATATTTTTCAAATATCTGACTTTGGTCATAATTATTTGAAATGCATTTGAAACATGTATTTGGGTGCATCTAGAAATTTGGGCAAATGCTTATTCATGTCATGCATGACTATTACTTCAATAAGTATTAAATAAGTGAATATAAATTTTACACGTGTGTGGTTTTTCAGTCGTATTCTATATTTCACTTTTAGGTTCTGATAACCATAGCAATGGCTACACAGAACTCAAAGAGAATATTCATGATTAAAGGGTTTCTGAAGGAAGTTGACAAGTTATAATACAAGTGAGAAATGTTCTGGATACGGTTGCTTATCCGGAAATATTTCAAAAAGTTCTATTAGGGCTGCTAATAAATCCCAAAGGGCATACCACTCCACTATAAGCCTCAACCAGAAGACATTCATCTCAAATTCCATAAGTCAGCAAACCCACATACCAGAATTAAATGCTCAGAGGCACCTTACTCCACAAGCCAGCTTCCTGCCCACAAACATTCAGCCTCACATGTTCTGTGCTGGGAAGTCCATTCTCTTTCATGCTCTGGCTCCTGGCTCTGCTGCTGATACTCCTTTGATGTTCTAGGTCTGTTCTGGATTCAGCAGGTTTGCTGCACAGGGATCTAAGTATCCAGAAGAAGTGTTCTACTCCTAGGTCTTCCACTGACCCTGAAAAATTTTGCTACATAAACCTAATGTCTAATGAAATCTGAGGTGATCAAGTGAAATCAGCTTTTCCTACCAACGAATGACTTAATATGCCAACAGATAAGGACTCGGTATAGTTTCGTTGCTTTCCTAGTTGGTCTTTGCCCAAGGATCCAGTTATAATTTAGATCCAGTCTCTTCAAAAGGTGATCATTTTTCTCAGACACAACTGTTTGCCTCTCTGTTTAGAGGACTTCACAGAAACTTGTAGAAATGTTGACTATCTTGCAATTGGTATATGAATGTTTTATATTATTAAACTGGGGCCTTTAAATATTTTAAATTAATTCATAAAGGATGATCTGAGATGTATCCTATAAAAGAGCACTGATGGCATGTAAGACTGGTTTTCTACCCTCACCGGTTACAGTCTCAGAAACTCACAGGGGCAGTTCTGCCCTGTCCTGTAGGGTCACTAGACTGCCTCAACGTCAGTGAGTCATTTTGCTTTCTTGTTTCTTTGGTTTTTTAGTCAATACCAAGGCTTATGATATTTAGATCTGACCCCAACTCTTTTTGCACCCTCTCCAAGAGTATCAGATAGATTGGCCTGTTACTGGAAACACCTGGACCTTTCAAAACAAGTTCCTTTAACTTTCCATCTACTGCGTGAGTGCCTCCTCAAAATCACGGCATTTTCAACCTCATTCTTCCATCCCTCAAAAAAAATCTATTTATAGTGTTTCTTTTCTGAACATTCTCCCTTTCTTCCTTCCATTGAAATCTAGTTTTGCCAGCTACACTCAAACCAAGACTCTACTGGTTAGTTCAAAATCCTACCTGCCAGTTGCTTTTCAAACACTTAGCCACTTGTGTCGCCCATGAACTTCATTCTATGAAAGCATGTGCATGAAAACACATCGTCAACTAATGTGCACTTAGTATTGTTCAACAAGACAAGACACCCACTGTATTCTTCCAGCCCTCTCTTAGTTAAGGGAAGTTGCAAGATAAATGTGATTCCTTACTTTGAGAAGCAAACAGTTCATATTAGAAAGATGCATGTAACAAAACTGTTATTTTTCTGAGCACATTAGATGCTTTTTGACATCCATGTTGTCCTTATCATTTTCTCCAGTGCTTTTCTGTCTCAAGGAGGGAGTGGATTGGTTTTTCTTTTTCCCTCGACTTGAATGATAACTGAAAGTGCTGGGATAAACCAAAGGGTTCTTAGATCAAAACTATTTTAAGGATCTAAAATGATGTTTTGATGTTGCTTTTCCTGAAGGCAAAGACTTAGACACCATGGGCCATGCAGCTATTGAGGTTTTAATCTGTGCGTGTCATAACAATGTCCACTGAACACTTACATCTCTAAGACCAACTTAACTTTATTGATCTCTGCTTCCATTCCCACATCTGCCAAGTATGAAGAGGAGAAATCGATGTTCAGGCTATTTTCTCTCCTGCTCCTCACCAACCCAGACAAGTCTAATTAAAAAAAATGAATCAAAAAGAAAAACCAAAAGAGATGATAACATTAATTGAGTCAGCTATCTGAAACTATTTGTAAATTTAACACCTAAATCAATGGTTCCTAAACAACTGCAATTTGACCTGGAAAACCAGTATTATTGCTTCACCATCATTAACTGTAATCCTCACCACTGGAAATGTTGAAAGAAAAGGCAGGGGGGTGTGGTGGGGGGTAAAGCGTGGAAGATGAGAGCAGAGGCAGCTGGAGACATTTCCAGAAGCCTCTTGGCTTGAAACCCATTCCAGCCAATCCCTGTAGTGCAAGGATCAGCACTACATTGTCAGGAGGATGAACTAGGTTATTCTTTAAGACTCTGCATCGCTCATTTCCACAGCTTTCTGCGTTAAGCTCCAGGGGTCAAGTACTCCCAGGAAGGGCTAGAAAATTCATATGGTCTTTGCCATAAAAGAGCCCGGGAACCCCAAGTGTCAAACACAGCCTAAAATTAGCCTGACAGCAGCTACATAAACTACCTTGGGCAGCCACTTCTGCAAGGAGAAAACAAACATTGATTAAAGAACCTAATAGAATGTTTTGCCTTGATAATTGCGGAAGCTGTGGGAATGAATTCACGTTCTTCACATCGAACCCTGCTAAATGAGGGTCAGTAACTGTAAGCTTTTTATAGTGGGAAGCTCAACCCCGCAGCAAGTGAATATTTTAACCACAGGAACACTGAAAATTCAATGATATTTTCATAATTGCAATTCGGATAGTCAATAAACACTGTAACCTAGAGTAGCCCACTTTGAAGAAAACTTGATTGCCTGGCTAAAAACATTGTACCACATAATATTAATAAACCTAACTACTGAACTCTGAATATAATAGGACAATTACCTCCAGGAAGCATTAGTATTCATTATACCCAAAACATTAGTTTGTATAGACAATGGCAGGCACAATTATAGTGCATCAGAGGCCTTCCATGTAATGTTACCTGAAATTTTTGGTATATTTTTGTGATCTCCCAAATACTTTCTCCTAATAATGCCATGAATTTAATGAGGCCAAGAAAATAGAACTGTTACCTGTAAGTATAGATAATACAGAGGGGAAGAAAGATGCTAAATTACTGAATTCTTGATCAAATGCAGCAATTTCTAGTATGTAGGTTGACGCCTAGTTTTTTTTTTTTTTTAGAAAAAATAAGTATTCTAGAACAATAATATTGTATTGCAAAATAAAGATTAGGCATAGAAATATCTTTGGACCTGAAATGTAAAGAATCTTTGTTCATTTCTTGACCTCAATCTGGTCTACCAGTCACTTCTTTGTATTAATTATAAATACTAAATTCAAAAAATCATAGGCAATGAAGGAAAGAAAAGAAGAGATTCATTATAAACAATAACTTAGAAACATGTCATACTATACAGGGAAAATTTTTTGAATGATGTTCAGAAAGTTATAAGTGCCTCACCAAATCATTCAAATCTTCACACTGCTTTTAGAAACCAAATGAACCTGAATTTGAAACAGAGTGGTCATCAGTACTTAGCGGAAATCCTAAGTAGCAGCTGAAACCGCAAGGTAACACTAGATAAGCAAAGGACTAAAAGGAGATGAAATAGCACCGCGCGCTGAGTGAAGGTCACCAGCAAAGCCAATGAGCTGCTGTTATGAGCGATCATAATTTCATAGAAGTGCCCCCCCTCAAGCTAATAGTTTTAAGGCATTGTGATATTGACTTGAGTCCAGTTGAAATATTTAGTCTTTGGGCCGATGGACAAACTCCACTCTCTAGAATTTGTGATATTTGTAGTATTGGCTTTCTTTCTTTCTTTCTTTCTTTCTTTCTTTCTTTCTTTCTTTCTTTCTTTCTTTCTTTCTTTCTTTCTTTCAATGATTTTATTGGGGGGTTCATACAACTCTGATTACAATCTATATATACACCCATTGTGTCGAGCACATTTGTACATTTGTTGCCCTCATCATTCTCAAAATATTTACTTTCTACTTGAGCCCTTGATATCAGCACTGTGACCAAAAAAAAAAAAAGATGGATTTCAGAAATCAGACAAAATCAAGTGCACTGGCTAGGTAATTAAGAACATTCCTATTAAGGATGGAGGGAAGCCTGTAATACTAAATTAACAACAACCAAGTCAAACCCACTGCCACTGAATCTCATTCAACAGGCAGAGACTCTGTGTAAAGTGTCACAAACTGGCTAAATCTTTAGAGGAACTCAGAGCTTCCATTTCCATCCTTGGAGCAGCTGGTGGACTTTGGCCACTAGCCTGTTTTTGAACAGTTCGATGCTGATCCCACATTGGCACCGGGACTAAACCAAGGTTTATGTAAATCAATCTTATAGTTATTTTACTGGATCATAGAATTTGCACACCATTGTTCTTTCTGAGAATCAGAAGAGAAATTGTGAGAACATCATGAATTAGGGGCTATAACAAAATTTAAAACACATTTTATTCAGTCTCCACTTCCACAGAAAATTAAAACAAGTTCGTTGATATTCTGCCAATTCTGATTGCACAATAATACAAATTGAAAACCATTTTTAAAATCTGGAAAGGTAAAGTTAAAAATTCATCATCACCCAAGTCTGCTACTGGAGATGAACATTGGGAGCACGTCTCTGGATTGTTCTGGGCTTCCTTCCGTTTTATGATGGAGTTATTGTTATTCGGTGCTGCCAACGGGGCCTTGCCTCATAGTAGTTCTCTGTACAGCAGAGCAAAGCACCGTCGGCTCCTGCACTAGCCCTGCAATTACTTGGAGTAAGCCCACTGTTGCAGTTTCTTCATCAAGCCATTTCTTGAGGGTTTTCCTCTTGGTCACTGACCCTCTACTTTACCAAGCATGATGACTCTCCCCAGGGACTGAATCTTCCTGATAATAAGTCCAAACTATGTTGGTTCACACCTTGCCATGCTTCCCTCTAAGGAATACTCTAGGAATACTTACTGCAAGACAGATTTGTATATTCTTCTGGCGATCTACAGCTCTGTCAGTAGTTGTTGCCTACTCTATGGGCAAATGCATCATTTCTCCTCCTCTGGTCTTCATTCTTGTCCAGTTTTCACTTTTCTACCAGGCGATTGATAATACCATCTCTTAAGTTAGGTGGTCCTCCATGCTCAAAGTGATGTCTTTGCTCTTTACCACTCCAAAGAAGTCAAAGAATTTGAGATTTGCTCAGTGTGGTCTGCCTGTGATTGTGGAGCCATCTTTCCTTTGATAACATAATTTTTTGTCCATGAATATCTTGTAGAAATATTTTTCTGGCCATATCTTTTCATACCAACAAAGGAGATTACTTAATCACAGAATAAATGTACATTTAATTTTATATTAAACTGTCCAGCAATTTCTAAAGTGCTTATCCCATAGTACATCTCCAGCTGATGATCTGATGTATTTAATGTAGAATCAAGGGCATGAGATCACATCCTATCAATCATTTATCTCCCAGAGTAGCTTATTTTCTTTCACACTTTGAGCCCTAATCCTACCACACATAAAAAACACTTCCACCATTTTTTTTCTTTAAAGGAAAATAGGCAGAGAGAACCAAGGAAATATACATACTCATAAACTTTGAATTGATTCGGCATAAATGTAAGTGAATTTTTTCAATGAAGAATTAAGTTAGTTAAGGCACAGTTTTTCACCCAATAAGAATTACATGTTTTGTAAATGTATTATAAAAAAGGAAGAGTCAACAAACCCAGGGACAAGGGAACAACAAGTGATCCAAATCGGTGGTGAGAAGGGTGTAGGAAGCCTGGTAGGGCATAATCGTGGACAATGTAACCGGGAGGAATTACTGTAACCCAATGAAGGCTGAGCATGATAATGGGACAAGGGGAAAGTAAAAAGAAATAGAGGAAAGAGCTAGGAGGCAAAGGGCATTTACAGAGGTCTAAATAAAAGCATGTACATATGTAAATATATTTTGTATATGAAGATGGGGAAATAGATTTATGTGCATATATTTATAGGTTTAGTATTAAGGTAGCAGATGGACATTGGGCCTCCACTCAAGTACTCACTCATGCAAGAACACTTTGTCCTATTAAACTGGCATTCCATGATGCTCATCTTCCTGACACAATCACTGAAGACAACGTGTATGTCTAAGCAAATGTGGTGAAGAAAGCTGATGGAATCCGTCTACCAAAAGATATAGCATCTAGGGTCTTAAAGACTTGAAGGTAAACAAGCAGCTATCCAGCTCAGAAGCAACACAGTCCACATGGAAGAAGCATACCAGTCTGTGTGATCACAATATGTAAAAGGTATGAGGTATCAGACAGCATCAGAACAAAAAATCATATCATTGTGAATGAGGGGGAAGTGGAGTGGGGACCCAAAGTCCATCTGTAGGCAACTGGACATCCCCTTACTGAAGGTTTGCAGGGAGGAGATGAGCAGTCAGGGTGCACTATAGCAACGATGAAACATACAACTTTCTTTAGTTCCTAAATGCTTCCTCCCGCTCACCTCCACTTGCACGATCCCAATTCTATCTTACAAATCTGGCTAGACCAGAGGATGTACACTGGTACAGATAGGAACTGGAAACACACAGGGAATCCAGGACGTACGATCCCTTCAGGACCAGTGGTGACAGTGGCGATACCAGGAGGGTGGAGGGAGGGTGCGGTGGAAAGGGGGAACTGATTACAATGATCTACATATAATTTCCTCCCTGGGTTACCAATAACAGAAAAGTGGGTGAAGGGAGATGTCAGACAGTGTAAGATATGACAAAATAATAATTTATGAATTATCAAGGGGACATGAGAGAGGGGAGAGCAGGGAGGGAGGGGGGAAATGAGGAGCTGATGTCAGGGACTTGCATGGAGATCAAATGTTTTGAGCATGATTGGGGTAACGAATGTACAAATGTGCTTTGTACAATTGATGTATGTATGGACTGTGATAAGGGTTGTATGAGCCCCCAATAAAATGATTTAAAAAAGAGTCTGGATTCTAATAATTTTTTTCCTAACAGAATGTGGTTTTCAATACGTAACTTTTTAGAGGTTTTTTCTTCATTGTCAGTTAAGACAATGGCCAATTAGTCAACCTCTACTGCCTATAGAACCAACATTGATAGAAGAAAGACTTCCCTTCCATGATTCTGTTTAAGTACATCTGTTTTATTTATGTTTTTAACAAATTTTAATAGTTTCTAATTCATTTTAAACAAGTTATTTTATTGAGATTTATTAATTAGTTCTAAAAATCCAAACAGTGATTTAACTGATGATAGTCCTGTAATACACTGACACACAGAATATTTGCCAATGAGTAACAAAAAATCATGTATAACTTAATATTTTGGTTTTGATTTTACAAAAGGGAAACAGAAATCATAGCACACATGCTTCCCACATTTTTTCTGTTGGGTCTTTATAAGATTTTCCAACAACCTTTAAGGTATCTTGCTTTCTTTCAGTTACTTGGAATTTTCAAGGAGAACAATGTGTGCTGTTCATCAAAACATACAGAGAAATTAATCTTCTCTGCTATTGGTTTCTGCTATTGTGAAGTGCGTCTGTATAAAAGAGCACTATAAATAATAATCTACTGTATGAATTTGCTGATAGGTTTTACAATAGCTCCAAGTCTTCCTTTACATTTTTGGAAAATATCAATATTTCCCATTAGAATTAAATACATGAACAAAATTAATATAAAAATATGAAGATGTATGCAGGATAATAGGTTCAATCACCATTATTGTTTTATAAGACTTAGAAAAGCAAACTAATGACAAATGTGTCGCGACTGGTGTGAAGTTGATTCTGATCCGTAGAGACTATGTGGGATAGACTAGAACTTTTCCATGGGATTTCCAAGGTGGTAAACCTTATACAAGCAAACCACGCATCTTTAGGTAGTTTGCTTATGTTTATGCAGCAGGTCACTGGTTTGAACTGACTGCTTGGTGAGCAGCTGAGTCATCATTCATTGTCCATTGCACCACCAACCCAAAACCAAAAGTCATTAAAAGTGAGTTGATGCCAACTCATAGCAACCTTGTACTGGGTCTGAGACTGTTGATTCTTAATAGCAGTAGAGACCCATGTCTGTCTCCATTGGACCAGCAAGGGTCCTAAATTCGTTTAGATAAAGAAAACAACAACAACCTAACATGTGAAGACAAAAGTGATTTTCTCACAAACTACATAAATCAGAAGATACAGTCTATTTTATTCAGCCTATATTTCCTGTATGTGTGATGTAAGAAGCTGTCTAGTCTATGCTTCATATTTCCCAATTAGAAACAGGTTTATAATGTCTATTTCACGTTGTTGTCCTCAAGTCCATTGCAACCTGCGGTGACTCCATACACAACAGAATGGAAGCCCTCACGGTCCCATGTCACCCTCACATTCATTCCTGTGTGAGCCCATTGTCACTTCAACTTGATGGTCTTCCTCTTGTTGCTCTCTACTTTATCAAGCATGATCTTCTTCTTCAGGAGAGACCATTACTCTTTAATATGAAATTTTCAGCTTAGACGATCTTGACTATGTGCTTCAAAATGGCCAACCATCACATTTGAATTCACTAATGTTCCTGGATCACCTGTACATGGGTCAAGTGACAGTTATGGGGATAGAACAAGAGAATACTGCATGATTTAAACTAAAAAAATAAGTTTTTGTCAGGGAGATATCCTCACCATAGTTATTTAATCTGTATGCTGAACAAATAATCAGAGAAGCTGGATTATTTGAAGAATGTGGCATGAGGGTTGGAAGAAAGCTTATTAACAACCTAAGATATGCAGATGACACCACCTTGCTTGCTCAAAGTGAGAGAAGATTAAAGTTGTCAAGGATTTTGTCTTGCGTGGATCCATAATCTACGGATGGAAGCAGCATTGCCTTGGATAAACGTGCTACACACGCCTGCTGGAAAGTGTAGAAAAGCAAGGATGTTCATTTGAGGACTAATGTGCTCTCAGCACAAGCCATGGTATTTTCAGCCATCTTATATGGATTTTCAAGTTGGACATTGAATAAGGAAGAATGGAAAAGAAATGATGCATTTGAATCATGGTGCTGATAAAGGATAATGAAGGACCGTGGACGTCCAAACGAAGCAACACATCTGCCTCGGAAAAAAGTACAGCCAGAATGCTCTTTAGTGTCAAGGATGGGGAGACTTCGTTTTAAATACGTTGTTGCCTGCAGAGACCATTACCTAGGAGCACATCATACTAGTACAGTAGAAAGGCAGTGGACAAGGGGAAGAGCCTTCACAAGATGGATGGGAAGAGTGGCTGCCACAGTGTTATTGAGCATAGGACCAACTGTGACGATAGCTCGAGACCGGGCAGTGCTGTGTTCTGTTGAGCACAGAGTGGCTGTGAGGCAGAACCAACTAGACAACAAGGTTTTCATGCTTTCCACTTCATTTGGACAACTTCGAAATTTCCCCTTTATACTACATCAGTTTCATATTTTAGTTCATAATGAGTGTTTTCAACTGGAGCCTTGCCCCATTAACGAATGTATGTTTCCCAGATTTTAATTACTCCATGTACATTATGATGGACTCTCCCCTGACTCTTCCCCAGACATATTATGAGTGTTCATCTTCTCATTTGAAATCAAATCATGTTCCATAAGTTTTTTATCATTTGATTGGTGGCTCATACAACTCTTATCACAATCCATACATACATCAATTGTGTAAAGATCATTTGTACATCCATTACCCTCATCATTCCCAAAACATTTCCTCTCCACTTAAACCCCTGGTATCAGCTCCTAATTTTCCCCCTCCCTCCTGACCCCTCACTCCCCACTCCCTCATGAATCCTTGATAATTTATCAATTATTATTTTGTCATATTTTACACTGTCCGACATCTCCCTTCACCCACTTTTCTGTTGTCCGTCTCCCAAGGAGGAGGTTATATGTAGATCCTTGTAATCAGTTCCCCCTTTCTATCCCTCCTTCTGTATACCCTCCCAGTACTGCCACTCTCACCACTTGTCCTGAAGGGATCATCCATCCTGAATTCCCTGTGTTTCCAGTTCCTATCTGTACCAGTGTACATCCTCTGGTCTAGCCAGGTTTGTAAGGTAGAATTGGGATCATGCTAGTGGGGTGAGAGGGAGGAATCATTTAGGAACTAAAGGAAAGTTGTATGTTTCATCGTTGCTACTCTGCACCCTGACTGCTCATCTCCTCCCCGCAACCCTTCTGTAAGGGGATGTTCAGTTGCCTACAGTGGGCTTTGGGTCTCCACTCCATACTCGCTGTCATTAACAATGGCATGATATTTTGTTCTGTGATGCTTGATACGTCATCACTTCAACACTTTGTGATCACACAGTGTGTTAGACAGGCCTTCAAGACTTGAAGCACTGCCAGTCACAGACTGGTATGCTTCTTCCATGTGGGATTTGTTGCTTCTGAGCTAGATGGCCGCTTGTTTACCTTCAAGCCTTTAAGACCCCAGATGCTATATCTTTTGATAGCCAGGCACCATCAGCTTCATGTTCCATGATTAGTCATAAGGTTTTCATTGGTCATTTTTTTGCAGAATAGGTCACCATGTCCTTTCACTTAGTTTCTCTTAGTCTGGAAGTTCCATTCACACTTGTTCAACATGGGTGAACCTGCTGGTTTTTGAAAGATTGGTAGCATAGCTTCCAGCAGAGGACTTGGAAAGGCCATAAATGCTAAATTGAGGTAATGCAATTTTCGGTCATAATAGAAAATCACTCTGGAGAAATCATGGGCACTTTGTACAATTTAGAGTCCCTCTTTTCTAATATATATATATATATATATATATATATGTAGCTGTATTTATTTTCTAACATATATAACTATATATATATAATTATATACAGTCAGATATATATATCTGACTATACATAGCAGATGCTAGAATCCCTTCTCACCAGTCACCTCTGCCTGGTGGTCCTATCTCTCAGAGGAGCCTATCACCAGGGGGAGAAAATGCTCAGTCTGCGAAGGCTTTCTTCTTCGACCATAAGATTGCATCTGCAGTTGGTTGCTGCTCTGTGTTGGTCCCACCTCATCACAACTTACCTGTAGCAGAAAGACTCATTTCCTGCTCTTGCACCATCTTGCGGAGTTTCCACGTTTGAGTCCATTGTATTGGTGCTTGTGCCAATTCCTTTAACCGAGTCTGTTCCCTATTTCTCTAGGTGTTCTACTCTACCCCTCACTGACTGCCATTGAGTCAATGTCGAATCACAGTGGCGCCCCCAATGGGTTTCTGAGCCTGTAATCATTTACAGTTCTAATTACTGTATTGTGTCCCCATTGCGTCCATGGCAGTGAGTTGGTTTTTCAGTTCTCTACTTTACGAAGCACGATACCCTTTTTTAGGGACTGGTCTTTCCTAATGTGTCCAAACTAGAGACTTGTCCGTCTCACGATCTCTCAATCTAGGAACACTGGAATTATAGTCCTCCTAGGACTAATTGGTTCATTATTATGGCAATGTCCATGATATTTAATACTTTCCCCAATATGATAGTTCTAATACTTCAATTATTTTGTCTTTTCTTCTTCATTAATCTAACTTTGCACGCATGTGAGGCAATTGAAAATATTATGGCTTAAGATAGACACATTTTGCCACCAAAGTGACATTTTTATATCTTAAAACTTTAAGAAGGTCTTATGCAGCAGAATTTCCAAATACAATACAGTATTTTATTTCTTGACCCTTACTTCAATGAGCATTTATGGTGGATCTAAGTAGACTGGAGTCCTTGCCAACTTTAATTCCAATTTCATTTATTTAGACAGTAGCAATCGAATGGTGAGCATTTTCTTTTTCTTCACCAGTCACCGGCAGTCTGTTGTACTGTGATGGTTAGTGCATTCCCCTTATGCTGGGAACTTAGCTGCACACCAGCAAGTCACCCGTGTGAAAAAGTTTGCGTTGAACTTCCAGAGGAAGACATTTTGGAGGGAAGTTCCCGTGACTTACTTCAAAACATCGGCTACTGAAAATCGTATGGATCACAACAGACAGCATCTTCTACATGTTAAGCCATCAAAATGGAAATAATTTAAACTTTTACTTGTATTTTCAAATTTCTTACTATCTGTTTGAGGTGACATGACTAACGTGTATGGAAAAGGTAGAAAACACTAAAGATGGAAACAGAAGCTCCATTCTCAGGTAAAACATAGTCGTAGGAACCCAAAAGAGGGAGAACCTCTCCATCCCTTGCCTCATGAGGTTGAAGGAGGCTTCATGAAGTGGGTGGGCTTGAGCAGAACCTAAAGGAAGCCTTAGTATACTCTGTGAAGTCAGAGAGGCAAAAGCTAATAAAATAAGAAAAACAGGAAACTTCAAGCATATTTGACTTAAAATAAGTTTTATATTGGCTAAAAGGGAGGAAATCAAATTGCATAGAAGATCAATTTGAGACTGCAGAATAAGTATCAAGATGAGCTTTGGTTATTAAGAAAAATTCAACCAATGAGAATGACCTAGTCAAATGGAATTTCTCTGGGTTTAGACCCTCAACACAACTTGCTTAATTGCCTATCAAAGTGAATGGCATCTGTTTTCTATGAGCAACAGTATTCACAATGTCCCTGGCCTAAATGCAGTATATTATTCATATTAAACATAAACCTTTATTTGCAGACAAAAGCTCCCCCTCAAGCATAGCATTATTGCTGTCCTATCATAATTCACTTTTTATATACAAAGTGAGTATTTTTAATAAATGAAATGATACAGAACTAACAGTTCCAACAAGATTACATCCAAAATATTTAACAAAAAATGCCATGGGAATTATAACAAACAAGAATTATTTTCTGTATTGGGTTAATAAGCCTCTCAAACTCAGAAGTGGTTAGTTTAGTAAACATTCAGGAGGAACATAAGGTAGAGAAATATATGGTGCACATGAACAGAAATATCAAGGTGATTGTTGCTGCCTTTTCTCTCCTTCTTCTTCTTCTTCTTCTTCTTCTTCTTCTTCTTCTTCTTCTTCTTCTTCTTCTTCTTCTTCTTCTTCTTCTTCTTCTTCTTCTTCTTCTTCTTCCACGTATACCTTGGTAATGAATAGGAGACAGAGCCAAACAACCCCAATTAATTCAGCAAAGTTTGGCACAGCTGGTACTCCCTGCTGAGGCGAGACTCTGATCTGAGCTAAGCAAAAAAAAAAAAAAAGTTTCTTCATAGTGAGAAAGATGTGTTCCCTTAAATGAGTATTAGGGACATTACCCTCAGTGCATTCTTGGAACAGCTCAGTGCACTTTGCTGGTATCTTAGTTAAGCCAGGTGGTAAGGAAACTTCAATGTGCAACTTTGGCCTTACATTTACAAAGAAGCAGCTTGCTATCCCATATTTAAACCTCTGTGTGTGTGTGTGTGGACATGTGGGTTTATGTGTTTATGTGTGAGGTTTATTTGCCAAGTTGCTGAATCTAGTCAAAATATTTCATGAATCTCCAGTTTTGCTGCCCTGTGGAAATGTGCTCACTCTTCAAGTTTGTAGCCAAGGATATGCTTTTCCATGACTTGTACAGAATCAACTAAGCTTGCCTTTTATCTCGTAAGACCTCCTACTCCTCCTCCTTCATCTTCATCTTTTTCTTCTTTAGTTTTCTTAACCCTTGGCTACTGTTCAGCATCAACTATTTTATAAACAAAACTTTAAGGCATTTTTAATATCATACATTGAGTTTTATGCAGGAATAAAAAAGCCAATTTCTTAATGCAAAGCCAATAAATCAGTAGGTTTGAATCCTGTTTGAAGACCAGGCTAGTGACTCATTGTGTCCCTCAGTCATACTGGAAGCAGCCTCATCTGTGGGAGTGGATCATAAATACTAAATATTCATGAGTCACCAGGAAGCTAATGGCTTGCAGCGCTTCATGGTGAAGGACACACACTTGCTTATTTATATCATATTTCTTTTGCTAGAAGAAAATACTTTATTATTGTGGCTATTTGTAAATCATTTTGTAGGTTTAACATGAAGTTTTCAGATAAATAAAATTTTTGCCCCCACAATTGGGAACTATTTTTCTTCAAATAATTTATGCCGTTACTTCCAACTTTGGAAAACTTAAGAATTATTTTGTACCTAGCAGGTGTTGGAATTTTTACTGAAATGACTTTTGGTCCCCTAAAGTGTTGCGCTCCCCTTCTCCGGTTCCTACAATTGACTGTCGATTGGACACTTCCTTTTGCTGTTCCACAGCCCTCCAGGCCACATATGTTATTAAGCCACAGACTGTCACCAGGGAGAGCAGTGCGCATGTGGGGAATGAGGGTTCCTAAGTAGAGAGAAGTTGGTAAATCTATAAAACTGTGGATAATCTCTCTCTTGGGTCAGCTCTCTCCTTTAAATTATCCCTGTTAACCAAAATAAACTTAAGCGTTTATTCCATGGTTAACGTGTGTTGATATATTTTGCTCAGTTGTGGTCAGAAGATCTGTCTTGCATTTATATAACTAGTGTTTTCTCTTGGTACTCGATGTTATTGATTTTGTGGCCAAAGGGATTTGATCAATGAGGTGACAGTTGCAGCCTGAAAATGATTGGAGCAGGAAATACAGTAATGATGAGCTAACCTCAAAGGCTTAGCTTTGAGATGCTTATCTGGACCTCTTGCCTTCTCAAAATTGGGAGGGAATCCCGAGAGAGCTACTTTTTGCAAGGACTCTGTTGACACATACTTCATGTCAGGTCAAAACCACCATAAGAGCATCTTTTCCACTGTATTTTAGCCGAGGGGCTATAAACCCTTAAAGGGCACTATTAAAGAAAGTGAAATAAAGTTATGTTTGTTATATAATGGATAAAAGTGACACTGAGTAGTTTCAGCTTCAAGTTCAAGTTGTGTGCAACCTATCAAGTTATATCACATTTTTTCCATCCTACATGTGGTCAGACAAAAATTAAATTTCCTTACTTATAGAAATAATGGTTGCCACATATATTTCACTGGTATCTAACTGTGTGGTAAAGTTTTACTATGTCCATTTTATGCTCACACAATTTTCTACTCAGCCTGTTGAGTCCTCTTAGAACTCTTTATTTCATCTAACCAGTAAGTGCTGGCATGCTATTATGTGGAAGGTATCAGGTAAGGGTAGGGAATGAAAAGGCAGTGATTTGTATTTAATATTTACTTTATGATATCCTGCATTCTATTTGATCACAATGCACATTATATTGGTTGATTGCTCCAAAGAGGTGTAATTTGTGACAAAGAGGTAACATAAAAGATGGAAATAATTCTTCACATATGAATAAAAACCCACCCCACATCCCTCCAGTTCATTCCAATAAATAGAAGTCCCATGGGGTTTTAAGGCTATAAATATTCACAGGAGCAGATAGCCTCATTTGTCTCACCAGGAGCCACCAGTGGGTTTGAACTGATGATCTTGCAACTAGCTTACTGGACAGCACCGTCAGGGATCTTTGTGCATGAAGAAGGCCATTGAGAAAACTATTTTGGAGATGACTATTTGAGATTAGTATGAAAAATTTCAGATTCTTGTTATCCTTTTGACTGTTAATAGCAAGGTCAGCGGTTCAAACTCAAGGGGGGAATTTTTCTCTGCCCTGCAATGAATTGGAAACAACTCTATGGCTGGTTTTTTGTTTTTTTTTTCCTTCTGGTACAAAGGCCAAAAGAAGAGAAAACTGATGACAATGTTACTACATGTTAGTCTACAACTCTATAACAAAAAGAGTACAGAGAGAGAGAAAGAGAGAGACAGACAGACAGACAAGATAGATATATTTACATTTGTTTATATGTGATGATGGGGAAATATATCTCTGTGAATATATTTATAGGTTTCGTATTAAGGTAGCAGATGGACATTGGGTCCTCATTCAAGTTCTTCTTCAACGCAAGAACATTTTGTTCTATTAAAATGGCGTTCCATGATGCTCATCTTCCTGTCACAATCGCTGAAGACAAATCAGGTGCATAAGCAAATGTGGTGAAGAAAGCTGATAGTGCCTAGCTATCAAAAGATATAGTGTCTGGGGTCTTAAAGGCTTGAAGATAAACAAGTGGCCATCTAGCTGAGAAGCAACAAAACCCACATGGAAGAAGCACACCAGCCTGTGGGATCATGAGGTGCTGATAGGATCAAGTATCAAGCACCAAAGAAGAAAAATCATATCATTGTGAATGAAGGGGAGTGCAGAGTGGGGACCCAAAGTCCATCTGTAGGCAACTGGACAGCCCCTTACGGAAGGGTTGCTGGGAGGAGACAAACCAGTCAGGGTACAGTGTAACAACAATGAAACATCCAATTTTGCTCTAGTTCTTTAATGTTCTGCCCTCCCCCCCCCCCCCCCAAGTATCTTGATCCCAATTCTACCTTACAAATCTGGCTAGACCAAAGGAGGTACACTGGTACAGATAGTAAATGGAAACACAGGGAATCCAGGACAGATGATCCCGTCAGGACCAGGGGTGAGAGGGGTGATACCGGGAAGGTAGAGGGAGGGTAGGGTAGAAAGGGAGAACTTATCACAAAGATCTACATATAACCTCCTCCCTGTGGGACAGACAACAGAAAAGTGGGTGAAGGGAGACAGTGGACAGTGTAAGACATGACAAAATTATAATAATTTATAAATTATCAAGGGTTCATGAGGAAGTGGGGAGGAAGGGGTAAATGAAGAGCTAATACCAAGAGCTCAAGCAGAAAGCAAATGTTTTGAGACTAACGATGGCAACAAATATGCAAATGTGCTTGACACAATGGATGTATGTATGGTGATAAGAGTTGTATGAACCCCCAATAAATGATTTTTTAAATAATTTTTTAAAGATAAAAATTAGATTAAATCTGGCCACAAATAGACTCATTAACCATATTCAATCACCTTCTGAAGAACTTGACTTTATTGACAGGCAATGGGTCAGCACAGAAGGGCTTTTAGCAAAGAGCTAGGACTAGACCTACAGGAGAACTAACGCTAGTGTACTTCCAGGCAAAGAAGCACTGATGGCCTTGACTGTGTAGCTCTGGCTGTGCTAGTTTTCCCAACGGGACGCTTGGAGCCGTCCTCTGAACAGGTGCTCTCCCTTGGGAATTGGGACATTAATAATAACTGTCCTCTTGGTGATAGCCTTGAATATTTTTAGGAAATATGAGGAATGTGACAAATTAAATACATGCCCCATTCACATAACTGTGTATTACTAATGAATTCAACATGTTATCCTGAAAGAATTTATTTCTCACTTAATCTTGCGGACTTGTTTTAAAAACAGTAGACAGATGCACTTTATTCCATGCATACAGAGCTGTCGTCTGGTGTTGTGATCAACTTTTACATTGTAACCCTGGAAAGTTTGGCTTGTTATAGACGAGCGTGAATCAATTTTTGTAGCATTAAAAGACCTGGCACACCAGAAAGACCTTTTGAGCCTATTAAGCTGATTTACAACTGTAATACACATGCCTTTGGATATGTATCTTATAAATTGGATTCTTGCATACATAAGACTTAGTTGTATTTTAAAAATATTCTAAAGAGTTTAGCAAAGAAATTCCTCCACACATAAACTCATGTCCCAAAGAATCTCATTTTAAAATTAAGGAATTTTTGAGTATTACTTAGCTATTTCATTGATATGAAAACTGAACACTCGAGACTTTTGGCAGCAGAATGCCTCAGGCAACCAAGCATATCAAAATATAGTGCACAGAGAGATTTTTACTACTCCTGCTATTTAAAGACCTATTTTCATGAGCTTATTAGCTGCTAGTGATCCCGAAGGAGAAATACAATTAAAACTTAATCATACCAAAAGCTAGGATTCTTCTGATTCAGCGAACTCATAATCTATTATATTTAGTAGTTTACTTATAGAAGTCAGCGCATGGAGAACGAGAATCAAAGAAATGGACTTCATTCTGTAGTGATATGACTCTTTCGAACTCACATCACAGAAGTCGTTTCTGTCTGCATTTCACTCTCTCCCTACCCACCGTTTTCTATTGTGAAAGCAGAGTAGCTTCCGTCTCTTTATACTATTGATGCCAAAATGACATCAGCATCCTTTGACCTCCTCTAACTTCCTGACGGAAGGAGAAAATCACCGTTCACATTAACCCAAGACTGATGCCTATGAGGTGGCAATAAGACAGGTTTCCTCTCCTCGGCATGTGCCTTCCAAGGCACCCTCTACTTCTTTGTAGGTTGTGACCACTTGTTTCAATGGTTACCTAGAATTCAGAGACCTTGCCGGGGGTGATGGTGCTTATTAGGAAAGTCACAGCAAGTTATATTTGAGGATCAGGATTAGCTCAGGATAGATATTGTATGTGTGTGTGTGTGTGTGTGTGTGTGTGTGTGTGTGTGTGTGTGTGTGTGAAAAGCTCCTCAAGCCCCGCTTGACCTGGTGTTACAAAACTGTTTTGTTCCCCAAACCTGTCCAAGCCCAGGAGAAGAGACTCAGATATCCCACTCTGTGGGTTGGTTACCTCTCTGCAGCCATCTTGCTCTGTGGGCTATGAAGCCCAGCACCCTACCTCACACTGTCCAGGTCGACTGCAGCGGTTCTCAGTAGAGTGTGATGGTGCCAGTGTCACAGCTCATTCTCCCTCTTGCTCTCTGCCTCCTCACTCTCTGTCTTCTCTCTGCCCTTGGTCTAGTAGTTCTCCTCCGAGAAGGTTCTCAGCAATGGACCCCCAGGTCCAAAGGCAGTACTCCCATCTCTTCTTCATAGTGATAATGAGGTCCCCCCCATCTGTACCTCACATTGGTTCATTTTAAGCTTCACAGGATAGCAATGTGGATCAGGTTTCCAGTTAAGGTTCCCGCCCCTACAAAGGTGCCAGGCACATTATTGTGTGATTAGCAAGCCATCCAGTCCCTTTGGTGGGTTACGAGCATCTCAGTTGTGTAGCACCTCCCAGTCATTGGACAGGAGTTTGAAGACTGGGGAGAGGAAGATCATATAAAGCGATTCATTGAATGACAATTATCATATTACACCACTGCCTAGATTTCAGATATGAAATCAAATCCTAACAAAAGAGATGATGCTGAGGAATTTGAGCTCACAGTAGCAAGTCAAGTAAAGAGTTTAGAGATGTATAAAAGACCACACACAGATGATCTTATATTTGTGCAGGGCTTCAGGTGAACAGGGAGATTCTATTTCTCAGAGTACCAAGGTGATTATACTCTTCATTTACAAATATTGATTCTTAAGCATTCCTTGACCCCCATCCCCTATTTTCACCCTGCCCTTTGTAATGGGGTACTTTGAGCTTTCTTAAAGCCATACAAAATGAAGGCAATGATAAAAAAAGGAGGAGGATTGACATAAAAAGTGTGTTAGAAATGAAAGAAGTGGTTTCCACTGAGCTATCTCCATTCTGGGTGACTTTGTTTTGTTTCTGCAGAGGAAGGCTTGGTCAGTGTATCAACCAAAATTGACTAGAGGATAACCAAGTACTTCACCTGCCACACAGCCCTGTCCTCGAAGCTTTCTATGTGCGAATTCCAGCTGGCAGCCGGGTGCCAGTAAGGGGCTCCTTTAGCCCAGCAAGGAATCTAGGTCACCCAAAAGGGAAAGGAACAACCAAAATGGTGTGTGTGTGTGTGTGTGTGTGTGTGCGCGCGTGTGTGCGCGTGTGCGTGTGTGCGTGTGTGTGTGCGTGCGTGCGCGCGCGCGTGCGAGAGAGAGAGCGAGAGAGAGAGAGAATTGGAAGCAGAACTTGACATTTTCATAGGTATTTGTCATATTATATTTATTTTGAGTTTACAGGTTTTAGAAAATAACTTTACTTCAAAATGAGACATGGAGTGTCTTTTAATTCTAATTCAAATTATAATTATTTTCATGTTCATCCCTGTCTTTCTATGGGAAGATAAAAACCATACCAAGATGGCCAATCTAATAACTGGAGGATTGCTATAATAATTTTGACTAATTAAATGGAAAGAAAATACCAAGGTTTGTGACTATTACATCTCAGACTTATAGACTACAACATTAATAATCTGAAGGGCCTTGTTAAGACTTGGTGTTGACAAACCGTCCACCAACAAGTCTTTTGAGACCTGCTTTTGTTAATTAGAATCTAGCACCAGTGTCTTCAATAGAAATCTTTTGTTTTATTCTTACTTCTAATTTATGTATCTACCTTTTGTCTTCTTTGACATTTATGTAATTAGTTGATCAAGGATTCACAAGGATGGGAGTGTAGGGGAGGGAGGGGAAAAAAGAGGACCTGATACCAAGGTCTCAAGTAGAATGAAATTGTTTTGGAAATGTTTATGGTGACAGGTACAAGGGTGCTTATTACTATTGAATGACGGATTGTTATAAGCTTTGTAAGAGCCCCCAATAAAATGATTAATTAAAAATATTATATAAAATGTGTGTCATTAACCGAGTCTATCTTGTTCTCTTTTGTTTGGAATGTTTGCTATTTAGTAACTGAAATTCTATCATCTGCTTTGAGCATCTTGTGAACTAGAAATAGTGGTTACACATCAGGCTATTAATCATGAGGTCAGCAGTTTAAAATCCCCAGCCACTCCATATGAGAAAGACAAGGCTTTCTTCTCCTGTGAAAAGTTACAGTTTTGAAAACCCACAGGGACAATGTCCCCCTTGTCCTATAGGGTCATTATGTGTCAGAATAGCAGTGAGTTTGTAGACCAGTCTCTATCTATCTATCTATCTATCTATCTATCTATCTATCTATCTATCTATCTATCTATCATCTATCTAACTCATTTTTATTGAGGCAAGCCAGAGAGGTACAATTAAATGTCTCCTTTCTTTAACCTAAAAGCAGGCATTCTCTCCTGAAAGTACAGTTGAGGAAACTTCACCTACTCTTTCAATATTATCAGCTTTCATGACATGCTACTTTTTGAGATGGGTTGACATCAACCAGTTCTTTTTGATACTGTGGCTTGGTGTATTCCTTCACACTTCTTTTTATGCTTTCTGAATCATTCTATATTTTACCATTGGTGTTCCAACTTCAAGTCTTCACCTATTTCATGTTAATATTTTGTATTCTTGAACTGCCCTTTGAAATCTTCTGTTCAGCAGTTTTAGTTCATTATTCTTCCCGTTGCTTTGCCTACTGTATGTTCAGGAGCAAGTTTTAGAGACTCTTCTGAGATCCGTTTTGGTTTTTGCTTTTTTCCCTATCTTTCGAATGATTTTTTTCTTTCTTGTATAGGTTGAACTGGGGTCAGCCCACAGTTTGTCTGATCTTTGGTCATTATTTTTCAATGTATCTAGTCTATTCTGCTGCACTAGGCCTCTTTGAAGTGTTGGAAAAGCAAGGATGTCAGTTTGAGGACTAAGGTGCACCTGCCCTAAGGCTCCTATCTATGGGAAAGTTGGACATCGAGGAAGGAAGACAAAAGAAAAATCAATGCATGCAAACTATGGTGTTGGCAAAGAATATTTAAAATATCCTAGACTACCAAAAGAACAAGAAAATCTGTCTTGAACAAAGTACAGCCACAATGCTCCTTAGAAAGGACAGTGAGCCATTGTCACACATACGTTGAATATGTTATCAAGAGAGATTAGTGCTTGGAGAAGGACACTTTGCTTGGTAAAAAGGAGGGCAGTGAAAAAGGAAGGTCCTCCACCAGAGGGATTGACACACAAGTGGCAGCAATGGGCTCAGAAGAGCAATTGTGAGGATGATGCAGGACTGGACAGTCTTACCTTCGGTTGTCTATAGCGCCACTCTGAGTCAGAACTAACTCAACAGCAGCACCTAACAACAACAGTTTATTCTTAAGATCGTGTCTAAATCCAAGCGGTATATACTTAAGGTTGAGCATCTCCATTTTCTTATTTTACATTTGTAGGCAATTTTTATTTCTGTGTGGTACATGTGTATAATCACTGTTTAGGTTGTTGAATAAATCACTGGTCTTGTGATTCCTATCATGGGATCCCCAGCATCTTTGGTATTGTCATGGCTTTATTTTCTAACAAATGATCCTTTAAGTTTGTTTCTTTCACATTCCAATCACCAGTAATTATGAATAATCTTAATTATGTGTCTAATTAATTTCAAACTAGAGAAGCCAGTGAAATGTTAGGTTTTCATCTTTGGCATTGGTGGCTGGTCCATAAATTTGAATAATAATCAAATTAACTGGTCTTCTCGCAGGGTTGTGGGTCTAACCCTACCACTTGCAGCACCACAGTAGAGAATCGATCTGTAAAATGTCCCTTTTTGCCAATGCACGTGATGCTAGTTCACTTTAATGTGTCATTCTCTATATAGGAGACTTATGGCAGGACTAGTTCATTTCAGCTCACTTATGCCTAGGATACTAATCTTTATGTCTTCTACCCCATTTCTGATGACTTTCAATTTCCTAAATTATTTTTTTTGCAATTCAGGTTATTCACCAGGTTCCACTGCCCAATTTTTAAGAGAAGGATTACAGCAGATCCTTCTTTCTAGTACATGTTAGTCAGGAAGTTTCCCTGGAAATGATCCTTTATGGATGACTCTTAGGTTTGGAAATACTGGTCACATAGCTTTCTGCCTCCCAGCAACGTGCAAGCCACGCCATGTGACAAGCTTACAGCACAGAGGAGATGAGACTCATGTTACTTAATGAAAATCAAAGCCAAGTTCTTATTCAAACAGCCTAGCTTACTGCCAGAACCATCCTTGTTCTCCTGGAAAACCTGACTTCCTCTGTCTCCCTGCAGAAATGGTCCGGTTAGGTGGTAGAATTAGGCTTTCCTTCCTTTTCTTTATCACAGCTTCATCTACTATGCAAACAGTTCATGTCGACTTCCCTTATAGAATAATGACCTAGGGAGCAATATCCTTATGCATATAAAAATAAATAAGAACATGAAGCATTCACACAGGATTTCCTATATTCCAGATACTGTTCTAAATGTGGATTCTTTACTTACAGTAACTCTTTTTAAAATTCTAATGGTCAGTACCCTTATGATCGCCAGCATGTAGTACTCTTATGATCGCCAGGACTAGAAGGAGGAGATCCCCTGCCCAGACCCCAAATGTGGTCACTGTGAAGCCCAGATGCAAAGGCAGGAGCAGTAGCTCCTAAGCTACATGGACCTGATTATGTCCATTCATACCATGAAAAAGAATAGTTTCCCAAATGAAGTCTTATTCTAGTGAAAATTCAAAGGTTTTTCCATGGTTTAAGGTATTTTCGGCTTTTTATATAGCCAAACAATGCTGAGCCCAGGAACAGTGGCAAGCACTCCAGAGAAATATCTTTTCATCACGGAATCGTCTGTCACATACAGCATGCTGACTGCTGGGTTTCTTTCTTCGGTAGTATATGTGAGCCACATGTGAAGATTTGCCCTGCCGATTCCACAGGCTTTCAAGGGTCACAGTCGTGTAAACAGACTAATTAGCAACTATTCAGCTTTGAATCCTGCTAACCTAAGGACAAACTGCAAACCTGTTTGGATGAGGTTCTTTTTTAAAAATAAACAGAAGCCCAGCTTTCTAAATCATATTACCTTTTGTGAAGAATTTGATCTCCGGTTGTTATTTGTGACATAGTATGAATTTGGAAATGATACAAGCTGCTTCTGGAGAGAAACATAATTAAAAGGCTTGGAAAAATTTTTTAACTTTTAGTAATTGTGATCAGTGATTCGTTTCTCGTAGCATGTATTTTTCCTAGAAGCTGTTTACACAGGAACTGTACTGAAACCTACTTTTTTCTGATTTGTTTTTCTCTTTGAACGCTATCGAAACAGTGTGTTATCTGCTGGCAAAGGAGAGTCGACACAGGCTTTTAGAAATGTACAAGATTGACTGTTGTCTCAATTTTGCCTTCAAACATTTATAAAGTATACCCCAAAATAAAAAAAATAAAATGTTCAAGTGTCCTTTTTAGACCTTTTTACTGATAATTAAGTCCTATTGGGTATTTCATAATTGATGCCCCACATATGCCAACATTCTTACATTTCAGATATGCAGGTAATCTTTGAGGACAGGTGGAAGCGGTGGGCATTTTTCTTTGCTGTCTCATTGCACCTCAGAAGCAAAACAGAGGAATGATATGCCAGGGACTTTAGTAGGCATCAAAAATATTAGCATCTGGAGGATATTTGAGGAACTGTCCAGCTATCTGATCTAAAATATCAACGCTCATGAAAAACTGATTATAATTTTTATTTAAAAATTGTTAATATTTTCAAGTTGGGATCGCCTTTTCTTTCAGAAATGATTCTCCGGCAGTGGTGAGTTGTGATATTCTGAGCAGTACTGGGCAGATTTCTCTAGTTAGCCTCCCAAGCCGCGCATACTTCTCCCTGCCCTTGAAATGTGCTTCCCCCATGGCTACTGTGATTAGCAGCAGTGAAGTAATAATGGAAAAGCAACGTTACCATCGAGTTGATGTTCCCGAATGGTGGTCTTTCCTGTACACCACAGTAGGACTGTGTTACACAGAGCTTGTAACGGTGGATTGTTAAGAAACTGTTCACGAGCTGTGCTTTTTATCTGAGTGCCGTTGAGTGCACTTGAACCTTCAGCTTTGTGGTTGGTAGCTGAGTCTATTAAATATTTACATCACTCAGGGACTAGGGTTCTAAAAATAGATATACTTATCAAAAACCTAGCATGTACCAGGCAGTGTCCTATGAAAGCCTTCCACAAGTGTGTGTCATGTAAGACATTCAAAAGTTGTGAGACAGAAATGCTATTAGTATCTCATTTTATAAGTGAGGAACCAGCCATAGAAAACAAGGAGGTTGCACAAAAACCCTTGGCAATTGTCTCCTCTGCATATAACTTCGATGGATTTGACTCCAGAAACTGAGCCTTCACCCAGCATGCTGTGTTGATTGGAATGTCCACAAGGCCACGGTGAGGGTTTGCATTCAGTAGCTTATTTCTGTACAGAAGCAGAACCGACTGCTAGCAACCCTATGAGATAGTGTGACGCCGCTCCTTAGGGTAAGCCTATACATATAAAACATAGCCCCATCTTTCTTCTGAAGAGAAGCTGGTGGGTTTGAACTGCTGACCTGATATTTAGCATCCCAATGCTTAACCCACTGTGCTACCAAGACTCATTTATTTTCATAAACCACTCAGTATAATAAAATCTGAGCAATTCCCCAAATTGTTCCATAAACTTGAGATACATGTAGATATGGTTGTATTCAATCAGGAAAAATAATGTCTACTGGATTGTTAACATTTCCCCTGGCAAGAGATCATTAGAGATCTTTGCTAAATTACCTACTGAGCTATATTTTATTTATAATTTTATCATACAGCTCATTATATCTATTCCAATTTGAGGGAGACAGGTTGGTATAGATAAGAACATGCCAGAGAATACAGCAATCTAAGCTAGGTGGTGAGTAAACATAACTCCTAGTAAATTATCTCTATTTATTGATTGGCCATCAGTCATGAGAGAAGAACAAAATATGAAATGATCTTTAGGCTTCCAGACTGTGGGATAGAAGTTTCGTGGGACTATTAACTGAAGAACGGCATATCGGAAGAAGGAAGCTTGAAAATAAAAAGAAAGGAAGGGTGTCGCATTCAGTGAAACCTGTAAGAGTTGGAATGTGACAGGATTTTTTTCCAGACCTCCTAAGTTTTCTGCCTTTGATAAAGTGTAGCCTTTCCATATTTCTCCCTTTCCGTCTAGTGGAAAAATGGATAGGGTTCTGCCCTACGTAGTTGCTGCTATCAGAAGTTTGGCTGTTCTTTATTGTGGGCCCACTGAAGCGAGGTGCTAGCATCCACCCAGAAGTCCATTCCAGTGGCTAGTTGGGAGCTCAAGAAAGACGAGAACCGGAAATAGAGATCTGAAAAGGTGGTATCATGGGCACGCTTAGAGGGGTGAATATAGGTAACCACCCTAAGTGACAAAGAAGTCAGACAGAATCCCCCACGGCGTATATGTGTTTGATAAATAGGTAGAAGAGGGGGTACTAAACTGAAAAGTTGTGTTAGGTTTGGGACAGTCAGAAATAAGGAGTCACTTTCAGTAACTGGAAGGCAGAAGAGAGAAATCCAGGAAACACAAGACTGGGGAAGGAAACTCAGGATGACCACATGCAACAACAGGCTTCGTACATCATGTTATCAGATGTCAGCCCTGTGTGTGTGTAATCAGGAGAATCTCGGCAAGCCTCCATCTTATGAATGTGAACTTGTCCGCATCGTGAGTGGATTCCATACCATTTAATTTCCCCTAGCCCTTTGTTTGGCTCCAAACATGTGGACCACAAGGGCAGAGTATATTTCTACTTTCTAGCAAGCTGATCAGTATGATAAGGAACTGTGGTTGTCACAGCTAGACCTGACCTATGGTCCCTGCAGACCCTGAGGTTCTGAGTGACTGATTTCCCTCTCTGTCCGTGCACACGAGCGCAGTTAGTGATTCTGTCTATTAGAATGAGCAAGTAAACAAGCGTGGCCCTTTGGGCCACAAGGAGACAGTGGCAGTAGGCTCAAGCTGCTTCCTGTCACAGCGTCGGCTTTTTGATTTCCAACTCTTGTTGGTTGGATTTCTCAGAAACCCAGATTTTGGATTTGCAGCTTCAGGAAACTACTTATCTATAGAAATCATCCACCTAAACAAAGCTTATCTAACTTTTTTTCCATTATGGCTCCCCTACAGAGACTTGTCAATTTGGTCCCCACCGCCAAGCACCACCTCCACAGCATTTTCCACCACAGACATACACTGTATCGGTTTATGGCTGCGTCCCTAGAAGGACCACAAGCCATTGTAATATCTGAGCGTTTTTAAGCCCCACCTAACAACTGTTTGCCCATAGGAGATAATATCATTCCTGTCGAGAGCCCCTGGATTAAAGCACTTGCAATGAAGCTCATTGTAGCACTGACAATGGTAATACATGTAAATGACCATCCAGATCATGGAAGCGGGTAATTTACTTCAAATTGAGGATCATTTTATGTCCATGAGAGTATATTTTACTTGCTTTTCTCCACTGTAGACTTGGGAACATTATTAATAAAGATAATGAAAATTTAACTTCATAGATACTTATTGCTGGAGTGAAATTTTCATCACTATTACTTATGATTTAATTTTAATCAAGTGCTACACAGTAGTTAGGGCCTCATTAAGCCCACACCTTGATTCAGAGGTGCTTCCCAGCACCCTCTGCAAGTCATTTCTAGAACTTCGTCAAACAGAAAGGAGATTCAAAACTACTGGCCCCTCAGAATCCTTCTCCTCTCTCTTAGCTGCAGTCGTGGAAATGCGTCTTCTACGTTGTTCCCAGTGCATTACGTAATTGTTAAGTGGCGATGTTTCACCTCACAAACATTCTTCCTTGTCAGAAGCCTTCAGAAAATGAAAACTCTTCTCTTACCTTTGCCCAAGTGGAAATCTCTGGAGTTATCTTTGCCACCCCAACTCAGTCTGCAAACTCTCCATCAGCAAACCCTGCCCCTCACCTCCTCACCGCACAGCCCCCAATGACCACCCCACCATGCTCGCCGTGGTTCAAGTGACAATGGTCTTCCACCTCGAGTATTTCAATGGCCCCTGCGCCTACCCTTTCCCTTGCAGTCTGATTTCAACAGGAGCCCGACTGGGTCGTTAAAATAGAATTCGTGTCATGTCACCCTCCAGCTCACAAGCCCACCCGCAGCTCCCCTAGCCAGGGGGAGGCAGACGCTGCGCTGGCCTCTGGCACCCTGGCCGCTCCGGCTGCTCCTCTTCCTTTTGAACATTCTGCTCTGGCAGTGCCGACTTGTTTGGTTGTTCTTGATCCAGCCAAAACATCCCTTGCCACTTCGAGGTTTTTGTGTTTTTATTCACTTTATCGAGAATTACCTTTCCTCAGACAGCCTCCTGGTTGGCTTCCTCACTCTCTTCTTCTCCTTGCTCCAATATCTGCACATCAGTGACCGTTTTCCTGGTGAGCCGTTTTCAACAGTCAGAATGAAAGCTAACACCGGCTGGGGACTCCTGACCCACTTTATCCCACTTAATTTTCTTTCTTTTCCATGTGTTCCCAAACCATATATTTAATATGTGTCTGCTCCTGCCCATTTTAAAGTTCTCCTGATGCACACTTTATCATTTTGTTTGCTGCAATGTAGATTTACATAAGAGCAAACAGCCGCTGGCTTCAACGCGCGGCAGCACCGTGCATGTCAGGGCAGAGCTGATGTAGAGGGTTTGCAAGGTGGGGATCTTTAGACTGTAGATCACCTGGCTTTACTTCAAAGGCACCCCAGGAAGACCCCCTGGGGTTAGCTGGGCTACATATTACCCGACTGTACTATCGATGTCCAGCAAATAATTGATCGAGACCATTTCTCTCGTGCTAGACATCAATTGAAAAGAGCCCTGGTGCTGTCATGTCTCATTCTTTGGGCTACTAGCTGAAAGGCCGGTAGCTCAACACCATGGGGCTCTCCCCCATGCAAAGTGGCAGTCTTGGATGCACAGGGACGTTTTACTCCATAGGACGGCGTTGCTAGAAGTCAGAATCGACTTCCTGCCCATTTGTTCTTTTCTCTTTTTAATTTTGCAATGATATTTTTTCATGTTCTTTATCTACGATTGCTATCATTACAGTTTATAATGAACTTCACAGTCCTTTTGTTGTTTTCTTCTTAGTCCCAGTCTTAGATGCCTCAGTTAAAACCCTCAGCTTGGCCGTGGAGCCGTTCTAAGATCAGATGATTTATTATTAAGGGGAAGCACAGTCCATGTCCTATAGCTTCCACACTTGTGTTTGTTTTGTTTCCATTCTCTATATTTCATTAAAGAATTTTAACTGCTTGGACAATACATGTGCAACCAGTTTTCTCCCACCGACTAATAAAACCCAATCCACAGCCAATTTCTACTCATAGGGGCTCTGAAAGGCAGAATCAAACTGCTCTCTCAAGGTTTTCAAGGCTGTAAATCTTTTGAGAGGAGAGTCTCACCTTTCTTCTGCAGAGAAGCTGTAGGTTTGACATGCTGACCTCGTGGTTTGGAGCCCCGAAGTAATCAAACACATCACCAGAGCTCCTTCCCTGAGTTAAAACCAAATCCACTGCCATGAAATCCATTCCAACTGCCAGCAATCCACGATGGGGTTTTGAAGGCTATAAACCTTAAAGGTGGGGGGAGCGGGGAGGGAGGGGAAAAAAAAAGAGGACCTGATGCAAAGGGCTTAAGTGGAGAGCAAGTGCTTTGAGAATGATTGGGGCAGGGAATGTACAGATGTGCTTTATACAATTGATGTATGTATATGTATGGATTGTGATAAGAGTTGTATGAGCCCCTAATAAAATGTTAAAATAAAAAACAGATCGCATTAACACACACACACACACACAAAAAAAAACCTTAACGGGAGTAGATAGCTTCCGCCCTCTCCTGCAGAATGACTGCTGGATTTGAACCTCCAAACTTGAGGTTAGCAAACCAAGGCTGAACGGACAGCACTCCATGGCTCCTTTCAAAATCTGATAAATAATTATTACCTAGAAATTGCAGTTAATATTCACCTCATATGATAATAGAAAATGGACTTTCATTTGGTGGAATATTTTCAATGGAATCTATTCATTCATGTAGTGGGGATTAAAAAAGTTCTAAATCACCAAGAACTAAATAACCCTTTGAAACTTAAATCTTTAAGCACTAAGACTGTAATGAAAAATTATATTTTATTTTGTTCCAATATTTATTTCTGATGCTTAAATGTGTAAAATCATTCCCAGAACTTGAGTTTTTCAGAAATATAACTTACTGACAATGCAAGCCTGTGGGGTCCCCCTTCTTAGAAAAATTTAGGTAGATAACCTGATTTTAAGTGTATTTTTCATTTTCACTGCCATACCATAAGCATTGTGATAACAACTAATGCACGAAGAAGAGTTTTCTTTCAAGTAGCTTTTTTTCTATGTAATTATACCAAAAAAGTATAAGCCAATAGATTAGTCATCTAACCCTGAGGACAGTATTATTCTCAACAATGTTGAATGGCGTTCCTTCCTAAAACATGTCATCGTTATATCTTATTTCCATAGAATAAAATTGGGACATAATCGATAACAGCTATAATTTGATTTCAGAAGTAGTGCCATATTTTGGTTTCTCTAATTATAAAACTATTTTTTATAACTGGATTAAATCTACCTACTCATATTTCATGCTCATTGTGATATGCATTTCCTTGCTAATTTACTTAGACAAGGGATCGTTCTTCAGAATTTTGTGGAAAAGTTAAAGGAAAAGTCAATGGAATGTTACATAAACATTTTTGAATGCTTCTCATATACTTTTTTGTCTCTGGTGGTTTTACACTCCTATCCTCTCCAAAAATAAAGAGTAACAAAAAAACAATAGAAATATCACTGAGCAAATACTTCCTATAAAAATTACAAGGATAATGAGAGATGCGTAGAGAAAAATTGAGTTTGTGAAATTCCCAACAAATGTATGCATCCTCTGTCAGGTTACACGTGGTAAGTGAAATTGTGAATTCACATAAAACGTTTACACAGGCATAATAGGATTGATTTGGAAAACCCCAAGCAAGAAAATAGAAAAATTAATTAGCCCAGCACTAACAATTTCCTATTGCTTTACATGCACATCTTATTTTGCCCAAACCAGGTCATTTAATAGAGTAAACGTAAGGTTTTGATGCTAGCACCTGAATTACTCCCCTAAACACTTCTCTTTATTTTGACAGCTCAATGCAACTCCACACTAAAAAATGAACTGTGTTTTAATAATTCATGTAAATATTTTAAAGCATTGAAAGTTTAAAACCATGAAGAAAGCTATAAGAAACACATTTCCTTTTCACACAATGAAGGCCTATGTTTTTTGTACCTCTATGTTGAATTCAGAAACGTTACTTTTACTTTTTTAATTGTCCCTCCAATGACCAGTGACACGGCTTCCCTGGAAGGCAATGTTAATTACCTGGTTTAATATCTTGCAGGTGTATATTACTAAAGAAGGTTGTCACTGTGTTTTACCTTAGCTTTGAAGTGGCAAGTAACTTACTAAAATAAGTCTAATATTAAAAGAGAAGTTTTTCAGTTTTGAGGTTTGCATCCCAGAAAAATGTTGTGGTAACCAACCATCCACACATTCTAATGAAATATGAGTTGTTGACTGTTATAGCCCTTTTGAAATATTCCCTATAAACAGCAAGACGAATCTTTCCCTATCCATTTTAAGATTGTGTTTATAGTGATGCACATGGAATTTATTGGGAATTTTCTCTGCGTAGGCTTTGGATAAGGACAAGATACATCTTTCCTCGTAAGTCAGTAGGAAATATTCCTGGAGTAAGTTAGAGAGAAATAAAGAAGAAATGCTATAGTCAGGAATGTATTGTAAATGATTAAAAAATTTGATACAGATTTTTTGAGAGCAGAGTTTTTGAAACAAGTAAAGTGAAAATGAATTTCCCAGAATACCCTAACTTTAAAAAAAAAAGAAAGTTGCCACCAAGTCAATGTCATCTCGTGATGACCCCTTTATTCCAGAGCAGCACTGTGTTCTAGAGAGTTTTTTATAGCTGTCGGCGGGGGATCACTAGGCCTTTCTCTCAAGGAGTTTTCTGGGTGGATTTGATTCTCCTACGGTTCCACTAGGAGTAATCTACTTAACTCTCTCTATGCCTCAGAGACTCCCCCTGTTTTGTTGGTGTCTGTTACTAGTGCCATGGTCGGGGGGCCGGGGGGGTTCAGACTCACAGAAACCCTCTGCAGAGCAGACAGAAACAACAGCCCAGCCTGCCCTTCTTCACATTATTCTAGGTTTAAGCCTATTGTTGCAGCCACTATGTCAGCCCATCTTGTCAAAGGTCTTTCTCATGGTCACGTCCCTTCTTCTTTACCAAGAAGTATATAATCCACATATACTCATAACCAAATGAAAAAAGCCACCAACAGCCACTGAGTTCATTCAGACTCACAGAGACCCTGTAGAGGGATGCTGAGACGGTAAGCTTTTAAGGGAACACCAACCCTATTCTACCACAGAGCAGCTGGTGAGTTTGATCTTGTCACTCACAGACCAGGGCTTAACTCACAGTGCCACCAGGGATCCTGATCATTAGTGTGGAAATAACTCAAGGAGTAATAAGCAGGAGTAACCAGCATTATTCAAACAATCTCAAGCAATTTGTTAAGTTGCTTTTATGTATACTGAAATTAATTTTGAGCACAGTTCAATATATATGTTTTACAAACATTCCACTGAAAGCAATAATAGAGGCTAACTGGATGGATGGGAAATGTGTACTTTGATATATAATAGGTCAGATTATTTTTGGAAAAAATAGTTTTATGTAAACTTTCCACAAAGACATATTTACATCGATACACCAGAGGCCAATCTCTTTTGTCCTCCTTGAATTACTGCATCATGAATCTAACTTGTAGAATTATGTTTAACGTAGTCATATTGTCCCTGCATGGCAGCTACAAGTATGGCAGTGGCTGAGTGCCAGAGATGGCTTTCCTTCCACTGGTATTCTTGGGCTCTTTCGTGTAGACCCCTCCTATACACTGCTGCTTGGAGCCCTTAGCTCCATGGGAGTGTCCAGCATGGCTCATAACTCCGGATGCTTCCCATATCAGTATCTTTTGATATATCTTTAAAGGAACCCTGGTGGTGCTGTATAGTAAGCTTTGGACTGCTAACTACAGGCCAGTGACTCATACCCACTAGCTATTCTCGGGGAAAGTTGAGGTTATCTATGTGTGTAAAGACCTGCAGCCCCAGAAACACTTATAGGTTTTACTAGCAGTAGAATATGCTCCAAATCAATGGGTTTTAATGTAGCTTTAAGGTAGTCCCTGAGTCATGCAAATAATTCAGTTACATGAATTCATTGTTTTCCTACTAGCCGGAAGGGTGGTTGTCCTTAGCCTCTCGGTGGTGTGGTGCCTTGGTCTCTGCCCCATTTGGGCCAGTGCACACAGCTCCTTTAGTACTGATAAATTCCCAAAGGGCACTCCATTCTGCAAGCCCAGTCTCCCATCCAAGGCACTCAGCTATACTCATTCCAAGGGCCTTCTGTTCAGTGCTGCTCCTCTACTCTTTCTCATGGTCTTGGCTCGGTAGCCTCTGTTACCTCTGCCACTTGAGCAGGATCTCACACATGGTAGCTGACTCTTCTTTGATGATGCAAATCAATCACAGGAGTTTGGATTTGATGAGAAAACCACAGAATGGCGAAAACACACTCATCCACCCAGCTAACATGGAGTTTGTTCCCAATTATGGGGACACCAGGTGTACCAGGGTACAGCGCCTTTCTCCCAAGGCACATTTGCGTCAACTAGAACCACCAAGTTAACCTAAGCAGCCAAGCACACCGACTCTTTGCGCCTACCAAGGATTCCATGACCAAAGAGAAAAGATCCTCACATATATAAGTAATAAAATGAAATAAATATTTAAGGAATTTGAATCTGAAAGTGGCTAAAGATCTAATAATTTAACAAATATTTATAGAACGCAAAATACATTCCAAGTACCCTGCTAAGCATTGAAAATTTAGACACACACTTTCTGCCATTATAAGGCCAAAGGCCAGCAATGCTTGAGTCTGAAGTAAGAAACACTGCACCACTCTGGGATGTAACTAATCCCAGCCAAGGAGCATCAGAGAAGACGTGCAAGAGAGAGAGCCCTTTTGCTTTGAATTCAGAAAGTTAGAATTAGGAGTTGATATGAGCCATAGGGGTGGTGAGGGCGTGTTCCAGGGAGAAGGACCAACATATGCTACAGTTCCAAAAAGAGATGGCTGAGGCAAGAAGATAAACTAGTATGCTGTTATAATTATCTCAGCGTTGGTTAATAATAATAATAATAAATAAAACCCTCAAAAACATGCCACTGAGTCAATTCTGACTCATAGCAACCCAATAAGACACAGTAGCAACCCTATAAGATACAGTAGAACTGTCCCATGGATTTTAATCTTTATGAGAACAGCAAGTCTCATTTTTCTCCTTCTGGTGGATTTGAACTGTATACTTTGCTGTAAACAACCCAACGGATGACGCACTGTGCCTAGTCTAGGGCAAATTACAAGCAATGGAAAGGGAATGTAAAAGACAAGCCTGAGAATTGTTTCTCATTATAATAATACATTATATAGATCCATTTAGGGTTCTAATATTAAAAGTTAAGTTAGAACTAAAATATAATGTATGATAATACATTACATATATCCATTTAGGGTTCTAATATTAAAAGTTAAGTGGTTAAAAGGCAATACTTTCCATAGTTTAGCTATCCTGTTTACCACTGGAACATATACCTGTTTTCCATCTTCCCTTTATTTCAAGGTCTCTAGCAGAAGAAATGGCATTTATGTGCCACCTGAGGAAATGGCATGGAGGCCGCACCTGAAGAATGCAGCTCCACCCCAGTCTAAGGTGGAGTGACCCATGGCAGGGGTCAGACAGGTTTCCACCCTCCATCCTTTTTTCCACTAGTTTCTGACACCGACTACCCTCCCCACAACTTTCTACTTCTCTGTTGGGTTCACTGACTCTTTGTAATGGCCACCCGGTCACCACAGGCAACACCCAGAATTAGGGGGACTTTTTAGGGGTGGTAACAGGATCTGAAAGCACGAAGGATATCGTCTTTGGGAAACACCATGAGGCAGTTCTACCCTCTGTCCTCACAATCCCAGTCAGAATGGGCTTGATGACAGTGTGTTCTGTGTGTACCTTCTGATGGCTGCTGCATCAATCCGGAAAAAGTTTAACTCATGGTTTTTTTCCCCGTAACAGTTCTTTTATGGACTTCTCCTGCAGTGAGTTCAAAAACAAAGAAGTTAATTTTAAAAGCTCATTTTATTGAGTTAACAGTGAATTAAAAAACCAATGAAATTAATTTTAGAGCCATTTAATTTAGTTCAGAAAAGAGTGAAGCTCTTTTATTAGCTTAATTATTTTGGAATTCACTGTTTTAAAGTCCAATAAATGTTATGTATTTTATTTTCAATTACCTTCATTGTGCTCTGAATCATGTTTGCTTTCTCCATGGGGGTAAATCTTACCTCTGATTTCACAGACAGGATGACCCATTGGCAAATGGGTTGGTCTCAGTATATGCAGATTACGTACAGATTTATTGCATCTGAAAGTAGAGGTGAGGCTTAGTGTTGTGTTGACTATTATTTAGATACCCACAAGTGACTTATTTTTGTGCAACAAAAGGAGAAGAAAGCAGGAATTTTCTAACTCTGCCTTTTGATAGAAACTACTGAGCGGTCTTTATCTGTGAAATTATATCTGCCCATTTGTCAAGCAATAGGCATTAATTGAAAAGGAAAATATAATTGACTTGCATTGTTCAAAGAAGTGATGGACATTCTGTGGTTTTTTTCTCATGAGCCTTTGAAAAAGAAAACTGAATGAGTTAATGTAATGGTATCTGTATTCAAAAAAGAAAAGCGCTTTGTTTTGTTTTTACTATGGTATCAAATGCAAGAGGAATTTTTAAAATCATTTTATTTGGGCTCATACAACTTATCACAATCCATACATACATCCATTGTGTCAATCACATTTGTACATTTGTTGCCATTGTCATTCTCAAAACATTTGATTTCTACTCGAGCCCTTGGTATCAGTTCTTCATTTTTTTCTCCTCTCTCCCCACACCACCTCCCTCATGAACCCTTGATAACTTATAAATTATTATTTTGTCATGTCTTACACTCTCCGACATCTTCCTTTACCCACTTTTCTGTTGTCCGTCCCTCAGGATCCCTGTCATCGGTTTCCCCCATTCTATCCCACCTTCCCTACACCCTCCTGGTATTGCCGCTATCACCAGTAGTCCTGCAGGGGTCATCTGTCCTGGATTCCTTGTGTTTCAAGTTCTTATCTGTACCAGTGTACATCCTCTGGTCTAGCTGGATTTGTAAGGTAGAATTGGGATCATGATAGTGGAGGGGGGAAGAAGCACTTAAGAACTAGAGGAAAGTTGTATGTTTCATCATTGCTATACTGCACCCTGACTGACTGGTCTCCTCTCCGTGACTTTCTGTAAGGAGATGTCCAGTTGCCTATAGAGGGCGTTGGGTCCCCACTTCCCCTCGTTCACAATGATATGATTTTTCTGTTGTTGTTCTTTGATGCCTGATACCTGATCCCATAAACACCTCGTGATCACACAGGCTTGTGAGCTTCTTCCATGTGGGCTTTGTTGCTTCTCAGCTAGATGGCTACTTGTTTACCTTCAAGCCTTTAAGACCCCAGATGCTAAATCTTTTGTTAGCCGAGCACCATCAGCTTTCTTCACCACATTTCCTATGTACCCGCTTTGTCTTCAACAATCGTGTTAGAAAGATGACCATCATGGAATGCCAGTTTAATAGAACAAAGTGTTCTTGTGTTGAGGGAGAACTTGAGTGGAGGCCCAATGTCCATCTGCTTCCTTAATACTAAACCTATAAGTATATGCACATAGATCTATTTCCCCCTTATCATATATAAATATCTTTACATATGTATATGCCTGTATTTAGACCTCTATTAATGCCCTTTGCCTCCTAGTTCTTTCATCTATTTCCTTTTACTTTCCTGGAAGAGGAATTTTTTTGTCTTTCACTTCTGGGGGAATTTTGGAATGTGTCAAAAGAAACTGCCAAGTGTCTCAGAATGTGAAGATCTGATATTCCACATTTCTCAGTCTGTAATTCTTAATTTCTTACATTCAGGTGGGGGTGGGGTGGGGGAGGGGGAAACGCGGCTAAACTATGTATGCCCAATAAGGATATATATATAATATATGTATATATATAAATTAAATATCCCATGTCACTGTCTCATTTGGAGACATGTTATTTGGAGTGAACAATCTTCTTTAAAATAAACTCAACATCTTTTATCTGCTGCTTGTACTTCTGTGTAAATCGAGGAAACATGAAATTAAAGAAAGTCATACCTCCCTGGCTAAGGCTGAAAGTGGAGCTGTCGGACAGGAAGCCTGGTTAGGGCAGCAGCCATGTACGGCTTCTCCACTAATTGGCTGACATTCAGAGCTTGAAGATCAGCAGCTGTTGAAGAAAATTTAGTCTGGATATAAGTCAGGTTTTTCATTTATTTCAATTAACTACCACACACATCAAAAATCTCTTCTGGAAAAAAAATCTCTTCTGAAAAATTCTCCAAGGAGTACCTGCATGGAAGAAAGAGTGCTTAGGTGTGCATAGCCTTCCACTGACTCTTTGGGGCTCTCAGTACATAATCAATCTGTTTTTATTCATAAAGACACTTGACCTTTTGTAGAACTATGGAAGAGAGTGTGCATAGAACACACCTTCAGTATCATTCAAAGCAGAAATGACTAATTGTGAAATGCACTTGTTGTAAAGTATAGGTGGCACACTGCTTTGTGGGCAATTGTATGTATTTAGTATGCATGACTCTGTATGTGGAAATAATACTGCTATAAAACAATGGGAAATTGTCATTGCTGCATGCTTATAATGCCTATAAAACATACAGCATGCATATTGCAATATCTGTGCATTTTACAAAAAGTTCTTTATCTGGAAATAATGCAATTCCGCATGATGCAGTGTTCTAATTAGAATAGTGCTTTATTGAACAGAAGAGCAAATAGGCCACCCCAGCTACGTGCTGTAATTGGTTACTACGACATGCGTAATGCATATTGTATATGCAGACATTGTATATACTTATTAATTCTACTGTAATACTTTCCCTCTTATATACAAATTAGAGGTAGTCACTTATTGTTCGCCAAACAGCTGCTTTAGAAGAATAGGACAGGGATTTGTTTATGCAATAAAAGAAGCATTTGTGCATATTTCAGCTTTAAGAAAGTTACATGGTTATTACAATTAGGTCATTATTTATTGTTGCAATTCCTATGTCAAATACTTGCCATGTTTCAGTCCGGTTCACCCTTGTGCATCAAATATTTATGAAATAGATTTTTATTATGAAAGTAGGGAGAAAATAGACTTCTAAACAGATGTAAATAAAACATCCAGGCTAAGTATGTATGTTGCCACTCACTCCAGGTGGAGAAATAGAATGCTCACGCATCTACCCAGAGAATCCAGCAAACCTTTGTTCTTTGTTTGTGCTCCTGGGGGGGAACAAAGTTACTGCAGCGACAGAAGTGAACTAGAAAACAGAGAATTAACCTCTCTCAAACATTTCCTCCAAAACCATGTCTTTAGGTAAAAAGTATGTGACTTCAAGCCGATTAGAATATGTGTCTCAATTTTTAGTAATATCATGCGGCACTTTAAACCTTTTTTTAAAGTATACAATAAAATGCACACACTCACCACTCATTTTGGGAAACACCTTGCCATCAATTCAGTCTCCGTTTCTGATTCCTTCCCCACACTTCCTCTGTCTACTCATCAATTCAGTCTCCGTTTCTGATTCCTTCCCCACACTTCCTCTGTCTACTCCAGGGCTACACAGAATGTGGCGACATTAACAATGCATTTCTTCCCTCCCTAAATTCTGCCCCTTCTCCAGAGAAAATCAACGGACTGATTATACTGACTAAAGGGCAAGCAGTGTAAATAAATGGTAAAATACGTTTATAGGAGTTCACATAACAGCAACACCCAATAGCTTAAAAGTGAATGGCGGCGACCAAGCTGGAGGGAGGCTGAGCCCATGCGGGCAGAACTGTCTTCCTCTCAGGGAATTTTCTTCGTCTGACCACAGCTCAACAGAAGTCCAAAGACAAGACCTCCGGGCCGTTACTTACTTACTTCTCTTCTGAAAGAAGAGGACAGCAATGTCCAATGAGCTGCCTGAAATTACCTGGGACTGGGCTTTCGGCTCCCACCCAGGGAGCCTTCCCAGGGGGGTCTTTGCCAGTGGAGCTGTTTAATGACTCAGGAAGACCGCTCAGCAGCGTGGAGGGGCACCTCCAGAGAGATGCTAAAGGGTCCTCGGTCTGGTCCTCCTAGTGGAGCCGCCATCGCCACGCCACAGCAGCCCAGCAAGTTGTAATCAATTGACTGAAAACCAACAAAGAAACATGCTGTGTATGGACAGGATCAAACCCACGGTCCTTTCCGGCCGGCATGCAGAGACAGGCACCAGGGGATGATGAGGGCTTGGGGGGGGGGGGCGGGAGGGGGGTGAGGGCGGGGGGCAGGGCATGTCTGGAGTCTTGGCATGGCTCTGCTATGGCTCTGGTTTTGTTTTCTGATCTTATAACCGTTGTTACTGGAGTTCATGTTTAATCCTTACTGTGATTTCGTGATTCATATTACCTACGTCATAATTTGTGTTATTATAAACATACCTACAAACAGACATGTTTGTACTGGGGCCTGGGATGGGGGGTCCGTAGGGAAACAGAGCATCTGGCAACCACACCTTGATTCACTTGAGCCCCTGGAGCCGTGGTATGGAGCATTAATTTCTCAGTTTGTAATTTGCCAGCTGCATTTAACGGAACCAATTTTCATTACATCTGTTCTATGGTTCAAAGAGCTCTGTTAGTTGCCAAAGGGGGCCAGCTCCACACAGATTTCGAGAGGGGCTAATACACTGTTTCTTGAAATTGTAGATAACTAGAGGTGATTCCTAGTTTTACAGCAAACAAATTATGTTTTTACAGTGGCTAGCTTTATATTCATAACTTGCCACTGGAAGATTTCCAATTAAAAGTATAACATGCCCTTTACCGGGGATTGCATATTGATTTTCATGTCATTTTCTTCATTATATCCACTGATCGCCTGTCTTCGCAATCAGTGGTAATTTATTGTTTACAAGTTAAAGGAAACATAATTATACCTAAGCAAACTCACTTCATAAATTGCAGGTGGTTAGAAGATGGGAACTTCTTAGGCAAATGTGGAATTTATAAATGGGCTTTAAACTCATTATAGCGTGCATTGTTTATGGACAAGAGAGGGCCATAGCTCTGCACACAATGTAGTGAGAGCGTTTTTAATAGTAGAGATGGTTTTGCTTGGGCAGCTTTACATTCTTGGTGTGTAATTTTAATCTCCATAAAAATATGTCACTGTTGTGTAATGCCAAATGTAGAATTCCAGTTGAAAGCAACTTTCAATGCAAAGGGCTTTCTCGTGGGCAGAAGAGAAATTCGAAATGTTCTACAGCGCTTTGAAGTTCTAAAGCTTCAACTGGGAGAATTATAAAGCATGAAACCTGAAAAGTTTCCACCTGATGGTCAGGAAATAACATGCCCATATGAAAACTGATTTTGCTTCATTTCCTCAGGCCATTTTTTTTTACCTTTTCAAGAGTTTCAAAAATATCATGCATCATGTTATATTGACATCAGCTAAGAGGGGCTATCCTTTTGAAGTCATTAAAGAGAACAACATAGTTATGTGCATATAGGAAGTTTCAGTGACATCGTAATCTGTTTGTCCTGCGCATTTTAGAGAATAGAATGGATGGCTTTTCTTTTTTGTTACTCAGGTTCAGATCACCGTTTCTGTGTTTGCTCAAAAGAAGCCAATAAACAATTTATTACTACTGATCATCCAAATTTATAGTTGTATTTTCACCTTCCCCCTTTCCTAACAGTTCTGCCTACATCTTGCTTGAGTGAGGAAACCGTGCGGTGGCAGAGTTAATAAGATCCCCATTTTAAATGACATGCCCCGGGGCACAGCACACGAAGGGTGGTAAAATCAAAACTGATCTTGACACTCCATATACCAAACGTTTTATCTCTAAATACCCTCTGTTACAATTCCATTTCCCCCCAAGTCTGTAGCTTTTCATTTAAAAACCTGGCTTGAGGTAGCCTGGGCAATGAGTGATGGACAACTTTCAAACACAAGGAATGATTAGACATCACAAGGATGTTTTCCAGTCACCCAGCTGAGACTCTACTTAAGACTACCAATATCAGTAAAGGAAACCTGGATGTGCTGTCGTTTAGAGCTCTATTGCTAACCACAAGGTTGATTGGACCCGCCAGGACCTCTTTTGGGGGAGGGGGAGCCCCGGGAACCCCCCCTGCAAAGATTAAAACGGGTGCACGGAGTGAGTGGATTCTGACTTACTGAGACCCCACAGAAGGTCCATCTATGAACTAGGGGCAGAGTTAGTCTAGTCTCTGGTGGCATAATGCGTGATGCAATGGACTACCAGTCACCAGGTCAGCAGATCAAAACCACCAGCTGCTTTTTGGAAGAATCGTTTTCTACTCCCAGCAAGATTTACAGTCAAGGAAATCCCCCAAAAGGTCACTTGCTTTGTCACATAGGGTCACTTTGAATGAGAATCAACTGAAGGGGATACAATAGTAGCAACAATATCATTAAAGGATATATATTGACCCCCAAGCATCTAACAGGCATTGATAAGGGGCTGTGTAAAAATATAATGAAAAAAGGGCATCACTCCCCAGAAAACGTGTGGGGTAGGGAACAAGCGTGATTGGCAGTGGGTATTACTTCAGCGCTATGCTTTGACAAGAGTCCTGGTGGTACAAGGGCTACAGCACTCTCCTTTGGATGCAAAGGTCTGAGATTTCAGCCCCACGGCTACTCTGCAGGAGAAAGAGGTGGCAGTCTGCACTTCCACAAATGAGAGAACCCCTCAGGGGCACTTCGAATCTGTTGCTGGAAGTGGATTTGGTTGGATTCCTGGGATTTAGGAGATTCTTGTCTGGATATCACTTCTGGTCTCCAGTGGCAAACTGCATCAAAATCACTTATTTCACCCATACGATACCATGTACTAGGTTCCTAAAGCCATCAAGTGCTATATGATGCCCTTAAAAAATATAGGCGAATTACACCCAGTCTCTGTCACAACTCAAATCAGAGTATTGTCTTGTTTATGTTAGACTTTATGGTGAGCACATTCAAACAAATATAACAAAACCTCTGGCCTTGAAACTATTAAAACCTTTCCAATGGCTAGCATTTTCATATTTATTATTTATCAACAAACTATACACATGGACTATGAACCTCTGATAAGTCTTGATGCTGGTTCATTGTTAGGATATATGAAAAATCAGAAGAAGCTCCTTTCCTTTAGGAGTGAATAGCTAGCAAACCTGTAATTAGCAATCATCCTAGTAGGACTGAACTGTTTCTATGGAAGTCACATTACATCTCTTCATCCTTTTGAGCTGGTTGGGCATCATGTTAAAAAAAACAAAATAAAAGGAATATATTTTCACATAGAAATAAAGAAGAATTCAATGACAACTACAAGCATGCACAGCATAACGTCCATTTGGACAATATCCAATTGTTGGTGATCACATCAGACTTTAAGGAATTTCAGAAATTCTGACTGGAGGACACTGTAGTGACATTCGCTGGCGTAGGGAAGGTAGCAGCTTCCCACAGGTGTTGAGAGGTGTGCTTCTCATGTCTCTTGTGTCTCAAGCATTTGAAGTCCCAAGTGTGTAATGTGTATGGATGAGGTACAGTACATAAAAAGGGGGTCTTCAAAGAGATCGATAACATTTTTCATTCTCTTTTCATTTCATTTTTTTCAGAGACTTTTGGAAGCCCCTTTTGAGAACTTTAATATATGTATCTTTATGAGCATAATAAATCTAATCTACCAGCTATGTATATATATTGTACTGTGCTTTCTGTAATCATTTTAACGTGTCCTCGATACAAATGAAAAGTTTACCCTAGAACAGTGCATCCTTGAACTTGAATCACCTAATCTCATGTCTCTTGAGTGTCGTAGAATTATAATTCTATTTAACTTTATTTCTAAACTATGACTGCAAAGTGCAACATCAGTCAGAAGTTCAGCCTAACCGGGGCTCGTGGTAACACCAGCAAGAGGCAAAGGAGTAGTATTGATTTGAAAGTGATACTAAAAGTTATTAAAAGATATAAAGGTATCAAACCAGTAAATGCTAACATTCACAATTTAGGCATGTTCACACAAACCATTAAATCACAAAACATCCTATTTCATAGACTTGATCTTGGGCATTAACTGATACATGTGTGCTTACATTAAAAATATGTCCTAGATAAAATTTAAAAGGAGAACTTAAAAGTTACTCTATACCAATGCTCGAAGAAGAACATTCAAACTTCAATGTATCTTATGATGGATGTCATTAAATCAGTGTGTCATTTCATCTAGTTTAGCCCTTTTTTAAATGTCCTGTGCTACGTTGATTAGCACCCTCGTTGTGTAGTGAGTCCTGGGTTGGACTGCTAACCATATCTCTAAGATGGGAAATGAGGGTTTCTCCTCCCACACCGTCTGATGGTCTCAGAAACCCTCAGGGGCAGGTCTACTGTGTCGAACAAGGTTGCTCTAAGTTTCCACCAACTTGGTGTCAGTGAGTAAGCAATACGTAAAATAAAGGCTTATCGTGTAAGTAATGATAGCTTCAAAGACTCTGGCTCCCAGGGAGGGAATTCTGCCTGCCGATGATCTTGTGTGTCTCTGAGGAGAACTGTATCTATGTTCCATGTGAGTCTCGGGGGCTGATTTCTCAGAAGCAGATTGTCAGTCCTGTCTTCCGTGGTGTCGCTCAGTGGATTCCAGCCAATGACTGAGGACTCTATTTATCATTTACATGTATTATCCTGGCATGGAGTCTATAGCCATTTAAAATGTGTCCCAGATCCCCTAAGATAGTGTGATGTACAGTTTTGATGAAATAATATTATCAGTAGTCCACATATGATGTTAAAATGATTATGACATATTGAGAACCAATGCTATTGCCACTTTATAAACAATTTCATTGAAGAAGATATTGGAAGTTTTTCAGAAGCTAAAGGCAATAGGGGTGAATAAAATTATGTACACAATTTTTCAATATTGGTGGTCTATGAGTAGATGTTTGGAGAGATATGGTTGGTGGACATGTGTGGAAGAAGAGGTGTAAGAGATCCATGAGTTTATATTTTTTGAGGGAGTATATTTATATGTATGGACTTGCTTTTTCTGTAAAAATATCCATGAATGTGGTGTAAGTAGTGACTAGAGTCTTAAAAACGCACAAGTGGCCATCTAAAGTGAATCCATTGGTCTCTCCCTGTCAGAAGAAAGCAGAAAATCAAAGACTTCTGGAAACGATTAGTCCAACAGACTAATGCACCACACAAACACCAGCTTCCACAGTCTTGAAACTAGAAGAATTAGATGATGCTTAGCACCAGGAGCAAGTGTTCTGAAAAGGATCGCATCCATAGGTCCTGGATAGAGCGGGAGAAAAACGTGGAACAAAGCTCAACATCATAAAAATATTGTTTATTGTTTCTCGGCATTTTGACTAAGATCCAGTGTAAAATACCAGGCTTATTGTATTTTTACTGAACAATAGAGACAGGTAGGGCCCTCGAGACTATGACCCATGTTAGACCAACCAGGTGAGAGCAAAGGAGCAGCATTTGCCCAAAGACAGTGTCCAGAGGGTTAGGAATGAAGGACGAATGGGACCAGGAAACGAAAGGAGGAAGTGGGATAGTGAGGGTACATTGTGGAGACTGCAAGTGTGTATTAATTGTTGAATGCGAAACTATGATCTTCTCTGTGAACCTTCACTTATTCACACTAAAAAGTGAAAGATTAAAACATTTGATTTACTCTTCCAAAAAGTCCTGTAACATGAACCTTATTTTTCTTGCTTCATATAGAAGTAAACTGAAGTCAAAAAGCTTTAATAACTTATCTAATATCATAACAGAACCAGAACACACACTCAACTATATCCAATTCATGTATTGTTTGCTCTATTTAAAATAAAACTTGTTCAACAATTCAGCTTTAATGGGGCAGTCATTTTTATAATTATGTTTTATTGACTATCTTAAAGGTATAGTCTTCTTTGCAAATGATTTAGATCACGTGGGTCTCAAAAATATATTTTAAAGGCAATTTCCTGTAGTAGGCAGGAACCAGCAAAACCATTGGACTGACTTTGAGTTCATAAGCTTTCGGTGGATCAGAGCCCTCACCAAGGCCCAACCAAATAGTCATCAAGTCAATTGCAACTCAACGTAACCCGATGCAGAGCGTCCAAGAGTGTAGATGTTTAGGAGAGCAGCTTCATCTTCCTCCCCCAAAGAGATTGCTGAGTGTAAGGCGCTATATTTGTAGCCTGCAAGCCAAGGTCTCAGCCCACAAGATTCAGGGCTCCTTGTAGAGCTGAGGGAGCTCCTAGGAGCCATCTCCTCAACCACCAGGAAACCACTGATGCTCAAAGTGTTGCATGATGGGAGCCATCTCTGGTGATCAGTTGTACCTGATGTTCTTCCTACAATGTTTCTCAAAGTGGGTGATACCACCCCTTGTGGGGGCTGGCAAGACCCTGAGGGCTGAAAATACAGCTGCCTGCACTTCATGCTGGATTATCCACTGTAGTACCAAAACTGCTTGATTGCCAGGGAAGGGCTGACTTTCCCCCCACCCCTTTTTTTTCCCAAAAAGGAGAATGTCGGCCACATGAGTGTGAGAACCTATGCTCTAGAGTGAGCGCAGGCACAATTCATTCCATACTCACATTGCCATCAGAAATGGAAATCATAGTCGTTCTCTTTAATTTAGAATATGACATTTCTTTCACCCTGTCCTTTCCTGTTAGTATCTTCAAACCAACAAAGCTGCCCATGTTCATCCTGAAGACTTTCAGCAGGAAACAAGGAACGTCTTTTTTTTTTTAAGTCTTTTATTTTACTTCCTTGTCTTTCATTGCCTCACCAGGGATTTGTGGTCACTGGTCTGAGTCTGCGAGAAGGATGGAGCTTTGTTCCCGAGGAAGGAGAAAGCCGAAGGGCAGTTCTACCATGTTTGATAGGGTTGCTATGAGTCAGCATCAGCTAAGCGGCACTGAGTTTCATTCTGGTTTTTGGTCTGAGTCTGACTTCCTAGCTCAGTGGCTCAGACCTCAAGAATTTTTCTGTATGTATAAGAGACTTAGCCCTTTTAACCTTTCTCATAAACGAATCTGAGATATTCTCCCATACATCCATCATTTTCCTATAAATCGTCATTTAAAAAAGGAAAAATTATATAAAGCAATTTTTCCACACCAAGACTGCCTCCCATAAATTTGTTTGACATTCGCCCTAAGTTGTGTTACTGAAATCCCAGGATGCAGAGCACAGAGGGCCCGTAGTATCTCAAATTGCATTTAACAATTGGTTGACCTGCTGTGAGTTCTTATCCTTTCCCTGATGATTATAAAGAATTATAAAACCCTTATTAGTACTAACATGTGAACAGAGACTGGAAAACATGTCCACCAATGCAAAAAGAACCTGGTGGATGTACGTGCTATTATTACCTTTTTAGAGGAATCAGGAGAACAAAAGCCATCACAGGGAATGGAAAGGGGTGGTCCTTGGTTTGGATAGAACAGCTCCAAGCAGGAGGGGATGCTGGGTACTCTGACAAGCATGGTATTGACCAACAATTGGTGTGCTTCCTCCCCACCTCCACCCCCAGTTTCTTCGAGGCCAGCTGGGTTTCTTTGAGCATCAGACTTACCACATTTCAGTAATTTGCTTTGCTAAAGTACAGTTACGTCTATGACTGGAGCCAGAGCAAGGAGCCAGATGCCAGCACACTGCTCGCACCTGTCTCCAGCCAGCCCTGCACACTTATCTGTAAGAAGACATGGAAACGCACACACGCACTCTCTGACCATCTGTTTAAACCCACAGAAAGAGCTACGAAACATTTCATCTCCTTCTTGATAAGCCTCCTCAAGATTTACTGAAGGACAAAAGAACACGGAGAGTGAACCCTCTGCCCCACTTAAGAAAACAAAACAAAAAGCAATTGGTTCCCGTAATATTTATTGCCCATAATATTTCAATTAGATGAGCCACCTTTCTTTGTCAATGAAAACAATGCTGCAATGTTTTTTTTCTCTACCTAAAAAGTTGGTTTTTCATTTAGCTTGGGTTTTTGTTTTGTTTTGTTTTTTTATTCTAGTCTCTAGATAATTTGCTTTGCCTCCTAAACAAAAAACAAGCAACATAATCATCTAATTCTTCTTTAAGTTAGAAAGCAACATAGAACCTGGCTGGAAAGCCGTTGTGTGGCTGCTAACAGAAAGTTATGCTCACGAATGTTCAGCATTCTGTTAAAAGCAGCTGAGCTGTCCCCCTGTCTGAGCAAGATCAATCACAGGGTTGAGGGGGAGCCTCCCTCTGGGCTTTGGATTAGCCACTTTATTAGGGTGAACTGGGGTCTATATTGCCAGCTACTAACCTGCCAGCTGTAGATGCGGAAAAATGCAGTTCCTTTTCCCAAATAAAGGCAAACATTCCAATCCTCAGAGCCTTCTAATCTCTTGTCTTTTTTCATTACACGGAATCAAAAGAAGAAAGGAACCCAGCAGTTTCTAAACTCTGGCAAACAGCAGGACAGTGGTGGAGTGGGTTGTTTTCAGAATTTATTTTTTTTACAAAAGTAAAACTACTGCTTATGAGGTTGGCACATCCCTAGTAGATCCTAGTAGTCACAATGCGTCATTTAAAATCATAATGTTATGTCATGATAACATCTATGTTGATTGGGAAGGGGTCTATCTCCATTGTAATTCTTGAGATCACAACGTGCCAAAGGGATCAGGGATAAGGCATCATCAAAAATAAATCTTACCATAGTGAATGAAGGGGGAAGTGCAGAGTGGAGACCCAAAGCCCATTTGTCAGCCCCTGGAGACCCCCTCACAGAGGGGTCTAGGGGAAGAGATGAGTCAGTCAGGGTGCGATGTAGCACCGATGAAGAATACAACTTTCCTCCAGTTCCTACATGCTTCCCCACCCCCCCAACTACCATGATTCGAATTCTACCTTGCAAGTCTGGATAGAGCAGAGGATGTACACTGGTGCATATAGGAGCTTGAGGCACGGGAAATGCAGGGTGGATGATACCTTCAGAACCAGGGAGTGAGGGGCGATACTGGGAGAGTAGAGGGTGAGTGGTTTGGAAAGGGGGAACTGATTACAAGTTCTACATATGACCTCCTCCCTGGGGGACGGACAACAGAGAAGGGGGTGAACGGAGATGCCGGATAGGGCAAGATATGACAAAATAATAATCTATAAATTATCAAGGGCTTATGAGGGAGAGGGGAGCAGCGAGGGAGGGGGGAAAAAAAGAGGACCTGATGCAAAGGGCTTAAGTGGAGAGCAAATGCTTTGAAAATGATGAGGGCAAAGAATGTATAGATGTGCTTTATACAATTGATGTATGTATATGTATGGATTGTGATAAGAGTTTTATGAACCCCTAATAAAATGTTTTCAAAAAATTCCACAAAGGGAAGCAAAGCCTCTAGACTGGTATTCAGGCTTGATAATTCCCTTTGTTTTACTTTAGGACTTGGTAAAACAAACTAAGTCAATGAGCTTCTCCAATTGATTTGGAAAGTAAAAATATCCTAAAAAGAACAAATGGAAAAGAATAATAAGCAACACCCTGTAGGAATCTGAACCAGAAAGAGAGAGCATCAGTTTTGTGGTAAGTTGGGTAAAAGCTGTAATTGTACCAGCAAACAAAGGGACTCTGAAACAACACTTTTGAAAGTTAACGACATTGTCTTGCTGAAAGGAGTCTTTTTTTCTCTTAATAGTCTCTAGTGCTGGTGTTGACCTTCGTTTCCAAGGTAGGATCCAATGTCTGCCTGCCAGCATTTTAGAGTCACTTCCATTGTATGGCTGCTAATGCCCAATATTGAGTTCTGTTCATAAGTATTAAACAAAAATAAGAAATCTTTCAGCACTTTACTAGAAAATGGAGGAAAATGCAATTTTTAAAACTTCAAGGCATGGCTTCTCAGACAGCAATATTTTCTTGAACATCAATATAAAGAGGTGATTTAATTAATTTAACTTCAGGTGAATTTATTAGTCCCACTGCACTGTGTTAGATAATAGAGTAGAATTATAAGATGACTGCTGCCTTCAAGTAAATACCGGTCTGAGCAGAGAAAAGAAAGTATATAAAATTATTGGAAACATTTAAAACAACACAATAAAATCATAAATTGCCGATGAAATAGTACAAAGCATAAAAAAATAGGAGTCAGAAGATAAAGGGTGTTAGTAGCAGTACCTCTAGTAGCTGGCCTGTGATTAATTCCCTCTGGTATATGTTTAATCCTTGTGCAAATGAAGACATTGAACTTGAGGGATATGTAAGTGTCCTTTCATAATGACAGCAAAGGACAAAAGACACAGTGACTTTTTCATAAAGAGAAGAAAGAGGAATTATAGGAAAAGAGAAATGCAGTTGAGTCTGACTACTTGGTAGGGGCGGGGCTTCTTGGAAACAATCAAACCTAATTTGGCGTCTTTGGAGAGTTGGGTTTATATTGATGCTTCATTTTTCACTGAAAACTTAGCAATCAAAGTGGCTGCAACATTTTCTGGATAGTTGCGGGTTTTCTGAAAGATTTCAGTAGGACATCACTTAAAAAGAAAGCTGTGGATGTGTGTGTGCGTGTGTGTGTGGTTTTAAAGGTGTCCATCTTAGTATCTTAGCTTCCTGTCCATGACATATAATCGACATATAATAGAGTACAAGAGTTTAAACTACAATCAATTTTAGAACATTTTCCTTTTTAAAATAGTTTTATTGAGATGTAATTAATTTATCATATAGTTCTATAGTTCAATCGTATTAAGAAGAGTTGTAAAATCATCACTACAATCAACGTTAGGAGAATTTCTTGTACCCATTGCTGTTGATACCCCATTGCCCTCCTCCTCCCCTCCTCCCCATTGTTCCCAGAAATCCACCCTATCTGAATTCCCTATACAGAAAGACAAAGACAACACAAAAACAGAGTAAATCCTCAATTAAAAGGAAAGCAGAAAACATTTTTTTAGAAACTGAAATAAATTCAAAATAGATCAAAGGGGAGATCAAATGGCGAGGCCTAACTACTGCTGCTGAAATATACCTTGAAATGCTTTTGGTCTGATATTAAGGCTATATTCACTTCCCTTGAATGGGCAGAGAAGATTCGCCAGACACTCAGGTCCTGTGTGGACCCTGCAGATGGGTGAGGCTTCCACTGTTGTGTAAAACATTCTGCAAACAGGGTGTGTAAAATGTAAGCTCTGATACCATTCCCTTCTCTGGGTTTGGATCCTGTTATCCACTGAACTGGAACACACCGCCTGATGGGTTTCTTCCGTGTGAACTCAGCGAAGTCCTCACTAAGTTGACCACTTGTTTGAAGACAAGCAGACCTTTATGACTCCAGATGATCTTCTTTCTGAGAGCAAGGTACCATCTGGTTTCTTCACCACACTTTGCGATGGTACCCCTATCTGCAGTGATCTCATGAGGGTGAGTACTGAGCAGAGCCATGTCCCAATAATTAGTTGTTCTTATATTAGGGCTACAAACAAGTGAGAGCTCAAAACACATTCAGATATCCATGGCTTATATATGTCCCTCATTCACTTTAGAGATATTATCATTTTAGGGGAGTACATCATATATAATTCCCGATGGGACATGAGGTAATTCTATTGCTAGTATCATTATTCTAGTCAGTCAGTGGTACAGAATTTAAAACATTGTTGACAAAAGGAATTTGCACATGTGTAGGACATCTTTTTAGATTACAATACACGCATGATAATCTAAATCTGTAAAGATTCTAACCTTAAGGTACTGGACACTGATTACACAAACCGTTGAGAGTTGATGATTTAGCAAAACTTTCAGTGATGCTGATTAGCCTGCTAGACTAACATGCCACACACACACACACACACACACACACACACACACACACACACACAAAGAACAGAGTGTGTAAAAACAGCATTTGCTGTTCTTTGCTTATGGATACCTTTATGTCCATTAATAATCATATTTTGTACATTTGCTCACAAGACCACTGACAGGCAATAGATGGGCAGGAGAACATGTAGAATAGTGGAACAGAAGTGCATGTATAATACAAAACTACTATTAGCACTTTTTGCTCAATTTTTGCTTTTAACATTTATCCAATTTTCAGGTGCATTATATATATCACATTCTTGCTATGCATCCTAGTGGGCTTAATATTATTAGTTTCAGAACTGTGTTAGGCCGGGTTGACCACCAAAAAAATGTAGTGACAATCATATGTATAAGAAAGAGCTTTATATTTTTGTGCATCCATAAGTCATCCCATCCCAGTCTAACCCAAGTCCATAAGTCCATTACTAGTAAATAAATCAAATTCTAGTCCATAAGTCCCTCTTCAGACTCACAAAGCCAGATCAAATGATGAAGAATGCAGGATCATCACCAGGCAGTGGGTGCAAAGTCTTGTGGATCCAATATGGCAGACACATCTCCAGGGCTCACAGGTCTTAGCATAGCTCACAACAGGAAGTTGAAGGCATAGAGAAGGGGAGGTTCCCAGGATCCTCCTTATGGGAAGACCACGCCCACAAGGAGGTACCATCAGATTGTGACCTGATTGACAGGCTGGACTCCCTACACTTCTCAATCTTGAAGTTGACACAAAATTAACTACCACAAGAAGTAACTACCACAAGAAGGTTGTATTTCTATTTCTTTATATAATGACATATATTTATATTAAATGAGTTTTCTACAAAATCACAATATTCAAAAACTTACCTCTCACTTCTTCACCTTTCCATTCTTAAGAAATGGCTTATTCTTAATGATATAATAATTATTGGGAAAATATCTAAATATCAAATATATACCCAACTATCTAACTAAAAATAACTGTTGGATAAAAGCCTCAGACTCCCTAGTGAGAGAAGAAAATTGGAAACTAAAGAAATCACAGGGATAAATGTGATAAAATACCTTCCTATTTTAAATATGAGAGAGTTTAGTAGTTTGTTTCTTTCTTTTGTCTTTTAGGGTTTAAGTTTGCCTGGGAAACTGTAAAACCTGACTTCCACACATGCCCTATAAACAGTATATATGGCATATACATCGCAGCATTGCTTCTTTTGACAGTACAACAAGTGTAAAAAGAATCAATATGCAGAAAAGACCTATTTATAGCCAAATCGTATTTGTTTTATAATAAGAGAAATATAATACATGGTATAAAGGTTTCCCCCTCACCATAAAAAGAACTTTAGGAAAATAACACATCTGAAGGATAAATTGTACGTTTTTTCATTATACAAAGAAGTCAAATGATAGATGTTTAGAATAACAATATACAGAAAGAAAGCATTAGTCAAGGATGGATGGTACAAATGCCTAATGTGTTTTCTTGGTTCAAAATAACAATTCGGTGGGAGATCCAAGGAGGAGCCATATGCAGCTTGTATATTTCAACATCTTGCAAAATCAGCTAGTCTTTCTGAGCACAAATGTGCTGGAGCTGATTTGACAAAATAGACCAGCAATGTTTGCCCAAGTACCTGAATCAGCAGCTGGCCCACATTTTTTATTATGAAAAATGAGGATTAATTGATCATAATGTTGACCTTACATCTGAAGAATCATACTTTTCAAGTTTAGCATCTTTGTTTGGGTTGGCAACTGAGTATTGTTAGACTTAAATGTTGGCATTTTTAAGGGAAAGAGTGCATTGCAAAGGTAACATTTCAGACATAAATGTAGCAAGAACAGAAAATACATGAATCATGTAGCTAATTTTTTTACTACTTTTGGAGACTGCTGTTCACTATTCTATCTTCAGCTATAAACTGTAAAATATATTTGGTCTACTACAATTTTGTTTTGAAAGTTGTAATATTGTATTTGTTTCTCTATATAATTAGAAAATACATATTTATGTAAATGGTTTTGAAAACAGATTTTAAAAACCACACTAAGCCCATTTTTTATTCATTGTAAATGTAAGGATGTATACTGGGCATTGAACAGATGGCAGACATTAATAAGGCATGAATCCAATTTTCCAAGAAAATATTGGTCATCCAAAGGAAAGGATCCATTCAAATTACAATGGTGTCTACAAACAACTTGCTTAGTGACTTTAGGCAAAACATTTCAATCCAGGGATTTTCAATTTATATTTTCTATAAATGATCTCTACAAGCAAAAATATATGACATACATTTTTTAACTTTAAAAAACCATGAAACCATAAAAACAGTAAAACTGTCTTACATACTTATTTACAAAAACTTTTCATTATGATAGCTTCAAATCTACATAAAGGTACATTATAAGAAATATCATAGGTCTCATAAGCTAGATACCTACTATTTCTTTTCCTGGAGGATTTTAGAGTAAGGTCTTGTCATCATGACATATCACTTCTAAATAGTTCATGATGCAATAGTATTACAATTCCATATAATACTTAAAAATTAATAAGAATGTCTCACTCTCTGCTGGTGTTCATTCCTTACAGGACTTAATTGTTCCCAGGTATCTTCTCTGGAAGAGTCAATCAGTGTCCAGGCAATGCCTGTATTCTCATTACTGCTCCTTTTGCCTCTCGTCTTGTGTTCGGTCTGTTCTTGACATGGCTGTGTGGAAGGCAGCAGGTCTTTTTGATCTAGAGTACGCTTCCCTTTTAGATTGTCTTCTAGGGTCTCCGTGGTGTGTTTACCTTCCTTCTTTAAACCCTTTCTATTTCGTCAATGTGAAGTTGGCTGCTCTGGTTAAGTACGCTTGCAAACAAACAACATTTTGTTTGCAAGTATACTCCAGAGATGGGACTGTGTAGTTCACAGTTTCCTCACCCCAGGATGTGTAACTATTAACCAGTCACTCTTGAGTTGATTCTAATTCACAGCAACCCCCTGTGTGTCAGAGTAGAACTATGCTTCATACTGTGTTCAAGGGCTAATTTTTTGGAAGTAGATCCTCTGACCTTAGTTACGAGGTGCCTCTGGGTGGAACTGAACCTCCAAATTTTCACTTCCAAGTTGAGGAGTTAGCAGTTTGCACCACCAGGGACTACAAATGATTCCAAAATGATCACTACATGGGAAGCGATCACGTGTGCTCAACATTTCCCTTCCTTCTTTTGCATGTGTTCTTGTGGTTTATTGTCTTCTTTTTAATGCTAAACTTAGGCATGATTTATGTTATTCTTTTTATTTTTTTAATTTTCCACATGTGCTAAATTATTGGTAGATTCTATTTTAGTTTTTGCTTTTCGTTTTAAGAATAGTCTGCTAGATGTGTTATCTCGGGAGTTTTTATGTCACTAACATAACGCGAGCATAATCAGCCTACTTGCCCTCTGTAAATGCTTTCTCTTAAGGGGCAGAATGATCAAGAGAACAGGAACATGTTGCCGCCTGACACAACTCCTCTCCTCGGGGTCAGAGTCCCTCTCTTTAGTTAATTATGCTCTCCCACAAAAGCAGCTACTTTAAACGCTTGCTGGAAAATAGCATTTATTCAAGTTTTCAAAATTGACAAAGATATATAGCTTATAAAATTAGTTTAATATTTAAACTCATAAGGTTTTACAAATAATAACTGAATTCATGAATTTATTATAGTCTAAATTCAATATATTTTTGGGTGCCCAGATGGGCCGCAATACTAATACTTGAACTATACTATTACGGCTTTCCACTTCCACTGAGTTGATTGTGACTCATAGCGACCCTGTACAGGACTGTCGAGGCTATAAATCTTTGCCAGAGCTGAGAACCTGTCTTTGTTACTTGGAGTAACTCAGGGTTTCCAACTGCTGACTCATAGCCCAGTACTTAACCCAAATGACACCAAACCAAAGCAAGCAAGCAAACAAACCACATAATGTCTTAGTGCCATGCAGTTGCTTCTGACTCATAGCCACTCTAGAGAACGGAGCAGAACTGCCCCTCTGGGTTTCTGAGACCGTGGTTCTTTACGGGAGTAGAAATTTCCATGGGAGTAACTGGTGGGTTCTACCGCTGACCTTGTGGTTAGCAGCCCAAGTGGTAGCCAGTGAGCCACCGGAGCTTGCTCACATGACACAAAGGCCCCTTAATATTAGATCAAGTCAACGAAAGTCAAGATATGACCATGAATATATCCCGTCTGAACTTAAAGAACAACTTAAGAGGAGGTTTGTCGCATTGAGCACGAATGACAGAAGACCTAACTAGTGGAGGGATGACATCAAGAACATCAACCATGAAATAAACAAAAGGTCATTAAAACACAGGAAATAGAAGATCATAAGAGCATGTCAGAGAAAGTCTGAAATGTGCTCTTGATAGTAGAGTAGCTAAAGCACATAAAAGAAATGATGGAGTAAAAGAGATGAACAGAAAATCTCAAAGGGCAGCTTACAAAGACAAAGTAACATATTATAAGAAGCATGCACAGACTTGGACTTAGAAAACCCAAAACAAGGACACGCTCAAAGTATCTTAAGCTAAAGCAACTGAATATAAAAATTCAAGCCTCAAGATGCAATATTGAAAGATTCCAGGAGTGATATTCAAAAACCCAGGAAATGTACTGATTATGTCTTGTGTTGTTGACCACAAGGTCTGTAGTTCAAAACCACCAGCTGTTCTTTGGAATGAGGTTTTCTACACCTGTAAAGATTTCCAGTCCTAGAAACCCACAAGGGCAGTTACACTCTCTTCTCTAGAGTCACTATAAGTTGGAATCGATTAGATGACAGTGAGTTAGTTATGGGCAAAATATTGAATGATGCAAGAAGTATCAAAAGAAGACAGTGTGTAAGTTTGGGGTGGACTAGAGAAACAAATTCACACACACTCATATGTGTATAAGAAAGAATTTATATACAATAGCAGTTTGAAAATGGAGAGAACACCCCAGTCAAGATCAAGTCCATTAGTCCAATATTAGCCCATATGTCTGATACCAATCTGTAAACTCCTCTTCAGACTCATGAAACATATGCAATGATACCAAATACAGGAAGATCACAGGCCAGTGGTTACAAAATCTTGTGTATTCATTGGCGGGAGAAGCATCTCAGTGCTGGCAGGGGTCTCCATGTAGCTCCTCCAGTTCCCAGGTGTCAGTAGAGTACCTCTCAGGGAGTCAGCTTAGGGAGAGAGAGACTCCAAGGGAGTGATCAGAGAGAGAATGTGTCTCCAGCCTCCAAGGAAGAAATTGAGGAATTCTCAGAATCCGCAGGGGAAGGCCCATCCAGAGGCCTCAGTGGCTGCATCCTGATTGACAGGCTAGACTCCACCACTACACCCTTAATCCTCAAATTGACACCAGATTGTGTCACTACTACAGATAAAAGGACTATACAGTCATTGTACCAAAAAGAACTAGTTGACACTTAACCATTTCAAGAGGTAGCATATGGTCAAGGACCAGTGATGCTGAAGGAAGAAGTCCAAGCTGCACTATAGGCATTACAAAGACAAGGCTCTAGGAATTGACTAAATAATGACTGAAATGTTTCAACAAGCTATTGAAGCACTGGAAGCACTTGCTCACCTATGCCAAGAACATTGGAAGACAATTAACTGGCAAACCAACAGGAGGAGATCCATATTCTATGAATTCAACAGAATGCAAAAACTGTCGAACAATTTCATTAATATCATGTGCACGTAAACTTTTGCCTAAGATCATTCAGCAGTGATTTCAGCATATCTCCACAGGGCGTTGACACAGACTCAAGCCAGATTTAGAAAAGAACTTGAGCTAAGGGCCATCATTCTTAACATCAGATGGATATTAACTGGAAGCAGAGATTCCAGAAAGAGGGTTATATGTATTTTATTTACTTGTCAAAGGTATTTGACTGTGTGGATGATAATAAACTGTGGATAGCTTTAAGAATAATAGGAATTCTAGAATTTTCATTGTTTTCGTGTGGAAACGATACATGGATCAGGAGAATTATTCATACAGAATAGAGAAATTTGCATGGTTTAAAACCAAGAAAGGTGTGCATCAGGGTTGTATAATATTACCGCACTTATTCCATCTGAATGCTGAGCAAATAATCCAAGAAGCTGAACTATATAAAGAGGAATAGGGACTCGTGATTGGAGGATGGCTTATTCAAGAGCCTGTGATATGCAGATGACACAACATTGCTTGCTTGAAAGTGAGGAGACCTTGAAGCACTTGCTAATAAAGTTCAAGGATTGCAAGCTTTGATATAGATTTCAAGTCAACAACAACAAAACAAACCGTAAAATCCTCACAACTCAAGCGACTTGGTAGCTTCATGATAAAGAAAAGTTTGAAGTTGTCCAACCTTACTCTATTTTCCAGAAATTTTAGAATGAAGCTGTTACTGACAATTGTGCTAGCAGATCCAATTGTTGCTTTGTGCCATCTGGTTGCATTTAGCTCCAAACTCCATGTGACAGATGAGAACTCCCCTGGGAAGCTACATTGACTGTCAACTAGAGGAAGGAGCCCAGGGTGTACAGTGGTTAGAAGTGTTAGCTGCTAAACAGTCAATGGTTCAGACCCATCGCTGCTCCGTGAAAGAAAGATAGAGCCATCGGTTCTGTCTGTACCAGCTTGGAAAAGGTCTGAGTATTCACTTGTCCTCGCTGGTGTGCAGTCAGTGAGTTGGAATCCACTGGAGAGTGGTGTGATTGGATTGTGTTAGGGGCATTTTGCGTAACTGATCAGCCATGTCTTTCTCTCGGGAGCTGCTGAGTTTCCAGAACCAACCTTTCGGTTAGCAGCTGAGTCCTTAGTAGTAACTTTCTTTTATCCGTGTCATCCTCCATTGCATTTCCAATATTCTCACTATTTCCCAATTAAACAACGTGTACAGTAGAACCCCAGTACTTGACCGTATCAGCACTCGACATCATGGATTTCGATGCAAAATGTTGAGAAACTTTTACGTCAGAGCTGGAACAAAACATCGGAATCTGAACTGAAGCGCGTGATGTTCGTCAACAAAAGCAGTTTTGTGTTTCAATCATTTGGGTTTAGTTGGCGTTGTTAGTACATTTTTTTAAATTATTGGCTGTGTTCCAAGCGTTTTGCTATAATTTCCATACTTTTGGTAACTTTTTATACTGTTTTTAGTTAAAAACATGAGTCCTAACAAAGAGGTTTTTTTAAAAGAAATCCTCATGATAAGAAACTGATGAACTGTTATTGATGTTATTAAAAATAGTTTGATAATCCCTTTTAGAAAACAGATAAGGAAATGCCAACAGCAGACCACATTAGACAGATTGTTTTTTTAAGAGAAAGCCAGCCAGGTGCTAGTGAAGAAAGGCAAAAAACAAAACAAACAAACAAACAAACAAACAAAAATCTCCTGAAAAGCAGCTACCAGTTGATTTCATGGAAGGGAATTCCCCTTCCAAAAATGACTCTCTGTCCCTTCTCTCCACATCCGTGTCCACAGATCCAGATCCTCATCAATGTCAAGGTATGAACCATACTGTAGTTGTTGAAAAAAATTTTAATGCTATGTTTCTTATTTAAATTATATTATTTAATTGTGACCCTATTTATTTTGAAATTTCTGTGTAATGTTTTATATAAAAACTTGGAGGTCGAGAATGGATTAATCCATTTTCAGTTATTTTTTATGGGAAACATTGATTCAGAACTCGACTGCATATCATCTCGATGCTCTTTCTAGAACGGATTAGGGCTGCGGTCTGGGGTTCTACTGCACTTAAATCCGTGTCACATCGTTTACATTAGGAAAACCCAAGCTAATCCCATCATCTTTGTTGCAGGCAGATTGAACTACCTGCACAAATCTGAAAGACCGAGATCTCTTTGGTCCCTAGGTGCCACTATTCTGTGAGTCAAATAAGTGAAATAAGACTGGAGTTTATTCCGCATGTAGATGTTTGCTTTATCCTTCATCTTCCAAGCAGTATTCTCCACAGTCTATCACTCTGCTGTGCTCACTCTGCAGCTCTCTGCTTGACAAGCTTCCACGATTACACCAGTTGTCTAAGACTGGGGTGGAATGCAAAATAGTTACCTAGCTGTCGGATAAGCTCTATAGGTATAACTGTTTGGAAAACATCTTCCAAACAACCTTCTGAATATCAAGCCCAAGAGGAGTTTGTACTAGCAATGCCTGTGATTTTAAAAATCATTTTATTGGGCGCTCTCGCATCTCTTATAACAATCCATCCGTCCAGGTGTCAAGCAAATTTATACATATGCTTCCATCATCCTTTTCAAAACATTTTCTTTCTACTTGAGCCCTTGGTATCAGCTCCTCATTTTTCCACCTCTCTCCCCCACCCTCCCGTTCTCATGAACACTTGATAAATTATAAATTAGTATTATTTTCATATCTTATACCATCCACTGTCTCCCTTTACCCATGTCTCTGTTGTTCTTCACTCTGCAGGTTGGGGAGCTGCTAAACATCAATCATTGTGATCAGTTCCCCCCTTCTGCCCTCCCCTTCTTGGTATCACTACTCCTATTATTGATCCTGATGGGTTTATTGGTCCTGGATTGCATGTGTCAAGAGTTCTTATCTGTACCAGTGCACATACTCCAATATAGCCAGATTTGTAAGGTAGATCTGGAGTCATGACAGTGGGGGGGGTGAGGAGGGAGCATTAAAGAACTAGAGGAATATTGTGTGTTTCAGTGGTGCTATATTGCTACCTGGCTGATGCGTCCCTTCCTTGTGACCCTTCTGGGAAAGGATGTCCAATTGCCTACAGATGGGCTTTGGGTCTCCACTCCAGTCCCCCTCATTCACATTGATGTGATTGTTGACACGTCCTGATCACACAGACTGGTAGACTTCTTCCATGTGGGCTTTGTTGCTTCCCAGATAGATGGCTGCTTGTTTATCTTCAAGCTTTTAAGACCCCAGACACTATATCTTTTAGTAGTCAGGTATCATCAGCTTTCTTCACCACATTTGCTTATGCGCCCATTTTGTCTTCAGCGATCGTGGTGGGAAGATGAGTACAACAGAAAGCCAGGTTATTAGAACAAAGTGTTCTTGTGTTAAGGGTGTACTTGAGTAGCGACTCAATATCTGTCTGATATCCTAATACTTAACTTAAAAATGCATGCACATTGATCTATGTCACTATCATTATATAAAAATATATTTACATATCTATGTTCCTGTATTTATACTTCTACAAATATCCTTTGCCTACTAGTTCTTTCCTGTTTTCTTTTACTTTCCTCTTATCCCACTACCATGTTCGCCTTTCATTCAGCTCTCAGTAATTCCTCTCAGCTACATGGAGCTTGGTTAAACTCTCCCAGGCATTCTACTCCCTCTTCACCATCGATTTTACATCACTTGTTGCTCCCCTGTCCCTGGGTTTGTTGGGTCCCCCTACCTTTCCCCTACCTCCCCTCTCCCATGCCCTTCCGTCCACCCGCCCCGACCGCCTGGCCCAGTCACCATTGGTCCCATTGTTTTCTCCTTGGGATTGTTTATGCTGCCTATGTTACATAGATAGACTAGAAGCAAAAGGAAAAAGAAGCCTGTGGATGGTTCCAGGTGTGCCTGCTAACCTTTAAGTCTGATGAGGTGCCGAGCCCTGCCTCAAAGTCTATTTTTGGGATTCCTTGGGAGCTTCATCACTTTGCTCCCCTTGCTGCTCTGTTTCACTCCTTTCATGTTTTGCCCATTTGGGGGTTCAGACTGGGCACAATTCCTGCACTGTGTCTCCAGTGTTGTCCCCCTTAGGGCGATGGCTCAGTGAGGGGAAGCTGTGTCTGGGGATGGGGCCGGTCCTATGGTCCTCTATGTGCATTGGCTGCTCCAAGCAGAAATATAGTCCTCAGGGCTTGGTGGTCCAGGATAGGGTCCATGTATTACTTATTCAGTTCATTGGGTTTTAAGCCTGAGTACACTTATGCTTAACGGGGTTTCCCATGGCTGATCTTTCAGAAATTGCCTGTCATGCTTTCTTCTAAGGTACCACTAAACCAAACTCAGGCCCTCTGCCACTGAGCAAATTACGACTCCTAGTGATCCTTCAAGGATTGCTGCGACTGCAAGTCTGTAAAGGAGCAGGCACCCTCGTCTTTCTCTGCGGAGCAGCGAGTGGGTTTGAACCACCAATCTTGCGGTTAACAAGCCACAGTGCTTTCAGGGTTCCTTAACACGCCTCTAGCAAGGTGGACTCACACCCGAAGCCTTCCGCGCGGCAGTTTAGCTCCCTCAGGGATTTCCCCTGCTACTTGTCTCTCAGTGTGCCGTACGGAGGTGCCTTAGATCCTGCTGCGGTGCTGGCAGCTTTGTCACTGGTATTTCAAATGCCAGCAGGGTCACCCAGAGTGAGCAGGTTTCAGCGTAGCCTCTGGATGGACTAAGAGCAGACTGCAAAGAAGGTATGGCTGTCCACTTCAGATTAATTAGGGACTGAAACCCTTAGGGATAGCATCAAACCACTGTCAGATACTGAAAACTGTACGAATAGCAGCAGATCATGGCAAAATGCCATGCCGGAAAAGGAGTCCTTCGGCTCAGAAGGCACTTAACATGAATGAGGAAGAGCTGCCTTCGCAACGTAGAATCAACCACAGGGATGTAGATGGAGTAAACACTACAAGAGTAAATACTTGCAGGTGGGGAAAGCTCAATTAATAATTGGAACATAGAATGTACTATGTACGACTTTAGAAAAATTGGAAGCTTTAAACAGTGAAATGAAGATCTAAGATTGCACCCTTTGGTTTAGAATACAACTCAATGTAAAGAACAGCAAAATCCTCAGCAAACGCATGGTTAAATTATGTGAATCCCATCATCCATATCTTCTTGGTCCTGGATGATCATATCGTTACATGCAAACTACCGAATCACATCACTGAAAACATCCAAAGCACTGAGAATCATGGCCTGTGCAACTTGGTGTATTTTTGGGTGGGGAGGGGGAAGGTAAGGTTTAATTGAGGACTTGGGCATGTCTCACTCTACCTTAACACATTCCAAAATCACATGCCAACTCTTACATTACACATGTGCTTTACCCGGAACCTGTACACTCATCCTGACATGAAAGTCTCTTTGTTCACCTCATGTCTAGTTGCTTAACCAGTGTCCATTCAGCTGATAACAGGTCTTCTTTATACTGGTTGAGCAGATTGATATACAAATGAACTGTTAAGTTCAGGCATTGAGCAAAAGGCTAAAATAAGAGAGAAGGGAACTCAGGCACATTATAGCTCTTTCAATTCACTGTTGCATGTGCCCCACATGTCACTAAGTCATAAAATCTGCCATGCTGTCTTATTTATGGGAGCTTTGCTGTAGGTGGATGCAAACAAGAAGACAAGAAGACTGACGAGTTCAGCTGCTGTCCCGTGCTTGTGCTAAGGGAAATAAAGATGGAGTTAGAGCGCGTTCTGAATTGTTTTCTAAGACTATAATTTCTGCATCTATATATCATTTTGCTAAATCTATGTCCTATCCACAACCCTCCACTCCATCTAGCATAAAAAACCTGAAAGAGTTGCAAACTACTATGTATATTTCACAGCTGACTCCTCTTCACCGATGGTGATATTTTGTTTGTTTTATCTAAAACGCCAAAAAAAGAGAAAAGAATGGGCAGAACCTCTAACACGTTACTGTTGCTCAGAGGTTAAAGAGCACATACCTTTCAATGATGTACTCCATTTCCCATATTCACTGGATCAGAGCAATATCTGTCTCCTGGACATCTGTGAAAGAGCACTCCCTTAGGGGAAAAATGTCATAAATATCTGATCACTCTAAACTCCATCTTTGATGTTAAAACTTCACAGGGAACTGCTTTTGGTGTGGAGGTTTCAGAAAATTCGTAGTTAAGGTTTTTTGGATTGTTCATTTGAGTTATCACTTTATCACTTTCGGAGCTTCGCATTACTGAAGCTTTTTCTTTTGGTATTAATTCTGCTAGACATTCTTATTAATACAGCAGAGATGAAGGAAAACAATAACAAAAAGAATACAGGATTTTCTTAATGTGGATCACATTTTTTTGTATGTGTGTGCCTGGTAGCACTTTCAGGTAAGCATCAGACTGCTAACCACAAAGTTGTGGTTCAAACCCATCAGTTGCTCCCAGGGAGAAAGATGAGGCTGCCTGCTCCCAAAAGATTCACAACCTTGTAAACCCAATACATAGACATAGGGCTGCTAACTACAAAATCAGCAGTTTGAACCCATCAGCTGGTCCATGGGAGAGAGAGAAAGCTTTCTACTCCAGTAAAGTTTTACAGGCTTTGAAACCCAGAGGGGCAGCTCTGCTCTGTGCTACACTAGAGTGTCCTACACCCTGTCCGACACTTCGAGTTGACTCGAAGGCAGTGATTTTGCTTTGGATGAGTCAGAATCAACTGTGTTACAGTGCTTGGGCTATTAAAAAGAAACCCCAGTGGTATTCCTGCAAAGGCTTACCATCTGGGAAACCCTATATTGATTTGATATGGGTTGAAATAAATTGATGGGAGGGACTTTGGGCTATTGAGGAAGAGGGATTCTGATATAACACAAACCACTAACATCCGTGACTGCTAACCAAAAACTTGAGGTTGGAGTCCATCCAGAGGCAACTCAGGAGACAAGTGTATTGATTTAGAATAACACAATCTTTGAAAATCCTGTGCAGAATAGTTCTGCTCTGACCCATGCAGAGTCCAAACAGACATGAGGTCAGCCGGTTCATTCAAGTAAAAAAGGAGGCATGGTGTCTCAACATGACCACTGCATTTGGGCGGTGGCATTGGCACCCTTGGGTATTGAAAGGTGTTGGGCACCTGCCTGGGTTTATGGTGATATGGTTTTAGGAATGTGCATTCTGCACTGTACCTGAACGTGCCTAACCTGTTGGTTACGGGACTGTCCAAACAAAGGCACTCTTACAGGATAGCCAAGTGAGACAGAGTATATAGTACATTGAAAATAACATTTCAATTACCCAGTTCCTCAACAAAGAAGTGATGATGTCTCGCTATTCTAGAAGTTGCTTGGCCTTGCACTGAATCCCCTTTGTTTAACTTTAAAAGTTACTCAATGGGTTGTTAACCACAAGGTCAGCAGTTCAGAATCAGCAGCCTCTTGTTTCTCTGGAAGAAAGCTCTGCTGTTAAGAGTTACATTCACGGCGTGGGACATTCACAGAGGCAACTCTAGCCTGTCCTAAGGATGGAGATGAGTCAGAATTGACTCAATGTCAGTGAATTTAGTTTGGGTTTTCTTAACTTTACTTATGTATGAATCTGTAATACATGCTATCTATTGAATGTCTGACTTAATTTTAAGGGCAAATTATGCACAACAGGTGTTTATTGATGATAACTCTTCTTCTCTAGCCAGTGTGTACTATTGTTAGGTTACATCGGGATGGCTGTGACTCATAATGACCCGATGCACAATAGCATGACACTGCCCCGTCCTATGCTATCGTCGCTATGTATGTTGTTTGAACCCTTTACTGCAGACCCTATGTCAGTCCATCTCATTGCGGGTCTTCCTCTGTTGGGCTGATGCCTCTACTTCATTAAGCATGATGCCATTGTCCAGGACCAATCTCTTGTGATAACATAGCCAAGCACATGAGATGAAGTCTCATATATTCAGCTTAGATTCTGAGAACCATTCCAACTGTACACCTCCAAGATAAAATTAATTTTTATCTTCTGCTAGTCCATTGTACTTTAAATATTTTTCACCAACTCCATAATCCAAATGCATTCATTTTTCTCTGCCATCCTCTTTGGTTGTCCAGCTGTCACATGCATATATGGGGAATGAGTATATTAGTGACACGTTTGCGTTTCGACATTTTAAAATAGATGTTGTGCATCCTGCTTATCAACACAGTTCTTCTTTGCTTGAGTGCTGCTCCCATGAGCATTGATGGTGGATCCAAGGACTATTAGCGCCTTAAAAACTTGAACTTTTCTGTATTTATCAGGATTAGCAAGTGGTCTGTTTGAGAAGGTTTGGTTTTCTTTACATTGCATTGCAAAGCATCTGGAAGGTTATCTTTTTAAAATATGCACCAGTTTCCAGTCCTTTTCCTGCCAGCAACCACGACTATGTCTGCAGTGCCCTGCAAGCTGACAGTGAGCCACTCTCCAAGCCTGATGCTTCATTCTTTCTCATATAATCCAGCTTCTCGGATGACTTGCTCAGCACACTGGATGAGTAAGGATAGTGAAATGAGACACCCCGGACGCACACCTTTGCTGATTTTAAACTATGCGCTATGCCAACGTTATATGTAAGTGATTGCATTGGGGGATAGTTACTGCTTCCCATGCACAATTCATTGCTCTAAAGTTCCCATCCCTCACAATGTTGCGCATGGTTTGTTACAAAGTCATACTGTTCAGTGCCTTTGATGCTTTGCATAATTAATAAAACACAAGTCAACATATTTCAGGTAGTCTTTGCTTTTAGCCCAGGTCTGTCTGATCATCAAGGATAGCCCTCCTTTCAGGTCCTGTTCTGAATCTTGCTTGAAATTCTGGAAGCTCCCTGTCAAAGTAATGCTCCGATTCCATTTTAATTTTCTGCAGCAAAATTACCCTTGTTTGTGATATTAAGAATATTGTTTGAAATTTTCCACATTCTAATAAGTCACGTCACTTTTCTCCCATAGATCTTGTGGTTAACAGTCCCGTGCAGCAGCTGATCTGCCTCCCCAGGGCTCTATTGGCCCCATAAGATACTTCAATGTTGCAACTTAAGGCTTGAAGCTTCCTTTTATTTCCTACAGCTTGAGATGCACCAAGTGCATTGGTGATGTTGGGTTTCTAGCTCCAGGTCCTTGCATGCTCCTTATGCTATTTTTCTTCTCCAGCGGTCCTTTTAAATTTTCTTTTAGAGTTCTTTTAATTAATCATTTCTTCCATGCTCTTTGACCTTTCTGCATGCAGGAGCAAGTTCAGAGTCTTTTCTGAAAATCATTTTGGTGTTTTATTTCTAATTTGGTTAATGTGTGTGTTTATATGAATTTACACACATTCACATACATTTATTCAAATAAGGTTCTTTGTGTTCTGTATAAGAGATTCACCTGGGAGTCTTTGTATTATATATGATGGAGCTTTGAAAAGTGCCAGAAATTATTGTAAGACCTTTCAATTCCATTTCCACAAACTTTTTGAAGGCCCCTGCTCTATTTAATCAAGCAATTATATGTGTTTTTATATATAATTGTATTATTAATCTTTCTTCGTGGCTTAGAGATTTTATGAAGTGAAAGCTTTCAGAGATGTAAGAGGGTAAGTCAAAGAGCAGCACCACTAGTGTCTCAGTCATACATGACGGTTCAATGCCAGCAAACACGTTGGAATGCGACTCTGCAATCTGTGGCTGGCTACAGAGGAGCTCTCAGGAGAGCCCTGGGTTAAGCTCATTAGGTTCCTTACTAAAAAGGTTAAAGGACCAAGGCTTCTGAGGAGGCTAGTTGGGCCAGTCAGATTCAAGGCAGAGGGGTTAGCTCAAAAGGATATGGTGACAGGGCTTATTATTATTATTAGTTGTGATCATTTCAGAGCAGTAATCTTGCTATATTTTATTGAAGCACACACGATGATCACAGAGACTTACTATAAAGTGCTCAGAAAATTGAAATGAGCCCTGGTGAGAAAAGGCCAGGAAAGTTATGTTGAGGGTTGTTTTTCCCATCCAGACAATGCACACGCTTATTCTCTGAGGGAAACAAGGACAGTTCTGGGAGAATCTCCTTGGGAAACCTTACCACAGCCTCCCCACAGCTCTGCTCTAACCTCTTGTTCCCCAAACTCAATGAACATTTAAAAGGAGAATGATTTGCGACCCACAAAGATGCCCAAACTGCCATTGATACATGCTGTGATTTGTATAAACTGCCATTGGTACATGGTGTGAAGTGCAGAATTCTTCAGGGACAGGCTGGAGAAACGGCAACATCCCCTTAAAAACCTAGATGGAAGAAGTGTAGAGACAAGAGCTTCCCATTTTTATATTTTTGTTTAGTAAAAGTGATTATGATTCATTGCAATATTTTTACTGGCCCTCCTATAATATCTATCATTCTAAATAATGTATTTTAATCTCTCCTCACTGGTTCCTCTAAATCTTTCATAACGAAAGATGAAAGAAGCTAGACATTTTGCGGTTAATCGTATAATGACATTTCTATGATACTGTTTCTCACGCCGCTCACCTTCCCTGCTCCAACCTCAGTGGTCAGTTTTCCTCTTGTTCATTTTGCTGGTCATCTCATCTCCGGGTGAGACTGGCTGGAACTGGTACTTTCAGCCTGCTCTAACTTTCATCAACCCTTATAAATGTGTACAGAGAAAAAGACTAACTTTGCAGCACAGTGACATTGGGAAAAACGGTATTTCTAGAATATATGCGTATCTTACACATTGGGCTCTGATTCTTGAGGTTGGCGGTTCAAAGCCAGCAGCAGCTCGGTGGGTGAAATCCTGGGGTTCTACTCTCATAAACAGTTACGGTCTCAGAAGCCTACAGGGTTTACTAAGGGTTCGCATTGACTCCCCAGCAGTGAGTTGTTTGGTTTGGTTTTTCCCTCTAGCCTTTTCTTTTTCATCATCCACGTTTCACTTCAGCACTTGCAACTCTGTAGAGACCTTTTTTTTTTCTTTTGTGAGCATATTGCTACTAGGGTCACTGACCTATGTGTAGAAAAGATACTAGCGTTGACTCACTTCTTAGCTCCTGAAATTATGTGTTTACTCTTACTGTCTGGAATGATATTTCTATCAGGTAAACTTTACATGAATAGTCTTATGAGAATTTGTGTTATTGAATTAACCCCATAATTATTCTGAAGTATTTCAATACTTTTGATACTTGTAAGTACTTTGTTATCCTCCCAGTCACAAGCCACAGAGTATTGTTGCTACTGAAAATTGTTTTTCAAAATTAAGTTAAATTCTTTGTTTTGCTAGTTAAGATTTACAATGAGAGGAAAAAAATCTCAAAATATTTTCTTGACAGTTATACTTAGTTTTAGCCTCATTTTTATGGTATGTGGGTCCCTGCAAAGTTTCAGAAATTTGAGCATTCCCATATTTTTGTAAACAGCCAGACAGTAATTGTTCAGGCAGAATTGTTTAATGCTTTCTGTCTCCCAGAGCACCTGAGGAATTTTCTGGGTTCAGTGCATTTCTAAGTTCTCTGCATATATTACATATAGCAATGTTACTCTTAAAAGGCACTCTGCCTTCTGCACCAGGAGCAGTGGAAGGAGGTAATATATTTCATCACAATGTAAGAAAGTCATTTTTCTTTCAATTCTTTCTGCTCAGACATTTTAAAGGTGACATTGCTCCTGCTGATGAGCTCCCCTTCCTCCAGTTTATAACTTGATTGATTAATTGTTAGTCTTTTATCACTAGCAAGCTTTTACCTGATAAAAGTACATTACCATGTGTAGATAAATCCCAACTAACCCTGTGGCAGGACTACTCCATTCCGACTCAGAGAAGCCCCTGCCTTACAGAGGAGCCCTTAGGCTTCCTTCTCTCTTACTTTCAGGAAAGCAAGACTTACTCGATGGTTTGGTTTGAACCGTCAATCTTTTGGTTAGAATGAGCAGTTCAAAGAAATTTCTTTCTACCACCCAGGACCCTGTACAAGAAAAAGACCATTTATTAATAATAATATGAGTTATTGTTTTCTGCTCACAAGCTACTACTTTAGAAAATTTACACTTTAATTTGTAATTTCCCCCAAAGTTCTGAAAGATTGATGTTAACTTGATTTTACAAATTAGAAAGTGTAACCAGTGATGTTAAATCAATTGCTTGATAAAGATTGCTGAAATCATATTAGTATGAGGCGTATGTTGCTTTTGTTGTTGATGTGGGCCATCGAGTCAGTTGTGACCCACAGCGACCTTATGCACAACAGAAGGAGACATTGCCCGGTCCTGTGCATCCTCACAATGGTTCCTCTGCCTGAGCCCACTGTATCACTCCATCTCATTGAGGACCTTCTTCAGATACGGTTGGGTGGTTAAGAGCCCCAGTGGCATAGTGGTTATGAGTTGGACTCCTAACTGAATGGTCAGCAGTTCAAAACCACCAGCAACCCCACGACAGAAAAACAGGCCTCCTCCCCTGTGAAGAGTTACATCCTGGGAAACTCACAGGGGCAACCTGAGGTCCCCCAGAGCCCTCGTCGACTCAATGGCAGTAAATTGAGCTATTTGGGTGGAAATCGCCATTCCATCATGGCAGGAATGAAGATGTGCTGGGCATTGATCCTAAACCTTGTAATACAAATAGAGCCTGGTCCTTCAGCCTGCCTTAGCTCTGTCGTTCTTCCTCTCCCTGTATTTCTCTCAGCTTATCTCAGTGTCGCTGATCCTTACACTCGTTGTAAGATTCTAAGTTTTAAAAATTTAACTATACATAATTATATTGAATAACCTGTTGTCAGATTGGTGAGAATATGTTTTCTCTTTTTTAGACAATTGGCCAGAAAATAAGGAAAGAGAGCATAGAGATGGAAAGATGTTGGAAACAATGGAGCAACTGAGTAGAGGGTAAAGAGGACAGTGGGACCCGATGGGTTTAGGGATTCCTCTGGGTTTATCTTTTGACTCTCTGAGTCTTGGGTAGCCTGCTATGAAATTCATACATTTTTTCACATGAGGCTATTCGGATGCAGGGAAACTATGACTAAAGAAGGCAATTCTAGTTGAAAGTGAGGACAAGTTTTTGAACTCATAGGAACACAGGACTATTTTGTGAATTTGGAAGACCTCGGGGTCATCATGGGATCAACCAGGTGGCAGCAGCAGTGGTGTGGAGGTGTCTCTTAACTTGGAAGCTAATTCCCTATCATGAGCAAAGCAGTGAAATAAGTCACAATTTGACAACAAATAGAACATTGTAAAGAATTGAGGGTTTCTTATGCTTCAGATAGTAAAATGACTTGGCCATGAATTAACTAATTTAAATCAGCTTTCCTAATAACCCAAAAGGAGCCCTGGTGGCACAGTGAGTTAAGCATCACTGTTAATTAAAATGTCAAATGTCAATGTTCAAATGTACCAGCCGCTCACAAGAGAGAGAGGAGGTTAACTGCTTCTGAAAAGATGTAATGCCTCTGAAACTCTCGGGCGCAGCTCTTCTCTGTTCTAAGTGGTCACTGAGAATTGGAATCAACTCTCAGGCAGTGCTTATAAAGGTGATTCAGGGGGATGGGAAAGAAAAAAAACAAACTATTGTCAAAAGTAAGGAAATGACAACAAATGCCGATTTTACTAATTAACTGAAGGGTGTTTAGATTGCATTAGTTTCATATCTTGTATTTTAATATATACACACATATATGGTTTCACGGCATTTGTAGGACCACACAATCTCACATGCACTAGGCCAGCTGTGCAGAGTGCCAGTAGCCAAACTTGGCAGAGATGAAAGCACTGATCTGACCTGTAGGTTGTTCTCATCCTCCCTGCAAGTGACATGTCCTGCCCATGCTAGAATTGCACCTGTGTGGTGACAGAGCTCCCCTCTGTCTGCAATTCAGGACCCTGCACAGGCTATGCTCCATCATAATCAAAGCATGCCAGTGATATCGGCCTAAGTTTTAATCCTGACAATTACTCTTTTGCATTTAAATCCGTACTTCCATGGAAAAGGAAGCTGGCTGGTCCCATCAGTCTGACAGTGGGTAATGTGATAAACCGAGTCCTACTGTCAAGTCCACCGAGGTTATAAAGAGCGATTGCCAACAGAACATTTGCACACCTGTAGGGAAGGCGTGTCACACTGGGGAAAAGCCTAGAGCGCTATGGGTAAGGAAACCATTGTCCAAAACCACAGGGAAATAGCAACATTATACCTCTTAGCTTCTTCACTGGCCCTTCATATAATTTATGTTCAGGAAGCTGTTGATATCATGATGATTTAAAATTATTTCTCAGCATCTGCTGGGGATAAAATTATGAGACAACTGCATAGTAAACAAAGTGAGGATAAGGGAGGCAGCCAAAGGGTACTGGATGTCCATAGAAAACAAAACACTATTGCTAACGTGATCACTGTCTTATCAAGATGTTGAAGGTAAACAAGCGGCCACCTAGCTCAGAAGCAACAAAGCCCACATGGAAGAAGCCCAACAGCTGGTGTGAGCATGAGGTGTTGAAGGGATGAGGTATCAGATATCAAAGAACAAAACATCTTACCATAGTGAATGAGGGGTGGGGAGTACAGAGTGGAGACCCAGAGCCCATTTGTAGGCCACTGGACATCCCATTACAGAAGGGTCTCGGGGAGGAGACTAGCCAGTCAGGGTGCGATGTAGAAACCATGATAAATACAACTTTTCACTAGTTCCTAAATGCTTCCTCCCCACCCCACACTATCATGATCCCAATTCTACCTTGCAAGTCTGACTAGACCAGAGGATGTACATGGGTACAGACAGAGAGGAACTGGAAACACAGGGAATCCAGGACGGATGATCCCTTCAGGATCAGTGGTGTGAGTGGCGATACCAGGAAGGTAAAGGAAGGGTGGGTTGGAAAGGGGGAACCGATGACAAGGATCTACATGTGGCCTCCTCTCTGGGGCTTGGACAACAGAAAAGTGGGTGAAGGGAGACGTTAGACAGGGCAAGATATGACAAAATAATAATTTATAAATTATCAAGGGTTCATGAGTGGAGGGAAAAGGGAGGGAGGAGGGAAATGAGGAGCTAATGCCAGGGGCTTAAGTGGAGAGCAAATATTTTGAGAATGATGATGGCAATGAATGTACAAATGTGCTTTACACAATTGATGTATGTATGGATTGTGATAAGAGTTGTATGAGCCCCTAATAAGACAATAAAAGAAAAGATGTTGATATTTCAAGGATAGAATGAGTTCGATAGGCTCAACATATCTATCTTAGAGAAGGGTCATGAGCTTTATCTTAGAGGATGAATATTATTATTAAATCATTCAAAATAAGAGAGAGCATTTAAGAGGAGAGATGTCCTGTGGACCAAAGCACAAAGGTAGGGATGGCTAAGAGGAGAAAGCAGACAATCCAATAGGATGGTCCAACTGAAAGTACACTGGGAGATACATCATAGAAGATGAAGGTAAGATGGTACAAGAAAGGTCATTGATGTAGATGTCTTTCTAACCCACTAAAGATAGTGTGTTTACATTGATGAGCTTTAAAGGTCTTAACACCAAACCAAGTTCACTGTCATCAAGTTGTGTGCCAGTTCCTAACAGCCCTCTAGCTATAGTTGCTGAGACTGTAAATCTTTATAAGACCATACAGCCTCATCTTTCCCCCTCAGTGCAGCTTTTGAATTTGAACCACTGACCTTACAATTATTAAGCCAATGTCTAGCTCACAGGGGCAACGGAGTTTTAAAGGTATTCGCTCACTCATTCACTGTTATGGCCTCAATTCTTGCTCATAGCAATCTCAGAGGACAGCATAAATTGCATTGGATTTCTGAAGCTGTGATTTTTTAAAAATCTTTTTATTGGGGGCTCATACAACTCTTATCACAATCCATACATACATCAATTGTGTAAAGCACACTTATACATTCATTTCCCTCATCATTCTCAAAACATTTCTTTATGCCCCTATGCCTCTAGCATGAGTTCCTCATTTTCCCCCTCTCCCCACTCGCCCCTCCCTCACAAACCCTTGATAATTTATAAATTATTATTTTGTCATATCTTAGTGTCCGACATCTCCCTGCACCCACTTTTCTGTTGTCCATCCCACAGCATGGATGTTATATGTAGATCCTTATAATCAGTTCCCCCTCTCTACCCCACCCTCCCTCCAGCCTCTCAGTATCGTCACTCTCACCAATGGTCCTGAAGGGATCATCCGTCCTGGATTCCCTATGTTTCCAATTCATATCTGTATCAGTGCACATCCTCTGGTCTAACCAGATTTGTAAGGTAGAATTGGGATCATGATAGTGGGGGAGAGGAAGCATTTAAGAACTAGAAGAAAGTTGTATATTTCCTCATTGCTACCCTGCACCCTTACTGGCTCATCTCCTCCCCACGACCCTTCTGTAAGGGGATGTCCAGTTGCCTAAAGAGGGGGCTTTGGGTCCCCGCTCCACACTCCCTCTCATTCACAATGATATGATTTTTGTTCTGATGGTATGTGATACCTGATCCCTTCGACACCTTGTGATCATGAGGTTGTGAGTTTTTATGAGAGCAGAAAATGTCCTCCTTCTTCCTCAAAAGAGCTAGTGCATTTGACTCTGCTTCGTAGTTAGCAGCCAAGGTCCTGATGCGATTCACAGTGGTCCTATCTAGGGTTTATTAGGGTTTATACATCCTGACGGAGGAGAAGAGAGCCTCATAATCTTTCCTGTGAAGATGATAGAAGGGACCAGGGGACCATATGGTATTGCATATCACAGAAAAAATGAGACATCAATAGAAAAAACAAAGGAAGAAGAGGCATTTGGTAAGATCAGAGCAAAGAATATGTAGGAAAGCAGCCTGACTTGGGATGTTAGCATTTTTCAAGAGCAACTCCTGAAAGTTCCCGTTTGCCCAGAGAAGCTGTTTTAGTGTCTGGCATGTAATGGCCTGAAGGAAGTCCCCGCCAAATTGTGGAATAGGGGAGAAGTGACAGGTGAATGATGCTATGGTCAGGTAAGATAATGCATTCCAGCAAAACAGATAAAAACTATCATTTCAGTGTGGTGACACTCTCATAAAACTGTCATTCTGCTATATGAATCTGTCATTTCAATATGCAAGGGGTTAATTGTACCAAGCCATTGTTGCCACCTCAGCAATGGAGGTGGGATTCTCTCCGTCCACTTCCTGAAGGCGCTCCCCCAGTGTGGCCTGGAGGACGCAGTGACTTCATGGAGGTACCCCGTGACTTGAAACTGCTTTCAGAGCTACTGTTGTAGAGATCTCTCATATACATAGTTTGATTACACATGGACATATGAGAAAACCATGATGACTAGATCCTTTAGTTCACTTCTAGTAAAACATCGATGATCTAATAAAGACTTTTGAAAAGGACTAACGCCCTTGCTAGACTAAAATAAACAAATCATAGACCTTGTCCTTGAGGAAATTACTGCTTAGGGGGCAAAGCTGTTTGGGTTATTAAATTACAGTAAAATGTTAGGCAACATACAACAGAAGTATGAAGAGAACAGAGGAAGCACAAAGGATGGGATGATTGTTTCTGTCTGAAGAGTTAGGGGAAGCTTACCAGATAAAGACATATTAGAGTTAGCCAAAGAAATCCTTGAAATCATCAAGATAAAAAATGACATATCTTATACCTGTAAGTTGTTCCAGGTCATAGAAAATGGCATCTGCAAAACCGTGCTGTCCTGAGCAACCTTGGCAGGTTCACTCCGCAGGGAATTCAGTATCATTTGACTGTAGACTACGGCTTAGGAGGAGACTTGCTCAAGAGGAATTGAGATTGAGATGGTGCTGTGGATTCAACTGTGCCCCGCCCCCAAAGATATAGTGAAGTTTTAAATCCTGATGCCTTTTCACATGACTTCCTTTGAAATAGGTCTTAGAAGGTGTAATCAGCTGACTTATCATGCAGTCTTTTTGGTGGGCCTGAATCCCATCTGAGATACCAGATGCAAATGGAAGGCGAAAGAACCTTGCCTGGACAGATTAGAAAGAGTTCTTCCCTAGAGCTTTCTCAGACAACTCTCTGAAGGGTGCTGTCATGTGCCATGGAGTCTGCTCCAACATCCAGCAGCTCTGTGCACATCCTCACATTGCCCGGTCGTCTCCCATCTTCCAAGGGTTTTATGTGTACGACCACTTTGCAATCACTGTGCAAACCCATCCTTCGAAGGGGCTTCGTCTTTTTCAGCTGATCCTCTGCTTTACCAAGCATCATGTCCTTCCCCAGCGATGACTCTCTGCTGATAACCTGTCCAGGGTCTATCAGAGGGAAACTCACCAATCTCACTTCGAAGGAGTAGCCTAGCTGTGATGCCTCCCAAACAGATTTGTTTGTTTGGGCAGTGCACGTTCCTTTCAATATTCTTAACCAACAATAAAATTCAAATGCATCAATTTTTCTCTAACCTTCTTTATTCATTCTCCAGCTTTCATATGTGTATACAGTGATTGGAAATATTATGACTTTGGTCAGGTGCACCTTAGTCCTCAAAGTAACACTCTCACTTTTCAACACTTAAATTGGTCTTGTTCAGCAGTTTTGACCGATGCAATGTGCTGTTTGATCTCTTGACTGCTGCTTCTTTGAGCATTCATTGTGGATCCAAGCGAGATAAAATCCTTGTCAACTTCAACCTTTTCTTGATTTATCACGATGTTGTCTATTGGTCCAGTTGTGAAGATTTTAGTTTTCTTTATGTTGAGGTGTAATCCATACTGAATATTATTTGATCATCAGTATTTTTTTCAAGTAGCCTTAGCTGTCAACTAGCAGGGTTTATCATCTGAGTATCATGATCCATGGTGACTGTGTCTTCCATCCTGATGCTCCATTTTTTTTTCATGTAGCTTTCCAGGTTCACATAGCCTCCATCACTCATACCCTGAAGTAAAGCACCAAACTCAATTCCTGCAGGAGAACACATTCCTGCTGTTTAAAGCCAGGAGGCACGTGAAAGGGGGACTATAAAGAAGAAAACTCAAGAAGAAACGATGCCTTGGAACTGTGATATTGACAAAAAGTATTGATTGTATCATGGGATGTCAGAAAAAGTGAACATTTTCCTGGAAGAAATACACTCAGAATGTTCCTCCGAAGAAAGAACGGTGAGACTTCCTCCCGCATACTTTGGACCAATCCTCTGAGAAGATATCGTGCTTGGTTAAGTAGAGAGTTAAAGAAAGAAAGCAAAGGAAGTCCCTTGAGAAGGTGGATTGACTCCGTGGCTGCAGCAATGGACTGAAACATAGCCGATATGAAGATGGCACAGGCCTGGCGACTTGTTTTCTGTTCTCCACGACTCACTGTGAGTCGGCGCCCACTCACCTGCAGCGGAGAGGAACGTCAGCAGTTTGCAGCACTTCACTATTGCAACAGTAAGAGGCCCGTCCGAAAAATGAATCATGCCGACTACGGTAAATGATGTGGGAACAAGCATCTTCCAATCTCTGGGGCTTAAAATAAGCGTTTATGTCTCATGCCCAGTGCCTGGCTCTCATGAGCAGATAGAAGGTCTCATTGTCTAGGATCCAGACTAGCAGATTTTCCACCATTTAAATGTTGTTAAACATCAGGAGTAAACAAAATAAAACAAAACAAAGAAAGCCACTGCCTTCAAGTCTATTGCAACTCTAACGATTCAGAGAGTAAATAGCTCATATTCTCTCTGTGGAGAGGCCATGGGGTTTGAACCGCTGTTGTTGGACTGCTAACTACTTGGGAAAGCTAAGCACTGAATGAGGAAGAACAAAGAAAAATGGGTCTCTAGTCTTTGAGCATGCTATCACGGGAGACTGTGCCTAGAGAAGAACATGATGCTGGGTAGAGGGTCAATGGGGAGGAGAAAGATGCTCAAGGGGATGAATTGACTCACTGGCAGCAACAATGGACTCCAGACTATCTGTGATGCTTCGGATGATGCAGGACTGGCTCATGGGTACAGAGGGTCATTGTGGGCTGGAACTGACTTGAAGGCTGATCTTCATGACGGAAGAAAGTAATAGATATTCTCTCTTATTTCTTATCAAAATACTGTTGGTTTGAATTAAAACTGTTTTCTTGCTTAGGAAAAACATGAAATCAATAAAGAAGTAAGGGGGTAGGCTACATCCTTGTGACATTAATATAGTCCTTTAAATTGGTTTTTCCACTAGTTTTCATCAAAATAGCATCATTTAATAAAAGCAACTCAAAAGTCTCATGAATTATAGAAGAGCAAAAGAAAGTACACATTGTTAGGTACAAGATTCTTTATCTTGGTGTCCTGAAGCCCCTCAGGTGCCTTTATCTTTATTTTGTCTTTAGAATGTTGGTGGTTCCAACCCATCAGCTGCTGAACAGGAGGGACATGAGACTGTCTGCTCCCATGAAGACAAGCAGTCTCAGAAACCTCCATCCTGCAAATCTCTATGAATCAGAACTGACTCGACGACAATGGGATTGTATCCACAAGGGAGATAAAATGAAGTGTAATGATTTGATAATTTTGATAAGGTAGTTCAACCCATAAAGGTTCCACTATCATTTTATGAAAGTTTATATAAAAATAAATTCAGAGCTGCATCCTCCTGTCGTTTATGAGAGACTGAGTGTGAGCAACACCGGCTCCATAAATAACCGACTGATTCATCTGAAGGAAACAAGTTCAGCGAAGTAGTTGACTGCTTTATAATACAGATGGCATCTGTCATTTAAAGAACTTAAGCTATTTAAATGGAGTAGGGAAAATATCTGACAAATCTTTTTCAGACAAATGCAGCAAAGAGATCCGGGATCACATAGAAGGTATCAGAAGTTGTTTCTAGGCCTTCATGATTTTTCATTTTATTTGGGGCCTGAACAATTGTGTGTGTCTCTCCTTTCTCTCTCCCTTTCTTCTGGATTCCATCTGCTTATAAGTGTCATTGCTGGAGCTTGGAACGAAGCAGTTTTGATTAGCACTAAAAAAAAAGTCTAATGTTTGAAACCTCAAATGGAAAATTTCTGGTAAAAATAAACTTCAAGGTCTCAGAATACTCTTATCAGATCAACTGTATGGTCCCAGAGTAGGTTGCTTAAATCTTCTTGGCTGAGCTTGGGAGGGCAAAGCTTAATATCCACAGGCTTGCTCTCTTTGAATGTGATTATAATTCAGCACCGGCTTTGCATCCTGGATAAAGGTTCCCCTTGAACACAAAGTATGTTCCATGCGTGTGTAGTAGTGATCAAAACACTCAGAGGATTGTAGCACTTGCTGTTCTTAAACCTCCAAAATGGTGTTAAAAATGCTACATCCAATCAGCTAAGCTGTAAATTAAATTTTTGTAGATTGAAGACATAGTTTTATTTCCTATGCCAGAAACTCATTTCAACCCTAGCATTTCTGTTAGCACGTTGCATCTAGCGGCATAACTCAAGAGGTTTAATGAAAGTTTAAAAACAATCTGTTGCAGATTTTGTGCCTAATTTATTTTTAATTGCAAATTGTACAACACATTATTGCCTGTGAAAATAGAAATTTAATTTCCGTCCTCTTTTTCTTTCTTTCTTTCATAACTTTAATGCAAGCTCAGAAAGGAAGCAAGCTTTAGCATGCAGTTTGGGGTTTTATTTCTTTATTCCTAGATCTTTGATGTGTAGTCTTTGGAAAATATAGCTCACACCACTTAACTTTCTCCTTCAAAACACTTTCATGCTTTCAGGATGTGTTATTTGGAATTCCTCTAGGAAGTTTACATTTACACAATTATTGTAAGTGTTTCTCTTGCACCAGAGTTAAAGCGTTAACTCGACTCCATGTGAAAATCTTTCTCACTGCGTTTGACAGTTTAGCTGGGTACCGGGATTCGTAGTCATATTCTGCTTTGTTTCAGATTCTGAAGCTTTCCTGGCAACGGGGAAGAAACACATACCCAGGACAGTATAAGAATAGCTGAAGAGTTTGTCAAAATTAGATATTCTGTCTCCTATTTTCAAAACAGGGGGACAAGGTACTTTGCTCGTGTGAAATTGGCTTTTTAATGTGACCTTTATTTATTTATCTTTAATTGGTCTCCTATGGAATTTACTGAATAAATCATGAAACCAGAGCGCTCACTCTGGTCTTTTCCTTCATAAAGTTAAGTCACACTCTGCTGCATCTGGTAGGGCAACTTCGGATGGGAATCTGAAATGAATCTTCCTGTGAGTGCTATCGAGTGATTCTAGAAAACTGTCAAAACGCCGGAAAAGGAACCAAAGGTCTTCTGTGCTGGATTTGCATTCCCTTCAGAAATACCGGCACTTTACAGCATAAAGCGAGTTGTATTGTTGATTTTAAATGTCGTGACTTACTCTTCTGCCCCTGTCCTTAGAGAATGGCCATCAGCACACTCCCCGTGGCCTCCCCTCTCTCCTAGCTGGTGTCAGCCAAGCGAGCTGCTTTCAGCGCTAGTGACAAGTGTGTGGTTGCCTTTGCTGGAGTGGGGTGTGAATACATGTCGTGACCAGGTCTCCGTTCCTGCAAGACAGTTCTCTTCTCTTCCACTCCAAACAGCCCGGTGTCCGGGGATGGACAGATCAATAGGATGTCTTGCTTCGGGAGCAGGAGCATTAGACACTGTCTGCAAGGAACACCTGTTGTGAGTGTGCACCTGGCCCTCCGCAGAGGCCTTATAGCTGAAGTTCAGGTAGAATCGGGGCCTGGGGGAGAGAGAGATTTGAACTGCAGTGCTCTCAGCACTTGACCTGCATTGTATCTAAAATTTAAGCAAGTAAAATCTCAAAAAGATGATTTGGAAGTAGAGTTGGTCCTTGAAAAAATAGGAATTAGGATCACTAACCCCTAAGCAATAAGAAATCCACACAGAACTTTGGATTCCCCAAAGGTTTAATTACCGATAGCTGCTGAAGAGAAGTCTTAGCAATGACATATACGATTTACATATATGTTTCCGCTATGTGTATTATATGCTGCGCCCACATAAAGCTGCATCCTCAAAGTCAAACTAAATACTCACACCATTGAGGTGCTATGACTTTTGAGTTTCTAAGGCTGTGAATAGTTATGGAAGAGGATAACCCCATGTGGTTTGTGACTCTCCAGGGCTGACCTTGAGTTAGCCTCTGAACCTGACCCAACAGTGCCACCTGGGTTCCTTAAAAGATAAAAAGTGTTTTGCAAAAAGTGCAAGCATGATGTCCTTCTCCAGGGATAGGTCTCTCCCAAGTTCAACACCACGTTCAACGTCTGCGGACAAAATGTTGCTGTCCTTTCCCCTAAGGAACCTTCTGTCCGTGCTTCTTCCGAGATGGATTCATTTGTCCCTTTGACAGTACATGGTGCTTTCTGCATGCTTTGCCAACACCACCGTCCAAAAACATCGGTTCTCTCTCTGTCTTCTTTATTCCATGTTCAACTTGCACATGCGTACGATGCCATTGGAAATACCATAGCTTGGGTCAGGCACAAATTATTCCTTAAAGTAGCATCTTTGCTTTTCCATGCAATAGTTCTTCAGCGGGATTTATTGTCCTGAAATGCTGGGCAACTTCAGCTATGGTACATATCAAATAATTCACCTTTTCTTTTAATGTCATGATTTTCTCTGCTTTGGGGACCATGTCAAAGAACACCAGGTCACTTGGTCAGAGTCTCATGGTGTTATGCAAAGTCTACAATATGGCATTAAATATGAGGAAACAATTGTGAATACCCCAAGAGACCACTTCTTACTACAATTTTCTGGAACAATGAAATTCTTACACTAAGATGATTAGCTCCACGAGACATTTAAAACATTTGCATATATAAGTGGACCCACACAGTTCAAGCCCATGTTGTTAAAGGGTTTAGAGTACCATTGCTGTATAACTATATATGCACATATATGCACATATATGTATATATACAGAGAGAGAGAAAGAGGGAGAGAGAGAGAAGCCTTTATAGCTGAGAATTTTGGTAGTTTTATAATGTAAACCTATTATTAGGTTAAAACATTTGACTAGATCAAACAATTACTGAATATAAATACATTCTGGGACATTTTGATGTTTTTATTTTGAAATAGTGGAAAGTATTATTAGCCTATTAGATGATGTCTTTTCTCCCTTAATGTATCACACATCTTTAAAGAAAAAGATTATTCCCCCAAAACGATTTTTTAAAATATAGTAACTTATTTCCAGTCTTGTCACATTGATATGATCACAGCTGGAGATCCCCTTGCAGAGGGATCTTGGGGAGGAGATGAGTCTGTCAAAGTGCGATATAGCACCAATGAAAAATACAACTTTCCTCTAGTTCCTAAATGCTTCCTTCCCCCTCACACCCTCCCCTCCACTATCATGATCCAAATTCTACCTTGCAAGTCTTGCTAGACCAGAGGAGTACACTGGTGTAGATAGGATCTGGAGGCACAGTGAATTCAGGGTGGATGATCCCTTCAGGACCAGGGGTGTGAGGGGCGATACTGGGAGGGTAGAGGGAGAGTGGGTTGGAAAGAGGGAACTGATTACAAGGTTCTACATGTGACCTCCTCCCTGGGGGACGGACAACAGAAAAGTGGGTGAAGGGAGATGTCAGACAGGGAAAGATATGACAAAATAATAATTTATAAATTAGCAAGGGCTCATGAGAGAGGGGGTAGATGGGAGGGAGGGGGGAAATAAAAAGGACGTGATGCCAAGGGCTTAAGTGGAGAGCAAATGTTTTGAAAATGATGAGGGCAATGAATGTACAGATGTGCTTTACACAATTGATATATGTATGGATTGTGATAAGAGTTATATGAGCCCGTAATAAAATGTTTAAAAAGACATTAATTTAAAAAATCTTGTAATAAAATAAATAAATTTGAAATTTTAAAGTAGATCATTTATACACTGGACTATGTGAAAGACAGTGATCACCACCTCTTGTGTTTGTATATCAGCAATGGAAAAAAATGCACGCACAGATACCCATGCACACTTGTGCATTTTTAAGAGTTCTGATGAAATCATACCTCTCTAGAAATCAGATTGAAATATGGGAAAGCAATTTCAAAGACAGTTGGAATGGGTGTTATTGACAGGAATGAGGAACATATGAACATATAGCATTCGATGCATGAAATATTTGGAACTGGTTAATGTACATATTAAGCATGTAGAACCAGTACATACTCATGTATGTGTTTTTGTAGCAAGACTCGGTTACTGTTAATAGGGTATTCAAATATGTCATTATTGTAGATTTATGTCTGTGGATAAAGGTCAGATACCAGTCACAGAGTCAGACCCAATTTCCTTGTGTTAGGGGGCTGTGAATAAAGACAGTTAGTTATTTGATGAGAACTTTTGGAGGAAAATTTCAGTGATGGATGTTAAAAGAGATTGAGTCTGTATCAATCCCAACCTGTTTCTGACAGATGTATGTTAATTGTCTAAGTTAATTGCTAGTTGAGGTAAAATCATCTCTTCTCCTTACATAGCTCAGAGTAACCTTGAAACAGTCTCCAGTGTACAAGTGTACACACATGCAGACACTCATTTACACACACACACACACACACACACAAACACACTGATGTTCTAAGGCTTGATGGACAGGGCATGTGGTGACTGTAAGTTTTGAAATTTTGGCATTCTGCTGACAATGCAATAGCACTCTGCAGAATATGCAATCATGTCCTGACTCAGATTACAAGAGCGCGGCCACAGGTGTTGTCATTTTTAGGTGTCATCCAACTAATAGCGGCTCTGTGTACAAAAGAACAAAGTGCTTCCTGGTCCTGCGTCCTTCTCAAAATTGTTCTCGTGTTTGAGCCTGCTGCTGCACCCACTGCATTCCATCATCTTGTTGGCTTCTTCCTCTGTGTTGATGACTGCTACTTTACCAAGCATGATGCCCTTCTCCAACAAGCGACCTCTGCTGATCACAAGTCCAAAGGATGTGAGACAAAATCTCATGGGACAGAATCTTTATACCTATTCCTTCCTTGATCCCAGCTTTTACTTTTTCCATAAAACCAACTTCAATATGTTAATTAAATAAAGAAATCATAATTTGTCTGGGATATTTATGATGCATTTTTCCCTAGGCCAACTTACTCCATTTTTAAAAAAATTTGAAAAGCCTGTCTATTGTAAAAGAAAATAAAATCTTACAAGTGAAAAACAATTTGAGCAGAAGTGCATATTATGTATAATTTGTACATGGAAGGAATTACAGTAAGCTTTGTTTTCTTTATATTATTATAACTTTTTATAGTCACAGACTTCTTGCACTCCACCAGAAATAAAATTATACTCCAAGAAAACACCATTAGGGAAAATAAAGTCAAGGCATAAGCATCCTTTGAAACTCTTGGGAATAGTATATGCAAATAACAGACTGAAGAATTGTAAAGATGTTACTCCCGTGTCTCTTGCTAAAGGGACTGATGCAAAGTGAAAAATATGTGGGTTTGCCCAAACATGTCATGTGATTCAAGTTTATTCTCTAAGTAGTAACTGTTTTGTTATGTAAATTGGTGGATATGTTTTTGCCTGAAACCCTTGTGTCAAAATATTGCTTTATATAGTATATTTATTTAGCCTGGAGATTCTTGTTATTTTGTTTGTTTTCTGGGGGGTCGAAAAATGGTTACCATGGGGAAAAAATAAAAGGGAGCAGCTCTCTATGTGGAATCACTTTTCAAACACCATGATAACCACCCCCCAAAAGTCATTAAGTCACAACACTATGTGAGGTAAGTCTGTACTCTAAATCCCACATGTCTAATTTGTCTCCCAGCACAATCTTTGAAGCAATTAGAGATTTTCAGTCTCCTATTCCACAAATGGAAGCTCCTACGAAGGCACATTAGAACCAGAAGATACCTTAGAGACAGCCAGTCTAAACATCCTAATTTTACAGATGAGGAAACTGACAGAGAAACTAAATGACTTGGCCAAGGTCATAAACCTCAATGGGGCAAAGCCAGATCTCCTGACTTCCAGCCCAGTGGTCTTCCCATTTTCTTCCCTGCTATAACTGAATCGACTCTCGCACATGATGACATCATCACTGTAATCAGTAATTCCTGGACTCCAATAGGCAAGGACTGTAAGGAACAATCGTGCCAGTTTGGGTGCCGCTTGCCCCTGGAGTGGCTTTAACATAACATGCTTGAAGGCACAGTGGTTGTCAGTCCTGGAGCTTTTAAAAGAATGGTGCCCTGGCTGTGCAATGGCAATATATTTGCTGCCGTAAGATTGCTACTTCATATCCACCATCGGCTGTGTGGGAGAGAGATGTGGCAGTCAATAGATGTAAAAATTAAAGAACATAGACATCATCTAATGCATAAGAAGCAATTCTAGAAACAAGGACATGGTTTTAACTTGAGGTCAATGTTGGACTTTTTACTTCTCTCTTCTTCAGATATAGACCTTGAAATGTATGTATTTTGTTATTGTTCTTAGGTGCCTCAGGGTCAGTTTCAACTCATAGCCACCTGATATACAATAGAAGGATACACTGCTCAGTCCTGCACCATCCTCAATGGTTCTTATGGTCGGTCCCATCTCATCTAGTCTCTTCCTCCCTTTGCTGCCCATCAACCTTACAAAGCATGATGTCTTTTTCCAAGGACTGGTCTCAACTGGAAATATGTTTAAACAACTGGACAGAAAGTCTCACCATCTTCTAAGGAGTGTTCTGGCTGGACTTCTTCCAAATGAGATTGATTTGTTCTTTGGCCGTCCAGAGCACTTTCAGTATTCTTCATTAGCCACATAACTCAAATGTATTAATTCTCCTTCCATATTCCTTACTCAATGCCCAACTTCCGTATGTATATGAGGCAATTCAAATGCCATGGCCTGGGTCAGATGAACCATTTCCTCAAAGTAATATCCTTGCTTTTCAACTTTGTATTGAGGTCTTTTGCAGCGGATTTACCCAGTGCAGTACATCAATCGTTATCTCCACTGTCACGTTCATGAGCGTGATTGAAGATCCAGGCATGGAAACATCCCTGACAATTTCAATCTTTTCCCCATTTGCCATAAATGGCCCAGTTGTGGGTATTTGGTTTTCTTGATCTTTATCTGCAAGTGTTTTAAGCCCTTGCTTTTAGGGAGCAAGCTGTGTTTCTGCATATCACAGTTGTTAATAAACCTTTATATAACCCTGATGCCACATTATTCTTCATAAAATCCAGCTACTCTGATTATCTGCTCAGCACACTGAATGAATAAGCATGATGAGAGGATACAACCATGACAGGCAGCATGCTTGAGTTTAACCGTCGAGTATCCCTGGTGCTGTTAGCACAAACGCCTCTCGAAGCTTGCGCGGGTTGGGAAGGAGCACCGGAAGTGTTCCCGAATCCCTCTTCTTCTCGATGCTATCCACAGTTTGACAGGTCCACACAGTTGGCTGTCTTCGCCTAGTCAATAAAACACAAGTCAGTATCTTTTTGGTACTCTCTGCTTTCAGCTAATAGCCTTCTTACATAAGCAATGCTACCTATTGTTCCACATCCTTTTCTGAATCCAGCCTGACCCCAGGGAAATTAAATGACTTCACCAAGGTCATAAGGCTCAATGGGGCAAAGCCAGATCTTCTGACTTCCAGTCCAATGGTCTTCCCATTTTCTTCTCTGCTATAACTGAATCGACTCTCCTAAATTATGACATCATCATTGTAATCAGTAATTCCTGGAATCCAATAGACAAGGACTGTAAGGAACAATCATGACAGTTTGGGTGCCACTTGCCCCTGGTTATGACTTTAACGTAACCAAGGCCATATTTTCCAACTAGTTTTCCTTTCCTTTATTTCCAACTTTTGCATCAAAATCACCAATAATTATCAATACATCTTGATTTCATGTTTGATCAATTTCAGACTGAAGATGTTGCGGGGAGGGGAGGACTCTTTAATTTCTTCCTTACTAGCTTTACTGGTTGGTGCATAAATTTGAATAAGTACGGAATAATTTCCTTGTATGCAGATAGCTATTATCCTATCGCAGATAGTCCTGTACTTCAAGAAAGATCTTGAAATATCCTTTTTGATGATGAATGCAACAGAATTCCTCTTGAATCTGTCATTCCTAGCATACAAGCCATATATTCACCATAACCATGTGGAGTCCATTTCAGCTCACCAGCGTAGCATATCAGCATATATACACCCCATTTCCTTTTTGAAGACTTCTTTTTTTTTTTTCTTTTTCATGTGGGAGTCAGTCAGTTCAGCCAAACACCGATTCTGCTGGCTGTTATCTGGCAGTCACTCCACAGTTCCTCTTGCATATTATGTCCCCCTCACCAAACCAAGGCAGAGCAAGGTGAGGTCTACTGATATGCTTCTGAAGACTTCTAATGTTCTTAGATCCCTCCTTTGTACAACCCACGTGCCAATTACTCAGATGCACGTGCAGCTGTTTCTCCTGCTTTGAGCAGCATCTCTTCAACAAATGAAGGTCCTAAAGGCTGTACTGTAGAAGGCTTGACTTCATCCACATCATTACGGTCTACTCTAGTTTAAGAAGATAACTCTTCCAAGGCCCTCATCTTCTGGCATGATCTCTGACAATATTTTGCTGCTATTTATGTGGTTATCAGGATCTGAACATTTTCTTCTGCCATCCATAAGATTTTGTTTCAGTGACTTATTACTCTGAAGTAACACCCTAGTTCATCTTTGTACTCTATGCTTAGCCTGGAAGCTCTGCTGAAACCTGTTCACTTTGGATGACCTTGCTGGTATTTCATAGCTTCCAGCACCACAGCCACACACAAGCCACCTCAGTACCACAAGATGATGGACAGGTGGCCATGCATGAATAAGTAGATGAATCCACATGTATAAATATGCACCAGTTTCTCACTTATCATAATGGTTAGCTTGAAAAGAGCAGATTGTTATGTGAAAATTAGCATTGTGATAGAAAGGATGATGACCGTAACTGCTCACAACATAGATGTATATCATTATGTAACTGTCTGATGACATCATTACCTAATGGCTAAGTTATATCTTTCCTTACATAGCAAACCACTGAGACACGGCCCAGGCATGTTGACCTATAACATTAACCATCACAACTAGTATTACTCTCACCTCAAATATGTTGTTAATGTGCAAAATATTAGGAGAGTAGGATTTTGCTATCATTGTGAATATATAAGGCTACATAAAAATATAATTGATAAATGAAGAGCAGGTGTTATTGAAACTACAGAGCCAACCCTGGGCCTGCCATGGAGTTGAGTATATTCCTGGGTTCGTCCGGGTGGACTAGAAAAACAAATTCATAGGCACTCATATGTTTATAAGAAACAGCTTTATATACAGAGTCACTGAACCCAGAATTGGATGACAATCAACCATTTCAAGAAGAAGGATAGGATAAAGACCAGTGGTATTGAAAGAAAAATTCTAAGCTCCATTTGAGGGCTTAGTGGGAAACAAAGCTCCATGAACTGATGGATTTCTAACAATTGATGGAGTTTCAACAAACTGGTGTAGCACTAAAAGCATTCACTTGTCTAGGTCAAGAAATTTGGGAAACAACTACCTTACTAACTGGAAAATATCCATATTTTGCCCATTCCAAAGAAAGTGACCTAACAGAATGTGGAAATTATCTGACAATATCATTTATTTGGCAAGTACAATTTTGCTAAAGACAATTTAAAAGCTATTGCAACACCGCAATTGTAAGGAACTGCCAGAAATTTAAGCAGGATTCAGAAAAGGACTTGGAACAAAGGATACCATGGCTGTTACCAGGAGGGTCTTGGCTGCTAACAGAGGCTATTAGAAAGATGTTTAATTATTTTGTATGGACTATATAAATTTGGGTCATAACAGGCTATGGATAACTTTGGGAAGAATGTGAATTCCAGAAGACTTAATTGTGCGCATGCAGAACCTGTACACAGACCAGGAGTTGGTCATTTGAACAGAACCAGGGTATATTCCATGGTTTAAAATTAGGGTTGACTTCTTTCACCATACTAATTCAAGCTATACATTAAGCAAATAATCAGAGAAGCTGGATTCTATGAAGGAAAACATGATGTTAGGATTGGAGGAAGACCAATTGATCATCTGCAGTGTGAAGACAATACAACCTCACTTGCTGAAAGGTCAGCAGACTTGAAGCACTTACTAATGAAGATGAAAAACTACAACCCTCAATATGGATTAGAACTCAATGTAAAGGAAACAAATGTTTCCCCACCGGACCAACAGGAAACACAATAATAAATGGAAAAAAGATGAAGTTGTCCAGGATTTTGTTTTTATTTGGCTCCGCAGTCAATGCTCATGGAAATAGCAGTCAAGAAAGACAGTGAGTCGTTGCACTGAGTAATGTCTTGTTCACAATCTATTTAAAAACTTACAGATAAAAAGATGTCACCTTAGGACAAGGTATTTCTGACCCTAGTTGTGTTATTTTCAATTGCCTCCTATACAGGTGAATGCTGAAAAAATGAATAAGAAAGATCCGATGCATTGTTTATAGTGTTCGCTAAGAAGTGCTCTTGGGGAAACAAATAAATATATTTTGGAGAAAGGTCCAGACAAACTGGTCTTTAGAAGGGAGTCTGGTGAGACTCAAATTGTGACCTTTGGACATGTCGTCAGGAGAGACAGTCCCCCGAAAAGGGCATCATGCTTGGTGAACGTAGAGGGTGAGCTTGAAAGAGGAAGACGCTCCATTAGACAGAGCACAGTGGTTGCAGCAGGGAACATAACAGCAGTTGTGAGGATGGTGCAGGACCGGGCAACATTTCGTGCTTTTGTACATGGGTTACTTTGAGTTGGAGGCACCGGGAAGGCAGCTAACAGTAGCAGACTGCATCTCTAGCTAGGTGTGTTCTTGATTTGGATAAAGATATTATTCCCACGGACTCTGTGCTGGCACAGCAGGACCGTAGGAGTATCACTGCCTCTGTGAGTTCTCAAGACTAACTCTTTATGGGAGTAGAAAGCCTCATTTTTCTTCCAAGGTGCTGCTAGTGGTTTCAAACTGCTGACCCTATAGTTGGCAGACCATCTCCTATGTGCTATCTTTCCAATGTTCCTATTGATTACTACAGCAACTACAAATAGTAAGTCAGACTAAAGGCACAATGTGAAGTATAGGTATGGAAGGCAGTGTAAAAATATTTTCCAAATCATGGACATGAGGATGAAAAGATGAGCAGAAGACATAAGCAGACACTTCTCCAAAGAAGACATTCAGTCAGCCAACTGACACCTGAAGGGTCCTTCTTGATCCTCAGCCATATGATAGATGCAAAGCAAAATAACAAAGATATCACTTCACACCAGCATTAGTAGCAGAGTTTAGAAAAGGGATATCAACAAATGCTGGTAAGGATGTGGAGAGACTAGACCCCTCATATTCTGCTGTCACGGTGAAATGGTGCACCCAGTGTGGAAACTAGTACAGAAATTCCTCAAACTATTGGGAATAGAAGTACTATATGAATTGGCACCTTTATTCCTCTATTTTGTATATGTCTTTGAAAAATAAGAGGGTTGACACAAATGGATATATTCACATCCATGTTCACTGAAGCACTATTCACCATAGCAAGTTGATGGAGACAGCATAAATGTGAATCGGTGGAAGAAAAGAGAAATTGAAGGAATAAGAACTGGGTTCTTAAATGCTCTTAAACAATAATCTAAGGTGCAAATATTGTTCTCTTTATGTCTCTGGGAAATAAGAATGATGAAAATCAAGACCCAGAGGAGTACGTAGTTCAGAGGGTTTGTGGATCACACACATTTCAGGCTCCATGACGCTGACACCATAAGCTGGGTGGTGTCTGGCTACCACGGTCAGAAAGGGAAAGCATATTCCTGCTTCATCATATGTTCTAATTCTATAAACGCTGCTGGGACTCCTTCACGATGGGTGTTCCTGCTCGTATTTCACATACACACAACATAGTTTAGTTGCTACAAAATCACAAATGAGTGGTGGCCGCAAATGTGACAGCCGAGGAAGCCCTGTGGAGCAGAGCTCTTTTGCCAGGTAGGATCACTCTGAGTCAGCATGGACTCTTTGGCAACACACGGTGACAACGTCAGACAGAGTCTTTCAATTCTTTTAACCTCGGGGAACAAAGAATAGCATGATGAACTCAAATTTTGCCCCTCAAAAATGTTTCCTCTGAATCATAATATTGGCCAAGGAATTAATCGAGGTTTCTTCACGCAAGGCCATCGAGTGAATGCCAATTCATCGCGAGCCTGCAGGACAGGGCAGGACAGTCCATCCCTGTAGGTTCCCAAGGCTGTGACTTTTGCTGGGAGTAAAGATGGCATTTCTCCTCCGGAGCAGCTGGGGGTTTTGAATGGCTGACCTTGCAGACCGCAGCCCAACGTGGAACCGCTGCACCACCAGGGTTCCCAGAGGGTTTTTAGTGGAATACAAATTGACACCTGCTTAAGAGAGATATTCGCTGGGTGAGTGAGTGAAAGTACAACTTCTTGCAATTTCGAGACCATGTCTAAATTGCTGGTCTCTATATTAATGTGTGCCCCTTAAGTATAATATAAACATACATGTCGTAAGTGACTCAAAGAAAAACAAACATGATTTTTCCCCTTAACCAACTTAAATCCTACATAGGAAAATAGGAAGCCATCAAATGTATTCCAGAACGACTAACACAGAGCCATATGGTGGCACAGTATTTACGCGCTGGGCTACTAACCAGAAGGTTGTCAGTTCAAACCCACCTGCTATGCCATGTGAGAAAAATGTGGCCATTAATTCTGTAAAGAATTATAGTCTAGGACACATTGGGGAGTCATTTGACTCTGCCCTACATGTCACTATCAGGGGGCATTGACTCAACAGCAGTGAGATGTTTGGTGTATGTGACTGTACTCTGCCAGCTCTGATTTGAGCGATTGCGGAATGAAGATGGTCTATGAGACCGGCATAACTTGTAGTTCTCCTTCTAGCTGCTGAGCAGGGCAAGCTCCAGTTATGTCTTGTGGAAAGCCTGGTTCATTATGAGAACTTAAAGGGACAGTTTAGGTCAAAAACTTAGAAGGATGTTCCCAAATAGTTGATACTAAATGCACAGTAATTTCTGTATCAGCCTTTGCCTTCATCATTTGACAAAATGTAGCAATGGTATTTGTTCTGTCTACTTTAGAGAGATAATTTGATAATCAATGCTGTAACATTTATGAAAACTTTGGATGTTGCATAAATTTTTCATCAAATGTGAAGTCTTATTTGTAATGGATTTCTTGAATTCATTATACCAGGAGACTTGACCAGGGGATATAATTAGATATATATATTTTTAAACTTTAGATAATCACATACTTGAACGGATCATAAAGAACAAGCACTTGAATCTGGTTCCAGTCCCTTGTTGTGTCAAGGACAACATGTCCTCTTAGATACAGCCTGAGGGGGCACTGTATATTCATGACAGCACAGTGCAGATGTCAGGATGTGCTAGGATGGAGAAGCAAAGTGCTTAATAAGACAGTGATTGTCACATAGAGAGCTTGGATTTCAGAATCAGTCTACCGTCATTCAAGACATTGTGCAAAAACATACTTACCGATCGCGGTCACAGTACCTCTCTTCTCATTTCTAGAATTAATAATCATCTTGTTGCTTGCATTCTTCTGAACAGAACATAAATTCCAAGTATGTAGGGTTTACGATGTTTCGTGACATTTCACATGCTTATGATTTCTAAGTAAGTGAAGATATAATCATATCTCGTGTGCACTTATGAGAGGAAAAAGTAAGTGTAAATGAGCGATTAAAACAAAAATTAAAAACAAGAAAGCAAGGGGATGCGTACGCTGCCTATGTCTCAAAGCCATGGGGAGGAACTCGAATGAATGTCCTGGTCCGACTGTGAGCGGAGACTTGCGGTCATCAGCAAGACGATGTAGCTAAGAGGAAAGCAAAAGAAATACTCAGAGGACTAACAGGAGACAAGAAAAGATGTGTGGGATTTGGGAGGCTGATAATAGAATTTTAGTAGTAAGTCAAAGGGGGAAAAATGGGGACCTGGCAGTATGTAGACCATATAAATACATGTCAGAACTCACGTTTTTCTCTCTGATTATCTGTTCTGTCTAACTGCAGACACTACCTTCCATCAAAATACGTGACCTGAAGCAGCTATAGAACAGCTGAGTAGCTCTATTATTTTACCCCAACGAGACCAGGTCTAAGTATTCCTAGTGTCTGCTGCCACCTCCTCCACAAGCCTCTGCGAGAGCATGTGAGAACATCATCTACTTCTCAGGAACACTGCAACAGGCGACACAGCGCCATTTCTAGGAAGCATCTTTGTGCAGAATGTGCTGAATTGCTTCCATGCAAACATCACAGGGGTCTTCTGTATTTGTTTTCCACCTTCTGCAGGATATTTACATAAATGCTATGATTTTTTTTACATGTTGCTGTAAAAAATTAACATACTCTGCTTATGAAAATACCTACAGAGGCGATGGGGTCAGACAAATGTAGAAGATGAGGGTTATTTGACCTAGAGCACAGGGATCTCATTTCTTTTTTTTTTCAGTATATGAAATTAATGTAGAAAATCTATTGTGTAAGCAAATATAATGGGTGAATTCATATTACAATGAATGCTGCTTAGTGGATGGTGCTAATTCTGTGGTCGGGAGACCCAGGTAGGGGACGGTGGTAATTCCGTGGTCGGGAGACCCAGGTAGGGGACGGTGCTAATTCTGTGGTCGGGAGACCCAGCTAGGGGATGGTGGTAATTCCGTGGTAGGAGGCTTGGTTTCGCAGAGGTAGACCCAGCCTTCATTCTGGACCAAAGCACCTCAGATGTCGCCACCACCTTTTCTCGCAGCGGAAGCTTTTGTGTTGTTCACAGAGTTTCTAAAAGATTAATAAGAGTTCTAAGCGATCACTGTGCTCTTAGTCATACAACCCGTATCTTCTACATATAAGAAGCGACTAGGGAGAAAGGCATGCTTCCAAAGCCAATCAGCCAATGAAAACGTCATGAGTTAAGAGGGCTCAATCCACGAATGACTTGCTGCAGGACAGGGTGACATTTTGTTTTGCTGTTCAGGGACCATCTGGAGTCTAGGCCAGTTTTACAGCTAACACCAAACATCTTGAGTTCAGGGGTATTTTTGTTTGGTTGGTTTCGGTAAAGATCGCAAACCCTCCGATGACAAAAATTACAGTAAATATATGACGAATCAGACAAATATTGACTTGAGATGTTTAGAAAGAGAGGATTGGTTGCTCCTGACAACATAAAAACTATGCAAATTCACTCTGATAGTCATTGTTTTAATCTGTTTGTCCTTAGTCAAGACCAACACAGAAAGAAACAAAAAGAGGAAACTGGTTGATGGATTTCCCTTTTAGTTTTTAAGCTAGTTAAATATGGGTAGTTGCTGTAATTGATATTTACTATATCCCTTTTGCAGCTCTTATAGTGACAAAAAGAGCCCCTTCTCATTAATTTAATATGTTAAACTGTCCTAAACATTGGTACATTGTCACACGAAGCTAATTTAAATGGCTGGAAATGAGTGGTTTGGAGAAAGGGATCCAGTGAGGTAGAAGGAGGAAGTGTGATACTAAATCCTGACCTTCTCACTCTGTGATGTGACGCTGTGGTATTAGTGTCGCCTGCACTTTAAATCGTTTGCTTTGTTTTTGCCTGTGGAATTATGTCAGTCTCAAAGCTGGCCCACACACAGTACGGAGGACCAAATCAGGTTTTCGCACTGCATATGTTTTGAAAATGTGAATTGATAATGAGTGTCTCAGGAAAGACTGGTGAGAAAAGAGCCAGAGAGACTCGAAAACTCAAAGGTCCATTCATTAATGACAGCTTCGCCTTACATAGCTAACAATTTGTCCCAAGAACTGCAAAGTATTCTTCATCAGATTTTAAATGAAAGCCATTGAGAGAGTCATCTCTCCACCTCCATATACGTGCCCTGTATCTAAAAATATTAAGGCACACAAAAAAGTGAGTAACTTTAAAATAAATTACACTTCAATATTCAATTTGCTCTATCTTTTAAAGCAGAATTAGTTTTGAGAAGTATTTTAGTTCATTTATTATTGGAAAAGACCTTACTAGCTTATTCAAGCAAGAAAATTACCCCAAAAGCTTGCAAGATTTATAATGCTTGGGAAAAAATAAAGGCAATTCAAAACCTAATGAGACATTTTAGGCCTCATTTACATCTCTAACCTGACCCATTTTCTGCAAAACGTTTTTGTTGGTAATTTACATACTAAAAGCTAGTTATTTATCCATCCCTAACCAAAAAGTTGATGAGATTACTAATACCACAGTGCAGTTAGCATTAGCCTGAAAGCTAAATACAGCCATGTCTAGAAGGTTGACTATGGAGTCATTTATTTATCCGTTATTTTCATTACATGCTGGCCAGGCACCCAAACCCTGAGTAGGTGACATGAGCGTCTGCGAATCTCATTGACACACTCACTGTCGTCCCAGAAATCCTTCCAGGAGCGCACATTCTGGAAACAAAACCCACTGCGGTGCTCATAGGTGTGCACAAGAAGCTAAATAAATCATACGCTGCAACACATTCATAAAAAACAGTTTAAATAGCGTAGTGTTTTAATAGGAGAAATCCCTGCATTACTTTAGAGCAGATAATTCACCTATAGGGTTTTTCTTTTTTTTAATTTGAATCCCTGATATTTTGAGGGGAAAAGCCTAAAATTAAGGACTGGAATAGGCTAGAATAGGAATATTCTATTTCTCATTTTCCTCAGAAGTGGGTAAATAATTGCATGATTTAAAAAGATAGCCATACACATGTACATGTAAGTATGTGGTCTGCATATCTACATACATAATGTTTATAACAAAGATGTAAGATCACTAACTATTGATAATTGTTACTTTAATGACTTGCTCTCAAAAAAAGTATTGCATTTTTTATTGGCTGACTTATTTTTTTAAATTTATTAGCTCATTCTGATCACAGTATACACAGAAAAGCGGGTCCCCACTTGAAATTTTCCACAAAGTGCTCAATGATATCAGTTACATTTATCACAGCGCATCCTATTGTTTTCCGGTTCCTTTTAGCCACTCATTAAAGAGATCAGGATCGTGCTGACTCTCAGAAACAACGGTTGGCTGTGGTGGTTTTCCTGCTCGTCGCGGGTTTACAAGAAGGGACACATTTGTTAAATGTAATTACTAAAACTCTACAAAGCAACTTGCCGTTTGTTATATTAGCTATAACAAATCTATATATCAACTATCTCAAACTCTGTGGTTTCATAACGCAGTAAGGGTCGTGTGCTTGCTCCTTGCCATGACCCTGTCACGACTGCCGGCTGCCACGCTGTCTTTCGGCTTTACCCCATCACAGTGGGCGCTGCCACTCGCACTGGCTCCAAGGAAAGTCACAGGAGCTCTCTGACTTCTCCAGTGTTACCAACGAGCTGAAATCTTCCGTTTTGCTGACTGGACAAGTTTCAGTATCCTCATGGACTTGCTAAATTGACTATACAGCTTTATTCTTATTATTTAAAAAGGGAAACAACTCATTGCTAACGAGTTAATGCCAACTCGTAGTGGCCCCATAGCCCAGGGCAGACCTGCCGGACTGTAACTTCTTTCCAGAGTAGAAAGCCTGGCCTTTCTCCTGCAGGGTGGCTGGCGGTTTCAAACTGCCGACCTTGCAGTTAGCAGCTCAAAGCAAGACCACTACCCCAGCAGGGGCCTCATTTTGGGTCTTCATTGCCCCAAAGGGAACTCCCATTCCTAGAGACCTTGTATGCAATGGAAGGACGCAACGCCTGGTCCTGTGCCGTCCTCACAGTGACTGTGCCTGTGCGGAGTGGTCCAGCACTTTGTCAGTCGTCGCATTGAAAATCTTCCTCTTGCTTTGGCCATGTTCTACGTGACCCCGTGTTACCATCACCGTTCTTCAGGAAGTGGTCCCTCCTGACAGTGTGCCCAGGGGGCCTGCTCCAAAGTCTCAGTGCCCCACCTTCTAAGGAGTGTTCTGGCTGTATTTCTGCTGAGACAGGTTTGTCTGCTCTTTGGGTGGTTCTTGGTACCTTCAATATTCCTTACCCACACCTGATTTAAAATGCCTCCTTTTTTCTTCTCTGATCTTCCTTATGCAGGGCTCATCTTTCACACACATACCAAGCAACTGAAAATGCCAGGGCTCGCGTCTGGTGTACCTTAGTCCTCAAAGTGACGTTTTTCATTTTTAATCATTTAAAAAGTTCTGTTGCTGCACATTTCCTCAATACAAGAAGTACTGAGGAAATACTTGCTTTCTTAACTGCTGCTTCCATTGGAGGTGGGAAAGTAACATGAAATCTTTGATGAAAGCAGTCTTTCCTCAATCAGAATGCTCTCTATTGACCCAGTGTGAGGATTTTTGCTCCTCTTCCCTTTTAGCTACAAGGTCGTGCCTTTGGACATGAGGTTGAGACGGTAGCTGTCTCCAATCTCGGTGCTGCATTCTTCTTCCTAGAGCCCAGCGTTCCAGAGTTGCTGCATCATGTCTTGGATGAGATGTCTAGTGCTGGATTTTATTCATGGAATTCAACAAGCAGTGTGTGTTCTGTGAGAAACTTTTTACTTGATACAGAATCGCCCAAATCTATGCTAGTAAATGATACAAATCTTTGATGGGTCTCTTATTATCCATTAGCATCATCTTACACAGAAAAGAATTCCTTTCATATTTTTGCATTTAATCTGGGCAAAAAGGACAATTTGGGGATCATAGTTATTGTGTACTCAATGAAAAAGATATTTCATGGTGCTTTTAAATTATTAAGTGCCTTTTCATAGTTCCCATCTTATTGAACATATTTGAAGATTCCATGTCTATCAATGCGTCTTTGGTGATTTGTTCAAGAATGTTTGGTGAATGCTTATGAGGTCACAGGAATGAATGAAAGCCCTGACTCCTGAAACTTCCTGTCAAGGGCTAGGGGGAGAGGATTTGAGTAGCAGACAATAGACAAAAAAAAACAAAGCAAAGATCACACTGTAAGGACAAATAGAGGTATTTATGAAGGAAATGAATAGAGTATTGTAGTATCCAGTGGTGGGTGGAGGGTTGGCATTTGGCTGGTGGGATTAGAGAAGCAGCTGGTATTTAAAACCAGACCTGGAGAGTGGGTGGTTATGAGCCATGTGTAGATCGATGGGCAGAGACTGTCAGACAGTCATGCCGGAAGTAGCATTCCTGATGCCAAAAGAAGCAGAGGGGTCTGAAGAGCTGAAAGTGGGTCATCCGGTTGGTGTTGGTGATAGACCAGTATGATCATGTGCTCTGCATAAGGTTGCGCTGGGAAGGTACAAAAGAAAGTGACTTGGGGACACTCCCTTAAATAGGATTTCTCTACCCAAATATTGCCACCTCTTTCCTAGTCCTCCCAATGCCTGCCTCATGGATAGTAGCTGCCCCTGTACAAACACCAACAAACCAAAGTCACCGTCACTGGTCAATTCTGACTCAAAGTGACCTTGTAGGACACTGCCACTGTGGGATTTGACACTGTAGATGTTAATGGACATAGAAAACCCCGTGCTCCTGTGGAGGATTCATGAGTGCAAACTGCTGACCTTGGGTGAGTAGCCCAGAGCGCAAACCACCACCACCGGGGCTCTGTCCTTGGAGAACATTTGGAGAACAATAACGATCATGGATCTTCTAAGGAGAGGACAGGACCCAAGAGAGGGAAGGAAGAGTTTGAGCAAAAAGACAAGTTTTCTTCCTAACTGAGTTCCTAGGTGGCACAGCCAGTTAAGCACAACTTAAACGGTTGGTGATTTCCATCTACCTGGAGGTGCCTGACAAGGAAAGACTGCTGACCTTCCCAGGAGACCAGAGCTTCTAATCACCTATGGAGTGTATGCTGCTCTACTGAGACCAGAGCTTCTAATCACCTATGGAGTGTATGCTGCTCTACCGAGACCAGAGCTTCTAATCACCCACGGAGTGTATGCTGCTCTACCCAGACCAGAGCTTCTAATCACCCATGGAGTGTATGCTGCTCTACCCAGCACGGGTCCGTGCGAGTGGGAACGGCCCCCAGGCAATTGGCAGATTTTCTGTCTAAACTTGCCAATCATAAAAATCTTTTCATCTTTCCTCAGGATAAGATACGAGGGGCAAACTGTGCCGGGGCCTGTTAGGCTAATGAAGGACTGAGAGCTTAGAAAGAAACAGCAATGAGGAAAGAGCTTTCCCCCAATAGTTGCATTATCTTCTCACGATCCTGGAAACAATACTGAGTGACCTCTCATTTTATAAAGGGAAACATTTCAATCATATGGAACATCTTTCCATTTCTACCAGAATCATATTATTTCTTACTGTGTGACGAACACACTAATAACATTCAAACAGGTCATATCGCACTGGATTCGAATAAGCTTGAAATGTAAATCCAAGACTAACTTGGTCGAAGCACATTCTTTATGGGGTACCTATTGAACTATAACAAACCACCCACATGCAGTGCTTTATCTCTTTCTTTACTGATGGTTATGGATTCACAAATGAAAAAGTATATAAAAATGATCGTTGAGTTCCTTTGCTGCACAGGGTCAATGAAGCCTGTCTGATTACAAATCCGTTACTTTAAGAGCCCTAGTAAAGGTCGGGCTTCTGTCCGGGCTTTCTTCCTGTCCATCACAGTGACCGAGATGGTAAGGAATGCCCTTCTCTTCCAGGTGCAGAATCACTCTCCACTAAGAGCAAGGTGAGGCTGAGCAGGGCAAGGGACCCAGCACAGCACACAGAGTTTGCTGGCAGCCAGCCGACATCAGAGCTCAAGAAAGACCTCCTGGGGAGATGCAGTCATGGTAAGTGAGGCCAGGTGCCTTGAGAGCCCTGCCTACTGGAGGAATGTACTTTTTGATTTTTTTCACTCAATCCTGTCATTCTTTCAGACAGCACTCCTAGGAAGCTATCACGTGACTCCCTTCTCTTGTTATACGTTTGCTGCACCCTGCTGCACCCTGCACCATAATACTTGTGTAGATAAATAACATCTCACTCTCTCGGTTGCTGTCTGTCTTTGTGTACAAGTGTTCAATGTTGGCTCACAAGCCAAAACGTCTTCCTAATCCAGGAAAGGTTATTTTGTAAGTGTCTCTCCCACTGTCCTATGTCTTTGAACACCATTGAGAAGTAGCTGTTATCAAATACCCAGCTGCTAGGAACCTTTAGATTCCAGAAATTATTTATAAACCTTTTATTTAGAAGAGGTACAAAACATAAAGGTAGAAATTGTACAATAGTTTTGCTTCATAACACAAGAAAGATAAATGTCATGCACATGAAAAAAATTTCATAACAACCATGTAGTGAACTATGTGAATGAAAGTGTGTTGTCTGTTACTGAGATTATGAAATGGAAATCAAGGATATTTTCTGCTTTGATGGGCATATCCCCTTCATCTACATAAAAGCAAGTTTATTCTGGAAGATACGACAATAAATCTAGTTTTTATTGTTAGAATACCATTGGGCCTAGTCTCTGTGAATATATTGTAACGTAAATGTTGGATATTACAGCTCTTTTTCTTCTTTGGGGTTCTTTGTTGCTTTTAATCTTTTCAACTAATTTCACTCAAAGTTTTTAAAATTCAAAAAATGTCTCTAACTATCACTGAAATTTTGTTGATTATTTTATAAATAGAAGTGACAGGAATCAGAAAATCTTCAGATTTACTATAGGCTGCACCGTACACCCTCTGAAAGCTAGCTGTTTCAAGGTTTTTGCCTGTGTTCAGAGGGAAGCACTCCTGGCAGGGAAATAGGTGCAGAGCGAAAGCAGGAAATATATAGAATGTCTAAATGTCACAGGTGTTATTGGAATGGAAATGCACGTTTCTATACATTGCATATAACTGGTGTTCTACCCCATATTGTTGCACTTTAATTTGTGACTTTGTCACCCGTCACCTTTTCTCAAATGACTAGAAGCTAAAAATATCCTCATGAAATTAAGGTATGAATGGCTTGGCAAGTCAAGACAGTGCTGTTTTTCGGCAGCCGTTAGGAGAGATGCCCTAGACATTTTTCAACACTGCCTGTGGGTTGCACTGAGCTGGCCACATACTTTTGGCAATACGCCACTGTCAGATATTTTCCTAAAATGGGGCTCCCATCCAACACTATGGAATAGATTTTACTTTGAAGATAAGTAATGTAGGTAAACTAATCTTTTCGAAAAGGGAGAGGGAGAAAAATGAGGAATCCAATTATGAAGGAGAAGTTATATTTCCATAAAAGTAGAATGGAATGCTGTGAAGTACACGATCTTAGTTCTCCAGTATTGCTGGGACAGAAAAACCACAAGTGGACGGGTTTAATACAAAGAAATGGATGCTCTTTCAGTTTAGGAAGCTTGAAGTTCAACATCCAGGTAGCCCGGGTAGAGAACTGCTTTCTCTGTTGGCTCACAGTTCAGGAACAAGGAGCTTGCTGTCTCCTTCCAGCATCTGTGGGCCCACCATCCTTGGGCAATCTCCATGTGTCGCGACACCAATCTTCCCCTGGGTTTAGAGAACACTCGGTTTAGAGGACACTCGGTTTAGAGGACACATGCTCTGCTCTCTTCTCTCTTGGTCGATAGTAGTCATGGCCCTTCTTCTCCCTTTGTTTGTTTAATCACTTTTAAATTTCCAAAGAAATTGACTCAAGATACAACCTAATCCTGTAGATTTTTTATCTATCTCATTAAAATCACTGCTGCTAATACTGCTCCATTAATGCCATAGAGGTTAGGATTTGTGCCACATAGCATAATACAGCAGGTCAAAGTGGAGGATAATTACATCGAACTAAGAATACGGCTAGCCATCTTGGCACATCTTTGGAGGGGAGCAGGGCTACAGTCCAGTTCATAACGCACACGTACTTATTGAAGGAATTCATTTTACTTTGTTTCTCAATAACAAAAACCAGGTCATGGCATTCACTAACAAAGTTCAGCATTGAAGTTTGTACCATTTAAATAAAATTTTGTAAAAACGTCTATTCAGAGGAAGGGGGAAAGTTCGGGCTTTGGGCTCCTGTGAAGAGTTACAGTCTCAGCAACTCACAGGAGTAGGTCGATCCTGTCCAATGTTGTTGCTACGAATCAGCACCAGTGAGTCTGCCTTGGTTTTCAGAGGAAGGTGGCACGGTACATTTCAAATAAGCACATTCTATAAAAGTACAGAGACAACCACTGTCATGTATCAGTGAAAGGAACTGAGCAGAAAGTGGGGCAAAGCGAGGTGAATGTATGTGCTTAGTATTTCAATGTAAACATGCAAGCACCACCCCTGTTTGTGGCTGAGGGTGTGTGGCTACGGAGGAGAGGAAGAAAAAGCCGCTGAAAATGTGGATGAAAGAAACAAGTGATGCCGCCACTGAAGCATGACAATGGTGAGGACAGCAGACCCCAATGATTCAGGTCTTGGAGGAGCGTGGTACCGAACATGCTATCAGGCGATACGTAAGAGAAGAGCTTTCAAGATTGCTGCAGAGCCTGCCTTGGAGACGAGTGCCCGGAGCAGGGCATCAGCCTTGGTGAAGGGAAGGGCAGGTGAAGTGGGAAGGGCCTCCTGAGAGGGATGGATGCCCTCGTTGCAGCTGTGAGCTCTAACATAAGAACAGGATGTAAGGATGGCGCAGGGCCTGGCCATGGTCGTTCTGTTGTACGTGTGTTAGAACCAGCTCATGGCACCTAACAACCAGCCTGATGATCAAAGAGTTGGATTATTATCTTTCCCCACAAGGAGGGTAAAAGGTGTAAGGCACAGTAACCAGTGTAGCGTGCCAAGCAAGACACCAAGTTTTATAGACCGCACTGTCCATCTGACCGTGTGACTTATATCTGCTTATATTGTACAGTTTAAAGGCAAACAACTAAGTCTTCAGTGCTTTCACTGCCTTCACAAGTCCTGCTGCGACGTCTGGAGTTTTACCGAGGTCTGCTGAGCAGAGGCCTGTATCTGGCACTCTTTCAAATATCATGAAAATAGATCTAAGTAACATTTGGAAATGTTTATAAAACACTAACCCCAATAGAAATATATTCAAAAGAACTGGCGTCTCAAAGTTTAATAAGTAGATTATTCCTTGAATGAGTCGCTGTTTTAAGATGTCATGGCAATTAAGAGACAAGTCATGTGAGCAAAATTGCAGTCTTTACAATTGTAGTGAAATTAAATAATTTCTGAATTCCTCATATATAAGACAGGCAGTATCCATGCTCTTCTGATAGAAAAGAGCATTGTCAGCTGCGGAAAACGGTGATTCTTTTATGTTGATTCCATTAGCGCTTCGTCCTCCTTGTCCCAGCGCGAGAATCAGATGCAATCGTTTCTGGACTGTGGGCCTTCCCAATAACAGAAATCTGATGCAGCCTGGCTAGCGAAACTATTGTTTCGATTTAACGCCATCGAGAGGAAAGGTGCAAGCTTCCACTGACCACAACCATTTTGGGGAAAGTCTTCCGGACACTGTATGTGTCAAATCTCATTTGATGTCCCCCAATTTTTATATTTTAAAAAAATGAAGCTAAATTCTTTACCTAGTCAAACATCAGATACTAAAGCCGGTATTCTGAGCACCAATGTGTGAAATAGCTTCATTCTAGGATTGACTCAAAGCCCTTCCTCCTTGCAAGTTCTTCATGCATCCGTGCTGATGTTGCATAATACCAGCAAGGCCCCTAAGATTTGTAAAACCAAGGAATGAACCAATGATTGATGAGGTCTTAAAGAACTCAGGAGAACTGCTAGAAAAATTAACGTTATCAAAATTTTTCATTGTGTTTTGATAGTTTTTAAGTTGACAAAGCAGAAAGCAGGATCCCAAGGTAATACAGTAAAACTTCTCTTAGTAAACTTGTGGACACGATGTGGAAATCGGGGTTAACTGATAGGCAACACAGGCAACACTGCTGCTGAGTTTGTATGTCCAATAATTGTATTACAGAATGAAGACTATAATATTATGTAAATTCTATTTTGTTAAACTGGGGTCAAAGGTAAAATATATTTTATTAATTCAAAATGTCCTCTCTAGAATGCTTTAGAGAACATGTTGGATGAAAAATTATCCTAGAAATATAAGCATAGAGTGAAAGAAATTAATGACAAACAATTTTCTTTGGGTAAGCAATTTAATTAAAAACTAACCATAGAATGGGGTAGGTCCTTTGAAACAAAAACAAACAGTGATCTAGAACTCACTTCTTGCATTAGGGTAATGTGTTAGTGATTTGACCAATCAGTCCAAATAATTTTGCACTTCTAACAATATTGTGGTGGTGGTGGTGGTTGTGGTCAGGGGCCATCAAGTTGGTTCCAACGCATAACTACCGTGATCACAACAGAACAAAACGCTCCAGTCCTGCCCATCCTCGCGTTGGTTCCTGTGCTCGAACGCGTTGCAGCCCGTCGATCCAGGGAGGGCTTTTCTCTCGCTCTTGGCCCTCCATTGCGCCAAGCGCGCTTTCCTGGTCAGGCGACTCGTCTCTCCTGACAGCACATCCGAAGTAAATGAGGTGAAGTCTCTCCATCCTGATACTCTCGCTGCCAGCACAGTCTCCAAACGTCTTGAAATCCCTGAAGAACGCCAATGGTAAAGACACAAAACACGGCAAGATAATGCCAATTGGGGCCAGTAGGAAGGATTTACTGAGTGTTTTTTTATAGTAATAAAAATCGTGCTAAGATAGTGCAAGTGACATTCCAAGTTGTTTCTATTCATTTTCAGTCGCTTAATATTCAGCAACGCACAGAAAGGTAAATGTAGAGGGCCCTGTGAGAGCGTGGCGTGGCGAGCCGTGCGCCTGTGGTCGGCAGCTCAGGCGGAGCATGCAGAGATAGCGCTATGTTTGCCCGAAGTTTAAAATGATTATTTATTTTGGAAGTCTGAGTCAATTTCTTTAATTGGTCTCCTCCCTGGCAGTCAATTTATTGTTTTGGACTCTCGTGATTAAACCTACCACTCGAGGGGCAAGTTCAAGAGTGCTACATTATTGATGTTACAGAAACAGTTGTTACCAATCAATACACTTTGAACCACCTGCAGGGTCTATCTTTAAGGATATAATTTATCAAAAACAGATTTGCTGAGGCTCTTGATGCCATTTTAATGGATTATTTTTCCCTACGTAGGAAGACGTTCTATGTGTGACCTGTTAGAACCCACTGCTTGTTGATTCCAACCCACAGCTGTTCTAGAGATGGGTGTAGAATGGCCCAGTAGACAGGTTTCCAAGTGGAGGCAAGTTGCCTCGCCGTACTCCTCTGGTGCAACTGGTGGGCTCAAAGGACTAACCTTGCAGTCAGCAGCCCGGCACTTTGGCACCGTGCCACTGTAGAGAAAAGAGGAGTCATTTGTTTCTAAACAAAACAAAAGCTCCTACAAAGAAAGAGTCAAGAAAAAGCATTTTAAAAACAAGAATAGAATTGAGTGCACGTGGGTGAAGGGAGACATCGGACAATGTAAGACCTGAAAAAGATAATAATAATTGATAAATTATCAAGGGTTCGTAATGGGAGGGAGAGGAAAAATGAGGAGCAGATACCAAGGGCTCAAGTAGAAAGAAAATGTTTTGAGAATGATGATGGCAACAAATGTACAATTGTGCTTGACACGATGTATGGATATATGGACTGTGATAAGAGTTGTAGGAGCCCTCAATAAAATGATGTTTTAATTGAGTATACATTATTGTTTTCACACTTTAATGTATTGTGCAGGAAAATGTAATCAGATGACTTGTCATTTTTTTAAATTATGGATAAGAAATACCACACTTTAGGTGTGAATTCCATTCTTGATTCACTGTGGGAAAAAGAGGCAGAAATTTCCTTGATTTAGTTTTATTTTTTATTACCATTGCATAATTCTTTTAAAATTAAAATTAAGTTTAAGTAGGTGAGTTATTTTATGCTTTATGTATCTACATTTGTGTCTGGGAAAGCAAATTTTAACATTGTTAGTGGAATTCACGATGTAAAATAGTCTAAAATTAACCCTATTGTATAGAAAATCATTAATTTATAAACAAAATCACCTCCTAATCTTGAAAGTCTGGATTCTCATATACAGTGTCTACTTGCAATTGAGATAACATATTCCCCTCAGTATCCAGAAAGAAGATGAAATGCCAGTTTAAAAAAGTAGAATGACTTAAATTACTTTATAAGATAGACTGTTGTTCTTTATCAGTGCTAAGACGAAGGCAATCTATTAGTGTGGTGGGGAAATTTTGTTTTTAAATATTAAATTATTGTGTTTTCTGAACTACAGAAGATTTTAGGTCCAAAGTGGCATTTTTATCTCCAACGTCTTCCAAATAGTCCAGTATTCTAAGACCATTTTAAAAGATGCAAATTACATCTTCTTTAATTGACATGACAAAATACTAATTGTGGATAAAGAACCAAAATGCATATACATTTGTATGACACTGTCTCAAATAGTCTTGAAGCTTCGCAAACAACTACTCTATAGTATCAATCCTCTAGTCCAATCTTCTTGAACCACCTTACTGACGGGCACTCCCCACAGTCTCCATCCAACCCCCCACCAGTTCAACCATTTGATGTAATTGTTCTAGTACAGAAGTACCTTCTCCAAAGAGTTTGTTCTCTGCTCATTGTTAGAATCATGGATGAATCCTTTTTTCTTATTCTTCAATTTTTGATGATGAAGGTGTCTTATTTAATAAGAAAACAATCAGCAATGCTGATGATGGACTTTGTCCAATTATAAAATCACATCTCTTCATAATTCCCAGAGCATGTGGTTATTGTGGTTGTTATTGTTGTTAGTGCCACCAGATTGATTCCGACTTCTGGTGACACCAGTCCTGTGAAGCCCTCCTAAGTGGTCTTGGGTTTGAGCCTACAGATGCAGCCACTGTGTCAGTCCAGTGCGTCGAAGAACTTCCTCATTTTTGCTTCCCTGCTCCTTTACAAAGAAGCATGGCTTCTCCAGGGACTGGTCTCTTATGACCACATGTGGAAAGTACTTAAGATGAAGTCTCCCCATCCTTGCCTCTAAGGAGCATTCTGACCGCACTTCTTTGAAGACAGATTTTGTTGTTGCTGCTGTTCCGTTGGCAGTCCATGGTATTTCTCCGTATTCTTTTCCAGCTCCATAATTCAAATGTAGGGATTCGGCTTCAGTCTTCTTTATTCAATGTTCCACTTACACACACAAGTGACACAAATGAAAATACCATGACTTGGGTCACTTTAGTCCTCCAAGTAACCTACTTGCTTTTCAATACTTTGAAGAGGTCTTGTCCAGCAAACTTACCCCATGTGATACATTCTAAGATCTCTTAACTGCTGATTTCATGAGCATGATTGTGGGTCCAATAAAGACGTAATCTTTGACAAGTCCCATCTTTCCTTCATTACCATGATCTTATGTACTGGTCCAGTTGTGGGGATTTGGGTTTTATTTACATAGAGCCATAGCCCATACTGACGTTTGCAATCCCGGAACTTCATCAGCAAGTGCAAGTCCTCGTCATTTTCAGAAAGCAAGATTGTGTCACCTATGTATGGCAAATTGTGAATGCGCCTTCCTTCAACCTGAGGCCGCATTCTCCTTTCTTTAAAACAACTTCTCTCTTTAGTTGCTCAGTGTGCAGACTAAATAAAGTCGGTGTGAGAGCACAACCCTGATACATCGGTCCGGATCTCAAGTCTTGCAATAGTCCCTTGTTCTGTTCATACAACAGCCTCCTGATCCATGTACAAGGTCCAAGTGAGCACAATTTAGTCTTCTGTTATTGTATTCTTCTCAAAGTTATCCATAATTTCTTATGATACACACATTCGAATGCCTTAACAAAGTCAAAACACAAGTAAACATGTTTCTAGCATTCTCTGCTTTAAAGTCAAAATCCACCTACATTGGCAATGACATCCCTTGTTCCACAACCTCGTCTGAATCTGGCCTGAATATCTAGCAGAAAGGTTTGCCCATAGAATCTTCCAATACTTGAACTCAAGACAAATCATCTCTTGATTTTTTTTAAGTTTCAGATATGCTGAGTGTGTTCCTCCTTTTTTATTTTCTAACTCTAGGTCATTGCACATTTTCAATATATTTGATCTTATCTTCTCGAGCTGTTCTTTAAAATGTTCTGTTTACCTCTGTGACTTCATCATTTCTCTCATGTGCCTAGTTACTGTACAATTAAGAGCAAACTTCAGTCTCTTCTATGATCTTTTATGTCTTTCCAGGCTCTTGAATGACCTTTTGCTTTCTCCATGAATCATGTTCTTGATGTTCTATCATTAGTGTTCAATGCATCACATTTGAGATGTTTTCATAACTCAAGTGCGATAGACTTGTATTTTGACTCTAGTAGATTTTTTCCCCTTCAACTTTATCCAGAACTTAAATAGGAACAATTGATGGTCTATTCTACAATTATCCCCTGCCCTGACTTTTGCTCCTAAAAGTGAGCTTCTCCATTGTTGTTGTTTTTTTTTTTTTAAACCACAGATTTACTCAATATGGTTTCTGTGTATTCCCCCTGGTGAAGTCCACATGTATAAAAGCCTTTAGTGTGGTTGAAAAAATTTGCAACGAAGAAGTCCTTGGTCTTGCAAAATTCTGTCATTTGATCTCCGACTTCACTCTGACACCAAGGCTATATTTTTAAACTGCTTCTCCTTCCTTTTTTCCCCAAATTTTTCATTCCAGCCATCAATAATTATCATGCATCTTAATCATATGTGCCATCAATTTCAAAGTGAAGATGTTGGTAGGATTTTTCAACTGTATTTGGTAGTTAGTGCGTACATCGGGATCATATTTGCCTTTGCTGGATTTTCTTCTATGAAGAGAGATATGATTCTACCGCAGACAGCATTGTAATGGAAGACAGATCTTGAAGCGTCCTTTTCGACAATGAAGGCAGTCTCATTGCTCTAGGTTGTTTGGTTTACAGCATAGTAAGCCATGCTTGGAGGCATGGCCCATCAGCACAGGAAGGTCACAAAGGCTTCACCACCCCAGGCTTCTGATCAATCCTTCCTCAGCCGTGTTTTGAGAGCCTTCGGACCTGAGGGACTCATCTTCATGCTCTGTCTCCAACTGTATTCTGTTTCTTTTCACGAGGATCTCAGCATCTGACAATGTTTTGATTCTGTCCATGAGGATTTCAGTGGCTTATTCCCCAAAAGGTGTAGAGCATGTTCGTTTTCCCTAGTCTGTTCTTAGTCTGGAAGCTCTGCTGGAACATGCCCACTTTGAGTGACCCTTTTGCCCTTCGAAAGGCCACTCACATAGCTCACAGCATCACAGCAACGTACAACCACCACAGGATGACAATCAGACAGACAGGTGGTAGTTACAGAGAATAGCAAGCTGCACACTTAACAGTAGTGAATCTTACAGAGACAGAGAGTCACACATCTTATAGAGACAAATCATTCAGAGGAAAAGATTCAGTGTACATTGTGTTGAGTTTGATACACACACACCCTTGTGTAACCACCATATAAAAACACTGTCATCAGTACAAAAAATATGCTTCCACTCCTTTGCCATCACTCTCCTCACTTCATCACACACTTTGTAGTCACTAATCTACTTACTGCCAATATAGTTTAGCTTTTCACTTAAATGAAATAGTATTTAGTTCCTGATTTCTTTCACTTAACATAACTCTTCGGATCATCTTCTTCTATTTTATGTATCAATAGTTCAATACTTTTGTATTGTTGAGTAGAATTTCAGTGAATTAGATGTCTTTTATTTGTTAATCTGTTTCTGAATGGATGACACATTAGGATCTTATCCACTTTTTTATCTTATCCACTTTTTGTTGTTGTTATTTTGAAGAACAATACTATAATTCTTTGAGTGCCAGTGTTTAGGTAGACATATAGATTTATTGGCCTTTGATAAGCACCTAAGAGTTTTACAATAGATGCATGCTTACACTTTGATAGATTGCCAAAATATTCTCTAAGAGTAATGTAGCATTTCTGCATTTGCATGCTCAATAGATGAGATGTACATCTGTTTCATATTTTAATCAAAATTTTATATTTTCATTTTTTAAAAACTTTAGTCCCTTTAGGAGTTGTAGAAAAGTACCTCATTAGGTTTTAAACTTGCATACCCAAAATATCAAATGAATGGAGCTCTAGTGGGGCTACTTTCAATGCTCGGCTACTAACCCACAGCTTGTGACAGTTCTACGATGTTTCATGGGGTCGCACTGAGTGGGAATGAACTCAAAGCATCCAGCAACAACTATCGTTGACAGACCCTGAGTCCATTTTCTATCTTATTGGATATGGTTTTATTGATTAATTTTTATCCTGGTTATGAGTCATTTTTCTACTTTCCTTGGAAGACTGGTAATCTTTACTGGACTACGGGCTTTTAAAATTTTAATTTGGCTATATATTGTTTGAATAGTTTTAATGGCATTTCCCTCATATATCATAAAATGTAATGGTTTGATCATATTAAGATTTGTGCATTCATCACCACAACCAACTTCAGAAGAATATTCTTCTTCTACTCATTGTTATTTAGCTCTCCATTAGCCAATTGCCCCCAATCAGCAATTTCTGTTTCTGTAGGTCTACCTGTCCTGGATTGCATATACAGGAAATCATACAAAACACAAACAGGACACAAATAAACAAATAAAAAACCCAACAACAATGAGTAAATAAAATATGGAAAAACCTTATATATCTTTTAATAAAAGATGGTGGACCTTATTCTACTTTACAATTAAATTATTTGGGATAATTCTCATGCTTTTTTAATTTGCTTTGGTCATATTAGGGAAAATCCAATGCTATTTATTCTGACACGAACTTACTCTCTACCTTATAATTAGGTACCTGTGAGAGCTCTACACGAGGCACCAGGTACCATATGTGTCGATGTTTTATCACTGTAGCTCATAGGAAACCAAATTCTTCCTAGTCCTGTATGGTCGCTGGGTGTGGATAGAGCTTCTGCTTTCCAGTAGTTCTTTATGCCCATTCTGGTAGCATTCACTAATGTGTGCAAAACTACAGACTCCAGGGCAGGGGACCCTCCAGTAAGTCTCAAAAGTCCTCTACGGGCTCTGCCTGCAACAAGACAACCAAAATTGGCCCTCCTGAACTAGTTTATCTGCTTTGTCCACTCAAGGAGGTAGCCCGATGTCTTCAAGATTCCTCTCTTCTGTGTGGTAGATTAGCAACAGACTCCAGGAAGTAATTTTAGAGAATCTCTTGGTTTCTGTTCTTTCAGCAGATATACTCCTGTGTTGATGGCCATTCAGGGTCTGCAAACTCTTGGTTCAAATATTTCATCTGCTTTGCTGGTTGCTTCAGGTGGGGCAGGTCGGCTGGGTTCCTGCTAGTACTCAGTTGTCCTTAGAAGTAGATTAATTTGGATTTTCATTTTGAGAGACATTTCCTTTGTTTTTCCCACTGAGAAACTTCCTCTGGCTTCATTTTGAGGCTGGATCAATCTCCCATTCTCTGCACATCTCCATCCACAGTTATTGGTTCATTTGGACATTTGTCATCTGTGCACTGTGGGCTACGTGTTCCTTTACGTTTCTGCCGCACCTATTGGTGCATCCCTTCAAGACAGAGATGGACTCTTCTTAATCACTGTGAGTCCAGTATAACTGCATCACCTACATTGGATCAACAAGTTAATAACACTTACACGTCACAAAAAAAAAACCAACATCTTGATTTGTTCTTTCTTGTTCACAAATTAAGTGTACATAACTCTCCTTAGCTTTTGATGTTATTTAGATTATGATCTTAATCCTTGACCATGGTCTGATGCTTCAAGAAACTACAAACATTTCATAATCCAGAAAAATATAAATGAGCATGGATTATGAAAATTGCACAACTTCTTGCCCAGGATTGTTTGCCTGTGATGTCTAAAATATCCTATTTTACCAGTGGAAATTATCAAAATATTTTCCTTTTCCCACAGAAACTTCAAAGCCACATCTTTTCTGATGTGGCTCTTTGACAGACCACCATTTGGTTATTTATTTGTAGTTATCACACTTCTATTGTAGCATTTTCAGTTCTTCTACACTCTTCCCGGTCCCACTGTAGTCTATGTATTCCATCATATCCTACACACTTTTTATTCTACGGGGCATTTTGTTTTCTATAATATTATATAATTTCCATCTTAGGCTTTCCCACACACAACCCCAAATTACTAATTTAATTCAAATACACTTTGTTCTCCTCAAGTCAAAAGCTATGTCATTCTTCCCTTTGGGGACTGCACTTAATAAAAATTGGGAGAAAATTCTTAATTGTATGTTGTAATTGTTACTAGAGCTTTTAATACGTGCTTTAATTCACGTTTGCAAAAGTTTACCTTTTTAAAGTGTAGAATTAAATACTTTTGAATGTATTCACACAGCTGTGCATCCATCAACTCTTATTCTGAACCCCTTTGTTAACTATAAAATAAACTCCATGCCTCTTATCAACTACGATCCATTCTTCCCTTCCCTTAGCCACTGGAAATCACAAATCTATTTAATTTCTCTATGCATTAGACTATTCTATAATGTTCACATAAATGGATTCATGTTAAATATGGATTATGTGTGTTTGATTTGCTTCTTTGACTTGATGTAATGTTTGTAGATTCATCCATGTCATATCATGTATCAGTATTATACTTTTATGACTAAAATATTCTCTTATACTAAGGTAAAACATGTTTTATCAATTCATCTACTGATTGACAGTGGGTCGGTCCAACTTTCTTACTATTATGTATAAATATTTTTCTACTGTCGGTCCAACTTTCTTACTATTATGTATAAATATTTTTCTACAAATTCGTCCAGATTTATCTTAATATTTCTTAAGTATATACCTAGAGTGTATTTGCTGAGTCAAATAGTAGCTCTCTTTCACGCTTTCAAAAGCTACAAAATTGATTTTCTTAGTCACTGTATTAATTTAACAATCCCAGCAGCAATGAATGAGAATTCACATTTAATTTTATTGCTCCAACACTTATTATTATCTATCTTTATTGCTTCTTGCACCTTCTGGTGAATGTGAAGTGATGTCTTACTATGATTTAATTTACACTTTTCTAATAATGTATCGTTTATTATGTTAGGTAACTATCTATATATCCTCCTAGGAAAAAAAAAACTATTATTTGCTCACTTATGATTTGTATTATCTCATCACCATTGAGTTGTAAACGGTTCTTTCATATACAAGTCCCTCATCTAATATACGGCTCACAATTAGTTTTGCTTCCTCTGGAGGCTTTCGGTAAATCATGGATGATGTCATTTAAAGCCTAATTTGTTTATTTTAATTTTGATAAAGCATAATTTATCTGTATTTTTCTTTTGCCACTGTGTTATTGGTGTCAAATCATGTTTTTCCCAAGTTCAAATACAAATTTTTCTATTTTTCTTCTAATATTTAAGTATGTTTGTTATGTTTAGCCCTTACATGAATACTTATGATCCATTTTGACTTAAAATTTTCATATTTTCATATTGTGTGAGGTAGGGCTCTGAATTCATTCTTTAAAGTTGCTCTTTTTGAAAAGAGTGTTGAAAGCATGCATCCATTTCTTTGTTAACTTTTGCATTATGCTGATTATTTAGGAAAGCATGTAGTAGGTCAGGAAAATAAACCTGACTCAAAATTAGTGGATTTATATATTTACTATAAATTTGATATTTTATCAATATATATGAGGTTAATTATTATTTAATTAATCACTCAAGCTTTTCATTGCCTACCCAACCTAAACCACTGCCTTCAAGATGAATAGTGACTCTTAGCAACGTCAGCAGCAAAGAAGTAAAACCTACTTTAAATACCTTCCCCCTAAAATGTGAGGGCAGGACAAAAAGTTCGTGTCAAATGATGTGAAGCTGAACGAACTGAATGACTTCAGAATTATGCAAACGTAAAGAAACTTCTCTTATAATGTTATATTCCTTTTCTGCTCGCATTCTAGATCTTAAGCAATTCTTTCTTTCAAGGGGGCTGTAGCAGCATATGCTTTGAAAGGTCGACAGCATTGAACCACTCAAAGCTTCCTAATAGACATGATTCTGAATTTGCCTCTGCTACCTAGTGAGGTCCTCAAGGTGAGCACCAAAGCCAAGGACCTTTACATTAGAAAACGATCAAGCCCACGTAGATACGCACGTCACAAGGTGAAGGACAAGGGTCACAGGAGATGTTCTAAAGCGTGCGTTTTAGATTTCTTCCTGGGGGAATAGCATTTCCCTCCTAAAACTCATTATTTGCAATTCTTCCTTTGACTCCACATTTTACCCTCAGATGGTGAATCGGATGCTGCCTACATACCACGACTTATTCCAAGCAATCGCGTTCTTGACACCCGTTCAAGCATGTGGGTAGACCGTGTTCGTGCGGTAAAAAGCTGAGGTTCGTGGAATTGAAGGGCAGTGTCGTTATAAGGAAGCTATACGCCACAGTGCAGGTGCGTCATGACATGTGTTCAGGAAATGATTGTGTGGATGCAGTTTATTCTGTGAGAATCCATTATTATGATCCAAGACATTCTTGGGAAGGAAGACAGAAGATTACATTACAGTCAGATTGCAATAACTACTTAGACTATTTAAAATCACGCAGTTTTCTTTATATTAGAAAAAAAGCCCTCTGTAATTACATAGTTTATATATTTTATATGGTTATTTGATGCCATACTCGAGACAGAATATGTTAGTACACATTTTAGTATTAATGCTTCTGAAAGTGATTGTTCAAAATGTGAAATACTCGCAGATATTTACAGGGTGAAATAAGATGATGTCCTCAAATTTCAATGTTTTATTTATTTTTTCTTAAAAAGTTTCACAGGATGGCATAATGGTTTCAAAATGCCTCCTGTTTATACAAGTGTGACTTCTTGCTCTGTCTCTCAACTTTTTACGTTGATGCTGCTTTAAAAAATAGATTACACTTAAAAATAAATGGAATTTTTTCCATTAAAGTTGCATATGTTCACATTTTTCCCATTCTATGTTATGTAAACACTCAGAACTTGTGTTCCATGTGGAAACTAGAAGTATGTTAATATTTTTACTACTGTAGACTTACATTCGATTTTATTCAACACAAAGACATGATGGGTATTTTAGCATTGTGCTAGTTGTTCCACTTCAATAGGTAAAAATATATCCATCAATTAAGGAATTAAAAAAAATAAATGGGGTAAAAATCACTACTCTGAGTAAGTGTGAATGGGTAAGAGGTGAGATCAGTTTGGATGAAGGTAAGGCTTGTAAAGAAACTGTTGGTCCAGAGCATGAGTCAAAGGAAAGTTAAACAGAAAGGAAAATGCAGGAGATTCCGTGTTCTTAATGTCTATTTAAAAAGAAATCATAGTACAAGTAGTTTTTAGTATAAAAAATTATGTTAATGATGTCTCTATCTGGGTGATAATGACACTTATTTTCAGTAGTTTTTATCATTTATTTTACATCTATGATCTAATTTCATATATTTTAAGGATTTTTCTGGGTTAAAAAATTTAGAGATTGCAGCTAACAGCATTATTACTTAAGTTATATTATCACAGCACTATGTGAAATTAAACTTTAAAAAGCCAAAGCTTTATTCCCTTCCATTGTTGTCTTTTTCACTTCTTGTCTCTATTTATTGCAAATGTGTTTACATTTCCTGCATCTCGTTTTGCACAATAAAGGACAAACACAAAGCAATTTCTATTTCTACATGCAGTCTTCTCAGATGGAATTACAGAAACTTAAGAGACAACTGATCATGCATACTTGGCTATAGTTTCCGTTTTATTAAACCTCTCTTTTCCCAGTCCTTTAGCTTCCTTTGGTGACTCCATTTGTGCTGGAGGACGCATTAGTGCCGGGATTTTGTCCAGTTTGCATGCCTAGTATCTACTGCAAGCCACAGAGTCAGGTCTGTTTCTCACGCCGTATGGCTGCCAAGTCTCTGACGGAGATGCCAATCTTTTCTCATCTCAGCCTATATTTCTGCTTTTTATAAGTGTTTTATTTTTGCTAGCATTTTGCCTTTGCATTCCTTGACTTAACATGCTTTTCATATGGGATTCTCAGCTTTCCTGACAAACGCAGCTTTTGGAAATGGCTTTGCTACATTTTACTAGCTTCTTTAGATCCCAGTGAATTCAGCTGCCTTTCCGATGTAAATGTGCCTTTTCTTCCTTTTGGCAGAGCGGTGTGTAAGTCTCAGATAGCAACGTGATGTCGGGTTTTTTTTTTCCCTCGCTGTATAGACAAATTTGTGTCAGTAAATTAAAGAAATTGTTGATCTTTAGTGTTAGACCAAAGAGCAGAAATGTTAATTTGTAATCAAATGATTTTATTAGAACTTACAATTGCCATGCAAAGATTTTACATTGGTTTATTCTTGGAATATCAGAGGTTTTGACTGGGAGTGAAACTGTATTGTATTTATCGCTATAGTAAAAAACAAAAAACAAACTCACTGCCACTCTGACTCACAGTGACCCAAATCGGCAAAGTCGAACTGACCCTGTGAGTTTCTGAGCCTGTAAGTCTTTCGGATATAATAATCCAATGCAACCCTGCTTCTATTAAGCTCAAATAAACTGCGGGATAGCCTCAAACCCACAACTACTTAGTTCTATTGTTTTATTTCTCTCCATAAATATATTTTGTGATCACTTCACTTTTATTATTATGGCTTTTAGGAATGAATGTTTTAACTTAGGCTTAAATATCTCAGAATATTGCTATTGGAGCGGGAGTAAAGCTTATTAAGATTGTCCCTGTAGATTGAGCCAAATCAATCAATTTTGATGATACTGTTTTATTAGAAATTTGGATTTTTTTAAAGGTGCTCATATATTTTATTCTTAGAAATTGGGCCCAGGCAGTGTTTTTAATAACATTAGAATTAAAGATCATAAGTCACAGTTCAAGGACAGAACAGTATGGGAACTTTTAAGTCAATTCTAAATGCTCGTAGTCTTGCATGAATATAGCTAAGTACCTATTCCAATCAAAAATTATTTTAAATCACTGCATGAAAGAGTAAATTGTCTGGTTCCTTTCCTACCACTGTAAAACATCAGTATTTTACATATGTGGGGGTACCTGAAAAAAAAAAACAACCAGAATTTTTTTCAAAGCTATGTATTTATTTATTTATTTTTTTAACAAAACAACCTTATCACCTTCATAGTACCCTCCATTACACTTAATGTATTTGTCAAATCTGCGACTCCATTCTTGGAAATATTTTTCAAACTCATTGTTTGGTGGCTGACACCACGTCCCTCATTTTTTTCTGACATCCTCTCTGCCATCACTTTCCTTTCATGTCCCTCTGCATTCCCTGAGACACAAGGCCACCTGAGTAAAGCAGGGCAAGAGAGGCATGCTGTTTTCTGCCCAAAACTGGTGCACTGAGATGGCTGTGTGAGCAGGTCCATTGTTACAGTACCCCCTCCACCACAAACTGGGCCTTTTTTGTTGCAAACTGTTAAGCAATCTTTTCAGAACCTCTACATGGAAAGCTTGATTAACAGTTTGACCTGATGGAATGAACTCCACATACACTAAGACTTGACATTTCTGCCCATGCGGAAAGTTGATGTATGTCCAGAACGAGGTGTGTCATCAATAGACATTTCACCTTTTTTGAAATGAGAAAACTATTTGTACACTTACATTTTTCCCATAGTGCTGTCCTGGTAATCTGTGTTCAACATCACATCAGTTTCTGATGCATTTTTCCCAAGCAGGAAATGAAATTTCACAGTGGCAGGTTGTTCTCTTGAATCAGTGATCACACACACACACACACACACACACACACAAACGAGGTTCAGGGGAAGCTGCTTTTACCAAAAAAAAAAACCAAAAAACGTCACTGTGACCAGAGAGAACCTTCCCAGGTGATGCCACTGGATTCTCGCCTCACGGGAAAAATGTGTACTACAAAAGTGCCACTGAGCTTTTGGTGGGTACCCCCTTGTATATCCTATGGACAATATTGTCACCCAATCTAAGGTCTTTGTCTTATATTATTAGACAATTGAAATAAAACAGGTGCTCTATTCAAGAGAAACAGAAAGGGATTAGGTTGTCTGCACCAACGATGAACATTTTGGTCTCAGTAGCAAAAACATGGAGGCTTTCTATATGGGAATGGGGGTGGGTCATGGTCTCTTACTCTTCAGCCTTCTACAATTCTGACATTTTCTCACTCCTGTCTATTCTTTAACCTGGCTCTGTCCATAAAAGGAGGCCCATTTGTGAGACATGTTCTCTATATGCACCACTCACTTGAAAAATAGGTTCAGATCACAGGGATCTACATAAAACTCACTCCTTGGGGGTTGGTAAAAAAAATGGGTGAAGTGATACATCAGACCATGTAAGACACTAAAAATAATCAAAATTTATAAATTATCAAGGGTTCTTAAAGGGTGGGGAATGAGGAGCTGATCCCAAGGGCTCAAGTAGAAAGCAAATGTCTTGAGAATGCTGATGGCAGCAAATGTACAAATGTGCTTGACACAATGGATGGCTGTATGGATTGTGATAAGAGTTGTACAAGCCCCTAATAACATGATTTTTTTAAAAAGAAAAATAGGTTCATGGAGAAATGTGGATCAGATTAGTTATTTTTTGTTTTTCCCCTTGGTGGTTCTTGGATCTGGACTTAGTTGGATGCAAACACTGTGTCAGTCCCCCTCGCCCCCTCCCCCCCGGCCCTGTCCTAACTGGAAGGACCATAGTCTCATGCTTTACAGGAAGGTAGTGATGGAATACTGGTGACCAGGTTGTACAAGATCAAAGAGTCTGATTACAGAAGGATGAGTCACAGACAACCAATCAGAAGTCATGGAAAAAGGGGTCAATGACAGATTCAGATAGTAGAATTGTGGGTGAGAGAGCCATGTAGTAAGCAGGGTGTCAGAATTGTGGTCTCTGGGTTTCAACTATACTTTTTTTTCTTCTAAAAATGAATATGGTCTAATATAAATATCTATTTTATTAGAATTTTGCAGTAGACATTTTCTATCTTTGCACATATGCCCCTGAAACATCACTGAAATATAGCCCAGAGTCATTGTATGCAGTTTACTAGAAAGTAGCAGAACATCTATGTTTTTTATTATCAAGTTTGATTTTTATATGTAGGCTGTTGTATTATTCCAGAGATTGGCTTCATCCTGGAACTTATTCCTTAAGCTAGAGAAATATTTTTCTTCTCAACATGTGACGCTTCTTTTGGCCATGGCACATAGCAAGATTTACTAATTGAGAAAAATGAAAATGTTAACGGAACGCAGGTTCTTGTCATACAAAGGAAAAGATTTCCTTTTAGAAGAGATAGGGCATCATAGGAGTATTTTATTTAGAAGATTGTAGGAGGAAGAAAACTTTACCAGCCAGCACGGGTAGTTCAGTATTTGCTACCCAGGCACAAATACCAAATATTTTAAGGGTGCCCATGCACACAAGGTTTCAGAAACTTCCTGGGGCTAGGAAGGAATTCTAGGAAACATGCCTAAGATGCTGTCAGGAACTCCACACTTGGTCCCTTTGAATCTCCACCTTCAATCCTTGGCCTTTTCTCAAAAGATATTCTAAATTATAAAGAGTAAAAATTACAGATATTTAAAGTAGTAAATCATGTTAAGAAAAAATTAAGTCTTCAAGTATGTAATAGCAATATATATATTGAAAAAAACATTTTATAAAGTATTGGTTACTTTCAGTTCCTGGGTCTTTGAAGAGAATGGGTTTTGATATATATATATATATATATATATATATATATATATAAATTCTTCTCTTTTTCTTTTTCATTTTGATTAAAAATATAGAGAGAGATTTTTCTTTTTATGATTTTTATATTGTTGTTAAGAATACAAGCTGAACATACACCAATTAGGAATTTCCTTCACTGCTCTCCAAATTTTCTACTTAACCTTTAAAATGATTGTTATCATTTTAAAGGTTAAGTTTGATCCCGTGTAAACAGATTTTAAAAAGAAAAGAAAGAAAAAAATAACCTTGCTATGTTCATAGCAGACAGTTTGGGGTATTTACACTGAATTATTATTTGGTTTTAAGCAGAATGTAGGCAGTTACTTTTAGTTTGGTTTAAGGTTAAAAGATTATTTCAGAGCAAGTCATCTCAGTGGTTAGCTGACCTGCATTCTGTGAAAATATTAACTTTGTGTCTGTATTTCCCCCTTTTGATAAGAGTTTTCCTATAGAGTCTTTTATCTCACTTCTTAGAAGTGGCACTGGGCACCATGTAGTTCTGATCTCCAGGCACAAGGGCAGTTGGTCCTAGAGACGATGATCCATACATTGAACATCTTCCTCCTGGCCCAGACTCTCCTCTGTGCCCCCTGCAAACAGGACACCAATAGGTGTGCACACTGCTAACATCCTAGAATGAAATAGGAGGTAGATCAGAGAACTAACCAGGATATTAGGCAATATAGCTGAACTGTAGCTATCTATAAAAGCTCCCTTTATAATTCCCCAGTTTCTCTACAAACAACAATTTTAAAAATTGATAACTTGGTTTCGCATCACGTTCTTCATGCTGTTGTTTCCATTAGAAAGTACTATTTGCATCCACTATGAGAGGGGTTGGTGCCCTTGCTGTGTCTTGGGTTATGGGACGGGCTACTGTCCACAAAGTCCCACAGTTGCTCCTTAGAAAAATGAGGAGACTTTCTGCTCCACGTTTACAGTCTTGCCCAGTAGGGCCTCTCTGAGTTGGAATCAATGGGATGGCAGTGAGTTTGTGAGGACTGGAGGGAGACGAGCACTCGTGGTCCTGTGGATTCAGTAATGCCAAACTGCCGGCTCCCACACAGGTTTGAAGCTGAAGAACTTGTGCAGCAGGTCGACGTGGTACCCGAGGGTCTCTGTGAGTACGCATTGACGGAATGGCAGTGGGATAGGGAAGGGATGCAGAAACAGACCTTTTACTGTGACTCTAGGTCAGGAACCAATGCTCTAACTCGTGTGTTCATTAAACCTTTTGACTTCTGTGTGCCATTTGATTTATTTATGGTCCAAAAAGGCTTCGTTTGTATTTATATCATTTCTGGCCCTGTGCTTGTGCTTCCAAACTTTAACCAGGATGCCCTGCTCCTTAGTCGGGGCTCCCGTCTCCGACACACCTAGCATACATGGAACCACCATAGGCCCGGCTGACATCTCTTGGTTTCGGAGAACCTTGTGAGAACTTGGTGTCTCACAGCACGGACCCCTCGAACTCAGCCTGGGCACAGGCCGCGTGCCAGTTTGGATGCTTTACCAAGCTTCTCTATATACCGGTAAACAAGTCCATCACCAGGGGTTCGGGACAGCCTTGTTTTGGTAGAGGCTGCATTGTAGGGCAGCCTACACAGGCAGGTCAGATGCTTACCCATTTTGAATACCTCTACCCTTCGTCCGCTGGAAAAGCCACCCTTTGACTTTTAGAGCAGTAAAATCTTACAGAGACCCATGGAGATAGGGACTACTGAAGCATTTCTACCACAGGATTTCTACTTGAAGGCTAATATAGAAAAAAAAAAAAGTTAGGTACCACGCATTTTCTCTGTCAATGATGCTATATTAAATCTGAGAAATATATAATGATTAATGAACCCATAATAAATGACTGATTAAGAATCCTGACTCATAAAGTCCCAATGTAAGGTTTTAAAGTTTGTAAATCTCCCTGGAAGCAGGTAGCCTCATCTAGTTTCTCTAAAGTGACTGGGAAATTTAAGCAGCCTGCCTTAAGGTGAGCAGTCTGATGCTTAATAGTTTTCTTAGAAAACCAAATTCCAGCACCAGAATGCTTACTAATTGGAACATGATAGTTATTACGGTGATAAGTGTTATCAATTACCTAGTATTCTTGGCTTCCCTAAAATGAAATAGCAATTTTACTTTCCCCATTTTTAGCGTTGGAGAAATTGATTTTTCATTGAATTGCATAATATGATTTTTAAAAAGAAAGTAGACATGTCTTTAGAAAACTCCCATGAGCGCTGACTACTGAACACTAAAGTAGAAGCATTGTACATTGACTTTTCCAACAGACCTGCTCCTGTTTGAATACATACAATACTGCTTTATTAGTTTCCAGAAATGTCATTTATGTTTCAAGTATGTTGATGTATTTTAAACGGTTACTAAAACTGCTCTCCCACCAAAAGAAAGATTTTTAATCAAGAAAAATATTAAGTCTAGGTTTACAAACTAAGTGCAGAATTTCACTAGTTTGGAGAATTCAAATCTTACATCCATTTTGTTAGAGGAAATTTTATTTCTAGGCTGGATCTTTTAAAAATTCTTTCTTTTTAAACATCTCATTTAGAGCACTGCCCTGCAAAATCAACATGAAAATACAAAAACTGGAGTCATTCATTCGCACCTTCAGCTGCAGAATGAGTAGTTGTACGGGCCACTTGAAGGAGCCCTGTGATCCGTAACATTAGCAGTTCAAAACCACCGGCCACTCTGAGGGAGAAAGATGTTACAGTCTCAGGAACTCACGTGGGGCAGACATTCCCTGCTCTCTAGAGTTGCTATGAGTCAGCATCGACTCAATGGCAGTGAACTTTATTCTCTGTGGTAGCACTGTGTGCGAAGTGATGGCTGCTAACGGAAAGGTTGTCAGTTCTAACTCACCAATTACTCCCTGGGACAATGATGAGGGTGTCTGTCCCCATTTAAGATATACATTCTTGGAAGCTGTAGATGAGGTCATTATGACTCCTCATGATGGCAATGGGGCTTGATTTTGTTGTTGGTGATGATGATTTGCTTGTGGTTTATCCTTCCCTATAGCACAGAGCCTGCAAAGTTTTGTCTTTAGTTCTTTAGGCCCAATAAATTATCCGACTCTGACATCACAGTGCGATGCAAATGAATCCACTGCCTCTGTATTTGTTAGCTGGTGCTCTTCCACATGCACATTCGACAGAAAGACACCGAGTTCTGGGGTATGTATTGAGCATTTGCTGTTAATTGAGTGAAAACGGGAAAATCAAGAATTCCCAAACCTGTCCTTTGCTCTCTGCAGACCGTGGAAATGTCTACAGAGGAGCTTTGCCTCCGTGGCGTGTTTGGGATGTGAGACACTTTGACGATGAGAAGGGTGGTAGGTCAGACTCACGCTGCCTCCCGCTGCCGTTATCTGCTGATTGAGCCGGGCAGAAAACTGCTGAAAAATAATCCTGTCTGTGCCCTTGTCAGTGACTTCAGCCAGAGTTAGAGAAAATCAGCTCCACCGGAGTCAGATAATCATTACAAAATGAATTTTGTTCTTGACTCAATGGAAGTAATTGGAGGGAAACTATTTGATAGATAGGACAAAGATTACCTAAAGTTAAAGCTTCCTCGTAGGTAAAAAGGACTAAGTGCCGCTGGAAGCATGGAGGCTGTGTCAGCATCAGCAAATTATCCTGCAAACGGCGTGTAGGTGATCACTTAAACACTTTTCTACACCCCACCCCCTCCCAACGCTTGATCAGCTCCTTTCCGTGGCCCTAGCAGGGGCGCTCAGTTCACCCCACAGAGGTCCCCCCTGGAGGAGCAGGAGCTGATTACCCAGCAGGCGGTGCGGTTCCAGCAGGGAAGTCAGACGGTGCCGCCTGTTCCCCGGGGAGGGACATCCTGTAAAATCACCAAGGTTGAGAACTGTCAGATTCACAGCAGTAGGTGCATTTTCCTCAGAAATTAATGGAGCAAGCTGGGCAAAAATGTTTTTAAGCTACATCTTCCCTAGAGTCAGATGCAAATTCAAAGCTCTTTTGAAGCCCTGCAATGAAAGTTAAAGATAAGACTTTTTAGTTTTCTGACATGGATAATATAGGCGACCCTAGCACAAGGAATATTAAATTGCAGTGCGAGATAAGGGAGGAGGGTGTTGTTCGGGCTGGCTCAGAAGATACCAACAACGCATTCTTAAGCCTCCTTATGGGGCTGCGTTTCCGACGTGGTGATTGGACATTTGCGGGTGTTTGTTCCTCTCTGAGTACAGTTAAGCATTACTATCAAACCAGGACCGGTATATTTTTAAAGTGTGATGAATGCATTCATTGGATGGTTTTGACCCTGTTAGGAACATGTGGAAAAGACGTGGTCGCAGCAGCTTGGGGAAGTTTTGTTTAGTGTTCTGCAAGGGGAGAGAGGGGTGGGGTGGGGGGAGAGACTAGCCTTACTTCTCCCTGCACAGCATTGCAATAATCTTATATTATACATCTCAGTCAAGAGAGGTAACAGAATTATGTGCTAAGCTTAAAAGAATGTACGGCCCATTCTGTAGAACTGTTTGTCACACTTTCTTCAATAATGAGCCCATAAATAGGCTTTGAGTGAGTTGGTGATGGCCACAGTCAAAATTTCTGAGGCTTCAAAATTACCTCTTGTATTCATGCATCTAACCACAAAGAAAAAAAAGAAAGAAAGAAAGACGCCAGAGCCCTTTCTACCTTAGAAGTTTGTCTAAGGACAGTCGGCCTGTGGATCTGGCAATCACCTTCACAAAAGAAACGCTGCAAACTTAACAGCTCATGTGTGCATAGCACCTCCGAAAAAACAGTCACACACACCCTCTGCAACTATGTGTGACCAGTGTCAGATGCCTCACTTGATCACAGTCAAGATTTTGTGACCGACAAAGGTTAGGTAATTTGCCCAAGAGAAGAGATAGGTAACCCTGGCTGACTTAGGCATTAACCACTTATTCAAAGGAGAGCCATTGACCCCATGGTTGCCATTCCGCGCTGGCTGGTTCTGCAGCTCCCGGCACGGTGCAACATTTGTGACCCAGCTACTTTAAATAGAATTTGGAAAAAAAGGAAGTGACTTGGAATTGCAAGACATGAATGAGCTGACTGACCTTCGGAGCGCTCTTCTAGTCTTTAAGTGGTTGTTGTGGTGAGGTGCCATCTGGTCGGTTCTGATCCATAGAGATCCCACGGACAATGGAAGGAAGCTCCATCAGTCCCTCAGCAGCCCCACAATTGTTCCATGTGTACTGCGGGTCACAGCCCCAGAGCCAGTGCCTGCCATTGCCGGCCTTCCACTATACATTCCCGTTAGCTGCTGTCCATGTTCCCGTGGGCCCTCCTTTCATTAGCTTACTAACGTAGGCATTCCTGAGATCCGGTGTCTTCGTTTGTATTTAAGAAATAAGAATTGAATTGGTAAACATTTTAAAAATATACTTTATCAGTTAAAATTGGAAATAAGAGATTAGATATAATTGTCTGTAAAATACACAGGTCCAATCATTCTGTGGGTGATTGATTATTCAGGGTCACCTAAAACAAGCCTTCTCTGCTGCTCTGGGCACAGCTCTCCTTTTCAAAGAATCGTGCTGTGTTAAAATATTTTTACCAGGACTTCAAATCTCCACTTACCAAACTGCCGCTCACCTACAGAAGAAAGCAAGGAAAGGAAAAAGCAAATCCAACTAATTGGAAAGCATTGGCGCGTGAGCATCTGGGTGTGATTCACTGTTGCTGATGACGTTTCCAATTACTCATGTGTATTTATACATGCCGAACCATGTGAGTGCTTTCAAGGGGAGAAACCGGAGTCCACACTTTGGGCTTTATTTGCTGGAGTGGCGATTAAAAGAGGTTTAAGTGGCTTGCCGTCATCCTGCTCTGTGCAGAGAGACAGGAGAGCTCATTTAAAGCATTCATGATGGAAAACATATTTTGCAGCTTGCATGTGTATGAGAGAAATAAACTGGCTTATATTAAAAGTTATCTTCAAGCATTCCATAAGAATTATAATCATATCAATTAAATACTAGCGGCAAATATTTCAATTATCCTTAATGGGACAGAGCTTATAAATGAGCACACTGGGAGACTCCCGCTACTTTATGGGTAGCCCTTCTCTTCAAAAAGGCACAATTACAGTTTTGCTCATGAAAATCCCTCCATAAAATGCAAATGTGCTACAAGCTTGGGGTTCACTTGAAAGTAACATCATACAGTATTCTGGTAACCCTAATATTGTCCTTTTTCGTGCTATAAACACAATAAAAGGGAGACATCCCTTGGTATGATCATTCATTTAAATGCCCTATTGAAGGGGATTCTGAATTTCCTTAGTAACTGTATCGCCCTTCCTTGCTGCCTAACAATCTAGCCATTAGGTGAATGCTCCTGCTGTTGAAATCTGCCATGTTGGCCAACAGCAAGCATCACAATGGAAATCCTGCCGTTTCCAGCGGCCCATTCGGATTTGCTACCTTCAGATTATAATTGCTTTTGATTTTAACCTTGGTGCTTGAAAATACACTGGACCTTTTCAGTTATGCACTTGTATCGAAGAGAGATGTATTTATTAATTCTCTCAGTAAAAGAGCACTTCTTCCCCACAACATACTTTCTTTAAATATATCAGGAGATTTAAATTTAGATATTCCAAGCTCCCACCAGACGACACATTATTAAAACATCTGCCTTTCCATCAGCCATTCTGTTCCTTGCCATTCATTGCACATGTCCTTCTCTACTTCACCAGACAAACTCGCCCAATCTAAATTTCAGCCAAGTGTTTGATGGTTTTCACGCTGAGCTCAAACTGTTAACGCTTCCCTGAGAGAATAGAGTTGAAACGGGATTTAATCTAAAATAACAAAATAGAATAAAGGTTTTACATATAAATAAGTAATGGCCCACGTACGCTTATGCACTTTTTTTTTCTTTTCGAGATACTGCACGTGGTAGAGCAGAATGGCAAATTGCAAAGATTCAGAACTTGACTTGACAGCAAAGAACAGTCTAAGTTAAAGAAGACTGGTGTTGTATGTAGTACAATTAATACACTCGGTTGAAGCCAGCTGTAAAAAGTATATTTCAAATCTGTTACAGATATGAAGTTTTAACTTCATGTAGTTATTTTAGATCATGGCATTTAAAAAAATATCAGCTAGATAAGCAATATAAACAACTTAGAAAATGCTGATTAGAGTAGTGTGTCATAGAATACCCTCCCGGAAGACGGCAACAAAGGGGTTCGACTTGCAACCAAGCGCTCCCCTGTAGCACCCTGGCCCTTCCATTGACTACACGCATCAGAAAGCAAAGAACAAATGAATTCTACTTAGCATGGCTGTGGCAAAAAGTAGGAGCCAGGTATGAGGGAGAAAGCTTGTGGCTTTTGTCAGAAAGAACTGAAAAACACCCCCTTTAAGAAAGAGATCAGAGTAGCAGGCCTGGCTACTGTCTGTCCAGTTCACCTACCTTAAAAAAAAAAAAAAAAAGACTCCTCATTTTCTTCTCTTCTTCTCTGATCATAGTTTTAAAAGCAGGGAGATGTTCTAATGCTTTGTGACAATTTTGGATAGGACTGTTTTTTAACCATAAGATCCTTATTTGTCCTAATTTATCGATCCTGACAAGATATTTTTAGTTATTGTCAAAGGAATACTTTTGAAGACTATATATATTTTTAATTTTTTTAAATTTACATTTCAATGTGCAAATGTAATTCCTTCAACCATGGTGGGAGAATTACAAAACTCCTGGGATGAACCTCACAGGGTCTGGGGTAGCTCAGTGGGCGTGAGAATATTTTGAAAGTGCTATGCCTGTATCATTCTTAACTATTACCTCGCATTCACAGTGTCCCGTAGCATATGTTTGCATTTCATTTAAACTACTTCAAGAGCATATAAAAATAATCTCTAGCTAATTCCAGTATTTGTAAGAGACCTGCTAGGATTGTATGCTCTCAGTTATCTTACCTAGAAATTTAGGTTCATTCCTATGAACTGACATGTTTTTTTTCCTCCTTCTTCGCCATCCATAACAAATAGTGACACACAATGTGCTTTATTCATTCAGATTACTGTGCAGAAATTGTTCCTTAAGCAGAAGCTAAAAAAAAGGAAGTAGGGTACCCTGAAGTTTAAGTGCATGTCTATTTTATAAATAAAGACAAAATGTGTAATTTTAAAATAAATTAGTTTTAAATTGGGCAGAGTTAAAATCAACCATGAAACTAAAATATAGGTTCACCTTTTATTACAATTGTTATCATTAACACCAAACATAAAATTCAATGTTAATATTTGAGAGGACAGAATATTTTCATGCACGTTAAACAAGTGGGAAGGGGGCAGTGACCAAAATGTCCATGGTTCAAACCCACTTACCACTCGGCTGTTGAAAAAGTGAAATTATCTGTTTCTATAGAGGTTACAGCCACAGCAACCTAAGGAGCTTCTCTAGTTAGTTCTCAGAGTCACTTTGAATCAGAATTGATTTAACGGCAGTAGAGGGGTGCATATTATCTGAATTGATACACATTCACAGCATCTGCTAGCCCATGGATAAAAGGCAAAAAAAGTTATGATTATACAATGAAAAAGAGTATTTGAAGATGGGGACTTTTTTTTCATATGCAATACAGAACTCTACCAAAGAAGTAGAAATCCCCACACCTACCACCATCTTCTCAGAAGTGATCCCTGTAAGCAGTCTGGCTGGATGAGGTAGTCTAGAGATGGATCTTCTCAAAGTTTTCATAATTTTCCCGTGTATTGATTTTGCATATAAAGACATTTTAGTTGGTTATGTTTTTCTCTTCCAGTCAAGTTTTGTAAATGTTGTCTACACACTGAAGGAAGTAATAAGGTGCCTAACAAAATGAGCTACCTATTTCCTCAAAGTCATTCATGGTAATGAACAATTCTTTAGCTTTGTTATTGTTATCTCATTTTTTATGGTGATGAAACTTAGGCACAATAAGGTTGACTGGCTTTAAGAATGCTGCGTAGCTAGAAAGTGACAAGCCCAGGGCATCTTTCCTCGAGGTGGCAGCATCAGCACCGATTCTCCGCATTACTTCTTGCTAATCCCCAGGATTTCTGTACAAAGAGAGTTAAGTATTGTGCATATCCAGCATGCGGTAAATGCTGAATAAAGTTTCACTATTACTGTTGATGGAAGACAATGTGGGTGATGTACTTCCAATAAATCAGCCCTTGAAAATTCTACTGGGCCAAGAACTGCTTTGACTCACTTAGTAATCTTCAATCAGAATTCACTTGTGGGCAACTGGCTTGAATTTTTTGTTGTTGTTTGGGACCATATAGTTCTTAAGATTAATTTGTCCTTTATCATCATAAGGTTTAGACTAGAAAATAGAAGCATTGTTGCTGGGTCATAAAGCCCCCAAATCCAATCCAATGCCTTTGAAACAATTCCAACTCACTGTTACCTTTTATAGGGTTTCTGAGGGTGTCAATCTTGTGGAAGCAGAAAACCTCAACTTTCTCCTAAAGTGACGGTGGCTTTGAGCCCCATGGTTTGCTAGACGTCTAAGGCTAACCTGGGGATACCCACAGGATTCCTAAGACTAAGCCACAGTATGGGCAATTGTAAATCGAGTTCTTTGTTATGATTTGCATTAACAACTGAAAACCACCAGCCTCACTCTAGTAAAAACTAACTTCATAGTAACCGGAAAGAGATGGTTGAACGTCAATCCATGATAAAGTCAAGTTGACTGCCTTCTCATTAGAGGGCGAAGTCAGGTAAAATAAAAATTGTGAAAAACAAAACAAAACACAGCTTATAGTTTCTGTATCAAGGCTGGAAATCATTCTTCCAAAAGCCTCTTCAGTACTACAGCTTAGTTCACCAATCTAAAACACTACGTGATGTCTTTAACTTTCACAGCCAGCCAATGCAGTGGTATTCATGAATGCCTCGTTTGAATTTTTGTTTCACTGTCACCCTGTCCTGGAAGTGAATAGTGTTGACCCAAAGTTCCAAATGCACCAATATAAACCCAGGATTTTCTGTCGAGGAATGTCTGATTGCTTCAGATGGTGAATTCCTAATGGAAGGCATTGGGCTGTTTTCCTTTTTTGTTTATATCCTCTCAGAAAATAAGACTCAATAGATGCTGTGTTGACAAGTACCAAGAAATTCTCTTTTCATTCTCAGAGAAAAGCTCTTTACCAGCAGAACTCTTGGGTTTTGCTCCCTTTGTGTTTCCCATGTCGTTTCTAGATGATTCATTGCATCCTCTGTGTCTCTGTGTTTTACCAGTCTTTTATAGAGGCTGTAAAATTTACTCTTCTTTATATACCTGCCCACTAAAAACAAAACAAAAAAAACCCCTAAAGAAATAGACATATATAAAAAAAGAAGAAAGGAAAGCATACATAGCCAGCAAGTCTTTCTGATGCCTACCATGTGAGGATAAGAGAAAGTATGAATGCATACCTAAGGTCTACCATTTGTAATCACAAAATAGAGGCATCCGCTGCATACCTAAAATAATTACCACTAGGATTTAGGCATATTGTCCATTCTCATGAAAAAGATGAAAAAAATTACAATCAAACTACAACACTAAGTAGATAACAATGAACTTCTGTTATATATACTAAAAGGATGGAGGACCAGTTGTCAGTTTGAGTTGAAAAATGTCCCCGTGGTAGTTTCAGAGTGAATTGTTCTGATCCAGTATCTCTCTTGTTAGTCAAGATTACTGTGTTTGAGGGAAAAAAAATTTTTTTAGTTTTTATTTGAACAGCCTCAGATTGCTCTGTCACTTCTCTCTTGTGAGAGGTGTAATGCCATCACATATTAGCAAAAGTTGAAAGAAAAGAAAAAGGGCCCCCGCCCCCCTCCACACAGGTACAGCCTTTTCTATGTGCCTTATATGAGCTTTAATTCAAAGCCAATGCTTTTCAAGTTCTAGATCATTCTTTTCTAAATGTTCTTACACTCCCCCCCCCCCCGATCCCCCCCCCCAGAAAAAATAAGGTTGACCTTATACATTTGAGTTAGCTCCTCAGGAGCCTAGGTGAACATTCCATTGAATAAAGATTCTCCACGTGGTATCTACACAACTCTTGGCCATCATCACATCTCCCCCTCTCATCCCCCAGCTGTTCTTTTGGAAGAATGCACCGACAGTGTTAGGCTCCCAGAGGTTGTTTGTCAGCACAGGACGCCTGCATTCGATGGTCCATTCAAGCTTTTCCTCTTCTGTATAGTTAAAACCTATCCTGCTTCCATGGGGTTTCAGTTGATTTTCTGTGCTTGTAATACTTAAAGCAGAATGAAAATTTCCGGAACTTATTTTTGACAATATTTTCTATGACATATGTATTTTTTGTTCAATTCGATAGTTTGTATCTGTACCTTGTCTTTTTCTTTCTTTCTTTCTCTCTCTCTCTCTCTCTCTCTCTCTCTCTCTCTCTCTCTCTCTCTCTCTCTCTCTCACTGTCTCTCTCTCTCTTTCTCAGTCGCTTGCTCTTTCTTTGAATCTTTAAAGGGATCAGACTTGGACTTAGAACTCGGCTTGTTTTGTATTTCTCAGCTCTCACGTGTACGTGTGTGCCTGCGTGTGTGTATTTTATCCCAGCTCGTTATAACCTGACAACCTGATTTCCTACTGTGCTCCAGCACAACAATACAGTCATCAACTAAAGCAACGCAGTAAGCGGTCACATTAACCATCATTTTGCTTGATCACTCGGGAGAGATGAAATTTATTCATTTTTACTATAGATAATCAAATATTAAAACACGTTAACGTGAGGGGCGGGAGAACAATTGAGCTGTGACGTGCTAATTGTCAATACAATGTCCTGTATATGACGTGTCACGGTTCTTGGCAAGATGTTTGGGGGAAATTTCATCCGTCTTTTTTCTTCTCATTTGCATTCGGTTTATCTAAAGTGAAATCCATTCAATTTTATTGAACTGTAATTCTAGTAATTTACAATATTTACATGCTGCACTTAGATTGAAATCAGTCCTTAATTCAAATTCAATCTAAATTTACTGCATAGTAATTAGGGCTTTGTAACTGACACTAGGGGCCTATTGATTTAATGAAAAACTTAACCTTACAGTAAGTGTTTAATTAGTTGCTGTAGTAGATTCTGTTCTGTCCTAAATTGTGGACTTTAGAGAATCAGGTACTAATTTAAACTACACAACTATATAAAGATCAGAACTAATTTTTTTTTCTTCATGTAGCCTAACAGATGAATTAATTTCTTCCCCTTTGAAAAGGATCAGGGAAAGAGGCAGTAATGAAAGTGATTTCCTGCTCTGCCTAATTTTATGTAAGGCTGGACCAGCTATCCTGAAAATGATCACCTGCCTGTGTTAAACATTGATATAAAGAGTTATGAAAATTAAAACGCAATGATATTTCTTCAAGGATTATTTTATAAGTGGAAAGCTAAAACAATATAAATTTTATTTAGAGCAGAAAAGCTCTTGATACAGAAAGAAAAATAAAATATTAACCAATATAACATTACAAGCTGTTTTAGATTTTTCTTTTTAGGTAATATTTATTGGCAGGATAAAGTTTCTTTCTTTGCAATCATATTAATTCTTTTTTTCCCAGAGTAGAATATAAAACATAAGTTGAATTGACTATAGTGGTTTTCTATAGTCACTGATGATCTATCTCAGTTGAAATCAGCCTCAGTCACCAGGAAGTGTTCAATTTTTGTCAATATCTCTCACTAGTTTATTTTAAGAATTACAATAAAGCACTGAAGTACGGACATCTTTTCATTGAATTTTAACCTGTCTATAAACTGTCATGCCGGTAACTCATTTCTCTTAGTACGCATTTGTGTTCTGAGAGCCAGAAACAGTAAGGTTTCTATATAAAACTAAGAGATTAATGCTGAAGGAAAGAAGATTCTTGCTGGAACAGTTTTCATTACTTGTCTAGCTTATATTAGATGCACTAAAGGTATAGTGAAGGACCCTATTTTAAAAGCAGTCTCACTTTGATTTTTTACATCTTGTGAAAAAAGAGATTTACTTTGTGGCAAAGTAAAATATAATATGTCACAAAGTGGAAACTAAATAATTTTGCAGGCATTTCCAAATACTGTAACTTAAAAAAATTATGGATAGATAGCATAACAACATTAACATGCAAAATCAGTATACATTGATTTAATTATTAGATTCTACATTAATTCCTAATATCAGTGGGGTAAGCAAACCATTTGAACATTGGTGAACAGAGAATTTGTTTTAAAATATGTAACCAAATAAGTGTAATTTTCTTTAAAAAATCAAGTGTATGTATCAAATGAGTGAAACACCAGTTTCAAATGAACTAATAGTTGCTGAAATGAAAAATAGTATATGTAAAATTCTCTCATTTTAGAAAGTTTAAATTTTGAATAATAACATGAGTGAAGAATTTGATGATACATTTTTTTCAGTTCCTAACATAGACTGAAAATTGCGGCTGCTCTCCAAGTGGTTAGTGAGAGAAGGTCAAATATAAATTGTAAGAGGTGTTTGAGTTCAACTAAAACTTCTATTTTGCGAAAGCCCTTTGCAAAAATACCTTTCCTTTCTTGACAAGACACCAGATTCTGACTTCAGTGCCCCAATACACCTCAGCAGGAGAGCCATACACACCAGGTACAGAAGGTGGAAACCACACACCCTCCTCCTTCTAATGCCCGCCCTGATGAATGACACACACAGAGGCCATATTGCCCATCTCTCAGAGTGGCCTTCGCTGCCAGCACAGCTGAAATCTGGAGGCTTGCCGCATTCACGTTGTCAGCTTAAATACCCAGTAAGGGCTCAAACTGGGAATAAGACAAAGTACCGTAGCATGTTGATCCACTTCACTGGCCCCACCAATTAGCTGTGAAGAATATGGCTCATTTAGAAGTGCATATGATAATACCGAAGCATAACTGAAAATTAGATGTATAAAAAAGGAGGTCATTAGCTTGTACTTGTCTTATCTTCGGCTAAATGAATCGCAGATAAAACCAAATAGGATAAGTTAAGTCTTCTTAAGCTTCGGAACCCTTTCGTATGTCCTTACATTAGATGGATCTCTATAAAGAAGGTCTCTAGCATTGCTATTTACAACACCACAGTTAATGTTGTGTTACCGTTTTCATTACCAACCGCTATTTTCAGAGGTGTATAGCTTTAACAAAAATTTTTTTCTAGGTTAAAAAGAAAAGCCGTGTGGTAGATTGCAGCAGGAAATAAACCTAACAGCAATATCCATCCAATTTCCAAAGTATTCAACTTCGAAGAAAATGCACAGTTACATTGGCACCTGGTATCCCTTAATGAATTCTTATAGACTTAAAATATAATCTCCTAATACAAAATTAAAGGTAATGCATCCAAAATATATACTCCAGAGATGTATCAGTTTGTAGGCGAAAAATTTAAATGTGACTCATTATAGAGGGAATCCAGCTAAACAAAGAGAATATGAAGTTTATAATTTTAAAAAGCCATCGTTGAAAATTACCACAGTTCTTGGATTATGCAATAACCACATAAAAACATTATGAGGAATATAAAATGTATAAAGAATGGTCTTTGTTCTAAAAATATCCTTCTAGCCATTAGAGAATATAAGACACTCACAAATGGAAGACAGAGAGTTTCTTGACAGAACTAGCAGAGGTTTCCAATAGAGTCAAGACACTTGAGCTGAGTGAGTTGATGATTGCCTCTGTTTAACTGATTTTTTCCAATTCCTAACACTAGTGTCCGGCGCCTCACAAATGATTACATGCCAGACCACTCACTGAAAGTCTGGTGGTTCAAATCCATGCAAGGAGGTACCTCTGAAGACAGGCCTGACATCCTTGTTCTGAAATGGCACCGCCTTGAAGAGCTAAGGGAGCAGGTCTTCTCTGACACAGAAGAGGTATCCATGAATCAGAATCAGCTCACTGGAAACTATGAACAACAGTGACCCCGACGTTATTTTAAGCCCTCCTAAAACATCTCAAAATAGCTGACCTCTTGGAAATCCAAAACTCATAAATTGAAGGGACAGGATCAAGAAGGTCAAATGTGGGAGGCTACACCTAGCATTTATTTACTTCCAGTAGGCTTGGATTCATCTCATCCAGACCCTTGCCTGTCCCCGAGGGGCCGAAGGGGAGGGGAGATGTGACCTCTGTGCTTTAGTAAACATCTCCAGTGGTAGCGCTTGCCTCTGGGCAACACAGTGGTCAGGAGGACCTCCCCACTTTGGAAGTCCGGTTCCTGAAACTTGACAGGGAGCCAGGAATGTGGAAATAGTGGGAAAAGGTCTGGTTCCAATCAAACAGTGACATGGATTACATCTCAGCCCAGGTCACTTCAAAACCATGGATGACTGTTTCCCATGGAGTGACTAGAGGCAAAGCTGTGTGCCCTACTGGAACAAGCCTGGGATTGGGAATTGGGAAACCAGGCTGATAATGTGTTTGAACTTCTATCTACTTCTCGATTCTGTTTCCTCAAGCTGGTAAAAATCACTTGCATGGCAATTTCAAGCATACTAGTTCTTCTAGAGATGGAAGTGAGGGTGATTGATCCCCCATCCGCGTAATTTTGGAAAACTCAGGATTTGTCAGCGCCTTTTAAAGAGTTACCTCTTTCCTGTCAGAATCGCCAGACTTTCTTTCTCTGAAAGCGAACGCTGCAGATCCTCATCGCTAGGAGGTTTGGGCAGGTTATTAAGATTATTGAGGCAAGCCATACACACCACCTCTTTCTTTCTGAGGGATTTATTATTTGGATGAAAAAGCATCAATACCCAGAAATTTGGTTTACATTTTTGAGAGGGGAAAAACAAGATCCTGTGGGAAGTGTTTCTCCTACATGTAAGATGTGCTTTTTAGTCATGCTGGATGGAAGCTGAGTTTTTCAAGTTTTCTCTGAGTTTGTTTTTAATCATTTTATTGGGGGCTCATGGGTTTTATAAATGGGTTCCCATCAATTGACCTCAGATTAATTGGGGTCTCTGGACAGCTCGATTCATATAGCAGAATCAACTAGAGTTGATGGATATTTTCCGGTAAGTTTGCACCAAACAATAACTGACCATGGCTTTCTTTATTGGCACATGATTGTATATAGATGCACGTCATAGTAGTGAAACACCCGACATGATTTCACGCTGCTGTTGCTCAGGCAGAGTGTACACTGCAGAGAGGGTTGGAGCCACCAAATCAGACTGAAGGGCAAATTTGTCATCGCAAAATATTTGCCAAATTCCCCAAGGTAAACGATATTCGCTTCATCAGAAACTTGGCAAAGCTGCCACTCCGGCTTAACTTATTAGCCAAAGATCACCCAGCAGCAAAGTACAGAGCTGTTCCCGGGGAGATCAAGGTTCTCAGAGATTTGCAATGATATTCTCTTGAGAACTCTGTCAGGCCAAGCACAAGTGGCCGATGGGTCCATGCTGAGAAACCAGCCAGTCACCGAGCGCCCCGGCATTGCGCTCCTGCAAACGCCCTGCGTTCCTTCCCAGGGCAGCCTGTGGCTTCCTGAAAAATGCCCGGTGTTAGGACTTCCCTGTTTCTGGAAGAAGAAGAAAAGATAGTTGTGCTTCTCCTGTTTTCCTTTCATTAAACAAAGCTCTTACTTAGAAAGGACTCTCAGAAAAACTCCAGAAGGAGAGGATGAAAGAATCTCAAAAAATCACCAAACGAGAGTGAGCTTTTTGAAGTACATTGTATGGGGCATGCATGTGTGCACGTGTGTGCTTGTGTGGGTGCTGCGGTGATGGTCAAATTCAGAGAAGGTGGCTATCTCGCCATCTGAATGATAATCCTTCAGGTTCTTGCTGTCCGGCTGGCTAAGAGTTGGGAAACTCACATGAGGTCCTCTGGAGAGCAAAGAAGCTGTCTACTTCCCTGAAGAGTCCCTCTCAGAAAACCCCAGCGGGTGGTTGACACTATTCTGCAGGGTTGCTGAGAATCAACATAGACTTGATGGCAGTGGATGTGTGGGGGTGGGGGTGGGGGGTGAGGGGTGATGAGACAGGAGGGCCGGGTGTTATTTACCGTCACATTACTATTTCAGATTTTTTACACTTGACCTGAACTCTTGCTTGAATCACCTAGAAGGATCATTGTTTAATTCTAAGATTCATCTCCTTCAATTTGATTCAGACTCATAATGACCCTATACTGTGGGCTAAAACTGCCCCTGTGGGTATCATAGAGTAACTCTGCCGGGGAGGAGAAAGCCTGGTCTTTCTCCACAGGAGCAGAGGGGGTTTCTAAGGTGAGTAGCCCAGTGCACACCACACTCTGCCACCAGGGCCCTTTTTAATGCTAATAACTCATATTAAATATTTAACTATGAGAATAGAGTGGCAGAGTGGGAAAAACAAACTAGAAACATCTTCTGTTTCATTAGAACATATTTATTTTTGTCACATATTTCTATCTATAGACTTAATTAGGAACTCCTAACTTGGAAACAATAATCCACTCAGGTGCTCTAAGTATTTTATTTTACCTTAAAAGCAAAGAGAAAAAATCCTGGCTTTAAATATAGTAAGAAAGTTTATGGAAACATTTTTTTCAACTACACATAGCCTAGAATTTAATAACCATTACCCATTTGTAAATTATCTATCAAAACACATGGCTGGTTAAGTTGTCACATTTAGTATATTTCTAAACAATATGGTCGACGAACAAATTACATAAGGTTCTTCATTTTCATTTAACTGATTGATAAGGTCATATATTTGCATGGAGTCGAGACTACATTTGCTATTATGATAAGCCATTCTTTGTCTCCAGTTTGCTGAGGGAATATTTTTAATGTAAACCTAGGGACAACTCAATATCACCAGATGGTATTTTGCCATCCACAGGTTCCACTTTGCCTGTTTTGCAAGTTTGTGACAGCCTACTGGGATGCGCGGAGGCATCCATCCAGTCAATAATGTATCTGGGACAACACTAATATTGCAGACACCTCTATGAGTTGAAACAGCATCCTTTTTTCTTGCCCCAATAAGGTAGTGAATACAATGGGCCACAGAATTCCACTCAGAAGGACTGCATGCTGTTAATTGTCCTAATCTGGGGCAAAATGACAGAATAAATCATGATCACTTTTAGGAAGTTGTCAAATAGCTACAGAATATTTTTACATTGGGTCTTATTAGAATCACAGCACTGTGCCAATTGAGGTGCCCTGCATATTGATAAGAAGAATTACAATAGTAGTAGTTGCTATTGTTGTCAATAATACCATTATCATTCTCCTCACCAGCCATGCTATTGAAAGAGAGAGAGAGAGAGAGAGAGAGAGAGAGAGAGAGAGAGAGAGAGAGAGAGAGAGAGCGAATAATGCGATGTGTGTTGTACAGAACTTTAACCCTCTGATGAGTCTCTAGAGTCTTGTGCTATGGAGCAAATAATTTTCCATCTGTCTTCAGATTTTTCAAGTATCACACTCCTTGATGAGTTGAAATTTTCTCGGCAATCTTCCCACCCCCAACCCAAAAATGTAATTTTATATTCTGTGTACATAACAAACTTGCTGTTTAACATTTAAAATAATATTATTTTAGAAGCTCTTATAAATTAATCTTTTTCTTTTTACAACCTTGTTCTTTAAAATGCCCTCGGAGACGTTGGGAATATTTAGGAATGTCATATATGGTAAATCTGAAGAGAAATAATTTTCTAATTGTTTTTTAAACTTTCTAGTGAGTCTGACCCATATTTGCTTTATTTTTAAAGGAAGAATGATAGTGGTGAATGTTCTGCTGAACAGGAAAGATTATACTAAACTTCAAGCTTAAGAGGTTGTTTGGCTATTGATCTTAGTCTTCTTTTCTATAAAATAGAAATGAAAGCTGAACTCATTATGTTATAAAGAGATGACTCCTTTCCCCATTACAAAATTAAAATACACAGATACTTTAGAAAAAAATAATGATATGTGCTAGACATCCAAAATAAAATGAAATTTTGTTATGTCTTTGTATATTTCCTCATATCCTCTCCCTGCTTCTCTTCCCTCCAGTTCCAGAAAGAAAATGCTAAAAACAGATGAGAGATGGCTTCTTTCTCACATTTCTAAAATTATATATAACATATATTACATATAGACACATATATGTACAATCTTAACAAATTTAGAAATAAGTAGCATTTCCCATATGTTACATATAAACTTTTGAGCTTTAAAGATATATAGATGTAGAAATAGTCCTGTCAATGCATCACTTTTGAAGGATGTTGAATTGTCCTAAGTAATTTTTCTCTTGAATTTCATTGTTGAAAGTCTGCAGAGGTGAGGGCTATTAAACTATATTATTCTAAGTATGAATTTACTTTTAAGACAGATAATTCCACTGCTTTTGAGCAGGTTCTTAATCATAGTGGGCATTAATTTGTACGTTTCTTTTTTGTTTCCTGTTTGTTTTTTAAGTAATTTTATTGGGGGCTCATACAACTCTTATCACAAGCCATACATACATTCATTGTGTCAAGCACATTTGTACATTTGTTGCCATCATCGTTCTCAAAACATTTGCCTTCTACTTGAGTCCTTGGTATCAGCTCCTCCCTCCCCAGCCCTCCCTCCCTCCCTCAGGAACATTTGATATTTTATAAATTATTATTATTCTGTTATATCTTACACTCACCAACATCTCCCCTCACCCATTTTTCGGTTGTCCATCCCCCAGGGAGGAGGTTATGTATAGATCATTATGATCATAATTTGTAGCTTTCTATGTTTGTTATTTATCTATTTACGTAAATTAATTCACTTAAGGTATTCTGACAGCTTGATCTTACCAAGAAAAAACAAAGTACACTTCATTTGCATCTAAGTAAATGTTCAATGTTGGAAATCAGATGGACCTGTCCTTGTCATCATTGCTCCTGGCCTAGTGAGTGGTTTCTTGGAAGGAAAAGTATATTTAGCTGAAAAAATGATGATAAGGTGTCCTTTCTCCTTGCTGATATTACAGAATCTTTTTTGTCTTTTTATTATTTTCCATTTTATATTACTAGAACACTGTGGTAAAATTACTTCCATAGCATTTTGATAACCATTTCTCTTTATAAAATTTTTGTTAGATATCTCACTTATTTGTATTATGTGTTTGCATCCAAGAAGGGATATACCACCATCCATGAAAAAGACTTCTGTAATTGCGATACGTATTTTTAAATTTTAATCATTTTACTGAGAGCTCTTACAGAGATCATAGCATTCCACAGTTCAATCACATCAAGCAGTGTTGTACAATTGCTATCGCAATCTGTTTCAAAAGTTTCTTTCTTCTTGAACTCCTTGATATCAGCTCCCCTTTATCCCCTCCTTCCTCCACTGCCCCCCCACTACCCCCCAGGAATCCTTATTCTCCCCACCACCACCCATAATAGTTTGCGTGTGTGTTTTTTGCTATATCTCACATGATCCAATCTATCCATTCACATACGATTCTGTTGGTCTAGCCCATCGAGTGGATTTACAGCCATCAGTGCTATCAGCTCCTTAGTGCCCCCTCCCGTCCCTCTCTTCCCAGACCCTGGAAGCCATTACTGTTGCTACTGTTTCTGAAGGTTCAGCTATCTTGGTTTTCATGTACCAAATGATCTTAAATAGGCAAACAAACATACACAAATCTAACATGATTAATGGGGTAAAACAGATAAAAAACATAACAATAAGGGGGAAATAAAGCGCTAGAGGCAGTTATGGGGTCCATCAATGTTATGCCGCACCTGGATGTCTCATCCCTTCCATGTGGCCCATCTGAGGGGGACTGTTCATGTACTTGTGATATTTTTATTATAAAATTTAACTATTCAGAAAAAAGCGAGATCATGCTTCTCTTTTCTAAAAAGTATTCCATATTTTAACTAGTCTCAAAACAATTTTGTAGAAATTTGGCTTATCGTTTTTAAACTAAGAAATACATTGGGAATGAGAGAAAATATGTGTAAATGTATTGGCAGTTAAGTGGAGAGCAAATATTTTGAGGATGATGAGTGTAATGAATGTACAGATGTGCTTTACAAAATTGATGTATGTATGGATTGTGATAAGAGTTGTATGAGCCCCTAATAAAATGATTTTTAAATGTATTAGCAGTACGTAAGTCCAAGGTATTGATTTGTTATCAATACAGATTGTAAGTATGGAAGTGAAGTTAGGAAAAATACACAATGATTTAGTCCTGGCAAGTATTTCTGACCCCTGTCCTCCCTGAGCAGCATGGCGCTATAAATAAAATATTAGTAAATATCTTTGGCTGAGATAAAATCATGGTCTCCATGATGAATATTTTCAATTTTATTTATACAATTTGGTATGGATTTTATCTTCATATTACAATGTTTGCATTTCATCTAAACTGGACTAGAAAATATAATATTCAAACAAATCTGGTGTAATAATTAGCAAGACAATATTCTCAAGTTTCTGATCTTTAGTTCCCTTAGAATTATATATCCACATATCTAATGTTACATTATATTTTTATGCATGTATGCATTTATGTTTCTAGGGGGTAGAGAAAGAAAGCGAGAGAGACAGGAGTTTTACTATTAATAAAAAGAGATGAACTATAAACAAAAAGATATAGTCTTTCTATATCCATTCAAGGAATTTCTCAGTTTCAAATAGAAAAAAATACTTAAGTCTTTATCCCTACTCTTGTGATGAAGATTTTTTTTTTTTTTTTTTAGAATCCAAACTCAGAAAAGCGAAGGAAGCCATAATGGGAGGGGAAAACAAAGCAAAACGAAATAAAAAAAAACACTGGGGAAATTGGGGTAAAATGTTTTAAACTAATCTTATACCTAAACTTTCAATCAGAAGCCACACATCAAAATGTCCTGGATAAGGACTTCAGTTGTAAGCATGCCAGAAGATGACAATGATAGGAACCATAATAAAAAAGATGCTCCTCTTGATGTCTTGTCAGGTGAGGGCATCTCTGATCAGCTGGAGATTAGTTAACATGAAAGAACGCTGCAGTCTCTGGAAAGACCATTCCGTGTATCCATTCCAGTGCAGAAAGGATCCTACGGGACAGACTGTAGCTGCTACATAGAGATTGGGAGACGGTACCTCTGTATGGGAGCTGATACCATCATATTTCTCCCAGGGAATGGCTGAGGGGCATGAACCCCTGATTTTGAGGTTAGTAGTCAAAACTTAAGGGACAGCACACTACAACTCCATAAAAGTTGTAGAGATGTTACACTTTATATACTTTGTATTCTACCTCCTAAGGCTCGGATGTTCACCTATATGTTCAAATGCTTAAGAATTCACAGATGGATCCCATTATTCTAAGGAGCCCCTGCGGCATAGTGGTTACACATTGGGATACGTTCTCACGGGCCACAGTTCGAAACCACCAGCCACTTTGTGGGGGAACGATGGGGCTTTCAACTCCTGTGAACAGTGGCAGTCTCAGAAACTCAACGGGGGCACTCCTCCCCTGTCCTAGAGGGTTGAGTCAGTGAATTTGGTTTTTGTGATTTCATTATTCTACATAAAATAATAATGATGATAATAATATCAAAAACATATTTCAGGCACTATGCAAGGGACTCTATGTCATTGAGTCCTCACTGTAGTTCGGCTGCAGGAGCCCCGGCAGCCTAGTGGGCATGTCTTGGGCCACGATCTGCAAGGGCAGCAGTCGCAGGGGAAAGCCAGCAGACAGCCGCAGAAGCTCACAGGGCACTTCTGTGCCCACATTGGGCCGCGTGAGCCGGTGCCAGAACACACTTGATGACAATGTGTTTGAGTTTTGTTTGCTGTTCTGTTTGTTGCTGTTTGTCTGAGAAACAGCAAGCAGCTTGTTACAAACAAAATCTCCTAAGTACCCGATTACTAATAGACTCGTTATCAGAGACTCCTGTTTGCCACTAGTAGCCTCTTTCCAATAATTCTCTAATTTCCATCTCTTTCCTGTTTTTCCAGTGGTGAGGTGGCTGTATAACAAAGAAGTAGGGGAATCAAGAGTTGAACCAGTCTAATTTCAGAGTCTTTCATAGTAATGTCTCCTATGAAATGACTACTATTAAACAGTAATGTCTACAATGTTTCCCTATCACATCTTTTTTCACCTATTACACTTTAGTCAGTGGCCCTACCTACAGACATGGTTTCTTACCTCTTTCTTATGCTCAACAGCTTACCACTCACTCAGGGGTCTCCCTCTCAAATAATATCTCTGCTGTCTCAGCATTTCCATCTCCTTTGCCTCTCCATTAAGAATTTCATCATGTCTCACCTGGGCCAGTAAAATACACTTCAAAATCATCGTGAAATAAACTCACAACTTCCTTCTAATCTGTTTCCATAACCACACAGAATCTTAAATGATTTCCCTTCATCTCCAAGATGTCATAGAAACAAGGTGAACAACACTTGCTTTGCCACGACAAAACCAAGTTCCTAAATTACTCTCTGACTCCAAGCTCCCTGCCCTTTCCCCAACCTCATGCGCTGCTTGTTCTAACTAGCTCACTAATATCCCCTGTATGTTCAGCTCAGACAATCATCCTTAATTCATCCATTTAACAACAATTATCGTGTGCGTATGCTTCAGACACTGAAATACATATTGGGAACCCAGGGATAACATATAGACTTAGGTCTTTTTTTTTTTTTAGTTTACAAATTAGTAAATTGTGAAGACAAATAGGGAGAGCCTTGCAGTATTTTTAAGGTAAGAGCCCTAGGTCCTTTAAAGAGAGAGACTTACGAGGAGAAATTTAGGAGTAAATCCTGCCTACAAAACATAACAACAACAATAACAAAAGCCCTTACTGTGGTCAAGTCAACAGTGATTTGTAGCAACACCCTGTGGGTTTCTGAGACTCTGTTCACGAGAGTAGAAAGCCCAGCTCCTATGGAGCTGCTTGTGGTTTCAAACTGCTGGCCATGCTGAAAGCAGCCCAATGCATAACCACTATCCCACCAGAGCTCCTGATTAAAAAGTAAGGAGTTAATCATAGAATGACAAAATTCTGGAGAACTTCAATGTCACCATAAAAAAGATATTCCTCTAGGAAATCTCTTCACCATTCCCCTTTTCTGTGCTTCAGTCAAGTCCCTAATCCATGTTCCATGTTCCCTATAATGACATATATCAATATAGAGGCTAGTTAATTTTCTACCACTCTTAAAACTCTTATCATTTCTATCAACTTGATTCCAATTTATAACCAGTTATGATCCACATTGATGAATGAAAAAAGTGACTGAAGTCCAGAAATCTGCAGAAGAAGATCATAGAATTAACATGAATGTGATTGCGATTGAAGTTAAGATCCCGCATGGTTTGGCATTTTCCATTTAAGTGAACATCTTGGCTCTAGCAAACGTTCAGAATGGTTTGTACTAAAAACATGGGTGGAGATCAGTTCGCTCAACTAGATGATCTTTCCATCCGTTTTTTTTTTTAATTCAAGATCGAAGCTAATGAAAAAGATTTTACAGCATGAAGCTTAACCAGGAACAAGCCTCAGATTTACAAAACCATTTAGGAAGCAAAGGCCAATCATAATGGTAGCTCCCAAGGGCATCTGCTGAGGCAGAGAAATTCAAGGTAGAGCAGTTCGTGGCAACTTTGGGTCTTTGTGGTGGGAGTGAAATCTCAGAAACTCACTGCCAGCAGTTTGATTATGACTCATGTTGACCTTCTACGACACAGTAAAACTTCCCGTGTGAGTTTACGAGACCTCTTTAGAGGAGTAGAAAGCCTCATCTTTCTCCCAAAGAGCAATTATTAGTTTTGAACTACAGATCTTATAGCTCAGAAGCAGCAAGTAACCACTATGCCACCGGGGCTCCTATGGGGAGGGTGCAAAGCATTTATCTTGAGAGATTTCCCTAAAGTACATAGGATGACGATACGAGCTCATTACAAAGTCTCAGGAAAATTCCCAGTTGCTTGGTGAGGAAAAAGTCAGGAAAGTTGTGCAGAGTTCCTCTCCCCATGCCTGATAACCACGCACCTGCTCAGACTTCTTGAGGACAACGAGGGCTAGTCTATGATAATTTCATTGGGAAACCTTACCCCATCCATCCTACAGTTCTCAACTTTCCCTTCTTTCTTTACTCAAAACACAAACATTTTTTTTAAAGAACCCATTTACATACTTTGAGCTCCTCAAGGATGCCCGCACTGCCAAGTGGTGTCAATGGAAGAGGGCAGAGGTCTTCAGGGAAGGGTTAGAGAAGTGGGCGCTCCCTCCAAAGGATGCTGACCAGAAGGGCGGTCCACCACAAACAATTGCGTTACAGTTGGACTCAAGGTTTCGATGCTGCTGTAGCACTACTTATTGACTTACTCTCGCACAATGATGAGGCTGTATGCTTAACATCGATGCAGAAGACAATTCTATAGATTTAAAACAGGTTGTCTGAATATGTTGTGGGTACAGGTAAAATGATGCAGTAGCTGAATCTGGAAAAGGACGTAAGCTCAGAATTATGGAGAACACTTCTCATAGAAAAAGATACTGGTATATAGTGGGGTTTTTTTTACATTTTAATGAAGAATCATGGAAAATATGCAATAAATGTAAAACTTACAAAGGCTCCAAAATGTCCAGTAACATAGGAGTTGCTATGAAGTATAGAAAAATGTAAAGTAATCTAACAAATAAAACTCATAGGACATCATTGGTCTAGTTTACTGAGTTCTCCCAGTTTAGTTTTGGAGAATAAATATCCTCTAAATGAATGCTTACATGGAAAATATCAGGCAGCAAACAGCACAAATGGCCAGAAACTGACAAACCATGGATATTAAGTTGCAGTCACTGGACCTCTAAGAATTCCAAGGTAAATGGGAAAAAATAACATAGGAATAATTAATATGTGCATATATAAAAAATTACATATATGTGTACATGTGTATCCAATTGTAAAATAAACTAAATCTGGGGAATAGCAGCAGCTTGGCATTGGCCGATGTGCCTATTTATTGTGTAGGCTCAATTAAATATTTGACTATATGATATTTGAAAGCTGTTTAATATGTATTCTTCCCTTCAGTGTTTACAGTGTTTTCCCATTAGGGATTAAAATTCCTCACTATTTAGCCATGTATTCCTTTAACAATTTTTTTCAATGAACATTCTACGTATGTATGCCTATTTTGTCTATGTCAAGCGCCTATAGTTGTTTTCAGATGCCGTCTAGTCAGTTCTGACTCATGGTGTCTCTGTACACAGCAAAAATGAAACTGCCTAGAGAGCGTGGGTAATTAAGGACTCACTAAATAAAATAATTGTTTAACACCTGTTTATCTAGACTATTTTACTAACAAAATGAAATATTAATCTATATCTATTTAATGCAGGATTTAAAATATTTCCTCTTAAAAAACCTATAGTTTATCTGAATTTAACACATTCATTAGCACTGATTTAGAATGGAGTGTTTGAAAGTACATGTGATATGCACATGGCAGATGAATTCATTAAGACCAGTGTGATTACAAGGAATGTCAAATGAATTAATAATAATGGGAACTCAAATGTTACCATTACTGTCACAGTGTGTTGCTGTTTTTATACTTATGAGCCCTGAGGAAAAATGACACATATTATTCTTGTATATTAATTGTATCTTGATAATCAAAGGTTGATCTACCAATCTTGTGGGAAGTAAAGATTTTTAACTCCCTATATTCAGAGAAATTACTAGTATTTACAAGTTTAACTCCACCACTCACTCTGTGTCAGTCTGTCGTACTGTGGTCGTTTGCACATTTCTGTGAAGCTGCAAGATATGCCACCTATATTTCAAATACCAGCACTTCCAAACTCAGACATACTGAGACCTCTTAGATAACTGGCAGCGAAAGTCCTGCGGATAGTGGTGGAATGTTGATTCACAGAGTGCTGGACCGTGAGCCGTTCCGATTGGAAGGCCCTCGGAGGATGAAATAGTCAACAGTAATGATATAGAGGCAGTAAAAGCGTTCAGGACCTTAGTTTGCTGGTATTTCATGATGCTAAATAAGATGCAACAACTACATTTGACTGGTACCCAACAAAAAATGGAAAAATTTTTTCAAACCTATGTATTCATTTTTTTTTAATGAAACCACCTTATCACCTTCAAAGTACTCTTCATTATACTTAACACTTTTGTCAAATCTGAAATTCCATTCTTGGAAACATTTTTCAAACTCACCTGTTTGGATGACTGACAGCACCTCCCTTGTGTTTTATTTACCTCTTCTGCATCATCAAATTGCTGTCCTTTCATGTCTCTCTTCATTTGTGGAAAGAAAAAGAAGTTGCATGGAGTGAGGTCGGGTGAGTCAGGTGCATAGGACAAGAGAGACACACTGTTTTTGGCCAAAACCTGGCTCCTTGCGATGACTGCATGAGCAGGTACATTATTGTGGTGGCCAAACCAGTCCCACCTGCCACAAATCAGTCCTTTTTTGTCCCACGCTGTTATGCAGTCTTTTCAGAACCTCTTGCTTGATGAAGAGTCTGACCTGGTTGAATGAACTCCAAATGCACTATTCCCTTCACAGCAAAACAAAAAACAAATGAGCACTGTCTTGATCTTTGATTTCATTTGACAAGGGCTTTGGGGGGGGGGGGGCAAGGAGAAGGTGGTGTCTTCCACTGGCTTCATTAGTGTTTGGTTTCAAGACCATGAGAATGGCACCTTATTTAGTCACCAGGACAGCATGTCTCCACTCAACACTTTTTCCTGGCCAGTCAGAACCAGAGGCACAAGTTTCGCAGTGACTCTTTCCTAAATCATAGTGACCACGAAGCTAATGCAAGACTGGGTGGTGTTCCATTCTGTTGTATATAGTTCACTGTGAGTCAGAATGAGCTTTTAGACACTTAATAACAATAACAACTTTTCTAGGAAGTGATTCAATATTTTAGATTCTGATTTTAAATGGCCTTATATTATGCCTCTCACATTTACTGAAATATTAAATTCTTTAGGCATATGTTTTTCAAGGCCACTGTTTAAAACAAAGATTTTAAATGGCTTAGGAATTTTTCTAGGAATGATGTTGTGTGTGTGTGCATACATACATACTTATACATACATACTTATACATACACACACATATATAAAATAGCATATCATTGATATAATGTGCACCCATATACATACCTCATCACAATTCTAATAAAATGCACTTGCATAAATATGCATACTCATTCTGGCTTAGTTACATGATGTTGGATTAATGATGCTTTCAAACACCAGTAAAATTATAAGGAAAATTCCTATCATACACTTCTTTTATAAGTTTTGAAACTCTTGTTACTTGCATGTTGAAGGTGCGTAATCTTTTTTTTCCCATCCCTAATCCAGACTTTCTCTCTTCGTCCCAGTGATAATTGGTTGGTGATGAAGGCATAAAGACTGTGTGATGGATGAATCCTGATTCTTGGAGCATTGCACATTAGAAAAATCTGCCCTTTCCCTGTGGTAGTCCTGAGTTGACACTAGTTTCCATAATGTTGAAATGGAAAGGAAAATAAACAGACACACACACTCCTATCACCAATGATTAATAGATAGACATTAGTTTAATTCTTAGACAAAGTAATCGCAAGATTCAATTCAAATATGAAAGAAAAGAAAAAGTCTTAGGTCCCTATCAGAAAGAAGTCAGGGAAGTACTTTAGAAACCCTGTTTTCATCATGGTTTATTCTTCGGGCTTGATTTTACAAGTATCTCCAAGGGAGAAAGATTGAGCTTTCTGTTGCTGTAAAGTGTTGCAGTCTCAGAAACCCACAGGGCCAGTTACTCTGGCTTACAGGGTCCCTATGAGTCAGGAATGACTCAATGGTTCTAAGTTTGTCTTTTTGATCTGGTTCTTTTGTCTTGAAATATCAGTACCTAGCAACCTTTATACTCCGATGAATGGCTAAGTTGTGTGCTTGCTTATTTTACTGATCAAGCATAAGGAATCTGCTCTTGTCCCCACTTCATGTTTGCTCTTCTTGGTGACTTCGGGGTTACACGTTGGGCTGTAAACCCCAAGGCCAGCAGCTGGAAAAAAACCCCTCCCTGTGGAGGAAGGACAGGGCTTCTGCTCACGTGAAGAACAACAGTCTCAGAAACCCACAGGGGCGGTTCTACTCTGTCTACATGGCCAGGAGTTTTGAGTTTCTTTATTCTTATTTAAAAAATGTTGTTGATTATCAAGAAATTCAAGAGAGGTTTTTTTTAAAGAGGCTACTTCTGTTTCAGTGGTAGTCACCCTAGAGAAAGACTGAATCTTTTGTCATTGGTTTTCCTAATAGAAAATAGCTTAAATTCCAGACAATCCCCTCACAAGCATTATTTCGCATTACAACAATTCGAGCCTGGGTGTACTCCATCCTGTTCAGGATTTCAATTGTTGACTGAAAGAAAAAAGTGGCATGCATCCCAAATTTTTAGGTTATTTGAAATTTTGATTAACTGATTATTTGAATGAAGGCAGCAACTAGATTTGAAAAGTAGTTCTGTACCAGTTTGAACAATCAATTTATAATTTAAAGAGAATAAATATAATCTTAAACTCCTTCACCCCTTCCTCATGTTTTCAAAGAATGGATTCAAAGAAGATTGCATTGTAGTTGAATATAAAGTCAGTAATAGTCAACTGTTTCATAATAATATTCTTCTAGACCATTCATCCCCATGGAGAAATATGGGGCATTCGATTGCCATAGAGTTATGGTCTCAGAAACTCAGTGAGACAGTTCCACCCTTTCCAACAGGGTCACTAAGAGTTGAGTTCAACTCGATGGCAGTGAGTTTGTGTTCTGTGGTAGCAGACCTACCAGCTGTTCTTCTGGAGAATGATGGATCTGTCTGCTCTTGTAAAAATTTATAGCCTTAGAAATCCTATAAAGGGTTACTATAAGCCAGAATGGCTATAAACATTCTTATGATCTTAAATGAAGGGGTTGAAGATCCCCCAGTACCCTTGTGTGGCAGCATATCACACACAATGGGCTCTACTCGGTTCTAGACATCCTATGTCAGGGATGCACTTGCACCCTGGAAGGTGGGATGTTCATAAGGAGATCATAACAGATGCCAGGGAAAATGCTGCCGAAGAAAGTAGAGATGATAAAATTTAATGGAAAAATATATGTAAAAGGCTAACATATGAAAAGGAAGACGTCTTAGCCTGCGGTGCTCCAGAGATCAGGACCACGACCAATAGGGTATAGATTTGGGGCTCGCTATGAGAAGGAACTGTAACAATTAGAGCTGAGAGTGGCACTGATTGTCACATTCAACGCTGCAGCAAGTAGTGTGCATGCAGCTGTTTGGATGCCACCATTTTCCCAGGAAGGCAAATAGAAGAATAGTATGTAGTGAAGTAGGGCACCGCCTAGAGGGACGGACTAGATAAACTACTTTCATATTCTTTTTGACTGTGACCAACAGTAAGAGAGACACTTTACATTATGGATATTCACACATATTAATATATGTAATCAAACTGAATTTCACAAATTAATGCTTACTCTTACTACATGCACTTCACTTGTTTCCTATTCTAATCCTGTTCAACCACTTTTATCTTTTATTTTTATATTTTATTGGGGGGCCCTTACAATTCTTATAACAATCCATCATTCAATTGTATTAAGCACACTTGTACATATGTTGCCATCAACATTTACAAAACGTTTCCTCTCTAATTGAGCTCTTGGTATTGGCTCCTCTTTTTGCCCCCTCCTTCCCCCGCCCTCCTGCCCTCCTGAATCTTTGATCAATTACGTATATATTATTGTTGTTATTTCATGTCCTACACTGTCTGTTCTCTCCCTTCACACACATTTCTCTTATTTGTCCTTCCGGGGGTGGGCCATATAGCCAACCTTGTGATAACTTCCTCCTTCCTCCCCTTTTCTCCATCGCAATTTCATCTTTTAAAGCTATCATATTACATTACCTAGGATTTGAAAAATACTAAATCACAGGACTCCTTCCACCTTGAAGATTCGGTCATTCTGGATAGGTGTGATGGCAACACTTCCGAATTTCCCACTGTTCGATCGGGATGGTTTCCATGAGACTTGAAGTCATAAGGAGAGATGACAGTATTGCTGTGAATTCCAAATCACTTCTCTCACTGCTTGCATGTGAATTTAAATTTAGAAATATCATATGTTGGAGTCCTCTTTTAATTCAGTAGTGTTCAGCAATAAAGCTTAACATCTCAAGGGAAGATTACAAAACTGAATCTTTCATTTTTTTAAATTTCATCTATTTTAGTCTCAACACTCGCAAGGAAGATGATTTATGCTAAGTCTGTGTGGTTGGTGGACAGACATGAAGGGACGACAAGAAAAAGTGCTTAGTCACGCTGGGCATCTTGTCCCTAGAATGAGGCGGAGAAATGAATGTGAAGGCACGGCGAAGTTCCAGAGGACTAGCCTACTTGACTCCATTCTCACAACCACCCTACCAGTGTGTTTCAGACCAGGACTGGGAAGCTGAGCAAGGTGAAGGGTCCAAGTCAGCAGAGCTGCTGCACTAAGAGCATCACACACAGAGCAGCGATTCGGACGGGTGCTGCCGGACCTCAGGTTTGATGCCAATCTTTTAGGCAGGAGATCTGCAAGAGGAAGGAGAAAAGAGAGCTTCTAGAAGCTATGGTGTGTGGAACATTGGACACACCCTACTGCTGGCATCAATCTTCCAAAACACTCTCTGCACTTTGTATTAATTGCTTTAAATTAGTTAGTATTTCAAGAAAATAATTCAAGACTAGTGTTGACTGACACTGTTGATGAAACCAAATCCAGTCCTTTCAGGCAGAATGTGTGCGTATTCTCTGGGCGGGGACGGCTTAGAAAACAAGGGCGCTTCTAAGTCGCTGGTAGGGTCTGTGCCCATGTTGGAAAGACTGGCAATCCAGCCAAGTTGCTGTCTCACTGTCATCAATCAGAAGCTCATACACGGAGATGTTTGCACCCTATAAGTTTCAGTTGCTCCCATTTTGTAAATCAAATGTTTATCGTATGTTACTGACAAATATAGGTGGAACAAACACATAAAACAGTGCTCCTCGCTGGTGTGCTGAGTAGAATCGAATGTGTGCTCCCAGACAGCATATTCATGGGTTGATGTCCTCTCTTTGTCTCCATTTGTTTTTGCTTTCCTGGCTAAGAGTAGGCAGTTCCTCTACTCAGCAGTACGTTTTTATTCTCTCAGGAAAGGTGAGCCCAGAATCACTTGAAGTACCTTTCCAGTGACTGCTGGGCTGTTGTATTGAGCTCACACAACACTGGCAGAGCCTGGCCCCTTCATTAGCCACTGGGAGATAGATTTATTCTCAGAGAAAAACTTACACCTGCAAGGCTGGTCAGACAATTTGGTCATGGGGAATCCCTGCCCCACCTTTTGGCACGCCTTATCACTTATTGGCACTTTTTACTTGGGGGCTCATAGCTAATGACCTATTGTCCACCTGCCCAGGCCTGGCTTCTGGCCCACCTCATACAGTTACCAGCTGCCCTTTGTGAGCCAATCAAAGAAAAGCAATCACCCCAGTGCGAATGACTTAGGGACTTGGCTGTAAGTGGTGACTTAAAGATTTGGCACCATGTGGGGCCTTGCTGGTGGTGGCAGGTGGTAAGAGAAGGCAGCTGTTTCAGACCTTCATCAGAAATGGCTTCAGGACACAGAGGTAGTGAAGATCTGGGATATGTCCCAAACCCTTGCAAGTAAATTTTCTTGCCAATGCTTCAAATCCTTGCAGTTTTCTCAATGATAATAAAGAAAGTAATTATTCTGCCAATGCAAGGACCTACCATGACCATCAATATTTCCCTAAGGAATGTTGAGGTTAAATGGAAAAAAGAGAAATTAGTTGAATTGACCAGACAACTTGGCCCAATCTAAATAAAAGTTGAGCCTTTGATGGTGACCACTGTACATGTTGGGGAAATACACTTGGGGGAATGGAAGCCACAATCTACACAGGTCTGGATACACAGAGGGCTGGACAGAAGCAAGGAACGACAAGAAATCAGGCTGAGCTACGGGCCCAGCTGCAGGGGCTAGTCATTAATATTTACAAGTAGCCGACTATCCCGCCTGTGCCTGTTTCAGACCCACGTGAATACCTGGAAGGAGGAAGAGAGCAGGGCATGTCAGCAGAGATCTCAGAGCATCCTTGATGCGCAGAGGCAATGGTGACATGATCAATGTCTAGAGGGCACAACGAGTTTGATGACGCAAAGGCAACTCAGCACCATCAAGTTAATTCTGAACACAGAGTGACCCTATGGGACAAGGTAGAAACTGCCCCTTTTGGTTTCTGAGAATGGAAATCTTCACAGGAGTAGACAGTCTCATCTTTCTCCTATGAAGTGGCTGGTGCGTTCGAACCACAGACCTTGGGGTTTGCAATTCTGTGCTTACCTGAAGCCAGCAGGACTCTCATGAGTTTGAAGCAGAGCATTATTTAGTTATTTCATCTCTCAGGTATAAGTGGCTGGCCTGAAGGATCTATATTGTCACCATCAACCAGGCTTCCTTTCCTAATGGGGAGTGGTCTGGAGGGAAATTAAAAAAATCAAAAGGGTTAGGAGGACATTTTTATTGTTGCTGCTGTTGTTAGGTGCCATCAAGTTGGTTCTGGCCCATAGCGACCCTACGCCTAACAGAAGGCAACACTGCCGCTCTGGTGCCATCCTCAGTTATTCCTGTGCTGGAGCCCATGGCTGCCACCACTGTGTCAACCCATCTCATGAAGGGTTGCCTTCTGTTTCACTGTCCCTCTACTCCACCAGGCAGGATGCCCCTCTCCAGGGACAAGCTGTGCTCGTGGGTGAAGAGGAGGAGCCTCGCACTGTGGGATCAATCGTATGGTGGCATCAGCCTGGCTCATCGCAGCTTAGTTCCTCTCTCTGGCACAGAAGGATGACATTTGTGGCAGGAGGTCAGGCTTCCGGTATTGTGCCTGGGCCACTGGAAAGCAAGGCAGGTAGGGCTGCAGCTAAGCTAGCCCCTCTAACTGAGTGAGCTGAAAGTCACGCCCGGCCACAGGTTAGGATTCACACACAGGCAAGCTCAGGCAACTCAGAAATCCTTTGAATAATTCAACGTAGGTGATGGGCTCGTAGGTGTGCTGTGTGAAACCAAAGGATCATCCTGAGAAACACAGTATCAATCCCACTGCTCTTCAGAAAGCAGCAGAAAGACGGGATTTTGAAAGCATTAGTCATAACACTTGGGGTCATAGGACCAGGGACTACTGTCTGCTCGGGAGCATCCACTGATGGGGACCACTCACTGCTTCCCCTCTTATAATTTGTTTCTTGTCTTAAATGAGAAAACTCTTTGGAAACGGCAACTCTAATATAAACTATGATCAATCCTATAGCAAAATGTATATGTAAGTGTGTGTGTGTTTCCATAAAATTTTAATGACATAGACTTATGTACTTGAGGGTTCTACAAACAGTTATGAAAAATGGAATTAGAGGATAATGGAAGACGGCTACAAACTTTTGAGCCCCTTCTTCCCCCCAGCCATAAGTCAAATAGATAGATCATTGTCATTGCTTGGAGGCCCATGGTGCCCTTGCACCCACCAGAAGGAAGCTCTGGCTTGCCCTTCCTTCTCTCAGCGCTGCCCTGCTCGAGTTCGTTGTTGTAGTGATTGTGCCCAAACCATCTCATGAAGGGTCTGCCTCCCACACGGGCTCCCCACCGTGGCGGTGCCTCTAAAGCAAACATGTTGCATGAGCCAAAGTTTAATTTTCAGAAGTAGATCACCAAGCATTTTGACCTCGTCTGTTCTGTCGTAGTCTGGAAATTCTGTTGGGACAAGTCACCGTGGGTGACCTTGCGGGATTTGAACTAGTTGTGACATAGCTTCCAGCATCGTAGCAACACTCAAACCATCGCAATCCAGCAGAGAAGCCAGTGGGGAGTCTTTCTTGCGTTTTTATCTGCAGAACAAAAAAACAGAGTACTAAAATTGCCATTGGGAAGCTGACCTGCAAAGAGCAGAGGGATCAGGTGCTAACTTTGAAGCTGATTATGGAAGAGGCAGATACAGGAGGACTTTTCAATCACACTGTTCATATGCAAAAGAAGAGTGAAGTTTCCTTCAGGATTCCCTCACTCGCAGGTGATGGAAAGCACTGGACGGTGCATCTCCCTTTTTACAGTTAGTACCTGACGCAAACTGAAATCTGGAAACCTTTCACCACTCCAAGCCCCGCTCCAGCCCCTCTGCCAGGGAATTGCAACGGACATGGAAGTGACCCTATGGAGGCTTTCTTGAGTCTGAAAATCTAAATGCTTATCCCATTCAAAGTCAGTGCTCCCCAGTATTGGGGACAGAGCTTTTCACCCACGTGGGACTCTCGCAGTGGAGCCTTCAGGGCTGCACTCCTCCCTGCCCCTTCCTGTGGGAGGGCGGCAACTGCGTTACTTCATCGGCCATGTTTGGAAGATGACTGTCAGCCTCCCTAGAGAGCACCCCTTCCTGGACAGACAAGGCCTCCAGTGGTGGAGTACCCGGTTCATCCCTCTTCTTCGCTAAGTACTGTCCCTATTTCTACTCTTCCTGCTGTTTAATCCATGGATTTAGTGACAGCGCAGCATCCACTTCAACGCCATGCCTTAATCGCCCTTTGTTACCTGGTTTGCACTCGAGCTGCACTTGAACAGGGGATTGAACTTTGTTAACCAGGCATTTTCACGTTTGTCCTTGTGGCCTTCACTGTCAAGTGTAATGAAAGGAGAGCAGCCATTTCCAACAAAATCAACCCTCTCTTGGAAAAATCCAACTTTCAGATCACTCAGAATGGGCCGAAATTCTGCTTCTGACTGCAAAATGTCCCAAGAGGTATGTGTTAGTTTGGGTAGACTGGAGAAACAAAATTATAGGCACTCATGTGTGTACAGAAAGAAAATTTATATATAAGAGCAATTGAATATTGAGAAAACATCCCAGCCCAGTCCAGATGAAGTACATAAGTCCAATGTTAGCCCGTATGTCTAATAACAATCTATAAATTCCTCTTCAGATTCATGAAACACATGCAATGACACTGAATGCAGGAAGATCACAGGCCAGAGGATGGGAAGTCTTGTGGATCCAGTAGTGGTATAAGCATCTCAGAGCTGGCGGCTCCAAGGCTCTGGCTGCTATCAGTCTGTCTCCATATGGTTTGTCAACAAGAATGTCTCTCAGGGACAGAGCTCTTGTCTGACCTCCGGTGAGCTGTTTATCTCCTTAGCACCTCCAAATGAGGTCATCCAGCTGAGATCTAATTGGCAGGCTAAACTCTACCCCTTCACTCGTAAGTCTCAAATTGACAACAGATTATGGATCTACCACAATGTACATCCATAGTTCTTTTGTCAACCGCCTCTCTCCTTTCCTGGGTGGTCTTCATCTTCCTGTGGTTCTCTCTCTTCTGATCTGACTCTCTAGAACAGACTCCAGCTAGCAGTGGGATGACCTAATATTGTAGTTACCTAATCTCCTGTCAACTTGCAAGGGGGTGGAGTCTAGCCTGTCAACCAGGTCACACCTTGTTGACCTCATTTGGAGGTGTCAGAGAGATAAACAGCTCACTGGAAGCCAGGCATATTCTCTCTGCTTCTCTCCCTATGAGACATTCTTGTGGAGGAGCCACTGACCTTCTTGTTGATGGAGCTACACTGATGGAGCCAGAGTTGTGGAGCTGGAGGGGCCACATGGAGACCCATGCCAGCACTAAGATGCCACCACTGCCACTGGATCCACAACACACTCCACCCACTGACCTGTGATCTTCCTGCAGTTGGCGTCATTGCATGTGTTTGCATGAGTGTGGAGTGGAATTTATAGACTGCTATTGGACATATGGGCTAATATCAGACTTATGGACTTGATCTGGACTGGGATGTTTTCTTAATAGTCTTTTATAAAAAGCTCTATCTTATATACATATGAGTGTGCATGTATTTGTTTCTCTAGTCCACCCGGACTAACACACTAACACACACTAACATTGAAGAAGAAAGTGAGCCACTTGGCTGGTTTGTATTGCCTCACTAGCAAATAGAGAAGGTAGCTCCTCTGCCTTCGTCTCACCTTCTCCTTTCTTCTCCTCCACCCCTTCCTAGGCCTCATCTTATTCGTCTTCCCCCACAATAGGCTCTATTATCCCCAAGAGCCAGAACTGGGAATAACGCAAACAGTATTATAGTTCTTTATGTACAAAGAATGGAAGCAAATAGACGTTTGGCAAGGTGTTCATGTGAGAAAGGCATTTTAAATTCCATACAACACTTACTTGGGAATAACTCAGCTCACATGCAATTGGGTACAGCAAGTAGTGCCAGGTATGTTTTAGACAGTTAAGAAATCAAGACCTCCCAGAAGTATGCCGCTGTATCAAAAGCACTTGTATATTTTGCTAAATCGTGTTAATCTGTAATAACGTCTTAAATTTGTTTACTTTGCCCTGCCAGCCCGAGTGATGGCATGCCATTGATCTTTCTCTGACAGAGCCTGCAACACTGGCGCAGGATAACATCCTGGTCTGACTCCCGTAGAAGCATTTGGGGTTAAACATGCCAGGTGTGGGCCAGGCAGATGGCAGAGCAGCAGTGCCTTGTGTTGTCATGCACATAATCTGATTTCTGAAATGACCTCGAGACACCAATTTGCTCTGCTCGCTCTCAGGTGTGCTGTGAGGCGCCCAGTCTCCCGGGAGCACGGGCCCCACTTTCAGCGTTTCTCATCCGTGGGCTAATGGACAGCGCTCTCATTGGAAATGGCACTGTTTGCTCTTCCGACAGGAAGGAACTGTTGAAATGTTGGTAGCGTTAGCAGGCAGCAGGTGTGGCAGTGCATCCTGAGTAGATAATTGAAAAGATTTTTCCGTTGCAACTTTGGCATCCACTGGTCAATAGGATTATGCAATTAAATAATTCTACTCAATGCCCCCAAAAATGCACAAGGATGGAGTTTCATTTCAGTTATGAACAACAGTTGATAGACTTTCTTTTTTCAATAAAGTTATTAGTTATTCTCCCATGCGAGTCCATGAAAAAATGAAAAGAATTTTCCCCGTTGAGGGTCTGCATTGATTGATTGTTGTTGTTGTTCAAGGATTAATAGTGCACATCATTCATAAGCTTTGCATTCATTTCTACAGTGAACTTGCTAGTCGGGTAGCGTGTGTTAGGAAGGCGTTTCAATTTTTACTCAAAAAGATGAGAGAACTACAGGCTTGAGGGTCAACAACCCAAGAACTAAGGATTTTATAAAGTACCAAAAGTACAATTAGCAAATGCTACCAATGTTCCCAACTTCCTTTCAGTATATTTCCACATTTTGCTTAAAATTTCCAAATAATGTGAACGTTTCTTTCAAGATTATGCGTTTGCATCTTGAAACAAACCAATGATGAGCCTCATACTCGTGCCCCTCCCTGAATTCCTGCCCTAAATATCCACATTCTTTACCTGTTGCCAAAGCATATTTCACAGGCCAACCAATCACCTCTGAGTTTGTGAAGATAATTACTGTATCACTGTCATAAGGTTTCCATGGCCCAGAATGATAAAGTATCAGAGGTTAAAGCCAAATAGATACATTGCACTAATCGTGAACTAGCAGCGGTCTTTTAAATTGTTTGTTTATCCACGCCAGCAAATTTCTCTGAAACCAAACGTTTGCGCCTTGGGCCAACTCTAAAGTATGGGGACTCCTGGACATAGATCTCAATTTTTAGGTTATCTGATATCATTTTCATGTTCTCAAAAAGATAACTCAATTGTAAGTATTCAACATTCTTACATTATAACCTATATGGGTAAGCACTGCTTTGTCCAATGCTGGGGTATGACGTGCATTTCCGGTCACTGTGTTCATTGACGTCTCTGCACCATAAAATGGTTAACATGCATCTCTGCCAATGAAAGATTTGAGGTTTGAATGCGCTTACTGGCCTCTCGCAGAGAGACCTGTTTCTGCAAAACCCAGCTGTCGCAACACGAGGGTCCCAATCTGTGTGTCTGAAAGACAGGACTTCTACCAAAGAGCGGACGTTCAACGAAACCACGTGTTCAATTCAATATAATGGCGAAGTCACTCATTCTTAGAACTGTTTGCAAGTACTCTATGTTCCCAGAGATCACTTGGTCCTGTTCACTCTTATTAGATTTCCTGAAAAGGTAACAGGGGGAAACTTAACTTTTTTTTTAAAAGGAAGCTGAAACTTACATCAGATCAGCGCTCACAGTTCCCTTCCAAAAGGGCTACATTTATTCTTCTGGATTAATGCCCATCCTTTATTTTTGTGTGCGGATATATTTTGGTAGCCGTTCCCCATCCTGTGACGTCTGCTATAGCCTACGCTTGATTTTCCCTCCTCTGCCTCCAATGTTGGGTCCACGCACTGATTCATCGACATCCCACCAAAGTCTTTATTTTCTTGTGCCTTCAGTTGGAGGGGAACACGTTAAAACCCACACTTCTCCAAAAAATTAGTCAGGATAGAAATCATCCTTTTGAGTAACGAAGACGATCCCAAACAGTCGACAAGCTGCACACGTGTCATGTAAAATTACATCCCGCCAGCCAAGAGTACACTATTAAAGGCGTCGAAACTCCCTGCCTTCCTCTGCTAAATCTGTTTACTAAATGAATCCCAATCACAGATGGAGCCTTTCCTGCCCGCACATATCAGTGTGTGTTTGTATTGATACACTTGTAATCTTCGTGACGTTTCATCCTGTCGCAGGCACCGGGTCATTTTTTATACATGTCCTGTGGAAAGGTGGCCCTTGCCCTGCAGTCAGCCTCACAAATCCCTGACACCCACGCATGCACTTTTTATTGTTCTCACATGTTGCTTAACAGCCTGCGTGATTACTGCTTTACAGCACAGCAGATGGGTTCTTGCATAGCGGTGAAACAGATGAGATGCTCAAATCGATTGTTTTATCAACAATCAGTTGCAGATAAAAATCATTTTAATGAGAGAAATTAATGGTGTTTGCAAACATGATGTTAATTAAAGAACATTGCTTAGGCGGTTTGTGTTATTTTTTCCCTCCCTCCCTCGTCCTCCCCCCCTGACCCCCACCCCACACAATTTTTTGTTACCCATGACATCTTTCATTATTGACTCATGCCCCAAAGAAAAGGCGATTAAAATCTGCTTTTGTTTGATGTAGCTTTTATTGAAGAAAGAAATAGATCTTTCTGAAGCTTCCTGGTGAGATGAAAGTCTAATTATCTCCACAAATGAAAGGAAAAGCTTTAATTAGGCCTGTGCTGAATCTGCGCACTGTGAATTTGTGCATTGTGATGGATGGAGCCCGCATCTCCTCCGTGACTGCCGTGGAAATAATGAAGGAGGAGGAGAGGTGGCCTGCTCCCCGGATTCCGCGGCCGAGTGGAGGTGGAGGCACACCTGGGTCTGGAGCCAGTGCCCGGAGCAGCTGCCACAGGCCATGTCTCAGCGCAGAGCGTCGGGCTGTTTTACAGCTTCCCTCTGAGCTTTGATCTCTTTGCAGACAGCGGGGGTCCTAACAAATCAGGCTTTTCATGTTTCACTCAGTTTCACTCTCTTTTGCTGCGCCGTTCACACTGGAACTCCAAAGAGGATGGAGAAAATATTGTCTTTTTCTGAAGCAATTAATGATCAGCTGCTGACATGATTGAAGTGGGGATTATGCCTTACAAGCAGTATTTTAAGGTTGACTGTGGGGAGGGTGCGAGGGAGGGGGAGGAATGATTTAAGGTTTCCTTGTTTACATCACTGGGGATGCTTTTAAGAACACCGGTGCCCTCATGGCACCCTTTCAGAGGTGTGCTGAAGTGCCCATCCCGGGGAGAATTCAAGTTTCCAATGGTCACCGGGAGGAAGCGGCAGTAGTCCATGTGGCCTGATCCTTTATTTTATTCCCACTCTGGCTCTGCCGGAGGCCTTGGGGCTATTTTCCCTCGTCCCGCAGAGGCCGGGAAGGTCAAACTCTGATTTGCGTTCTCCTTGCTCGCTGCTAATCTCTCCTTTTCAGCGCATCCAAAAGCACTTTTGACATCAAGAGAGATGATGGGAATTATTTCAAACCCTCCTGTTTGTGGCCGGGTTTTAAAGAAGTTAGGAAAGGGGAAATGATCACAAACTGAAGCAGCCGGTACAACCCCTTGGGCCGCCCCTCCCCACCCATGGCCGGCCTGCTTTGGTGTGGGGTCCCCTTCACAGAGGAGGGACAGACAGGTGCAGGGCTAGCACCCAATCAAAGGTGGGCATGGGACGCTGCCAGCCCGCGAGAGAAACAGCCCGTGGAACGCGGCCCTCGGATGGAAAATATGAAATTGGTGCTTTCTTGGGTAGAGCTGATCATCCACGTCCAATTAAGAAAGTTAGGCTGAAGTGTAAGTCTCATTCTCCTCCCCCTTGTCCACCTTCGTCAGTCAGTCCGCACTTTTGTTCTTTGTGCAATCTCCCTGTGCCCCGGCAGGAGCCTCTGCCCTCTGCTGAGTCCCTCGCTTGGAGAAAGCGCGACTCTCGCTGTGTTTAGTCTCAGCGCATGCTCACTGTTTATAGATGTCACCCACAGCGCTGACCTTCCTGCAGGTGTCTGCACCCAGCAAGCGGGCCATGTTATGGTCACAATAAAGAATCAGAGAGATGCCAAACAGAAGCTGACAGCTGTCCTGCCTTCGTGCCATACTGCAATGTCGGTGCTGGTCAAAAGCGATGCACCCAGAAGGAGGCGTTCACCCAGGGACGTCGAAGAAGTGTGACAGGGATTAGGGAAGAACGAATGGAACCTGTTCATTCGCTGTCATGTGTAAGTGCCCAAACCAAGCCTGTCCCCTCCGGTCCCGAGTGTGTGGGCACCTCCTCAACGCTATCATTGCTATCTGCGGAGCAGAGCATCCGAGTTAAATAGTCGGAGAAGCCGAACACTGAGTGCCAGAAAACAGATGCGAGCCAACCCTCTAATTAAATGCTCACTTTCCCCCTTCAAGCTTTATCTGCGTCAACGTTCAATTTCACTCTTCAGAGTTCAGCACCACCTCCTCCATATGTGAGTTCAATAGCGATATAAATGTCTCACGTGGGTGTATGTACACTGCTTATTACATGGAGTGGAAACAGTGACATGGTGGGATCCTGGAACTCAGGAGACACGGAAAAGTTATACCATGTTTCCTGGTAATTCACTTTCGCAGCAGAGAACACATCCCAGTTCATGGGCCCTTTATTCCTGCGACTGCTGTCAGAATGAGGACTTTTTAAGGCCCAAATCAAGGTGACCCTCCAAACAAGAAGGATAAACCCATTCACGTGGAAGCTTTCCCTCAAAGATTTTTATGAGGATTTACCTACTCCCCCAGAGAAGATTTACAGTAATTTTCCTTTGTCCTTGAGTTAAAAGTGTTTTGTTAATACAGAAGTAATACTAAACTACAAAATAGCCACTTCAAACAAGCAGACAATCTATTGCAGGCAAGCACATTCTAACCACTCAGTCACTATGAGCACCCACATGAGCAGGAAAGAGAGAGGAGAGAGATGTGGCAGGAATCCTTTGACGGTGTCAAAGCAATGGCATTTTGAGAAAGAAGGTGGACTGAAAATTACTGGAAAGTAGCACCCAGCTAATGGGGCTGTTTATTCCTTGAGAGTTAATATATATAGAGAGAGAGCTGACGTCCCAAAGGAAATCTAGACAATGAAATCCCTTCTTGTTCCCCCTTAGAAGTACCCTTTGGGGGCGCCTGGTTCCATGTCCTTTCATGGTGATGTTTTTCAAACTGCTGAGCACAGCTGTCTATTCGAACTGAAACCTCAAACAGCAACTAGTCTCATGTCTTCATTAGAAGTCCTGTACTCGTTGTTTAAAAGTAGACATTCACATTTGGAGGGTGGAAAACATGATTACAGTAAAACCTGTACGAGCTGAAACCTTTGCAGCGTGGAAACCTGTCAAAGCAAGAAAAGTCACAGCTTTTGCTAATAGGAAGTGATCGGGAAGAGGGAAGACAGCACCTTGTCGAAGGCAGTAAACTCAGGAAGCCAGGGCCAGACAGTCCAGCTCTCATTTCACAGTTTCACGTGAAATGACAGAAGATTATGAAATGAACCTGGATACAGATGACACAGGAAACATTCAAAAGGAGGAAAATCTCCTCATTCTAGAATCAAACACTTAGCAAATAATATTCACAGACAGGATAGCCCTGCGGCACAGCCTGAGTTGTACTCATAAACTATTTTTATTAACTTAGTAAGCAACTTCACACAGAAATAGCGGTAACAGTGCCAAAGCCTTCTAATGATGGCCATGAGGTAGACAACAGCAACGGCAGATATTTTAAACCCGCTTTTTGGGAACGGATCACATTGATCTACATATAACCTCCTACCAGGGGGATGAACTACAGAAAAGTGGATGAAGGGAGACATGGGTCAGTGTAAGAAATGAAAAAATATTAATAATTTATAAATTATCGAGGGCTCCTGAGTGAGGGAGGAGAAGGTAGCAGAGGGAGGGGAAAAATGAGGAGCCGATACCAAGGGCGCAAGTAGAAAGAAAATGTTTTGAAATTGATGATGGCAACATATGTACAAATGTGCTTATACAATGGATGGATGGATGGTAATAAGAGCTGTATGATCCCCCAATTAAATGATTTTTAAAATAATAATAAAATCCCTTTTCCCAGGTGAGGAAATAAAGTCACAGGAAATGTATCCACGTGGTCCTAACATGAGTCAAGGGCAGCGAAGTCTCAGGGCCTTTGGGATCCTGCACGTGGAACTTTGCTCCATCTGTCCTTGTCTAGCCCAAGGGAGGCCATAGTGCTGTAGTGCAGGACGGGGCAGAAGGTCAGAGTGGACTAGAGACGTCACTTCTTTCCCAGCTCCGAGAACCCTGACTTCCCTCTCAAGAAAGAAGCCTCTTGGATTAATGCAGTCCTCGCTGAAAATAGCATTCTTTCTCCTCACTGCCAGAGTAGTAGATGAGCCTGAAAGAGATCAAGACAGAAAAGGGAGAGCGAAATATGACTGAAAAGTAACATGAAGTCAAAGTGGATTTTTTAATTCCTTAGAAGTTAAGAAGGGTGTGAATGGGCAGAAATGAGAGTAAAGGAGAGAAGGGGGTGGGGCCAGGGGGCCGGGGAGATGAAGAGACAGAAAGAGTTGCCTTCATGGTGGCTCCATGTGTCTCACAAGGGAACTGTGGCCCATGGTGTTCTCAGTGACTGATTACTTGGCAGTAGATGGTGTGGGGAGGGAAAATCTTTCTTCTGAGACACTTCTGGTGCTGTTATTAGTTGCCATTAAGTCGATTAGAAACATGACCTGGTCTGGTGCCATCCTCACACTTGGCCCTCAGCTTGAGTCCATTGTAATCTAGGTGCTAAGCCATCTCCTTGAAGGCCTCCTCTTCTCTGCGGCTCCTCTCCCTGACCAAAAATGATGGCTGTCTGCAGGGATGCCTCTGGGCGGGCTGCAAGCATCCCCCTTTTCCTTAGCACTCACCCAGGGGCTTCCTTGGAGTATTTGTAATTCATTACTATGAATTATAAATAATTACCATTTGTTCATGAATTTAAAATAATTTATAATTCATTTATATGCATTGTAAAATTCTTCATACATACATGTAAGTATGAATGTGCATATATTGGCATATTAAGTTGTATTTATTTACTTACAATCTGCTTATTAACTTACATAAAGGAAAGACCCACAAGGAAGGTCAAGTATCCAGTGAGTACATTTTCTGAATGGCAAATCTGAGGACCGCTTAGGCGGGGTGGGAGGTGGTGTAAAGCCCTGAAGTACAAAAGTGTGGACAAGTTGTAAGTTAAAAGAAAACAAGCCAGCCAAGAGAATCAAGTGCAATAAACAAAGCTAGAATTGGGACCAAGGCAAGCTTGGACCCTGCTCCAGCACTGCAGAGATCTGGGCACTCCTGGGATTTTGCAAAAGGAACTCCCCACCACTTCCAGAGGAAATTCAAACTCCTCAGTGAAGAGCTTCACACTTCCTGCTCCCTCCTTCCTTGCTTCTTCCTGTAAGCTACCTGTCAGAGTCCCTCTCGGTTACCATAGTACCCATGGAGGAGGCCAGGGCTGTGCAAGTGGTCCTGACTTAGGATGTTGATATATTCAAGTTACTCACTGGAGTGGAACTCTGTTTGTGGTTGGTCTTTTATTTTATTTGGGGGTTGTTTGTTTTTGGTAAATATCGTTAGTGATTTGTACCAAATACAAGGTCGCAGCTCATCATTTTCAGAAGTCACCATTCTCCGATGTTCACTCTTACGCTTTATAGTGATACTGATATCAAAAGGTAATGATGGTTAAAGAAAACACATGGTTTTTGGCTTATTTCAGAACAAATTTTGGCAGAGTTATTGGAATGGAACCCTGTTCTCCACTGGGCACCGCCTGTGTGGTTCTCTAGATTCCATGCTGCAGTGGCTCCTTGGTGCCCACGGTAGAAGTAGAGCTTTTTTTTTCCTTTCTCTCTTAATATGAACATACTATGCAAAAGTAAAGAAAGGTATAGACCAAATAAATCTTTATAAGATAAAACATAGACATATGAAATATTAGAAGTCAGACCTTCCGACCATCTCATGGTTCAACTAGAGTTTCCTCCTCAACATTTTCAATATAAAAGTTCACTTGTTCAAAGCAAAGCCTCCGTGCTTATAAATGTTTTCTAGATTTGACTTCTTTGCGAACCTATTTATCACCCCCGGCTCCTGTACTTCCACCTATATTTGAAACCAGAACATAATTTCTCCTGCAGAGTCTGTGAACCAGCTTATCTATTGCACTTAAAAGTGTTTTTATAGGAAACAACCAAACATAAATAATAAATAGTGAAGTACATTTTACTCTTCCATCACGGTATTAATTTGCCCTCCAATTCCTATGTAATGCATCAGGTACACAAGTCTAGACTCCTTTAGAGTAGAAATAGCCCAGAATGTGCAGTGGACGCATGTTTAGCATCTTGATTGATTAAGGAGCAGCTGAACAATGATATTAATTACGTGTCTAAACCTTCTTTTTGAGAGTATAATTGGGTTGTTTTGTTCTTTAAAAAAAACCAGAAATATAAGGAAACAATTAGGCAGGGGGTTTGAATACATTGTCTCTAGTTTAAAGTCAACCCTAACATTTTCCTGCAATTTAGACAATTAAGGAGACCAGTGTCATTGTGCATCAAGAGTTGCATATGGCAGGCATTCTTCTCAAACTTTTTTGGTGGGCGGCCATTTTTATCCCATTTAAGTGCATTTTGCTAATACTTTTTGAGTGTGTTCGTAACCTCTGTCCCTGTTAGAAGAGCTGTCACTGGAAGTCCTCGATTACTCATGAGTATAAAGATGCAGATGATACCCCAAGTCCTGCTCACAATAGGGAGAAGACAGCCACACCTAACTTTCCTCTAGTAGAAGAATGGGCAAAGAACCGTTGGCACGTACATACCCCCAGTGGAGCACTGTGCATCTCTGAGAAACCAGGGGAAACCAGGAGGTCCTGGTCTACGTGGCATGCATGGACCTGGAGAATATGGCACTGGGTGCGATTAGCCAATCACAGAAGGACAGCCACCGTGTGCGACTCTGTCATGGCGGGTGGGATTAAAGACTTTCTAGCGAAGGGGACAGACCTTGGAGTTTGCCAAGGGTGTGGACGGAGAAGGGGGAAAGACCAAGCTAGAGTGTTGACAAGTTGTAACTTGGATGAAATGGAAATAGTAGTCCTCAAGAAGGAGAGGAGAAATCAGGGAGCGGGTGAGCACTTAGCTGTTGGCAGGGGTGGAAGGGTTGATGAAGTGTTTAAACTGTCGAATGATCTGTAATGTAAATCCCCACCTACTTTATAATTTACAAAATGAAAAGATAAACTGTAAGTGACATAAATATTCACATGTAGATAGTTTGGGATTACCCAGAAGGCAAAGTAAGCACGGACTGATGTACTAATCTGTAGTGGAAATTTCCCCAGGTCTTTTTTTTTTTTCCTCACCATCTCACCAAAGATCCTGCTGCCATCTGTCACTCTCCCAACCCCACAGCATTTTCCCACAGAATCAAAATTTCTTTTCAAATTTACAATCGCCGGCAGGGCAGGAGGAGACCTGACAGTTGTTACTCCTTGGGTTTCCAAACACGAGTTCAGCCATACGAAACCACCAGCCTCTCCATAGGAAAAGAGAGCGCTTTCTGCTCCTGTCAACAGTTCCACTCTCAGTTCTAAATGACCTACCAGGTCACCGTGAGTCACCATGCAGTGAGTTTGGTTTTCAGAGACAGGGAACCCAGTAAGCAATGCAAATGTGGAATAAAGCATTTCAAATGTTTGTGGTGAAACTGAAGTGAAATTGTTGTTCCCTAAAGATTAGTGAGCATGCATGCCTTGCTTATTCAGTAATTCATGCTTGCATGCAAGGGAAAAATAATCATTAAATATGTTTTTTCTAAATGTCATTGACCTTTTCTCAATGGGAAGCAGTGTAGCTGGAACTATATCTCTCCCCCGCCCTAGTTTAATGGGAATAGATGCCCTAAACATTTAGGACAGTTTCTCTATTGCTATTGCCTAGAAAACTTTGATTAAGGAAAAGGCAACTCCTTTAAAAAGTTGGGACAAAAAAGTATATCGAAGGAAATACTCCCAGTAAGTTGATAATAGCTGGGCCTCGAAAGAGAGGAATACAGGAGTGTTTTGTTGCAACTCCTGATTCAATAACAAATACAATAAATATCTTCAAATGTCGGTTTCCACATTATACATAAAATCAAATATTTTTTAATGAACATAAGGAAAAAGAAAACTGGTACATGGTTATAAAATGAATTATCAAGAAATTATTAGGAGGATGATCTTTATCTTATCCTACTTCTTTGTCCCTGGATTTGTTTCTACGTATAGATCTTACTGTTGAAATATATTTTTTAAAGACAAACTAGCCACTTGAAGCAGAACAAGTTTGTATTCCTCGTCTCTTTCCTCCTAGAAAATGCCACAGCACCGACTTGAAAATAATGTTCTACAACAAAAGCGTTTGTAGAAATATTTAAAAAATAAATGTAATGAATGCCGCAAGCACACAACTTGTAATTTTATTAACCTGCAATAAATGCCATCTTCTGGTTTGTTTATATTGCCGTATAAAATAAAAGAGCAGAAGTTGGAAAACAGTACAAACTCATAATGTTTTATAAACCGACCCAGTTAGGTATTTGAAAAAAGAAGTGTGATTCCCATATTCAACTCTGACACTTCCTGCTGCATTGGTATTTGAGATGGTGCAGATAGAGGTTTGTCATTTTATTTTTGACATTTTAGTAGCAGCATTTTTTAATGTAATAGTTTATTTTACCGGCTTAGTCGGTGCCCATATTATTAACATCATATTTAAAGATCTCAAGTGTGAAGAAAGGTTGTCAGGTGCTCAGAGTATTCAACTTCCTTCTTCAACCCAGTCAAACTGTTACAACTTTTGCTGTAAATTTTATTGTAACAAAAAGGGGAAAAATGAACAGGAAATGGCTATAGTGTTGTCATGAGTTTTTTAAAAAAATCAACTGATAACATTGACTTTCCTCCTTTGGAAGAGCTTGCCCTCAGATCACCTGACTTTGCAAGCAGTTTGCGATGACTGGTGTAAAGTTCTGTACTATGCAAAGCTGGACCCAGGAGCGTTGCTGCCACAGCCGTTGTGGATGGCCTGGGAGGGGACGGAAGAATTATGGACTGATTAGTTTAGAGTCTAAGCATCCTGGGTTGTCGGTTTCTGCTACCGCGGATCAATGTTGTTTTTGTTGGGTGGCATCAAGTGGATTGCTACTCACACAGTCCCTATGGACAAGCGCACACACCAGTGCCAGGAAGGATGCCGTTCTCACAAGTGTTATGTTTGAGCTCTTTGTTGTAACCACTTTTTCAGTCCACCTTGCTGGGGGGTGGGGGTCATTATTTTCGCTGACCCTCTACTGCAAGACAACAAGCGTGACACCCCTCTGCAGGGACAGGTCCCCCCTGATGATAGGTGAAAGTTTGTGAGGTGAAAGAACTCCATGCACGCTAGTAAAGAGCATACTGGCTATACTTCTTGCCAAGACAAATATGTTCCTTCTGCAGGCAGTCCCTGGTTGCAGTCACTCTCCTTCACCAACAACCTCATTCAAATGCACCAATTCTGCACGGATCTTCCTTCTTCACTGTCCAGTGATTTTGATGAATACAAAGTGATTGAAATGACTATAACTTGGATTGGACATATCTTAGACCTAGGTGACATCTTTCCTTTGAAACATCTTCAAGAGGTGTTTTGTGGCAGATGTTCCCAGTGCAATACAAGGTTTGATTTTATGACTTCTGCTTCCATGATGAATGAATTCAATCCATTGAGGATGGAGCTGAGCAAAATAAAGCCCTTGACAACTTCCTTCTTTTCGCCAGTTGTTTGTCTATTCTTTTTTATTGGTGGAGTTGTGATAGTGTTTTGTTCTCTTTATTTTGAGGTGTAATTCACACTGAAGGCTCTTGTCTTTGATCTTCATCTGGAAGTGCTTGGAGTCCTCTATCTTTTTGTGAAAACAAGGTTAAGTCATCTCCGTAACACAGGTTGTTAATGGGTCTTTCTCTAGTCGTGAGATCATTTTTTCTTCAGATAGGTTGGCTTCTCCTGATTTGCTCAGCATGCAGATGGAATAAATATGGCGAAAATACAACACATCCACATGCCTTTCCTGACTTTACGCCATGCAATGTAGCCTCTTGGTCTTTTAATAGAGCCTGCAGGGGCACACTCAAGTGTCTGAAATTCTCATTCTTCTCAATATTTTTCATAATTTTAAAATCACACAAATGAATGCCTTTGTAAAGAAAATAAAGCGAAATGGTGTTGCTATTGGCTACAGTCAGCCAAAATCCAATTGACATCAGTAACGATGTGCCTCGTTCCAATTCCTCCTTTGAATCTGTCTTGAATTTTATTGAAACATCCTTATAAAGGTTGTACTTCGACCATTTTGAATGATCTTAGCATAATTTTGCTTGCACATGATTTAAAAAATTATTTCTGCTTTCTGTTTGATCACTTTTCTTTGGAATGGGCATGTATAAATCTCCTCTAGCCAGCTGGCCAGGTGACTGTCATCCACATGTCTTGGCACAAGCAAGTCAGCAACTCCAGGGCTGTCGCACATTGCAGTTGGCATGTTGACAATTACTGAAGTCTGTTTGCAGAAGCGTCCTCACCGTAGCTTGGCCTTCTTCCTTCAGTATCATCAGTTCTTGATCATAAGCTACCCCCTCAAATGTTTGAAGGTTGACCAATTATTTTTGATTCAAAGAGTAATTAATTGTATTCTTTCCAACTTCTTTTGAAGCGTACTGTGTCCTTCAGCATCTTCCCATAATATCCTTTAGTATTGCAACCCAAGACATAATTTTTTCTTCATTTTTTTTTCCAGCCTGAGAAATGCCAATGTGCCTTTCCACTTCGTTGTGAAACTCCAGGTCTTTGCACATTTCATTTTTATGCTTTATCTGATCATTGTGAGTGGCCCTTTTGAATTTTTCTGTTCAGCTCTTATATATTTCTTCCATTGCTTTAGCTTTTTTACATTTAAGAGTAAATTTTACAGTTCCATCTACCATTCATTTTGGCCATTCTTTATACCCTTTTAATTGCCTTGTTCTTTTTTCTTTTCAAAAGTACAATAATTACATTCAAAGGTTTATACATGATAACAGCAATTGCCCAAGCTCAGAACCTGCTAGTCCACTATTCGCGATTCCAGGGTAACATGTAGTGAAGGAATGTCCTATTATCGTTCAACAAGTATATCTGCCCTAGTGAGACTTATTCTAGAGAGCAGCTAATACACATTATAACAAATAGTTTTTCTCAAGAGGATGGATTCCAGGAGGAGGAAACGAGTAAAAGGTAAAAGGGGTGGAGGAAGAATTGACCACTTTAAACAAACTGGTCCTAATAGATCTCTTTAGCCAAAGGACTTTTGAGCACTGACTTCAGAGTCCAATAACGAACCTTTCCCTGCAATGAAATGAACAAGCTCAGTGTGTTGGTGGAAAAGATCCCTCCAGGCTCAGCACGGTCTCTACCTGTGCTTTGAGCTTTATCTTCATTTTAAAGAAAAAAAACAAGATTGTGAAAATAAATTAGAATTAAAAAGAAAATATTTTCTCAAGTGCTTAACCCTTCCATTCTAATTCAGTATTTTATGTCTTTATTGACTTCTTAACACTCACTAACATCGAATCATGATCCATGTACCACACTCAATACTGCTCATATTTAATGGATTCTTTGAACCTTTTCTATTTCAATGCAAGAGCTTTCCCTAGTATGAACTAGAAGGAAAGAACTGATCCGGGCAGTCTGTCTGTGCCGTACTCCTGAGATGGTTTCCATTTCTTACCCTTAGCCAGCAACTTTACATTGAGAAAGATGTACTCAATTAGGAGAGTGTTTGTGGGGGCTTGATTAATTATATGTAAGTAGAAAAGTAGCCAAATAGCTGGGTAATGACTATACTGTTAGTTGTTGCGTGCTGTCATGCTGATTCTACTCCATAGTGACTCCACGTGACACTGTGGTTACGGGTTGATGTGCGATCCCCAAGGACAGCAGTTCAAAACCACCAGCTTCTTTGTGGGAGAAAGACAGAGCTGTCAACTCACATTAAGAGTCATAGTCTCAAAACTCGCAGAATCAGCGTTACCCTCTCCTATGGGGTCACTATGAGTTAGCATTGGCTGGATGGTAGTATGTTTCAGTGCATGAAATCTCCTATTAAGATGGTCTCTAAATTCAGCTGGAATGTATTCAGGGTCATTCTTTGGCTCTTGTGGACTTCTTGAATTTTTTTTCCAATTGCAACTTGACCTTGCATATGAACAATGGGTAGTCTCCCCTACAGTTGGCCCCTGATCTTGCTCTGACTTAAGATAGTCAATTTGTGGAGTGAATTCCTGTGTAAATTCATCCCATGAGGTCCACATATATAATTGACATGTATATTGTTGAAAAAAAGGTCATGTCCAATACATAAACCATTGCAAAATTCTCCCATTTGATCTCGCACATCTTTTGTATTACCAAGGCTCTGTTTCTACTTACCCTTCTTTGTGCCCAACTTTAGAATTTGAATCACAAATAATTATCAATGGAACATAATTGCATGCCTGAACAACTTCAGACTGTAGAAGCTGGTTAAAATATTCCTTTCTAAGTGGTTAGTGCACTACTTTGAGGAGCCCTGGTCTCATCATGGGCTAATCATTAATCCTAAATTTGAGTACTAGTCATATTAACTGGTTTTCCTTCTAGGCATAAGAACATTGTCCTCTCACTGACAGTATAGTATTTCACGATAGATGTTAAACTGTTATTTAAAGATGAGTGTGACATTGTTCTTCTTCAATTTGTCATTTCTAGCACAGTAGTCTATAAGATTCTGCAATTCGAGAGCTAATGTCAGTGCATTATAACTGACTGATACCTAAGATATCAGCCTTTAAGCCTTCAGTTTCATTTGTGACAACTTCCAATTTTCCTTGATTCATATTTTACACAATTCCATGATACCATGATTAGTTGATGTTTGTGACTTCTTCTCATTTTTAATCATGACTTCAGCAAATGACGGTCCCAAAAGTTTACTCCATTCACATCAGTAAGAGTGTCTCTACTTTGAGTGGAAAGCTTTCCTCCAATTTTAATTTGAATGTCTTCCAATAGGTCGCTCATGTTCTGGCATTTCATTAGACAACTTTCAACTGCTAAAGGTTTTCACAGACTTTTTTTTTCCAGAAATAGATTGAGAAATCCTTTTCAGTCTACTTTGGTTTGGAAATTTCTCTGAAACCTATTCACTACTGCTGACCCTGTTGGTTTTGAAATACCTGTGGTGTAGTTTTCACCATCACAGCAACACACAGCCACCACAGTGTGACAAACTGACAGACAGGTAGTGGAGAAATGCTTAGACATTGTATATATCATTCTCGGTGATAAAATCTGAGAATAGATATACCTTTCTTAAAATAAGCAAATTAGACATAATTTGAAATGGACTAGTCATCAGGTTTTAGAACAATTATCTTTTCCCTTCTCTAATTAACCCTGCAGAATTTTACTACCTCTTACTGACCCCGCAGAATTTTGTCACTTTTCTCCAATTTCCAGCAAAATATTCTTCAGGATCAATAAGAGATTGAAAGGAGAAAAAGATTGTTCTAGACTCAGATAATGAGGTCACTTCAACTTCTTACCCACTTGCTGGTTTTAAGAAAGCAATCAACATGATCAGTTTTCAACATTATATTTATTGTTTAAGTATTTCTGTATTAATCTTTTTCTAAAATCAATTTTAATCACTCTCAGGAAAAGCAATGTTTCTTGAGGACAGAGGAGAAAAGGAGAGAGGAAGGTGAATATCTCTGTCTACAGAAAGGGAGGTTGGCATACAGAGCCTGGGAAAGAAAGCATAACAGTTCCCATCAACCCTGCAGAGACAGGCTGTGCCTGAACGACTGCCGTTGTTGCCCATTATTACAGAAATGCTACAGCACTCAGGAGATTAACACGAAAGCTCTCTTTGCACGCTCGTATCTGAGGTTGAGCTTATTCCCCTAGCACATTCCAATTGTCTGACAATCGGTTTGTTCATTTATTTTCCAATAACCAGAATGCTTTTCCACTTCACGACTATTTCATAATAGTGCTGATGCCTGAGCCATGGGGAAAAGCCGAATGGTCCACACACACTAGCCTGTGTACTAAATTTCCTATCAAGTGATGTTTTGTAAGAGATGATAGAATAATTTGCTACTTTTATCAAGAAGTAGATTCATTGTGATTGCTTTGTATGAGTGGCATGTTGGTGTATGTTTCAGAATTTTACCTAAGGAGCCAAGACTGGATATTGTGTCAGATTTTAATTAAGCCCTGGTCAGCCTGCTCAGGAGTAGTCATTCAAAACTATCCATCACATGGAAGCAAATCAAGAGGAGGCCGAAACATGTCTTGAGTAGTAGTTTTGTATTTGCATTCATCTGTTCGTCAAGGAGGAAAAAAAATCAATTTAAAGCAACAAGGGAGTGGCAATCCTTGTCTTTAAGGCAACTGTTGTATAATTGACCTCGTTTAGCATTTAATTTCTCAAGCCTCTTGGAAGCTCAATTTTGAACATCAAAGACGGACCTGTGGAAGAAACTGTTCCAGACTAGTGAGTAAACAAATTAGAGTTAATGGGGTCATTAGCTTTTGTGGTAAAAAGTTACACTGGGTTTTCTTCAGTAAAGAATATGTAATCTGTCCGCATGCGGGGATGGCAGGCGAGGCGGAAGGATGTTTTGTGTTTGAAATCCTTTTACAAATGTAATGAGACATAGAGTGTGACAAAATATCATACAATCTTAACCCCATGACCTTTTCTACCTTTAGAAAGAGGTTGCTGTTATTATATTTTCCTATTCATAAAGACACCTTCCAAATCACATATACCAGTAATCCATGCTGATAAATGCATTGCTCTGTGCCTATGAATTACACAGCCCCGTGAGTGTAGCAGCGCAGTGAGAATCACACCTAGCACCCAGGGCGCCCGCTACGGCACAGTGTCTGTGTTCTAACCGCCCATCCACCAGAACCACAGCGATCTGTTTAAACCCATTTGAGTAATTCATGAAGATACAGCGTGGGTGGGGGTAGAATCAATAAGCGAGTTTGCCTCGCAGTTAACCTGAAGACAGATGAGACACACAGAGAGACGGAGGGAAAGACAGCGAGAATGCGGGAGGGAAAGACAGCGAGAATGCGAGAGGGAGAGATATTTAACGTAGAGAAAAAGCAAATATTTGCGTGCACTGACAAAGGAGAGCCGCAGCAGCGACTGAGATGGGAATGTGCAGCTGGGTAAGCGCACCCAGTGGTCACCCACCTCCTCTCTGGGAGAACTCACTGCAGGGCGGGGTGGGCAAGCGAGAACAATGAGAGCAAAGCAGACAGGGCAGGACGCACAGAAGGAGGCCTGCATCTTTGGTGCTCTGTGCTTTGGAGTGTGTCTGGGAACTGTGTAAGGAAACTTAATTATGAATGAAGACCGAAAATGTATATTTACTCTTTCCCCTCAGAAAACATGACTTATTAAAAGGCTTTTATGGCTTTCCTCATAATTAAAACTCATTTTACACTCAAATGAAGTCTCCGTGACTCCTTTTTAGCTATCGTTTATCTCTGTCCAAAGAAAACGGCTGTATCTCCCATAATCGGTGACGGTAAAACCAATCACACGCACAAACTTTATTTAGATTCCAAAACTATTTCAAGATTTTAGAGAGAGAAATCATTGTTGGGTTTGAATTTTTTTTCCGAGGTTGCAGTGGTGATTTTTATGCCTTGTATATTTATGATTCTTTAACGTTACTTTATTCTGTGTTCAATTATTTTTAAATGTATAGAAAATGAAATAATGATTACTTCTAAACTAATCGATTATTAATCTTAAAACTAATTTCAGAGAGGCCTGAGGAGCCTTTGAATCTCCTTTGCTAGTTAGTGTCTCTAGCTATAAAAGTTTTAAAAATAGAAATCGTACAATATGCAGAGACTGGTGGAACCCAGAGTTTAATGAGGGAATTTCTGCAGAGCCTCTAAGATTTAAATGCAGAGTGGCCACGTGACTCACCCGCCGCTCCGATACTGATACTATAGAAAGCTCCTGTAGGAAGCTCTGCGTTCCCAATGCGTGCAGTGCTCAGCGCCCACGAGGAGCTCAGACCCGTGAGGCCCATTGGTTAGTGGAGTCCGCTCTAGCTTCTAGGTCAGCAAATGAAGCTTTAAGCTTTTTCACAATTTGGTGGTAAAACCTCAAATCCTCTATTCTTTTCAAGCCCCCGCCATCCTGAGGGAGATAAACTCTGAGGAACCAGAGAGGCCTTAAATTGACCGCTGTAAACAGCCTTATCATTCGATGTGGTACTCACACACCACTCCTGCACAATACAGCAACAACCTGCCCTGCGCGAGCCACGCTGCGCAGGCAGAGAAAGTGCTGATGTGTGCCCTTCTGCTGGATTGATGGTCTGAATTTGGGGAACTGGCTGCTCATGAGCTACTGCTGTCACGCCTTCACCTTGCACACCCAGGGGACAACTGTGTGTGTGCATTCGTGTGCACACATATCTAAAGATAAAGAATGAAAGAAGGACACAGAAACTCTCATGATAACACTCAGCAGTTAGGCGAGCAAACAAGAGAAGCATATATATATGGTTAGATATGGATATATATTAAGGAAACAAGAGAAATTGCTGAAACAGCTTTGCTCATAAAATCAGCAAAAAATTTTGAAGTGGAAGTAGGGGGAGAGTTGAGATAGAAAAATAAATTCCCCAAACTTCTTTTTCCTTACTTCCTGCTCCTTTTGTTTTTCATACACACACACACACACACACACACACACACACACACACACACACACACACACACACACACATATATATATATATATATATATATATATATATATATATACATATACATACACACATACAGAAAGCTTTCTCTTTCAAGATCCATTTAATGATATTCATGATCTAGAAAATACTGGCCACTCCAAAGGCTTTGTTTGAGACTTATGTCCATCTGGGTTGAACACTTTTAAACCCAAGAAATTTCAGGCATCTGCATGGTTTACCTGAATTAATCGTGTAGCATAAATTAAAAGTAAATCATCAATCATCATTAATTATCTGTTCAACTGATGCCTGCACTTTCTTACACTTTAATCTTCATTAACATGTAGGAAAGAGGAAAGGCCCCAGAGGGCATGCCACGTGTGTTCCTGGGTTGCACGTATGCCTCTCCTGAGCTCTCAATCGCTCAGAAAAATAGCTTTCCTCAATGGGAAGCCAATAACACATGGGATTTTGCCCCCCTCTGAATACTTCATACGAAATCAAAAGGCTCCATCTGAGCAGCCGTGGACCAAAGCAAAAGCCAGCTCTCTATATCTGTGACCCTGGTGCTTGAGCCCCTTTGACAGCACTTGAGCCACGTCCTGTCAGGCTCACTGTGGATTGCATCCGTGCACCCTGAAGGGACACAGAGCTTCTTCATCCCAGATGTGTTCTTCTTACCCTTTGCTGTGAGCTGATCTCAGCAGAAATAACTCTTAAGGGTGCCATTAGCTTAGTTCTTGTTACATATATAAGGTTGGCAAGGGATGTCTGGTGTGTAAAAATTGCTTGCAGTTAGGTTGCTTGAAGTAGTTTACTTGTTCAGGGAGAGGTAGCATGTGATGTTATTTTGATGAAGCATGTAATGAGTGGTAGATTTTAGACTAGGGCTTTCTGTTCAGGGTTGTGTTTTCGCTATAGAAGGGGATGCACTATCTTGGTACATGAACTTGCCACTCAGTGATGATGGGACTCTACACAACAACATCCCTAAAGATCAGCTCACCTTTAATAAGGACTATCCTCTTGAAGGAGCCCTGGAGGCACTGTGGTTATCCTCTTGGGCTGCTACCCACAAGGTCTGCAGTTCATATCCACCAGCTGCTCGGTAAGGTAAAGATGAGGCTCTCTGCTCCTGTCAAGAGTTGCATTCTCAGATACAGGATAGGCTTGATGACAGTGAGTTATCCCAGGATTACACTCGTCTCTAAGCAGAGATCAGAAGGTACCCTGTTCCTTCCTCAGCATGTGACTGTGGGGTTCTGGTCCCAGCACTTCTCCAGGCAGCAAGTCAGGTTCTCCTGTGTCCATAGTGAACCATTTCACAGGGGAGAGGTGGTGGAACCCTGCCCGATATGTCTGTGGCCCTGGTGCTTGGGCACCTTCTGTAGCACTTGAACTATGTCCTGGCAAACCTTTTATGAAATGGTTCACCAACAGATTTGTGAGTAAGCACCAGCAAGCCCATGCTTACCTTATTTACTGGCTGTTCAGTCCATGTCAGGAATTGCAAAATTGAAGAGAGATTTTCATTCTATCTGACAGTAGAATGAGGCTGGGAAAGAAACAGATGCAGCAGCAGAATCTTTGATGTGGTGGGGAGATACCATGTGAAACTGTTCACAACAGATCAGGACATAAGCACAAAGACGCCTGTGCTAACAGTGGTAATTCAGCAGGGTCCTTCCCCACTGCATGTCAACCATTACCAAGTACGTCTGAGATGGGCCATTTCTCTCCGGCATCTGCTAAAGTGCCCGAAGGAGGTCCTGTTCAGAGAGAGTATTGCTTAAGCTAGGCGCTATTTGCACAGGGGATATACCATTACATAGAAATGCGTCACAGTGGGTGTGACTCCACATCTGTGATGAGGTCTAGAAAAAGCCTAACTTGTTTGGTGTCTTCTGATGGCTCTGGCTCATAGAGACCTGGTTTGAAAAAATAAATAAATAAAAATAAACATAAGTTTGCTCTTTAAAAGTGATGATATTTTGTGTTTCGGTAGATAGTCAAAGAATAAGATTGTGTTTATCATTTGGGCTCGAGCTTTTACAATCTTCTGACACGATTAGAGTAATCTTATGAAAATTGTTCTGTTGCGCCCTGATTAGTTGAGCTAATCTTCCAGAAAGAGCCTCTAACCTTTTCTCTAAACATCTCCTTTTAAAAATGGTAATTATTTGGAAAACCGTTTGGAATATTGCTTCCCTTAATGACAGTACTAGAAGGACCCTGTATTTATGATAGTACTGAATTCGCTTAGCCACAGGAAATTTGAGAAGTCAGGAAACACATTCAGAGCTTGTTCTGTCCAGCTCGCTGGAGTATCTGCTTACAGGATAGCTACTTTGTTCAGAGCCACTTTTCTGGGGCGAAAAGAGGAAGGCTAGAGTAAAAGGGTCCATGGGCGACAAGGAGAGTGAAAGGACCAGAAACAAGGACCCATCTCTGAATAATGGATGCATACGACCGTCATGATAAATTAAGGTCGGCCTGGGAAAATAGAAGACTGTGTTCCCTGCTTATTATAGTGTTCAATTAATTCCATAACTTGATTTACCCTTTCCAGATATTTCATCAGCCTGCTACTTCTACAACACTCAAAAAACTGGCATCTAAATGAGTTTCCTTAACGCCAGCTATAAGTGAGGGCAGAGTATGAAGCTTCTCCTAAGGATCAGAAATCTTCCAGGTCCCCTCTGCACCACAAAGTCGTGGAAACCTTCAAAAGTGTCAGCATTCTTTGGTGTACTTAGAGCAAGGCGGCACAGAATAGCACCCTACAGGATTCAGACAGCAACATACAAGAGTTTGAGCAGCCCCAAAGCGCTTTCATTTGACAAAAAGGGAAAAGGAAGCCGTCTTTGTTGGTTTTCTTTTATTTTTTTAAGAAACAAAAGGCCATTCAATTCTCTCTCCTTTTTTCCCCCTCTTCATTTTACACTCAGAATTCTACTGGATTTGGTGCTGTAGAAGACAAAGGGTGAGGTTCCCTTACGAGCTACGAAACACTAACTTTAAAATACTCTCATTTGAAAAGGAAAGATTAACCTGAGAAAATATGGGGGACTAGTCCTTACATTGACATCCATTTCACTTCTGTTTTATAAAAGATGAACCCAGATTAGACAACGACTCACAATAGAAAATATATCAGAAAACTGGTGGTTCTTTTTAATTGTGCTTAGTGGGAAAACAAAAACATCTACGCAAAATTCTTTAGCAAATACACATGCTATTAAAATTGAGAGGGAGAGTTTCCGTGGGAGAAAAAAAAGTAAATATACCTACATTATATATCTATGGAATTAAGCTATAGATCTATAGCTTAATATACTCGGTGATTTAACTGAATAAAAGGGCTACTTCTTTCCTAGCAGGTTTCATGCATTCAATTTACTTTTACAAAATCCAAAAGTTATTCCTATCCATATTTCTCAGTTTGACTGATTAATTATCGATGGTTCCCCAGCACACACCATGATCACAGCAATGCTCTTTGGAGATCTAATCATCAAAGGGGATCTCTTGGTTAGTGTGGTACACGAGAAGGGCATAAATAATAAAAGAGAACAGAGGCCATTAATTCGTTCTGTTTTGTTGTCAGTGCTTGGAGGTAGGTTTCCTAGGGAGGAGGGTACAGAACAGAGGGAAGTGGGAGGGGGGCGAGAACACGAGTGCTCTGTGTATCAGATTTTTACACTGCTCATTTAGCCAGGCCCTCTCTTCAAACCATGGGCCCAAAGCCCTGGCATGCCATAAAGCCTTCAATTTCCCAGCCTGCACTGGAGGCACATGGCCCTTATTTTGAGCTAAATATGTGTTTCCCCAAAATCAGATGGCTAGAAATCATTTTCACATAATATTAAGGGTCCACATTTTAACCCACTGTTTAATGCCTATTTAGAAACAGTTGACCAGGTGACAAACGTCTGAAAGTTATTGCTGGTTTAAAAAGGGGAAGAGCGGGAGACAACTTGATTTTTCTTTTTTCCAAACATACATGCCCCTGAGGTTTGAAAGGGTTAAAGACCAGCTAACTGAGTTGAGATTAATTACCAGGGTCCACTTGGATCACCTCTATTGCGTATCATTCTCTTAAGCGCTCACTCGTTGCTCTATAACATTTATGTCAAGAAATTCTGACAGTTTGATTCCTTGTAATATCCCATGGCCTATTTACCTTTCTCCCCTGTGTTTTCCTTTTCTATGACTTGAATGTTTCAATTGTACAGACATTTTAGAACAAAATTGTGGTTGACCAGCTTATTGAATACTGATCTCCTTTGAAATGCAATAGTGCAGGGCGTAGGCCTAGAGGTTCTTTTACCACACACTAACGGGCGCAGCTGGGTTAGTGGCCCCGGGCACAATCGAGCCAGTCCTCACGGCTCCCTGCAGGAAATTAAGGGTGTAGCCCTTCAGCCTGCTAAGGAAATGTCAGCGGTATTCCTGGGCTGCTTTCTCTCCAGTGGAAGAGCAATATGCACGCGGTCTTACCCAAATGAAGAAAATGTGGGGCACTGTGAAGAGGTGTGTTTTCTAAGATCGCTGCATTCAGCTTTGCTAACCAGGCTGAACCCAAAGTTGGCAATGGCAGCAGACTCCAGCAAGTCCACGGAAATAAAGTCAGAATCCAGGCGGTACCCTGGTCTGTTCCTTTAGTAGGTAACGCTCCATTCCCCTGGCTGAAGTAAATCCTCGTTCCATCTTCTGAAGAAACAAATTCTATACAATATACTCACTTTAGCATGATAACTTTTCACAGTCTATAAGGAATATTTAAAAAAATTAAAACACACGTATACATATACTGGGAATGGATGGCTCTATAATAAAGAGCATTCCCCACCCTGACACACACACACACACACACACACACACACACACACACAAACACACACACACACGGTTTAAAAAGTAAAACCTACCCAAGATAATTTTTATCCCATCAAATCCATACTCGACAGGTGAAGCCGTATTTTGTTTCTCTTTCCCCCTTCAGATATAAATGCCACTTCACTATACACGCGTGCCTTGTAGCCGGAAGACATTAGGAAGTTGTACAGTACATTTTGAAAGTTCATCTAAACAGGAATAGGATTAATTTCCCCCAATTCCCATTCACTAAACGATGTATCTCACCATCTGAGATAAAAAGTCATTGGATGTAGACCTTGCTTTCCTTTGCACTTTATGTAGATATGCCTTACACACACACACACACACACACACACACACACACACATAGTAACATTTTATTTTGCTTTAGGAATAACTTTACACATCACATCAGTGTGCCGTACCATCAGCCACCCACGAATTGCACCGTGGCAGCGTTCGCTGTCTCTATCACCGCTCAGTACTCTTGCTAAGTCCACCCTGGATTTCCTGTTGCCACCATCTGGTTTCTATGGCCCTGCCTATCTTCTCAGCTTTGTTTTTGGGCAAATGCTCCTTTTAGATCACGGGGACCTTTTGTCCTGTGAGCTACTTGCTTCCTTCAAGCTTTGGTTTTCTTCCTACTTCTTTGATCTCCATAGGAAGAGACCAATATTTGCATTTTAGATAACCACTCCTGAGCTGTAAGATGCCAGATGGGAATCACAAAATGAGGACGTAGCATTAGTCTGCATGTACTCTATTATGTCTGTGGAGCTAGGTGTCTCTTGCCACTCTGACCTTGGCCTTCAATCCCAGTAGCTCAGCCAATGTGTAATTGTGCATAGTATAGACTATTTATACCCCGAGGGGTGCAGGAGATTCAGCATTGGGCTATTAACCACAAGCAAGGTTGGCAACTCAAGGCCACCGGCTGCTCTGCTTAGGAAAATACAGCTGATAAAGAAAATATATGTAGAAAAATAGTCTCTGAACGTCTGGGAGCACTTCTGCTGTGTCATGTGGTCGCTGCGCATATAAGTATGCAAGCAATGTGTATCACCACGTGTGGAGGAAAATCCACAGTCATACTGTAGGTATGAAAGGGATTCGGTTTGCGGGAAAAGCGAATTAAGCATAAGGGATGTTTTTCCCACAAACTTTTTGAAGCCCCCTGATATATGCAGGAAAGCATAGTCCTTCCCACATGTGCTTAACCGCCATGTCTACTTCTGCTCCCATTCTCAAATTTGGATACTTAGGACGGTTGTTGCATGGTTGTGTTAAGATATAGGTTCACCATAAAGAATCAAACCCACCCCGCTCCAGTGGCTTCTGACAAACAGCAATGCCGTACAGGCGTTCTCGTAACCCGCTCTGGGAGCAAGCAGCATCTCTCTCTTTCTCCCAGAGGAGATGGTGAGTTTGAACCACCGACTTTGAATGATCAGTTCAGTTCTTATCCAATAGTGCCTCCAGGATTGTCATCGATCCTTTGTCACCTCTCAGTGTCTTCCTTTGCTCGGTCACTTTGGGCTGACCTCTTGGTGCTGACTGCCTCTCCCTTCTCCAGGATGACCATGTGCCCCTGAGCTTGTGGACCTAGCTCTACACACAAGATGGACAGTTTGAAATTGCCAGGTGCGTCTCCTTTCCCCGCAGTCTCAGGAAGCCGCAGAAGCAGTTCACTGGGAGCTGGAAATGACTGGATACGAGTTGAGTTTGTTTCTTTTATTATTCATCTGAGGCTATCGTCTCCGGTTAAGAATTACGTCCTTGAGCCCCTGGATGGACTCACTCCGTCGGATTTAGTGAGATGCGACTGCGTTTTATATTGCTATCTAGTTAGTGATTCTCTTTCTCTCCCCTCCTCATCAAGTAATGTTTCTTTCTGTGTGTAAAACGTATTCTGGCCTTCTAATAATAGTCACGTCGTACCGTATTTGGTCTTATGTGACTAACTTATCTCATTCAGCGTATTGCCCTCTAGACGTATCTTTGTTAAATGTCAAGAGCTCATTTTTATTCTTCACCATTGTGTGGTATTCCATTATCAGAGCCTCGGTGACATAGCAGTTATGTGTTTGGGCTGCTAACCTCAGGAAAGAAGTTTGAAACTACCAGCCAGCTTCAAGGAAGAAAGACGGGGCTTTCTACTCACGTGAAAAGTTTGTCGTGAAAACTCACAGAAGCGGTTCTCCCCTGAAGAGTTGTCATGAAGAGTTGCCATGGACTTTATGGCATTGAGTTTGGCTTTGGTTTGGAGTCGTCTCTGGCATATGTGTACCATGTTTTGCTTATCTGTCCATCCATTGATGGGCACTTAGATTGTTTCTTTTTAAAAGACTATTATGGAGAATTCTGTAGGAAACATAGATGTGCATGATCTGTTCATAGTACATCTCAGTGCATATGCATAGGTGTGGGATTGTGGACTGTGTATTGTTTTCTAACTTTCTAAGGACACCCCACACATTTTCTCTACTGGCTTTACCAGTTCATAGTCCCACTAGCAATGTGCAAGAGCTCCAACTTCATGCTTCCCTAGCATTTACTGTTTCCAATTTGTTTTCGATCAGCTCCATGTTTGCACCGATATGTTATCTCATTGTGGTTTTGATTTGGTAATGATGAATTTATGGCTAAAGAGGGAGGAAGCAGAGGCTGTCTATTCTGATAAAGATACAAAGTCATGGAAATCCCAAAGGGAAGTGCTACCCTGTCCTATAGGGTCCCTTAGAGTCCGAATCAACTTGATGGCAGTGATTTGGTTGGGAATGGCTAAGGAAGGACTTCTGATGATGTTATGAAATAAGCTTTGGGTTGCTAACTGCAGCGTTAGTGTTTCAAATACTCTAGCCATCCTTAAGGGAGAAAGGGAGGCTATCTGCTGCTTCCATACAGATTCGTAGCCTTGTAAACACTACATAGGGTCACTTTGCGTTGGAGTCAATGTCATCATAGCCCATTTGGCTGATTTGGGGATGATTATTGCCCTCTTCCTGTATTTGTTAGCCAGTCTATGTCTTATTTGGTAAAGTTCTGCTCATGTCTTAGGCAATTCTTTTTAGAGATAAATTTATTTATTCCTTTCTAATCTGCATTCCTTTGCTTTGCTTTTCCTGCACACACACGCACACACACGTGCACATACACACACAAACACATGTGCACATACACACACACGTGCACATGCACATGCACACACACGTGCACATACACACACACGTGCACATACACACACACACACACGCACACACACATAGGCACACATACATATATACATATATTTAGCCTTTTATTAGAAGCTAATCCAGTCATCGTATCATTCCACAGTTCACTTATATCAAGTAGTGTTGCTCATTACCACAATCCTTACTACAGTTTCAAAACATTTTCTTCCTTTTGAACTCCTTGATATCAGCTCCCCTTTACCAACCCCCCAAATTATCCTTCCATACCTACCCCAGGAACACCAATTCTAGTTATTGTATCTATAGATTTGCCTATCCTGGGTTTACATACTGAAAATCATTAATAAATAACAGAGAGTCAGGAAGGCTACCAACACTGACAGAATACACTAAACACCAACATAAAAGTACAGAAAATGTTTAAAAACAAAACCAAGTTTAGCACAACAGGAGATCAAGTGACAAGGTTTTAACCATTCTGGTCAGATTATCATTTTAATCTATTTCAGTCACTCCCCAATACTCTCTGTCTGAGAGATAACAAGGTCATTCCCATCCCTCCATTATGATCAGAGGGAAATCACTGAAGGCTTAGTTCCTATGTAGATTCTGAAAATGTATTTTGCAATTCCACTGTCACCCATGGCCTTGTACACATCAGAGTCTCAGTCTCACAATTTAAGCTCTGATACTATTCTCTCATTCACATTTAGGGTATATAATTTACAATCCTGTGATCACCGCTGTTGTGGTTCCTTCATGTGGACTTTTGATGTCTCACTGAGATGGCTGCTTGTTTGAAAACAAGCCTTTAAGACCCCAGAGGCTATTCTTACTGATTGTCGAACACCATCTATTGTCTTCATCACACTTTGCCATAGCACCCATATCATTCACATTTCATTCACGAGGGCCAGTATACAATAGGGCCATGTCATAAAAATCAACTGTTCTTAGATCAAAACTAGGATTAAGTGAAAAACCAAAACTGATTCCCAAAGCTATGCTTTTTGCCTGCCTCTGGTTCACCTGAGGGACATCCTTGTTAATTTACGTTAGGGAATCTTATCAATCATCTCTATGGAGCATGAAGGCCTTCTGTTTATTGTATTATTAATTAGCCCATGGTACTAATTTTAAAACACTGTTCAGAAAAGCAGATTGAAAAGTGTAGGCTTACTACGAATTGTAATACCTTGATTATGACTTGTATAGACTAAATCCTTATGTAACTTGGTGCTATTTACACAAACAATGAGTTGGTGGTCAGACAAAACTTATAATAATAGTCACTGTCAATATCAGGCACAGGTTTGCTAGAATAATACCCATCTTAATACAGAGAAGAGGACGTTTTAGGAACTGATGTCAAGGGTTCAAGAGGAAAGAAAATGATTTGGAAATGTTGAAGGCAACATATGTACAAGTATGTTTAATATAAGTGAATGATGGGTTATTATACAATTTGTAAGAGCCCCCAATAAAATGATTCCTAAAGATTAAATAAAAATGGAAGAGTAGTCTCTTAATTCGAGGGGCTAAATGCACAGCGTCTGGAATCAGACTGCTTGGGTTTGAATCCAGCTACTCGAGTGTGAAGCTGTGTTGCCTTAACTCCTTTAGACCTTAGCTTCCTCATCAGTAAAATAAAGGTCATAATAGTACCAATTTCATAAGACTATGAAAGAAATAAAGTAGGCTATTGAAGTAATAAGTAAATATTAGTCCACCTACCAGCAGTTCAGTACTCTTGGTATAGCTGTCTTCTGCTTTGTCACCCAGCATGTAGTTTTTGTCTTCAGCCCCCAGAGTATAGGTGTGTTTGAGGTAGAGTCTACTTCATCTAGTGGGCTTCTAAATCACATCCCTCTGGTTTGGCCTTTGTAGGATGTTGTGTACCTTTGAAGATTCAGGGTTCAATGTTGTTAGATAAGTTTAAATGGAATTGTTTGCCTTTGTGTTGAGGTGTTGGAGGTTTCTATACATTGTAGAGATTAAACCTTTGTCAGATATATTATTGCGAAAGTATTTCCTCCCCATCTTTAGAGTCTCCCGTTGCTAATGAGGAGGATAGCCCTTCTTCCATCGGAGGTCCCAGTTATCTAGTTTATCTTCTGCTGATGGTGCATTTTAGTAGTTTGGTGTTTTACTTAGACTGCAAATTACGGTCCCGACCTTGGCCCCATATTTTTTCTTCCATGAACCTTTTAGTTTTGGGTTGAATATTTAGTTCTTTGAGTCCATTTGAATTTGTTTTTGTGGATGGTATTATGCATAGGTTCTATTTCATTTTTATGCAAAAGATAGCCAATTTTTCAACTCTGTTAAAGAGGTTATCTCTTTCTATTTGATGGATTTACATCTTGTGTTGAAGGTCAGCTATCCATAGCTAGATGGATATGTTTGGATTCTCATTTTTGTTCCATTAATTTATTTGTCTGACATTGAACCCAAACCGGGCTACTATGATCGCCATCGCTGTGTAACAGGGGCTGAGGTCAGGAAATGTAAGGCCTCCCATTTGTCTTCCATTGTGCTTTAGCTAGCCAAGCCCTCTTCCTTTTCCATGTAGCGTTGGAAACTAGCTCTTACATTTACATTTGAGTGTTTTTGTTATTTGGATCAGGATTACATTCTACAGATAGATCACTGTAGATATTGCTGACATTTTCCCAGTGTATAGTAATTCTATCCATGAGTGTGACATCATTTCCGTTTATTTAGGTCTCTTTTTGTTTCTTGCCATAGTGTTTTATAGTTTTTTTCAGCTTTATTCTATCAAAGATTTTGAGCTTTTTCCCACTCTCTCTGGAGTTTTTAATGATATCCCTTTCAAAGCAGTTAATAGTGGTAGCTGGCATCATCTAATTCTTTAGACCTAAGGTTATGAAGTCTGGTGTCTGCATGGTCCATTTGTCCATTGGACTAATTGTTTCCACGTGTCTGTGGTTTTTATCTTCTTTCCTCCGGACCGGGAAAGACCAATAGCTGTACCTTAGATAGTTGTTCATCAGCTTTTAAGACCCCAATTACTACTCATCAAATTAGATTGTGTTATGCCATTGAACTTTTTGTACCTATGGTCCTGAGCCCTCCGGGACTCATTGCCTCAAGGCATTTGGCGATACCTAAGCAGTTTCAATTTTCCCTTCTATATGCTCCACTACATTCATGAGTATCTTTGCAGAGGGTAAATGCACATGTAAAAATATCCTGTCGAACATCTGTACATATATATATATATATACACATGTAGATGTATTTCCATTCTCCCTACCATACTTGTTTAATATATGTGTACATCCATGCATCTACTCATAGATTATATTCTCGAGGTAGTGTCTTTATGACAGTATTTATCCCTGTTGTATTCATGCAATGTCTTCCCCATCTCTCAATTTATTTTGCCAACCATCCACTCATTCAATAGAGCCGAGATTTGTCTTCACTCCAGTTACCATGTTTTCCCTCTAACCAGTGAATTTCGCTCCCCTCCACGGCCACCCCTGGTATCAAAGAATGTCCATTCTAGTGTACACGTCTTTGCTTTTTGCAATATTCATCACATATAATACTCATCCTTTTGTGTTTGAATCATTTCTCTCAGCATACTATCCTTTAGGTTCATGTATCTGTGGTCTTGCTGGGTTATTGTCCCACATATCCTGTGCTGACTTCATTTTGTTTGTGATGTTTCTTGCCATTTTCTTTAGGGGCTGTTGTTTTAATATTTACTAAATTTTAGGACTTTCCTTTTTTAAATGTTTGATGAAAAGCCCCCCACCCCCGCTTTTGAGGTTGCTTTATAACACCATCTCAAGTTTGAAATGATCTTTTCTACCTTGAAACCTACTTGACTTAATCTCCATAGAAAATTCTGTAACTGCACTATTCTGCTATTCTGTCTTCTTACTTAGTTATTGTCTTCATTACAAATTGATATCTCTGGTTCCTAATTTTCAGATGAGAAAATGACAGCATGGCTTGTCTTCTCCAGATACAGAAAGGAGAAGGAGAGTCCAGCTCTATTTGTGCCCGAGAATGATTCCTAGGAGGCAGAAGTCCAACATGCCCCAGCCCTCCGTTTCCTGTACCCTATTTTGACACCAACCATCCCTCCCAACACCCTACGTGCTACAGATAGATTTAATAATTCACTGCAGTGACCACATGGAACTCACAGACAACACTCATGACTGTGGAGTTTATTAGAGGAGCTAACAGGTTACTGAATGTTAAAGACATGGTGCTTTTGTCCAAAGTGCCTCTCCCCATCTTGTAGAGTAACTTTACCATTGAATATCATGTACTTTGGACATGTTACCAGGAGATCCCAATCCCTTGAGAAGGAGTGCACAGTAGCAGTTCAATTACTCTCAAGTATCATTTAGTGAAAACCCCTAGTGAAAAGTAACAACCACCAGTGGGACAACAAAACCCTAGTTCAAAAAGAAATAGCTGTAGCGTCAATATTAATATCGGACAAAATAGACTTTATATAAAAATTCATTCTGAGACAAAAATATATAAAAAATATACCACAATCAACATATAGAACTCAAAATGCATAAACTAATTCTAGCAGCATTAAAAAGGGACACAGACAGTCCCACAATCATAGTAGGATATTTTACCATGCCACCTTCAATGAAAGAACTCTAGAAAGAAACTCAGTACAGACACAGATGGAATGAACAGAGCCAGTCCATTTGATCACATAGTCAGGTCTTTTGTTAGGTAGGCTCAAACAATGAGTCTTCAAGCTAGAATTTGAACGCAAACTATTGCATCACCCAGATAGCCAGTTCTGTGACTGGTAGTTGTTATCTACCTCAGGAAGTCTGGCTCTGGCATCTACCTGCTTCCCTCATATGAAAGACTATTTTCTAAAGTACATGTAAATGTGTATTTCAAACATTTATTCACTCTGAGGTCAGTCCTTCTTTAAGAAAGAAAAGAGTATAAAAATTCCTGGATAGGGTTCAGAGCAAAACATTCACATACACAATTGTGCGAGTGTGTATGTGCATGTGTCTATAGATATATGTTGTTCTGTGATGCACGTCTATATGTTTGAATATATATAAGTATCAGAAATATCAGAACATATCTTTGTGTATCAGTGTTGCATTTTAATATGCTCAGAAAGACTTTCACTTATATTTTTCTCTTCGTAAGGAAGGTACATCAAGGATTATTGAACGCTTTACACAGGGGAGGAAATGGTGGCTCACAGAGAAGTTAAACTAGTCTACCCAAGGCTCTACAACTTGAAAGGGTGTCGGGGAATTCGACACCAGATTTTCTGTCATCTAGTCCAGCTTTCCTTCTACTTACTTCATTTGCGCATATAATCAAATATCACCTCTATTCAAGACTCTAAAGTCATGGACAGAAACTGATGAGAAATTCTAGAGACGGGAAGGTGAACTTGCTTCATTTAGGTTTAGATCTGCAGAATAAAACGAAGTGGCAGAAACATCCTCTGAAGTGTTAACAGGGAGCAGAGATGGAATAACGATCTCACTAATCTTCTGCTCCCATTCTCCTGGAAAAGAGGGATTCATTTAAACAGAAAATGGAGTGGGTCAATAGAAGTGTGTGGGTAAACACTAGAGCACTAACCACAAGATTAGTAGTTCAAACGCACCAGGGACTATATGAGAAAAAGTAAGGCTGAAGCAACAAAGCCCACATGGAAGAAGCACACCAGCCTGTGTGATCATGAGGTGTCGAAGGGACCAGGTATCAGGCATCAAAGAACAAAAATCATATCATTGTGTGCTCACCTCCCTCAAATGATCGCTGAGGACAAATGGGTGCATAAGCAAATATGGCGAAGAAGGCTGATGGTGCCCCGCTATCAAAAGATATAGCGTCTGGGGTCTTAATGGCTTAAAGTAAACAAGTGGCCATCTAGCTCAGAAACAACAAAGCCCACATGGAAGAAGCACACCAACCTGTGAGATTGCAAGGTGTTGAAGGGATTAGGTATTAGGCATCATCAGAACAAAAATCATATCATTGTGAATGAGGCGGGTAGTGCGGAGTGGAGACCCAGAACCCATTTGTAGGACACTGGATATCCCCTTACAGAAAGGTCTCAGGGAGATGAGCAAGTCAGGGTGTGATGTAGCAAGATGAAACTTACAATTTTCTTCTAGTTCCTACATGCTTCTTCACCCCCCCCCCCCACCTCCCTCCATCATGATCCCAATTCTACCTTACAAATCTGGATAGACCAGATGATGTACACTGGTACAGATAGCAACTGGAAACACAGGAAATCCAGGGCGGATGATCCCTTCAGGACCAGTGGTGTGAGTGGCAATACTGGGAGGGTGGAGGGAGGGTAGGTTGGAAAGGAAGAACCGATTATAAGGATCTACATATAACCTCCTCTCTGGGGGATGGACAACAGAAAAGTGGGTGAAGGGAGATGTCAAACAGGGCAAGATATGACAAAATAATAAGTTATGAATTATTAAGGGTTCATGAGGGAGGAGGGAGTGGGGAGGGAGGAGAAAAATGAGGAGTTGATGCCAGGGGCTTAGGTGGAGAGCAAAAGTTTTGAGAATGATGAGGGCAACGAATGAACAAAGGTGCTTTACACAATTAATGTATGTATGGATTGTGATAAGGGTTGTGTGAGCTCCTAATAAAATGATATGTATATATTAATCATTTTATTGGAGCTCACACAACCCTTATCACAATCCATACAAACATCAATTGAGTAAAGCACCTTTATACATTCGTTGCCCTCATCATTCATGATATGTATTTTTAAAAAGAGATTGACAGCCTTGGAATCCTTATATTGGGTCAGTATGGATCAGAATCAGTTCAATAATTTAAGGGGTTTAAGGTAAATACTAGAGGTATAAATCCTTTCAGGAAACATGAGTATTTACAAGGACAATCCAAGATAAATATGTCCACTTTGGGGAGGGAGCAAGCGGGATAATTATTATTAACCCTTGTATAATGTAAATGATTTCTGGCAATGGCAGATAAATATGTTCTGTTTAAATACTAATAGACTGCAGACTGACCAGATAATATTAAGCCATGAACTCTGCAAGTAACCTGTACCATTCACTGCCTCGTTCAATGTCCCTCATGACCAGGGGCAAACAGTGGCGAGATGGCTTTGTGGGGCAAGAGCTCAGTCAGCACAGCACTGTGTATATAGTGAGTGCACATTAAATATTTGCTGGACTAAGTAGAATTAGACTGAGCTCTTTATGAGGTTGTCCATGGACAGAAGTTGTGCTTTTCTTAGCTACACCCTTCCAACGGTGTCTTTAGACATGAGCAAAGTCAATCAAAATGCAAATACTAAAATAAAACAAGATATATACTTTTGATATCACAAAGATGTGTTCCACTCTTAATGCTCCCATTTTGGCAAACTAGAATTGCTATGCACAATTACATTTTAATTTATGCTCCAAATGAAAAAGTACTTTTTAAAAAGTAACATTTTAAGTGTCAGTGAAAAGGCATATTAAACTATTATTTCTTTCTTAGTGATCATAAAAATATGCATTCTGAAGTTAGGACAGCTAGATGCTAAAAGCCTTGCATATGGGGTAATAAATAAGATGAATGAATAATTGAAAATTTGCACTATGTGGAATCCATAGTTTAATTTTTACAGGGGAATTTATTCCCAGTAATGAGCTTAGGAAGTGATCTCTCATTAGTAGCTGTCACCAACCTGAGGCAGTGGCCAGATTTGACTTCATAAAGTGAAGCAGTACAGCTAAGTTTCACTGACTTCTCTAAAGAATATTTCACTGGTAATTCACATTCACCTTAGTAACCCCAGTCAACTTGATGCAAAGTTAAGTCTTGCTATCAGAACATAGAAGTTCCCCCTCCCCCATTTTGACACTAAGCATAGAATTTGTGAATTCAGGAAGCTGTGAATAAGTTTGAAGAGGACACGTTAAGGCACAATACTGCGTCTTCTTTTTCAAATTCTGAAACTATTGAATCTACCTGGTGGTACAGTGGCTACATGTTGGGCTGTGGTCTGCATGGTCAGCAGTTCAAAACCACCAGCGATTCTTTGGGGGAGAGACTAGGATTTATACTTCCATAAACATTTACAATCTCAGATACCTACAGGGGATCTCTGAGAGTCATCTTTGACTGGCTGGCTATGAGTGGTTAGGACATACATAACCGGGGGAGGGAGGAACTGAGACCGAAAGCCCATCTGTAGAGAAGAGTCGCCAGGAGGAGATGAGACATTCAAGGTGCAGTATAGCACCGATGGAATTTACAATGTTCCTCTAGTTCTTTACTGCTTCCTTCCCACACTATCATGACCCATACTCTACATTACAGTGCATGTACCCTGTTATAGATCAGGGCTCTCAACACAGGGAATCCAGGACAGATAACCCCTCAGGACCATTATTGAGACTAGCATGCCAGGAGGGAAAGGGAAAGATGAGGGGAAGAATGGGGGAGCTGATCACAGTGATTGACATCTAACTCCCTTCTAGAGTGTCAGTCAACAGAAAAGTGGGTAAATGGACACAGTGGTTGGTGTAAAATATGAAAAAAAATTATCAAGGGTTCATGAGGGAGGGCCAGGGGTGGTGGAATGAGCTGATACCATGGTCTCAAGTAGAAAGAAAATGCTTTGAAAATGATGATGGCAACATATGCTTAACACAATGGATGTATATAAGGATTGTGATAATGATTAAACAAAACAGCATACATAATCATAAAGTAAAACTGATCTTTAATGGATGTTGATTCGACAACAAAGATATTGTCTATTCAAATATACTCCACTTTGGAGGAGTCAATTTGTTGTGTGGGCGCACTTTCCTGGGTATGTTTCTTGGTGTGTCGTATGTTTCTGAGCAGATAAGTTATAAGCTTGTCAAAGAAATTTTACTTACAGTTTTATATTTTAGTTATAATTTTCCTTATAAGAATGGTAACGCCATCCCAGTTTGAGTTTTACGAATTGAAAGATGGTTTCTGCTATCCTGTTTTATTTCAGCCTTAATTATTCAGGTCTTACTCTGATATCATTTCCCATGACTTTCAGAGTGTGTATCTTGCCTTTTTATCCATAATGAATGACTATTAGCATCCATTTTTATTACATTCAAAAATACCCATCAATTTCTCTGTCAATTGCATGTTTAAATGTCATGTGGTTATTTTCCACCCTGTGGATTAGGAGTAATCAGAGTCAGAATGACTTTAACTTTAGCTGACCCATAGAAGACTAGTCTGAATTATATAGTAAAAGAAAGAGGAAAAAGAAAATAGGACCTTACAATAATCATGTGAGACAAGAAGGAAAAGGGGTGGGGCAGAAAGTATTCCCCAAAAGAAATATGTTAGAAAAAGAGCCCATCTTTCTCAAAGCTTGTCTTAGCTTCTAAGACAACCATCTGCACATCAAGGGCTTTAGACACAAATGCCTCAGAGTCTTTTCCTAATGGCTTTAGTTCTCTTGGCCCCATGTGCTTTCTACCATAAATCCAGTCTCTTCTGAAAGGGAGAACATTAAAAAGTCTTATATGATTATGCTTTAAATCACAGGTTTACACATAGGGTATGAACCCTAGCAACTTATTTATTGGGTAACCACTAGTTCCAGACACCTTCAAAGGTCCTGGGAGTACAGTAAACAAGACAGCTGGGATTCTTACTTTATGGGGCCTTCAGTATAATGAGAAAGACAGACATTAAACAAATAATTACAAATGTTAAGTACTATAGAGAAGCCCAGGCGGCTGTGGAAATATAAAATGGAAGACCCAACCAGGTGTATGTGAAAGTGTCCTGGTGGGGGGTAGCAAGTGGGGGGGGGGGGTGACAAAAGATTCCCTGAAGCTCTGTCGCTGAGGGACCAAACAAGGCTTCAGTATCGCTAGAACAGGGTTCACTTCCCAACTCCATTCGGTGCCTTTGGCTCAGACCATAATATGAATATGTGCATCATGCTACATGTTGCATCAACACAATTTGCACAGGTATATATTGGTTTCTCTGGAAACAAGGGCTATCGGAATCATCCTGGAGAGCAGGATTAAATTGAGAGGTACTGATAATATTATTAAGAAGAGGGCAAAATAGACGATGTCCTTAGGGCGAGGGGAAAAATTCTAACATACTGGAAATAATGAGAGGCTGAAGAAGAAAGAGGTCCCCTCCTGACTGGCTTTACTACTCACTGTTATGACTTTATCATTTTATCTTAAAGTAAATGCATATCCATTTGTGTAAAATGCATTAAAAATGTTGCTCAGAACGAAGATCTAATGGGAAAAGAACATAATTGGGTGCATGCATCAAGGCTGAGAATTCTACAGTGGTTCTGGTATGAACAGATGGTGGCTTGAAATAGAGCCACAGAAAATTTCAGCCACACATAGGAAATACCATATGAATGTAGCAAATATGTGAACCTTCATTTCATGTACTTTGGGTATTTTACCAGGAGAGGTCCATCCCTGGAGTAGTACATCATGCTTGGAAGAGTAGAGGGCAAGACAAAAGGAAAACCCTTATTGACATGGGTTGACACAGTAGCTGCAACAAGGGATGAAAGGATAGCATTGATTGTGAGGCTGGTGTAGGACCACATTCTGTTGTGCTCTCTCACAAAGGGTTGTTATAGTTGAAGTCAACTCAAGGGTTCCTAACAAGAAGAACAGAACACACCATGTACGGTGAATGGTTGGGGGAGATAAAAAAAAGTAGTCCCACATAGAAGAATCACACCAGCCTGTGTGAACATGAGGTGTCGATGGGATCAGGTATCAGTCATCTAAGACCTAGAATAAAACCATACCCAAGGTGAATGGGGCGGGGACATGGAGTGGAGAACCAATACCCATCTGTAGACAATTGGACATCGCTTCACAAAGGGGTTACAGGGAAGAGATGAGCCAGTCAGGGTGCAGGACAGCACCAATGAAACACACAATTTTCCTCTAGTTCTTTGGTACTTCCTTTACCCCACTATCATGACCTCAATTCTACCTTACAAATCGAATTAGATCAGAGCATGCACACTGCTACAGATAAGAACCCACAACACAGGGAATCAAGGCCAACAAGGAGAATATAGGTACCTTGAGGATTAAGTGAGTGTGCGGGGAGAAAGGGAGAATCAATCACAAGGATCAAACCAGAATCCCCTCCTAGGGGGTCAAATAACAGAAAAGTAGGTAAGGGCTGAAGGAGGACGATGTAAGATATGGAAAACATATTCTATAACTTATCAAGGGTTCATGAAGGAGGATGGGTGATGAAGGGAGGGGAAGAAATAGGGAGCTGATAAAAGGGGCTCAAGTGGGAAGAGAATGCTTTGAAAATGATCATGGCGGTATATGTGCAAATGTGCTTGATACACTGTATGAATGTATGGATTGTCATGAGATGTAAGAGCCCCCAATAAAAGTATTTTAAAAAATAAGTATTAATCAAGAAAAACATTGAGATTTGTGACATGAAGGCTGTATCATATCCTAAAATAAAATATTGTTAGCAGGTGTCTTTGAGTCAGTGTTGACTCCTTGTCATGACTCAATGTACAAAAGAACAAAGCACTATCTAACCCTGTGCCTTTACCACAGCATTTTTATATTTGAGTCCAAGATTTGCAACAACCGTGCTCAATCTACCTACATCATTAATGGTATTTCTTTTTTTTTTTGCTCACCCATTACCAAGCATGCTACCCTTCTCCAGAGACGGGTCACTCCTGATAACATGTCCAAAATATGTGAGATAATGTCTTACCATCCTCATTTCTAAGAGATATTGACTGTACTGTGTCCAAGATAGATTTGTTTGTTCTTTGAAAAGTTTATAATATAGTCAATATTCTTCATCAATGCCATAATTCTAAAATATTTTTCATCTGTTATGTTGTGCTGTTGTGTTTGTTCCAACTCAGCAACCCAATGGAGAAACACGACCCAGTCGGGTGTTATCCTCCAAATTGCTCTTATGTTGACCCCACTGTTTCAGCCACTGTGCCAATTCACCTCACGTTACCAACCATGATGCCCTTCTCCAAAGATGGGTATCACCTAATAACATCAAAATATGTAAGACAAAGTCTCTCAGTTCTTTCCACAAAGGAACATTCTGGCTACACTTCTTCCAAGATAGATTGGTCTCTTCTTTGGTAGTCCATAGTTTTATCACTATTCTTCACTGTAGTTCAAATGCATCCATTGTTCTTTGGACTCCCTTATTCAATGTCCAAGTTTGCCATGATATGAGGTGACTGAAAATACCATGGCTTGCGCCAGTCATAATTTAATCCTCAAAATAACCTTCCTTTTCAACACTTTATTGTCTTTTTCAGAAGATTTACCCTATGCAAGCAAAGTTTGATGTCTTGGTTTCTATATTCAAGGGCATTGATTATGGATCCAAGCAAGATGAACATACTTGACAACTTCAATCTTTTCTCCACTTACCATGATATTATCTGTATGTCCAGTTGTGAGGATTAGGGGTTTATTTACATTGAGATGTAATTCATACTGTAGCTACAGCCCTTGATCTTCATCAGCAAGTGCTTTAAGCCCTCCTCACTTTCAGCGAGCAGGGTGGTTTCATTCACATATCACAGTTGTTAATAAGCCTTCCTCAAATCCTGATGCCACATTCTTCATCATATAATTCATTATCCAGCTTCTCTGATTACTTTTTTGGCATGCAGACTGAATAAATATGGGAGAGGCTACAACCCTGAAATACACCTTTCCTGAATTTCAACCTTGTATTACCTTTTTCTGTTTACACAACTGCCTCTTGATGCATGCACCGATTCTGCAGGAAGAAAATTATGTATTCTGGAATTGCCTTTGTGGAGTGTGTTAGTCTGGATAGACTAGAGAAACAAATCCTTAGGCACTCTCATATGCATAGGAAAGAGCTTTAAATACAAGAGCAGTTGAATAGTGAGAAAACATTCCAGCCCAGTTCACATCAAGTCCATAAGTCTGATATTAGCCCATATGTCCAATACCAATCTATAAAGTCCTCTTTAGACTCATGAAACACATGCAATATTGCCAGATGCAGGATGAGCACAGGCCAGTGGGAGGAAAGTCTTGTGGATTCAGTAGCAGTGGAAGCATCTCCGTGTTGGCAGGTGTCCCCACATGGCTCCTCCAGCTCTGAGGGCATGGGCTATATCCACGTAGTGCCATGTGTCTTGTCAGTAGAGTGTCTCTCAGGGAGTGAACCGAGAGAGAGAGAGAGAGAGAGAGAGAGAGAGAGAGAGAGAGAGAGAGAGAGAGAGAGAGAGGTGTCTCCTACCTCCACGGAGGAAAAACAGGAGTTCCCAGAATTCTCAGGAGAAGGCCATCCCTACACAGAGGCCTCGTTGGTTATATCTTGATTGACAGGCCAGACTCCACTCCTTCAATCCTAATCCTCTCAGATTGACACCATACTATAGAACTGCCACACATAGTCATTAAAACACACACGTCTTTCTGGTATTTTCTCCTTTTAGCCTAAACATCTATTATTAGAAATGATATCTTTTATTCCATATTTTCTCCTGACTGGCTTGAATTTCTGGCCATTTGCTGGCCATTTTCTGGCTTGAATTTCTGGCCATCTACAACTATAACCATTTTTGAATTACCTTCATCACAATCTTATTCACATTGTGTGGTGATGATATTCTTTGATCATTTGTGTCTTCTGTTGGAACACCTTTCTATGAATGGGCATGTAAATCAATCTCTTCTCGTTAGTTCCATAGATAACTGTCTTCCACATTTCTTGGTATAGATAAGTGAGTGCATGCAATGTTACCTCATTCCTTGAGAACATTTGTATTAATGTTCCGTTAATCCCAGGAGCCTTGCTTTCCGCTGTCCCTTCAACGCAGCATGGATTTCTTCCCTAGTGGCACTATCTCTTACTCACATGCTCCCTCCTGTAATGGCTGAGAACCCACAAATTCCTTTTGGAACAGTGACTCTGCTGACTCTGTCCTCCTTTTGATGTTTCCTCTGTCATTCGATTTTCTGTCCATAAGATACTTCACTGTGGCACATTCAGGCCTGAATTTTTCTTCAGCTCTTTCAGATCATCATTTATTTGTCAGCTTGTCATTTGTGTGTTGCTGTCATGCTTGAAGCTATTGCACAGGTATTTCAAGTAGCAGCAGGGTGACACCGTGGGCAGGTTTCCGTGGAACTTCTAGATTAAAAGAGACTGGGAAAGGGACTTCAAAATCTTCTGAATAAACTTATCAGTAAAAACATTATGGATCGCAGTGGACTAATGTCACATAAACTGCTGGAACATGAGCCCATCAGGTTGGAAGATATTCAAAATAGAACTAGTAAAGATATTTGTTCTCAAAGTAGAGTTGGCCTTAATATGTGAATGGGGTTCATACCAAAGGCTCAGGCAGAAAGAAACTGTTTTTTTAAAATTATGGCAAAATATGTACAAATGTATTTGATACAATTGATGTATAGGTTGTTGTAAGAACTGTAAGAGCCCTCAATAAAATGGCTTATTAATAAAAGTGTAAAAAACATAAATGGGGTAAAGCCTTTGGGACCTTCATTTATTAATGTGGCAAGAAGCAAGCAGAAACATCTCAAAACATTCATACCTAGACAAAATGTGGAATGTGCAAAGTATGAACCAAGAAAAATGGAAAGTTGTCAAAAAGTGAAATGAACACTTGAAGATTGATATTTTACATATTAGTGAAGAAAAATGGACTTAGATTGGCCACTTTGAAATGAACAATCATAAAACCATCTATGCTGGAATGACAAATTGAAGAGGAATGATATTGCATTCATCATCAAAAAGATCATTTCACTATTTATCCTCAGGTACAATACTGCTAGTGATATGATATCCACTTACCTGTAAGAAAGTCCTGTCAATATGATTCAAATCTACAAACTAGTCTCTAATGCACAGGATAATGAAAATTAATATATTTTTGTATTTGAAACTGATCAAATTCACAATCAAGATGCTCTGATGGTTAATGGTGATTGCCATGAGAAAGATTCCTATTTGGGAAAATGTGATCTTGGTAATGGAATCAACATAAGAGATTTCATGACATAATTTTTCAAGGTCAATGGTGTATGCATGGACATTTTTTTAATAACACAAAAAACATGACTATAGAATGAAACTTACCATATGGAAAATACATGAATTAAATCAATTACATCTGTGAAAAGAAAGATGGGAAGCTCATTCTCATCAGTTAGAACAAGGTCTGGGATTAACTGCAGAACTGACCAGCAATGGTTCATATGTAGTTACATAATGTACTGTTAGCTTATGGAAGGGGTGGAGTCTACCCTGTCAATCAGGTCAAAGCTTGATGACCACGTTTGGAGGTGTCAGGGAGATAAATAACTCACTGGAGGTCAGATACACACACTTCCTATAAGACGGTCCTATTGAAAAGACACATGTTGCTGCACTGAGGGAACCAGAGCCCTGGAGCTGTAGAGCCACATGGAGACCCACACCAGTGCTGAGATACTTCCACCACCCCTGAATCCATTAGACTTTTCAATCACTGCCCTGTGTCTTCCTGCATTGGGTGTCATTACATGTGTTGCATGAGACTTAAGAGGAATTTATAGACTGGTATCGGACATATAGGGTAATACTGGATTTATGGACTTAATCTGGACTGGGCTGGGTTGTTTTCTTAATATGTAATTACTCTTTATATAAAACTCTATCGTATACACATATGAGTGTCTATGACTGTTCCTCTAGTCAATCCAGACTAACACAGCAAGGTGAAGCTGAAAAAAACGAAAACAAGCCCATGAAAATCAAAGTCTGACCTTGAGCAGATAGATCCCTGTTAAATTTAGAGATGCTTTGCAGAACAGATTTGTTGCATTGATACTATTGTAGACCAGTAAGCTCATGGGAGAATATCATATATTAAAAAGCAAAAGATTATTAAAAAGACAGAAATACATGACCAAAATGGATGTCACAAAGGACTTAAAGTTTTTTTTGAACATAGAAAAGCTAAAACTAACGGAAGAAATGATGAAGTAAAAGAGGTGAACCGAAGATTTCAAAGGGCCAATCGAGAAGACAAAACAGTATATATTTTTTTAATTTCAAAGACCTGGAATTTTTAGAAGCCTAAAATGGAAAGTCAAATTCAATATTTGTAAAGTTAAACATTATGCCTACTTTTTAACATGTCTGACTTTACATGTGGATCACAATCAGCTATGGATAGCATTGAGGTGAATGGGAAGTTTCAAATACCTCATTGCGCTCTGTGGAATGTATGCCCTGATCAAGGAGCAGCCGTGAGAACAGAGCAAGAGGATACTGCATGGTTTAAAAGCAGGAATGTAAATGTATGAATTCTAGTTGTATCCTCTCATACTCATTTAATCTGGATGCATACCAAATAATCCAAGAAGCTATGTTATATGAAGAAGATCATGGCATCAGGATTTGAGGAAGGTTTGTTGAAACAACCTTTCAATATGTAGATCGCATAATGTTGCTGGCTGAAAAGGAAGCGGAACTGAAGCTCTTGCTGAAAAAGATAAAAAATTGTAGTCTTCCATATGGATTGCAACTCAATGTAAAGAATCCAGAAGCCTCACAACAGGACCAATAGGTAACATCAGAAACAGAAGAGATTGAGGTTGCCAGGGGTTTTCATCTGGCTTGGATCCACATTCGGGGCTTATGGGAGGGGCAGTCCTGTGTTGAAGAGCAGAGCTAGTACTGTGAGGACTAAGGGGCACCTGACTCCATCCGAAGGATTTTCAGTCGCCTCATATGCATGTGAAAATTGGACATTGAATAAGGAAAACCAAAGAAGGAATGCCTTTGGGTTTTGTTGCTGGCAAAGAATCTTGAAAGTACCACGGACTACCAAAGGACAGACGAATCTTGGAAGAACTACAGCTAGAATTCTCCTTCGAAGCAAGGAGAGTGAGACTCCTTTCAGGTACTTCCAGACACGTTACCAGGCGAGACCAGCCCCTGCAAGAAGACATCATGACTGGCGAAGGCGTAGGGCAGTGAAAAGGAGGAAACCCTCTTTTCTTTGAAGAGATGGCTTGACACAGTGACTGCCAAACTGGGCTCAAGCGTCACAATAGTGTGAAGATGGTAGGGGCCAAGGCGTGCTTCCTTCTGCTGAACCCAGGGTCACTACGAGTCGTGACAGGCTCAGGGGCACCTATGAACAACACAGCATTAGGTCACATGGGGACAGACAAATGGAAATATTAGGTCGAGAAAAATCTAAGGGGCCTTCAAAAGGTGCAAGGAAATCTTTGATTATTTTTTAATTCCATTTTAACATTCACCTTTTAAATCTTCCATTTACTCTTTAAATACACGATACTGGGAGGACAGGTCTTGATTAGAGATAGGAAGTTTGGAATGAGATACCCCATTTTTGTATTTTAAACTTCTGTGTATGCATGAAGACATTCTGGGTGCACATTCTTCTTCTTTTTCTTGTTCTTACATATTTATTACTATTTTTCAAAAATAATTTTATTGGGGGCTCTTACAGCTCTTATAACATTCCACACATCAATTGTTTCAAGCATATTTGTACATATGTTGCCACCGTCATTTCCTTAACCTTTATTTTTTATTTGAGCCTTGGTAACAGCTCCTCTGTTTTCCCTCCCTACCCCCTTCCACCCCTGTGACTCCTTGATAACTTATAAATTACTATTGTTTTCATGTCTTACACTGACCACTGTCTCCCTTCACCCAAGTTTCTGTTGTTCTGGGGATTATGCAGCAATCATTGCAATCCATTGCCCCTGCCTCCCCCCACTTCTACCTACTCCCCTGTTATTGCTCCTCTCAGTTCTGTTTCTGAGGGTTTATCTGACATGGATTCCATGTGTCCTGAGCTCATATCTCTACCAGTGTACATGATCTGGTCTAGCCAGAACTGAAAGGCAGGACTGGGGTCATGATAGTGGGGGGGGGGGGGTGAGGAAACCTCAAAGAACCAGAGGAATAGTGTGTATTTCATTGATACTATACTGCGCCCTTGTTGACTCAAACCTACCTTGTGACCCTTCTGTGAGGGGATGTCCCATTTTCTACAGATGGGTTTTGGGTCTCTGCTCTGCCATTCTCAGCAATAGATTTTTATTTTTTTGTTTGTTTGTTTTGGGACTTCTGGTGCCTGTTACCTGATTCTGTTGACACATGGTGATCCCACAGGCTGATGAGCTTCTTCCATGTAGGTGTGTTGCTTCTCTGCACATTTTTGTGGAAAAAGTGAAAGTCCTGCCTTCATGTAGATTTGTATCTGATTCACAGTGACCATGTTGGAGAGAATAAAACTGCCTCATTGGATTTCTCAGACTTCAAATCACTGAGGGAGTAGACCGTTTCATGTACTTCTCTCCAAGTAGCTGGTAGGTTTGAACCACTGACTTTGTAGTCAGTAACACCACATGTAACCCGCTTGGAAGACGTGACGGGCTTAGAAATCAATATTACTAAAATCTTCAGAGCTTTATGAAACCATCAATCTTTATCCAGCTTCTTTCATAAGCTGGATAAAGTGTCTTTCTGTTTTACATTCTAGTAGCCTTTTCCCTCTCTCAAAGAATGTTTCTATAATGAGTATATATGTCTCCCTCATGTGCTGCCAATTTCTTTACCTAGCCTATGCTCTAGTGTACAGCATAGTATTTGTTTCTAGAACAGTGCATACATTTTAGAACATCTCTTGCATACACCTCTGCGTCTTTGATTATTTCCTTAAAATTTCTTTTCGATATTAACATTTTAAAGGAGTTTAATGTATTCTCCAAATTCCTTCCATAAGCTTCTCATTAGTTTACACTACCAACACCATTTCAAAAACACGGGAAGAAAGGGCTTTCAACACAGAATTTTGGGAAAGCAGATTTATGACTATTGTAATATCTTTAGGCTAAGGTTAACCTCTCTCCAAGAAGGTTCTTGGTCTTGGAGAATTTGCCTTGCAGTGCTCCAAAAGCTAGAATTTGGATACTCAGAACCTGCTGTGGACTCAAAAGGGGGAATCAATGTGGCCCTTTCGGGTGCAGCCTGACAAACCAAGTTAGAAAGGAGTGGGTCGTGTCATGAACTCTGCTTGAGACAAAAACATGACATGGCACTGGCTTATTTTGTATCTATCCTTGCTCCCTTCACCCCCGCTCAACTGCCTGCTGCTCGCAGGACTCTGAAATCCAGTTATGAGACACAAAAGTTCACCCACCCAGCCGTAACAACTTCCTCTACTGCACCAAGGAGCCTGGGCGCCAGAACTGATCTCTTATCTACTAGGGAAGGAGAGGTGGACAATGAACTTTATGCTCTCCATTCTGACATTTGTCCCCATACAAATTGGTTTTCTGCTTACTATTCCCAAAGAAGAAAAAGAACTTCTCTCCAGTGTCCATTTCCCAACACGGAGCATTCCTAGAGTCTCCCTGACCTCTTCTCACCCTCACCACTAAGCACGAGACAGCCTTAAGCAACTGTTCAATCCAAAGTTTATGTCTGAAGTAAATTGCCAGAGCAGCTTGTTTACATAGTTATATCTCTGCTGTTAAACATGCTATTAATCTTCTATTAATGTTCCAGAGATAGCCAACCTCCTTCTTAGCGCCTTTATTTCTCAATCACCTAACCAAGCCAGTTTTTATTAAATTCACTTATTCTGCTTTGTTTCGCTTTACAAGATTTATCACTTCCTGACATACTATGTATTTATTGCCACTATGAGTCAGGATCGACTTAATGGTAGTTGGTTTAGATTGTCTACTTCTAGAAACACACAGAATCTCATAAATAAATGTACACACATATAAAAGTAAGCTTTTTAAGTGAGGTCAGAGATTTTGCTTGGGCCAGCTCAATGTTTGCCATGCCTGCAACATTATCTGGCAGACAATGAGTATTTAAATTAACGAATATATAAATACTTAATTAATTGACAAGTCTATACCCTTCCAAATGATTTCTTAATATTTGGGATAGCATCTTGTCAGCATAAAGAGTGTTTCTTTCGCCTTCATGTACAAGTCAAAATAATAACCAGCTTACTTGGAAGAGCACAATTCCCCCTCCGGCTGCCCCCTCTATTGGGAAGGGCAGCGAAGACATGACTCTGACTGAACTACGTAACCAATCCACAGGTCCCAGGCCACCTTTCCCTCCTCGTTGCTCAGATGAGATGATGGGGCATTCACGCAGTCTCTTGTTAAATTCTCAGGGAGAAAATAGTTTGATTTTAATTGCTGACTGCTCTTGAAGCATGTTTTCAGAACCAGAGGTATTTGTCCCATATACTCCTCAGCTTTTTAATTTAGTCAGATTTCTAGAGCTGAAGAAAATCATTTCACTCAACATTTTACTGCAAATGTATAAGTACTCACGCTATATTTCCCCTTACCAGGCTTTATGAACTATGAAGGTAGAACTCATATCTGGTTTGCTCATTGTGGAATCAGAAGTGCCTGCCTCAGCCCTTGGTATGTTATAAAACAAACAAAAATCCAATTCACTGTCATTAAGTCAATGACCATATAAGATGCAGTAGAGCTACCCTTGCGAGTTTCCAAGACTGTAACTCTTAACAGGAGTAGAAAACCTCATCTTTCTCTTGAGGCACAGCTGGCAGTTTCAAATTGCTGATCTTGCAGTAAGAAGCCCAACCCATAACCACTATACTACTGGGGCTTAGTATGCAATATACAGTGTGTCCAGTCTACCTGTCCTCCATCAATATTGTTCAACCCATACCAAGTAGATGCCTGGTTTTGTTGTCTCCCCCATCCCCATGAACCCAGCATTGGGTTTAAAAACTAGCATTGCTTTTAGACGCTCTCTTAGCTGCTTCTTTCTAGGATGGGCTCACTGGATGTTCCGCCATCGTGCAGATCAGAAATGGTGTATCCAGCACTTTTCTCCATCTTCCCTCTTCTCCAGGGACAAATTCTGCCCAGATGGCATCATGGCAATGCTTTAAAGAGAGGAGCAGCCTAATGTATATATCTCTTTCTATATATGGAGTTTACACACACACACACATATACACACACACAATAAGAGTTAGAATCATGTTAAAATTAAATAAAGAAGTATAATTTATCTTATGTATCTATCAATTGCCATTTAGGGGATAAGCAGTTTTGATGAGACATTGTGAAATTAGAAATACATTCCAATTTTTTTCAATGAGTAAGTGGTCAATTTCTTTATTTCTGCCATGTCATTAGTTCTTAAGACATTGGACCATCGAATTATATCATTCTCCAAAGACACTGCATAGCATTTAGAAGTTAATACATCTTTGAACTAGCTTTCATTATTCTGTTCCACGGCTACATCCCAGTGCACAGGATTATTCAATAAAGGATATCTTGATGGGGTTGGGACATAGATTGCCCCCCCACCACCACCACCACCATTGGATTAAAAAAGGATGGCATATCATGACAGTACTGGATTTAATTTGTAATGGGGAATGAGGACATAGGAAAGGATCCTGGCGAACTCTGCTTTATATTACCAATTACCTCGTAAAAGCTTAATCGGGGGGCCCCATCAACTCACTACCTCAGGATAGGTCAATTGGTACTGATAAAGCAAGCCTTCCATTTAACAAGTAAAGTGGTTTGTTTTTAAAGGCAATAAAACTTTATATGTTTATATTTGTCTTCTTAAGAGTCCTTTACAACCTCTTTCTCCTATGAATGAGTCCGAGAAGAATGGCCTTTTTCAAAGCACTCAGGTACAGCACAGTTGGGCTTTGATTAAGGCTGGGCATTTACAACACGGAAATCACTTTCAAGTTCTCTGACTCCTGGTTCAATGGTCAAGTCATTGTCATTAAGGCTACAATTTATGCTGAGGTTCTGGTCAAGTATTTTCTGTGAATGTGTTCTGCATAAGGCATTCTGCCACCACCCATGCATTGTCATTCCTGCTGAAGACTTGGTTAGAAGAGAGAAAATAGTCAAAAGTCAAACACCCAGACTCTTTTCCAAACATGAACAACTCAGAAGAAGACCGAAAGAAAAATCCCAATAGCCCTCGCTGGGACAATTTGAGCAAGAAAACAAAGTGCAAAATTCAGTAGTGATGAATTATTACCAGATGTATGAAATGAATATTCACGAGTCCATGTTGACATAAATAAATGATGAGATAAATAAATGGGTGAGGAGACATATGTACCATGTAGAATAAACCCCAATAATTTAAGGAGCTACTACTCCCTGAAGGATATGGTGCATAACTTCCCACTTCTTATATGTGGATTGTGGATAGTGATTTTCTTCCAAACAGCACAATATGAAAATGCGGCGGGGGGTGGGGGGGACTTCACAGTGAAGCAGTTCCTCAGTCAAGGGATCCACGATCCATGTAAACAAGAATGGCGATAAGTCGTAAAAGACATGCCCTCTTGCTAAGGTGTGATGATCAAAGTACTCACCTGAGTGGTGGTTTCCCCAAAGCGCATGACCCGAGTGTAGGAATAAAAACATCGGACAATCCCATTGAGTGAGATCTTACAAAACGCCTGACTAGTGCTCTCAAAACTGTCAAAGTCATCAAGACCAAGGAACATCTAAGAAACTGTCAGAGGCACGAGAAGCCTCAGGAGACATGACAACTAAATGTCACGTGGTGTCCTAGATGGGATCTTAAGGAAATCAACATAAAGCAGAGGCGCAGGTTAATAACTATCTTTATAAATCCCTTAATCATGGCAAAGATACCATATGAATATAAGACAGTAATAATAGAGGAACTCTTTGCTAAGGGCTGTCTAGTCGGTTCCAACTCCCAGTGCCCTTGTATGCAGGAAACCACAATGCTGACCGACCGGTGATATCCTTACAGTTGTCATGCATGAGCCAGTGATGTGGCCCCCGTGTCAATGCATTTCCTCAAGAGTCGTCCTTGAAGAAGATTCAAGGCTTTATTGCTCCTCCACTTTACCAATGACGACAGTCTTTGCCAGGGACTAGTCTCTCCTGCTTGTATGCCCAAGGTATGTCTTGCCCTCCTGAAATCTAAGGCGCTTTCGGAGTGCCCCTCTTCTAAGACAGACGTGTGTGTTCTTTGGGGAGTCCTTGGTGTTTGTGTGGAGGATTCAGGAACTCTGTAATAGCTGCAAAAATTCAAGTAATCTGAAATGGTTAGAAATTAAAAGCTTATTAAAAAATTTTAAAAAGCCTTACTTGCTGATGCTAATATGGAGACATCCATGAAAAATGTGTACCTTTCAAATTCAAAATCTGTAAAAAACGGAGCAGCTATTCAAAAGCCACTGACTGCTCAAACTGGAAAAGTAAGTAAATTGGTCCTGAGTTCACTCTTTTTTGATGATTGGTTGTGTACCCTTTGACCCATTGGGTTCTATCTTGGAGGATGGGTTAGGCCAGGGTGGGGAACTTTTTTTCTGTTAAGGGCTGTTTGTATATTTATAATGTGATTCATGGGCCATACTGGTCAAGCGTTTAATTAGTTTACCCTTACTGTGGTTACTGAGACTGCTTCTCTTTCATGGGGCATGTGGTGCGAGCTGGTACTGATGATTTCTCGGGCCCCGGAGGCCTGACAATAGTAGCTACCCACCCTTTGGTTTAGGCTCTCTAGCTGCTCTGAGAAGGGAATGAAGTCATAACCAAGCCCACTACACCCTGCAGCCATGACACTGCTGTAGCTGGAAGGAGATGGAGCAAGTTGTCATATGGCAAAGATGACTCTCCCACACCTGACATATTTCTTTCATTGCCACCTGCCTTGCCCAGGCACCAGAACCCCAGCCTGGAATGCATTGCCAGCACAGTCACCCCCAAACAATCAGAAACCCAGTTGCTTCCACCATTCAACATAATTGCTTCAAAGATTATTTCCTCTGAGGGTTGTTTTACTATAAGAGAGAATATTAGACCTAAAGTTTTCGGTGTCACTTGATCTGTCCAAATGGGAATCTAGATAAATGCATGCTTAGAATGAACAAGAGTTCAAAGGCAGTGGACGTGGTAAAGGACAGATTAACTCCAAGACTTTCATTTTACTTAGAAATTTCAAATGATCTATAAGCTAATAAATCATTCAATAACTGAAGAATCTATGGACATAATATAATCTAATAATAACTGAAGAACTGATCTACTGAAAGTATATTTCCTTTTCAAGGAAATTTTACAAATGCATATCAGAGGCGGGGTAAGAATACCCGTGCATGAACTTACTTCCATGGATTCGATTCTGATGCACACAGACCCTAAAGGCTAGGCCAGAACTTCTCCCGTGGGTTTCTAGGGCTATAAATCTTTAGGGAAGTAGAAAGCCTCAATAATTTTCTCACAGGAGCAGTCAGTGGGTTCAAATTGCTGGTCTTCGGGTTCACAGCCCAACGCATAACTTTTCACCAGGGTTTTTACCTGGGTGTATACTTGATATTAAAAAACCAAAATGAATGGGGCCACCACCAACCTGTCAGTTTGGATCATCCACAGGCTATACACTGCTAATCCCTCTCCCCTCTGGCCATTAAAACACACGCCCTCTTCTCTTGCCTTGTTTTGATCGTTCGTTCTATCTCTCTATCTACATTTTTCCCTACAGTTTTCTTCATTAGTATTGGATTCGTTTCTACAGCAACTATTGTGTTAGCGACTGTAGTCCTAGGAAACATGAGTGGATGATTTAAAAGGACAGGGATTTATTGGTCTGGAAACCAGTAAAAATTCAGAATTCTTGTCGGGCCATGGCTTCTCCAAAGATTCACAGGGCAACCATTTCCTGTTTCTTCTGGTAATGTACTTGTGCCTCTGCTTGAAGCAATGCTGTAATTCTAACTTTGCCTCCATTATCGCATCTTCTCAATTGTTCTTCCTTTATAGTAAAACACCCAGATTGGATTAAGATCTACCCTCGTCCAGGGTGCTTTTGCTACAGGTCACCGAGTCTGTTCCAGCCCACAGCGACCCGATGCATGAAACACTGCCGGAATGAGCACCATCCTCATCATTGTTCCAATATTGGTCCATTGTTTCTACCACTGTGTCAATCTATTTTGTTGAGAGACTCCCTATTTTTTTTACTGCCAATCTACGTTACGAAGTGCGGTGTCCTATTCCGGGGACTGACCTCGCCTGAAAAGAGGTCCAAAGTATGTAAGAAGTCTGGCTATCCTTCTGAGGAGCAGTTTGGCTGTACTTCTTCCAAGACAGACTTGTTTGTACTTTTGGTGGTTCTGGTACTCTATGTTCTTCACCATCAATTCTTCTTCAGTCTTCCTTGTGCAGTGTCCAGCTTTCACATATATATGAGGCAATTAAGAATACCATGGCTTGGGTCAGGTACTCAAAGTCACATCTTTGCATTTCAACACTCTAAAGACTGTCTTGTGCAGCAATGCATCTTTCAATCTCTTGACTGCTGCTTCCATTGATTGTGGAGCCAAGCAAGACAAAATCCTTGACAACTTCAATCTTTTCTCCATTTATCATGATGTTACCTATTGGTCTAGTTATAAGGAATTTGGTCTTCTTTACATTGAGTCATAATCCACTCTGGAGGCTACAATCTTTGGTCTTCATCAGCAAGTGTTTCAAATACTCCTCACATTCAGCAAGCAAGGATATTTTAATCTATATCTATTAATAAACTCTCCTCCAATACTGATGTCAAGTTCTTCTTCGTATAATCCAATTTCTCAGATGGACTACAGCATGACTACATGTCGATCTAACTCTTAACATTTTCAAAGACACTGTCTTCCATGTTCACAGATACCAGCGTTTAGGACTACTCCATACATTTGCAAGAATAGATTTCAATCCATCACAAGTATCTTTCAAAGTCTGGTCTTTTTCTAGCTTGTGATTTGGCAGATCAATGCACCAGGAATGCAGAGCTGTCTGGACAAGTCCAGGGCTTTTAGAAAACAGAAGAAAAGAGCAGGAAGTTTGGAAGATGAGAAAAAGGAAAGAAGACACAAATAAGGGACAGAAGAGCCCAGTGGTCTTACGATACAGACTTAGGAATTATCTGAGCATTTTGTTGTTGTTGTTCAAGGTACTATCACAGAATTTGATTCCTTTTGTCAGAAGCTCTTTGTGATTTAAAGTCTGGAGGATTTATTGTTGTGTGATGACCAGCTCTCTCAGTCCATCTCAGATTGAGCTTGTCTGACTCAATGATGCTAATCCACCACCTGCCTGTCCCACGCTAACACTGTTGGCCAAACCTGACATGAACTTGTCCACTGCTAGATTTTATAAACTTACCAAACAAACCAGTATTATCGGTTGAAAAATGGCACTGGCATCCCACTTTCTCAACCTTGTTTCCAGGAGAACTCGAAAAGGCCTATCTTGAGTTTTCTGTTGTGTTTTAAAATTATGCTGACAAACATTAAGCAGAAACTTTAAACATATGTGATCTCTTTTTCTTCACAAGCAAGTCACAGCAACCAGTGCATGAAAATAGAAATACTTCACAATACTTACTATAGTTATATATTCTGCTTACATTTAGAAAAATAATTAATCTTATCTTCCTGAAATGTTAGCTTCATGTGGTCATAAAAGAACATTAGGCCATTCATTTAATGGCATATTTACACATTAAGAGAAAACGTGAGAGCAGAAATGAGAAAAGAGAATAGGCAATGAGGGGATTGAATCTTTTGACCGAAATTGAGCAAATTAGCCCATTGTTGCCATCAGTTCTACTTCTGCTTTGCAGGAATTCTTAAGAAATTAGCTTTTAATAAGGAATTGTGATAAGCCTGTTTTTTTTCTTTTTTTAATCATATAAAGGTATAATAGATAGTATTATCTGTGCTATACAAGTACGTTGTTAAGAGTTGTATGAGCCCCTAATAAAACGATTTAAAAAAAACAAGTAAGTTGTTAACTATGAATAGTCATTTGTAAGAATGTTTTATGCTTTTAAAAATAAATAAATTTCTGAACCATAGCTAAAATAAACATCTGGCTTTTATTTAAGGTTTGAAATGATGATCTTGTGCATTCAAATACTTGAACTTGATTTTTTGTCTTTTAAAAGGTGATATATTATGTTACCAGCTCTCCTTTACCCACATTTGGAAAGCTCCCATCGACAATTCTTCGTAGAAACATTTAACCCCAGTCTAGTTTGCTCCTGCTACCCACTGCAGGGCTGCTTCCTACTGCTGTCAATGGGCATATACTTAAGGAATGCAAACAGATTTTTAATATCATTTCCAGTAAAGCATTAACAGGAAGGTAAACCCTCCAGGGAAAAGTGACCTAATATATTTCCAAGTCAAATAGAACATGATTTCGGATTATAGGCACCTCCAGTAGGTTTCCATTTGAGCAGATCATTGAAAACCTACTGTAGGACTGTATTCGTCAACTGTGCACCATGCGTAGTTCACAGGAGACAATGATTTCTAAACTAAAAATTGAACGAAGGGCACCAGGAGATTGTGTGACAGCAGAGGGTCTCCATAGAGAGGGACCCAGAGCTGACAAAAGGTTTTACTTTCCCTTTCTTCATGAGAACCTGAAGTTTTAAATGCTATGCAGCTAGAAGAAGATGAAATTATAGCTCTCAGACAATTTATAATTCTGAAACGAATAGGTGATTGATTGCAAGGTGGCATCGCTGCTGGCAGTTTTTGTCGGCACATTTTGATGATACCGTTTCTTAGGTGAACTTCAAGTGTATCAGTGACACGCACGGTGTTCCAGACACAGGGAAGGTCTTTGAAGCGGATAATTTATGAGAGCTTCGGGAGCAGGTTATTAGGTTGGAGACAGGAAAGAGTTATTTATTTATTTTTCAATCCTAGAGTTTCCTCGAGGTGTAGTCTATTTACCGCCTCTTATTTTGCTAGTAAACAAATAGGCAAAAATGCCAACATAGGCAGATCTCCTTTTACAGCAGTGTGTCAGCCCCCTAACAAGGGTTCCCATCTGCAGTGCTTTCCCCGGTGCTTGCTTTAGCACCTCTGCTGCACCCCAGGAAAGAGGACAGAAGAAGTCAGGGACCTCACGTTGGAATTCCATCAAGGAGCACTGGAAAGTAAATCTAATGAGTGGTCTGCAACGAGAGGTTTCGGGGTTTCCTCCAATCCAGAATTTATTAAATTCCTAATATTTCTACTTTAATTGAGGAAATTAGTAGAGTTTACAAAGCACGCTATTCTTATAAGCTTTTGTAGAGGCTGTAAATGCAAAAGTGGTAGGAGACACTCACGCACTGCCATCCTGTCAAGGCTGACTCCTAGCCACCCACTACGATTTCCAAGACTAAAGAAAGATCAAGTCTTCTTCCCACTGAGCTGCTGGTGGTTTCAAACTGATGACCATGCACATAACAGCCCAACAGTGGAAAAGCACTGTGCCACCAGGGCTCCTGGTTATAAAAAAAGCTCTAAATCTCTCTCTCTCTCTCTCTCTCTCTCTCTCTCTCTCTCTCTCTCTCTCTCTCTCTCTCTCTCTCTCTCTCTCTCTCTCTCAGTAGTGCTTTGGATAATGTTATATTTTTCAGAACCTGCTGAATGATGCATGTACCAACTTTAAGTAGTGTTTTTGTAATGTAATGTATTTTGTACATTACAACTGACAAAGCATGTCGTGTGTTTAAATAGATATTTCCAAAAAACCAAACTCCCCGTCATCTAGTCAGTGCTGACTCGAGGAAGCCCGTTGGGACAGGCAGAGCCGCCCCTGTGGCCCCTGACGTGGGACTGTTCACGGGGATAGAAAGCCCCGCCCTTCTCCCAAGGGGCAACTGTTAACTTCGAATGGATAGCTTTTCAGTTCATGCCCCGAGGTATCACTCATGACACCATCAGGGCTTCTAAGTATGTTATTTAAGCATTTCCCATTTTCCACTTTCTTAATTTCACTGTATTTCATAGGTGTTGGATTAAAGGGCAGGGCATACATATGTGATTCGATGTTATTTTTTAGGCTGTTGGCATTAACAGGCAAGCACTTGGACTGCTCATAGCAAGATGAGCTGTTTGAAAACAAACAGACAGACAGACACTTCCAGTCACTCTTTGGGAAGAGGAGGAGGTGTCTGCTTCTGCAAAGATTTACAAGCTCAGAAACCCTCTAAAGGGTTGGTATAAGTTAGATGACTGTAGGGTTTTTTCTTTGTTTATCTTGCTTGTTTTTAAGTTATTCTTATGCACAATGAAATCCACTAAGATGCCCTAGTGTCCTTCAGGACACAGTGCACATTTGTGCAGTGAATGTTCTTGTCTTCAGAGTCCTTGTAGGCAGCCTTCACGCAGCCACGCCTGTGATGGCCATGGCTTTCCTCTGACAGTCTCCTTCTTGCGGCCACGGCCAAGGTCTGTGCAAATCGACTTTTCAGACCACGATCTGGTGCTTGTTCACGGCCTCTGGGGGCTCGTCCATTTACACAGCCTCATTCAGGGCAGCGCATGTCTTTCCCCTTCATAAAACCGTGGTAGCTTCTTTTCTTCCCCTTGTACCTATTGATTGGGCCAACAGTTCATTACAGGATGTAAAAGCATGTGCTCACGTGGCCATCAGGAAAAATCTGCATTTTTGTGATTAATTTCTCATTAAAGACATTTAGTACATTAAGAGTATTTCTGTAAACAGGCTGTTCCACTGAAAAGGGACCTTGGCCATGTTTAGGGCTTGGCAGACAGTGGTTACATGCTACAGAGTTTATTATTAGTAGTTTGGGTTTTTTTCTCCAAGTATATCTACCTGCCGTCCAGCTAGTTTTTTGGGTGTTGCTTCCCTGCTTCCCATTGCGTGCTTCTACACATTCTTTATGACAGCAATAGTCTCCAAGCCCTCCACACTCAAAGCCTTAGTCGTCTGTCAGTCCTTCCTCTCTTTTGCCATCCTTCTTATGTCACCAAATATTGTCAGACTCTTCTCAGAACTCCGTTCCAAACAATTGCTTCCTTTTCTGCTCCCAACTACAACCACTTATTTCAAAATATTCATAATCATCATATAGAAATGCATTTTCATTTGAATAGAAAACAATGGCTTCCATATTTTCAATGATTTATTCCTCTATAACATTTTAAAAGATTTTTTATAAGGATTTTTTAAAAGATTGTTTTATTTGATTGTTTTATAACAATCCATACATCAATTGTATCAAGCACATTTGTACATATGTTGCCATCATTATTTTCTAAACATTTATCTTCTATTTGAGTCCTTGGTATTAGCTCTTTTTACCCTGTCTCACCCCCTGCCACCCTCATGACCCCTTGATAAATTGTAAATTATTATTTTCATATCTTACACCAACCGCCGTCTCCCTTCCCCTCAGGTTTCTTCCCCCCGCCTCCCACCTTCCCCCTACCCTCCTGGTATCACTACTCTCATTTCTCTCCCTGAGGGGTTTATCTGACCTGGACTCTGTGTGTCCTGAACTCTTCTCTGTACCTGTATACAAGCTCTGGCCTACCCCGCAGTTAAAGGCAAGATTGAGGTCATGATAGTCAGGGGTGAGGAAGCCACATAGAACCAGAGGAATAGTGTGTGTTTCATTGATGTTATACTTCACCCTGGTTGACTCATCCCTTCCTAGCGACCCTTCCATGAGGGACTGTCCCATTGTCTATAGATGGGTTTTGGGTCTCTACTCTGACCCTCCTCATTCTCACCAATATGTTTTATTTTTGTTTTTTCTGGGTCTTATGATGCCTATTACCTGACCCCATGGACACCTCCTGATCACACAGGCTGGTGTGTTTCTTTCATGTGGACTTGTTGATTCTCTGCTTGTTTATTTTCAAGCCTTTATGACCCCAGATGCTTATATCTTTTGATAGCCGGATACCATCAACTTTCTTCACCACATTTGCTTATGCACCCATTTTGTCTTCAGTGATCCTCCTGGGAGGGTGAACATCACAGAATACCTCCTCTTTCTATTTTGAGCTTATTAACAAGGTGAAAACTTTGTTTGTTGTTTCCTTATTTCAAGGGAAGAAAGAGTGGTGGTTCAACCCTGGCAGGCATTAACAGACACTTTGCTCTCATAAATATTACATCTAGGAAACCCTGTGAAGTTCCATTCTGTCATATGGACTCATTCTGAGTAGGAATTGACCCTGTGGAACACAGGTGCAACAGCAATGGGGTAGAGTGGGACAAGCAGTCTTTGATGGTGAAGTGGTGTAGGATTTAACCCCAACTCTGCAATTTATCAGAGCAAGTCACCTAATTATTGATACAGCTATTGAAAGAGATGTTCAAGGGCTATCCTTTGAGTTGTGATTACTACATACAATCAAATTTACCTTAAGCAGGCTTAGAATGTCTGATACTTATTAAGTGCTGTGCTTATGTTGCGAGTTACCATCAACTGAATTGTGGTGGCCCATGTACAGCAGCATCCAGCGCTGCCCAGGCTTCACCCTCCTCATGATGGATTGTGGATCACACTGTTGTCATCCGTAGGGTTTTCATTATTTGGAGGAATCCATATCAAGGCTTTATTCTAGTTTTCCTTAGTTTGCTTAAACCTGGATCAAAGATGAGAATCTACCACTGAATCATCAAGGTCTTGCATGAGGTGCTTAGAGAATGGTAAATCTTTTTTTTAAAAATCCACTTTTTGGGGGTGAAGAGTTATGTTCTAATGCCTGTCCCCCAAATTACAAATAACACATTATATTTGATTCGCTGAACTCTTTCCTCTTGTCAAATTTCTTATGTCATGAAAATTTCTCTCTGGAAATCCCTCTTATCATTCCGCATGTGAATCCGAATAAAAGTGTACACAAGAAACACATAATAATCTTTTGAAGTACCTGTCCTCAAGAAGAGGATAGGGATCTATTTTTCTGTTGTGTCAGTATTTAAAACTCTGGGCCATTATTCCACTGATTCCAAAAGAAGCACACATTTGCATGGCCGAGAAGCAAGGGAAGGTATAATCACCAATGAGACACATTATTTTAAGATGGAAATCAGATGGAGAATTCATAATTTACTTATCAGAACAGAGGACACTATAACCAAAGGCCTTATGGAGTGGGACACCATAAGAAGCAAGGCACTAAGCCCCAGAGAACTCAAAACAGGACTAACAATTGGAAACATTTAAGTATTGCACTTTGAAAACTAATTCAAAGAACAATTAGATCCATGGAGTGTGACTTAAGAGTATGACTAAAGAGGCTTATGTGAAAGTTAATGTTAGTTACCTTGACTTAGAATCAAGGTAAAAACCAAAGTACATTGAGACCTCAAGGGTGGTGGGGGTTTATATACACCTGGGAAGGTATTCTGGGAAGACTGATATCTATGTAAGAGGCTAATGGAAATACGGGAATGTTCACAATCTCCATCCTCTCCAAAAGTATCAAAAGAACCCTAGACCCTCCCGTCTAATTCTTCTCACCCAACACACACTCCCTCCATTCCCTTGGCTCAGAGTTCTGCCCTAGGAGAGGTAGGAACCAGAGGTTCTTCCTGGTGCCTCCCCAGTGAAAAGTGATGTTGATGACAAACTGCTACTGTAGGACAAATAGGGGACAACTGTTGCTGGGATGAATGAACTCAATCCCCTTGATTCTTCACTTGAGCCATATGAATGTAGAGTAGTGTTCTGTTCATCATCATTAGCTTTTTATTTTACCCGCTTGAATTGTGCTTTAAGACAAAATTGGGGAGCAGCCGACATGGTGTGAGGGCCACATGGGATCCCCTCTGACTATCCAAAGAAGAAGAAGGAGAATCCGACTCCGTATCTGCCCAAGGATGAGTCCTATGAGGCGGAAGTCAGACATGGCTCCTGAGTTATAGGCAATTAAAATGACCCTCCTCGACATAGCTCTTTCTGTGGTTACTATGCTAGAGTTCAGTTTGGGAGGGCATTCCCTACTAGTCTAATGGACAAGATTGGGGTAGAATTCAGACCTGACCTTGGTAGAGGATGTGAATCAACCATACCCTTCGTTTCCTTGAGGTCTTCATCAACTCTGCCTTAGTAGACACTATGACTTAAGACGCTCTCCTTGGTTACTGGGATGAGGTATCTATCTATATCTTGGGACCACTGTCCAGTTCCAACACATATCACCTCACCTGGAAAGCCAGACCACTTTTTCCAGACTGAACTTTGGTGGGAGCAAGATGACTGGCTGGATATTTTTAGCTTCTGGGTCTGGACTGGGGATTTGGTTCATCTCTGCCTGGACTTTGGTTTTTGGACTTAATAGCATGCATAATGACATGAGACATTTCCTCAAAGTTTGGGCTTTTTAAAATCATTTTATTGGGGACTCATAAAACTCTTATCACAATTCATACATCTATCCATCTTGTCCTGCACATTTGTGCCTTTTTTGTCATCATCATTTGCAAAACATTTTCTTTCTACTTGAGTCCTTGGTATCAGCTTCTCAATTTTCCCCTCCCCACTATCCTCCCTCCTTAATGAACTCTTGATAATCTATAAATTATTTTTATTTTGTCATGCCTTACACTGACCAATATTTCCCTTCACCCACTTTTCTGTTGTCTGTCCCACTGGAGGGGGTTATAGGTAGATCATTGTGATTGTTCCCGCCCCTATCTCCTCCCACCCTCCACTTACCCTCCTGGTATTGCTACTCTCAATATTGGTCCTGAGGGGCATTTCCTAAAAGTTTTGTGAGTTTCTGTGGGACATTACAGCAAATCTCAAAACACAGGGATATAAAAGAAGATGTGCAGGGGCAGTGAATTATGTCATGTGGTTCTTCCAGCCAAAGTCTTTAACTCCCACTAAATGACCTTTTCCTACATAAGTCTGGGAAGAAGATAGGTGAGGATACTTGAGGGATTAAACCATGAGTATCTCCTGGTGTGTAATCCTGCTGCATATCAAATGAGCCCTCTGAGAATGAGGAGACGGAATCTCATTACAAGCAATAGATAGGAATAAAGCACATCTATAGGACCTAAGATTTCCATGCAGTGAACCTCTTGGACCCAGAAGACACCTACAACATCAGAAAAGGAGCCGCACAACCAGGGGCCAGAGCATGGAATAGAGTCGGACTTTGCAATTCATGGAGCAAGTAAAGCTGAGTGCTTTTGTACCAAAAGCTGGCTTGTGGAGTGAGTGCCTCCAGGCACTTAATTGGGGGAGGTGAGCGTGCTCTCCTATGGAAGTAGAAGTAAAACTGAGTGCTTTGAGGATGAGGTTTGTCAGAGTGGTGTGCCCTTGGACACTTACTTCCGGGAGCTGGGTTTGCTGGCCCATGGAGCTTGAGCACAATGGCTTCAGATTGAGGCCTATAGCAGAGTGGTGTACCTCTTGGAGCATTTATTAGCAGACCTGACGAGCTTTGCAGCATGTCTTCACAGACAACTGTACCCTGAGTATTTCTCCCTGGCATGATGACATGTTAATTTCTCTAATCAACTCTTTACTCATAAACTTTGTCTGTCAGTTCTGTGTAGCCATCGCAATGGATATTAGAAGCCAGAGAGGTAAAATGCAGAAATTAATTAAGACAACACAATATACTCAAGGGAGGAATGGGGCAAAAATGGAGCAGAATACCATCTTGGAAGAGCATGACATTTGGGACATCAGTCTCCAATTGTCTGCTATTAATTCTTCAAAAATAAATGGTTGCCTCAATTCTACTCTCCAACTCCATTTATTCTCTTCTGAAAACAAATGCCCCACCCCCAGGACCCTCTACTTCTCTTGCCATGTTTGATTATCCATTGCATTGTTCATGCATAACTCACTCACAATATTCACAAACGTGATGCTTTATTAGGAAATGTCAGGATCATAACACATTAAGAAATAATCTTTTTGTCTGCAGCGTGTCTTCAAAGCCATAGTGACAGTCACATCTCTCTCTGCCCCTCAGTTATATGGCCCCTTGCCTTCTGCGCCACTCAGGCAATTTAGTACAAAGGTGCTTTTGCCCTGATAAATGCTCACAGGGGACCCAACAGTGCAGCTAACCTCCTGCCCAAGGGCACCCAACCTCTTCTCTTGCTTGGGGCCCAGTAGCCCACCACTCTGTTGTATTGCCTCTGTGTCCACCATAGATTCTTTCTCATGGTCTCTGCTGCGGCCATCGTTCCTTCTTGGTGATCTCTTCTGTTGCCCCCATGTTCCAACCGAACTTAACTCCTCCTCCTGCGTGTCACTCCTTCTGAAACAGTCCCTGTGCAGTGGCATGGCCAAATGGACCAATCCCCGACTCAGAGTCCTCTGCATTTCTCTCCGTGCTCCCGCCCACTCATTGGGTTGGCGTTTCAAAGATTCTGTCTAGATAGAAGGCCTCCAGCAAAGTAATTTTGCTTCAGCGCAGGGATTGAGCTACTCAGAGCTTCCAGGCACTTACTTCCATTTCTCAGTTCATGTCTGGGCTCTTTGTCATCATCTGTCAGGTTCTGTGTTCAGCCAGCTCTCCATGGCTGAATATATTTGCTTCTATGTGAGTGATGTACATAAATAACTATGGTTCATATGCCATTTTTACCTTTTTTTTAAACTAATACCCTAAATTATTAAACAGTGACCTGTCTTATTTTGGGAAGGCTCTTGTGAACCCCACTTCCTCAACAAGGTTCTCACAAATCTTACTTTGATTAATCTAGTTCACATGTTCCCTGTGGTACGTGGGCAGGGTCAGGTGCTTCTCAGTGTAACCTTGGGCAAAAGAAAACTCTTGTCCTGGTTTTCTCAGTTTATAAAATAAGAAAGCTAGATTAGATCTTCTATAAATATCTTTCAGCACTGAATTTCTCTGATTCTGGTACACCTAATACCCAAATGCGATTCAAAACACACACACACACACACACACACACACACACACACACTTTTTCTTTTAACAACTTAAAGATATAATGCATATAATGTGTCTTGTCAGCATTTCCCATGGTGACAGGAATGCTTGGGGTTCATTTTGCACTTCTGGTTTTTCCAATAAAGTGTTAGGTAACACTTTCGATTGACTAAGAAATGTGGTACCCTAAACAAAAGAGTCACACTGTAGAGGAGGCAGTATATGTGAACTGATATTTTTTCAAAATAAATTTGACTAGAAAGTCCATAGAAAAGATTGCAGCAATTTCATTTGAAATAGAATGGGATTTAGATGATAAATATAATAATCTGAATTTAAGTAATTTTCTTTTGAGGAACCCATATTCCAGCTTTTGCCGATTTTCAGATTCAGTAGTAATAAAGTACTAAAGACGATCGGAGAAAGAATTACGGTGCCAGAGAAGCTTATTGAAACCACCACAGGCTGCCAACAGACTCATGTGTCTTGGAAGAAACATAGCCAGGATGCTTCTTAGGGGAAAAAAATTAACAAGACTGTGTCGTATGCATTTGGGGCACGGCACCAGAAGGGACGAGTCCCTGCGAGTCCCTGGAGAAGGACATATCATACTTGATGTTGGTGATGGTGATGGTGACGTAGTGCATCCGTGGGGGGGGGGGGGGAGCCCTAACAAGGGCAGATTGGCACAATGGCTACTGAAATGGGCTAAGACACAACAGCAGTTGCCAGAAGGCCAGGGCGGAGCCGTGTCCTTCTGTGGTACCTCGGTCACCATGAGGCAGAGCGAGCTCAATGACATCGGAGGACATCCACAGCAAGTCGACTCTTGGCATTTACATGCGGCCAAATAACTAGCTTAGTCCCTTGTTCTTATGTAACTGACTAACTAGATGAATAGAATCTTTTGTAAAGGAATTCTTGGGATTATTCTAGCAAAAGAACTAAGAAAATGTTCTAAAACCATTGGAATTTTCTAGATGTGCATTAACAAATCTACACACACACTAGGTGGCTAATAAGAGAGAAGATTTAAAATCACATAATTTTAAAGGCAAAAAAAAGTAAAACTTAATGTGCTGCCCCGACCATGCTGTTTGAGGGACCTCCTCTTCCTTCTCAATGTCCAGTCGCCAGGGCCTTCCTTGGTTTGCAACTACAGGACAGCACTCCAACTCTGCCTTGCCATTTGCATGCCATTCTTCCCTCCGCTCTCTCTGTCTCTCTCTCTCGTTACCTTTATAAGGGCATCTCAGAGGATATTAGCACCCATACTGTGCTAGTATGACCTCATGGAAACTGATAATACCTTAATAACTGAGAAGACCCTATGTTCAAAAACACCATATACATAGGTACAGGTGCTAGAAGTCCTACATACTTTTTCAGAGGGGCACAAATCAACCCATAACAACAGCGATTTTTAAATTCAGCTCTGTAAGTTGATGATGGTGAATTGTTGACGCTAAACTTTCTAAGGCATACTCACATTGATACAATGACAGGTGTAGATAGATACAGCGCAGAGGAAGTGTACTGACTGACGTTGAAAGGTCACCTTAATACTACCACGAGGTCACAGAAGGACAAGGAGGATGGCTATTTAATGAGAGCCTCATCTATACTGTAGACTTTTATATGGCATTAGATTTACTCTTTAATCTTTCTCTGGACCGAACTTGTTATCTCACCTTTATAGATAAATAAATGAAGTCTTGGAAAGATTATGTGTTAGTCCTCATATTATGCATGGCCTTGACAAGGACTATTAGAGTATACATTTAGATCTATCTAGCACAGAAGACAAAATCTATTGCAAGATGCATATAATTTAATATAACAAGTGTAGTTTTCATTAGATGTTATCACAATGTTTCTTCTCCAGGGCATCCTTGAGCTCATCTTCCATTGCCGTTCAAAGATCAGCACTGTGGAGTATTCCAGAGTCACCAGATTAATAAACAGATTAACTCTGTCTGTGGACAAGGCGAAGCAGATGGATTTCTTTTTACAAGACTGCTCAACAAGAATGAAAGATTTTCTTTGGGGGTGGGGGTGGGGTGATGGTGGCATGTTTCTATTCTCTCCTGACAGAAACAGAGACGCATTCTTAAACATTGATACTGAGTTCCCTCACGTTAATTATCAGCGGGATGGAGGAAGCATGCGTTTGTTTCTTGAGGAGCAAAATAAAGTCCGAGTGAGGATGCATGTTGAGAATGAGCATTTGCTTTTGTAGCCGTAATTAGTCAAAGCTTTTCTTGAAAGGAGCGTTAGGCATTTTGTAATAGATACAGACTCGGAGACTGACAAATCCTTATGGCAAGTTCCCATGATAGTGTTTCACGTGGGCTGGTGCTCAGGCCTTCCTCGGAACATGTTTTGATCCTTTTGAACACACTAATAATACACTAGGAAGCGTTGCTCTGCGGGATATAGTTAAAGCGTGTTTGAGCTTTGGAAACCAGACACTTTCCTGGGGGGAAATATCAGAACATTTTTATTTTTATCTCCATCACTCCAGAAAACTTCATGGCGAATAGTCCCTGTCAGTGGTACAGGGCAATTGCTGTCACAAATAGGATTTGAAAAGAGATGGCCTAAATAGTCAATATGCTGTGCTGGGAAATGGTGAATAAAAAGATTCAGTGGTAAATGTTTAAACTTTCCTTGAGCTAAAGTTGCTGGTTTTGTTGCAAATTAGGCAGTTAATACATGTTTTTGTCCACAGCCTTCCCAGTAAGTATAATAGAGTAGTTTAAAAAATATATTCAAACAGTTTTTCTATCACACCAGTTCAAAGATTGGGGCCATAAGTTATTCGTGCATATATGTGAGCAAGTGCATGTGCGTGTGTGGGAATGCAAAGAACTTTATGCATATTTTTCTAAACTTTTACATAGACCTTTACTAAAATCCCAGATAATAGGAAGTGTATTATAGTAAATATAGGGAAAACATGATAGCAGAAAGTTTTTCTAAACTTATTTTTTTAAGTGTACGACATAAGGCATACAAGATCTTTCCAATAGTCAAATTGGTAAACGCTTGTTCTTTGAGAGAATACCACGCTTGTTTTATTTATTTTCCCTAGTTGAGAATGGAATAATTAAGTATGCTGAAGAGAACAGATTAAAATATATCACAGCATGTTATCTTGTAAGCATTTCCGGTGTCGTTCTTGTTAGCAGTACCTGCCCAATATCTCCTTCTTTATAGGTTTGAACGTAATAGGGCAATAGAAAGCTGATTTGTTCCGGAATTCAACAGCTCTAATCCCTGATTCAGAGTCATCATTAGTTCCTCCCGTTAGAGCGTCCTCAACTCACTCACAAAAGTCCTGTCAGAGCTTGTAATGATTTTCTATAAACCAAAGCTTCTATGAGTCATTGTTTGGAGAATGTGCCATATCACAAGCTATAGCTTCAGCTGCGTACGTTCTCTGTATTCTTAGTCACTGGGGGGTGGGGGGAGGACTTTATTATTATGTCCTCTCAATGGTTGAGAAGAGGCAGATTGACTGTATAATATATTAAGAGAGAGAGCGAGAGAAACTGTGGGAGCAGAAAGGAAAGGCAGAGAAATTACTTCCTTAGCACATATTTCAAAGGTACTGAAAGTATTTCTTCATTCAAATCTGGCTTGCCAAAACATTTTTATTTATTATTGATTTGCCAGTTCATTTGATTCCATAATAGAAATAGATCCCCACCTCTCTCTCTCTCTCTCTCTCTCTCTCTCTCTCTCTCTCTCTCTCTCTCTCTCTCTCTCTCTCTCTCTCTCTCCATCACACACACACACACACACACACACACCCCCTCTTTGGTGATCCAAAAAGAGGCTCCTGTACCTCACTGTCGACTCTCTCTCTAGTTCCTATTTATTTCCTCGATAGACCAAAATATCTTTATGGAAATAATGTTTGATTTTTCTTTTATTAAGGCTTATTTGATTCCAGGCTAACTTTAGTTTTTAGTTTGGGGTTTTTATTCCTCTTTGGGTATTGATTTGCTCCACTTTGTGTGTGGGGGGGGTGGGAGGGGAGGTGGCGGTGCTGGTTTTCAAACAATTCATCTAGGCCAGATATCCTAAAACCTGAAGGTAAAAATTTTAGGACGTCATGTTGCTCTTCTGAATATATATATATATATATATATATATATATATATAATGAAAACTATATCCAGGTATAGTGTTGATCTTTTTCAATTCAATGGTCAATGTGATAGATATGGTACCTCTTCTATGTAATTTATAGTTGGTCTTCTGTCAAATACTCAAGCAAATTAATCACCATGAATAAAAACGTTTGGAGAAAAAACAGAGGGGCTGACATAGAGGGTCTCCATATACATTCAGAGGGGCCATGGGTAGAGTTGCTTGTTCCTACACCGAGAATATTTTAGATCTTCAGATCCAGGCCTGTTTAGTAACTTTACAAATCACACTTAGGGTCTGTCTTGGTGCCTTAGTCCTGCTATTAGTGAGTATTGCAGTGAAGGGTGGGTAGCACTTTGGGAATGTGGCAAGGGAAAGATGTTGATATGTTGCCAATTGACAAAATGTGTACCCCATGGAGAGGACCTACATTTGAGTCATCTTTTTGTAAAAAGTGAATTCATTATTCATCCACCTTCTCATTCAACAAACAATAGTGAGCACCACTATGTGCCAAGCCTCATTCCAGGTATGAGAACAAAATATTGTATAAAATAGACCAAAAAATACACATCCTCATAGAATTTATATTCTAGTGGGCAAGAAAAGTGAGCAATAAAAGGAAATACATTGTTTTCCGATGGTGATATATTTTAGGGAGAAAGTATCAGGTACAAGAGAATGTAAGGTATTCAGATGGACCTGGAACTTGTCCATAAATTTGTCTTGAGAGATATCACTGAGGTCACATTGCATTAAAGAAAACATTGAGAAAAGCATACATTTTTGAGTACATACATATGTTTTAGGCAGGGTTCTCTAGAGAAGCAAAACCAGAACACTTATTAGATAGAGAGATAGATAGATAGAGAGACAGATGGATAGTTTGGTAGTTATATAATTGTCAGTTTGGATAGATAGATAGTTTGGTAATTATATAATTGTCAATTTGATAGGATTAAGAGTTAAAGGGTAGAATATAGTATGTCAGTCAGATCATAGCCAATGGGTTTCTTTGTGGGCATGGACTTCTTCTAAGAGAAATCTGTTATTTCCTCCTTGGAAATAACACCCTGAGAGACTTAACAGCTGACAAGACACATGGACCCACCCTGATGCAGAGACTCCTGCCAGTGCTGAAATGTTTCCAATGACATAGGATCCAAAGACTTTCTACCCACTGGCCTGTGATCTTCTACATTTGGCTTCAATGCATGTGTTTCCTGAGTCTGAAGAAGACTTTATAAACTGGTATTGGACATATGAGCTAATATCAGACTTATGGACTTGATCTGGACTGGGCTTGGATGTTTTCTCAATGTCTGATTGCCCTTATATATAAATCTCTTTCTTATACACATATGTGTATACATGGATTTGTTTCTCTAGTCTACCAAGACTAACACAGATGATAGATAGATAGATAGATAGATAGATAGATAGATAGATAGATGATAGGTAAATAAATAGATATATAGATTTAAACAGCAAAAAAGGAATATAACACCTAATTAGTTCACACAGCAGTCCAGAGGGCTCAATTCAACTCACTTCCATGGAATAGTTAATTTTTTGGAAGTCCTACAACTCACTAGGGCTGGTGGGTCCATGATCAAGGAAGCTGATGGCTCAGTCTTCCCTCGGGGAATTCAGGCAGCAAACAGCAGGACAAACCACTGACAGTCAACAGCTCAGGAGCTTAGCAAAGTAGGCACAGATGGAATATCGAACTCAAGCTATGCAAGAAGACAGGATTCACAAGCCTCAAGCTCAAGCGATATACACACCAGCAACATGGCAAAGCAGGTTTCAAAGGAACATCAAGCTGTAGCTACACAATCCATGGGTTGGCTGTCCCACAGGTAGCGTAGCTTGCAAGTTGTGGCAGAGAATTAACTAAAGCAGCCACAAGTTGATCTGATCACCAGAGAGCAAGACAGGGAGCAGGCTGTGCTGAGCCATTTATCTCTTTGCCCTTCTATCAAACTGCAACCTGATTAATCCCACATGTTTCTATTGGCCAGCTTGGCACAATACAGCTATCTGTCACGATCCACCCCTTGTCAACTTGGCACCTGTACACAATTCCTTAGCCATATATAATTTCCAGACATTGATGAAATCACACTAATACCTAGCATCATACATCTATATTACATATAAATGTAAACACACTGAATATAATTGTATCTGGTACATTGTATTTGAAAAAAGGATATTTAATAAGCACATGTAAAGAAGAAATACAATTAGAAATCCGGCTTTTGCAATTGATCATGTGGTCATAACTAGTAGGTAGAACTATCTCCTTATTCCCTTTTCCCTTAATCTTTCAAACTCCTACAACAACTCTCCCATTTGCTGACTCCTTTCCAGACTCATGACCTCCTTAGGCATGGCAGACATACCCCTGCCCGTGAGTATGCATGATGGTCTCCTTCCCTAAACTCCCTGTACTTGTTTCTGCCCTCTGCTCCTGTGAACAGATATCTGAGTTTTAACTTTGTCCCTATTCTTTTGTCATGGTTACACACACACACACACACACACACACACACACACACACACGGATACAATTTCCTTCGGCCAGCACCCCAGCTGGCCGTGGTTCTTTGCCTGGTAGGGTGACTCAGACTTCATTCCGGGGGAGTCTGCATTATTAGACATCCTGTCAGGATTAGGTTGCTGTAGTTTTCCATTTACTTTAATGACAGGGCATGACAGTACTAAGAATTGGCCTATGGGATCTGCTGGACTCCACACATATTCTTCTCTACCTCTATTATGTAGCACCAGTCGAATTTCTCATTGGTACTTACAATCACACCACTCAGTACAGTGACACCCTTCCTGACCTGCTGATCTGAAGGCATGAGAAGCTCAAAATGACCAGGGGCATTTTCAGCTGCCAGTTCATTGAAATCTGTGCTGTTTCCAGATGGAAGAGTTCGTTCCTTTAGAACTAGGACCTCCAGGCCTGAAGCGCATAGTTTGCTGGGAGAGGAAGCACAAATGCTGAGCGTGGAACACTAGGAGTAATAGTGCGTGATGCCACTCTGGCTTACACCCTTGGTTACTGGATCCATGAATCCTGGCGATTTAGGACATAGCACAATATATTGGACCCTGGTTTAGAGTGTTTATAGCCTCCTGGAGAACATTGCCCCAGTCCTGCAAGGTGTTGCCAACCAACTGCCACTGTAATTGTGTCTTTAAGAGGTCATTCCATCGTTCTATCAAGCCGGCAGCTTCAGGATGATGAGGAACATGATACAACCAGTGGATTCTTTGGGCATGGGCCCATTGCTGCACTGCATTTGCTGTGAAGTGAGTTCCTTGATCTGAAGCAATGCTATGTGGGATGCCATGCCGGTGGATGAGGCATTCTGTAAGTCCACAAATAGTAGTTTTGGCTGAAGCGAAGTGTGTAGGGAAGGCAAATCCATATCCAGAGTAGGTATATCCCTTCATACTGTAGTACAAACCTACCCGTGTGTGTGTGTGTGTGTGTGTGTGTGTGTGTGTGTGTGTGTGTGTAACCAGAACAAAAGAATAGGGAAAAATTTTTAAAGCAGATACCTGTTCACAGGAGCAGAGGGCAGAAACAAGTACAAGTGCTTATGCGTGCTCACGGGCAGGAGCGCGTCTGCCATGCCTAAGGAGGTCATGAGTCTGGAAAGGATTCAGCAAGGGAGAGAGTTGCTGAAGGAGGTGGAGAGATGAAGGGAAAAGGGGAGTCTAATTGTGCCACGCCTGTAGTCTGGCATCTAGGCATTTAGCTTTTACCTTAAGAGAGAAAGAATACTATTGGGGAGTTCTGAGAAGCAGCGTGACATGAGCTACATTTTGATGGACTGAGAATAGACTAAGACAGAAAGGTGGGGGTGAAGGGGTGCGGAGCGAGCAATTGGTTTTATGAAGGTAGCAATGGCTTGTATCATCATATGGGGCATTCTCACGCATTGGATATGAGATGTCGGGGGAAAGTCAAGTGAAATATACATCAAATAGGAGGTCTTTGTAGGTTTGGAATAAAACAATAAAGCGAGTGGGTGTAAGGAACAAATAGTTCCTGTCAAATCAATTCTCACTCTTGGCGGCCACATGTTTGTCAGAGAAGTTTGCCTCAAGGGTGTTTGGTGGCTGGTTTTCAGAATTGGATCACAAGGCTGTCTTCTGTGTTGCCTCTGATTTAACCAGAACTGCGAGTGTTTCCAGTTAGCTCCAGAGTGCATTAACTATTTGTACCACAAGGAATTAAAATTGGTGAGCAGAAGAGAATGATAAAGACGAGAGTGGGCAGGGCACGCACAAAACAGTGGCAGGATGCAAATCCTGACAGGTGACCACGAGGATCCGCGGACTGCTCACTGCTGGCACCCGGTCATGAGCTGGAATCACAGTGGGGTCCGCAGTGATTTTTGTAGTTTCCATCTCGGTGACTCATCCCTCCTGGCATTGTTAAGCTCTGTTCCTTGATCAATGTCCTTTTTCCACTCTTACCCACTCCTTCGCCCAGCCAGACTCTATGATCAGACCAGGGTTGATCACTGCCCATGGTAATTTTCTCTCTAAAGTATCAGTTTCATCCTTCCACCTTCAACACCACTTCCTGTTTTGTCAGCTTATTCTCTGTAGTACTCCAGTTCCAATGATTTGGAACATTTTCAAGAACCAACATCCATTATTTCTACTGTGACTTTATTTCCCTAACATCCCCATTTCTATCTTTATTCAAGATCAATTCCATCCTCTGCCTTGAAGATGATTCCCTTGCATAGACCATAAGCTCTCTCGCATCTTTCCTCTGTTAAGAAAACTTGGTTCTGTCCAACTTTTCTCGGATGCCTTTCTTCTTCAAGTGGGCCCTTAGTTCTACCAAGAAATTCTATTTGACACCTGCCATCCAGGACAGAAAAAGAAGATATTAAAAAAAATCTTCATCTTAAGAAAAAAACTTATATTCAAATACATTCTCTTTTTTTTTTTCTTTTTCTTTCTCTTCCTCCCCTACCTTGCAACTATTCACACTTTGCTTGCCTTCAGCTATAGGCCGTGCCTGCGGTTTTCATGTCTCCCACCTCCTGGTCCCACAACTATGCGAACACTTGAAATTGGTTACTAATTAAAAGGGACAAAGGAGGAAGAAGACACTTTGGAAACTTTGCTGGGAAAAGAGGGCCTCTCGCCAACCCGAGAGGAGGGAGCTCTCTTAGGCAGGGTTCTCTCCAGAGGAGCAAACCCAGAGAGGGGGAAAAATGGCTCACGCAGTTTGGGAGGCTGATAAGTCCCAAGTCCATGGGCCAGGCCTCAGGCTGAAGGCTTTTCCCATTTCACAAGGCTCTAGGGGCTGTGTCAGCCAAAATCAGCTAGTCTAGCTGCTCGCTAAAGGGGCTGCGGGAACTGGTGGATTCCCAAACCTACAGGGTCAAGTGAGAATAGCTTCACCAGAACATTGGGTGCAGGCCACGTCCCTGAGTATGCTAACTGACTTTCAACTGACTGGCTGCTTCCATCGCATCAAAAAACAGAAGAAGACTAGAGTATATGTTATCGTATCATAGAAGATAGATCTCTTCAGTGTTGACCAAACCATGGAGAATTAGCACTTACCAAGAAGACTCATAACATTAGCCATAACAGAAATTAAAATTTTAAATGGCTTGGTATATGGACTTAGGAAATTATCTGAGTGGAATGATATCTAAATTACTTTGATCTCCACTTTTATTATCTAAGAATCACCTGAAAAGCTATGAGGACCTACAAGATGTGACATCCATTTACAGAGAAGAGAAATATGAATAAAGCAAGTTAATAGGTAGAGTTGAGAAAGAATATATTTGTTTCCTGCTTATATTGTAATCAGTGTTTCGACTCCAGGGAACTGGTTTCATTGCCATGCATAGCAACCCTTTAACATGCATAGTAACCCTGTAACATGAATAGTAACCCTTTAACATGAATAGCAACCCTTTAACATGAATAGTAACACTTTAACATGAATAGTAACCCTTTAACATGCATAGTAACCCTTTAACATGAATAGTAACCATTTAGCATGCATAGTAACCCTTTAACATGCATAGTAGCCCTTTAACATGCATAGTAACTCTTTAACATGCATAGTAGCCCTTTAACATGAATAGTGACCCTTTAATATGAATAGTAACCCTTTAACATGCATAGTAACCCTTTAACATGAATAGTAACCCTTTAACATGAATAGTAACCCTTTAACATGAATAGCAACCCTTTAACATGAATAGTAACCCTTTAACATGCATAGTAACCCTTTAACATGCATAGTAACCCTTTAACATGCATAGTAGCCCTTTAACATACATAGCAACTCTTTAACATGCACAGTAACCCTTTAACAATGAGAAGCATGATTGCATTGTTGGTGTGATGAGAGCACAAAGTCAGGATATACAGGAAAATTGATCTTTCTCAATCTAAGAAATATCCCCTCTAGGATTAAAAATATTATTTTAAACGCTATAATCTTGAGCCAGACATTGTGTCCTTTTCAAATGTCTACTTTCTACTTGTCAGTTAATATTTAAGCCCTGCGTTATTAATTTCTTTCTGAATAGTTTTGTAAAAACTAAAAAGTGGGCCACAGAGAGGCGAATGCTTGCTAGAAGGTGTTACTAAAGTTAACAATGTGTTGAACAATCCCCAAACAGTCAGTTCAGCAATCCTGTGAACATTACATTTTGAAGTATTAGCTTATATGGAAGACAGCAATCTCTAAAAACCAAACATGTCAGCCAACAATCTTGCTATATTGGCTAATTTAGATATGAAGGTTTTAAAGAATAACAGATACTAAAATCAATATTTGTAGTGTTATCTATTATAAAATTAATTTACTTTGACTCAACTATGTATATGTAAAGATATTTGGTACCTTAGTCAGATAACATTCCATTGTGTAATATTAAGATGTGTAATTTAACCAATATTTTTTGCATTTAATATTTACAGACTGGACGATATATTCCTAATCTTTTATAGCATATTAGCTCTTTTGGGGGGAGCCCTGGTGTTACTGGGGCTTATCAGTTGGGTAATTTATTAGTAATAACATAAATAAAAGCTAACACTGACTGGATGATTCCTCTGGGCCATCAGACCAAACACTGAAAACACATGGTCACATGTAATCTTCCTAACCAGGAAGGAGGTACTATCCTCTTCCTCACTGCACAGATCAAGATTTGAAAGTGCTCAAAAGGCACATAGCTAATCAGTGCCAAAGCAAGAATACTAAACTATCCATGACAGTCTAGTTCATATTATTTTAAGCCCTAAACTCTAGTTGTTCCTAATTGTAAGACGATAGAAATACCCCCTATTTGCCTTTCTGTTCCAACTGTCTTAATATTTATGATTGGCTTATTTTAAATATAACCAATGCAGAGAAGTCAGAAATCAAGTTTAAATAACTCTATGGATAATTGTATTCAATTCATTAAAAACAATAAAAGGATTCAATGTCAGCAAGTTAGTTGAGTTGAGTTCCATAGTTTCATATAGAGAGTAACTCCTGCTTCCACACTTGGTTTTTCCTTGTGCATTAATCAGGTTAAGCTAACGTTGGAACCACATCCCTGATAACAAAATGGTAGCTGTAACAAAGGCTAAGGCTGGAGTGGAGATTTTAGTCCAGGAGCATCGGTGTGCTCATGGATACAGGCTCCGTACTGTGGGCTACCATCTGCTGGCCCTGGGGTTTCCCCGATGCCCTTATTCATGTGATAGCATGATTAGCAAAAAGATTCTGGAGGATTACATTAGAAGAGTCCTGGAAGTGCTCTATGTTACTTCTTCCCACATTCAATTGGTTATCACACCTTATCCCAGGGCACCCAACTTAGGCTTTTCTGAGCAGCATCCCTTGAGGTTATTAAGGCAAGGGGGAGTGTCTCACCTCCTTTTCCCCATGTGAAGGTGGACAGGGAGAAAACTGTCATGCCCCCTAATGGCAAGAACTTGGAGTAATATAGTTTGGTCATGAGATCAAATAAAGAACGCGCATATCGATCTAATTGGCAAGTCTCTGCCATCTCTTTGTACACCTTCAGGTTCATAAATTGAGCTTAATAAAGTCTTCAAGTCAGAAAACACTTTGCAAGTTTTTACATGTTTACTATTTACTTAGGAAAGAATTATCCCTAATAGGCTTTTCCGTCTAGTTGTTTCTCTTGGTCCTGCGTTTAAGGATGAAATTTGCATTGTGAATAAATTAGGGAAAAAAGATCTTTTATCTTTCGCCTTATTGTCAGAGCCTAACAGAATATTTTCATGTAGTTAGAGGCTGATGTATGAAATTAAGGTGAAAATTCATCAATTATTTTTCACTAATTGCTTTCTCATTATACCCTAGTTTGTGATTTTTTCCTGATATCCAAATATTATTTTTTTCCAAATTGAATAGTATAAAAATTGGCAGCATAACGTTATGAAGATTTGACAATAACGTATAAACTTCAGGGAGTATTAATAGACATAAAATTGCTATGCTCATATCAAATTAAGAAAGCCAATTTTAACATCAAGCTTCTTTTAATTGTTTGGAGATTGACATAATTTTTATTCATAGACTCTGAATACTGTGTCTGTGTCACAGCTGACTCACAATCAGCACCCATGACATTAGTTAGTGTACTGGGATAGCCAATGTAAAACACCTGCTATCTTTTCCTTTTATTTCATTTCCTACGCCCCAACATTTTGTTTATTTATTTATTCTCATGGATTATGTATCCTGAATTGTTGATGCATTTTTGGTAAAATTAATCTGTTTTTCTTTTCTCAGTGGGTCATTACCATGAGACTTTATAACATTTTTTCATTTGCTTTCCTTTGAAATTTTGCATTGTCTTCATTTTTTAACTTGAGACTTTATAACTTACAATATCTCAGGTGCATAGTATACCAAATTCAGTATAATGAGAAAATGTAACCTTTCTTACCCTATGAAAGCTTTCCAAAACTCTTTGATTTCATTTAATAATACCTCTTATCCCTACAGCCTTGATGTAAAAATTCTCATTATTAACGATGGTTCAGTCAGAAATGTATTTCTACAATTTTCACTCACTACTAAATTCCATTTTGTGTCCTCCCCCTGCTCCCTTTAGTTCTCTGCTAAAATTGAGAAATACGTGTGGTCAAAGAGTAATACTGGGAAAAGGAAGAAATGATGGTGTACATTCCATAGACTTTAATAAGAAAACAAGAGGCACATGATAAATAGCAGTGTAACAAGCATGAATAAGAAAAGATTAGTATGTGAATCTATATTATTGCCTTAACTGTGTTTTCAAGAAATAAGCTAAATCGGCTAAAAGGTCAGTATTTAGAATATGGCTTCTACAGGACATAGACACTTAAAGACCTACTGAACAGTTCAATTATATATGTCAAATATGAGAATCATAACCCCTTTCTTAGCTTTTATATATAGGACTGTATTTTGATGTAAAAGAAAGTATATGCTGAAATTATATTTGATACTTTCAGTAATTAAAAATGAATTGAAGTTATTCTGAATGTCGTGAGCATAATACAAAACCCTGTAAGGATTTCTACATCAATTACAATTTAGAAACTAAAACAGACTTGGGTCTGCAGAAAGCAAGCCCCTGAATAAAGAGCAAAGGAGTGTTCAGGGTCTACTGACGTTTAGAGGGACATGTCATGACGCACACATTCCTCCAGTCATTGCACAAGTATTCTTCGGTGAGTTTGTTTTGTTTAATGGTTTCCAAAGCAGTCTGGAGATGTGACCCTCCAGGAACTTTGAAGGGATTTGATTTTTGATGACTCAGTCCTATTGAGAAAGTGCAGGTATTGAAAGAGTCTATGAGAAAATCCATATGGAAGATCAATTTCACAAGTACTTTGTAAAAGCATCAGACGGGAGTCTCTCTTGACACAGAATTTAGAAGTTCTATGCCAAGAAGTTGTCAACACAGTCTATCTTGCGGACAAAAAATATAGATTTGAACTACAGAGTAGGATGTCCTGTCAAAGCACTGATCACTCCGCAGTTGAACCCAGCGATACATTCCGAGGGGCTTGTAAAATCTGCAACTGATGTGGTTGCTGAACATAAATAAGCAGTTCAGCCACAGCTCTGCTCTGATATGAATTTGGATCATGACATGGGTAATAAATTAGTATGTGAACTATTCAATACAAGATTATAAACCATTAGCCAAGCACTTATGAATCCTCTCTTTCATAAACCGTTCTGTAACCCAGGCAGACAGTTCTCTGTCAGTCTAACTGGAAGCACTGATGGCATAATAGGCATGCCTGGGAAAACCCCTTTAGGTCATTAGTGGTGCTCGTGATGCCTACATTGTGAGGACGTGACATTTGTCACTGCCCGTGTGCTGCAGAGAACATGTAAACACGTGGCAATGGCTCAGACACCTCGGACAGCCGATCTGTATCGACAGTGGCCCGAAATGTGGTGTGGGTCAGGCAGAAGATAGGCAGGTTAATCAAATATTCTGGTTAATAGATACCTTGCGTGCATGGACAATTTTCAAAGAATTAACATGCAATAAAGTACAAAATCCAATTTATGCAAAAAATATTCTAGCCACGGTTTAACATTTGATAATTTCAAAAACCTTTGGGGAACTGACAGCGACTTAGGGGTATAATTATGAACACTGATGATTTTATAAGTATGCTGAAGTACTGGTTAGTAGAAAGTACACTGAACAATCCGACCTTTCTCTGCCTGCTGTGGTTGATATTTCAGAAGGTGAAGCGAAGGTTTTTCTTTAAGGATTTGACTTGCTTTTCAAAATAAAGTAATGATCCACAATTCCAGTGAATATGAGTAAGCACAGTGCTTTCGAAAGGGTAATTGGAGTAATTACCCACTGGTGATGAAGGGGAAAAAGTAGGGATTGGAAAATTTGCTGCCTCTGATTCTTTCTGATAATCTACTGAATATTCAGTGATTTTATCCTGACACAAGAAAACATAATTATGTTTTAAATAGTTTAATGATGTATGTATGTCCTGACCCAGAATGGCACATTGATTATATGTATGTGTATAGATCTATATAGAGCTATATCATTTCCTTTAAAATGTGCCTCTTATGAGATTTTTATATGGATGACAACATGGAGTAGGGGTTATAGACGTTGCTAGACTCAGAAGACTTCAATTCAAATTGTATTGTTATGGTCAGTCTGGGTAATGTATTCGAACTCTGTCAGCCTCCGTTTCTTCATTTGAAAAGGTGTGGTAATAATTTAAATGTATTCTTGTGAAAAGTAAATGGGAACATGAGTGAGGAATTGGATCAATGTCAGTATTCCTAGTGTGGGTGTCTGAGGGGTGTGCACAGTTAAATCTGCTGCTAAAGGAAAGGTGGGAGTTTCAAGTCAATGGAGAGGAGCCTCCGCAGAGCAGCCTGGGGTTCTATTTCCAAATATCAAAAACAAAAATCGAGTCACCGGAAAGCCTTCTGCAGCACACTTCTCTGGCATACACCGCATTTGCAAGATCAATGTGCAAATCCCTCCTGCTTGCTTCTCGGAGGTGAGCTTCTTTTGGTGCAGCAGATCCCAGCTCCCTGTTTGCAGTGTATCCAAATCTGACTGTCATTGACCACGCCTGGTATTCCACCTCATGGCCACCCTATTGACTCTCCATCTTCACGGAAGCATTGAACTGTGGCTAAAAGCTCTGGGCTCATTCCACAGCACTCTCGGGGCTCAGTGCTTCCCTATAAACTATCATCCAAATTCACTGGTGCCCCCATAGGCCAAAGCAGAACTGCCCCCCTGTGTTTCTAGAGGATAGCTCTACAGGGTTAGGATACCTCATCAGCCTCCGCACAGCAGTGGTTTGGGGGGGGAGGTAGGGGGGATTCGATCTTGCAGTTTGCAGCCCCACACACGGTGCACTAGACCATGAGCAAGCTCGTGCATACTCTCCGAGACGTTTACAACCACTGCATCCTTGCTGGCTAACGAGAGCAATAAACAAATGTTCTAGCCCCCAATGAGTTAAATTAATTTACAAATATTGAATCTTAAAGCATGAGTTTTCTAGCATTTCATATTGTAGCCCTCATTTTTCAGAATACCAATAACGCACCTTGCTATTATTTTCTTTTTTGAATCAGTGTTGAAACATTCTAGAAGGCTATGCACTGGAAGCAAACATTTTGGCATTCCTGGGTCAGCTCCGGTCTCCTTCCCTGAGCTGGGCTCTCTGGTTGCAGTCTTTGGTGTGAGTGAGCCTGCCAGCACAAGAACCCCCTTTCCCCCAATGGAAACAACCAAAGAGCACATTATGTGCTGCCTTATATTTGTGTTTTACCATGTGAGTTGGACATTTCAGCCGCACAATAGACCTAGACAATGTGTTCACAGCTGTGTAGTATTCTGTCAATTCTATGGTTGGAGGAAACATCCTAATGCAGTTTCCCTGAAAGCGGAAATCCCTGAGGAAATCAGTGGTCTTCCACTCTGACTACTGGTCTCAGGAGCACCCACCCGCATTTGTGATGCAAAGCAAAAAGAGATGGGGTCATTGAATGGATTTAAGCTTTTAAAGCTCAGAAGAATGCAACAAGGAAAGACTGTGGATTCCCACAGGTGAATAGCATGTAGTCAGCAAATTGTCTTCAAATAACATGTATGATTTATTTGATTTGCCTGGCAGTTACATAATCTCCTGTCAACTTGAGAAGGGGTGGAGTCTAGCCTGTCAAGCAGGCCATAGTCCATGAGGCTTCCATGTGGGCAGCCTTCTCCTGAGGAGTCTGGGAATTCCTGTCTTCCTCCCTGGAGGAGAGAGACACTCTGTGCTTAGCCCTGCTGACAAGCCACATGGGGCTACACTGATGGAACCAGAGCCTTGGAGCTAGAGAAGCCATGTGGAGGCTCATGCCAGTGCTGAGATGCTTACACTGCCACTGGATCCACACGACTTCTCACCCACTGGCCTGTGATCTTCCTGCATTGCATGTGTTGCATGAGTCTGAAGTGGAATTTATAGATTGATATCAGACATCTTGGCTAATATCAGACTTAAGGACTTGATCTGGACTTGTCTGGGTTGTTTTCTTAATTAATATACTGCCTATGAATTTGTTTGTATAGTTAACCGGACTAACTCAATTTCTAAATTTGTAATTGTAAGAGTCTCATTCATATGCTGTTTGAACCCCCAAATATGAATGTGATATTTAAATAGAAAATGGTGAGATTATCATGTAGCTAGGTATGAGTAGTTAGGTTTCATTTTTATATCCTGATTAAAAATTGCTTGGTAGAAAAATTTGAAAAAAATATCAAAATAGAAGAAAAATTGAAGATGATTAATAATATTATCAGCATGGGTTATAGTTATTAACATTTTCATACATTTTTCTGTATATTCACTTCGCAGTACAAATACTTCTTATGACATTCAATTTTTCTTAACAACATGAACACTCAGCCCACCTATGTGCTTTAGCTCACTGAACATTTTCCACTTAACCAATCTACAAACACTAATATTATCCCAAGGAGCGCTGGTGTAATGGAGTATGTACTGAGCTGCTAACCCGAAGTGAACAGTTCAAACCCAATCATTGTTCTGTATGACAACAGTGAAGCTGCTTGCTCCTGTAAAGATTTAAAGTCTGACACCTGAAGGGGCAGTTCTATGCTACCCTCTGGGGTCACTGTGAGTTAGAATCCACATGAGGGCAGTGGGCTCGTTCGTGGGTGTTTGTAATGTTGGGAGAGGGAGTCCAGTGTGCTGTAGATTCAGTGCTGGAATGTTAAAAGCAAGGCCTGCTGGATCAAACTCAGCAGGCGCTGTCGTGTGTGTGTGTGTGTGTGTGTGTGTGTGTGTGTGTGAGAGAGAGAGAGAGAGAGAGAGAGAGAGAGACAGAGACAGAGACAGAGAGACAGAGAGAGAGAGAGAGTTTGTTCTTAGAATTTCTGCTCCCATAAAAATGTATGGCCTTGGAAAAATGTTTCTATGTTCTATGCGATAGGATCTATATGTATCAGGTAGGTCTCAAAAGCAGTAGATTTGTTTTGTTTTGATCTTTGTTTGGTTACTTTGGTTTAATAAAATTGGAAACCATATATAAAGTAGACAAGAGTTATTTATTATTGTTACTATGATTAATGCCACACCTTCAGTATCGGAGTCGATGGCATAGTGGGTTCTCCATTGGGTTGCTGACCACAAGGTCAGCAGTCCAGATCCAAGAGCCACTCCAGGGAAAGCAGATGAGCAGTTCTGCTCCCACAACGATGGACAGCCTTAGAAACCCACAGGGGTGTTTCCACTCTGTCCTGCCTGATTGATAGGAGGCAGAATAGACTTACTGGCAGTGAGCTTTTCAGCATATACCATTTGGTAAATTTTTAAAATTTATTCTTCAAAGTTAAATTTTTGATTCATAGAGTATGAACAACATTGTTCAGCCTTTTGATATATGTTATAATACATCTTCTTTTATGGACCATTATAACAACTCCAAGAACCACATATGCATGTGAAAGTTGAACTTTGAATAAGAAAACGGAAGAATTGATGCATTTGAATTATTATGCTGGAGAAGGACATGGGAAGCACGGTGGGCTATGGAAAGAGCTAACGCAGACAGGAGTACATCCAGAGAGTACTTAGAGGCAAAGATGGTGAGACTTTGTCTCATCTACTTGGACAGGTTGGTAAGAAACACCATTCCCTGGAGAAGGTATTATGCTTGGGAAAGTCGTGGGACAGTGAGAAACAGGAAGACCTTCCACAAGATGGACTGGCACCATGGCTGCCTTGCGGAGCTCAAAAAGAACAACTGTGAGACAGGCACAGACCTGAGCAGTGTTTGGGGCTGGTATACCAAGGACGACTCTGCCTTGGAGCCAACCAGATAGCACCTATAATGAGACAACAACTTTATTTCCCACCATTAGTATGACAGATCTGTCATAGTCCCCTGAATCCTGACTAATGTTATAGGTTTGATTTTTTTCAGCCTGGGCAACTTTACATTTGGTTTAAATTTTTATGATATTTATAATTTTGTTATTTGTGTTCTATGGGATGAATTTGTCATCTTTTGTTGATAAGCAGTGGAACATAGTCAGACACACATAGTGCAGGAAGATGCGCTCCTTCAGAGGGAAGACCCGGAACCCACCACTGGGAGGTTGCTGAGTCCTCAAAATTGTTGATCATAGTAAGTAATGTAGGTGATTGCCGCTTTTCCAACTTCCTTGCCCCGATGAGGTAAAACTCAAAATGAGAAGAAACAGTGGCTGATCTATTAGAACTGGGCAACCCGTTCCTCCTTTGTAGCCTGCTCTTACTTAATTCGAAAGCTTTGCTGAAGCTTGTTCACCTTGGGTGACCCTGCTGACATTTACCATATCAATGACATCGCTAAACGCTTCACAGCAACCCGAAAGCCATCTGGGTACGACACACTGACAGACAGGTGGTGGTGGCATATTTTACTTTTGCTTATATTCTATAGTTAGAATAAGTCACGTGACCACATTTGGTTGTAATGGAACTTAGGAAATATCATCTTCTCCTGAGCAAAGGAAAGCATGGTGTAAACCAAATGCTGTTAAGTGCCTTTGGGTTGACTCTGACTCGTGGCACTTTTTATCCAATAGAACAAACCCATCCATGGTCCTGCATCATCCTCACAACTGCAAGCATGTTTGGTCCCTCATGATGGTTATTGTGCCAGTTCATCGCAGTTAAGAGCCTCTCACACTTAACATAGATAAAACCTAAAACTTACCACCATCGAGACAATTCCAACTCACAGTGACCCTATAGGGCAGGGGAGAACTGCCCCTGTGGGTCTCTGAGACTGTAACTTGTTATGGGAGTAGAAAGAAAGCCTCATCCTTCTTCCACAGAGTGGCTGCTAGTTTCAGACCGATGACCGGGGGGATTGCAGCCCAACACATAACCACTACTCCACCAGGGTCCCTAAAATAGACATCGGAAGCCAATTAGAGGTTTCACCCATCATAATTTGACGATATTGTGATATTGATTAGGAGTTGATTAAAATGATAAAATCATATCTCTTTCTTAATAAGTTCAGACAATGTATACTAAATTATCAATCTTTTGCATGGATAAAGATTTCAATAACATGCCGGACTTCTGGACTCTGTCTTTTCAGGGGTCAGATTGATTCTCCAGTCTGAAAGTGAATATGAATGAAAGGATTTAAAGGTAAACCCAGTCAATCACTACCTCTGACCTCTCATAATTTGAAAAATATTTTTGTATCCTTAATGAGTGTTCCCATTTGCATAGGCTAGAGTAGCCTGCTGTGAAAGTCATCCGAGTTAAGCAGGTTCACCTTTAAAGTATTTTCTCTGTAGTATTCATTTTCTTTGCAGTATTTCAGTATGCGTCTTTGTGGCTTCTAATCGAACTCTTCTCCCACTGAAGGCGCTACCAGTGGGAATCCTCAGTGCATCTGTTCTTCACTTATTGACATAGTTCGGTTGCAAAGAGCAGGTTGTTGTGTGAAATTTAATGTTATATGGAAATAGTAGATGGTCATATTATTTTTTGATGGTCACATTGTTTTCAAAAGGTTCAGATTGCATCATTACATAACTGCCGGATTCCACCGTTACATAATTGTGAACTGAGGATCACAGTTCAGCCAAGTTGGCACCTAATCTTAACCATCAAAGCTAGCATTGCTCTTGCTTTGTACTGCAGTGCTCATAAACGCCGTGCATTTATGTCATTAAGGTACTAAATATTTGGAAAGCACATGTTTTCCTTTTTTAAATGAGAAATGTCAGATAACAAGGTAGTCGACAGTGAGAAGTAGGTGTTTGGTCTAGAAATCATCAGCACAAGAACATTTTACCTAAATAGCCCATATTTTCAAGTTAATACATTAAAAGAATGTCGTAGTTGATGCACTGATGATTACACCAGTTTTATAACAAGATACTTTATAAGTCTGTTTATACTGTTCACAACGATGGGGTTTTTCAAGGGAGGGATTCAGTGACTAGTTACATGAATCCCTAAGTTCCATATTGCTTTCTCTTACGATAGTAACTATTGGGTGAAGGGCAGAGGCATGTGAGCCACGAGGACTGATGCTCTCCTTTCCTTTAGGCCTCAATACTATGCTTAGTTTAAATCTATTGTTGCTGTAGGATCACAATTGGGCTGCTAACTAGGGGTTCTGGTTCAAACCCACCAGTTGCTCTTTGGGAAAAAGATGAGGCCGTATCCTCCAATAAACAGTTACAGTCTAAGAAACACTACATAAGGCTGTTATGAGTCAGAGTCAACTCAATGGTAGTAAGTTTCTTGGTTTGGGGGTAGGTATTAAATATATCCTTATTTGGTTCAAAAATTTTGAACTTGATCACTAATTAAACTATTGGAAGTTTGAATCTGCTAAATGGCACTGGGGAAGAAAGATATGATATTCTTCTTCTGTATAAATGTAGCCATTGAAAAGTCTATGAAGTGAAGTTTTACTCTATATCAATAAGAATTGACCCAAAGAAAGAGGCTTTTAAATGTATCCTTAGTAAATATATTGTTCATCAAAGTCTTATATGTACACATCAAAACTCGGGTTTTATAAAGTAAAACTTGCTTAGAAGAGAAATTTTGTTAACTAGTTAATATGCTATGTTATTATGGTAAGGATTAGTGATGCAGTAATGGATGAGGTAATCCTAGTGAACTAAATGTAAACCTTATAGTGTAGAAAATAGGTCTGTGAAGTAAAAATTCATATACAGTAAGTTCAATGATAGAAAAAAAATTCAGAATGTGCCAGGCATCAGAGTAGACCACATACCAAAGCCATACAATGCTATTAACCTATTTCGACAGAAATTGGGACAATTTTAGATTGCAGTTAATAAATTTCTTTTCTTAAATGGAAAAAAATTGCCTAGATTTAGCTTGTGCTACAAAGGAAATTATATATATATATATACACATATATTCAAAAGAAAGAAAAATGAAACCATTAAAATTCCTAAAGAAATTCTAAAACTCTAGCTTAATGTGTGACACATAGTAGAAGATTCTTGAGTTACTCACCGTCAGCGAATCAGCCCCGACTCCTGGGACCCTCTAGGACAGGGATGTGTGGTCCCAGTGGGGTTTTGAGGCTGGAAGTCTGCATAGAAGTTGATAGCTCCATCCTTCTCTCACAGACCGTTTCTGAACTGCTGACCTTGTGAGTAGCAGAACCCACGATGCCACCAGGACTCCACGTAGGTCACTTAACATGAAATAAGAATGCATTTAAGAAAGTTTTATATGGAAGAGATATGGGTCGAAATTTCATGTTGTAACACTCTGAAGAGCATTGCCAAACTATGTCCAGAGTGCCCAGGAACATGAATATTGATGTTTGAAAAATTGTGTCAGTTGTTCTGTTCAAATGCTGTGGAGCAATATTAGCCCAAATAAAATTGGATAGATTTTTCTATTTTTTTGCAGGCATTAGAGCTTTTAATAGAAGATGTATATTTCCCACCAGTTATCGACCACGAAACTTGTTGCAGCTACAAAAAAGATTCTAGAAGGCCATAGAAGTAGTGCTTCACAAAACACAGTTTTTAAATTCTGATAGGAGACATGCAGGAGAAATTGGGGGGAAATTACATGCACGTTTCCAATGAGCTCAACATCCTTTCACACACATATACACATTTAAATACTTTTTTTCTAATACTTAATTGAATCTCTAGCCTGATCTACTACATTACTACATTGTAGAGAACATTATAACCTTACAGGTAAATTCAATTTCTGGTTTTAACACTGTCAGTTTGAGAGTTTTCCTCACACACACCACCCCCCCCCCCGCCCCACCTCCCACCCCCTCTTACCCAGAGTGCCATCAAAGTTCTGGTGAGCTTATGTAGGTCTGCACGTTGGAATTAGACATCTGGTTCTCATCTGGTCACCATCCACACAGCTACCGGCTGTGATTTAGACAGTTCCATCTGGTCGTGTTGCTGTTATTCTTTCTGGGATGCCTGTCTTACTGCTGGTTTTCCAGCCACAGCTCCACACCACATCCACTCCAATGCCCCCCACCCCTCTTCATTGAGAGACGGGTCACGTCAGGTCAGCCAGTTCTCAAGTTGAGAAATCTCTGAGCCTTTCTCAGAGCCGTGCTTGTTCCTGCACCCCCTTCTAGTTGTGGGAGAAGCTTGCTAAAACTCCCTCAGACTGGCTGCTATGTCAACTGGGACGGGGGACTGCCTGAAAAGACAGTGTCTCCCAAGGTTTCCAGTGGGAAGTTTCTTCTCTAGCATCCTTAACCTTATCTGTACATCAAGTCATTCCATTCCCTCAGAGGAGGGCCGAGTGGAGGCAGGGCTGGTGTGTGTGGGCTGATTTCACAAGACCCCACTACAGATACAACACCCGGATCAGGAGAGAGACTACGTTTGCAGTGCTGTTCATTTGAGATCCTCGCAAATCTTTTCGGCAGGTTGGAGCATCTCAGAGAGGCCACCTTTACTGCATTCCTTATGAGAATCAGGAGGATACGCTTTGTGCCGTTCTCCAAACTCACTTCCATCGAGCTGATTCCGATTCATAGCAACTCTGGAGGCCACAATAGCACCTTAGCATTTTCAAGGCTCGAAATGTTTTCAGGAGCAGAAAGGCTCATCTTTTGCTGATGGTATGGCTGGAGTATTTGAACTGCTGACCCTGAAGTGAGCAGCCCAATTCCTAACCAACAACAGCATCAGGAAGCCTTTATCTGTGCCCTGCTTTGGCGAAGGGAAATCTTTGGCATGGGTCTTCTCTTCACAGTCTTTGTAACTCTCAGCAGGTGATTGGGTGGGTGCATGCAAAAACAGGTGTAGAGTGCTCTTAACTTGTGAATGGGCCAGTTATGTCATTCTACCGGACATAAAGAGAGTCACCTTAGAAGCAAGACCAGAGGATCCTACAACCATCCAGGAAAAAGAGCCACCAGCAGAGTGCTTATGAGATCCCAGAGTAAAGTGGCCATCGGTCCGTGGGAAGTGCAGACCGCAGCGCCGAGGTTGAGACAGAGTAGCTGGCTTTTCAACACACAGACAAGCAGGAGGCAGGCTTGCCGAGTGGGATGCCCTTGGATATTTATCAGAAACAAAGGTGCTTTGTAGCATGTACCCAAGCAGGGTAGAGACCACGACACTGTGGGCTGATATGGTCTAGGAGAAGAGAGAGATCTGGCAAGGCTACAAAGAGGCCCTGTGGAAAACAGGCTTGATGTGTGGTACCTTTGGATTTCTCTAATAGGTCTCATAAGCGTGGTTGTTGTCTATGAGTACTAACCGGCCATCGCCATGGGTTTTCAAACTCAGCAGAGAAAGAGCGGTGGGAGTGAGAGCTGCTGGCAGAATGAGGTAAAGACAGGGTGGAGGTGGCGGCTTGTATGGATTCTACTTCATAGGCATCATCCTTGGGCAGAGGTGGATTTGGAATTTCCTTTCCCAATGTGTAGCTGGCAGAGGGTAGTGCTGCCCCATGCCATTTTCTCACCATAGTACATTCTACCTAACTAATCAATTGTTCAGGTATACTAGTACATTTCAAAAAATCATTTCACTGATTCCAGGAAACAACTCTTGAAAATGTAGAATTTTTATCTTGTTTCAGATACTGTTAGGGAAAAAAAATAGGAACGCTGTTAAAATCAACATAAATAACTTACGCACTGGATTACACAAACACCTTCAAATGGATGGCCTTCCAATAAACAAGGCAGATTTCATTCATAGTGAGTTGTTATGTAAATACAGGGAGTGATTTATAGTTTGGACTTGGTGCTAAGTAAACAATGACAATGAATGTGGAATTTTTGCTTATTCCTTCCTTTCTCTAACTAGACCACTTTGGCTAAGAATAAAGGAAAAAATATATACTCAAAAGAAAGTCAGGACACACCATAATCAAACTTTCCAAAACCAAGAATCATGAGAGCAGATGTACACATAAGGTAGAGAATGATGGAACCCTGAGACCATGACCCTTAGTCACCAGGTAAGTCCAGAAATTAGCTCACCCCTGTGGCTCAATTTTTAGCTAAACAATAGATCGGTTTAGAAGGGAAAAAATAAACTAGATATATATAGAGAAGCTTCCCTTAGAACAATCAGTCATTTAAAATCCAAAGGGCAGCAAAGTGTTGGTGAGGGGGGATCAAACCTATGGCCATAGAGTCCTTGCTGACTCAGGCTAGGGAAGGAGGGGTGGAAGAGGAATTACCGAGGGCAGTGAAATAAGACGTGCCATATTGAGGAGATGGAAATGAAGGAGACGCAATAAAATGTGCACGATGTGTCGGATGTAAAACGGATCATCTTTTCTCCAGACCTTCACCAACTCACAATAAAATATTTTTTAAAGTTTGTGAAAAATTAAAATAAGACAAAATATTAAAGGACACTGATCTTCATGAGCCATAAGTTTCTATCAACCTGTAGAGTTAAAGGAAATAACTATGTGCTTTAGAATCTGTTCTGAACTAGGCCTTTCTATACATTAATATTTCACTTATATTCTATTGTCAAATTTTATACAAATAAGGATTCTGGGGTTCAGAAATGTCATATAACTTGTCCAGGGTCATTAAACACTCAGATGAGAAAACTTAACTGTCTATGTGCCAGGTGATAAACTTCATTACATCTTCAGCCAACTGATTATCAAAGGTGTAAATTTTCCAAAAATGAAGTGAAATTTTAAAAAAGACCACATCAGAAACTTGTAAATTCATTGAGTGTCTTAAAATCTGAGTAAAGAGTGATAATGCATCTAAGAGAGAGTCTAGCATCCCTGTTATACATTGGCAAGTTTTGAGACGTATGTTTTCCTGATAGGAAGATGTGGAGGTAATCTCATTCATATGTGCTTATTACTGCCTTTTACTGAGACCTGCTCAGGCACGTCAGGGCCTCAAGAAGCACCTTGGATATGGTGAAAAACATGCACATCTGTTTACTACAGATAAGTAAGTAAGCACACGTAAGTTTGTGTTTACCTAGTGAGAATTTTCTCAATAGGAGTGAGTTTGGTATTAGGCTCTCTATCCCTGGAAGATATTGCAAATTTAAAGAGACTTTGATTCGGAAGGAAGGTGGTGTCAAGCAGGGGGGAAATAAATACATGCTGGCCAGAGATAGAAGTAGAATCTTTGATGTGGAGACACACACACACACACACACACACACACACACACACACCGTATATACTAAGCTGACCCGAATATCAGCCGAGGCACCCAATTTTACCACAAAAACTGAATAAGAAATGTGCTGAAAACCAGTTTAGACCCGAGTATAGGCAGTATGTTTTCTTAGGTACTGCCCGGTCCATTGTGACTCAGAGTGACCCTGCGTAGCTCAGAATGAAACCCTGCCCAGTTCTGGTCCATCGTTTGAGGTATCAGCTCAGGAGTGCAGCCTCTCTGTCAATTCATCTCATCAGGGCCTTCCTCTCATTCACTGCCCATCTGATTTACCACGTGCGCTGTTCTCCAGGGCCGACTCTCCTGAGAACATGTCCAAAGTACTTGACACAGAGTCTCGCCCTCCTTGCCTCTCAGGAGCATTCGGGTTGTGGTTCACCCAAGACAGGTTGTCTGTCCTTTATGCAGGCCATGGTATGTTCCATGGTCTTAGCCAAAACCACAGTTCAAATTCATAGATTCCTCTTCAAGCTTCCTTATTCGATGCTTGACTTCCACATGCATTTGAGGCGACGAAAAGTACCATGGCTCCAGTCAGGCTCACCTTAGTCCTCAAAGTAACATCCTCGCTGTTCAGCACTTTAAGAGGTCTGGTGTGCCTGATTTCTGGAACACGACCCATCTTCTGATCACCCACCTGCTGCTTTCATAAGGGTCACTTGTGTATACAAGCAAGAAGAAACCGTTGAAATGGCCATCTTTACCTGCTGATGGCCATGTTCTCTCGCGGTATTGCTGTGAAAATTTGCTCTTCTTTACACTGAACTGTAATCCATTCTGAAGGCTGCAAGCCTTGGTCTTAATCAGCAAGTACTTCCATTCCTCCTCACTTTCTGCAAACCATCGTGTCATCTGGGTGTTGCAATGTGTTGATGAGCCTCCTCCAAACCTGATGCGGAATTATTCCTCCTATAATTCAGCTTCTCTGATGATCTACAGATTGAATAAGTACAGTGAGAGGATACAACTCCGACACACACCTTTCCTGAATTCTAAACCTTGCAATAGTTCCTTGTTCTTAAGCACAGCTGCTTCTTGACCCAGACACAGGTTTCCACAGCAGCTCAATGAAGTGTTCTGTTATTATCACTCTTCTCAAAACTCTCCGTTGTTATGATTCACATAGTTGGATGCTTTTGTATAGTCAATGAAATACAAGTAAACATCTTTCTTGGATCTTCTGCTTCCCAGCCATGATCCATCTGACATCAGCAGTGATATCCCTTGGTCCATGTCTTCTGAATCCCATCTGGACCTCTAACAGCTCCCTGTCAATTACTGCTACAACCATTGTTGAATGAGTTTCAGCAAAATTTACTTGCATGTTATGTCAATAATATTGCTCTATTATTTGCGCATGCTGTTCGGTTCCTTCTCTTTGGAATGCGTACAGATGTGAATCTCTAACAGCCAATTGGTCGTGTAGCTAACGTTCAAATTTCCTGGCAGAAACTAGTTAAATGCTCCAGTGCTTCATCAGCTTGTTGAAATATTTCAGTTGGTATTTGTGTTAGTCTGGGTACTTTAGAGAAACAAATCCACAAAAACTCATGTATAAGAGAGAGTTTTATGTAAAGGTTAAGTGAACATCAAGAACATATCCCAACCCAGTGCTGTCCAAGCCCACAAGTCCAACATTAACACATATGTCCAACGCCAATCCACAAAGTCCTCCTCCATCTCACAAAACACACACAATAATGCCAACTGAAGGAGGAAAGCTGAATCAGTGAATGTGTAAGCATCTCAGCACTGCCAGGGGTCTCCACACGGCTGCTCCAGCACCCAAGGCTGCATCAGGGTAGGTCCATGTGGCTTCTCCTTGGGGATGTCTTGCAGGGAGTAAGCCTTGCCAGTTGAAGCAGGGAACTTGTCTGACCACCAGAAAGCAAGAGACCCGAGAACTAGAAAGGCGAGGCTCACTGAACCATTTATATTTCTGCCCTTCAATTATCTCCACATGTGTTCATTGGCCGGGTTGACACAATAAACTAACTACCTCAGTATCCTATACATTTCTGGAGACTTGTTTTTACTTAATGCTTTCAGTGCAGCTTAACTTCTTCTTCCTTGTATACCATTGGCTCTTGCTCTTGTGCTACCTCCTGACATGGCTGACGACCAATAGTTTCTCTTGCTACAGTCCTGTGTGCATTCCTTCTACCATTTTTGTCCATAGAAACTTTCAATGTTTCAACTGGAGGCTTGAATTTTTCTAGATTTTTTGAGTTTACGATATGCTGAAAATGTTCTTCTTTTTGGTTTTCTAACTCTTGGTCTTGGCGCATTTCTTTATACTCTTTGAACCCGTCTTCTCAAGTGGCTCGTGGAAATTTTCTGTTCATCTCTTTGACGTCATCATTTCTTCAGGTGCCTGAGCTACTCCACAATCCAGAGGATGCTGCAAAGTCACCTTTAACACCCACCTGAATCTTTGTTTTTCCTCCTGTCTTTTTAATGAACTTTTGATGGCTTCACGTAAGCTGTTCTTGGTGTCGTCTCACAGGTCATCAGGTCTTCTGTATTTAGTGTTGAAGGCATCAAATCTGTTCTTCAGCCATTCTCAAAATTTATGTGAGAAAGCCTCAAGATATTTTGGCTCTTATGACCTAGTTTTCCTTTTCTTCAACTGCAAACTGAACTTTGTATGATCAATTGATTGTCTGCTCCACGGGGGACTCCTGGTCTAGTTTTAGCTGCTGATATTGAGCTTCTCTATCTCTTCCTACAGATGTGGTCCATTTTATTTCTGTGTACTCAATCTGAAGAAATACATGTGTATAGTTGCTGTTTGTGCTGTTGAAAGTGGTATTTGCTATGAACAAGTTGTTGGGCTTGCAATATTCTGTCATGTGATATTCAATTTCATTTCTATCATCTAACTGAAGTTCTTCCCTTTTGTTGCCAACTTTTGCATTCCAATCACCAATAATTATTCATGTATCTTGATTGCATGTTTGATATACTTCAAACTGAAGATATTGGTATAATTCAGTAATTTCTGCTTCTCTAGCTTAAGTGGTTGGTGTATAATGTGAATAGTAGTTATATTAATTGGATTTCTTTGTATGTGCATAGAACATTTTCTTATTACAGACAGCACTGTACTTCAAGGTAGATCTGAAAATGTTCTTTATGAAGATGAGTGCAACACCATTCCTCTTGATTGTGCCAATCTCAGTATGGATATCTATGATTTTCTGAATCAAAATGGTCAATACCAATCCATACCAGCTCACTAATGCCTAGACTATTGATCCTTATTGATTCTATTTCATATTAGATGACTTCAAATTTTTCTAGATTTATTCCAAGTTTCACTTAGTAATTGATGTTTATAGCTGTTCCTTCTCATTTTGATTCATGCATCATCAGCAAATGAACACCTTGGAGGTTTTGCTCCTGCAGACTGGACTCCATCCAAGTCATTATGGTGGACTCTGCTTTGAGAGCACTTCTCTTGCTCAGTCTTCTTTTGAGTGTCCTCTGAACTGAAGGACTCATCTTCTGACACTCTGTCCCTGACAATGTTCTTCTAGCCATTAGGCTTTCAGTAACTGACAATGTTTTGATGGTATCCATAGTGTTTTCCATGGCTAATTCCTCTGAAGTGGACAGCCTAGTCCATTTTCCTAGTCTGTGTTTCGTATGGATGCTCTGCTATCACCTGTTCTCCTCAAGTCACTCCGCTGTTTTTAAAACACCAATCACATAGGCCTCAGCATCACAGCGACATGTGAGCCACCACAGCACGACACTCCGACAGACCAACAGTGAACATACCTACATTCCAACTTGTTGACTGCAGATTAGTAAGTGAACACAGGTAACCCCATGCTTACCTTGCTTATCGGGTGCCATGTCCCTGTCAGGGTGACCACATTTCAAGAGAGGTGCACTCTGTGCGAACGTGCTGTGGACTTGGGAGAGTAACAGGTGCTAGCCATATCTAGAAGCACAATCTTTGATGTGTTAAAAACTTATGTTCATCACGATGAATAACTTAGCAAAAGTAGGCCTGTGATTACCTTGCTCATCGGGTAATCTGCCCCTTTCCTTCCCCTTCCCCATGGCACACATCCTGTGTGGCCTTCCCATCCCCATCTGAGCTCTTCAGGGAGTAGTTTGGGCCTTTCATCCTCCTTTGGAGCGCTCATTCTTTCTGGCCTATTTCTCAGACAATAGAGCCCTCACAGAGGATCAGATACTTTACCCAGTCCTTTGAAGTAACTGCCATGATGGAGTCGCCCTCACAGGGAAACAGACCCACTCCTCTGCTCCTTTCCACAGGACCGCAGGGCCCATTTCCAGGAGCAGACTGTGTCTCTGGCTACACAAAGAGCCTGAGCATCTGTATGTGGCCCTCAGGAAGACAAGAAGAGCCAGAATGCTAAGCTCTTCTGAAGCACAGCTTTTCTTAGATTCTGTTCCTTGATGAACCTAAAATACAGTTGCCGCTTAAAACGAATGCATTGCAATAAATGGAGGAAAATTTGCGAGTGTCCCCTGCTGCCCGGTCCCTCTTCATTTCCTGCCTCATCCTCCAAGGGAAGAGCATCCTATGATCGCAGTTCAGCGGGTCCTCGCGTGAGCTTCTTGCTGAAGTCAAGGGGACGGTTTGCACATTGTGAATCCATTAAAATCAGAATTGTGATTCATTCTCCGAGGAAGGCCTGTGGTTGCTGCACTGGAACTTGTGAGGAGTTGGGGGTTTGGTATGTGCATTTTGTTTTTCCTGAGTGAACAGCGCAGAACAGAACAGAGCAGAATGGAGTGGAAAAGTAGGTAAGGATGGTAGAAGCATTGTGATGATAAGAGTCAGCCTGTTGGCTACTTTCTTTGTCTACCTAACATTGATTATTAGTTTCCTACACATTTCCTGTTCTACTCATGAGAATTTACCCAAACCCACTTATGAATACATAATTCATTAAGTCTCTGAAAAGTATACCATCTCTAGAAAAGTTTGTATATCTTGAAGAACAAACCTTTTGACAATTAAAACTGCAGGGACTTTAGCCAGCCAATGAAATTCTCTGGTCTCAGGGTAGTTTTTCGTGCGGCCACTAGATGTCAGGAACCAGAAGAGTCAGCAAGCATCCACATTGTCAGGAAAGAACCAAAGTTGAGAATAACATGTCTGAGTCTGTCTTAGAACTGACATTCATGTCTTCAATAAAGCTTTACTGAGTGCCTACTGTGTGCCTGTACCTACTAGGTACTCAGGATGTGGGATCAAGTCAATGGACGCACAGCCACCCCCTGTAGTTTTCCAAGATCGTAACTCTCCTGAGGAGCGGCCGTCATTTAGATAGGAGAGAAATAATCAAATTATGCGAACTATGCAGATAAGAAGGAATTAGGAGACAAAAAGCAGTAGGGCCTATTCAGAAGCATAGCTTCTGGTCGCGAGTGTTCGATAAGGCAGAGAAGGGTAGAAGTCTCCTGGAAGGCAGAGGCCAACAACTTAGTGGAAGTTGAAGTTCTCTGAAGGCAAACCTTCACCACAGGATTAGGTCTGACGGACATCCACTGCAGGGGATCTCCTTGTCGCCAAGGACATAGAGGGCATATCACGAGAAAGAAGGAAAATACATCTCCTCGCCAGCCCGAGAGTGAGCCAGAGGTCGGGCGTGCCTCCACCCTCCATCTTTCTTTACCCTCTCCTGACACCACCTGCTCCTTCCACAGCACTCTGCTTGTCTGCTGGGTCCCACAATGCATTGCAGTGGTCACACCGAACTCCCAGACAGAACGCACAATGGTGGGGGTTTCTTAGGGAAGGTAATAGACTCCCATGAGTCAGAATCAGTAGACAGTGAGGATAAGCCAGGGATTGTTTCAAACAGTGGTGCCTCTCCAGACAGCAGCCAAGTTCCTCTCTCTAGCCCTTGGCCTCTCTGTCCTGTGGTCCCTCGGCCTCTGCTCCCCCCACCATTCCACTTCACAATCTCCGAGTTTCAGTGCTGCTCCTTTCCTCTGTCCCTGGGTCTCCATGTGGCAGCCTCAGGGAGTGGCTTTGGTCTGGGCTTCAGCCACTTCAGGCAGGAATTTCAAAAGTGCTCTGCTGGGGGCTCTTCTTTGTGATGGCCCTGGGATTTCTCTCTCTGCCTCAGAGATGGCTCATAAACAGTGGAATGGCTTGGATGAAGTCTTGGTTTTTGTCTTTCTGCAGACCATACATACCCCCAAGAAATGTGACTTGGTGCACACCCTCTAAAAAGTGGGGACTCAGAATGCATCCCATCTCCACCCAGTCTAACAGAGATAATCCTAGCATCACAGAGAACTCCCTCGGGATTGGGTTTTTTACCACAGGCAAACCGAGCCAAACTCATTCCCATTGTCAATACTGACTCTATTGAAAAGGGTAGAACTGTAGATTGCAAAAGGGATTATGGGTAGAAATGCCATGTTACGAAATTCCACTCCTGTGAAAGAAAAAGGAGAGAGTGCTAGTGAGCATGGAGAGGCATTACCAACAACCCACTCTACTGACATTGAATCCATGCATGGAAGGCCCATAGGGAATTAGAATTTACCTTTAGGGGTTACTGAGACTTTAAATCTTTACAGGAACTGACAGCCTCATCTTTCTTCTATGGAGAGGTTGGTAGCCTCAAACTGGCGACCCCAGTATATGTGGCCCACTACACCTTCAATGCTTCTTGAGAGGCTTCTGAAGGCAGTAAAGGTCTGATGTTTGTGAGGGAGAGGGACAATGCTGAGGGTTGGGTAAAAGGTATCTTACCCTCCAGAGCAGCGGTTCTCACCTCTGGTTGCACCACTTTGGGGGTCAAATGACCCTTTCACAGGGGTCACCCGATTCATCACAGGAGCAAGGTGACAGTTATGAAGTAGCAATGAAAATAGTTTTATGGTTGGGGGTCACCACCACATGAGGAGCTGTATTAAAGGGTCGTGGCGTCAGGAAGGTTGAGAACCGCTGCTCTACAGTTTCAGCAAAGAACATCTCAGCTAAACCCATGGGGAGAGACCTTGAGCCCAAGCTGAGCCATTGCCCACGCCTATTGAATTGGATCACATTTACTACCGCTGCTGTGGTCAGTTACTGCCTGAAGGCGTTTTTAGAATGCAAGGACTCAGTACGGACAAGGTGCTGGATTGAGAGTGGCAACAGCTGAATTCATCAGATAGGCGCCTCACAGCTGAGTGTCTGAGTGGTCTCTTATTGTGGCATCCTCCAGGAAAACAGAAGTAGAAAGACGACCTACTTATGTCTACTGCATAAACCATTACTGAGCCAGTGAATGGAACATATTAAGCATTGAGTAAATATTATTGCATTTTTCCTACTGATCATCAGTGAATAAAACTATATATTCTCAAATACTAACTAAATGAATGAAATTAGGCAATTCATCTACTTCCATTAGATATACCATAATTTCAAATAGTATTTTGTTTCATCCTTTATAGCATATGAAACTTCCACTGGGTTTATCTTATCACAGGCATGCTAATAATTCTGTCTTCTTGTTCTACATGTTATTTTTAGGGTGGGAGGGAAGAAAATGTAGTGTATATATTTGACTACCATGATTAGAAGAGTTTTTATTTTATACATATCGGTTCAGATAACAAGTAGGAAATATTTTGTAGCTATTATAATATTACAAGGCTACTTTATCCTTGAAAATGCTGGAATGCTAGGAATTCCCACTTCCTAGATTATCCACTATTCCAATAAAATGTGAAATTTAGCAAGTTTATAAACATATTTCTACTCAGAAACTTCTATCAGTTTTAGACATTGGATTTAGCACTTCATGAAAGTTTGAATGCTTGAGTAAAACTTTCCTAAAAGCAAAAGAACTAAACAAATGGGCTAAGTGTCTCATGAGAAGTAACCTGTCAAGAATTTCAGTCCTTCCCAACAGTGGCTCAGGGGGAAAAATCCCAATAGAATATGATTTCGATTTTTAATGTATCGCTACTTTATTTTTCTTTTTAGGACCATATTAAAATTTAAGGGGTATGTAACATATAATAAACCAAGTTCACCAAGAAAAAATATGTTTATATTCAGATAGGAAAATAAAAGTAGTATAAAATCTGTTTGATTTAAGTCTCTGGGTATCTGCCTGCCTCTCTGATAGAAATCATATACTACTTAAACTCTATTTCTTAAAGAAATGTGAATCTTTATATTAAGTTTTTATCATCAGATGAACATCATTATTGCTTTAATCAAGTAGAGAACAGGCGGGTGACAATAATGTTATTCCTTACTAACATGATGTTGAATCGTGGAACGCATAAAATAGAGACAACAAATGTGTAGGGAGCTGGACTAATCAAGGGTCTCCTGGAATTTATATTTCCCTACTGCGTAGAAGAATTACCACCAAAATTTGAGACCAACCAATTGAAAAAAATAACACATTACAAAATAATAAATGGGATTTTTGTCCATGGTTTGCCTCATACCCTACATGTTGTTTCCAGAAGTGCACAGTGTTATTTTCATGTGTGCCTGACTTCAATTGGCACTAAGAAGACATCACTGATCTTTGAACTACAAAGACCTAACATAACCAATGATGTGGTCATAAGGTTCTCACACCTGTTTTGTTATCGTTGTTAGGTGCTGTGTTCGGCTGGGTTCTCTGGAGAAACAAAACCAATGCCACGTATATGTGACTATATAGAAAGAGATTTATATTAAGGAATGGCTCACAAAGTTATAGAGTCGGTGAGTCTGATTCACTTCAAGGCCTGTCAGAAGGCAGGCTGGAAGTCTTCACAGATCTGAGTAGCTGCCAGGGACAGTGAGCTAGGAAGTAAGGAGATGAGGCATGAAGACAGCTGGTTTGCAAGTGCCGAACTGAGGTCCCAGGTCCATGCAGTCTGCTGATCTTCCCTGGCCCACGGAGTGATCCGAAGCCGGCAAACAGGATTCAGGGCCCAGACTCAGCAGAAGTGAGCTAGCTTCCCGCACGGTGCTTATAGTGAGGAGATCACAGGCCAAACGGAACCTCTCCTCAATTGTATCAAGGTTGTGAGCAGATGATGGAGGTGGCCCTCTGCCTTCTTCTTCCCACTGCTGCTTGGCAGCTGCACGGAAGGTGACTTCGTGGAGCTGCCCACACTGTGTTAGAACATTTCACGTGAGAATCCATGCACGAGAAAAGTCTCACCATCTTGCTTCTAAGAAATATTCTGATTGCTCTTCTTTCCAGATAGGGCTGCTCGTTCTTTTGGCAGTTCATGATATTTTTAATATTCTTTACCAATGGCGTAATTTAAAATCCATCAATTGTTCTTCCAGTCTTCTTAAAAATTCGTTGTCCTCGGAAGTGGAAGTGGCTGTAAATATTAGGGCTTGGTTCAGGCACCTTATTCCTCAACGTCACTTCCTCCCTTTTTAGCACCTGAAAGAGGTATTTGAAGCAAATTTGTTCACGGTGATGTGCCATTGGATTTCCTGACAGCTGTTTCATTGAAAGTTGACTGTGATTCTAAGCAAAGTGAATTCCTTGGCAGCATCAATATCTTCCCCAGTTATCCTGATGTTCCTTATTGGTCCAGCTGTGCATTTTCTTTTCTTTATATTCAGAGGTAATCCAATACTGAAGGCTGCAGTCGCTGATCTCCATTACTGAGTGTTTCAAGTGCTCTTCACTTTTAACAAGCAAGGGTGTGTCATCTGCATATTATTCGTGAATCTTCCTTCAACCCAGATGCAATGTTCTTTTTCATATAATCCAGCCTTCTGATTACTTGCTCGCCATCCAGACTGAATACATGTGGCCAGAGGATAGAGCCCTAAGATACGCTTTCCTGATTTTAAAGTAGACAGTACTCTTAGAATGACTCCCTCTTAGTCTGTATACAGGCTCCACATAAGCACAAGAAACCCGTCTGGAACGCCACTTCTTCACATATGATTCATAGTTTGTATGATCCACACAGTCAAATGTCTTTTGAGTAATCAAAAAACTGGTATTTCTGGTATTCTTTGCTTTCTGTCAAGATTCTTCGGATATCAGTAATAATATCCCTCTTTACAAGTCCTACTCTGAACCTAGCATAAATTTCTGAAAGTTGATATATTGCTGTAATCATTCCTGACGGTGTGATATTAATAATATTGCTGGAGAATATTGACATTGATTGGGTAACTATTCTTTGGAATTGGCATGGATATGGCTCTCTTCCAGACAGTTGGCCAGGAAGATCTATTCCAAACTTCATTGTAGAGAGGAGGGCACCTCCAGCGCTTTGTCTGTTTGGGGACATTTCTGTGGGGATTCCATCAATTTGTGGAGCCCTGGTGCCACTGTAGGCGTTGGGATTCTAACTTTAAGGTCACCAGCTCAAACCTACTTCCCAGTCTGCTAGAGAAAAATAAGGCTCTTGGATCCAGAAAAGATTTAATCACTGAAACTTTATATAGGTTTTCTATAAGCCAGAATCGACTCAAAGGCATTAGGTGTCTTTTGGTTTTGTTTTTCATTAATGCTCCCAGGGTTGATCAGGTGTCCTCAAACTATGGCCTGTGGGACATTTATCCAGCTTGCCAGGTGTTTTTGCCCTGTTTGTTTTTCTTTTACTTCAAAATAAGATATGCGCAGTATGCATAGGAATTTGTTCATAGTTTTAAGAAAAAACAAAACTATAGTCCGGCCCTTCAGTGGGTCTGAGGGACAATGAACTGGCCCCCTGTTTAAAAAGTTTGAGGACCCCTGCATGATTCTTGATCTTATCCTAACTCCAGAAATGTTTGAGCATCAAATTTTATACAATAGCTCTTTGTAATCCTTCCATCCCTTTTTGATGTTTCCTATATTGTTCAATAAGTCCTATATTAACTGCAATGCTCAAACTTACCAGGCGCTCTGAGAGAAAAAGATGGGACTATCTGTTCCCTTAGAGATATACAGTGTCTGCAACCCTCTAGAGCAGCAGTTCTCAACCTTCTTCACGCCGCGGCCCTTTCATACAGTTCCTCATGTGGTGGGGACCCCCAACCATAAAATTCTTTTCGTTGCTGCTCCATCACTGTCATTTTGCTACTGTTATGAACTGGGTGACCCCTATGAAAGGGTTATTCAACCCTCCAAAGGCCAAAGGTGTCACGACCCACAGGCTGACAATCACTGCTAGCCAGGGTTGCGATGGGTGGGAATCCACTTGAGAGAGCGGTAGGTTAATTTTGGGCTTTGTGTTGTTCAATGTTGTTGAGCTAAACTAATCAATTTAAATTAATCAACACCATAGCACAGTTTCTATTGTTCATTTTCCAGTAACCAGGGGGGCTACCAAACTCTATCTATGACTTCTTGACCATGGCCTCTACCTTTATTATATATGTACTTTGGAAAATATCATTGTAAGATTTTCATACGCATAAGCAGATTAAAGAAAATAGAAAGAATGATACGATACCTGTCATATGAAAGGATGGGTGGAGGAGGCTGAAATTCACTTCTGGATTGTCACAAGGCATCCATGGGTATGTTGTCCTAGAATTATTGTGCTTAATTGTGCCATTTCTGTGTATTATGTGTGGGCTTTTATTTCTAGGGAGTAATGGTATTTTCAGTTGAATGAATTTATTTATTGCTTTAAAATATATTTTTTTCTTTTAGAGTGGGCAAGTATTGAAATGATAATGTTATTCACATACTCTACTTGCTGAGTAAGCCCTCTTGCTAGTAAAGGAATATTCTTCAAAATGAACCTGGCCAGTATGTCAAATTGCAAACGGGTGGAATTTAACGAAATGTGCTTTCCCAGAATAGTGGGATTATTAGTGTATATGTGATATAGTTTGTACACTAATAATCTCAGAGATGTATCCATAAATCCTACAGAAATGGAGGACTCAGAAAGGAAGTCATTAAAAAACTGAAACTTCCCAAAGATGTAATATTATGAAATATACAGTGAGATATTCCAGAGCCACCACAGAAACTTGTTTTCAGGCATGTGTTCAAGTAAGGGGCAGTTCCTTTAGGAGTTCCCATCCAATCACTGTTTTTGTTTTGTTTTATTTTCCTGAGGCTTTGCCTATCAAGGAAAACACAAATTTCTTCCTAAAAAGGTTTTCTCATTTATGAGGATATGATTATTGATTCAGAAGACAAATTCAATAAATATCCTAATAGGCAAACTCCCTGAGAAAAGATGAAAGGTAAACAAGTGATTATAGTACCATGGACATAAGATTTCCTTCCCTTAAATTAAAGAGATTTGGTAGCAGAATGGTTAAGCTCTCGGCTATTAATCTAAAGCTTCCAGGTTCAAACCCGTCACCTGTTCTGCAGGACAAAAAAACTGGCGATAGGCTCCCACACAGGTGAATGCATAGGACCCTCGGGGGCTGGTCCTCCCCTCATCTCCACTGTGGGGTCCTCATGAGTTGGGATTACCATGTTGGCGAAACACACAATTTAGGATGATTTTGTTTCTAAATGTCGCATCATTATATAGATGTCATCGGAACATAGAACAACTGGAGAGGGAGACCTCAGAGATGATTTAGACCAAGCGAGCCTCTTACTGAACAAAGTGAAAATTGTACAGGCAAAGGTACAGTCATAGCCAAAGGTCTAGTTGTAACAGAACTAGATACTTAAGTATCTAGATACTTAACTAATTATAGAGTTGGCTTTATTATTAAGTTTTACAGAAATTTTTACACTCCATTTGTTTTTTCATTATTTTAAATATTATTTCTTGTGAATTAAATGGATTCTTAGATATTTTAATATTTTTTAAAATCCATGCAAATAGTTGTTTTGGTATTTTTTTAATTGCTGGTCATTCAGAAGTCAGAAACTGAATCCATTCTGACTTAGAGTGATCCTATAGGACACAGTAAACCTGCCCCATAAAGTCTCTGAAGCTGTCAATCTTGATGGAAGCCTGCTCTTTCTCCTGGAGAGCTGCTGCTGGCTTAGAACCACGAACCTTTTACTTGACAGGGAAGTGCTTTATCACCACGGCTCCTTCTCTAGCGGTACAGGAAGTCGTGTCATGTAGGAAAACTTCTCAGCGACTTGGCATCTTTCTTTCCCCTAATTGTAGTCCTCACAACCCGCAAGAGCTGTTGTTCTGGTTGCGAGATGCCGTGGAGCTGGTTCTGACCCGTAGAGGCCTCCCGCACCACAGAATGAACCCTGCCAGTCCTGCCCCAGCCTCACACCTGCTCTCATGGCCGGGGTCATGGTTGCAGCCGGGATGTCAATCCATCTTCCTGAGAGCCTCGCTCTCCTTCATTGCCCCTCCCCCAAACAGGATGACTCTGGTTAAGTTTTGTATTTTATCATCTGTTATCAATTTATGATCTTTAGAAGAATCTATTAAACAACACTATACATTTTCAGGGGTGAGTACTTTTATTTTGTTTTCTCGTTAATTTTCATGCTTTATGTTTACAGCATAATAATGTCTTCAATGATCCAGCTTTGGGTTAATCTTGAAAAAAACTTAATCATGGTTAACAACACTGAAAATAATGAAAGCATGTGATTTAGGGGGTACTAGGGAAAACATAGAATTATTGTACCCTTCAAAAAGGAAATGTGATCCTAACTTACATTACTGGTTTTGTCCATCTCAGACATCATATTGTCTTGTCTTTTCTTTTATGGACACTGAATGAAACATTCGGCTGCCTGGCTCCAGCCTCACAATGCTCTGTCATAGCCCATTGTAGCTGCCATGGCGCCGGTCCATCGTGTAGAGAGAATTCCTCTGTTTTGTTGATGCGCTACTTTCCCCTCAGTGATGTTTTTCTCCGGGTCCTGGTGCCTTCTCATTACATGCCCTCTGTGTGGGAGATTAAGCCTTCTTGCTCTCACTTCTAAGACGCGCTCGAGGTGTACTTCTTCCAAAACAGATTTGGTTTGTTCTTCTGGAAATTCACTGCACATTTGATAATCTTCACCAACAACTATATTTCAAGGACACCAATTCTCCTTTGCTCTTCCTGATTCGTTTCCATGTTGTCACGTGCACGTGAAGCAGTCAGGTACACCATAGTCTTCAGGTCACACCACCTTTGCTATTTGACACTTTAAAGAGAACGATTTTGTTCTGTTTTGTTTTATGTGTAGCAATAGGTTTGCCCAATGCCATTGTTAACTCACTGCCACCAGGTTCATGACTACTCATAAAATCCCTGTGGGACAAGGGTCGAACTGCCCTGTGATTTTCTGAGACTTTAGCTGTTTGTGGGAATAGAAAACCCCGTCTTTTTCCCCTGGAGCAGCTGCTGTTATCGAACCCCTGGCCTTGTGGTTAGCAGCCCATCTGGGAAGCACTACGCCACTTGAAAAAGACTTTCTCAAGTCTCATATAATACTATATAACTGTTATTTTCTTTTTGGCTTCTCACCCTCAACAGTATTGTTTCTTGGAATTATTATTAGTGTTTATTGATGACTTTGTAAATTTCTTTTATTTCATTGGAGAAAAGAGTAAACATTCTGACTTCCAATGCATATATTTAGTTAATCATTCAATCATAAATAGAATGTTGGGGTCATATGGTGGATTCTTAATGCTCATGGAAGCAGCAGTCAAGAGATCTAAGAACACATTGCATTGGGTAAATCAATTGCACAAGACCTCCTTAAAGTGCTGAAAAGCAAGGATGTTACTTTGAGGACGAAGGGTGCTGGATATGCAGGTGAAATTTGGAAACTGAATAATGAAGACTGAGGAAGGATCAGTTCATTTGAATTATGGTGCTGGTGAAGGGTATTGAAAGGACCAGGGACATCCAAAAGAACCAACAGCTCTGTCTCAGAGGCAGTACAGCCAGAAGTACAGTCCAGCCAGTACAGCCTGGAAGCCAGAATGGCAAGACTTTGTCTCACATGCGTGCTTTGCACATGTGGTCAGGAGAGATGAGTCCCTGGAGAAAGAGAACATGCTTGGTCAAGCAGAGGGTCACGAAGAAGAGGAGCACCGTTTACAAGACAGATTGACACAGTGGCTGCATAATGGGCTCAAACAACACTCGGGAGCATAACATGGGAGCAGGTGGTGTTTCACCTGTACACGGGGTCGCTATGAACAGGGTCCCCTAACAACAATATCATCATAGTTTCTGTGGAATTTTGAAATATTACTTCACTGTTTCCCAAATCCAATGTTACCTTTCAGCCATCTAATGTAATAGATAAAGCTAGATGTTCAGCAAAAATCTGTTCATTCAACTGTTAAAACTACCTAAAAACATTTGCCATATACCAACAATCGATCTTGCTACCTCCATATTGTTTAGGATTTCTTTCTCCTTGGAGTTCTGAAGTCTCAACAGGATATGTCTGGATATGAACTTTTTAAATGAATTCTGATAAGTGTCTGGAGGATACTTTTATTCTAAAGACTTGAAATATAGTTCAAGGAAACTTTCTAAAATTTTTTTGCTTTATATCTCTCATATTTCCTTTATTGTTTCTGATTTCCATTTTAATACCCATACCAGGTAATGGCTGAACTTTTGAAAACTTGCTCTATCCCTATATGCTTTTACCCTATACCTCTTAGCCCTTTGCTGCACTATGATTCACTGTGTACCTTAAATTTATTTTCAAAAGCTGAAGCAAAATATTTCGCATTTGTATTTATTTTATTACCGATTGTATGATTTTCATTAATAATTTTATTTTAATTAATTTAATTTTAATTTTATTTTAATTTACAAATCTTATGACAATCCATCATTCAGTTTTATTAAGCGCACTTGTACATATGTTGCCATCAACATTTCCAAAACATTTTCTTTTTACTTGAGTCCTTGGTGTCAGCTCCTGTTTTGCCCCCTCCCTCCCACACACACCCTTGGGAGTCCTTGATCAATTATATGTTGTTGCTATTATTTCATGTCTCACACTGTCCATATCCCCTTCACCCACATTTCTGTTATTCATCCCCCGGAGGGTAGGTTATATATCGACCTTGTGATAGGTATTTGTATTTTATTATGTGTTCTATTCCATTTGATTAGGAATGAAGGTAATCCCATTTTGATACTCTAGATACTAATATTAATTAATTAATGTTATATAAGATATTAATATGAATTCACTAATTTTAGCATTACCCATAAAATAATAATTTTGTTCTCAAAGTCTCCTTTTCAGTACGTTGCACATACTATTCTGTGCAGCCTGCTTAAGACTAATTTTTTTTCTTAAGTTTTTCATCAGTTCCCAGAAATTTCTGAGTTTTCTCAAAGGGAGGCTGTGTTTATTTGTGTTTGTTTGTTTTTTTCATTCTTTATCCTTTCCGTTATTATCCAGCGTCTACTTACTCTCATTGTTCTATCCTGTTCATCAATGAACACATGTCTTGGATTTCTCTGCAATTTCAAAGGTCTCGTTTCCCAACAGCCCCTTACGGTTTCTAGTCTGTCTTAGTCTGAACTCATCTCAAAGGACAGAGGCCACGGGCATCGGCAGTTCTTTAGAAGTGGGGAAGTCAGATGTGTCAAGCAGCAGCTTCCTTGGGAACAGGGGCGGGAAACAAGCAGGCGGGCTGGGGTCTTTGTCAACAGTTACAATCACGAAACTTTAATGGGCATAGAGCACTTGGTATATTGGACTCCAAGGGAAAGCGCCCTTTCCTTGGTCTTGTTGTTGCTGGGTCTAATGCGAGGATTCTAGCTCTAACTGTCTCTCTAGTCATTTCTCTCTGAGGTCCCCACACAACTTACTAGGCAGCCTCGTCTGAGAGAACGGTCTCCCAGGCTGAAAGTCCAGTCGCTGTTCAGCTCGTATTTGTTTTCTAGGGCTATTGTAAGAAATTACCACCAACTAGGTTGGCTCAAACAGCAGAAATATATTCTCCCACCGTTCTGGAAGTTAGGAGCCCAAATTCAGAGGCTGCCAGTGTCATGCTCCTCCCAGAGGCTCTAGGATCCAAGTGCTCATCAACTCATCTAGTTTCTGGTGGCTCCAGCTGGTCCTTGGCTTTTTTTCTTCTTACCTCCCCTTTCTGCCTCCGCCTTCGTATGCTCGTCTCCTGTGCCCTTCTCTCCAGCTCTCCCTCCTGTGTCGTATGAGGATAGCAGTCTTCAGATTTCGAGCTGCCCAGGTAATGCAGGAGAAGCTCACCTTGTGCTCCTCCCTTGTTTTATCTGCAGAGATACTTCAGACAGAGAAGGGCAGATCCACAGGTTCCTGCAGATAGGATAGGCGCATATGGTTCTTCTTTGGGGGCAAGGAGACACCATTCAACAGCCCTAGCCAGAGAGAGACGGAGGAATACGGAGGACTTGGCCTCTGATGAGCCGCGGTAATCCAGGAGGCACTTTGCCTGCTCTCGCTGCCAGGGAGAGAAGCACTGTGAGCGTTGGATAAGAGCACGGCTCCAGAGTCACACTGCTAGCCCTCAAATCGCTCTCTGCCACGACCTAGGGAAATGGTCTTGGGCAAGCTATCCCCTCTCTGCACTTCAGACTTTGCATCTGTAAAACAGACAAACATTGCTTTTCCATCAGAGGATTTCTGTGAGAAATAAACTACCTTTTTAAAAAATAAACTGTGTTTCTTGGGGCTCTTACAACTCTTATAACAATCATACATCAATTGTATCAAACACATTTGAACATACATTGACATCAGTTTCAAAACATGTTCTTTCTACTTGAGCCCTTGGAATCAGTTCCTTTTTTCCCCACCCTTGTGAACCCTTGATAAATTATGCATTATTTTTATTTTCATATTTTACACCAACCACTGTCTCCCTTCACCCATGATTCTGTTGTTCTTTCAATCCTTGGAATCAGTTCCCCCTTCTCCCCCCACCTTTCCCCTACCCTCATAGTATTGCTACTCTCATTACTGCTCCTGAGGGATTTATCTGCCCTGAATTCCGTGAGCCAAGAGTTCTTATCTGTACCAATGTACATGCTCCACACTAGCCGAGTTTGGAAGGCAGAACTGGGGTCATGATAGTGGTGTGGAGAAGGAAGCATTAAAGAACTAGAGGAGTGTTATGTGTTTTGTTGGTGCTATACTGCAGTCTGGCTGACTCGTCCCTTCCTGGTGACACTTCTATGAGTAGATGTCCAATTTTATACAGATGGGCTTTGGTCTCCACTCCCACCCCACTCATTGCCATTGGGATGATTGTTTGGGGTCTTCTGATAACCTGATGCCATCAACACCTCACAATCACACAGGCAGGTATGCTTCTTACATGTGGGCTTTGTTTTCTTCCCTGCTAGATGGCGGCTTGTTCAAGTTTAAGCCTTTAAGACCTCAGACTCTGTATCTTTTAGTAGGCGGGCACCATCAGGTTTCTTCACCACATTTGCTTATGCACCCATTTTGTCTTCAGTGATCATGTCAGAAAGGTGAGCATCATAGAATGCTGGGTTATTAGAACAAAGTGTTCTTGCATTGAGGGAGTACTTGAGTAGAGGCCCAATGTCCATCTGCTTCCTTAATACTCAATATATAAATATATGTACTTAGGCCTATATTCCTATTGTTATGTATTAATATATTTACATATGCACATACCTGTATTTATACCTGTATAAATGTTTTTTGCCTCTTAGTTCTTTTCTCTATTTCCTTTTACTTGAGGAATAAACTCCTTTTTTAAAAAATACAAGCTATTTAGAATAAGCTCTGCACATCCTGTTGTTAGATGCCATTGATTTAAAAAATCTCAGACACATGGAAATGCCATGCACAAAGAACAAAATGCTACCTGGTCCCGAGGCATCAGTTGCAGGTTGGGATCCATAAGGTTTTCATTGGTGGATATATTGGAAGCAGATTGTCAGACTTTTCTTCTGAGTCTCTCTTCGTCTGAACGTGCCGCCGACACCCTCAATGTCGACTGACTAATGGGCTCTGGCTACCCATGAGGCATAGTGGCTGGGAATCGCACCCAGATGCCATGCACACGTAGTAAGCGTTCTCTAAGGCGAGCTATTACAATTCAGGGAAGCACCAACTTGCCCGTTCATGTCTTTGGCTATATTTCCTGCCTCTATGATTTCTCAGTCCCCGATTCTTTCGAGTCATGCTCTTCACTGAGAATTCACAGGAAGAAGTCTAGACCTGGCTGTTGCGTGTAAGCTCCCTGGGGGAGAAAAGTGAACATCAACAATGAGCGACTGGCCTTGCCCAACCATGACCTAATGGGGGCTTCCCGCAGGGAAAAGGGGCTCATATCAATCCGCCAGTCAAAAGATCTCCCCACAACTATTCATACTCTGCTTTAATCTCGCCTCCAAATTGTAGTTAGAGTCATATTTTAAAAACACCTAGGATGGATTCTTGAATTGCAGAAATCCTGGGAATAATATTCTGTTGTCTTACCATATTCCTTGGCATGAAATCACTTTTGAGAAAATTCTCAAAAATCAAAAATACTCTCAAATGCTTATAAATTACTGTGTGTGTGCGTATGGAGTTAAGTGACTGAATTAAGCTAAAAAGGCAGAATTGCTCCATCTTAATTTTAAGATGAACTATAATAAGATATGTATTTCTCAGTGAATCTTTATAACTACAACAAATTGGTCACTTAGAATTTTGAAACATAAATCATTATCTTTGAGTTTTTGAAGTAACTTTTAACTCAGCACATTTTCCCAGAAACACACAGATGGCCAGAATAATAGTAGCCTTCGGATTTAAAAAATGTTTGATGCTGAGGGAAATTCCAAAAGTGGAATTTTTAAGTAGCTTTAGCCCTGAGCTATCAATATCAAGAAGACCTTTCTTCAGAGTGGAGATGTTTTCCATCATATTTAATCCTATGTCCACCTGGTTCATTTAAAAGCATTCCCGTGACTTTGGCACTTTCTACGAGGATGGAGAAAACACTGAAAGTTTACCATATAGTTCTTCATTAGAAACACCCACATCTTGGGGGAAGTCCCCTGAAAACATCTCCCTGTTAAGAGGCTCACAAGCATAGTCAGCAACCCTTCCTTAGTCATCCTTGGTCCTCCACTCCCAGTCCTGCTGGTGGAAGACAGAGTAGCTCCATTCCACTCAAACCTTGAGACAGAGAGTACAGAATCTTTGTGTGAATTACTGCCCTCCCACAGAAGAGTTCTTCTCATGCTGAATAAAATCTTGGACAAAAGATCACCCTACAAAAAATTCAGAAAAGAGCATGAAGGCCTCTAGCACCTATGCTTAAAATTACAAAATGACTTTTCCTAGAGAAGAAGGAAACAGGGAAATTCAACCTCCCTCCCAACCTGGGGAGAGCATCTTAAAGGTGCCCAGAGAGGAGACCGATATGAAAGAGAGCGTTGATAGTTCATTCTCATTATTTTGCGTGGGGTGGACACAAGCAGTTCCAGATCAGTCTGGGTTAGGATTCATCTAGGCAGTGAGTGGTCCAAGCTTATTACCTTTCTTAATAAACTTTTGTTTCTCACCAAGCCTAGCGGTCCTCTAGTGTCAGATTGTATTCAAGGGAAGGAACGAGTAGTTGGTGTAGGCTATTAGAGACAGAAAACAGATCTGTGTACTGGTTGCATACAACCCAGTGAATTATCCTGAGAGCCAAGTTGCCTTATATTTCTTATTTTCTTTGAAATTCCGGGATATGCAACCAAGAACATAGCATTTCTTCCTTTATTTTTCAAGAAGTTCCAGGTCAAGTAGGAGAACTCTTCTTGCAAAAAGCAAAGACAGGAAGGTTTAGCCTCAGGAAAAGACTTAGAACAAAGACCTGACATCAAGAAAAACTAGTTAGTTCCTCAGCAATCTAAGTGTTATGGATCAAATTGTGTCTGCTCCCCCCTTAATCCCCTGCCCACCTCCCCCACTCCTGCACACGAAAAAATAGATGTTAAAGTTCTAACATCTACCTATGAACATGACCTTTGTTTGGAAATAAAGGTCTTTGAAGATGTTATTATTAAGTTATAACAAGGTCATCCATTAGTAGGGTGAGTCCTCATCCCATGTGAGTGATGATCTAATAATGGAAGAGAGACAGAATGGCACATGGGAGGCAGGGGGTGCGAGAGAAAACCTTAAAATGTATGTATAAGCCAAGGAATGTCAAGAAATGTCTGAGACTTCCAGAGAAAAGAGAGACAAGAAAGAATGCCCCATGAGAGCCTGGGAGAACATGGCAATATAACCGTGAATGACTAGCCTCGAGAAGGGTACAATAATACATTTCTGGTACTTTATAATAGCAGCCCTAGGAAACTGCGATCTCAAATTTGGTAGCCTTGTAAAGGCCACTCTTTTTTCTCCTAAGCACTCAAACCCCGCTAGGATTGAAATTCTAAAATGAACAAAACCTGTGTAATAGGTTGAAGAAGACCAGTTCCAAGTCCCTTCCCAAATCTCGGTCTTCAGGAGCTTTCGAATGTGTATAAAACATTTCAGAAACAGGGTCTTTGCAGATTAGCGATACTACAGGGCGGAGTGGAAAGAACTTCCGCCACTCGTTCCTGCAGCTGTGACTATTAAGGGCCGAGAAAGCCTCATCTTTTCCTTGCAGAGCACCTGGTGGTTTCGAACTACTGACTTTGTGGTTAGCCACCCGATGTGTAAACCACAACACAGCCAAAGCGTCTCAGATAGAACCTGTGGGGTAAGCTAACAAGAAGCCATCCTATGTTAGGGTCTGAAGCCAATGGCTGATGTCCTAATGAGATGGAAGAAGGACAGATGCATGGACATGCGCAGAAGGAGAGAAGGCCAGTGAAGAGGGAGGCAGAGAGGAAATGGAACAGTGACAAGGCAAGGGAAGGCCTGGGGTCAGAAGAAGCTGGAAGAGAGAGTCAGGACACTTCTCCGATCCCTCCGAGGGAGCATGGCCCTGTGGTTAATTCAGTTTGGGGTTTCTGCCCTCTGAAGCTGTGATTGCAAAAATGCCTGCTGTGTTCTGGCAGCTAGTTTGGGGCGCTTGATTTTAGCAGCTTTAGCAACGAACATGGCCCCGTGAGAACCCGTCACAACTGAGCCTGCTTGTCTTTTTCTAGGGTGAGCTTGTTCCACAGTGGATTTTTCCTTCCGACTGACGCTCTGCCTTGAGTTTACTTTTGTCAAGCAATTAATTCTCAATGAGCACAGGCTCATATTGCACGCACATATGTTTGCGTCAGAAATAAAGTTGTTAGTAGCTAAACGTATTCCTTGTCCCTGGTCGCACGAGCTCATGATGGCAGGCGCCATAATGTTGTCCAAGCACCGGTGACTGGTTTCTTTGCACGGGCACTGGCCTGTCTCTCACATGCACAGCTGTTGCACATGCTTCGCGATTAGATAAAGCCACGGGGATGCAGAGGGAAAGACTCACTTGTGACTGGCGGATGAGCACGCGCTAGCTTAGACCCTTCTCCTCTTGCTCAGGGCTGAGGCTCGCTGCTTGCCTGCCCCCAAGGACAGTGACAGGAGCGGGAGCCCTCTCCCGCACAGGGGCTCTGCGTGAGCCAAGACGAAGGTGCTGTCCCTTTAAACCACGGGCACATTATTCCATAGGCAGGGAAGGGAAAAAGTCTCCTTTGCTGTCAGTGCGGAGAAAGGAACAGAGGGGAGCAGCCCAGGGTCACAGAGCCAGGCTGCACAAGGACTCCCCCCGGCAGGGACTCAAGGTCCTCCGACTCAGGACATGGCTAGCTTTCTGGTGGAGTCCTTGGCCTTGGACCCAGAAAGAGTCTGTGAATTCACAGTTGAGGAAAGTTGTCAGAGTATGTCCTTGGCACTGACTAGTCACTCCACCTATGTAGTTCTCAAGAGATAGACGCTGCTTTGTGTGCCGTTGGAGTGCACACACACACACACATCCTTGGGAAAACATAAGAAGTAGTTAGCAGTGCCAAAGGGCCCAGGTGGTGTAATGGGCTATGCCTTGGGCCACTCATGAAAAGACCCACCGTTTGGAAACCACTAACCCTTCCCAGCGAGAAGGATAAGTTTTCAAATCCGGTGAAGATTTAGAGTCTCAGAAAATCAGGGGAACTTCCCACTCTGTGCTGGAGTGTCCATGAGGTTGGGACCTCAATGAGTTTGGTGGTCGCAAGGATTCCTAGTAGTCTGTTGGATTACCCATTGGACTGCTAACTGTAAGGTTAGCAATTCAAAACTACCGGCTTCACTGAGGGGGAAAACTGACTTCCTGCTCCCATAGGGATTGATAGTCTCAGAAAGGCTCGCGGCTTTCTACTCTTTCATATAAGGTCTCTGTAAGTAAGAATTGACTTGATGGCAATGAGCTTATTTTTTTTTTTTTGTCTTTTTATTTTAGATCTTTGGACAATGAGAGCAAAGGGGTGAGGAATGTTTTACTTTGTTTTATACCCTTCTGTAGTGTCTAATGTCCTAAACTTTGTGCATGGATTAGTTTTTTAATAAAAGAAAGGCAGTCATCATCATGAGATTTCTTTTTAATATCTGCATTCTTTAAAATTATCTGTGTTATCAGAATTGTATTATATCAGAAGATTCTCTGGAAAGTTCCACAGAGCTACACTGTGAAGCAAAACAGTGAAATGTCAGGGTTTTTTAAGGGAACTGGCAAAAATTGGGTGCTCAAAGTAGAATTTTGGCAAATTTCCTCTCTTCCACATTATGTCTGATCAGTACTAAGGTACAGGAAGGAAGGATCATCACACTTTCTAGTTTATGCCTCTCCTGGCACTTAACAACAACTAAAGGTTAGCTTAGTGACTCTCTGTATCCCTAGCACTCTCAGTTCCTTATAGGCAAGGATCACTTCTATTTTTTTTAATTAGAGCCTCAGCACCAAACAGAGCATATTAATAATATCAACACATAACCAGCAATCAAGCAATACTTGTGGAAAGCCCTATTGGTAATACCTTGCTGGAAAATCCTAACAAGGGTTATAGCATCTCATAACCAAGGCAGATCTACTGCCCAGGAAGGGATGCTGACTTAGAGCAAGCCTACACAGAGGAGAACTGTTTCTTGGTGTTTCTGAGACTAAATCTGCACAGGAGCATCATTCTGTGGAGCAGCTTGTAGGTTTCAACCACTGACCTTGTGGTTAGCTGTCTGATATTTAACCCATTGTGTCACTGTGGTCACTTGTGGTGATACCAAAGGATCCTGAAAAACAATAAAAATAAAAGGAGGTGAGGGTGATTCTCTTTTCCACAGACTTAAAATCTGTGTTAGTAAAGCAAGAATACCTCAGATTTTACCAGAAGAAGGTTTGAAAAGAAATTAAACATGTGACTTCAGATATAAACTCTCCAAGAGATCCTTGTTTCCTTATTTAGTTCAAGCCTTCAAACTTGTGTTAGTTAGTCCAGGTAGACTATAGAAACAAATCCAGGGAGATTCATATGTGTATAAGAGAGAGTTTTATATAAAGGGTAATTGTACATTAAGAAAGTGTCCCGAACCAGTTCAGTCTACAAGCCCTTAAATCCAATATTAGCCATATGCCTGATACCAATCTATGGAGACTTGTTCAGACTCACGAAACACATGCAATAATGCTGAATGCAGGACGATCAGTGGGTAGAAAGTCTTTGGATCCAGTGGCGTTGTAAGCATCTCAGCGCTGGCAGGGGTCTCCAAGTGGCTTGTCCAGCTAAGGGTACTACCTTAGTTCCATGTATCTTATTGATAGAGCGTCTCTCCAGGAGTGAGCAGAGAATCTCTCCCATCTCTAAGGAGGAAAATCCAGATTTCACAGAATTCTCAGGGGAAGGCCATGCCCCCACAGAGGCCTCATTGGCTATATCCTGATCGACAGCCTAGACTGCACCCCTAAGTTCTCAGTCCTCAAACTGACACCAGATTAAGATGATATAATTGCCACACAATTTAATTGTCATTCGGCTTTACATAAGCTCTCTCCTCATTTTTTAGTGCCCATGTCCCACCATTTGGCTGTCGCTTTGTCAAACTGTGGTGGCCTGTGTGTGGCTGTGATGTGGAAGCGGTGTCATGGGTATTTCAAATACCACAGGGTCACTCACAGCGAACACGTTTCAGCTCAGCTTTCAGAGTCAGCTGTCCACATCAGAAGAGTTAGCCACTGACAACCCAGGCGAGCACAGAAACATTGTCAGGTTCTGACATCCTAATTCTGATGAGGAAGTACAGCCAGGATGATCCTTAGAGGCAGGGTGTTGACCCTTGTCTCAAGTCCTTTGGACACGTGATCAGGAGAGGCCCATCTCTGGAGAAGAACATCAGGCCTCTAATAGGGAGAGCGGAGAGGAAGGCCCTGAATGAGATGGACAGACAGGATCTCAACAATCGCTCCAGTACAGGAACAACGGTCAGGATGGAGCAGACCAGGCTTTGTTTCCTTCTGTTGTAGGGTTGTTGTGAGTGAGAACTGACTCCAGAGCCATGTTACGTGATAATTATGTGATGTTAACATTATTTTAATATTTCTACCAATGTGGAGTGCAGGCATGGTGAGGAATTATATTCTCAAAAATACTTTGGGAGGGGAAATTTTCTAGGTTGAATAGTGGACAGGGGTGAAATGTCCTATGGTTATAGAGTGTCTAAATTCTGCTCACCCCTAAGCTAATTCTCTTTTAATATCAACAGTGGTTCTATTTTTAAGTGATATTCTTCTTCTTTATGGATCTACTGAATCCTCCTACATTTAAATAATGGCATGAAATAAATAACCTCAGTAGTTAAAATGTTTTCTCTCTTTGAAATATCACATCATTTAAACCAATATTTTGATTTCATTCTCAAAACTTAGTATTTCTATTTCTGTCCTTAAGTCTAAATGTGTACTGCCCCCAAACTCAAAAATCCCATTTAAACTTTTGTTCCTTGAACAAAACTCATTTCACGTTTTTTTAAAAAGAAAGAAATGAAGTACCTTTAAAATTCTTATAATTATACCTCACTTTTCATTAGGAATGATTGCAACTGGCTCAAGTATAGGTCCTGGATGACAAGAGCTGCCTATTTGCTTAGCAGCATAAAGCAAGAACATGTGAGGCACAAAATGCTGTTGGAATTGTGCTAGTCTGATGAATCCATAGGGGTTCTTAAAAGCGAGGGTGAATGGACCCTTGTGTAATTAAATTAAGGTGGTAACACAAAGCAAGTATGTTCTGTGGCTAAATGATCTTCATCTTTTCAATCATCAAATTATGTATTTAAATAAGGATCTGCATTGTCTGCATTTCTAGTGCTGCTGTAACAGAAATACTATAAGTGGACAGCTTTAACAAATAGAAATATAATCTCTCAGAATTTAGGAAGATGGAATTCTGTCCCCTCTAGGGGAAGATTGTCACTCCCTTGGGCTCTAAGGAGAGCTCTTTGTCTCCTTCCCGTGTCCATTGACCCAATGTTCCTGGGGAATCCCCAGGTTTGCCATGAGCCTTGCCCTGGGTCTTGGATCTCAACCTGTAGATCAAGACCCCTTTGGGGGGACAAACGACCCTTTCACAGGGGTCACCTAAGACCATCGGAAAACAAAGAAATATTTCACAATATATATTAACATATTGTTTTGTGATTAACCACTGAGGTAGTTAGTTTATTGTGCCAATCTGGCCGATAAACACATGTGGGATTAATTGAAAGGCAGAGGGATAAATGGCTCAGAGAGCCTCGCCTTTGTAGTTCTCTTGCTCTTTGTTCATCGGACCAGGGTGCAGCTGCTGTGGGCAGTTCCCTGTGTTAGCTGGCAAGGCTCACTTCCTGAAAGACATCCCCAAGGCAAAGCCACATGGACCTACCCCAATGCAGCCCTGGGTGCTGGAGCAGCCATGTGGAGACCCCTGCTTGTGCTGAGATGCTTACACATTCACTGACTCGACTTTCCTCCTGTAGTTGGTATCATTGCGTCTGTTTTGTGAGATGGAGGAAGACTTTGTGGATTGGTGTTGGACATATGGGTTAATGTTGGACTTGTAGCAGGACTGGGTTGGGATGTTTTCTTGATGTTCACTTAAGCTTTATCTTAAACTCTCTCTTATACATGAGTTTCTGTGGATTTGTTTCTCTAAAGTACCCAGACTAACACAACCACTATGCTTTAACTATGTTTATTATGTTCAATTTGTAACCATGAATATACATCCTGCACATCAGCTATTTACATGACAATTCATAACAGTAGCAAAATTACAGTGATGAAATAGCAACGAGAATAATGTTATGGTTGGGAGTCACCACGACATGAGGACTGTGTGAAAGGGTGGCGGCACGAGGAAGGCTGAGAACCGCTGCTCTAGGAGCTCTCCAGTTCAAGGATGTTCTCTCTCTCTCTCTCTCTCTCTCTCTCTCTCTCTCTCTCTCTCTGTCTCTCTCTCTCTCTCTCTCTCTCTCATCAAAGGTGCTTGCTGTAGGCCAAACCTAGGGGAAATCCCCCTTACATCAAATCAAGGCCATGACCTGAATAAGGGTGCTGGATACATCAAATCCTCATATCAGAGCAGGGCTAATTGCATCAGATCACATCCTGGGGATGATGACATCATTATATCATGTTCGCATCACATCATTACACATCTGTGATCCACTGAGAATCATGGCCCAGCCATGACTTGGAAACTTAATATGTATATTTCAAGTGTCTTTAAAAAAAATGTTAGGTGGAAAAAAATATTCGGTGTACTGCAGGCCACAAATCTCCAAGCATTTGATTCACAGATGGGCCAGATTAAAAATAAATAAATTAAATCATTATTATTTACAGTACTCCACACCGGGAGACTGCATTAAATATACAGCAGAAATAAAAGCATCCTGTGAATTTTACTCTAGCTTGCACTCTCTGTTATTTGTTGTTTGTATTTGTGTACCACAGCCAGAAGCTCTTTGACATTGTTTGTACATTCATCCATCATGCAAAATGTTTGCGGGAGAAGAATAATGAAGAACAATAAGAAAATCCATTGAAGTCCTGAACTAACTTGTAGGTTAATTTAATGTAGGGAAAGAACTCTATTTCAAATGTGATGATATACTAAAAAATGAGCCTATTTAAATTGCACTTTCCCTCCAGCAAGGCAAAAGGGCACTTGGTCCTGAGTTTTCTTTTTTAAATTATTATTTAAACTGGACCAAAATAATGTAAAGCAGAACAAAATGTCATTAACTCTAGAAAACTAACTAGCAAATGAGCCTTTTTCAATCAAATGACTATGATTCTTTTAATCAAGTGTGTGTTGTCAGCAGGGCACTGTACTTGGCCTCTATAAACTACCCTCAACCTTTATTTCTTGCTTTTATATATCCTACTTTTTCCATGTACTTTCCTGGATATTCATTGGCACAAGAGGTAAACTGACTTTTGTGTTTTGTTTGTTTCCTGGGACTTTCTACCCTTTGTCCGCTTACTTTTTTACAACCAGATTGTTTGATACAGAAGCTAAAGGTCTATGGAGCCTCAGGTCACCCAGAAAATGGAAGGCTCATCAAGAATCAGAATTCAGGGGAAATGTGGACTCCTCCTTCTTTGTTTTAATAATTAGCATGCAGGGCTCAATCTAAACCTTATCAAAAGAGAGGAAGCAATAATAATTTCTTGCTTTTCCTATGCAGGATAAGGGGAAGTGAAAGATTTGAACTCCTTCCTCCTGCCAGAGCTAGGATTTCCTATCTCATCCTTTGTGAAGAATGGCTTTTGATAAGGGGGCCTGCTAGATAAAGTACCTTGGATGAATGTCTTTGTTTTCAAACACAGCCCAGGAGCATAAAGTACAATCGCAGGCCTTTAGCACTATTGTCAGCTGCCAGGGAGTCTGCCCCACACAGGAAGTCCCCCTGTAGGATGAACAAACCCACACCTGGTCCTGCATCACCACCATGGGGAGCTGCGGAGTCAATCCCTGTGACCCATAGGTGCTACACTTTTTACAGTAGGAGCAAGCAGGCTCATCAGTCTCTGGTGGAATGGCTAGCGGGCTTGAACCTCTGACCTTGGGATTAACCTTCCACTGAATCCCTGACTTCACTGCAAATTCTCCTCTTTCAGTGTCATAAATTCAAATCCAAACTCACTGCCATTAACTCAATGCCGACTCATAGCAACCCCATGGGACAGGGTAGAACTGCCTTGGTGGACTTCAGAGACTCTTTTTTTTTTAATTCAAACATCTTATTAGGGGCTCATACAACTCTTAACACAATCCATACATATACATACATCAATTATATAAAGCACATCTGTACATTCTTTGCCCTAATCATTTTCAAAGCAAATGCTCTCCACTTAAACCCTTTGCATCAGGTCCTCTTTTTTCCTCCTCCCTCCCCACTCTCCCCATTCCTCATGAGGCCTTGATAATTTATATATTATTATTTTGTGATATCTTGCCCTATCTGGCGTCTCCCTTCACCCCCTTTTCTGTTGTCCATACCCCAGGGAGGAGGTCACAGGTAGATCCTTGTAATCAGTTACCCCTTTCCAAACCACTCACCCTCTACTCTCCCAGTATCGCCCCTTACCCCCTGGTTCTGAAAGTATCATCCACCCTGGATTCCCTGTGCCTCCAGCTCCTAAATGCACCAGTGTACAACCTCTGCTCTCTCCAAACTTTCAAGGTAGAATTCGAATCATGGTAGTTGGGGGGGGGGTGGGGGGGAAGCATCCAGGATCTGGGGGAAAGCTGTATTCTTCATTGTTGCTACATCGCACCCTGACTGACTCATCTCCTCCCCTAGACCCCTCTGTGCGGGGGTCTCCAGGGGCTGACAAATGGGCTTTGGGTCTCCACTCTGCACTTCCCCCTTCATTCACTATGGGAAGATTTTTTTTTTTGATGATGCCTTATCCCTGATCCCTAATCCCTTTGGCACCTTGTGATCGAACAGGCTGGTGTGCTTCTTCCATGTGGGCTTTGTTGCTTCTGAGCAAGATGGCCGCTTTTTCACCTTCAAGCCTTTAAGACCCCAGACACTATCTCTTTTGATAGCCGGGCACCATCAGCTATCTTCACCACATTTGCTTATGCATCCATTTTCCTTGGCGATTGTATCATGGAGATGTGCAGCCAATGATATGATTTTTTGTTCTTTGATGCCTGATAACTGATTCCTTCGGGACCACGTGATCACACAGGCTGGTATGTTCTTCCATGTGGGCTTTGTTGCTTCTGAGCTAGATGGCCGCTTGTTTATCTTCAAGCCTTTAAAACCCCAGACACTATCTTTTGATAGCCAGGTACCATCAGCTTTCTTCATCACATTTACTTTCCTCCTGCTCTACTATCATCATCCGTCCCCACCTGGGTTACAGCTATACCTCTTCTTTATGTAACCTTACCCTTGATCATTCCCTACCAGGCCTGCCACTCCCCCTTCACCACCAATTTGGATCCAATGTTGTTCCCTTGTCCCTGGGTTTGTTAACACCACTTCACTAGGGGAGTAGAAAGCCTTGTCTTTCTCCAGAGAAACAAGTGTTGCATAAGAAGAAGAAATTTAACCCCATGAATAGCCAATCTCTTTAGATTATGATGACAGCAGTTTGTTCCTCAGTAAACTGATATCTACTTCTTAAACCTGTTGTGAGGACCAAAATAGATGATGGGATTCGAACCACAGACATAGAGATCAGGAATTACTGTACATATTTTGAGGGGGACTCAATTCAATCCACCAGGCCCTCCATAGTGCATTCTCTTTTCTGATCAACTTCCATCTCATCCAGCTGTCGAATGCCACTTTTTAATTTAAGAGACTATTTCTTAGTTAAGCCATTTAACACCAAATAAATAAATAGCCCTTGCCTCTGCGAAGTACCCCGTTACTCTTCCCTCTGTCCTTCTTCTCATTGTCGAGAAAGGGAAGAGATCTTCTTACTTAAAGAAAAGCAACCCCCATTTCTTCCGTTCCAGGCTCTCTGCTTAATGCTGGGCGCCTTTTCTCCACTGTCTGCCATCCACACCACGGTGCCCTCTTTCTCCATAGACTGTGAGCAAGCTGACATCGTTCTGATCCTGGAAGAAACCCTCTGTTTTACTAGAGTCCCCATGTCAACTAAGAGAGTCTTGCCCCTGCTGTTTCTTGTTTCTGAGGAAGGAGCATAGTTAACACTTACATTATGCTTGCCTTTTCCCTTTACTTAAGCTGAGTAGCAATCCCTTGATGTTGGCACAAGCTGGCAATTGTCATAGCGTTCGCTTTAATTCATGCGGACTCTGAAACGGTTCATGCAGACCTGGGCTCTCCTGGGTCGTCAGCAGCTGAGGTTCCCGTAGTCGATCTCCACACTTTCTTCCATGGGGCCTCTGGGTCAATGCCAACCGTCTCCCTTTTGGATAGCCGTTTAGCAATCTGAATCAGCTGGAGACTCCATGGCTTGACTCCATCCTGATTTCACAGACGGAGAAACTGAGCCAGAGCACTTGACCCAGCCGCTCTGAGTTTAACAATGTGCTCATTCCGGTTACCAGTAACTAGCATAAAAGTAATTCATGTTCTACTGGCCCTGACACTCAGATATGCCCCCTCAATTATTCATTTGAATGGTGGAATTTCTTACATTCTCAGAGACTGTTTTGCTCCTACCATGTTTCAGGAACATCTGTAACTTCCACAGAAAGTTCTAATCCGAAAGAAAGCAGAGATTGAGAGCCTTCTTAACATACCTACCTGCCCAGGTAGTTTTGGGCACCTTACTTACTGAGGACTCAGGAAAAAGATGAGGCTTTCTGCTCCTATCAAGATTTACAGCCTAGGAAATGCCAAGAGGCAGTTATGCTCTGTCCTCCACAGAAGAATCAACGTAATCACAGTGGGTCCCTCTGTCCATGCTGCCCTGAAAGGGACTCCCTGTGGGCCCTGGTCTAAAGACTCTGAATGCAGCACTGAAGAATGGCTCTTGGGAGTTTTGAGACCGGGGCAAGTATCTGGGCATGCTTTCTGTGAGCAGAGCTCTGCAAGGAGCCCTGCATAAGGGCGGAAGTGAGTCATGATTTAGCAAAGAGGGTCGAAAGCATCCCAGCCAGAAAGCCATCGCCCCTCCAGCCTCTCAGGTGAAGCCAAGAGATGAGAAGGGCCGCCTTTGGTCACTGCCCTGAGAGAATGCACTGCGGTGTGATGGAACCCAACACTCCAGGCCAGCAGTCCCTTCCATCACATCAAACACATTTAAAGTTCACCTCCCCTAGGAGTGGATACTCCTGAAGCTCGACCCCCAACATTTAATTATCTCTAAATCCCTTTCGAAAGGACTCACAGGCACCTAGAAAAATCTTAAGAATAAAAATGTGTATTCATCACATCACATCTACTCAGAAGCACCACTGAGTAGAGGAAAGACGAGGCTGGACTGAATAAAAAAAGGGGGTGGGGATCTGTTATAGAATATTGTCAATGTTACCTCAAATCCTCTCCTGAGGAAGATGGCGAAAGATCAGATTCCAGTTGGTGTGTGAAATCCCTAGATTCCTAGCTGAAACTATCCCTCGATTGCTCTGGGGAAAACTGGTCATGATAGCTAAAGGAATCCTGGGGACACAGTGGTATTCAAAGTGCCTTAGTTTGGATCCACCAGCAACTCAGCAGGAAATATAGGTGGCAGGCAGCTCCTTTATAGATTCGTGCCTTAGAAACCTATTGGGGTGGTTCCGTTCTGGAGAGTGTGAGTCAGAACTGACCGCAAGGCAACAGGTTTGATCACTATAGCTAGGCAAGCAGTTGGGGACTTTCATGTTGGAGAAAAAGACAGTGAAAGAATTGTTGGAGGGACAATTTGACTTTTTTGGAGAGTTACAAATTCAAGGAAATTGCATTTCTGAGGAAGTGAAATTAGCCCATTCTGATTAACTTTCAAATTCCTGTGGGGCATTCAGAGGGGACATCCTGTGGAACATAAGAATGATAGACTTATAAAGAGGGTGAGAGGTCAGGGCTGTAGACTTTGACCCCATCGAGAGGATAATTGAACCATGTGTCTCCTTGAAAAATTGTTTAGGTGCCTAGTTCTAGCAGCTATCAGAGTTAAAATTATCCCCTAATTCTACTCAGTGTGTTTCATTATTTAGACATCATCTATTAGACATAAGGAAGAACGTCTTGAGTGTAAGAGTGATTAAACACTGAAACAGTCTACCAAAGGAGCTTGCGAATTATCGACTCTAGAACATGTTTAAAATAGAGGCAGCCATCTGTCCTAAATGATTTTGCTGGGAATCTGCCTTGGAAAAGGAGGCTGGACTAAATACTGCAGAGGGGAAATTTTAGTAAATAATTTTACAGGCATTTTCCTAATTGTTTTCATGTGTACACCTACTTTTATATTACTTACGTAGATTCTGATGACTAATAACTATCATTTTTGAGACATTTATTTATAGACTATTTTAGGTGTAGTCTTTCTAGAAATGATTATATCAATATATATGATGCCTTATGTTTAATAAATATTGCTTAGTTTCAGTTTTGGTTTGGTTTGGGTGGACATTGAATGGTGTATATAAAATACAGACGTCACGAAAGTGAATGGGTTTTGAAACAATTAAGTGTATCAAGGCAAGGCATCTCCAATGAGGAGATAAGAGTGAAAACGAAAAATAAAGGATTTGTTATGAGTAATGAAAACATATTTTATCAGCTATAATTCTAACCTATAAATATAACTGAAGGAGGTTATTTTTATCTATGGCATCACATTCTTTGTTAGTTTTATTGGCATATAATTCACATACCATAAAATCTAATAGTTCAATCCTATTGGGAAGAGTTGTACAATCAGCAGCACAGTTAAGTTTGGAACATATTCTTCATTCTTGTAGTTATTGTTATTAGCTCCCCATTTTCCCCACAACCTACTCTGACTTAACCTCCAAGAAGCCATTCATCCAGTTACTGTCTCGATTGACATCCTGGATTTCAAATGTAGAAAAAGGTCCCCCTCACCCCGGAACAAACAAAATGACTAATAATAACAGTCACACAGAGAAAAATCCTCAATCCAAACGAAGAGACAAACATTAAAAATTACTTAACTGTTTTTTTTGTTCTGTTTTCTACATAGTTGTTGATTAAGAAAACCATCTGTAGACTTAAGAAACAGTACCCAACAGCAAGGGGAAGGCAGTCCCACATGGTTGAGACGTGATGGTCCTAAACACGGGGCTCCAGGGTAGAGGATGAAGGGACGGCATAGTTCGGGGGAGAAGGCAGAAGCATTGCTGTTCGATGCCACGAAGTAGGCTCCTGCTATAAGGAACAAGATGTAGCTTTAGCCAGAGCCGCCCTCACAATCGTGGGCTTGCTGGCAGCCACTGTGCCAGCTCACCTGATGAAAGGTAGCGCTCATTTTTGCTCACCCTCTGCTGAAGAGGATGTGCTTTTCTACTGGTTTGTTTTTTCTGATGACATGTCCAAAGTGCATGAGACCCAGTCTTGAGGATAACTTCTTGCTTTCTTCTTCTTCCTTTCCGTGATCTAAGGCTCTAAGCGATTCCGGTGGAGAGAATGAGCTCTGCCTAGTAACAGATGTTGAACTGTCCATGTGGGTGCATTGCAGCTCTGTTTATAATAGCCCCAAACTAGGAATAGCAAAGAGTCCATCAGTAAATGAAGGAATAAGCAAATGATGGTATTAAAAGAAACAACAACAAAGCATTGTCATTGAGTTGAATTTTACCTTGTAGCGACCACACTGAGAAATTGTGGTATACTTACATATATTTATACTAGGGAATATGATTTGCTAACCAAAATAGACTATGGAAATATACAACAATATGGACAAATCTCAAAATAATTATGCTGAGTGAAAAGAGCCAGACAAAAAAGTACACACGGTATGAATTCATTTATATTAAGCTTTGAGAAATGACAACGAATTCAGAATGACCGAAGCAGATTAGTTTTCTAGAAAAGAGGTGCCAGAGAGTTATGAAAAAAAGAATTACAAAGGGATAGAGAGGGTGATCAGAGTGTTCACCTTTTATAGAGGTGATGATTTAATGAGTGTTAAACTTATGTCAATACTTATCAGGTTTACACTTTAAATATGTGCAGTTAGTTGAGTATCAGTTATAGCTCAATACCACTGTTTCAAAAAAGACATATAAAACCAACACAGCTCAAAAGGTTCCTTATATCGGTCTCTCCTAAAATACAATAGATTAGGGACCCTTTTTCCCCCTTGGAAAAAAAATTAAGTTTGAAAAGACCGGAACTTACCCAAACTTTAATTTGCTTGAACATGAAAAAACTGCACAAGGTAGCTTTGCAGGGGATGAGTCTCAAAGTTCATGGCTGGACAACAGGCAGAAATTCTGTTTGTCTTTAGAGAAAGGGAAGCCCAATCACATAACAGTCTGACAGGAAGCCTTTGTGCCTGTCGTGGATAGTTTGGCTGTTATTTGCAACTAAATGAAGTATAACTTTTAATTCAAGTCTCTGAAGTTTTGATTTTGGATACTGGTGAGCATCCACTCATTCTTTTGTCCCGACTGCTTCGCTGGATGGAGTGACTGGAAGCGGAGAAGAATGCACACTTTTTGAATGTTGGGGAACCTTTCTGAAGCTGGTGTCAAGAGTAACCTAGACTCTCAATTTCTCAGCAGGCAGAAATCTGCAGAACTTTGCTGAAGGTTACTTCAGCTCAGAAGGCTTTCAAACGGAGGCGCCGGTTTGTAATCCTTCGGCTGTTAACACAGATGGTCTCCATGATTCAGCCCTTACCTACCACAGTGTCTTCTTTGACTTGGGGACCAAGGAAAGGATGGGTGAGGAAGTCTTGGGCTCTTCCACAACCCTGCTCCTCATGTGTCCAAGCAAGCCCTGCGAGTTTGGATTCTATTTGTGACTTTGTGAGGACAGATTTGTCCTTTGTGAGGACAGATTTCCTTTACATTTTTCACTAAAGCCCAAATCCTCAATACATGGCTTTTAAAGATTATTTACACATTGCCACAGTCACTTCCTATATGAACAAACAAGAGCATCTTCATTAAAAATATCTTTTAGAATTAAGATGTGCTTTGCCTTAGTTGCATCGTATGGAGTCATTTCCATTGTTGGGCTAATAAGAGATCGAGCTGAAAAATCAAGAGTGCTTTGACCTGATGCTTCGTGGGGTTGTGGATTTTTAGCCAGAATAGAAACGACATGGAAGGGAGGAAAATAAAGCAGGTTTGCAAATAATTGCATGTACATGTGGGCTTGGGTGTCTTCTTATAACGGGCTAAAGATTGCATTGTCTCGTCAAAGAGATGTTCCACCCAAAATAATTCAATAATGAGTAGTTAAAAAAGCTCAGTGCCTTTTTGGGAAAAAAAATGACGAGTTAAATGATGAATCTTTTGTACTTGGAGTTATGCCCAAGCCTCAAAAATTGAAACATCTGAACACACTTTAAAGCATTCAAATCATATTTTTTATGTTTGGTGTAAATTTGTAAATTAGAAAAGCCAGAACTTTGTTCTTATTGTATGTGTTCATGTTGGTTTATCTTGAATTACCCACATGGGAAGAGTACCAAATGCCTTTGAATCCAGGCTTGTCGGTAGATAATTAAGAGATGTTTTGAAACTTGGTCGATGAATCAGCACTGGGGATAAAGAGTTAGACAATAAGAGGGCCTTCAAGAAGTTGAGGGAAAGTTTCCATTATCTTTTTTTTAAATCATTTTATTGGGGGCTCCTACAACTCTTATCACTATCCACACATCCATCCATGTGTCAAGCACATTTGTATATTTGTTGCCATTGTCATTCTCAAAACATTTGCTTTCTACTTGAGCCCTTGATATCAGCTTCTCATTCCCCCCCACTCCCCTCATGAACCCTTGATAATTTATAAATTATTATTATTTTGTCACAACTTACACTGTCTGTTGTCTCCCTTCATACATTTTTCTGTTGTCCGTCCCCTAGGGAGGAGATTATATGCCGATCCTTGTAATCAGTTCCCCCTTTCCACCCTAACTTCCTTCCACCCTCCCAGTATCGCCACTCTCAGCAGTGGTCCTGAAGGGATCATCTGTCCTGGATTCCCTGTGTTTCCAGTTCCTTTCTGTACCAGTGTACATTCTCTGGTCTAGCCATATTTTTAAGGTAGAATAGGGATCATGATAGTGAGGGGAGGACATTAAAGAACTAGAGGAAAGCTGTATGTTTCATCGTTGCTACCCTGCCCCCTGACAGGCTCATCTCCTCCCCGGGACACTTCTGTAAGTGGGTGTCCAGTTGCCTACAGATGGGCTTTGAGATCCATTACCTTTTAACGCCATTTCTCCACACACTTTCTGAAGCCCCTTCACATCTATTGATATAACCTTTGAGGCCATGAAAAATAATCATCACAATTCCCGTCACTGTGTTGATGACAACTCGTCGTGATTCTGGAGGACAGAGAAGAACTGTTCCTGGTGGTTGGTTTCTGAGACTGTAAATCTGTATGGGCACACACATCTGTGCTTTTTCGTTCCATTCTGTCACAGAAACCCATAAATCCCAAGCCCAGTGTCACTGAGTCTATTTGTGCTCCACAGTACAGAGTCGAACTGTCCCATCGGATTTCCAGGACGGCAAGTCTTCCCTGGAGTACCAGCTGCATTTCTGTCCTACTACACAAGTGGTGGGTTCACACTGTGGTCCAATCATAATCCATGAGGAGTGTTGTTTGGTTTGACACAATCATCTCTATTTGACCTAGACCCTACAATCCCCTGCACTGCTTACCCAGAACTCCCAAACAATATGCATGATTAAAAGGTTTGTTAAGCAAGATAGCAGTTTGTAATTCAAGTGGGATGTACTCGGGAGTGTTGATTATCAGGATATATTGCAAAGTTCTTTCAGGGCTGCTAACCAATGCTCAAAAGGCATGCCAGTCCACAAGAAGCCTCCCCTCAAGGGCATTCAACTCAACCTTCGTGGGTCCGTGAACCCAGCCCAAATTAAGTGCCCAGAGGCACTTGGCTCCACAAGCCAGCATCCTGCCCCAAAGCACGCAGCTTCTTCAAGCTCTGGCTCCTGGTGCTGCTGAGGCTGCTTCTCGTCTAGGAGGCTCACTGTGCGGGGTCTCAGGGTCCGGGGCAAGTCCTCCATTGCAGGCTCTTGCTGGTAGTGGGATCCCCTCTCCTGCTTCTCAGTGCACTCACAGCTGCTCACAGGTAAATCCCATCAGTGTCTTTTCCACCTTCTTACTCAGACTCATGCAGGGAAAGGTGGTTTGGTGGGAGTGACAGAGTTATATTAAATGATTCAGTGCCCCTGCATGCAATTCCCTGGCTCTTCTAGCCATGTTGTTTTCATACATGTAGGATTAACTTCTCCACTTCCAGTCGTGTGTGTGTGCGTGCGTGTGTGTGTGTGTGTGTGTGTGTGTGTGTGTGTGTGTGTGTGTGTGCCCGGCCATGTAAGCTTGCAACTTCATGCTTTATCTTCCCCCACTTTAGATAGCCAATTCCCGAATTGCCCCTGTGAGGAGATACTGAATACCAGTCAGTGTGGCACAAAGCGTCCCACTGTCCTTGAGTGGATTCTGACTTATCGTGAGGCTGGTTTTCTTCTCTACCTCACTGGTCTTTCCTGCCTACCGACTTTCTGGGTCAATTCTTCTCCCTGAATGACAAATTTGGTCATTTTTCCCCATCTCTAGCCACATCCCTGCTTAAGCAGCCTTATCCAGATCCTAGCTTTAAATATTTCAAAGATGCTGAAGAGTCTCAATTTTTTTCATCCTAATTTACCGATGAAACTATAGACTCATAATAGAAGTGCTCTGGAACAAGACAATCAAAAATATACTTATTCATTTATTTAAAGAAAAGTAGATCTCCTCTTATTTAGTGACTTAAATTACTCAGTTGCAGATAATGTTTACCCAAAAGTATTTGTAGCAGGGTGGAAGAATGATTCAAGTTCAAGAATATGTAAAAATTGGGACATTAAACCTCTTTTTGATATTATTTTCTTCTTTATTTCTTATCTGGTAACATATCTATAATTTATCTTCTTTCTAAATACTTCTTGAGGAAACATCTCTCTCTCTATCTTAAGTATATTGTTTAGGGCTACACTTTAATCCCATTTAAATATTCCTTAACAGTTGTGGATAAAATATGTCACATATTGCCTAATTGATATACCACTGAGTCTCCCCGGAGAAAGAGCGTTGTAAAATAGCTTACCATTGGTTCCCTCAATAAATCAGTGTTCCTGTTGTGTAGAAACACACTGGGAAGAACTGCCGCTGTACTTGTTGATTAGCATAGGTGGAGAGCTCTACATGTCTCCAGTTTGAATGATTCCACAAATCAATCATTTAACCCCCAAAGTACCACACAAGTTTTGGGAGGGAGGATTATGAGGGGCAGGGATCTTTCTTCTTTTCCAACATCAGAGAGAGCTGCTCTGGATAATTATACATTTGCCACCTGATTTGAACGTCTATCATCTTAAGAAGGATATTGGTGATTGCCAGTGATTAGGCTCAAGGCACACCTGTGAGATCTTCCTGAGGTTTTTCCCCAGCTAACAGATCTCTTGTCCAGGTGGCTGAAAGAAGTATGAAATAATGGATGTGATAGAGCTTTTTTGTTAAGGTGCTAAAAAAGATCCCTTCCCCCTCTCATTACCTAGAAGAAATGGAATTGTTAATCTTCTTGAAAATCATTTAAAACTAAAGCAAGCCACTTAAGAGGTTAAATTTTTTGGTCATTAGATAGGACAAAGTAAAAGATATTTTAACAAAAATGAACCTGTAAAATCCAGGCCACAAAGTTTAAATATTGACTAAGTTACATTTATTCCTTTATCAAAAAGTCAATATTTAACCTATCTAGGCTTTATCAATAGGAGGCATAAGAAAAAATAAGAAGGCATATAGAGTTGAAGAGATTACATCTTATAACAGCACAGCCATGAAATTCTAACCAGAATGAAAAATATCAGCATGACGAGAATAACCATTTGCTTATTAATTCAAGAAACAATTTACCATTTATAAAGTATTATGGGAAGCAAGAGATTACAGGACTCTATTTTTAACCATGTGGGTTTTTCAAATGCATGTATAGTAATCTCATTATACCTGTGGTGCAAATTGAGATGAAAATAAAATGTTTATCTCCTACATGGTTCTTTTTTTCTAAGCATTTCTGTTAACCAGTTGACAATGTAAGCAGGGACGGCTTTCCCTCAGTCCCATTCTCTCACTCACTGTAGTTCTAAGAAGCAAGTAAGGCGAAAGGTTGTGCATGCAGACAGACAAAGATCAAGCAGATCTAGCTGTCTCCAAGTACTACCAAGTGAAGCTAGAATGAAGACATCACATTAAGCAGAGAGGCTTTATCTAAGGCACTCCTTGTCTTAAGGTGCCCCATAGAACGGGGTACCCGTATTCAATCTACAGAAACCCAGAGATACAGCAAAAAGAGATGGTTCCAGAGATGTACACAACACATAACAAATTTAAAAATAGGATGCCAAGCCACAGTGGTCCACTGTGGCCTCAATGACCAATGAGAGCTTGCAGGAAAACACATCCAAATGACACACTCCGTGGCCTGGTGTGGCCCTTTGCTACACGTGAGGTATTCAGGAAGAGAAGCCCAAAGTATGAGCGAGTGAGTAATTGGCACACACTCTCCGGTCATTGAAACAGTCCTGCTCCTAGGCAGCCAGCTTGATACATGCAACCAAGAGTGTGAGTTGTTTGATGTGTCATTCGGGCCCGCATTGTTACTTTTGTGTGGCCGTCAGTCCATGCAGACACAGCTGCGACATGTGGCCCACGAGTCCTGCCCCATGGGGTTTTCCTTACGGAAGCGATTGCCAGGTCTTTGTTTCCGATGGAGCCAGGCCATCCCAGTCCTTGTGTTGGCAGTCAGATGTTTCAATTGAGTCCTCCCATGACATTCAATCCCGGTATAGCCCCTGTGACTTGCGACATGCTTGACCTACCCGGGCCACGGGGTATGGGTGTGAGGTAAGTGGAAGGTACTCAAACCTGGACCAGGTGGAACCACGGGGAAGCGCTCTGTGTCCTGTTGCTTTGACCACAGTTGCTCAAAATTACAATATTTTTGCTTCATAAATAAATAAATCCTTCCTATTGTTGACCATATTATGAACTTATGGCTTGTTCTTTTATGAATTTATTTCTTGAAGTATAATAACCAATGAACACGCGCCCCCAACTGCATACACAGAGCCTTCATGAAACTTACACCTACCCCTAAACTCTGAATCCCCTCTTTTCTCCGCTAGAGGTGTCTTTACCCCCTATTTGGGCTTATTATCCCCTCTCTCCTAGCCCATAATATATACGTGTTGCAAAAATCATATCTCTGTTGTTGTTTGAATCTAGCTCGTGTGTAACAAAACAAGTTGTCAATTTCAACTTCACTTTTTTCTCCTTTTATAACCAATCAGCCAGAGTTTAGATCTAAAGGATACGGAAGCCTTTAAAGGTGTAGCCCTTCTCTTTTAAATTAATTTTTTACTTTAAAAATTTTAAACTTATGTATATTTTTTTCTCATTGATTTGTGGAATAACACATGCCAAGAGAAACACACCCACACCGCTGCTCAGGCCACTGCCCCAGACAGGGACAGTATCCCAGTCACCCCACACCCCCACACCCCTTCTGTGGGTTCTCTCTTCCTTTTCCTCTTTCCCCACTCATCCTCCCTTCTCCCCAGCCCCCACTTCTAGCCTCTCATCATCTTCAAAGTATTTTCCTTCAGTGTGGAATATTATTTTACCTTTATAATAAAGATACCATTAAATATTAATCTTTATGAGATGGACCGACTTTTGCTGAGCATAAAGTTCTCCCATTGCATCCATGTCGGGCGGTGCTTGGTAGGCTCGCTCACGTTGTTTATTTTCTTTTTAAAGTGAATTTGAATGTCACAAAACCACCCACCTCTGTGTCAGTTTGACTTCTCTTCCTTTCGTGGCCACCCATAGCAGTGTTTCCATCAGATGGGTGGGAATCTGCATGGGTTTCAATGATGTGACCCTTCTCTCTCCTCTCTTGTATTTTAAACACACACACACACACACACACACACACACACACACACACACACACATATATATATATATATATATATATATATATATATATATAGAGAGAGAGAGAGAGAGAGAGAGAGAGAGAGAGAGAGAGAGAGAATTTCCCCCTTGTTTGTAGAATATAATACTCCCAAAGAAAAACATATATTCTATCTGGTGACGCAGTTCATCTCACCTAATCAAATCAGTAACAGGATCCAACTAAAGCCCCGGACAAGTGGCTCATTTTGTTCTTTTTTTCTGGCCCTGCTTACCCTCCCTTCATATTTCCTGTCCCTTCTTTCTACCCCGTATCTCCTGACCCTGGCCTAATCAGAATCTTCAGTCTTATCCGTTGGTGTGAAAACCATTTTTCTTTTCTTTCTAATAATGGTATCATAAAATATTTATATTTATGAGCTTGACTAACTTTGCTAAGCATACTATTCTCTAATTTTGTCCATGTTTTAGGTGTCTGACAGGCTTGTCATTGTTTTCTTCAGAATGACCAAATCATACTTCTTTGGCTTTAGTTTTTTAAAATTCTGCACACAGTTTATATTGTGCTTTATCCCCTGGGACTGACTTTTTTCAATTGAATGTTGTATTGTAGCATTAACGCACCTGGTTCTTTGTTGCTGTGGTTTAATTATTCCGATTGCTACATAACATCCCATTATGTGAACATGCCCTCCACTCCAATGGATTCATTTGCCCTGCTGTGGATGTTGAGGCTGTTTCCAAGCTTTTTCTATTGTACAAAGTGCTATTATTTAATTTTTATTACAAGTTCACATCTAATAGTTTAGATTCTAGGGCAAAAGAACCAATAGATGTCTGTATGTCAACATATAAGGATTAGGAAAGAAAGAGAAGAGAGAGGAAAGGAAGGAAGTGGGAGGAGTGAAGGTGTATCCATGCAACTGCAATAAATTAGATGTCCACAGCTGGGACAAAGTAAGCCTTCCCTGGCCACCTCCTCAGGCCAGCCCTCTGCCCAGGTCCTCATTTCCCTGACTCGACATGTTCCGGTCCTTCTAAGCACCTCCCCAAGGGAAGGAAGGCCACACACAGTATCTGGAGAACTTGGTCTACGTAGACCCTGCCTATAGAAATTTGGAATGATGGATTGAAACCTATGCAGCCACACTTCCTCTGGTTGCCAAGAACCAAGGCTCTGATCCTTCCCATGTCTCCATCTCTCTCTCTCTCTCTCACACACACACACACACACACACACACCCTCACTCTCATTCTGGTTCTTGTATTCTGTGACTTGATGGGGTGGGGTGGGGGTCAGGCAGAGTTCCCCAGGTCTTCATCTATTAGCAGCATCCTGGTGCACAGAGGCAGCCGTTTCTCCTAGATACAGCGCCTCCATGCCTTTTCTATGGCTGAGTAATAATTTACCATCCGCTGGCAACTCCATGACAGAAATTTACCCTCTTACAGTCCTGGAGGTCAGATGTCTGAAATCCATCTGCTGGCAGCTTGATGGCTTCCGAGGGCCCTGAGGAGAGTCAGCTCTGTGCCTCTCTGCCAGCTAGTGAGTGCTTCACTCCAATCTCAATCTCTGTCTTCATGGCACCTTTTCTCAGTGATGCACCTTCTCCGCCTCATTTCTATGATCAGGATCTTGTCCTTGGATTTAGACCTTAGCGCATCTAGTATGATTTCATCTTAAGGTCCTTAACTGAAGTACATCTGCAATGTTCCTTTTTTCACATTATCGGGCCACATCATCAGCTCCTGGGTCGACATATATTGTAAGAGATTTAACGCACTGGATAAAATGAAAAACAGCAAAAAATAAAATGTTACTTAAAATGGAATTGTTGGGTAGTGGCATATGAAAGTGCTCAACATGTCAACATTAAATGTTTTCAAGTTGATGTACAAATCTCTACTCTCACAACAATATAAGTAGATTTAGTTGTTCCAAGTCCTATCATTCATTCAGTGTTGTTCCTCTCTGAGTATGGTTGCCAGTCAGATGGAGGTAAATTGTGAGTTCATGTTGCTTTGATTTACATTTCCCGAACTCTTGTTGAGGTGATACCTTTTGAAGAGTTCTTCTTCTTCATGTAGGTAATATTTGGCATTATAACCCGTCATTTGTACCAGAACGCAAAGCATTTTTGAGTCATTATTAATAAGTTTTATATTAATTCTAGACATGAAATGAAAATTCTACATCATCAACAACTAAAATATTTGTCAATAATCATCTCATGTGATGGTTGGCAATTCATTGACTCTCGGGAAATATTTTCCTCAAATTAATAAATATTTCTTCTGGAATGCTGTTAAAATTAAGTGCTTCCAGGTTTCAAGCACCAAATGTCAACATATCCAACCATTTTGTTTTTCACACACACATTGTCTTGGAGTTGTTATCAGCCCATGAGTCCAGAAAAAGAAGCAGAGAAAAATAACCCACCACGTGGCATTGTTATATTTGAGCTTAATGCATCTTCCAGATATCTGCCTGTGATCATCAAACAGCGTCTTCTTCATACTAAAGTTAGAAATTCTTAAAAAGAAGAAGAAGAATTGCACACGCACAATAGGACCAATCAGTGGTTGCTCGTTCATCATGCAGCCTTCAACTGTGTTGCCTAAAGGAGGTTCAGAAACTGCAAATCTGTGCGGTGCCACCTGCTGAGATGGCTATTTCCTGCTACTCCCCAAGTGTTTATTAGGGATAGAACCAAACTATCAGGATGACTCAACATACAATCCTAGGACATGAAGAGGCTCTTAATGACAAAAAATGCCATCGTGGTTGAAATTATAGCGATATTCATTTACTGGCGCTACATGAAGCAGGAAAACTTGTTGATTTTCAGTTGAGACAATCAGCTGATCTTGCATATGTCAGGATGTGATATTTTAGAGCAGAATACTCCAGTTGAAGGTCTTAATACATTGCTAATTGTGTTGTAGGAAAGTCTATGGCTGTAAGGTGATAGTTGTAGAATAAAATTGTAAAGCGTGTTTTTAATTTAAATGTTTAATAGTGTTATTATTAGCAAGCTCAGCTAGGATTGGCTCACTGGCAAAAAGAAATGGAGACATAATTGAGAATTAAAAGGAAAGCAATACCACCAGCACCTCCAAGTGCCTCCTAATCCTGAACAAAAGCTGGGCCAAGAAGGGAAGAGACTACTGAAGCAGTGGACATAGAAAGTTGGTGGCTAAATATTTCCTCCAAAGTTTCAGTAAAATGCCCAGAAAATGCCATAGAAACAACGAGATGGAGCAAACACCTACTGCATCCAAGGAACTAGGGATGCACATAACCCGTGCCTTCAAAAGCCTTAATCCCCATTGGAAATAAAATCACAGCGCATGGAGTTTTCAGTACTAACCTCAAAAGAGAAGCTGCCATCGCTCATAAAATGCACGCAAGAGGGTTAGAAACAAAGATGGCTCCAACTTGCCTAAAGAAATTGCTCGTGTGGTTAGAGCTTGGAGTTGCTTAGAAGTTTTCATTAAAAGATGGGACGGTCTTAGATAATGGAATGGCTTTTAATTGAAGAGCGTGATTGTCCTACTAACAAACAGGCATTTATGAAACCACTTCATCGGAAAATTTCACTTGCATCGTCAGAAAAACATATTGTCACCATTGTGAATTCCTCAATCCCAAAGCATCTCTATACTGTTGAAAATAGAGGGTTGTTCCCATGGTTACCGCCCTTGCCCACTGATGGACAGCCCGGAGCTCTGAATTGACCCAGAGGTAGATTCAAGACAAGCTGATGACCCACTTCTGACAAATCAACCACCAAGAATGCTACGAAGCCACAATTACGTCTGACACCCACGTGGTCTCTGTGAAGTGGATTCTACTGTCTTTCTGGTTTCCCGCTTCCCCCAAGCCCCATCCCCTTTCTCATCCTCTTCCGCTTTCACTTTAAACAACATGGGAAGTCCTGTTTTCCTCAGACAAGCACACACACTGACAAGCCCAAGAAGTGTCCCCACTCCTGAGTGGCCAGTTTGTGGCTAATCTCCCTCCACAGCTCACCTGACCCAGACACTCAACGTGAAATGGAAGGATGGGGCATCCTCCAGCGTATTCCTCCCCAGGCTAACATTGTTAAAAGAACATTTTCCAATATTTCTTTTAAATTGACCCACTAGAGTATGCAGTATACTGTGATTGCTATTCTGCCCGTATGCCCTGGAGTGGGTTCTGATGAATGACCAGCTCCGGAACATCAGGGAACCAGCCCGACCCGGTTGTGTGCCATCCTCACCATGGTTGATAGGCGTGAGTCTATTCTGAGCGTTTCATGGACAAGCAAGATGGCCCATGGTGAACAAGAAGAAGACCAGACTGGGAAGACGGCACAGGTTGTCCACTTCTGAGAGATTGGTGCCGAGAACCTTGTGATAAGAAGCAGAACATTGTCACAAGAGAGCCCCTTAGTTGGAAGGCACTCAAACGGTGTCTGGGGGAAAGCTGCCTCCTATACTCAGAGTCGGTTCTAACGGCGTGGGCTTGCAGAAGTTTTGGTACCGTCATCTTCTGCTTTAAACGGGAAGAAACCACTGCAAACGTTATCCGTGATCACAATGTGAAATGTATAAAATAGGCATCTCGGAAAATTGCAAGTTGTCAGATATAATCATTAGCACATGGGAATTTTAAATTTCAGGCATAAATGTAAGAAGATAAGACTATGCTATGCCTGACATTGCTCTGTATATTAACCTAAATGTTTACGAAAGTAGGAGCTGGCACCAGAAATGGGAGGTAACACAAAAGAGGTGTGAATTCTGGAAATAGACCTCTACAGTCAAATCTCATCTCTATGTGACCTTGAGAAGTTATCTAACTTCTCCGTGCCTTAGTTTCCTCATCTGAAAAATGGGATAGAAAGACTGTGCAAAACATCAAAGGAGCACTGGTAGCCTAGTAGGTGATGCGTTGACCTGCTAACCACACGGTGAGAAATTCAATCTCACCAGCCGCTCCATGGAAGAAAGATAAGTCTTTCTGGTCCTGTAGAGGTTACAACCTCAGCGTCTTCAGGTCTGCTCTGTCCTTCAAGGTCACCCTGAGTCCGAATTGATCCAATGGCATTAAGTTTGGTTTTGGTCCAAAGCATCTATTTTTCTTGTTGCTGTAGAATTAGCTCCAATTTGAAGGGACCCCCATATAACACAAGGCTCTTCGCCATAAATTTCCCTAGATTATCATCTTTACCAAAGCTGATCGTTAAGGCTCTCTCAGAGTCTTGGGGTAGGCTCAAACTACCAACCTTTTCATTATCAGCCAAAGCACGTAGCCACTATGTCAGCATTTGTGAACAAATGAGTATTGCTATCACTATGGTACTGCATAGTTATGCAGTTTCCCGATAGGGCTTCAAAGGAGGCGCTGGTGTGTAGAGTCTTAAATATTGATCAGCCGTTCAAACACGAAAGTTGTTCTTCGGGAGAAAGAGGGGCTCTTCTGCTTACATGAAGAGTACAGCCGCAGAGTCCCACAGGCATGTTCTGCTCTGTCCTAGGGGCACCGTGAGTAGGAATCAACTGCATGGCCCTGGGTGGGTAGAAGGAGAGATCATTGGAAATGATATACCCAGCATGATCTAGCCCTGTAGCTAATGAGGTAAGGCATTGATTCTCAACCTTTCTAATGTCATGACCCTTTAATACACTTCCTCGTGTTGTGGTGACCCCCAACCATAAAATCATTTTTGTTGTTATTTCATAACTCTAATTTTCCTACTGTTATGAATCATAATGTAAATATCCGATTTGCAGGATGTATTTTCTTGTTACAAATTGAACACAATTATAGCATAGTGATTCATCAAAAAATAATATGTAATTATATATTGTGAAATATTTATTTCTAATGGCAAATAAATGAAATTTTGTCTTGAAGCATGGTGTAGCCTGGCTAACAGTCTTCATGCTGGGTACTTATATGTAGGCCTATCTGCATGTGGGTGGACCTGCCTGGAGACAGATAGAGGAGCGGTGTCTTGTTTCCTAAAACCGTCGGAAGTATGTGTTTTCCGATGGTCTTAGGTGACTCGACCCCTGTGAAAGGGTTGTTCAACACAGAAACATAAACAAACATATGCTAATGCATAATAAAATCTACTGATATTCTCAAGCATAGGAGAAAACCTATAAAGACAAAGTGTTAGGAAAGTACTAGAATAGAATCTAACTTTCATCAAAAAAGTGGTATTTTTGGAACATTATTATAATCTAATAAGTGGTACCCTAATTGTCCAAAAACAAGCTAGCAGTTAAAATCTTTTCATAGCATCGTGCCTATGGGATTCGAACATAAGTTAAATTTTTGACTCAATGTGTCCTCAGGGCAATTTCCAACTCTAAGAATGTAGAATCCATTTGTAAGTTTGGATTTAATTTGGACAGTCACATTATCATTTTCATCAAATGACTTGGGGGTCCTGCTGTGCGGAGGTAGACTCGCCCTCCTCTTTCCCTGCCTCCACTTCTCATCTCGGTAAAGAGGACACCTGCACCCAGGCACTCAAGTCCCACCTCCCTCTCAAGGCCCTCTTGTCCTACTCAGTATGTACTTCCTGCCCCACCTGCTTTCCGTGGTCTTTGCAAACAGGCGATGTCTTTATGGCTCCCGTAGGTAATGGTTTTCTGGCCTGCAGTAGGTGATGTCTTTCTATCTCCAGTCTGTTGGCACAGCCAAACAACTATTTTCATCTTAGTAAATACAATTGTTTGATGTTTTCTCATGGTGAGTAAAATGAAATCCAAACTGGACATCCTGTCTCTGCCTCTTGCTGTTTCACTTCCACTACCTTACCTTGCTGCTCTTTGGCCACACTGCCCTTCTCCTGTTCTTTCAATTGCTCAGTTTTGTGACTGGTCTCCTGTACACAGGTGTGCCTCGCTCTTCCAGGGATAGTCTGGAATCATTTGTCTAGAACGTTTAGACCTCAGTTGAGGTTTCAGCTGGATATCTGCATGTGAGCATGTGTGTGTGTGTGTGTGTGTGTGTGTGTGTGTGTGTGTGTGTATTATTTGATGAGAGGAGGGTTTGTGGACAGCAGGAAAATGGAAAGAATTTTATTAAGCAGGTGGAGATCTGACTTTGAACCTATGAGCAGATTTGAGTGAGTGCCTCCATGTAGTGGAGAGTCATCAAACTTAGTCTCTTAGGTCATCTGTCTCTACTATTCTCTATGACCCCTCACAGCTGCATGTGTGTGTGTGTGTGTGTGTGTGTCTGTGTGTGTGTGTGTCAAAAGATTTGCCCATCAACTGGTCTAATGTGTTTTTAACAGCAGAGGGAGGAGCACCTGGTTCCTAATCTCAAGCAGAGGGCCAGATGATCGCTAATGGAGTACGATTGGCTCTGTTTCATGCATAGAACAATTGTAATGAACTGCCATGTATAGGACAATGTGCGGCCCTAGTCAGTGGGCCCTGGGTCATTACTCAGAGCTAGGTATAGAATTTGGTTAGTCACAGAGTGTGACTTAGCAGGGGAGGACGGTGACTGTTACCAGCTGAATCAAAAATGGCTTATAGCCAGCCCCACTCAATTAATAACATAAATCTGTCTAATTTCATAAAACTGAGTGAAATAACATGTTCTCATCGTTCAGTTATGTTCCATGCGAGTGAAACAGGCTCTTGCTCCCCACCACTATGAAAAATTGGAATTTAACTTTTTGCACTTGCCCTGAAACCCCCACGATTATCCACATTAGTGTCATTCAAAAGAGCTTTCCCAGCGATGCGTGTGGTCTACATTTGTGCAGTTACTGTAGTCACTAGCCCCGAGTTGTTTTTGAGCACTTGACATGTGGTTAGTATGACCAAGGCACTAAAATTTCTGAATGTTCCCTATTACTTCAAACGAAATATATCCCTACACCTAGTGTCATGCGCATTGGCCAACTTAGCTCTAGATCATTTCTGCCATCTCTAGTCACAGCAAAAACAACCGTTTCAAGGTAACAGCCAAGCGCACCTGGCAAATGAATTCATGATCAGGAGTGAAAAACCCACTTCATTTACTAATACTTCCAAATTGCTTATATACTCTCAGGAATTTCCAGTCTTAAAGGTAAAGACTGATACATGATGATACTTGGGGAAATTTTTCTTGTGCTCATCTTACATTTATTTGATGCGGAGTCATGTTGGTGCCTCTCAAGTAATGCCAATATTTTGCTGCCTAAAAATTATATTTACAAATTAACTACTGGACAATTGGCAAGCAGGCTTGTGGGGTGTTAACACCGTGGGTAATTTGTTATTGCCCTGGGTTAGCTAGCTATTTAAATGTTCAGTCTCTTATTTCTTTAGAGTTAAATTTTCAGGTTTTTTTACAACCCCACTGTCTAATGGACTGAGGGAGAGCAAAAATGCAAGTTTGAGAATCAATTTAGAGGAATTTGTAAAATACCTTTTAAAAGATGAATGAGCACCACATTAAAGTAAACATGCATAATTTGAAAATAATTCGGGGAATTTGCATTGTTTTGACAAATTGAAATCCGCCCCTCTGCATGAGGTTCCAGGGAGACCAGATGGTAGTGCGGTGTATTGGAGGGGGTCCAAAATTGCTTTTGTGCTAATTGATATAGTGTGCTAAGAAAGTTCTCTGGGGAAAAGCATCCCCAGGTAGTTGATTGCTTTGGAATTCCAGCAGAGAGGAACTGTGTCAGATGAGAAGGGAAACATAAGTTATTGAGGACTAATGCTCCAGATTGGACCGGCTAATTTTATCACTGGAAATTCAGGACAATGTTTCAAAAAATATATCAAAAAGGTATTTCTGAGGCGAGAACAGGGCTTGGTAAAGAACTGCAGTAAATTAGCAGCGTGCAGGCTCAGTTTGACTTCCCTTTGGTGTGTGGGGGCTCCTTTCATGCTAGCAAGTGTGTATGTGGCTGGAACAAAGGGGTACAAGGGCTTCGTGCCTCGTTTTAAAGTGCTGACCCTAATCAGCTGAGCGAGGGAAGGGACTGGATTGGGATGGAGCCTGACATTGTAAAGGCTCTTAGTACAGCCTCAAAAAGCACTCGCCATTTAATTGGAACATTCACACCTGCTAAATAGCAGCTGTTTAAACTGACACATCGGAAAAGAAATCAATGGTTTGGGGGTTTCTAAAAAAAGAGGAAAATTCCTGCATTGCTTAAACAATTCTGCAATTTAACCTAACGGGAACTGGAGTTTTGCTTTGTCCTGGGGGAAGGCTGCTCATTCTTTATTATTTATTTATTTTTGCAGAAAAATAAAAGGGAGGGGCCACCGAAGGAAAGGAACCAGAAGAGGGTGGACAAGGAGAAAGGCAAGAAGGCGGGCGGGCAGGGCAAGGGTTTTCTCAGAGAGCTCCTTCCTTTTACTGTATGCTCCCAAGAACTTGGCTCTTAGCGGTTTATTTTACCTCTCATGGATTTTTTTCATAATTCTGGCCAGAAATGCTTAATGCTATCAAAATGCCAAAAAGAAAATAAGACACACATGCCCACCCCCACCCCACCCCCACGACGGTCAACGAGAGGGCTTTTTTTCCACATCACGCTAAGGTTTTTCATACAATTGCCTAAGATTCCGCCTGGCCTAGATCGCAGATTTTTGCATGTCTCTTTTCGTGTTTCTTGAAGTGTTCTGACCATTAAAGGAGCAGTCGCCTGACAGTTCTCCAGGAGGTTCATAAAGAATGGACAGCCTCATAAGTCTGATTCAATTTCCTTTATGTGAGTGACCATTACGGTACGCGTCTGCTGCTCTGTCCTTCGGCTGGCAGTTACCATGTGAATGGCCACATATGTTGTGCATTTGGCCACATAAGGTGAGAGAAAGCAAAATAGATTTTCCTGAGCATTCAATCAAATTTCCACACAATGGACTCTCTAATGTGGATTTGAAATGTATCTGGTCATATATTATTTAACCAGAGAGTCTGTTGTGTTTTAAACATTTCTCCCACCTTTTCCACTTTAATACATGCAGAAGCAGAGGCAACCTTGGCGCGCTATATCTTAAGAAATTCAACACTTTCAACAGATTCTTCAGACTTCAAAGAATTTAATATTCGTATCATAAAAGGTCTTTTGAAGAATATACTAGAACATACGAAGAATGACTGCGGGAGTGTACCCCATCACTTTGAACGTGTTTTATTGCTTTAATTTCCTGTCTTAGTGAAGTAACAAGCAGCATAATGGAAGATATATTGTTACAGAGTTTGCAATTTATTAGAAGGCTTGAGCTAGTAGAAGACTTTATGTGAAGTGGAAAAAGAAAATCTCTATTTAGCTGAAAAATGGAGACGAACCGCATTATCAATGTTGCAGCCGCTTTAAATGGCGTCTTGTCTTTGAGTGATACGTTGTCTTGACATGCCCCGTGTTTGCATGGAATACATCCGCGGGCGCAGGCCTCATTCCGAGCTAGCTGTGTGTCATTAGGTTCCTAGAAACCTAATGTTATTTCATTTGTGAGGCGTGTATAAGATGACTCTTGCTATTTGGATTCTGGAACACAAAGGTACTATTAAAGTCAAAATGACCCAGAACATACATTTTCATTCATTTATTACATTTTTTGCATGCGTGACTGAATTGTAATCCCAAACTTTGTCAACCTAGTACAGTTATATTAAGCTTTTAAAACTAGTTTCATGTGACACAGTCGGCTGTCTTTTACACAGTAGCAGGAAAGCATGAAAGCGGGAGGCGTTTATTCCCCTGAAGTACAGACGCACGATTCATTTCTGCATCTGCAATTGTGGAAATGAGTGATGTGACATGATGACTAACCTGTGAAAATATGCTGTAAAATTGACTCATAAATAACTGCAGGGGAAGGGGAAGCAGAGTGTTAAGCAGGTTTCCTTTCTCTTTTTTTTTTCCTCTCCCTTCTTCTAGCCTTTTAAATTTTATTTTAATACAGTGTCTGTGCTCAGATACGCACACGCCATGTAAACGGAAGCTGCATGCTTCTCAGGCCAGGGGAGAAGCCCAAGGATCTTGCTGTGCCAATCGCTGTCAGCAACGATTGCTCATGGCCTCTGAGTCCCTGCTGACTCAGGGGGTTTCTGAGACTGTGACTGGTTTCGGCAGTAGAAAGCCCACCACAGAGCTGCTGGTGCGTTTGAACTGTGGACCATGCGGATCATAGGTCAACTCATAACCACTACACCATCAGGGGTCCTCCTCTGCTGTTAGGTTCTGATAAATCCATTCTGACCCATAGCACCCGCCTGTATAACAGAATAGAACACGACCCAGCCCTGCCCTGTCCGCACAGTGGTTGCTAGGGTGTGCTCCTTGTTACGGCCACGGTGTCAAGTCATCTTGCTGAGCGTCTTCCTCTTCTCTGCTGACCCTCTACTTTCCCAGGAATGATGGCCTCAGCCAGGGACTGGTTCCTCCTGATAGCAAACTCAAAGCTCATGGTGTGTAATCCGTCCATCTTTGCTTTAAGGTGCATTCATGCTGTTCCTCCCGAGAGAGATGGATTCTTCCTGCTGGCAGCCTCTGGTATGTTCAGTACTCCTCAGCAGCACCACAATGCACTTCTCCTCTGGTCGTCTTTACTCACTGTCCTGCTTTTGCCTGCTCAGAGAGGACTGAACATACCCTGGCTCCAGTCTTAGTCCGCCTGGTGGCATCTTTGTTTTTAACGCTGCTTTTGCTCAGTCCTGCTGATGAAAAGGTCACTTGATTTCGTAACTTCTGCTTCCACGGGCACTGAGTGTGGATCCGAACAGGTACAATCTTTGACCATTTCAATCTTTTCTCCATCGATCATCACATTGGCCACTTGTGAGATTCGTTCCTTTCATGGTGCAGGGTGATGCTTACCGAAGTCTGTCGTCGCTCTTTATCTGTAAGTGCTTCACATCTTCTTTGCTTTCAACAAGCTAGGTTGCAAGTCATCTGCGTCTCTCAGCTTGTTACTGAGATGTCCTCCGAAGTCCGGCTACATTGTTCTTCTCGTGTAAGTGCAGATTCTCAGGTTATTTGCTCAGCATACAGATTGGATAAGTGTGGCGAAAGGATACAGGCTATACTGATATTAAACCCTGAAGTGTCCCCGGTTCCGTGTGAAGGACCGCCTCCCGGCATGTTCACATTGCACGTGAGCACAAAGAAGTGCTATTGAACTCCCATCCCTTATCTTTTTTCATCATTTGTTATGATCCGCCCAGTTCAAACAAATAAACGGAGATCTAGTCTCTGCTTTCAAGCAAAACGCAGCTGACATCAGCAATGAGATCCTCCATTCCACATCACCCACAGGCTCAGGCTTGAATAATTCCAGACAGTTCCCTGTCGAGGTACTGCTACGTTTTGAATGACCTCTAGTACTGTTTCCCTTGCGTGCGATCGTACTGCAATTGTTCCTCACTCCCCCCCCCCCCCCCCAATTGGGTCACCTTCCTTTGAAATCGGCAGATTTCTAGCTGTCGATGGTTCCGGGTACCGGGCCCCTCTTCATGTTCAGTTCTGTGCTTCTCTGGCGTTCACATGGCCCAGGAATACATGGAGCTATTTTTCCCATGTGTCTTTTGTTTTTCATCACCCCCTTTCCTCGGGATGCAGACAGACCAAGAGTTGCACTCTAAGATAGCCACACACACATGCTTATTCATACATGTTCCATTCTACATTCCAATTACTGGTAGGCCTTTGCTGCTTCCCCTTCTCGTTTTGCGCCTTGTCGTATCAGGGAATGGGGGTCTGAGAGCCAGGATCTTTACACCCTCCACTTCAAGGTGGACCCCACTTTGGGAAGGCAGCTATTCTCCGTGTGTAGTCCATGTGCCCTTCAAGCTGAGGGCTTCCCCTTCTGGCCGTCGATTAGACTATGGTCTGCGGCTGGTCATAAGTTTTCACTGGTGCGTTTTTCAGAACTAGCTTTCTAGGTCATTCTCCTAGCGTGGAGCCTCAGCTGAAACCTGTCCACCATCGGCAACCCTGCTGGCAATCGAAACACTGGTGCCAGTTCTTCCGGCCTCACGGGCCCCTCAGTATGGCAAATAGGGAGACAAGTGGTGGCCTGGCAAGTTAGGATCTTCTTAATTCTCTCCCCTTTCTTCCAGACAGACTAGGAAACAGCTGTTCCCAGCAGATTGTTGGGTTTTTCTGCAAAGAGGGAAAGAAATGGTATGCGGTGCCATGCATTTGAAAGGTTCAAAAGGGCTTGATCTCAGTTTTTACTTACTATTATCTTAGCCCAAGTCGTGGGCTTTGTCGGTCAGGGAGCTACCTTGGTCACTGTTGATCAAGTGTTGGACGCGTTCTTATCTCGGGTTTTGCTATGTTAATAACCTAAGCTCAGTGGCTGTGGGGTTTTATTTTTTGTTTTTATTTTGGAGGAGCCTGTATGAGGTTTCACATAAGTTAGCAACCAGGTAAAAACCTCACTTATGACTAAGCAGCGAAGCTTTTCTAGGTGTGGACTAAACGTACGAGAGCCTACACATTTCTAGTTTCCTCTGTTATCTGTGTTCATCTTTGAAAGAATAATGATTTCCGAGCTTTATTGCTAAAGGAAGCACAAGAAATTTCCTCTGGACTTGCCATAGACAATCCTCAGGCACTTGAGAGGAGTCAACTAGAGCTAGTTCAAAGTGAATTGCTTCATTTTAATCATGGTGACTGGCCCAGCTTCGTCAATATGCTGTAGTTGGATATTGTCAGGGTTTTATTCCCATCTCTTGCTCTTTAACTCCACCCCCACCCCACCCCTTCCTCTTGAAACTGTACCTGGGTCACTTTGTTGTGAAGCGTTTTTTTCTGAATCGGTTCAAGATGGATGGATTTAACAGCGTTTGAAAATGACTCATCTTGTTTTACAACATTCAAAGTTTTGTTTTATAACTCCTTTTCCTTTTACTCCTTGGCTAAAATCTGTTGAGTTTTTTTTTTTCAACCACCAAATGAGCCCTTAGTTTGAGGCATTGCCAATTATAGAATTATAATGAGCGTAAACTTTAAAATGCAAATAAATAAAATGCTGTACTGAGGATTACTAGAAGATGAAATATTTGCTTCACGCTCATTCATTCACATAGAGGGAGCCGGGGTATAGCTAGAGCACAGACAAATACACAACAGTTCATTTACAACCTCGTCATCGATTAAAAGACAAAATCATCCTTTGCAATTTACTCTGATTCCGGTATAAAATTGCTTTAGCAAGCTCTTAGATACGGTCGAATTTTGCTATGAGGCACCATATATAACACATATAATACATTTTTTCTTACACAATTATTTTCTCATTCTTGTCATGAAGGTTAATAAGTGTGGGTTTTTTTACCTCAGGGAAAATATTATTTTTCTGACAATTATAGGGACTGTGCATGGTTTTATTAAGTTTCTTCTATAGAGAGAAGCCATTAGCCCCAAACCTCTTGCCTCTCCAGTGTGTGTCTCTGCGTTCCATTCATGATTTAGAGTACAAGGCCCCTCACCCAGCCCTCGGAAGCACCATAATTACTTTCATTTCTTGGTTAGCATAGGTCATAGACCGAATGTTAATAATAATCTTTCCCTCTGGACTTCTCTGTATTTATATATCTCTGATCCAATAACCATTGGGACCATAGAGGTGTATTTTATCTTCATTTCAACCCTCTTGGTATTATTTTAGCCCAAGGGGGAGATCAAATGAGGTACAGAACCTGGTAAACTCACACAACTCTGAGGTCATTAACACCTAATTAGATACGGCTTAGAAATCGAAATGATGCTTTGGTTAAGATGTGAGAAGAGAGAGAGAGAGAGAGAGAGAGAGAGAGAGAGATCAGACAATGCTTAACTTCTTCAGTGCCAATCTCCTTTCTCAACAATGGCCTAGACTCTCCTCTCAGGGTTTTCCCAACTTTAAGAATGAGTGTTTGTATGTGTTTTCATTTTCCCTCTTTGTATGAGAGAAGAAATGTTCTTTCAAGAAATGCAGAGCAAGGCAAGAAGGCTGGACACAAGATCTAAAGATTTTTTTCCTGAGCTTAAAGTCATAAGGTTACTTCAGGCTAGACATAACTGACCTGGTAATAAAGTTTCTTTTTTGTTACTGCTGTCCTCCATTAATCATGCAACAAAAGCAACATTATTTGCTTAAACAAGAAGAGACAATCACCTCTTGGTGCTAATTTTATAAATGTTTAATCCTATTTTGTCAAGATCAGGGCAATTTGTCTACAAATGTAACAGACATATATTTGTGTTAAATTTTAATCGGTTTAAAGTTTTGGGACCTAGCAACTTTTGAAGGTCGGTGATGTTTTATCAAGGTGTTCGGTGCTCACGCTGCGTTGGTTCATCTGGAGCGGAGGCGTTACCGCCCCACAGAGCTTCCGGGGCTGTAAGTGTTCGCTGAAGCACACTGCCTCGTGTTTCTCCCCACAAAAAGCCGCTTGGTTCCATAGTTTCTCCACTGTGCCCCCAGATCTCCTTTCTGACAAATATATTAATGGTAACATCTATGGTGCCATGTGGTTCATTGAAAACCACTGCAAAGAGGCCATGCATTTGTGAATGCAGCCCACTGAGGGCATTCATTTCTGGCGAAATAGTCCACCTGGAAAAGCGAAATTAAAGGGGGAACCCCTTCGTGCCCCCGCTATGGCTGGGGAGCAAATAAAACAGGGCCTCGCCTGCCCCTTTGTGACGCTCGGTGTTTTTAACCAGGTGTGGATGCTTTCTGCCCAAGGTCTGCTTCACCCCCGAAATGGAACCCTCCCTACCACCCCTGAGCTGATCAAATAAACCCCGGGAAACCCATCTGGGTCTGAGGGCACAGAGAGGGGGCCGTCTTGACTGTCCACCGCCAGGGCCACGGGCTGCTAACTGCAATGTCAGCAGTTTGGATTCCCCGGGCGCACTGCGGGAGAAAGATGCAGCTTTCTATGCCCATGCTACCAACGGAAAGTATGGGTCAGTGTCCACTGGATGGTGGTCACTCTTTATGGGCGTCCTCATTCTTTAGCGGGGCTGCTGGCGGTTTCGAACCAACTGCTGGCCTGGTTGGTCACAGCCCAACACTTGCCCCACTCTGCCACCAGGGTCTTTGGCTCATTGCCCACCTTCCCACTAGGGCTTCCTTCACCTGCAGCAGCCCAGGCAGCAGGCTGGGCGTAACTTCAGCTCTGCCCTTCTTTGGCTTCATTGATTGACGCCTCCGTATCGCCCTGGTAAAATGGGGATCATAGTAGTATGTTCGTCGTAAGGTGGTTGTGCAAACATTATGTGAAGGTCCTTGAAAACCACCCAGGGCCAATAAAATCCTGTCTATTTTCCTAGCAATGCGAAGATGATCTTTGCCCCTTTCCGTTCTATTTTTTATTGAGTCTATTGGGGTTTCCAGAGAGCAAATGACCTGTGATTTCACAACGGATTGAATGCAGAAGCAATACAAAAATGCAGCTGTCTTCTGGTAACCCAGCTATTCAAGAGACTTGCAAAACGGTCGAACAATGCCACTCTTCTTCGTACGTTGTGGTTTTAGAAAAATAGTTTATTTTCATTAAAATATACTATTTTCGTTAACTTATAATCAAATGTAAAATTATCCATTCTAGTGGGATTCATAATTATTTTTTAAATTTCTTAATTGAAATTTCACATATGGGAAATATTGACAGATCTAACCTATTTAAGCAGAAGATCTTCAGGTCTTCAAATCTGTGACCTCGGTAAAGGTGTCCTGAAGCCAAAATACTTAAAAATTGCTGACAGGATCTACGATGGGCCTGAGCTTCTTTCACTCCCTTACCTTGGGATTTTCTCCTGGAAATCTGTCGGCTTCTGCTTTTGCAGATGGCCTCTAAGAGAAGAGATCATTTCCCCCTACTCCCAACTAATTTTACTAACTGAATGGTCACTAGAAATAATCAGCTTAATTTGTTTACAATGCTGATTCCTGGCCCCACCTCCAGACATTGTTTCCAAAAATTTTGACAGGAGCGCAGCAATCAGTGGGAGTCCTAGTAGAGTAGTTGGTACACATCCAGTCTGCTGTTTGCAAACACCAACCTTTCCAAGGGAGAAAGACTGGGCTTCTTGCTCCAGTCAACAGCTATAGTACGAGCCCCCATTAAAATGGTTTAAAAACCAATTAAAAAAAAAAAAGAGTTACACTCTCAGAAACCCACATGGGCAGCTCCACCTTGCTTTATAGGGTCACTGTGAGTCTTATCTTCTTGAGGGCAGTGAGTTTGGTTTGAGACTAGCAATCAGTGTTTAGCTGTAGGTAATTCGGAAAAGTTCACACATGTTTAAATGCAGTATTGCTCAAGAAAAGTCCTTTTGTGTCTCCTCAGATAGAGGGTAATCCATTCTCTGACTTCCATCCTGACACTTGCAGGCAAAAGTAGGTGTATCATCTTTGAATCAAAGCCAATTGGCCTAATTGTCTTCTCTGCAGAGACCCAATCCAAGTGACCTGTAAGTGTCCCTGACTCCAGTGGGCCACTGGTAACTTTGAGGCCGGCAGGGGCTGTGGAACAGTTTTCTAAGGCTCTGTAGAACCCAAAGTAATTAACGCTGGGACCATAAATTAATTGCTCATTCTAGTGCAATTTTCTAGGAGATGATTTAAACCAAGGACCGTGGACATGGAAGAGAAGCTGTGGGCAAAGGAAGCTTCTGGAGGTTTGACTTTGGACTCGTCTAGCCTGTGGTTGTCCCCCTCTGAGTCTGAGAGGCATCTGGTTTGATTGTTATTTCTCTTTTGGAGATGAAAGGAGCCCGATGGTGGAGTGGTTAGGAGTTGGGATGCTGCAGGGTCACCAGTTTGAAACCACAGCCTCTCTGGGGGAGAAAGGTGAGGCGTTTTACTCCTGTTGGCATCTTTGAAACCCCCAGGGACAGTTCTACCTGTCCTGTTGGGTGGCTACCAGTCAGAAGAGACTCCAGGGCAGTGAGGTGAGGTGTTTTTGGCACTGTTTGGAGAGGAAGGGTAGAGGAAGAGGATATTAGATCCAGACTTTTAGTTTTTAATTTCCCAATGTAGGATTGCTCATCATTTGTGGGTCTGTTTATTCATGCTCCTCAAATCGCTCCCTGTCATGAGAGAGTTCCATCTCCTCTCATGACGTTGGAAACACTGACCGACCAGAACGGTGCCCCCTGCACTGTCCCCAGGTTACTTGTCTAAGAGCAACTATCCTCGGAATGATTATGAAAGATCCACAAGAGAAAGACACATTAGGCCCAGATAATATTTACAAAATATCCTAACCAGAGCTTAGTATCCCTCAGAAGAAAGATATCATGAAGTCTCCTATCACTTAATGAATACCCAGCCCCTCCTTCAGTCACCATGCACCACCCCCGAAGTTCACTTACTAAAACTTTTTCTACATCAATCCTTCCATTATAACCATGTGCCCTTGGATGTATTACCATTTTTATTAAGTATTTTCATGATTCCATTTAGAAGGCAAATGAATTATTTCAGAGAAAGCAAAACAGAATGGGTACATCAAACATCCAATATAGTAACTCCCAGCAGTTCAAAAAGTACATTATAAGGGCTTTATACACCAGCCACGCTGCTACTGATGCTTAGCAAGAGTTTTTTCCCACTAGTTTAAAATATAGTATTAATTCCATGAGGTCAGAGGTTACCTCACGAACAAAATACGTTAGTAGATTGTGTTCATAAGGATTGTGGAAGTGAGGAAGACATAAGAAGATGAAGCCTTTGAAAAATCTGCCTGTAGGGGAGATATTTTACCATCTACTAGGGACTCATACTTCTTCCTTTCAGAAAGTCATTTTATTACCCACATAAAAGAGGAAGTTTACTGTAAGAAAATGGAAGCAGGCAAAATTTAAGTAGTTTAATGATCAGTGGTAACTAAGAGTCCCATTTCCTGGGTTAGTTGCATGACCATTAAAAACAGGTCTTCTCTATCTTGGTAAATAGAGAGAGAAAGCACTTGTTTGTCCTTATTTATTGGTAATTAATGTAAGTAATATCACAAATGCAACACCTCAACAGAGATGATTATTTTCCAACTTGCCTTAATTGAGCAGGTAATTTCTAGTAGGAGATGTGCACTATACATTTTACAAACACATACTTAATGGGGAATCAGTAGAGTCCACATGTTGGTTTCTCCATCCTGAGAACACGGTAGGACTTCTGCTCCCTGCCTTTATAGTATAGGGAGCTATTCTTAGTTTATTCTCTCCATGCCTATTCTCATTATGATAGCATACAAACCAGTATACTAATCTTCCAAGACTGTACACATCAATATTTGCAAATGGATTGATAGACTGATGGTGGGTGGTCTAGTGGAATTGAGATTTTGAGAAATCCATTCAACAAATATTTGTGGAGGACTTATAACTTCTTAGGAGATAGTCCAGGAATTGGTGATCCTAAGGGGAGCAAAGTTGTCTAGAAAGAATCTGGATATATTTGAAATGAATTCAACCAATGTTTAGCGGGCACTTACTCTTCCTTATCCACTGTTTGTTATAAACTGGTCATTCAGTAGAAAACAAAATCAAGGCAGCAGACAAGAACAACAATTGGTAAAGTTAACTTGAGTTTTCATCAGTGGTCTGAGTAAATAGACAGGGAGTTCCTAGGGGGGAAAGGGTAAGGCTGAATGGTCTCAGAGGAGAATGGAGAAAGGAGAAGGAGCCCGGGGAAGAGGTGGAGACGTTTTCCTGCAGTGGGAAGAACTACAAAGGCTTGAGGTGGGAAAGCACCAAGCCGAGCAGGGTAGACAGCACAGGGGCTGGTAGTCTAAGACACAAGACTCAGGGTTAAAGCCTTGCCTGGCCTAATGCAGTCTGGATTAGTTTACTTAATTTCTAGCAAAGGTCAAAACTGGGAGTGATAGGACCTTCAGTGAGCAGAGGATGTACACTGGTGCAGATGGAGCTGGAGGCACAGAATATCCAGGGACGATGATACCTTCAGGACCAAGGGTGTGAGTGGCGATGCTGGGAGGGGAGAGGGAGAGGGGGTTGGAAAGAGGGAACCAATTACAAGGATCTACATGTGACCTCCTCCCTGGGGGACGGACAACAGAAAAGGGGGTGAAGGGAGATGTCGGACAGGGGAAGATTATAATTTATAAATTATCAAGGGCTCATGAGGGAGGGGGGAGCGGGGAGGGAAGGGAAAAAAGAGGACCTGATGCAAAGGGCTTAAGTGGAGAGCAAATACCTTGAAAATGATGAGGGCAATGCATGTGCAGATGTGCTTTACATAATGGATGGATGTTTGGATTGTGATAAGAGTTGTATGAGCCCCTAATACAACGTTTAAAAAATATGGAACACCTAATATGAAACCCAAATGCTGCAGGGTAGCCCCTCTGCACCCTACCAAATGATCTAGATTTGAGCCCACGTATTGCCTCCCTCGGAGCAAAGCCTGTGGAATCAGCTCCTGTACAGACTGCCGTTTAGATGGCTTGATGGGACAGTTCCGCTCTGTGCTGTAGGATGGCTATGAATTGGAAATGACCACAGGGCGTAGGGAATGGTGGCTGTGTACACAAGAATTTCTCTTCACACCGTACAGCTTAATTGAGGGTGAAACCGCTTGGCTAGATACTCTACGGCTCCCCATGGATGTTGTTGCTGTGTTCCTTCTGGTTAATTCTGACTCATGGGGACCCTAAGCACAGAGAACTGTCCCACAGGGTTTGCTCACCGGCGATCTTCCCTGGAACAGAGCGCCTCATCATTTCCCCCAAAGAGCCTCTGATGAGTTTGAATCATACAAAGCTTCCCGTCCCTGGCTGAGGTTTGGACATTTACTTTCCCAGAGTGCTGCAGGCTCCACCTCAGAGGTATCTGCAGTTTGGACAGACTACAGCCCTTTGAGTACCTGCAGGCCATTCACAGTGATCAGGGAAGCAATGTACCCACTTGGATGACTGAGTCCACTTTAGAGGGTGGTACGGCCCCTCTTTGGCTGGCGCATATAGCACATGAACCCTTAGCTGCCCTTCCTCCAGGTGAAGCAGCAAAACACTTTCCAGCCGAACTGCAAGGGTCCCACGGAGACAGAACTCATCCACCCAGGCCATGCCGGTGCTTGATGGCAGCTGTGAAAGGGCCGGTGGAGGTTGCAGCCCACCAGCGGGTGACCAGAGGGGGATTCCGCTCGCTGGCAGTGGCAGTTTTAACGTCCTCCATGTTGCTGTGACCTGCAGCTTCTCTGTTGTGGTGGAAATCTATTTCGGGTCAAAGACTTGGGAGGCGATGTTAGTTCTGAAGTGCTTAAGGCTTCTGAACCAATTTGGAAAATTCAGGGGATTTGAATTGAATAACATTCTATAGATAGAACTCATCCTACAAATATTTTCATTGCAGAGAAAAGCCCTAGAACTGATTTCTCTTGGGGTTTCCCTGTCCGGCACATGAGATAAAATATCATTTGTCTGCCTGGAGGTTTGTGGATGCAAAGTTTATGTAAGAGAGCTCCTACAATAAGCCGTCAGTTGGGATTTGGGGGTAACCCTGGTTCTGCCTTCCGTATTTTGCCCCTAGAGAATAGGGGACACAAAAACTCCCTGCCATTGATTCAATTCTGACTCGATGTGACCTTCTAGGACAGAGCACAACTGCCCTGTGGGTTTCCCAGGCTGTAACTGTTCATGGAACTAGGAAGCTTCGTCTTTCTCCGGAAGAGCAGCTGTAGGTTTGAACTGTTGATCTTATGGTTAGTAGCCCAACTCCACCAGGAAAAAAGAGAGGGCAAGGACAAACGCTCAGCTTTTAGAAAGCAGGTGGAGGACAAGCACCGTACTTCCACAAAATCGAGAGAAAGGGCAAGAGGACAGGTGCGGGTTATGCCTATCAACTCAACAAAGGGATGCCAAGCTTAGACTGTTGTTGGGATGGATAGTTTCAATTGGCCCTGTTAGATTTGCTCTCCCGCTTCCACGGTTTCTTTGATACTCTGGTCTTACTGGGCTGCATCAGCAAAGTGCCTTCCCCTCTGGCTTCTCTGCTTTGCTCTCGCCGTAGCCATCAGAGTCCAGCAGGAAATCAGACCAAGGACGGTCAGTGCAGCTAGAATGTTCATTCCCCGGAGACCTCCAGCTCCAGGTGGCACTGTCCCCTGCTGAGGTCCTGCGTTCCTGCTGGGTAGCCCTCTTCTGCAGGTGTAACTGATTTTCCTAGGCCTTAACTGTGTTCACCAGTTTGAAGCTTAGGGATAGTTCGCCATAGCCCTGCTTCTTCCACCTTTATAAATAGCTCTTTATTAAATGCTTGTCAATTACTTCCCCCCCCACCCATCTTTCATATGAACATCTGTGTTTTGCACAAAGAGCCATAGTGTGTGGCTAATTTCCCTGGCCTATGCAGCCCGTGTCCAGGTGCCACCCACCTGCCAGTGGAGCCTACCGCTGTGACACCGAGCTGGTTCCAATGGCATGGCTACACTATGGCCCACAGGAAGAAAGGCCTGGTGAGAGACTTCTGAACATCAGCCAGTGAAATGGCTATGGTCCACAGCAGCCCGGTCTTCCAAGAACCAGAGGGTGGGGAGAGACTGGGCATGGATGGAGTGGTGACAACAATACTTTGTAATAAGAGAGAAAAACTCTCCATGTCTGTATCTCCCTTTCATCTCGGGGCCAATTGTAACCATAGCACAAGGCCTACCGCCTGAAGTTACATCCCAAGTGCCAGCGCTTGGGAAAAGGTTGGGCTGTGGCAGCCAAGGGTCTGGGAACCACAGAGGCTGCTGGCTCAAAAGCAATCCCCTGACTGTATTCAGGGCTCAGCTTGTCAATCACCCACACCAATGGGTGTCTGGCAGAAACCGAAGCTCACGGCATCCCTCCTCACCTGTGTGCATTCGCTGTTGCCACTGCTTCCATGAACTTAGTTAGCAGTTTTGATTTCACGTGCAGCACATTGTAACACTTTATTTGTTATGGGCACCTGGGGTGTCGATGTAGCATGTCTAGTTTTTGTAGCAATGGGGTCCTGATATCTAGCAGGAAATACCAACATGAGGGGTAAAAAGTACAGCAACGGAGTGTCAGCAACAGAGTGTCTAACCTTTCATGTGCTCATTGTCTAGGTAGGAATAATGACAGTCCCCACGTCATAAAATTGTGAGAATTAAACATAAGGAATGTGTGTGGTTGCACATATGATTTTGGCAATTGTTAGTTGCTTTTACATATCCCAACTGATCACACTACTGACTGCTCACATTGGAAGGTTGTGCCGCACCACTGCCAGGGGAGCAGACAGTATCAGAAGGGGCCGTGGTGATTGATTGATTGATTGATTGATTGATTGATTGTTGTACCCCAGAGGATCCCTGATCATCTCCAGGTTATCAGTTCACTCAAAGGCACCTCTCGACCTGTTCAAACAGGTGATCAAACTGTCTGTTCCAGGACAGAGCTGGAGTCCTACAGACTCTGCATCCACTCCATGGAGGGGAGTTCAGGGGTCTGGTTGGTTTGATGTGCCACGATGCGGGATCAACCGAATTCAGTGGTCTCCTTGACTTGTGCAGTTCTGTCACTATTCGCCATCGACTTGCTGCCAACCGTCACCACCAGATCTTCTGTGGGTGTGTTGAGAAGAGGAAGAGAATAAAGGAGGAAAAAGGAAATGGACCCAGTTTATAATCATCAAAGATTCTTCACACACGGACAAGGAGGGTGTGTTTTAACTTTATTTTAATTCAGTGTTGCCTTTAGTCATCAGAAACCATCAATGCAGGTGAATGTTCACTTTTCAATGTGCATATTAAATTACTCGACACTTTCATTTGTTCCTCACCAAATGGTTAGGGGAGGAATTTGTATATTTGGTCAAGGTCAAGGAAAACCCTTGTTCAATAACTTTTTCACAAGTCTATTATTATTTTTCCTAGTTTTGTTACATAGAAGAGCAACTTTACACTCATTTTTGCTCTACAGTTTAATGTTAGAACACAGAGAACAATAATATATCAATTAACTTTAATTACTCTCCAGCTTGCTTCCCCAAATACCAGCCACTGTAAGTAGTGAGCTTTTATGAATCGCCTCCTGACAGTAAAAAGCTCTCAAGGTCTATAACTCGTTGTACAATTTCTGCCCAGGGTGTCACAAAAAAATCATTTAATATATTCTGTATGTCATCTCATTTTCTCGAATAGTCTCAAAAGTCAGAATCTTATCATTTATAACTGGATATTAAAGATAGATTTACAGAGTCAAGAATGGAAAAGATCCAACAAAAGTAAAACGAACTCTTATTACTCAAGCAAACGGTAGCGTGCGCTCTACACCATGCTACGTGCACTGCCATTGAGTCAGTTCTGAGAGCACGCAGTTACTCCAGGATGAGATCTTCTGTGAGTGACTACCTCCTCAGGGATGTGCCTTGCTTCCAACAAAAGTGGACGCCTGAAGGACTGGTTTGCTTTTTGCTGGGGCTGGATCCTGCCTTTGGCTCACTACCTGACCGCTGGTCGTCGACTTGAGCCAGGGGGCTGCTGTATTTCCTGCTGCTTCTGAGAATCAAGATCTGGCCTTCTGACCTGGAGTTCGGTCACCTTTGCAGACACAGTCTGCCTTCTAACGTGTTAACCTTGACTACATCGGGCCCTCCTACTGTGTAAATGAGAAGAAGCCTCTGGCCTACAATTTGACCCCCAGACTTGGAACTTTCCTGCCTCCATGATGATGTGTCATTTTTCTGATATAACCATCTTTCTCTCTCATATATATGCACATGCATATATGTGTGTACGTGTCTGTGTGTGTGTGTGTGTGTGTATAGCTTCACTGGTTTTGTTTTTCTGGAGAACCCAGCCTTTGGGAGAATGAGCATGCCAATAGTATTCTTGCTGACAAGTAATCAGAGAAACTAGACTCAGTGAAAGAAGAATACAGTACCAGGATGGCGGAAAGACTCCTTGATAAATCACCTGTCACATGCAGAGGACACCGGTTTGCGTGCTCCTAAGAGGCCTTGAAGGACTTAATGGTGAAGATCAAAGACTCGAGCCTTCAATAGGGATTACGCCAGAGCACAAAGAAACAAAGCTCCTGACGCCTGCACCACGAGGCGGCATCATGACAGACACCGAAAACGCGGAAGTATTTAATTTTACTTGGATTGGCAAGCAACACCCACGGAAGCAGCAGTGGGAAAGCCATCAAAGAATATATCAAATTGGGCAAAAACCAGCATAAAGCATCTCTTTCAGGTATTGTGGTGAAGTGAAATCACTTGGTGTGACTCTTCTATCCAGTCTTTGTAAGGCTCATCAGATGACGAGGTTGGAGCTTGCAAATAATGCGATGGAAGACTCTAGGGAGGGAGGGGATTGGCCGGTGGTTCAGTCGCTCCACACAGCACACAGTAAGCCATTTCAAAAGCAGGAGCAGAGAATCCCACAACCAACCAACAGAAAGAAGAGCCACGAGCAGAGAACATCTGAGCTGTCTGTATAGAAACGCTGTGGCAGCAGAGACCACGTGACGGGACAGCGGAGCTTGCCAGCCATTGGCACAGGTGAAGCTGACTGCCCTGAGGCTGGAGTTTGCTGATGCAGAGTGGGTGACCTTTGAGTATTTATCAATGCTAAAGGATTTTTGTAATCCTTACCAGAACTGGGCAAAGCCAAGGACCAATTGACTAAGGGCCTGGGGACCAGAGAGAGATGTACCTGCCAGCAGGGCGGAGAAAGAGGGCTGGGAACAAACGCACTCTATCCTTTAATTTTCATGAACTGTTAGCTTCCCTTATAAACCCCATCATAGTGAGCATTGTCTGCGAGTTGTTTGTAGCCACTGCAATGGATCACGGAATCCCAGCAGAGAAGCAGAATGTTGTGGAAGGGCAGTCAATGCCAAAATGAAGGATGTTGAAGGGTGGGAGATTGCCTGACCTTTGCCCCGGGGGCATCAACCCTGGGCTGGTGTCCAGCTGAATCTTTCTTTTCCCTACTGAATGTAGGGGATGTCAGATGTGGCTCCCAGGCTATTTCCACAAGTATTAAAAAGCAAATATGTCACTTCGACAGTTGATGTTGTTCCTGATCCAAGCCATAGCATTTTCAATCAATTCGCACGTGTGTGAAAACTGGACATTAAATGAGGAAGAATTGGTGCATTTGCATGATAGTATTACTGGAAAACATTGCCTATTCTACAAGGGACTTCCAGAAGAACAAACAAATCTGCCAAGTAGACCAGAAGTAGTCATAATGCACCTTAGAAGCAAGGATGAGGAGACTTCATCTCAGGTGTTTGTATTTGTTGTATTTGTTATCAGGAGAGCATAAACAGTCCCCTAAGAATGACCTGGTATTAGCTGGACTCTCAGAGAAAATGACAAGACCCTCAACAAGATGGATGGGCATGTGGCTGCAACAGTGGATCCCCACAGTCCCAGTTGGGATGGTGCACGACAGGGTGGTTTTTGTTGTGTTGTACAGAGGATGGATTCTTTTGAGTCAGAACTAGCTCAACATCACCTAGCTACAGCAAATAAGATGATCTGCCCTGTCAGCCCTCCCCATGTCCCCATGGCTGTGGAGGGTCTGGATTCTACTTACCTGGTGCCCTCACTGTGTATTCAACTCTTCCACAGTTAATTCATAGCATCACTGATTGCATGCTAATCGCTAAATTCACACTTCAGTTAACACACATGAACAAATCCACATATTTCCACTTCTAGCCTCATTATATTAAAAATAACATCTATAAAGGACAGTATGAAATCGCAATGAATTTATTTCTAATAGTAAAGTTTTAGACATCATGGTACATAAACAATCGTAGAAAATAAATATAGGTAAAGAAAGCTTTATCTCAATCGCAACCAGGTTGTTAGAAAATTCGGGCTATAGAATCCACCACCACTGTGTTTAAATAGCAGTCTTCTAATTACTGGCTGTGTGAATGTGGCTACATTACTGAACCTTTCTGTGCCTCACCTGAAAGAGGATTCAATGACTGAAGCAATTGGCTGTAAACCGAAAGGTTGATGGTTAAACTCATCAGCTACTCTGAGGGAGAAAGATTAAGTCAACTTCCTCCATAAACATGTCAGCCTTGGCAGCCCTTCAGGATAGATCTGCTTAATAGGATTGGTATGAGTTCAAATTGGATGCCTCACCTTGAAGTCACTAAAACCAACAAACCCACTGTCATGGTGTCAATTTCACCTCATCATTATCCTAAAGAGTGAAGTACAACTGCACCATAGGTTTTCCAAGATTAAATATTTACCAAAGGCACGACCTCCTCTTTTCCCCATGGAGGGGTTGGTCGATTTGAACTGGTGACCTTGCAATGGCAGCCCGATGCTCAACACCATCGTAGGCCCATGCGACTGAAGGAGTGAATGCAAACAAAGTTCATAGATGTATTAAGCCTACTACCAGCAAGTTGAATCCAACATACATCAACCCTATTAAGCAGAGTAGAATTGCTCCTTACAGTTTCTGGACCTCAGTTATTAATAGGAGCATTTAGTTAGTTTGAACCACCAACCTTCTGGTTAGCAACCTAATGCTTATCCCATAGCACTGCCAGGGTTCTGTTTATCCCCAGGCCGGAAAGGTCTCCTAGTCCAATAGAGAACTACACGGTTGATGGGAACAAGGTGAAGCAGGTTTCTAATAGGAGGAGCTGCAAGTGCTAACAGAGTGAGGATACTTTTTGCCGCTAAGGAAATCAGGTATCTTTTTCCCTGTTTGAGAAAAAAAATCCCATTATCTACATCTGAGGGAGTCAATGTTTCATAGAATCCATTAGTATAATGATCCTTGGAACTTATAGTCCTTATTAAGAAACTTGATGTAAAATGCCATTCCGAAAAAATCTTCAGAATCATATATTATATTCTGGAGCTACTACCAAAATGACTCAGTGCTATGGGCTTTCTTATGCTTTGTAAACAACTATTTGCTGTATCCCTTGAAGATTAAAATATAAAGTTAACAGGGGGAAAAAAGATTTCACACCCTAGCAGTCATTTTGATGACTCCAGGCTACAGAAATCCTCATTCAGACGTTAAACAATTTGAAAATCAAAATGTAAAGTTAGCTTAAAAGTAAAATATGATGCATAGAAAAATATATATAATATTTTATGGGACATAAGGATAAAGTACATAAAATTTGGTGTTGATCTTTGATTTTTCTCCACAGAAGCATTGTCTTTGTTCTTTTCTAAGCATCAGCTTTCCAAAGAAGAATGCATTTGTCTCTTAAATATTCGGGGCCATGTTTTGTTGTTGTTGTTGACAACTACTTGGCAAGATAAGTCCCCACCAGACACCAGCTTAGGGCCTCCTGAATGAGTTCTGTATCTTCCAGGATGGATAAGGTTAGGCCACAATAGCAAGCCTCTCCTACCGTTCAGGCCGCATATCATCGTCCACCCATTAGAGGCTATTGGACTGGTCCCAACTACAGGATCTAGGTTAATGGAACAACCACCATCCTCGGTGGCAAATGAAAGATAAAAGTGGCCCATCACCCACTTGTCCTGCAGGCTCCCGATCAGACTTCTGCAATCAGAGCGCCTCCATCATAGTCACCATATGTGACAGAGCAAAACTACCCAAGAAGAAAAAAAATAATCCAGAGGCTTTGCTTGACTGTAATCTTTGTGGACACAAAGCTCCAGGTCTTTTCTCTCGTAGAAGGAGCCTGGTGACGTGATGGGTCATGCGTGATGGCTTAGTGGGTTATGCATCAGGGTCATGCGTGACGGCTTAGTGGGTTATGCATCAGGGTCATGCGTGACGGCTTAGTGGGTTATGCACAGTTCAAAACCACCAGAGGCTCCCTAGAGGGAAGATGAGGTTTTCTTTTCCTATGAAGACTTACACCTTGGAAACCCATGAGGTCCATTCTTCCCTGTGCTGTAGAGTCACTGTGAGTTAGAATCGACTCAATGGCATGGAGTTTGTTGTATCTCCTGAGGAGCTACAGGGCAGGTTTGATCCTCCGACCTTTCTGTTAGCAGCTAAGCATGTCCCCTGTGTGCCACCAGGATTCTTTTGCAATCTGTAGCCACAAACAAAAAATCAAACTCACTGCCACCATTTCAGTTCCAACACAGGGTGGCCCTATAGGACAGGCTAGAACTGAGTCTGTAACTCTTTACAGGAGTAGAAAGCTTCCTCCTTCCATAGCAGATTGGCTGGTGGTTTCAAACTGCTGAACTTGCATTAGCAACCCAATGCATAACCACTATGCCGCCAGTCTGTGGCTATACCTAACTTTTGAAAAACCAGGGCAGAGAGTTTTACCAAGTCCTGTAAGGAATGGAGGTGAAAGCCTTTGGAGAAGAGCCTCGTGACTTACAGGGAAATCCTTCTTTTGTCATCGCTGGTGCTTTATGAGCTCCTGTGGTCTGGTTGGACTAGAAGTCAATGTAACACATCCAACTCTTCATGATGGATGGATACCACATAAAGTGATTCTATGCGGTTAAGCCAAACACTCCACCAGGTGCGAAATGTTTTCCAAGCCAAACTAATGTCAGGTGGGGTTCACGTGTTTCTTTTGTCTATATTTTGGTTCTTGGTTATCTATTGATGCTTCATAAACCATTCCAAACCATGACAATTAAAACAAGAACCAATGATTTGCCCATGATTATACATTTTGGATTGGTCTTAACTTGTAATTCTTCTGTTTGTCTTCCGTGTCTTCACTGATGTGTTTGTAATAATATAGCTGGGAAAAATGGAAGGTCCCAAACCCTCTCACTCACTCCTCAGGCATTTTGTCTCGGTGAAGTGGTTCGGACTCTTTCTCCACAACATCTCTCTCCTTCCTGGAATCTAGCCCAGGGCTCTCTTGGTGGGAATGTCAGCCTAGCAAGAAGAAAACCAAAGGCTTCCTTAAGACTGGACTTGGCAGTCACGCAGCAAGCTCACTTACGGACATTCTGTTTGACAGAAGTACTCACAGACCCAGACCGGTTCAAAAGCAAGGCCAAAGCTTTGATTGGATGCCAAGGTACTGAGGCCCAACAGTACCAGGGAAGAACTGTGCTCCATCGGGTTTTAAGTGGCTGATTTTCTAGAAGATCATCAGACTTTTGCTTCCAAGGCACCTATGAGTAGATTGCAACAGGTAATCTTCCTATGAGAAGAGGAGACCTTAACCTTTGCATGGTCCAGGGACGCCTTAGAGCCATTAACTAAAATCAAGTCCATTACTATCTGGTCAATTCCAACACTTGGAGACCCCATGTGTTACAGAGGAGAAGGGCTCGAGGCTAGTGTCTTGGTGTTGCTGTACTTTTTTTGGACGTGGTACTTGCTTCCACGGTGATGCACTCCAGGGGAGGAGAAATGGACCCTCAGAGGAAGGAGCAGCGGTCACATGTCATTAGGCAGAACCTGGGGGTGGCAGGAATTGTTAAAACCTTGTTACATGCCACACTTCAGGGATGCCTTTTATGGCCCGTCCTGGGAATGCAGCTCCGACCCAGAAGAGACATCACTAATTTCCAGGGATTTCTCAACAGACTCCTTTTCTCTTCCAAATGAATTCCAGTTTAGAAAATAGCCCAAAATGTAGTTTATATTTATGGGAAGTCAGCAGCTCTTGATTTGATTACTTTTAAACTTCCGGCCAGGCAGTGATTCTGTCTGCCTTCTTGGATAACATGTTCGTTTCAGATTCCATTTTCATGTTGTAACAGTTGTTAATATGGTTGGGAGCTGTGGGATCCGTTCTGATTTGCCCCTGTGTACAACAAAATAACACACTGCCTGCTCCCATGCCATCCTCGCCCTCGTGACACTCGTGCCCAGTGTTGCAGGCTCACTTGTCCAGGGTCTTGCTCATTCTTTCAGACCCTCTTATTCACCAAGCATGATGTTCTTCAAAAAGCAGTCCCTCTTTAAAACATGTCCAAAGTGTGTGATAGGACATCTTGCTATCATATCACATTTGTTCTCTACGGTAAAACCACTTGAATAGCGTGTGAATAAAATTCTCTGTACTAGTACAAGAGCCCTGGTGATGTAGTGATTACGTGTTGGGTTGCTAATCCCAAAGGCAACAGTTCAAAACCCCCAGTCACTCCTCTGGAGAAAGGTTTTCTACCCTTATAAAGAGGCACAGTCTCAGAAATCCACAGGGGCTATTCTCTTCCTGTCTTATGGGGTCGCTGTGAGTCAGATTTGACTCAACAGTGGGTTTGGTTAAGAGGCATACTCGTACAAATGGTAATCAAACACACCTGCTATTGTAGGCATTATATCTGCAGCCCCTTCTTTTCTAAAATCTACGCGAGCAGCAGCAGAGATGTGTCGAACCAGAGTCCTCACAGGGAGTCAAAGCAACCTTTGTGAATCTTTGGGAACTGAACTCACTTAATCTTCAGATCTCACCTGGCTACTCCACAGAGGGGCAAATTTAACCCTCGGGTCATCTCAAAAAGATTTCTCTTAACTGTGAAAGCTGTTTTTAGATAGAAATTTATTTATATTTCAGAATCTAATAGATTAATTGAGTTTCATTCATTCCCTTGAGAAGTAGTGGCTGAGAATTCATTATGATCTTAAGAAACTGCTGGGTGCTAGGTCTACAGAGTTATGCTGAGCAGGAAGACTGTGCCCACTAAGTTTACCATAGGTGGGATAAATAACTCGTGAAAATACATGCATGGTTGTGACTAATAAAGAATTCTCTGAATGAAATCTACAGAGAGCTGGTAACCTGAAACAGCGTTGGGAAGAATATCATGGACAGGTCTACAGAGGCCATGGCCGATAACCAGAAACTGACTGATACAAAGCGAGTCCCCTGGTAGAAGAGTATCTTGTGTAAAAGTTCTTAGGAACCAGCACTGGTCAGAGTACTGAGAAGCAGCCAGTGTGGCTGGAGAGCATGGAACCAGGTGGAAGCTGAGGCCAGGTAGATAGAGGTGCAGCTTTTATACAGGTTTGAGAATTTACTCCCAACGTGTATTCTGAAAAATGTACCAATTTCATCTCCTATAAGCTATTCTTAGGTCTATGCTACATGGTTCCTCCCAGAGGAGCTCTCTCCCATCCCCAACATCTTCTTTGAGAGAGAGCTCAGTTCCTTGCAATCGCTCACCGGAATGGGTCAGGCCCACCCAGGAAAATCGGACGATTGCCATCTATACTGGGACCCAGGATCATTGTGGCGATTGCTGTTTATAGCAACTTACTGACTCTTCCAAATGATCCTGGAAGTAATTAAACCCTTGCCCATATTCCAACAGGGATGTGCAAAACAATGAGGAAATGGCATGCGATCCCTTTCAAAGTAGATTGCCAGCCTCTTCCTTAAATTCCCCATCACATGCTTGTTTAGTAGTGTGACTACACGGGAATCACCCACACCCCTACCGATGGGTATCTCTGGTGCTATAATTCCCTCAACTTGCCACACTCGGGCTTCTTAATGTCTGATCTTGAAGGATGTCTTAGCGAGGTCTCCATTTACAAGGAGACGGTCTCAGATATGATAGAGTTATGCCCCAGTGGCCACTTTCAGAATGGAAATCTTAGACCAAACCTTTCTTTGATCTTTAAAAAAATTATATTCAAACATTTTCAGCCAAGTACATCTCTATCAGTATTCCTACTGCTGAGTAAGTGTCATCCTGAGGCTCCCCCCTCCCTTGTCTCTCTGATTTAAAGACACTTTAAAGACAGTGTAAAGATTTAAAGAGAATTGACAGTTTCCTTCTCTATCCTCCTCCCTCCCACATACCTTAGGGGCCTTGATAATATTCACACTTCTGTCCACAATCAGAAGTGATCATCAGCTCTATTTCCCAGATGAGAATATTTGCTTGAAAACGTAAACTATGCTTCTCCGATGGGCACTGGGACACACCAAACTATGCCTGTAATGCCCAGGCTCGGTGTCTTTTCTCGTGCCAGTCTCATCCCGAACGCCTGCCTCACCTCTGACATGGCTGTAAGCCATTTAGAAAAATGTCAGGAAGCTCAAGGAAGTCTTCTTTCATGTGTACCCTCTTTCAAGGTGCTGGTATCAATGAGCTTCTCCTAATAATCTGTCGGTGCTGTAACCTGGCTCCATTTTATGGTGCACATCTGCCCTGTCTTGGTGAGACTGGTCCTTACTCAAAGTAGGATTTTCCATTCTCAGGCCATCAACTCCCAACCGATCATCTCTCTGCTCCCTTCATTGACTGCTTTCCTGCAGTTCTATTGCAGGACCATGTACCATCCACAGGAGCTACTTTGAAACTATGGGAAATGAGAAGGCTCTGCCAAGCCTGGTTCTGTAGGGACTTTGGGATTTATCTCAAAAGTAGGTCTTCTTGGGAAGCCAGGATCACTTGCATATATAGTAAGCTATAAATGATACTAGGAGAGGATGATTCTAAAGGAAATCAACTCAGCTCTGAGTTTAAAATTCTCAAAATGCAAAATCTCTAAGATGTTCAAAATGCTAGTACTCCTGACAGCATCCATTTCAGGGGGAAGGGAGACAGTGGTTGGTGTAAGATATGAAAATAATAATAATTTATCAAAGCGTCATGAGAGTTAGAGGTGGGGAGGGAGGGTAAAAACAGGAGCCGATACCAAAGGCTCAAATAGAATGAAAATGTTTAGAAAATGATGATGGTAGCATAAGGACAAATATGCTTCATACAATTGATGTATGGATTGTTATAAAAGCTGTAAGAGCCCCCAATAAAATGATCTTTAAAAAAACGAAGGTTCCCTATGACAATACTGAATTTTAATCCTCACTCATGTTTACTAAATTTTGGGGAAATTTGTAACCTTTCTAAGCATCCACTCTCTCTCTTTAAAATGAAATTAATAATTGTTATAATTGCATTGTTTGCTGTGAAAATTGAAGACAAAGCATCACAGCATTAATCTGGGGCCTGCCATACAGCAAGCAGTCAATAAATGTTAGCAATGAAGAGAACAATGCCAACAATAAGGACGAATCAAAGCCAATCCAGTGCCCAATAATGTATGACTCAACTAAGCCAAATATGATAGACTAACATGACAGGATGTCAATTACACAAAAACTATGACAAGCACATAGCCTAAGCTAACATGCAAAGTAAACTTGACCTCTCGTCAGGACTTCCTTCTTCTCACTTGACCTGAGATGGAACTTGGTTTATAATTTCTCAATCTCCTATATTTTTTTGTATTTAGAATCATGTATTGGTTCTACTCACTCACCTAGAACCGAGTTAATGTACCCCTGCAGCAAAGCCTAGTCACACTTCCCATTTCTTCTTAACATCATTCTAGCGTACGAGCTACCCTTTGCGGTCTGCGCTCCTACCGTCCTTTCATCCTGAGATGCTCTCTAGAAGATGTTACTTTGTTTCCCATTTCAGAGAAAATGTGTAAAAATTTGGTCTATACTTCCTGTGCCATTAACTTTATTCCCTTCTGAGATTCTGACTCTGTCCACACCAGCTGAGGCACCTTCTGACAATGAACTCTAAGGAATATTTTTCATGAGTTATAACATTGATGACTTTTCTAAATGCTCCTTGCCTTCTTCTTTTTTTCCCCCTTTGGCCTCCTCTCCTGAATGACTCTTTCTTCATAGCATTCTGTGTGAGCTCCTCTTTCTCTGCTCACACTGACTTGAACGTTATTAAGCCTCCACTTGTGTTTCAGATGAGACTGGGTGGAGTTGTTAATTCACTAATACCCAATTCTTAGATTTTAACTGAACCATGACTGTGGATGAGATAATGTAGGAGAGGTTATGGAGTGACAACAAGCAAAAAAAACAACAACCAAAAATGTCTTAAGAGAAATGTTTAAGAACAATATTTCAGGAGCAATAATTGTCATAAATAAATACGTATGAAATCAGGACAAAATCCAGGAATGGGTGTTGTCACAGAAGTCTAGCCTGTTTATAGAAGAAGAGAGTGATAATGGTATCAAGTACCTGTCATTAAAATGTTTAAAGAGATGAGAACTGAAGGTCTTCATTAGACTCGGTGATGAGGGGGTTATTGAGATTTTGCTGAGAGCAGTTTCATTGAAGTGGTAGGGAAATGACATATTGGAATGACTACATGGGAGTGGTGAAAGAAAGATTAATCAAGCAAGCAACTATATATAAATATTTCTAGATGGGAGGATTTCAAGAGAAATTACCAAATTTATGATGATGCAGAAAATCTACTGGATATCATTATCACCAAAAACTATTCTAAAGAAAGTGGTTACTTTCTCACCAAATTACTGCTTTACTTGTAGATGATAAGGACTCCCTCTTCCCCCAATACTTTGTAGTTTTTCAACCATCCTGAACAAGTTTTAACAATGGAGTGCTCTTTCTATGGAAAATCACTTTCTGTTTGCAGCGAACGGTCCCATATCTACAAAATCATATTTTATATGTCCTGAAGAAACATTAAGAACGTCAGATGTTTTGAAACGGCAAAGAATGCCTTAGTTACAAAGATAGTCATTTGTGTAGTTGTCATTTGTTTTTTAAGTACATATCATCGCACACTAGTATCTTGGAGGGGAGGCATCTGCACAGAGGTTTTTAAATCACGGTCTCTATGCAAGTCTTACCATCACTTCCCCTAAGCTTCTTCCCGCTTCAACTCCCAGAGCCGCTGGTTGTGTTGCTTCCCATGTGCTGCCTTTGAATTCCATGCTGTACTTTTCCTTATAGAGTCTCTGTCATTTCCTTCAAACTGATCAGATCATGATCAGATCATGCCAGAGTCCACTTTACCTCTCATACATTAAGATGTAAGCTACAGAATCGCTCTTGCTCATTTGGTGTGCCCTCCAGTACAGTTCTTTACCCTTCTCCGTCTTGCTCCATACCTTTATCACCCAGATCCTGAGGGCCTCTTGCTTATGTTTAGGCTTGCTCGATGGGAGGCACCAGCAGGGCAGTCAAGGGAGGAGAAGAGAGACATCTGGCTGCTTTTTGTCAGGCCCTCGGTGGGCAGTGACCACCCAGCCCTGGTCTGGCAGCCTTTTCTATAAGTCTACTTTCTGTTCGATTTCTTCCGACCATGGTTAACTGTATACCTTCCAACTGTGTCTAGCTCTAGGCTGCTTCATTTCGCAATAATCCCTCCCTTATTTCAATAAGGATCCCTGGTAGTGCAGCGAGTTACAAGTTGAGCTGCTAACTTCAATGTCAGCAGTTCAAACCCACCAGCTACTTCATGGAAGTTCAGTGAAGCGTTGCAACCTTAGGACAGTCCTATAAGGTGCCTACGAGTCACAATCGACTCCATGACAGTGAGTTTGGGGCTGTGTTTTGGTTTGTTGGTTCTATAGAAGTGATCCTGAAACTTGAGCATGTGCAAGGATCAGCCAAAGGTTTTGACACTATCCGGATTGCTGGCTTCCAATCTCAGAACTCCCTGGACTCACGTTAGGTGAAGGAGGGACTGAGAATCCCCAGTGACATTGAAACTGCTGGTTGCCCATTTTCAGAGGGCACCATGGTCAGTCTCTTAATTGAGTGCACCCCTTCCTTCGACTTTCTTCTGTTGAGGTTTTTGGTGTGTACTATCTGATCTGTATGCTACCAGGACCTAATTAATACACCTGAGCATCTTTTTCTAATTATTATCAATAAAAATGTATCCACTGCTGACAAAGTAAATGCCACAGAGACTGCAGAGGGTAAAGTACCTACAACACTGCACTCCCTCAAGCCAGGAAGACTCTCTCAGGGGCCATGCCAGGGTGGTTCCATTGACCGGGGAATGGATAAAAACCAGGCTGAGCGACGTCATAGGACTCAAGGTAAAGCGAGTATTCAGTGTACAGGTGCCAAAGAAGATGTTAGAAGAATGCTGTCTTAGAATTAGGAGAAAGAAAAGGCTTTCTGCTCCTGAAACTCCCAGAAACCCACAGGGCGAGTTCTAACCTGTCCTGGAGGGTCACAATGAGTTGGCATCTACACGATGTCAGTGAGGGCATTTTAGAATTATAATGAAATAAGGTAGCCAAGGATGAAGATAGACATACGGCACTGACCATTTGTATCCCTAGTTTCATGGGTCTGATTTATTCTTAAAAAGAAATCCTCAATGCATAAGAAAATTTCCTCAAAAATCCATGATCATGATGACCATTGTGTTTGGAGTGTCATGCTTGCTGACCTTTTGCTGCACCTATTTTATGTTTCAGTGTACAACGTTCCATACTCCCAACAGCTAAACAAATAGTCCAAATGGTCTTCCCAACATGTCAGAATCATGGGTTACTTATTGCAGGGGCAGGTGAGAACATATAAAAATGTAAAGTAGAAACTTTTTTTTAACTTACTGATTCAACCAGTAAATCCTCTGTGACTCCATGAGGTCCATTGAGAACAGAGTTAAGTTCTTCAGTTTTATACAGGAGCAGAATCTTTCAGTATGACCTTTGGCTATTACAAAATGTCAGTTATTAATACAAGGAAGTGATAATTCAGAAGCTAATTGCTCTTTTTCATATATGAGACCAAAATATTCAGGTGCATCCCTGTTAATTTCAAGATACTCTGGAATATACATTTTCCCCCATTTTTTCAGTAATTGAACATTATAAATATATATACCATCTCAAACTATGATTATTATAATTGATATTTCATGTTTCCTGAGAAAGTTTGCTTTTTTATTAAAGAGAAAATGGAGCATGATAGCAAATAACTGTGGTCTCCTACTAATTGTTTGTGAGGTTTTAATATAATATAAAGAAAAATGTAGGCAGACCAAAAGTCTTTAGACATCTGAAACACAACTTTGACTTTTTCTTCTGCACTTGGAACATAGTATAACGTGACAGAAAGAACATGTAAAAAATGTCCTTAGAACACCACTTGATTGTCCTAATTCTAAAATAGAACTAGATTATCATCCAACCCTGGGAAGGGTACATAAAGGCACACCGATCCAGCAGATTCTGATCCACAAACTGTACTCCTTATGGGAATAGATAACCTCGTGTTTTTTCCTGAGGAGAAGCTGCTTGTTTCAAACAGCTACCCTTGCAGTTGGCAGCCCAATGGATATTATGGGCATTCTAGATGAGCACTGCAAGCGTTCTAGATGAGCACTGTAAGCGTTCTAGATAAGCACAGCTTCAAAATATGAAGAGCCTTATTTGCTTGTAATTGCTGAAGAGAAAATGAGTCCCCGAGCTTATGCTGACAGAATCTATTGTGTGTATTTCAATGTAGGCACTGTGGTAGGCTGTGAAGGTTTATATGTAGGTTCTACTCCGAATGACCTTCTTAGCTGGGGAGACACCCATGCTTCAATTTGAGTGAATCAATGCAGCAAAAGTTATGTGATAATAGTACTTAATTACAAGGGAACATAAATAGAATAAAAATTTTAAAGTGAATGTGTTTCCATAAAACATCACCCATTTTATTATATTTTGATGTCTATCACATTACCTACTTCATCATTGCCATCTGAAGTGATTGCTTATGGTCAAAACCCCTCCTATTGATTCAGCCACAATGGGGCCACATGAACCCTGTCATTCCTACTCATCCATCCATCCATCCATCCATCCATCCATCCACTTACTACTGGATTCATTCAAAAAGTATTTATCACTACTTGAGGCTATGGGGCTATGACAGTTCTTACAACAAGCATAAAGTTATACTTCATGGGCCTTACATTTTAGTGGGAGTGACAGACAACAAACAAAATAGATCTGAATAAATAAATAAAACATAGTAGGTTAGAATTTATAAGTGCTGTCAGAGAAGAAAAATGAACTCGTGTGGAACACTTAATTATCTATCATACCAAAATGCTTACTTTTACTCCCTCAGTGTATACATTAGATGCGCCTAAGAAATACCCATCTGTACAAAGACTGTATTTCCTAAGCCCTCTCCTCTCAGAGTGGGAACATGTGACAGGAATTTGCCATGGGGTCTGAGCAGTTCTTCTACCTGGTGGATGCACAGGACCCCACAGTCTCAGGAGGTAGTACAAGCAGACATGCTCTCTACCAGTCATCACATGGGGGGGGGGGAAATGGACAGTTGACTAAGTCTGCTTATATATATGCTTATAGGAAAATATTAAAAGACAAAACACAATATTCTATGCTGGTAGGTATGTTAGTATGGGTTCTCCAGAGAAACAAAACCAGGACACTTATTATTACCATATATACTCGAGTATGAGCCTACTTGAATATCAGCCAAGGCACCTAATTTTACTACCAATAATGCATTAAAAATGTACTGAAAAAAACCCAGCTTATATACAAATATATACTCTATACATAGCGAGAAGGAATATAACAGCTGATTAGTCCACCTCAGCTCAACTCACTTTCGTGGAAGAGTTAATATACTGAAGGTCATTCAAGTCACACCAGCTGCTGCTCCAAGGTCAAGGAAGGGGACAGCAGGGTCTGCCCTCAGGCAATACAAGCAGAGTCCACTGCAGGCAGAAGATGGCAGGTTGGGGCAGCAACAGTCAGTAGCACAATAGTATAGCAAACAGGCCCCGATGGTGTCTGATCCATAGGTAGTGCAGCACATAGTTGAGGTAAAGGAATTCAAGCAGCAGCATGCTGGTCCTATCACCTGGGAGAAAGAAGGAGAAAGCTGGGACCTGATTAAATTCTGTCCACATGTTCCAGTGGAAGACCAGTTGGCAAAAAAGACCTAATTATCACAACAGAACACTAAAATGGGGATTTCTAAGATTATCATAACTAAATCTGCAGGAAGTGGAGAATAGGACATTCTGAGGATGAGGGAGGAACAAATATATATCATATATACATGAATATAAGCTGACCCGAATATTAGCCGAGGCACATTATTTTTTTTTAAATCTTTTTATTGGGACTCATACAACACTTATCACAATCCATGCATACATCAATTGAGTAAAGCATCTTTATACATTCGTTACCCTCAAAATTCACCTTCCGCTTGGGTTCCTGGAATCAGCTCATTTTCATTTCTTCCCTCCCCCTTCTGCCCCACTCCCCCTCCCTCATGAACCCTTAATAATTTATAAATTATTATTTCATCTTATTTTACACTGCCCGGCGTCTCCCTTCACCCGCTTTCCTGTTGCCCATCCCCAGAGGGGAGGTTGTATGTAGATCCCCGAGATTGGTTCCCCCTTTCTACACCCCCTTCCCTCCCGGTATCACCATTCTCACCGTTGGTCCTGAGGGGTTCATCTGTCCTAGATTCCCTGTGTTTCCAGATCCCAACCGTACCGCTGTGCATCCTCTGGCCTAACCAGGTCCGCAAGGTAGAATTGGGATCATGATAATTGGGGGGGGGGAGGAAGCGTTTAAGAACTAGAGGAAGGTTGTGAGTTTCATTATTGCTACACTGAACCCTGAGTGACTGATCTCCTCCCCACTACCCCTCTGCAAGAGATGTCCCTCTGTCTACAGATAGGCATTGGGTCCTCATCATGCACTCCCCTCATTCACGATGATATGATTTTCCCCCCACCTTTGTTGCTTGAAACCGGGTCCCTCGGCCCTTCATGATTACCGAGGCACATTATTTTACCACAAAAAAACTGCATTAAAAATGTGCTGCCAACCTCACCTTCAAGCCTTTAAGACCCCAGACACTATCTCTTTTGATAGCCGGGCACCATCAGCTTTTTTCGCCAAACTTGCTAATGCACCCGTTTGTCCTCAGTGATCGTATCATGGAGGTGTGCACCCAGTGATATGATTTGATGCCTGATAACTGATCCCTTCAGAACCATGTGATCACACAGGCTGGTGTGCTTCTTCTATGTGGGCTTTGTTGCTTCTGAGCTAGATGGCTGCTTGTTTATCTTCAAGCCATTAAGACCCCAGTCACTACCTCTTTTGATAGCCGGGCACCATCAGCTTTCTTCACCACATTTACTTGTTCACCCGCTTTGGCTTTAGTGGTTATGTCGGGAGGGTGAGTATCATAGAGTTCCAATTTAATAAAAGAAAGTATTCATGCATTGAGGGAGTGCTTGAGTAGAGGCCCAAGGTCCTCCCGCCACCTTAATACTAAACCTATAAATATAGGCACATAGATCTAGTTCCCATCCTCATATAGATATTTGCATGTACATGTCTTTGTCTAGACCTCTATAAATGCCCTTTGCCTCCTAGCTCTTTCCTCTATTTCCCTAGACTTTCCTCCTGCCCCACTATCATGCTCCGTCTCCACCTGGGTTACAGCTATACCTCTTCATTACGTTACCTTACCCTTGATCATTCCCTACCAGGCCTGCCACTCCCACCTCACCACCAATTTGGATCCCATGTTGTTCCCTTGTCCCTGGGTTTATTAAAACCACTTCCTTACCCCCCACCTCCCCCTATGCCAAGTCCCCCCAGAACTGTCGGTTCCATTGTTTTTCCTCCAGATAGTTTATCCAGCCTATCTTATTTAGACAGACCTGTGGAGATAATAACATGCACAAAAACAAGACAGAGGAAAACAAAGCAACAGTATACAACAAAACAACAACAACAAACCACTGACAAAGAACAAAACAAAACACATCAAGAAAGAAAAGCTTGTAGTTAGTTCAAAGATCATTTGTTGGCCTTTAGGAGTGTTTTCCAGTCCCGTCTGTTGGGGCACCACGCCCTGACCCCAAAGTCCACTTTCAGCATTCCCTGGGGACCTTGCTGCTCCATTCCCTTGCTGTTCTGCTGCACTCCCCCAGTGCTTTGCCTCGGTGTGGTGGGATCAGGTCAGGCGCAATTCCCACATTGTGTCTCCAAAATGGAAAACTTTTAAGAGACATTTAGCTTTCTCATTTCTTTTTGATCCGCTCACTGTACCTGCATCCCAAGATAGATATCCCCTGAATCCCTGGAGTGGATCTGTGCTCTCTCTTCCCCTCAACGACACGTCCTGCCCAACTCCTGTACATCTTCCCTGACAATGTCATTCGTGATGACATTCACATTTGACTTTTGCTGGTCTAAATGAGGTCTAGGGTTGTTATCTGATTGAAATCAGAATGATTAAGTCGGAGCTCATTTTCAGAAAAATCATCAAAATGCTTTGGATGCCAGGAAGCTTCAATATGTGTGTGTATGTACAGACTAGTGTCTCTGATAGCCCTTGGAAAAGTCTGAAACCAGTTCCCCTCAGCTGTTGAAAATAAAATGTTCATTTCTGAGCAGAACAATGAACCCCAGTTTGAAACCATGTGGCCCACAAAACTGAACGTATCTAGGTCCACAGTGGAAAGCTTCTCACCAAGCACAGTAGTGGTGCTCATGGCATTTGTTTAGCTACAAAGCAAAACTGGAAGTGTGAATTTCAGATTTCCAATGCTCCTTGATTTTCAACAGTATTACTTTGTAGCTTTCAATATTTAAAGCAGTCTCTTGGAAGTCTTCTACCACACTCCTCTGCTTGTTTCTTTATAGCAGCAAACTTAATTTATTATTTATTCACTTGAATTCTGTTTAAGGTTTCTTTTTTTCTCCCTGTGAGACCAGGGTTCTTTTTACTCTCATTCTTCATTGAGGCCTATTGTTTGGTGCAGCACCTGACATACAACAGGTATTCAGAAATGTGCCTTGTTCGATATCTCTCTCTCTCTGTCATATATCTTTCCATCTATCTATCTATCTATCTATCTATCTATCTATCTATCTATCTATCTATCTATCTATCATCTGTCTATCATCACCTCTAAATATTTGTTGGGAAGACGAAGCACATAAATGTGATCTAACTCCACTCCCCAGGGAATGCATTAAGATCCCTGTGTCATAGTGAATTAAATATCATGCTGTTAACCAAAAGGGAGGAATTTTGAACTCACCAGCTGTTTTATGGGAGAAAGATGAGACTTTCTGTTTTTGGAAGAATTTACTGCCCACGAAACCCAAGTAGTCAGTTTTACTAGGTCTTATGAGTCATAATTGACTTACTAACAGTGAGTCAGTTTAAGGATGTCTCAACTCCTTCTTGAGATCTATATTATTAGGGTACTTGGAATAAATCTTAAATCTCTTGAATCTTTTTGTACAACAGAATTCCTACAAATGAGCCTAGTATGTAAAACATAGAAGTCGAACAGTGTTCCAGCATAAAAGTAGACATGTGTGTGCCTTGGCCCGCCCCATCCATGGCCATAAGCCTGCAAGTCATCAACTCCTTGAGCCCAATTCATGTACCAAGATGATAGGAAAGAAATCCTGCCAGTAGGTGTACTGAAACCCTTAATTGTAAGATTTTGTATTTCTGATTTAAATGGGACCCTTTGGGCAACCTAAGGCCACTTTACCACTGAATCTTTTTTTTTAATCTCCATATCAGTATGTATATATTGAGAAGCCTGTCAGTTGCATACATCCATTTGATCTTTGAAATTTTACTCAACTTTATCATTTTATGGAAACTCAGTCCTCGTGAACCTCATGAAGACTAAGCAATCTTCCAATTTTATTTTTAACTCTGATTAGTAAATCAATATTTATTTTCACTCCAGAGTAAACATATACTAGATAGATCTATAATTAGTTGAATTAATACAAAGGCACACTACTAATGATGCAACAATTAGGATAAAAATTAGGTCACATAAGTTCATTTTTCTCTTTCATGATGTCCACATATATCCCTTCTGCTGATGTTGAGAAATTGTGACTGGTAAATCCCATCAGAATTAATGTGACTTCCTCTTGTAAATCTCCCAGGCACAAGCAAATAAACAACTTGACTTTCAGAGAAGACTCTCATAATATTTATAGAAGTCCATCAGTAGAATACATGTATTTTTATCTTTCCTTAGTAAATCCATAGAAGATTTTTTAAGAGTGGTGATGAATATAGAACACATTTCATGAAACAGGTACATGGAGGGTTTTTTAATTTTAAATAATACAAGTAATTTATTAATTTCAGCAACTGATGCAAAAAACGTGCTGAATATTTGGATCTATGTTAAGCAAAAAATTGTAAACAGTTCTGACTGGATGGTTCTGTGAATTTCAGAGCATATCCTAGTAATAAGATTCATTAAGGAAATGGCTATATTAATTTAAAGTGATTGAAATTTTGATGTAAATTATGGATCATCCATTAGAGATGAGCAGAGGCTTTTAGCACATTAATCTGAAAGAGCAACAGAGGGATATCTTATTTCCTACGAAAGAGACTTAAAATATATGTAGCTTCAGCCTCCTCACAACGGTAAGATCAATCATCTGAGGCATATGGTACTAGCAATACAAAATACATAGGAAAACAGATAGCATATGGTTTGCATTTGCAAGGTATGCTGCGTGCAAAAAAGTATTTCACACCTTTCTCCTCAATTATAAATGGCTATAAAGGAAATAAGGACTCTTGCAAAAACCGGAATTAAAAAGAAAAGAATCAAGCTAACATGTAAATTGACAATGGATCCTTTGCAGAGACCAAATTTTGTTCAGAGGAGATGAAGAAACCAAGCTACGCTTGCAATCCAATATTTCGTATCCTCCGTGAACCTTCAAAGAGCAAATGGCAAATGTTTACAGCCCCATAAGGCCAACAACAATAAAAGGGAAATTTACTGTTGGCAAAAGCAAATATGTAAATAAGGTTGATGGCTCCTGCAAACATCAGGCATTCTAAATTGTGACAAGACAGAAGATCTGTTAACTGAATGTGATCACTGCCAAATGGAACCTACCCTCGGTGGTGTGGGAGACGGAGACTACGGTGCAGCTGACCCCAAGACAGAAGTCACAGTCTCCATAAAGACAAACCACAAATCTGGAAGAAAGTGAAAAGAGAGTATTCTTCACTTCCCCCCTGAAAAATGGCATTCTGCCCTTAAGCATAAACTAGTAAATTGAATAAAGTAATCGATAAAGAACTTAACCTTGAGTCCTTCAGAGGTTGATATGAATCAGTACAGTGTTCTAAAATACATACCTGCATATATATATATATATATATATATATATATATATATATATATATATATATATATATATATATATATATATATACTGGTTGTGGAAACAAATCTTACCACCTTTCCTTTCATTGGTTAAACTGCTGCCCTGGTATAAGTATCTAACCCCAGTCCAAGACTTTTAGCAATCCTTGAATACATGGAGAGAGTTAGTAGCCATGCCTTGAGACCTTGGTTCAGAGTCTCTAGAATCCTTTTGCTCCCAGATATCTCCAGGTGGTTGTAACACATAGACCTTGGCCCAGAGCATGGGAAGAGACTCTTCAGGATTAAATCTATTGCTGTAGGTGTGTGACCTTGAATGAATTCCCACTCATAGAAATGCTGTGAGACAGAGTAGAAGTAGCCTGTTGAGTTTCCAAGGCCCGTCTTGGCAGGAGCTGGCTCTTTTTTCCTAGAGCCACTGGGTGAATTCAGACGGCTGAATTGTGGTGACCTTGTGAGCCCACCAGGCCTCCTACTGGATTCAGATTGCCCTGATAATGTAATATTTGTTTAGGAAGAAGATTCATTCTGTTTATCCCATAGAATTGCACCACAAACAGTACTATTTCTGGACTCATGCAAGTATGTCCTGATATTTCTACTTGACATTGACAAAAAGGGGGGAGTTCAAAGTCAGATTTTGTTTCTACTCAGCCATACACATTCTAGTTTTTCACCTGAGGCTCCAAATGAGCTATTAAAATAGTGAATACTACCAACTCTTTCCACTGCACGCTACATAAGCCTTCTTATCTTTGGAGGTTTTCCTCAGATCACTTGCCTTTGAACATTTTAATATTGATCATTGAATCAGCAAACTGCTGGGAGTAGACTATAGCAAGTGTGTTTTGGGGGTGGGGGAAGATTCACAGAGTGAAAAGTTCATAGTTCTTGTCCCTAATCACCCCATGATGTCAGGAACCATATGGTGCATAAAGGGTGTGGGGCCTGATCAGAGGTTCCCCCAGGAGAGAATAATTGAGCTAGACCTTAAAGGACAGCCAAGTTTCAGGCAGGAATCTGTGGGCATTTGGCAATGTAGAAGTCTAGGTAGTTGCTATTTTAGCACTGTAATTCACGGAGTCTCAAGTTCCTGGTTGTTCAACAGAATTACATTAAAAAGGTATAATCTACTGTCCAGAAAAAGGTCATTTTTAAAAGCAGTTCAACCTTTACTTCTCTTGTAAACTTCAAAGATAGCTCACATCCACAATGTCCCTCACACACTTGAACTTCCCCATTATCTCACTCACTGCTCTCTCTCTATCCCATCCATTGGAAAGTACCAAGACAATGCATACATTCCCCCCCCTCCCCACTTCTCCCTTCAGATCATTAGCATGTAGATTGATCTAATCCCTTTGAGTGGGTCTTTTGGGGCCTTCAGTCCTCCCTCCCTCCTTCCCTCTCTTCCTTCCTAGGGTCTTCATTCCTTCAATACTATTAAGTACTTGTTAGAGATCTCAGCCCTGAGATGAGTACCACCTTCCTTTCAGTTCAGTTCCGCAATAGCCTTTCACTGACTTCAAAAGCCTTGGGATAAGTCTCAAAGGAAAAGGGCCACCAAGGGGAGCCTTGACCAGACAAATGAAACATTCCTCTTTGCAGAAAGGAAGAGAAAGCTGGAAAGACTCAAAACGTTTAATAGCTGCTGTCCCAGACATCTTATGCTATGGGAAAAGCAGGCATGCCGGTAATAAATATTCTTGTATCCTCACTAGACTAAGACGATTTTATAGAGCAAATTGTTTCTCTAGAAGTGGTTAATCATGTACAGATTACAAAGGATTTGCTTGAAACTGATGATGCAGGGATGACACATGTTGTCTGGGGTGATACATTAAAACTATTTCTTGAATCCAGCAGGAAAGGAACTTTAGAAGCCTCTGGAACATCCCTTTGCAAGATTATAATTGTAGGTCTGATTCTTTGATCGCGGCCGTCCCTCCTCCTTGTCAGCTAGTCAGGTGTTCCCTGCGCTTCTAGGAGGAAGAGCATCATGGTTCACAGCAACCATTCTGTCTACAGAGCTGTGGGCTGGGTGCAGGAAGCCCCCTGGGGCTCCACTGCACACCCCTCAAACAATTATTGTGGGGGAGATTTAGTGCTGGACCAACCGACCCCTTTAGCAGAGCCATAATTGAACCCCTGGCTTGTTCTTAAAAGTACTGCAGAGCTCCAGTTACCCTCTACTATTGCTGAAGGTGAAATGCTTAAAAATATGAGGCGGGGGCAGTGATGGAACAACTCAAAGAAATTACGTTGTAATAAATCATCAGCTGGATGGAACTCATCCAAGTGAGATGAAGGAACTACAGAATGAAGTATCTGTGCTACTAACAAAAATATGTAATTTATCATTTAAAACAGCCGCTGAACTGGAAGACCGCCAAAGTGATACCCATCTTTTTAATAGGACTAAAGGTGATCTCAGAAATTATACATCTGTGGGTTTCAGACTGACGCCAAGAAAAATGTCTTTACAATTAAAAATGATTTCCCCTATAGCTGTGCACATAGTTTAGAAAAGTCATTTGGGGTAAAACATTGTCCCAAGGTCTAGAAAATTTGCCTTTAAATCACCATGTTATCCGCCCCCCCCCCATATCAGTTTCCATACATATGTTCAGCAAAGGCACAGAGCACAGAGCTCCACACATGCAGCCAACTTTGGGGCACTCACATTCGGGAATGAAATGAGATAATGGCTGCAGAGACCAGAGGACAGGAGGACCTAGCGCAGCGACAGCATGGAGTCCGGATGGCGTAGTGGGTTGGGTTTGGGCCTAATTATAAACTCTATGGGAGAACAGTGAGGCTTTCTACTGCCATGAAGAGTTTGCCTTTACATCACCATGTTATCCGCCCCCCCCCATCAGTTTCCATGCATATGTTCAGTAAAGGCACCGCCTCTGGACCTGCAGGGGCAGTTCTCCCTGTCCTGTAGGGTTGCTATGAGTCAGAACTCACTGGACGACAGAGAGTTGGCTAGTTTTGAGGTGTTGCTCTTGCATGTGCGGTTGTTTGTTTGTTATTTTCATGAATCATACGCATAAACAGTAAAAGATAGATGTGCATCTGTCCCCTTCTTTTCCTTAGTATTTATTTGTGTCACGATTAGTTACTCCTTATTTTCGCTCTCATCCTTAATGGAGGACTAGAAATGCTTCTCTCTAGAATGAAGTACACTATGATTTGTACCACACATTGCAGGTATTTTGAGAACAAGCTGTCTCAAAGAATGTGGGGTCTGAAAGGGGATCCCCCAAGCTGGCTTGCAATGGAGGCCTTTTCATGAAGCTATATGTGCGATGAGGGACAGGAAGCCTCTCAAAATGATTTCTAGAGCCGTGGACAAGAAGTATTCTCTCACAGCTCATGGCCACCAGTTTCACACAGCTTCATATCTCCTTTGAAAAGGGAAAGAGTTCATATTTAGTGAGCATTAATCGTTATACTAGTTCTCCTAAGACATTCCAAGGAAAGGGACATTATCTCTATTTTAAATATAGGAGGATTGAAATTCAAAAAGAAGTGACTAGTCCAAGATTATAATACATAACATCAAGGATGTATCTGAGTGTGGGACCCTTTATATGACGTCACTACACCCGCCCACCTGCAAGAGGAGCAGAGCGTTGGTCGTCCTTTTCTTTCTTAATTTTCCCACATTTTTGAGAGCTATAACAGCAGTGAAGAAGCAGGATTCTGTGCATATAACTTACTTAAAACCTTGAAACATTTCACGACATTCTCTCAGTAAAATCTCTCAAGGTTACTGAGTCACGGATGGCAGCAGTCAGGAGTTTGTTGCCAGGTAAGAGAGTCCTGGTTGTACAGTAGCACTATAGGTTTGGCAGTAAAGCAGGATTCCTAGTGGTGTAGTGGGTTGTACAGTGAGCTGTTAACTTCAACATTGAGGATTCAAATTCACCAGTTGGGCCTGGAGAGAAGGATGAGGTATTTCACTCCAGTAAAGTCATAGAAACAATAGGGGACAGTTCTGCCCATAGGCCCCTATGAGTCAGAATGGACTCACTGGTACTGGATTTGGGAGATGTCATGAACGAAGCTAACTTCAAGGGCAGCAGGCTGCTAACTTCAAGGGAAGTGGTTCAAACGCACCAGCTTCTCTTTGGGAAAAAGGTGAAGCTGTTTGCTCTGGTAAACGTTTACAGAATCTCTCAGGAGCACTTCTGCTTTGGGGCACTGTGAGTTAGGCTCAGTACTGTGAGTTAGGCTCAGCACTACGACAGTGGGTTTGATGATTGTAGTGTTTAACTGTGGATTAAATGGATAAAGGAGAGAAAGGGACTATTTTAAAATAGCACATTTTCATCTAGGAAAATTCAAGAGTAAAATGATACAAAATGTAGACAAAGCCTAGTGTATATTCTGCTTTTATTGATGACTCAGAAGGCAAGTAGAATATTAAGTATCACTATTTGCTGAGGACACCTTTTTAAGGCATGCTAGGAAGAAAAAAGAATGATGCAAGTCTCCAAAGGACCCAGTATGACAATCTAAAGCCAAGGAAAAACTTGACAGGCAAATTAAATTTCATATCGACAAGTGCAAAGCCATGTATATATCAGATATGTGTGTGTGTGTACAGACACCTTTATTTGCTTGATGCAGCCTTTCACTGTCTTGTACATATGATGAGCTACAAACGATCGATATAAACCTCCCAGTATAAAGCTGGAGGCTTTGCCTAGGAGAGAGACATACATGCAGCTGTCGAACGAGAGGAGTGGGTGTGCATTGTGTGAATCTTTGCTCTCCCTGTTCATTCTGAGGGCACCGGAGTAGTGGCTCTGCTGGGACTCTGTGCACTGTTTTCAGAATGTGTTGTTTGCTCACCCTTCTATCCTCTGTTTGGCTTTGTCGCTCATTTCACGAATGGAACGGCAGCAAGAGAAAACAAAAACAAAACAGTCCAGAAATGTGTCATGAAATTTTCAAGAGCTGTGAAGGAGGTAGTAAGTAACTTCTCGAAAGAGAGAAATAAGAGCGATGGATATAGAAACAGGGGCAAGCAAAAGGACAATGGCGTAGGAAGTGTTATGGGAAATAGCGAGAGGTGTTAAGAAAACAAGCGAATCCCCTGATTTTCCTGTCTCACCAGCAAAGAAACAGAAAGGCCCTGGGGAAACCACACCACAGCAAATCCGAAGGGAGAACGAGAAACAGATTCTGAGCACAGGACGTCTATTCCCACTGAGGAGCCTGTTTGGCTTCACGGTTACGCCATTGAAACATTTGGGGGAGGCTTGCACAAGGATTCAGCACCCCTAGGAGTAAGGATCGCACCGCTTGTTTATTGTCGAGGATGAAATTACAAGGACGCTCAACTCTGCTGCTTCAGGGCATACACATCTGATCACCAGCTGGGAGTTGGAAGAAATGTCCCCCTATAGTCCTGTGGGGGCGGGGGGAGGCTTGCATCTCTGGAGCGTTCAGCATTGGCCGCGTTGGAGACAGGGTACCCGACGCCCTGCTTTGTTGGTCCGTTCATGTATGGGGGTTATGATGCCCTCACACTGCTCTCTCAGGTTCTACAAGTTTCTGAGTCACAGGCGTGCTGCTCGGTCCTGGAATGGAGACACAGCTCTGAGCTCACGACCGCTACAATGTTTGAAAAAAAAAAAAAAATGCGAAAGAAAGAAGTCTGGGTTCCTTACAAGGGATTTCCCCTGAGTTAGGGATGGGATTCCCGGAGGGTGAAAAAGGTTAAAGTCCTCAAAGGGATTGAGGTCACCCACAACACAGCCAAAGAAAGACCTGGCAATTCCATTTTGAAGAGAGCCCCCGCAAAAGCTGGGGAGCACAGCTGTATCCTAACACCCCCTGGGCCCTCCGTGAACTGTGATCGGCCCAGCGCTGCTGACCTGGTCTCTGGCCTCAGTCTCGGAGCTGCTCAGCCGAGTCAAGCCACCCCGCTGGCGCTGCTCAGCTTCGTTTTTCCGTGAAATCCTCCTTTCGCTAATTGACAATATGCTACACTTGTCGAAAACGAAACTCCCCAAACCTCAAAGCACAGTGCCGCTGGCTTCTGTGCGTTTAAAAGTTGTTGCTAAAATCCTCACGCGGTTTTGCATGTGTTTATTGTGGGGGTCATTTTCTATCTGGGAAGCCCTCTTTCCAATTTACAAAAGGATTCGGACTTCCCGGGGACCTTGAACTAACCTTCCTTAGTTGTATTTCTCTCTAACTGTAAAGGTATATCCTATACTTTCCTCCCAAGGAGTTAATTCTGAACGTGTGTCTTTCTGACGGGAATAGAGAATGCCCCGTGCCCATCTGAATAGTGTTTGGCTGTTGTAACCAACAAAGGTGCGGGAGCCAAACTCGTCCATCAGATTTCAATCAGAGCCGGCATGACTTCCAGCCTAGGAGCTGGGGCCTAACTGCAGACTCTCGGAGAGGCTGTAATCACAGCCACGGCACGCAGTGATTGTAAACAACTGGGAAAGGGCAATCACAGGCCTAAAGTACCGCGCATCTGTCCACCTTTCTCCTATGCTTGGGATGCTTTAAGTCTTTCTTTCTTTCTTGGCTTGGGTTCTGATCGTTTCTGTGGACAATTCAAAGCTTTTGCATTAAAGTATCAGTCTGATCTGCCCCACCTCCATTTCTAGCAGCGAAGGCATTTTCCAATCTTTGAAAGTACATCAGGCTGAGTATCTCAATAAACGGTTAACTGCTGGGTGAAAACCGCTCCCATTGGCTCCCGTTGCCGGAGCCAAGCCTCATTCCTGTCATTTATTGAGGCCGGTGATTACAGTGACTAATGCGAACCCTACAGCCATTCTCCTGCACACGTCCATCAATGCTGGTATGAGGCATATAAATGGGATCAGGTGGGAAAAGGCAATAAGTCATCTGTGATGGAAGCCTCTTTTTTTCTTTTTTTTCTGTCCTTCTGAGTTGTCTTCTAAATGGTTGCGTATGAGTGGTTCAGACTGGCGGTGTTCCATGCTACAGAGCCTTGTGAGTTGACGGATCCTTTTCAGAATTCATATTTCCGGGTTGCTTGTTTAAAAGAAACCAGGCGTCTCTTCAGGGAACTACTGAACAAGAGTTTCCGGCCGCTGGCCTCCTTTGTTTGCGAGTCCTACTAAGGCGCTCTTAGGGGGTGGGGGGCTGACTCAGGGGGAGCGGGATTTGGATCAGTAGAATGTTTGGCGCCTGCTAAAGTTTAGTTGAAAGCAGGGGAGGGGGGAGCGCATCAATGGCAAATTACATTCCTTTGCAGTCCCCTGGGGACCTGTAGCATTGGACAGTGAAGCGATGGGCCGGCGAGTTTAACAATGATGCCGCTGTGTGCAGGCCCTGTTGTGGTGCAGGGAGGGCCCTCTCCATCCCCTTGGATCCAGAGGGACCTTGGGCCTTGGCAAATGATTCCTGGGAAGAGTGAGTGGCTGAATGGAGGCATTGCTGGAACGAGGGATTATCGTGGAGGGACGAATATGGACAGCAGAGACTCACTTGGTTTGTTGAAAGTCACTAATTAAACAAGCCAGGTAGACTTTTCCAGAGCACAGCGGGCTGATTAGAGAAATCGGAGCAGGTTTGATAGCAGGGAAGGACTGTCTGTCAGTCACAGGTTATGCGCGATGACCTCAAACTGGCACCTCCCTCCAGCTGTCAGAAATTCCCCCAACATATTGCATCTCCTGAGACGGATTTATTAGGAGTAGCACCTAAGACCTCTAAGAGTCAACAGAGTCTTCTTTGCGATTGCTCTCATGAGAACCTTCGCATTCTTCTTGGGTGGGGGGGTGCGGGTGCGGGGGCGGGGGAGGCAGGTGACTCAGAGCTCATTATTGAAGAAGCAAACTTAAAAAAATTTTTTTTTGTTAAAAAAGGCAAGTAGGAAAGTAGTGCATGGACACACCTTGTACATTTTCATTTACTGTCCTCCTCACCTACTCAGGGGTGATCTAGGGTGTAGTCGGTCTTTTCCCTGTGCCTAGAAACTTCTACAATGGTACAAAGTTTATCCCCAGCCTTCTCATGTGGAATCCTGGGTGTGTGTCCATTTTCTTTCTTCCTTTCTCAGGTGCCTTGGCAAAGTCACTATGATTTGTTGTTACACATGTATGACAGCTCCCCATTAGTAGTATTTGTCACAAATCTTTCTTGCCTAACACGTAGAGTATAGATAATAGCAACCTCCTAGTAAAGGTTGTAAATGTTGGGTCTCCATCTCATTATCGGAATAACAGAAATATGGGAGGATTTTATGAGTCATAGATTCTGAAAGAATCAGAGGTAAGAGAAACTTGAGAAAAATACATACTTAATTGTATATACTTAATTGTTTTAAGGGTACATGTCAAATTCCTACTTTAAAATTAAAATAGTCTGAAGCATTTCAAAAGCAAAACAACAATCTTGTTCTTAAAATTTTACTTTAATTAATGTTCCAGCCAGTGAAAATATTTTCCTTGTCCTTATATGCTCTCGTAGAACTCTCTCAAGATGAGTCTTTGTCCCAGTTTGCAAGTGTCTTAGCACGTGGAGGCTTTCTCTGCTCTAAAACGAGAATGTTGTGTGACTGATCCCATTTCATGACATGAAAGAGGTTACTGAAAGGTTAGGAATGAAATACTAAAAATCCAAGAAGGTATAAACTCATGGCTAATTAGCACAGCATAGAAGATGTAGTCAAGAAATCGGGTGGCATTACCCTGGGCAAATTTGTTGCACACGACCCCTAGATGTTAAAGAGCAAGGTGCCATTTTTTTACGACTAAGGTATTCCTGACCGAAGCCAGTGTGGTGGTGGTTGTTAGATGCCATCCAATTGGCTGTGACCCTTCGTGACCCAAGACAGGGTGGCCAATACCTATGTACGCGAAAGCTGGATCATGGCAGGGAAGAGGAGGACAGGAGAAGAATTGAAACATTTGGATTACTCTGTTACCCAAGAATCCTGCGCCTGTGTGGATTGCAGGAGGCAGGAATAAATCTGTGTTAGAGCAAGTACAGCCAGAAAGCTCTTTCAGTTGAGGCTGGCAAGGCTTATGTACTTTGGACATGTACCAGGAAAGACAGTCCCTGGAAAAGGCCATCATGCTTGGTAAAGTAGAGGGTCAGCAAAAAAAATGAGGAAGACACTCCCCATTCCCCCCGCCTCCCAACAAGGGGGTAGATTGACACGGTGGCTGCAACAGTGGGCTCAAACGTAACAACAATTGTGGGGGTGGTGTAGGCAGAGTTCTGCTCTTTTGTACATTGGGTCCCTGTGCGTCAGAGGACACGTGGCACCTGCCAACAAGAGCTGCAATGAGTACAGCGTACAGTTTACAGTGTTTACGGATAAAGACTGCACGATGAAGATGGCTTTCAGAATCAAAATGGAAATTAATAGGAAGAAAGCTTCCCAACACGAACTTAAATGGGAGCATCATTTTTTAAGAGTTGAATGTACATAATTCCAGCCAGAGATGTTGGATATTTTTCTAGCTTACACTAGGAGTGGAGAGCACTATTAGTGTTGTGCATGCTTAGAAAAAGGAGAAAACTTCACAGTTGACAGCAAGGAACTTTGAACTCAGAAGTTTCAGGAGAAAGAAAGAACGTAGGTTTTGTGTCGAATGTGTTATCTGGACTTATTCTTCAATAGCATATTGCAGAACAATTTCCATATCAGTTCCAAATAAGACTCATCTTCAAATCAGACTTATCTGCCAACATTGTACTTCAATTGAGAATGACTATTATACAAATGAACCCAGTTCACTTTGACTCCTGTGTTCAATTTTTTGTATCAAGTGTTTTTATTAGCGCTTTGATTTCCCTCCTTTCATGTAAGTATCATGCTTGTTCATGTAGTTTATGCCACACAATATATAATTATCATGCGTAACATGAAATAGAATGCATTTGTTTGTCCTGGTGCATAGGATCAGATAGTTTTTCTCTTTCTATTTCCTTTTGGAAAACTGTAAGCTTTTTCCATGTGGTGGCCAAAAAAAGGCTCCTGAAAAATCAGGTCATTGTAGTCTTCTATCTGACATGGTTGAAAGAAACACATAATTCATTCTGACATTTTTTCAAAGAGGGATTCTTCCAAAGACATCATTATTGGACCAGTAACAATGATGTTCTTTGCAGAAGTCAGTAGGGCTGCGCAAAGATATCCTGGCTTCTTGAACGAGGTTGACTCTTTTCATCCACCCCCTCTTTCTCGTACCCTTTACCTCTCACTTCACAGACTCATATGGCTTTCATTGTTCAGACAAAGGTGAAGTGATGTGATTGATGCCATATTTCTTAGTTTGTATGTCAAATTTCCCCTGCATTTTATTTATATTTGTATTCACATTATGTAGCACAAAGCTTATTCATGTATCAGGTGCTCTCATTTCATATTAACTGAATGTCATGGATTCCCTATTCTGATACGATTTTATTAATGACGTCTCTATCATGCTTCTTTAGTGTGTCCACTGACTTCTATTACTCTCTTTCCTATGAGCCTGAAAGCATATTGAAAACATTTTAATTCATAAAAACTAAAAAAAAAAATCACAAAAACATGAACACCTTACCTACCATTCTCAAGGCCAAAGTATCCCTTTTGTATCAAAATAAACATCTATTACTGTTGCCAGGTGTATTGAAACTGGATCCGGTAAAACAAAGCCCTGCCTAGGTCTGTACTAGCCTTACAGTTGATGCGAGAATTAAGCCCCTTGTTGCCAGCACTGTGTCCATCCAGGCCGTTGAAGGGACTCGGCTTCTTGACTGACCCTCTAGATTTTGAAGCTTGATGTCCTTCTCCAGGAACTGGTCCCTCCCGATAACATTAAAAAGCTCCTAAATGTTGATGGACATTTTCCCATGAGGTTTTTGAAGCCATCTTTCATGCAAAGACCTTGAGATGAAGTCTTAATTTTTTTTAAAAGAAGAATTCTGGATGTACTTCTTCCAAGATGGAATAGACCATTGTCCATGGTCTATTCAAGATTCTTCAGCGACCACATCATTTCTTATTTATTGTTGAGCTTTTGCCTCATTATGAGACAACTGAATATACTATGGCTTAGATCAGTGATTTATTTGCCATTACAAAACACACACACACACACACACACACACACACACACACACACACACACACCCTTTGAAGCAGTCCTTTGCCACAGACTTGCCTAGTGAAATAGGTCCTTGGGGTTGTGGACTACTTCAGCCATGGGGGGTGGGGTGGGGAGGGATAAGCATTACAATGCAATACATAATTCCTAGTCCCTAATTCTGAAGTCCTGAGTTCACACCCTGTCTTGGTCACTTCACCAACTGTATGACCTGCACCAACATGTTTGGCTTTGAAAAGTTTTGTGAAGTAAGAGTCTATGAGAATTAGCTCTTCATGTCTGTGGAAAGGATTGGGCACACAGCCCAGCAGGTAGGATAGCTTTAAAAAGGTAACATTATTATATTTTATTCTGGAGTGAATACTAATTAATAATTGTTTATTGGGGCTCTAGTCCATGCCAGCTCTTGGACCCCCATGGGGGAGACCGTGATCAGGAGGTAATATGGAGCAGTCAGATGGGGCTGCGACTCCCAGGCTTTGGGAGCATCCAAATCCCCTGGAAAGCATATGGGAAGCTGTTAGGAGCTACTCACATTCTCTGTTCCAGTTGCTCTGGGATCGTGCATTTGTTACGTGCTCTCAAATTGGTTTCAGCCTTGGAAGCACGTATAAGGAAGTGCACCTTGCTCTTTTCACACTAATTGCTATGGTTGAACCCGTTGTAGCAGCCATGTGTCCATCCATCTCCTTGAGGGTCTTCTTGTGAATGACTGACCCTCTAGTGAGGTAGGGCCGGCGAATTTGCACCTCTAACAAATTTACTAAAAGGTGCTGAGTCTGTTGGTCAGGGAACCATTCGCTAGGAGTCACTGGCCAACTTGATCCTTTTTGTGACTATTACTGTGGGACCAACACCAGTGTTGTCTCATAGGACCCCCGTATTGTTGGTCACTCAAGCTGGAAGCTGATACTCACTTCCCTTCTTCAGGTTTTCACTATTGCTTTGTGTCACGCTGGGATCTCAAGAGTAGCAAAACCAGTGCTACTTGTGTGTAGGCATATAGAAAGAGATTTCTATCATGAAATGGTTCACACAAAGGTAGAGATGACTGATTCCTGAATGGTTAAAGTCTACGGGTCAGATGTAGGCTGGCGGATTCTGCTGACTCCTATAGCGGAAGGAGCTGGCCAACAGGAAGCAGTGAGATGAAGCAGAAAGCACAGGCCAACAGACGTTGAGTAAATCAATCTGATTTTGGCCTCAACAATCCAAGATTGGCAGTTCATTGATGACTCCTGTGATTGGCAAACAGGAGATCATCACATCATATGCAGGATCCACATCCATCAGCAGATTTGCCCTGATTTGAATCCATGCAATGAGAGTTTGGGACTTCCACACACTATTAATTTATAATAAGAGTAGGCTACATTCTGAATGAAACTTCCTTCTATGGTATCAAGGCTGTGAGCAGATTAAGAAGTCTGCCCGGCAGATTCATAGAAGATCCCACTGTGAAGTTGACCATACGATTTTAGATCGTGTCACGTGAAAATCTAGTCCCAGAAAAGTTGACTTAAACCCTATCACACACCACATTTATTATATCTTTCCAAAGTGAACTTAAATGTAATGTAAATATCCTCTTCTGTGTCAGTCTGCAATGACTAGAGAAGCAAATCCAGGGAAACATGTTTAATAGAGAGTTTTATATCAAAGAGTAATTGTACATTAAGAAAACATTGCAGTCCAGTCCAGATCAAGTCCATAAGTCCAATTTACAGTACCAGTCTGTAAATTCCTCTTCAGCCTCACGCAATGCATGTAATGATGCAGAATGCAGGAAGATCACAGGCAAGTGGGTGGAAAGTCTTGTGGATCCAGTGGTGGTGGAAATATCTCAGTGCTGGCGGGGGTCTCCAGGGAACTCCTCCTAGGAGGCAGAGCGAGGCCACAGGGAGATCCGTCAATGAGAGAACCGATGGGAGATTACTGGAGCAGTCCAAATGACAGGTGAAAAAAGATGATCCGAATCAAAAGTCAAGATAATTTAAGAGACATTTCACAGTTATCTTCCAAAGGACCTGATGTCCAATGTGAGCAAGAAGAGAGGGAAAGCAAGGAATAAAGAGCAAGGGCACTAAATGTTCTATTTGTGGCAGCAGAGAGACTGAATTGCCATTAGCTAAGACATAAAGCACAGGCGCCAAAAAAAACGAAACAACGGTGGGGGGCTAAGGAGAGAAGATAATTAACTTGGTGTTGATCATGCTGAGTTGGAATCAAGTTTGATTCAACAAAGATGTATTGAGGATCTATTATGTTCTAGGCATTATGTGAAGCAATGAGGAAACAATGGAGAAAGACACTAACCCATAGTCCCTGTGCTGAATAAACACCAGAGATAATTGAAAGAAAGACTAGAGCAATGTTAGGTCCTTGCTATGACTAGTGAAGCCCTAGGGCCTTAGAAAGCACCGCAGAAGCTCTTTTCTTAGTTTGTGGTTGGGAGTGACAATCCCTGAAGGCTTCCCAGAAGAAGCATTGTTTTATGAGAAGCCTTAAAAAACTTATGGGAAGCAAGTGGAATTAAAAGTTCACGGAATATTGCCACTACCTGTTTCGCAGTCCCCTCATGCTAAGGTCTCACGGCATATGCAGACATTTTCAGTTAAGAGGGAGAAGGAACAGAGAACACGGATAGCCAGAAAAAAGAAGCAATAGATGCCAAGTAGAGAAGTGCCGGAATAGATGGTGTCTTTGAGGCCCTGAAAGGGGTCTGTTGAGCTAAAGTGAAAGTGAGGCAGCAGCTCATAAGGAGGTGGATCCGTGGGGAGAGTGTCTACCATTCAACGTGAAAGAGGCCATAAAACATGGTGTTTAAAAATGACAGACGACCAGGGTTGATGGGGCATGAGGAGCCTGTGCCATCTCTAATATGTGGACTTCCATCTCTGGGTAGAAAGCACTGAACACAGTTCTCTTCTCCAGTCAGGAAGACATACATCGGGACAAAGCAGCACATGCCCAGTCATCTAAAGGCAAACCCTGGGAGTAGCACATAAAACGTACGGGCATCCAATTGACCATATGTTAATGATAATCCTTAAGTACCTGGCTACCAGGGAAGCCCAGCTAGTGCCCTACAATATGAGAAAGGTCAAAGGTATGGTAGACTCTAGAAGTCTACCACAGGATGCAGGCAATTACAAGGGTTTGTCAAACAATGTGAAGAAGTGTAAGCCTTATTCTGTAGGAGCTGGAGAGATTTAAGCAATACTGTAACATGAAGAGGTTGGGAGAGAGTCTTAGAATCAAAGGACTTGGCTGACTCCGTACTTTGGTCATTGATAAGATATTGGGGCTGATATGGGGGAAAGGAAGGATGCCGGGAGGGTCACAGGGTTTGCATGTGGAAAACTGAATGGGGGATAACATCTTGCCTGAGATTCAGCACACTGGAAGAGTTGAGGACACAAATGGGCACAGAAACACAGTGGTGAGGCTTTGCTTTCCATTTTCAGCAAACTGAGCCAACGCTTTCAGCTAGAGACCTTAATCTTAGAGATTTAAGAGAGAATGTGTGATAGCTGATCATTGGTGTTTTCTGTGTTGTTAACCCAAGAAGAACGTAAAAACAGACGAGGTAAAACTGAATTAATATTTAAGGTGAGGAAGAGAATGTAAGGAAAGACTGCCAAAAATAACATCAACAGAAAAATATCACAAGCAAGGAAGGAGTGTCAGGAAGAAAGAGTGAAGTAAAAATGAAAACAGCTAAACCATCAGTCTATGGAAAGTCTTGTCGAAGTTTGTCACAGATACAATTCCGTTCTTTTTTACTGATATCTCCTTTGGCAACACAGGGAGGCAACGTTCTATTGTGGTCTGTGCTTTATGGTTGAGGAACTAGTGGCATCAGTCATCCAATCTCACAAAGTGCAGTCAGCAGATGCAGGGAGCCTGGCTCCAGAGCTCATGTTCTAAGTAAGCCAGGGCAACAGAGAACAAAAATGTTGAACTTGCCTATCCTGAGATTCTGTGTGACGTAGGTGAAAGTAGATCATCAGACCATTACAGTCTTAGGTGTCCTCTTCAAAAATAATTGATCAATGAGATCTCTCCATGGACAAATTCTGTAGTGAAAATTTTTTTTTTAAAGAAAACAGAATGCATCATCTTTTTTCTTTCCAGGGTGTTCATAAAACATCTGAGTGAGGCTCACCAAAATACCCAGAACCACGCTGAGCAGAGTGGAGCTGTCACAGTATGTAGTTTTACTGCTAGGTGAGCATAAAGGAATTTATTCTGAGTTAGTGCACCCGGTGGCATCACCTGGGAAGGTTCTCTCTGGTCACAGTGAACTTATTCATAAAATCAGTTTCTCTTGAACCTTGTTTTTTTGTGATGGCTAATTTAAGAGAACAGCATGTAGCTGTGAAATTTTGTTTCATCCTTAGGAAAAATGCCACAGAAATTGTTGTGATGTTGAAAACAGCTTACAAGGACAACACTATGGGAAAAATTCAAGTGTACGGGTGGTTTTCTTGTTTTCAAAAAGGTAAAATGTTGATTGATGATAAACCTTTTTCTGGATGTCAGTCAACTTCCCAAACAGACAAAAATGTTGATTCTTAGTGCATTTGAAGTTCATTCCAACAGGTCAGACTTTTAACCAAGCTTTCTTTTAAGGGTCCTGAAATGATTGTGCAACAATGTAGGATAAAAAAGGCCTCATTTGTGACAGATGAAGGACTAGTTTTGCCATCACAAAAATGCAGCTGCTTGCACAGCCATCCCAGTGTGCCAATTTAAGGGAAAAACCAGCATGCCTCTCTTGCCCCACGTACCTTACTCACCAAGCCTTTCTCCACGCGACTTCCTTTTGTTTCCACAAATGCAGAGGGACATGAAAGGACAGCAATTTGATAATATAGAAGAGGTGAAGAGAAACATGAGGGAGGTGCTGTCAGCCATCCGAGTTTGAAAACGTTTCCAAAAATGGAAACGCAGATTTGACATTGTGTAAAGTGTAATGGAGAGTACGTAAAAGGTTACAAGGTTGTTTTAAAAAAATTAAATCCATAGCTTTGGGGTGGGGAGGGATCTGTTTTGTGGGTAGGGTACCCCCTCGTATTAGCTTAATAAAGGAACACTGATGGCGTGCAGTGGTTACTCACTGGCCTGCTAACTGTAAATGGTCAGCTTGACGTCACCAGTCACTCCTCGGCGGAAACAAGAGGCTTTCTACTCCCATAAAGAGGTATAGTTTTAGAAATTCACATGAGCACCTCTACCCTGTCCTCTAGGGTCACTGTAGGTTGACATTGAATCAATGGCAGTGAGTTTGATTTTCTTTTTGTTTTGATTTTAAATAGATCATTAGAAAGGCAGAGGATGAGTATAAATATTTAATTTATGTTCCTTTAACTTATTTGGTAACTACTTTTAAAAATAGTTAAACAACTTAGTTAACTTAGTTAAGCAGTGCTTAACCCACGTTTTCTTATACACTATGGTTAGTTGCCGTTTCCTTAGCGCGCACTCCTAATGACTCTCTATACAGACCAGAGAAATGCTACCCAACCCTGTGCGGTCCTCACAATGATTACATTTGAGCCCGTGGTTGCCAATTTTGTGTCCATCATCTTATCTAGGGTCTTTCTCATTTTCACTGTCCTTCTATTTTATCAAGCATGGTGGTGTTTTTTTAATCAGAGAATGACCTCTCTTGATGATATGTCCAAAGTATGTGAGAGTAAGTCTTGCCATCGTCACTTCAAAGGCGCATTCTTGGTATATTTACCCCAAGATAAATTTGTTTATTCTTCTGACAATAAATGACACTTTCAGTAGTCATCACCCACACATAGCTCAAGCGTATTAATTTTCTGCTCTCTTCCTTAATACTTAACCCTCAAACTGACATCTTACTCTTCGGCATTAAAAATGTTCTTGTACACAGATTTACCCAAGGCAGCACGTCCTTTGATTTCTTGCCTTTTATTTTCATGCATGTTGATGTGAATCCAAGTAATTTGAAATCTTTGACTTCTTTCATCTTTTCTTCCATTAGTGTGATGCTATTTATTGGTTTAGTTGTGAGGATTTTTCTTTTGCATTGTAGCCATTCAGAATAGGGAAGGTTGCCATCTCTGATCTTTGTAAGCAAGCATTTTAAATCCCACTTTCATCAAGCAAGATTGTGTTATCCACGTACCTCAGATTGTTAATAAGCCTTCCTCCTATCCCGATGCCACTGTCATTTTCTTTTATAGTACCTTTTTAAATAAGAAATCCTATGCTGAGATTATTTCAGAAGACTTCTATATCCAGCGAAGAAGGACATAGGAGCCAACCCAAACATGATTTTAGCTTCATTATATGGCTGAAAGAGAAGGCTTTTTAGTCCCATAAAGGGTTACAGCCACAGAAGCCCACAGGGCCCGTTTTAACTTGTCCGATAGGGTCACTGTGAGTTAGCATCAATTCATGGTAGTGAGTTTGTTTCTTTTTAATCAGGACAAAGGAGTCTTGATACTTCAGCTGGTTACCTGTTAGGACAAAAGCTTCAAGGTCAGTGATTTAAATTTGCCAACAATTCCCTGAATAAAGATGAGGTTTTCTGCTCCCATAAAGATTTACAGCCTAAAGTAATCACAAGGTATTGATAGGATCAGGTATCAGGCATCAAAGAACAAAAATCATATCAGTGTGACTGAGGGGGAGTGTGGAGTGAAGACCCAAAGCCCATCTGTAGGCAGTAGGACACCCCCTTACAGAAGGGTCATGGGGAGCAGATGAGCCAGTCAGCATGCAGTGTAGCAATGATGAAACATACAACTTTCCACTACTTCTTAATGTTTCCTACCCCCCACTATCATGATCCCAATTCTACCTTACAAATCTGGCTACACCAGAGCATGTACATGGGTTCAGATAAGAACTGGAAACACAGGGAATCCAGGACAGATAAACCCCTCAGGACCAATAATGAGAGTAGCAATACCAAGAGGGGAAGGGAAAGGAGAGGGGAAAAAGAGGAACCAATCACAAGGATCTACATATAATCCCCTCCCTGGGGGATGGACAACAGAAAAGTGGGTGAAAGGGGACATAGGACAGTATAAGATATGAAAAATAATAATAATGTATTATTATCAAGGGTTTGTGAGGGAGGGAGAGTGGGATGGTGGTGGCGGGAAATGAGCTGATACCAAGGGCTCAACTAGTAAGAAAACGTGTTGGGAATGGTGGTGGCAACAAATATACAAATGTGCTGGACACAATGGATGCATGTATGGATTGTGATGAGTTGTATGAGCCCTCCAATAAAATCATGAAGAAAAAAAAAGATTTGCAGCCAGGAAACCCCAAAGAGGCAGTGCTCCTTGCCCGCTAGGGTTGGTCGGGGTAGGAACTGACACCTGGCAGAGTGTGGTTGGGTTAAGATCTGGTGAAACAACTCTGCTAAACTCTTCTAGCGCATTGCTGTCTCCAACCCCGCACACACCGCTGCAGCTCTCATCGACCCAGGCAGCTGGCTCCTTTGTTTTCTGGATGAAAACTCTAAGGTCCTTCGAGTCCAGGCTTTTGTATGATCAAGTCTCAAACTTCCATAGTTCAATTAAACAAGAGAACATTTACCAAGTGATTACTCTAGGCCAGGCATGCTACCTGATATTTTACATCCATTATGTCATTGTATATGCATGACAGATAAATCACATAATGATCCCATCTCACAAATGAGAAAACTGAGCCTTAAAGAAATTGTCTGGAGTCACTTGGCAGAAATGAAGTCATGTGATTCCATTCCATATAAGTGTGCCTCCACGCAGGGGCCCATTGCCAGCCTTTTACACCCGGTAGGCACGAAAGGACCACTGCTGAGACCAGCAGGAATTGAAGACACCTGATGTTTGGGTTGACATAGGGTCACTTTTCTGAGTGAATTCTATCAAACGTAAAACCTTTATAATAGTCCTTCTAACTAAAACCCAGCAATGAAATGAGGTGGTGCCGTGGTTAAGTGCTCTTCTGCTAGCACAAAGGTAGGTTGTTTGAACTCACTGACTACTCTGATGGAGAAAGATATATGTGGCAGCCAGCCTTTGAATAGGCTTACAGCCTTAGGAGCCCTTTGGGGACAGTTCTACTCTGTCCTAGAGAGTCACTGTGTATTGGAATGAGCTCCAAGCAGGGAAGGTCTCTTCTGACAGCAGCATATTCCTGATTTACATGAAAAGTTACTCGTGAAGAACGCTGAAATATTTAGCTAGCTGCAGAATTACTTCTAAACTGTTTTTACCTGCCCTTGAATATTGGTTTGAAGGTTTCCCCTTAGCCCCAGATATTAAGGGAGTCACAACTAAACAACGGTGTGTTGACTGGGTAAACATCGTATTTCCTTTTTATCGCCTTTTCCCCCAAGTAGTACTGTATTGAGTTACAACCTTATTCACTACCTCTTCTACAGAAAGACACTTTGAAAAATTGGGCCTTTGTAGTAATATTGACAACAAAAGCAGGTGTTGTCACCTCCCATTAGCATTAATTTAATCGGTGATTCACAACAATAGACAACTAATATGACTCTGTGGTGGGCCTTCCTCTGAGAGATGAGGAACGGCAGAAATAAACACGATTGCAGAGAATGTAGAGACAACCTTTTTGGGAATATTAACTGTAAGCTATATAAACGTTTGTTTTCCTTTGATCAGTAATGAAAAGTTCAGTTCCTCATTTGCGCTATACGGGGAAGTCTATTATGGGGGTATGGTTAATTGGTCTTGAAAGACAATTAATATCTGTCAGGAACACATACAACACACACAGGTTTTGCAAACAGTCAGTCCCTTTGCCCCCTTTTTCTCTGTTGTTCTGTTTATTGTGCCCAGTTACTGTGCTCTTTGCCATAATAATCTCCAGTTAAATGGTAATTGCTCTATTGACGGCGTTACTGTACATTTTTGACAGATCATTATTCATACTTAACCACTTGACCTGGAATAAATGTTAAAGCAATTACCACTGAGAGCTTTTCTATGAGAAAATTGAGGCAAAGTTTAGAGATAATCAAAATGCAAAGCTGATCATGATAGCAATTGGAAAAATGGCAAATCCTATTAAACAGATTTTTATTAGCCAAGTTGATGCCAGTAGATATTATCTGGTAATTTAGTCTTATTAAAAAGAAAATAAAGCAGCTAATTGTTTACTATTCTGGAACTTATTCCAGCTTGCAATTTGCAACTGAAATTAGGCTTTATGTGGCTCATCTATTTTGTCACATTGAAATATGAAATCGTTTGGTACAAAGCACATCTGCTTGGTGCCTCTTACATTACTGGAAAAATCCCTCATTCAATATGTTCTGTACCTGTTGAGGCATTATGGATGGATTAATTTATGGCAACTTCTATGGAAGGTAATAATCAGTATATTTATATGATATCAAATATTTTCAAAATCCCTATCTCTAAGTATTAAAATGTATCCCCAGTTTCTCTTACTTTATATTCAAACATTGACATCATTGCCTGCCAAGACATGTACCCCCTCATGTGTGAGGGCAGCAAGCTACCGTGAGCACCGTGGGTGCGTGTTGCAATCGTTAGAAATGAAGAATGAACTGAGGGATCTGGAGGGAACACAGACCTGAACTCAAGTTGGCAAATGAAAGAAACAAGGATACATGCGGAAACATGACAGAAGAGTCGGTAATCTAAAAGGCCGGAAAATAAAATACTAATTTAAAAATGATTTATTGTATAACAATGAAAATATTCAGTGATCTCAAATTTTCTTCTCTTGCCCAAGGAGGCATTGCTTTCTTGATCTGACTCTGTAGTGGGAAATAAGCACGTGTGCCTGGGCTAACTTGAATCTGTCAAAATATAACCCACAACTTAGGATTCTTACACTCTTATCAGAGAGTCCAGCAAACTTTCAGAGTGACAACATTTGGAAAGTTGGCCTTGTACATAATCTCCTTATACTAAATTGGGAAATTATTTTAATTAATGAAAACTGCCAGAATTGCATGGTCATTTCTGCAGTAAACTACCTTTTCCTCCTAGACTTGAAAGGCTGTGTTGCTAAAAGTGGGGAGTAATTCCGAATCTTTAGCTTAATATCTAGGACAAAGCCCTAATAAAAAATGTATACCAAAAGAGACACAAAGGCTGAAACAGACAGTGTAAAGTTTTACAGGCCCCCACTGAATCCTGAGCCTTGTTTGCAAAAGATCGTTAAAATTCCCAACACCGATTGAGGATCTGCTGATATTGGAATATCTTGGGAGGTGCTGTTATTGGGACCTCCTCCAGTGGATTGCCGTAGTTTCTATATTAATGAAGGGGATTTTTCTGCAGTTAATGAAAGGAGAGACTTTCTTTTAATCAGTCCATAAAACATTAAATAGAATTTCCCCTCTTTCTTCTGCCATTTTATTCTCCCCAAAGAGTCCTTTGGAGAGTCTGAAAGGTACTCATTTGGCACCTAGAGAAGGCCTGGCAGTTTTTAAAAACACCCCTGTTTGCTTCCCAGCTCTGAGATGTGGCCTTATCCAGCCGGTAGCGATCGGGATAACAGACCTTAATTGTTTCCAACTGTTTCTTAGAAAAACGTCACTCCTTTTTCAAGAGGCACGCCGCCCCAATCGCCTCATTGTCCTCAAAGTATTAATAACCAGACTAGTATGTTAGCCAGAAAAGCAAGTACTATTACCGGTAGACATATTTAATTTTCTATGTTTACTAGGATAAATGAATTTTCTCTAGGAGATGTTCATTTTAAAAATTCAAAGGGAGTTTGTGATCCACCAGGCCTTAGATATGCTGAATTAGTATACTTCAGATCTGGATGATAAACTAATAATGTTGTACTTTTTGATTCACTGCTGAATTTTCATGATACATACTGTAAAGCAGGATAAAAGGTATTTACCCTTGATTTTGCTAACATGAAAAAATCCATGGGCCATAATACTTTAATATACAGATATTGCATTTATTCTGTGCATTGGCTTATATAATATGTGTCCTGTAGAACATAACTATTGCTACAAAATCATAGAAACCTTTATTAAACAAAAGTATCCAACCTCAAAGCTACTGTTCCTCAACGAATCCTCCACTGAGATCTACACAGTTGAAGGCAATGCTTCCTTCTCTCCGACCCTTCCCCGAATTACACTCTTTTCTTCCAGTTCTAGCTCATCTTAACGCACTCCGGGTTTCTTCAAGAAACTCAAACGGCTTTTGTTCTACTCCCACAATGTGCTTTGGGTTTGGGGAACAAAAAGAAGTCTGAAGGGACAAGATCAGGCTTGGTGGCTGGATCAAGTTCCCCAGATTTCATTGCTACTTTAAAGGTGTTGTGTTGCAATGGGAGTGGGGGGACAAAAACACCTAGGATGAAATGTCCTGGTCTTTTTCTCACCAGCGCAGTTTTCTATTTACTGAATACTTAAAAACACACAAACAACAACAAAAATCAACCTGAAACTCCCTGTCCTTGAGTTGATTTTGACTTAGACCAACTCTATCGGATTGGTGGAAATTGCCCTGGTAGGTTTCTGAGAGAACAGTAAGTCTTTTCTGGAAGCAGAAAGCCTCATCTGTCTGTGATGGAGCTGCCGGTGGTTCCTAACTGCAGATTTTGAGAGTAACAGCCCAACTCATAGTAATTCAATACACAGCCATGGTTCATAATTAAAGCTTACTTCCAATAAACCCCTGTGATTGCCCTTTGCCTTTGGGGACATTTTATCAAGTTTTCCCTTTGAAATTCTTCAAAAGCCAACCAACCAACCAAGAGTTGCCACAGCCTTCTGAACTGACCTCTCTTGAATTTAACTGGCCAAGTACATTCCCTAGGACGTCACTGTTTGGATAGGGCCCTTTTAAAGGCACCATAAAGAGACCAAGACTCTTTATTACTACGTGATACCATCCACTGAGTGCAGAAACATTGTTTAGATTAAGCTTATGCCTGTATGAGCTGGAACTCTAATGGCAATATTTTACACTTGCTCTTGCATTACATCTCTGCATAGCTTAGAACCAGCGTCCCTTGTCCTTCTCCTCTGGGATACTGGCATCCCAGGAATCTGAGTGTGGGACATTCTGACCTTGGCCTGGGCATAGACCCAAGACCATTCACCCATTAGGACGTTGTGTCACAATTTTAATGTATGCTTTCTACTGAATAATTGTAGTATTATGAAGACACAAATCATTGAACCATGTGTGTCTCACGTCACTCACATAATGAAAGGGCTGAAGAAAGTCGTAGCACAATAAACAACTAAGTGCTTTATATTCTTCTCCTTGAAGGACTTTACACATCAATTCTGCCCAATTTAGTCTAAGAGGACTTTTCACCCCTTGGGGATGACTCTTTTACCCTCTTCTATTATCACAAACATGGTAGGAAAAGCAGATGAAATGATGTTCCTACAGCTGCCAAATAGCGCTGGATGTAAATTAGTCATAGATCAATTGCAGACATAAGATAAAGAAATGAATGTCAGTAATTTAGATGATCTACTACATGCTGGGTTTGGAACTTGCAAACCGCTGATTAATTGACTAGAAAATCTTCAGGACAATTTTATTCTGTATTGATTTTCATGAAATACTGGGGAAATTTCTAATTTGTAAAATGTATCTTTTTTTTCTTAACTAGATCTAAAATCATCAACAGAAATATTAATGGTTCGTCAGTCAAGTATACTTTGTGGATATTTTCAGTAGGATTGAGTAAATGTGCTCATGGATGACTTCATTGTCCAGTGCTGGTGCCTTCAAAACCAATAGCAGCCTTTCCAGTTTGAGTCTCCAGAATCATTAGGTTGGTGGAAATTGAGGTTAGCAAATATTCCTGAGTTCTACACATTGCCCTGCATAACATAGGAACTGTGGGGCCCAGGTGGCATAGTGGTTATGCCTTGGACTGCTAGCTACAAGGTCAGCAGTTCAAAACCACTGGCTGCTTCTCAGTAGTAAAATGAGACTTTCCACTCTATAAAGAGTTACCGTCTTGGAAAAGCTGTTCTGTTAATAGGGCCCCTGTCCTGTGGGGCTCTTATGAGTACATTGAATCAACTCACTAGCAGTGAGTTTGTTTTTCTGGAAAGAACATAGAAATTAATTGCATTTCTCCACATGGCTTTGTGAGAAATATAATTTAAGATGTAATGGCTTTAAAAAGTTATCTTTTTATTAAATGCTTTATTGGGGGCTCTATCCTTTTATCATAATCCATACATTCATCCAGTGTGTCAAGCACATTTGCACATATGCTGCCATCATCATTTTGGAAGCATTCTCTTCCCACTTGAGCCCCTGATATCAGCTCCCCCTTTCTTCCCCTTCCATCTCCCACCGTCCCTCCCTCATGAGCCCTTTATAAGTTATAGATGATTATTTTCATATCTTACATCATCCTTTGTTGCCCCTCACCCACTAAAACGTCATCTTAATTATTCTGTAAAGAAAACTACCCAGTCTTTTTCTTCAAAATAAATTCTCTTCCCTTCTCTTTTCATCTTTGCCTTTGATTTCCTCCAAACATTAGGTTCCTTGTTGGCCATTCTTATCAATGAGCTTACAATGTTATGGTAATAGACTTTTCCACAAGAAAAAAAAATCAACATTGAAGTGGCAATGAGTTATTTACTGTGGCTCTTCTACCCAAAGTCCCCAACTCCCACTAAATGGCCTTTTTCCTGCATGGTTCTAGTCAGAATGAGTGGGGGATGATGCTAAGAGGATTCACCTGTGAGTGATTGTGAATGCTTCCTGGAGTGCCACCCTGCTGCATATAAAATGAGCCCTCTGAGAAGGAGGAGGAGAGCACATACTCTGAATTGGAGATCCCTATGCAGGGATCTTCTTGGAAACAGACAGCCTTGGTAGCTGAGGAGCAGCAGTAGAACCAGGAACCAGAGTATGGAGCAGTATGGTGGACTTCCCAACCCACGGAGCAAGTTACATTGAAAGCTTTTGTTCAGGAGACTGGTTTGTGGAGTAGGATGCCACTGGGCACTTAATTGGGGAAGCTAATCTTGTGACACGCAGAGATAGAGCTGAGTACCTTTGGTCTCAGTCTTTCTGGAGTATGGCGCCTCTAGGAATTAAATTTGGGGAGCTGGGTTTGCTAACCCACAGAGCTTGAGATGAATGCCTTTGGGACGAGACTTACAGTGGACTGGTATACACCTTTGGGAATTTATTAGCAGACCTGAAAGAACATTGCAACATGTCCTGATAAACAACTCAACCCTGGGTATTTCTCCCTGGCATTACAACTAGCTAACTTCCTTAATAAACCCTTTAATCATGAATTTTGTCTTTGAGTTCCTATGTAGCCATTGCAATGGGTTTTAGAACCTGGAAAGGTCAATTAGAGAACTTTAATTAAGCCAACATAATATAAAATAAAATTTGAGGACTATGAAGTATTTAGGAAAAATTTATTCTAACAGAGACTAGGCAAAATTTTTATGAAATATATTTTGTGTTTTAATCTACGTCGTGAAGTTCTTAAGATTTCAGCAAGTAAAAGTGGGGAAAATGGCTTTAGGCATAAAACAATTATCCCTTATTCCAAGTTAAGGAAAGGAAGTTTCAGAGTGACGTTTGACTCCGACATTATTTACATGCAGATAAGAGATGAAGGACAAAAAAAAAAAACATATTACGGAGGATCAGCCATTCCACAGCCCCTGACTAGCAGGCCTGCTTAAGCTTCTGCCACACGCTCTCCCTGCAAGACCTATTCAGTCAGGCACTGGCGGCTTCTGCCACCTCAAGCCCCTGTTTTAAATGTTCAGATAATTTCAGTGTTAGTGATATCCCCCATTGTTACCTTCGATAAATTCTAATCTCACGTATCTGGCATTTTGGACTCTATGAACATCTAGTTCTCCATGGCTTAAAGAGCAAATTTAACTAAGAGACTGGGCTTTAGAGTTGAACCACCTGCACTCAAACCCTGGTCTGCCAGTTAACAGCTGAACGACCCAGGGTGCGTTTCTTAGCTTGTCTTTATCTCAATTTTCTATGATTTCTAATAACAGGAATAACAATATGTTACTGTCATGAGACTTGTTGTTATTATCATTGGACACGATAGATCTGGACCCCAGCTCAGGGAGTCCCAATGCAAAAGAAGTTAAAAGCTGCTCAGTCAATGGTGGATGAGACCAAGGTTCTCATTGGCTGCTTTGGGGGCATAGGCAGGCAAGACTTGCTTTGCCACTTTCTCAGTCTGGAAGCTCTGCTGAAACGTGTTCAGCACCATGGTAATGTGTGAGCTGCCCTCGACGGCTGTGCATGGTGCGTACCGGCTGGGAATCAAAGCCAAGCCTCCTGCACGGAAGGTAAACATTCTGCCGATGAACCGCTAATGTCCTGTTGTGACGCTTACATAAATTAATTTGTGAAACGTATGTGGAACAATTATAACCTGACATGCAATATTAGCCATCTCTCTTATCATCATCAGTGTCTCTTTAGACCTTCAAGCTTGATGCTATCTTTCCTACGTAGACACACTCAACATTTTCCTTTTAACCCTAATAATATTCTGTACATTGGAAGTATTATGGTGCATTCTTCCAAAATATTTTATACATATTTTAGCATTCATATAATTTTTGTGTATGCATACCATATGATTGATATTGTACATATGTATATGTTTGTTTATGAATGGATGAAACCATAAGAGGCTTTGGCATAGCAATGTGGAAACTTAGCTTTATTGTTACCTCTACACATAATTTTAAGAAATTATTATTTTTTGGCTTAATTTTGGTATAATTAGATGATCTACATATAATATCAACACTGAAGAAAGTCTGGAAGTTGTGGCGTATTTAAGAAAATTGTGTAAACAGTCCAGTAAAAAATCTAAGAGGTAAAATTAATAGAATATTAATGGAAATTACAGTCAGACATGCCAGTCTCTCTTTGCTCATAGTCGACTGAAAAACCCTATTAATCTTGATTCAGAATAATTTCTTTAATACCAAGCAGCACATACACAAGTTGAGGAAAGTGCTAAACATAGGAAACATTTGATAGCGATTCATAAAATCCTTATTTAAAAGAAAAAAGTGTATTTCAGAAATTGAAATATGGTCTGTGTCTTTATTTCTTTGGGACCAATCTTAACAGCTCTTGAATGTACCCACAATAAAAAAAGTTCCCACTATAATAAATTCACCAGAAAATATATTATACATTTCTTATTACATTTTATACAATGGTCCCAAATCAATAATGGCTCAAAATTGCCTATGTTGTCTCTTAACATAGTTGTACCCCAATTCCTTGCCTTCAACATTATGTCCAAAGAAGCAGTCACAGCACAGTGCTTGAGATGCTTACACAATAGAAGTGACTTCTCACTCTCTCACCACGAATATGACCCTGACTGTGTGTTGTCAGTGCTGACTCTATCAGGGCCATTCTCAGGAATGATAAAACCCACACAAAATGAAAGCATCATCAAAGGGTAAGTAAAGTGTGCTTATTTTAAATAAATAAATAAATATATATATAATCTAAATATAACAGTAACTGAAGCAATTGTTTAAAAGGTAAAACAGCACACATTTTCTCAGGGAGAAGTATTTGATCACTTTTCAAGACTTTATCGCAGTTGTTCAGAGTTTCCAGTGCATAGTGATAAGAAAAGGATGCTGCTTTCATTTTTAAGTTCTCTACAGACCCAGGCTCCTTGATCTAACATGCAGTGGATAACTACTCGTAATTCGGCAGTTCAAACTCACCAGCTTCCCGTGTGGAAGAGAGGAGGCTGTCAGCCCCATAGAGATTGACAAGCAGGAAAACCCTATGTCTGGTGGCCTATGCTGGATGTCTTTGGACTGCCTTCATCTGGATGCTTCACTTTCTCCACTTGCATTTGACACATCGGCCACCTCTTCACTATCTTCTTTTACATAACAATAGAGCTATAGGTCTAGCTCATTCTACTTCATGGTTGTATAACATTCTACAGTATAGAGAAAGCCACATGATCCTATATGATGCATGCTCTGGTGGCATGATGGTTATGTATTGGGCTTATAATTGCAAGAACAGCAATTCAAACCCACAAGCTACTCCAAGGGAGAACGATGAGGCTTTCAACTCCCATTAAGTTGCAGTCTCAGAAACCCCCAGGAACAGTTCCACCCTGTCCTGTAGGGTCTCCGTTAGTCAGTGTCAACTGGATGGCTGTGAGTTGACAGTTTGTTACTCTTTAATGACTTCTCATTCTATTCCATCCTTCGTTACCATCAGATGGATCATCCAAAGTTCTCCTTTCAGCATCCAATTGCTCTGCTCAAGGACCTGCCACCCCAACCTTGTTTGTGGCAATGCTTAAAAACTAATCCCGACTAAGAGCTCAGGGAATCCGGAGGAATCTGAGAAGCTGTCACTGGGCCACTGAGGTGTGGCGTGGGTGGACTAAGTAGTAGCCAGCCACCCCACCCCCACTTGACAACCATGAGAGCAATTTAAATTGTCTTGATATTATAGACATATTTTTCTCTTCAGAAATGTTTCTTCTGATTGTGTGTGTGTGTGTGTGTGTGTGTGTGTACATTTTCCAAAACCTATGGAAGACAAAAACCATCCTTTTATTTGTATGTTTTTGTTTGGATGCCATCATAGGCCAAGTACCTAATAGATACGACCTCGTGAATGGCTGACTGTAAAGAGAGGGATGTTCAGATGCACGTGTGTGAAAGTACAACGTTCAGACTTTGCCGTCTGCCTTCTGTGCTCCTGCCCAGGTTCTGGCTGCTCTAGGCTGTGGAGACTGGTTTGCCACGAGTTCATCTACTCTGAATTCAGATTAACTCCCAGATATGCCATCTTGGTTTCCACCACTCTGCCTTTGCTCTTGTCTTTCCTTTTTCCTAGACTGTTCTGTCCTGACCAGCAATTTGACTTTTACACCAAAGGATTCAGTTCTCATAGTAGCACCAAGTGGAAATTTACTTACCCTTGTATACCTTTGATACCTTTCTGTTTTGTCTCTTTCCTTGATAACAGTGTCCTTGAAAACAAAATCATAGAAAAATAGATGGACAATATTCCCTTTTGCTGAGGGAAGTGCTCCGCTCAGAATAACCACCAAAAGTAAATACGTAATGAGAAATTGAGATTTACTCACAATTTAAAGAATTTACTGGAACAAAGGAGATCCCTGAATAAAATCCTGCCAGCAATAATCTTACTCTGCTTAGATAGGCAAGATTTAAGCCTTCCAACTTGACAAGACTAGGTGACACTAACAATAACTAAAATTTATTGAAGACCCACTAGATGCTGGGTTCTGAGTGAGACTCTACATAATTTGCTATTAAGCTTCACTACCACACCACTTGTCTGTCAGGTTGTCACACCGTGGTGGCTCGTGTGTTGCGATGATGGAAGCTGTGTCACTGGTATTTCAAGTGCCAGCAGGGTCGCCCAAAGTAAATCGATTTCAGCAAAGTGCTCACAGGCAACTCCGAAGTAGCCGCTGAAATCCTTATGCATAGCTTCAAAACGTCATCAGCTCCTGAAGGCCTTGAAGAGAGTGCCAGGAAGGGCCCCTAGAGTCAGTTCAAGGGCACTTGAAATGGGCCTGAAAAGGAGCTACAATCATGGTGATGTGAGCAGAGCAAAGCCATTGAGATCTTTTTTTGCTTTATTCAGATATCTTCTTCGTTCCCATAAATTCAGTGAATTTCGAGAAAACCTTAAGTTATCATTACTTATCTACTTGTGGTGGTTATTCTAAGCTGAATACTCCATGAAACAACTCAAGAAGAAACAAAATCTGCTCATGATCAGAACGTGGAATGTGTAAAATTCGAATTTAGGAAACTTGGAAGGGGTCAAAAATGAAATGTAATGCATGAAGATTGCTATCCTGTGACTATGGGTTGACACTGGCCAATTCTTTTTTGACAGTCCTATGACTTGCAATCATTGGATAACATGATCAGGAGGAATGGTGTGGCATTCATTGTCCACAAGGACCGTGCAAACTGAATCTTGAAGTACGATGTTGTCCATGGTAGGATTATATCTGTCTGCCTTCAAGGAAATCCAATTAATGCAATTATTATTCAAATTTATTCACCAGCCATAAAGCTAATGATAAAGAAATTGAAGACTTCTACCAACTTCTTCAACCTGAAATTGAACTATGTGCATGTTTCCTTATTGGTGTTTGGAACGCAAAAGTTAGGAAACTAAGAGGAAGGAAAAATAGTTGGAAAATAGGATCTTGGGTTTGGAAACAAAGCCAGAGATTGTGTGATAGAATTTCACAACAGCAACAATTTGTTCGTAGCAAATGTGTTTCAGCCACACGAAAGGTGACTATGCTCATGGACTTCTCCAGATGGAACACACAGAAATCAAATTGATGACATCCATGGGAATTAGGGATAGAATCACTATCAGCAGGTAAAATCAGGTCTAGGGCTGACTGTGGAGCAAACCATCCATTGTTCATATGTAATTTCAGGTTAAAGCCAAACAAAATTAAAACAAGTCCATGAGAGCCAAAGTACAGCCATGATTCTATCCCACCTAAATTCTGAGACCATCTCAAGAAGAGATTGAGGCAGTGAATAAAAGTAGCAGAAGACCTGGTGAACTGTGGGAGGACATCAAGAAGGTTATTCACAAGAAAGCAAAAGGTCATTAAAAGGACTGGAAACAAACAAAGTGGATGTCAAAAGAGACTTTGAAACTTGCTCTTAATTATAGAGTAGTAAATGGACGAGATGGTAAAATCAAAGAGCTTAATGGAAACATTCAAAATGCAACTGGAGAAGACAAAGTCAAATATTAGAATGAAATGTGTAAAGACCTATAGTTCTCAAACAAGAAAATGAAGAGCAGGCTCAACGTATCTTAAACAGAAAGAACTCAAGAAAAAAATCAAACATTGAGTTGTAATATTGAAATATTTTATGGGTAAAATATTGAATGATGCAGGAAGCAACCAAAGAAGACGGAGAGAATACACAGTCACTGTTACCGAAAAGGACTAGTCGACACTCCACCATTTCAGGAACTAGCATATGAGCAAGGACAATAGTGCTGAGGACGATGTTCAACCTACACTGAAGCCATTAGCCAAAAACTAGGCTCCAGGAATTGATGGGCTGCCAATGGAAAGGTTACAGGTTGTTGAGGAAGCACTACATGTCTATGCCAGGAAATTTGTAAGATAGCTATCTTGCCAACTGGCTGGAATCTATCCATGTTGGCACCCGTTTGAAAGAAATGTAACCCCACAGAATGCTCAAAATATAGAAAATATCACTAATATCTAAAGCAAGTGAAATTTTCCTGCAGACCATCCCACAGGGGCTGCAGCAGTACATGACCAGGAGCCGCGGGAAGTTCAGGCCAGATGCAGAACCGGATGTGGAGTGACAGATCTCATTGCTGATGTCACTGATCTTAGCTGAAAGAATAGAATACCGGAACGACGTCTACTTGTGTTTCATCGACCATGCTAAGACAGTCAACTGTGTAGATCATAACACACTATGGATAACCTGGAGGAGAATGGGGATTCTGGCACACTTCATCGTGTCCCTGTGGAAATGGTACAAAGGCAAAGAAGCAGTAGAATAAGGGCATACTGCGCGGTTTAACATCAGGAAAGGAATATGACAGGCTTGTATCCTCTCACCATATTTATCCACCCCACCTGCTGAACAAATCAGCATATGATTTGCTGCATTATATGAAGGAAAATGTGGCATAATGATGGGAGGCAGGCTGGCTTATTAACAACCTGCAATATGCGGCGGACACAACCCTGCTTACTGAAAGAGAGGGGGCTTGCAGCAGTTGCTGATGAGGTTGAAGGCTTGAAGCCTTCAGTGTGGCTTGACACTCGGTGGCATGAGGCCAGAGCCCTTGCAACTGGATCCTCATGAGGATAAGTGGAGAAAGGAGTGAAGTTGTCTCTTCATGCTCCACCATCAATGCTCACAGAAGCAGCAGTGGAGAGCCCAAAAGACAAGGTATCATGGGTAAATCGGCTGCACAGGGCCTACTTAGAGGATTGAAAAGCCTGGGTGTTACTTTGAGGACTAAGTTGTGTCTGATTCAAGCCGTGGTGTTTTCAATTGCCTCATATTCGTGTGAAAATTGAACACTGCATAAGAGAGACTAAATCAATGTATTTGAACTGTGGTGGTGGATACGAATATGGAAATACCATGGGATTCATAAAAGGACCCAACGCTGGTCTGGCAGCTTGTCATAATGGGTGGCTTGTGTGATGCTGTGATGCTGGAAGCTATGTCACTGGTACTTCAAATGCCAGCAGCGTCCGCTCAGTGACAAATGGGTCTGTCTTGGAAGGTTTTAGGCCAGAGTGCTTCTTAGAGGCCAAGATGGTAAGGCTTCATCTTACATACTCTGGGCAGATTGGGAGGAGAAACCAGTGCCTGGGGAAAGGCATCATGTTTGTTAAAGTGGAAAGAGAGCAAAGAGAGAAGAAGGCTCTCAACAAGATGGTTTGACACAGTGGCTGTAGCCCTGGGCGCAGGCATAGGGACAGGTGATGATGGCACCGGACTGGACAGTGTTTCTCTCTTTCGTGTACATGGTTACTATGGGTTGGAACTCAAGGACTCTTCACAACTACCAAAACTCTAGGAAACAGTATTCTTAAGAAATGAAACAAAACAAAACCATCAAAGCCATTGCTGTCACGTACGATTCCAACTCATCACAAAGGACAAATTCAAGCTGCCCCACAGGGCTCCCAAGGCTGTAATCTTTATGAAAGCGACTGTCCCATCTCTCTGACAAGCAGCAGCCAGGGGGTGCGCTTCAGACTCTTGAGCGCCAGGCTAGTGCTTCAGCAAGGCGCCAGCAGGACTCCTAGGGCATGGGCAGGCCTCGCCGGAGCTGCTAGGTCTTCAATTCCAGAGTACCACTAGAAAGCACGATAACAATTAAGGAGCACATTGTTTTTGTTTCCCAGGGCATGTGCAAGGTATTCATGTCTCACCGGAGTTTATTATGTGTCCTGGGCAGCACGGCTGTGTCAGGGTTGGGTGGCTAGATACAAGATGAGGGGTTCAAACCCACCAGCCACTCCGCAGGAGAAAAATGAAGCTGTCTGCTCCCATGAACATTTACATCCTCATCCACTCCACGGAGGGTGTGGTAGCCTATCAAGTTTGCAATAGCATGGGAAACCACTGGAACAGCTCTGTGAGAATGGCCAACGTGTGGCAGAGCCATGCAGTAAGCACCTGCTGTTGGAAAAGTCTATGGCCTCAATAGACTGGTTTGCAATTTGTAAAATAATAATAATAACTAAGTTCTGTGAAGCACCACACTGGGAAGCATCATGAAGTGAGGCGTACCATTAATTATCACCTACTATTATTTGTGGAAGCATTTCCCAGACGTGTTAAGTACATGGTCCAAGGGAATTGTAGCAAGGCTTGTTTGTTTGTTTTTGCTGCAGAGACTATGTGCATTTACTTACTAGTCGCAATATCCTGAGTATTAAAGAGAATAGAAAATGCATGATTGGGTCATGTAGGATATCATATGTGGGAGGAATGGGTGATTTTCAATAGGGTCTTACCAGAAATGATGGGGAATTGAGGTAGGGGTTTGAGTAGATGGGTTTCTTAGTCCCTGTTCCCTGTTCTCGCCCATTCTATTTGCCCCTGTACCCTATTGCCCAGTTTTTCTCCAGTCAGACTGGAGAATTATTTAAGTTAGGGCGGACAGCCCTACGCATGTTAGCACGTGGTGAACCTCTCAAAGGACGCTTGTATTCCTGTGTCTGACTTGCAGTCCTAGAAATGCCCGATACATTTCTGGTTCCCCCGACTTCATGTTCTGGACAATAGTCTAACCCTGGCTTTGTAGTCTGTAGATAAAGCCAACTCTGTTTTAAAATTTTATGCCTGTGTTGACATGCTTATTTGACAGACCTCTAGGAAAAAGTCAAGTCTGCATCTGCCAATGAGAGTATTTCTTGACAACAGCAAGTTGAAACTCCGGTCAAGAAAGAATGTAAAGGATGGGTTCAGTAGATAATGCTTCATAAGAAACATTTTTAGGATTCCTCATTCAGAAAGAAGTTTATGATTTTTATTTCATGTATGAGCTCTGCTTTTAAGAGATTATTCCAAAACATAGTCAAAATAAGAAAAATGATAGAGGATAAACAGCTTACGAAATTACTTCTAAAAACTGATCTCGACACTTAAGCTTGCCAGCATTGGTTCATACTTAGGAGTGAATGTCATTTCATAATTTTTAATTAACCACCAGGTAACATTTAATGGAAGCTACATAATGTAATATAGATTAGTTTGAAAAATGGAAAGGTAAAAAGGGTTCTGTCCCTTGTCCCATGGTGGTAAAAAAGTAATGGCCAGACATGGCCACTATGTTATCATGTATGCTTCACTGGTAATTCTAGATTATTAATGTCCCAAAGCATGACGTGATGCTGCTATATGAATCCTCTTAGCTCTGAGATGATCTACAACACAATTTGAGAACCATACACTTTGTCACCATTGAAAATGGCTTGTTCTTAGCCCAGTGAAAGATAGCAAAAAGACAAGTAGTGCTGGGGAGCCAGGCACGAATTCTTCCACATGTGTGTTCCCTCGAAAACACGAGCAGCGCTCCATGAGGTTAGTTTTTCTCTAGGCACCTGGCACCGAAGTAAGAGGGGTGGGGGAGAAGATGTGTACTTGGCCGTGGAGACTTAAATACTGCGGTTACCACGTGGGGTTGCAACCTCCTGTAGAAGCAGAGAGGGTAAAGGCACCGTCTTCCTGTAGAGAACTATTAGAAGTGCTGTGTTGTGTTGCAGGAAGAGCCCAGAATTTCAATCAACCCTTTATGCCTCAGCTGCCCTGGGGCAAGTACAAGGTACATTAATAATGCAGTGTTTATTTGAAATATTTTATTATAACATACATTTATTACTAAAAAATCTAAACAGCAGGGGGGGAAAAGCCAGTATTGCACAGGTTCAGCATTCTGGACAGTTATTTTCAAAATAAGATTCTTGGCAAATTATATCATTTCTTTCAATACTTCACCTGTGACACCATAAATAATACATATTTATTTAAGTAGTGATATTATACACTGCTACTTGTGTTGTACATAATTTATAGAAAATGATCTACCAACATGGGCAGGTAGTGTTTCCCAGGAAAGTAAATGGTTAGAACGAGAAAAGGATGAAGTCCTTTAAGAGTTGCCTAGGATTAGGCAGAATAAATTAGATTGCTTAACAAACTGCTTCATATTCCCCTGAATTAGAACCAGCTTGCCTTTTAGTACAAATATGAAAACAATTCTTAGGTTTTTCATGAATATTATTCTATACATTAAATACTTATAATGGACTGTATTAAAATATTGTGAAAGATTGTGATATTTTCCCCTTTGGAGGTGACCAGACATCTGCTAACCTTATGAGCGCATAATATAAAACAAAATGGCCCTGGTGACAAAGGCTAGTGAAGTAGCAGGGGCCTCTCTGTGCTGAGACAGGAGAGTCCTCAGGGTAACCCAGAGAAAGCCTTCTTACTTTTAAAGCATGCCATTCAGGGCAGCCATCTATTTATGCATGGAATTCAATAATTTCACTATATTTATGAATATTATACATCTATGTTAGCTTGGTTTCTCTAGATAAGTAAAACCAGTGACACTTTGGGTTGTATATGCGACAGGTTTCTTCTCTATTATCAATCTATTATTTATATCTATTGATATAATTATAGGCCTATCTATTGATAAAATATCAATAGATAGATAGAAAATGTAATTTCAAGAGAATGGCTCCCAGAATTGTAGAGTGGCTCAATCCAGACACATGCAAGTCTATGGACCAGATGTTAAACTGGAGACTTCTCATCGCTCACCTAGATTTGGGGGCTGGTGATGAACTCAGAGTACCCACCAGGAAGCAGGAAGCCACAGCAGGAACACCACAAGCTGTGACTGCCATGGAAGGTGAACTCACGGCCGGCAGGGCAGGCTTGTAGCTGCAGAGACAAATGAACGCCAGGTCAGCACAGCAGGTGCTGGTGGCTCCCGAGACTGCCACCATCAAGTTTACAACCAAACAAGAAACACCTCCCTTCAGGTGTCTCTGCACTGTCTCATCCTTAACTCTACGCAGCCCTATGCTTTTATGGCATAGTCTAGGTGAGTTCTGAGTGGTGCTGCTCACTCAGGTCAGCGATTCGAGACTAATCACCAACGTTTCTCAGGAGAGAGAGATTTCTACTCCCATAAACATTTTCAGTCTAGGAAGCCCACAGGGGCAGGTCTCGTCTCTATATCAGTCAGAATGAACTCAATGGCAGTGAGTGAGTATGGTATATCCCTCCCTATCCTAGACCCTCATATAAATGGTATCTTATAGCCTAAAATTGGCTTCTTTTAATGATCATGTTTTCAAACATCATCCATGTAACATACTTAGAAAAGTATTTCTTCCCCATCTATTATACCTACCATAGCTGTGATGGGTTGTACCTCAAGACCTCACTATCTTGTTTTATTCAGATACAATTCTTCAAATGTCTAGGGGTCCCAAATAAATTCTTCTGATATTATCCTATAACATTTTTTCCAATCCAGAGGGTCAGTGTTTATCCCTGTCCGTGCAATGGATAAGTACGCACCTGCAAGCCAAAGATAGATAGTTTGGGTCCACCACAGGCTCCGTGGGGAAAAGATGATATTAAATTCTACAGCCTTTGAAATGTCATGGGACACACCTCTGTCCTACAGGGTTGCTGTGAGTCAGAGTGGATTCAACAAGGATGGGATTGATTTTGATAGAAGTCAGCCATCAGCCTCCAACTCAGAGCGGCTCTCTTTGGTTTCCCATGCTGAAATCTTGACAGAAGCAAATAGCTTCATTTTTTTCTGGTAGAGTAGTTGGTGATTTTGAACTGACAACCTCAGGGCTGGCCACCCATTGCTTACCAGACAGTCCCACCATGGCTCCTTGGACAGTGACTATGAATACTTCTGCCAAAGTAACGCTGTGATGGCCTGTTCCGATAGCCGTATAATGGCGGCATGAAAGCATCACACTGCGTTTTGTTGTCCCATGCTAAGCTGCTCTCTAATACGCAGTCCACTGTGTGATTTGAATGCACATGCCCAGGTGCTCTACAGTGCAGGATTTATTTTATTTATAATTACTTATTTTACTCTTAGCCCTAATTTGTGTAACAGAAATCAGGAAAATATGAACATTTATTCAGTACCTTTATCCAGTCAAGCTAAATGCCAGTGATTTTCTATGTAGACCGTTTAACATGCATCTCTTTCTGAAAATCACCTCACACAACCGTCGGAACCCTGCAGCTCAACTGGCTTCTACGTGGTCATCATGAACGAGGGCTGACGCGGTGACCAAACCAAAAGTGACATTCACTGCTTTGAAGTTGATTCTGACTCATGGCAACCCTACCTAGCAGGGTCAAACTGTTCCCCTGGGTTTCTGAGGCTGTAGTTTATACTAACAGTGGGTCTCATCTCTCTCCCTGGGAGCACCTAGCGGGTTTGAATGGCTAACTTTGTGGTTATCAGGCCAATGTTTAACCCACAACACTCTCCGAGGTCTTGAGCCAATGGCAGCTACCAACAGAACGCAGCGCTTCTGTAAGTGAAAGTGCATGCAAATCCTCTAATCCCCGAGGAAAGCATGCTTAGCAGAGCTAGTTCAGTTCATGTGGGTAAGATTCAAACCCAGGTGTCTTTTCTCTGTCATCCTGTATAAACTGAGGCTTTCATGAAAGGAGATTACAGCACGTAGCCTGGCATGTTATCATCATGTTGTTCAATGTCATATGCACAGCAGAAAGAAACACTGCATGGTCGTGCTCCACTATTGCTATTGTTCCTCTGCCTGACCCCTGTGTGGGGCCACTGTGTCAGTCTACCTCGGCGAAGGTCTTCTACTTCACTCCCTCCACTTTAGCCAGCAGGATGTCATTCTCTAGGGACTGGCACTACGTCCAAAGTAGGTAAGACAAAGTCTTGCCATCCTTGCTTCCAAGGAGCACTCTGCCCTTTGTCTACCAAGACAGATGGGTTTGTCCTTTAGGCAGTCTGTACTACTTTCAATATTCTCCAGCATCCTAATTCAAATGCATGGATTCTTCTTCTGTCTTCCTTATTCAATACCCGACTTTCACATGCAACTGATGCAAAGGAGAACACCTTGGCTCAGGTCATGCTCACCTTAGTCCTTAAAGTAACATCCTTGCTTTTCAGTACCTGGCTGAAAGAGGTCGTGTGTAGCATTTTCCCAAACACGTGTCAATTGTTCTTTGGACTGCTGCTTCCATGAATATTACCATAATGATTATTGTAATTATATTGTATTTTTCTAACAGCTTACTTTCACTTGAGTTATAGGTGTGAGCAATAAATGTCCTTTGTGCCCCAAACTGAAGTGCTCTGTGTGTAGTACATTCATTCTTCAAAATAAACAACACAGGGGATGTGATCCTCACTTTACAGGGTCACTATGAGTTGAAATCAACTTCGTGGTAGTGGGTATGAAGTGTTATGTAAAATGTCATGTAAAAACAAGCAGTTCAATAAATGCTAATGGCTAGCAACAAGAATTATGATGGCATTTTATATGATTACCAATTTCATAATAATTTATTGCACATCAATAGTCTTCATAGCATGATACTCTGAGCAGGGGAAGTTACAAAATATGCCCACAAAGAACTAGTGATCAATCTCATATTAAAATAAAGACTGCTGGGAAGAATACATTGTTTCAAAGAAGCAAATTAATTGTAGCAATCCTGTTTAAATAGAAGAAATCAGAATGCCATTAAAGAAATATATTGTTACTGCTTATACGACTGTTTCATAATAATGTATCTGAGAGAGAGGACACAATTACCTTTGAGTTGATTGAGACTCCCATAGCACCTAGGGGTGTCAGAGTGGAACTGTGCTCTGTAGGACTTTCCGGGGCCCTGACCGTTCTGAAGTAGACCATCAAGGCATCTCTGCATAGATTCACACCACCAATCTTTTCGGTAATAGCTGAGTGTGTAACCATTTGTACCATCTAAATTAATTCTTAATCAAAATATTTCAGATTATACCACTTTTCATCGGTCTTGGAAATGTTGGAAGTGTGTGTGCATGTATCTGTGTGCGTGTGTGTGCACGTGTGTGCGTGTGCGTGCATGTGCATATGCATGCATCTGCGCATGTGTGCACATGTGTGCATTATTGAAAAGAGGCCACCACACGGCACATGCTTATGACTGCAGGTTTGTAAACTGACAATCTGAACAAGGGCGCTTGGCCATTTCAGCCCCACACAAAATGGAGATTTCCCAAGTCTAGTAATAATTGTATCCATGTATTTAACAAGGTTTTTAAAATTGGAGTTTGGGGCATTTTAGTAAAAAAATTTTTAGAATAGACTGCCTCATACTTAAATAAGTTTGGAAAGTGCTGAGTTAAGCAAAATGAAGGCTTTTTACCCCTTTTCTTTCTTTCTTTCTTTTTTGGCGCAGGACTTCTCAGAAGCCTTATTAAGCTACAGGGCATTGTTAAATTCCAAGAAGGTAGTGCAGCGGGCAACATTTTATAAATTTACTCAAATATGTCACTCCCCCTCCCCGAGACCATATATTAAAAGTTCTCCCGAAATAATCTTGGAAATGCTGATTTGGTAAAGTGGATATTTGAGGCCACTGATGAATTTCTTGGACCAGAGTAACTCTGAGTTGACAGTACTATCTTCAGCAGGTCAATATGCATACTCTATTAGTGTTTTGGACCATGTTTATAAGAGCACTTTGTGTTGCCCAAATTCCTTGCTTTTGTTAAACAATGACTACCAGAAAGCATCTTGAAATTTACAGTACAGAACCTTGACATGCATTTCTCAGTCATCGAGTTTTCATAAATTGCAATCACATATTTTCTCACTCAAATGTTGAATTAGAAACAGATTCTATATCTTGAATATGGCCCCATAAATCACTCTCGCACTTTCTTTGTGTGATAGGCACAGAAGGTACTCGAATAAAATCCCATGGATGATAGTAATTGACAAATACTTCTCAGGTGGATGACTAGCTAAACAGCTAGTTCGAGTCCTCTTCTGCTCAGTCAGTAGCCAGGTTTATTTGAATTGAAGTTATTTCCCAGAAATGTTATCAAATCAAAGAGCAGATAGAATGCCCTTTCAAAATAAGATATAAGATTTATGCTTTATGTGGAAGACAGAGCTTTTTAAAAGTAATCATTCATATTTTATAATGTGAACCATTTCCGTGCAGTTTGGAAAATGAGTTATATTGGAGGAATCATGAATTCTAGGTAGTAATACATATAAATGTTTTATATGGTCTCTTCAATTGTTTTCGGGTTTTGCTATATAACTTTTTCCCAACTAATATGATTTAGCTCACTTCTTCACAATTTAGAAAATAAACATTAATTTGAAGGGATGCAAATGCGGTTCTAACTGTGGCAACATATTTTATTATCTTTTTAGCACATGTGCACTAAGCCCTCATGATGCCAATCTTTCTGATGGGCAACTTCAGAAGGAGATGGACGGAGACACGTCCCACATGTTCAAAAGGCCCCCGGGATCGCATTTCTCCTGTGGTGACCCTAGAGTAGCAAGCCTGATTTTCACACACCGCATAGGAATTGTTATCATTTCTTTGCAGTTGCAGCAAAGGGGTAAACATTTTTCCTCTGAAAATGATTTTTTGGCATGCAAAATGAAGGTGGAGTTGGTAAAGAAATATTGTTGAACTTCTCTGACTCAATTAATTCAGATTCCACGTTAACTGGTCCAGTTTGAGTTAGGTTAAATTGGGAGGCTTTATAATAAAGTCCCTTAGGGAAATATTGAAATGTCTCATGCAGAAAAATATCTTAGAAGAGTGTACATAGACAACAGAAATGTTAAGTCATAAATCAAGTTTTTTCTCATCCACTGACCTAATTTCAGTATATTTCCTGATAGATGCATTACTATTGAGCTCTCTTAAAATGTTGTGTGAGATTTGGGGGACCATTTTCTTTTTCTAAGTTTTAATTAGTGGACATGATTCTTTCAGGACAGTTTTGAGCTTTGACGTGTGCAATAAATTGGACTTACAATTCTGAGTTAGCGTAAATTGCAATTAGGTGCATACTGGCCTGAATTGCAATTGTGGCATACAAGATTTCTACATCTATATGTGCATATACAGAAATGCCTTCCGTAAATCAGATAGCACATAGGAAAGTAGCTGTTAGGTGCCTCACTCCCAGGCAGAGAGACCCTGTGTACAACAGACGGAATACCGTGTGGTCCTGCCATCTTCACACATGTTGCTGTGTTTGAGTGCCCTCGCGCAGGCACCGTGTCAGCGCATCTTGTGGAGAATAGCCTCCTCTTTTTTGACCCTCCACTTTACCAATCACGGTGTCCTCCAGCGACTGGTGTGTCTAGACAACAGGTCCAAAGTGATTGAGATAAAGAAAACAAAACTGTTTTCTCTCCCATTCACTCTTCATTTTTTTTTTGTTGAGCACATATGTACATGTGTTGCCATCATCATCAATTGTGTAAAACACATTCATTGCCCTCATGATTCTCAAAACATTTGTTCTCCACTTAACCCCCTGGCATCAGGTCCTCATTTTCCCCTCCCTCCCCGCTCACCGCTCCCTCCTGAACCCTTGATAATTTATGTTATTATTTTGTCATATCTTGCCCTGTCCCACATCTCCCTTCACCTACTTTTCTGTTGTCCATCCCCCAGGGAGGAGGTCACATGTAGATCCTTGTAATCGGTTCCCCCTTTCCAGCCCACCCTCCCTCTACCCTCCCAGTATCACCACTCACACCACTGGTCCTGAAGGGATCACCCATCTTGGATTCCCTGTGTTTTCAGTTCCTATCTGTACCAGTGTACATCCTCTGGTTTAGCCAGGCTTTCAATGTAGAATTGGGATCATGATAGTGGTGGGGAGGAAGCATTTAGGAACCGTAGGAAAGTTGTGTTTTCATCGTTGCTACATTGCACCCTGACCAGCTCATCTCCTCCCCAAGACCCTTCTGTAAGGGGATCTCCAGTGGCCTACAAATGGGCTTTGGGTCTCCACTCCACACTCCCCACTCTCATTCACTCTGGTACAATTTTTTGTTCTGATGATGCCTGACACCTGATCCCTTCGACACTTTGTGATCACACAGGGAGGCCCATTCTCCCTTCTAAGAAGCTTTCTGTCTGTACTCCTTCCAAGACAGCTGTTTGTTCTTCTGGCAGTCCAATGCACTTTCAATATTCTTCACCAACACTCTGATTCAAATGCATCCTTCCTTCCTCTGTCTTTACTAGTCACCATCCAGCTTTCAATCAGGAAGTTAAACATACCATGTACCATGACAGGGTCCAGGCCCACATTAGTCCTCAAAGAGCATTTTTGCTCTGAACACTTAAAGATACCCTGTGCAGTAGATATGCCCAGTGCAACGCATCATTTGATTTCTTGACTGCTGCTTCCATGAATGTTTATTGTGAATCCACATAAAATGAAATCCATAACTTCAAACCTTTCTCTGTTGAACAAGATGATGTCTATTGGTTTAGTTGTGAGACATCTTATATTCTTTACACTGAGTTGCAATCCATACTAAAGGCTGTAGTTGTTAGTCTTAATCAGTAAATGCTGCAAGCCCTCTTTGCTTTCAGCAAGCAAGGCTGTGTCATTTGCATACTGGAGGTTCTTAATAAGCCATCCTCTATTTGTGATGCTAGGTTCTTCCTCATACAGTCTTGATTCTTAGAATATTTGTTCAGCATGCAAATTGAATAAAAGGACACATACCTTCCCTGATGCTACACCATGCAGTATTTCAGTGTTATGTTTAATGACGATTTCTTGGTCTATGGAAAGGTTTCACATGAACACAATTATATATTCTGGAATTTCATTTCTCCTTAAATACTATCTATAGTTTTCTATGATCCACACAATCGAATGCCTTTACATAGTTCTTTTAAAAAATAGTCATCTTTCTGATATTCTCTTTTTGCAGCCAAGATCCATCTGGTACCAGCAGTGATGCTCCTTGTTCCATGTCTTTTCTTAATTGGGCTTAAATTTCTTGCAGCTGACTATTAATTTTCTACTACAATCATTGTTGAATGATGTCCAGCAAATTTTGCTTTCATGTGACATTAATTATATTGCTTGATAACCCTATAAACTATGCCATATTAGTCACAAGTAATAAAGTCAAAACACTACCTGACTTAGATCCTGTAATACTTAGGTTTTAGGTCAACTTAGGTGAACCAGTAGTCTTTAATGATATGATCAGATATAGTGTGGTCAATGCTATTATGGAATCTTCTGTGAAGCACAAAAGTAGCTTTGTGCAGAGTAGACCTCCTCAATCTGGACATGCCTTGATAAAATTGAAAGAAATTCTATTCAATATGTGGCCTACTCTTAGTATAAATTGATGGAGTATGGAAGCTAGCTACTTCTACTGCTGCATTCGCATTCCCTTGTCTGCTTTAGCTATCTCGTGTTAGATTGCCTCCCAATCCCAGAAGCCTTCAGCAGACTGCCGGCCTTGGATTCATTCAGCCAATCTCAGATTCGTTCAGTTAGGCATTCTCTGGCAGGTGGTCTTCCGGCTGATTGTTTGTCAGCCTAGCAGCTTACTTACAGTTACATGGAGGTCCTGAGGGAAAGCGAATTCCCAAGCCGCATGAGTACCCAAACCAAAGCAAACCCACTGCTATCCAGTTAATTTACACGCATTTTGACCTTGCAGGCAGGGTTGAATTGTTCCTTTGGATTTCCAAGGCTGCACATCTTTACAGAACCAGAAAGTCTCATTTTTTTTTTCTCCCAAAGAGTGGCTGGAAGTTCGAACTGTGGACCTTGCACTCAATAGCCAATGTTGTAACTCACTGTACCACCAACATTCCTTAGATGAGTACAAACAAGTAAAATATATGTTTTAAAGCATTTAATATATATCTCTGATTTGATTCACTGTCTTAGAAATTCAATTAAACTGTAGTTTTTAAAGCTATTAAATTATTTAATCTAGGCTAACTCATTCTGGAAACAACTCACCTTTTTTTCTGAAGGAATACATATAAATCCTTGATGTAATTAATTTTAAAAGACAAAGTATGTCTTCACAAAGTATGACAAATGAAAACATTTGATTGAGTATATCATTGAATTATAGAGAATATACTAAATTATACTGAATTAAACTAAATAGCACATATGTTATAGTAATATAAATAATACAGAAAACGAAGTCTGTTCTCAAAATAACGTAGGAGGTTGTCCAGATTATTTAAATATTCACTGCAGTATTATTTATGTAGTTGGTTCAAATTAGGGTTCATGCAGGATGAAACTTGATACACAAATCATTTTCTGAATTTCCCTCTTGGCTGACTATGACCACAGTTTTACCTGGAACATCGCCCACATATTTTACGATCATGTCTAATAGATTTCCTTCCCCCAATCCTATCTCCTTCCCTGCTGTGACTAGTCAGGAGCACTGGGGACACAGTCGTTCCAACGCTCTACTGCTCACCCAAAGGCCTGTCATTGGAAGCCCCCACCATTCTACTGGAGCATCGTGCGACACGCTTCCTTTACTACTGTTAGCCTTGACAATCAGATGGGGCAGTTCTGCTCTGTCCTGTATGGTCACGGTGGGTTGGCATCCACTGGAGAGACAACAGTGATATGTGGTCAATAGTGAACACTTATGTCCATAAAACGTATCAAGCTTCCCCTAGGCACAGTTTGCTGCCACACTGTGTACCATGTGCTATGAGCAATGCACTTAATGTGGCCATTTCTGTGGTAGTTTCCTGCTACGTTTTCTAACAACTGTCCCATATCAAATCCAATAGCTCATTTAGCTTTCTAAAAATAGATTTTAAATCACTTTTCACTTGTCAATATATTTTAAACTGAAATTTGATCTACGTATCTAAACCAGAACAAACCAGTCAAACTACAGTTTCTAGAGAGGACTGGCTTCCTTTAAGATGCACTTAACAAAGCTGATCATCCCTTTTATGATCTCAGGCGGTCCTACCATTTGTTCCTTTTGTCATGAAGTTTTTAAAATAAAACTATATTAAAGTATATATAGTTTTGCTTTCGTAACCAAAGGCTTATAGTGAATTTTTAATATTGCTTTGATAATGACTGGGAATTAATACATATATCATACCATTCCATATTTCAATCACATCCAGCAGAATTGTGCATTTGCCACAAAAATCAGTTTCCAAATATGCTTTTCCACACGGACTCCTTGATATTGTCTCCCCAATACTAAACATGATTATCTAATGGGACAGAAATACATTTAAACTTACAAACTTGACCAAAACTCATTCAATGATAATGATGGTGACTAAAAAACTTTATAACCTAGTATTATTACTACCTACAAACCTAGAAAATTTTTTGAATAATGCTTGTTGGCTTGTTTCCTTGTTTTTAATATGCCAGAAATGTTCTGTCTTGCCTGTATCTTTGATATCTTTAATATGATGTATTCTACTTTGCAGTTCAAATATCAAGTCAGGCAGTTAGAAGTAAAATAACTCTAGATCGTGAGGATATTATAATTGTCTTTATCTAGTTGCTTCTCACTACAAAGAGCTGTCATGTAGAACCAAGGCGCTCTGTGGACCATAAAATGCTAAGTACACAGGAGGAATCACTGTTAATCAAGTCAATCAAAATTGGTTTTTTTTGATGCATCCTTAATTTGAGCATTATATGTTTCCCATTGACATTAGGGACTTTAAAAAAGCGGGGGAGATTTTCAAATATTCAAAAATATATCAGCGGTTGAGGTGCAAACATTTTGAATCATGTACAAAGGGCCTATGGAGAACAGTGGATATCAAAGCTAAAATGTGAGCTAGAAAATAAACTGCCCATTATCTTTCTGTCTTTCTCTATCGTGAAGCCCTGCTGGCATAGTGAGTTACATGTTGAGCTGATAACAACAAGGTCAGTAGTTCAAAACCACTCACTACTCAACAGGAAAATGTTGAGACGTTCTACTCCCATAAAGAGTTATCCCCTTGGGAAAATCAGCAAGGGACAGTTCTAAGCTGTTGTATGGAGCCATTGTAAGTCAGGCAGACTCAATAGCAGTGAATTTGGACTTCAGTTAAGTGTTTGATGGGTGTTATTAAGTGTTTTCATTCCGTATAGTCCTTCATTCTGGTTTAAAAAAAAGACAACTCTTTATTGTGAATGGGGTAAAACTTTTACAGAGAAAATCAATTGTCTATTCAATAAATCATACACATTTTGTATCATCGTTTATTGTAACTCCATCAATACAGTAACACTTGTCTTACTACCAATCTGTGCTTTCTATTTCACTCTCCTTCTTTCCTAACCCAAATGCATTTTATTCTTGGTTAAATTACTCCTTTATTCTCCAATGGTCTATTATCCTAAGGTATGTATAGACCTCTAATGTCATTTTCCCCTCATAGAACGATTGTTAGATTGAAACTGAATCATGAGATTGATTGAAATCTTTCCAGGTTGGAAAGATTATTAAGGACCATTGTCTTAGGGATTCCACTAGTTTCTATCCCACCAATAAGCAAGCCTAGTGATTTTTTCTTATTTTGAAATGTGTTCCTTATTTCCCCCCATGTTATCCTTACAATGGGATTCCAAGCAGTGTCAGAGCAATTGGTAGCTAGCTTGGCTGGGTGCCGTGTAGTTCTTTTGGTCTCAGGACTGTAGAGACTGGTGTCCCGGTGCCATTTTGCGTGAACTCTACTTTTACACATCTACTCTGTAGAGAAGAGTCTACCTTCCTTTCCCCTCCCACTCCTGGTAACTTTCAAAGGATATTTCTTTTGATATGAACCTTCTTCTTGGCCTTTTACAATGGTCATTTAAAAATGTTTGTCAGTTTGTAATTTACTAATTTCACAAGTATAATTTCCTCCAGTTTCATCCATGTAGTACAGCGATTCTCAACCTGTGGGTCGTGACCTCTTTGGAGGTCAAACAACCCTTTCACAGGGGTCGCCTAATTCATCACAGTAGCACAATGACAGTTATGAAGTAGCAATGAAAATAATTTTATGGTTGTGAGGGGGGCGGGGGGGAGTCACCACAACATGTGGAACTGTATTAAAGAGTTGTGACATGAGGAGGCTTGAGAACCTGATGTCTAGTTGTCTATTGTACAACATTAAATAATACCACTGAATCTGTGAAAGTGGTATCCATCGGCATTTTTTACTGCTGTACGATAGAACTCTATCCAGCATTAAGTACCACCAGTGACGCTGTGACGTACCTGATATCATGTGTTCTCTGGAAGCCTAGAGAAAGCCGGGCTTCCTGCTGCTGTAAAATTTACAGTTTCAGAAACTCTCAAGAGTAACTCTACTGTGTCCTGCAGCAGTGATTCTTAACCTGTGGGTCGCGACCCCTATGGGGCTCGAATGGCCTTTTCCCAGGGGTCGCCCAATTCATAAAAATAACCGAAGTACAGTGATGCAGTAGCAACAAAAATAGTGTTATGGTTGGGCGTCACTACAACATGAGAAACTGCATTAAAGGGTCACAGCATTTGGAAGGTTGAGAACCACTGTCCCACAGTCACGATGAGTCAGCATTGACCCTGTGACAGCAAGTTTTGAGTGAATATGCTATTGTGCGTATGCATCAAAGCTTGTTTTTCCATTCTTCACCGAGGGGCATTTGGGTTCTTTTCTTTTTCTGTTTTTTTAGCTATTGTAAATAGTGCTGTCATAAACATGCGTGTGCATACAGCTATCTATGTCATAGCTCTTACTTCTCTAAAATGCATGGCAATTCTTGTAACTAATGGATCATATGGTATTTCAAGTTTCAAATTCTTAAGAAAATTCCAGTGTTTTTGAGTATCCCTGCACCACTTCCCAGACTCGGCAGCAGTGCATGAGGGGTCCAGTCTCTCTCCTCCCTCCCCAGCATTTGTTGCTTTGTTTTATGAAACTTGGTAGTAAAGTTGGGATGAGATGGTATCTCCGTGTTTTGACTTGCATCTCTCTACTGGCTAATGTTTGCAGACATGTCTTCATTAAACTCTGGCTAGCTGAAAGTCTTCTAGGTAAAATATCTATTCATGTCCTCTGCCCATTTTTAATTGGATTATGGCTTTCTTAGATCTTTGGGGAACTAGCAGAGGCTGTGGCTAAAATAAGAATTAAAAGCATATTACTTGTTAAATGGAAATAGGTCATATGTAAAATTTCCAACCCAGACAGAGCAGAGGAAAGAAGAGAGCAAAGGAGCAAATTCATTTGGAAAACACTTAGAAACCCAAAGACCCCGGTTGACTAGGATGGAGAAGTAGGCTAATTAGAATAAACAAAGAGAATGTGGGCTTCCAAAATTTCTGAAAACAGTAGAAATAGCTAACATGTAAGTGCACTTTGACCTTGCTGTGTTCTGCAAATGACCACTTCAGTGGTCCCATGAGTGGAGGAATCACCCACTTTCTTTGTTTGTTTCCTCCCTTTCTCTGAAGACATTTATCACAAAAAATGGTTCAGTTCTGAAGTGCCTAAGGGTTCCAGTTGGCCATTATTGTATGAGTACTGTTTTTGCTCTCCACAACTAGGAGGTATTTTTCTTTTATTGCCTAGATGCAATATCCTTTCTGTATAAATAACTTTACAATAAAGTTAGCCAATGCTTACTCTATCTAGTCCAGAATTTTTCTCCGCTCGACCACAAATATTACTTCAACCTCAGGGTGATAATGATTTAAGGAATGACTACCTCATGACTATATATCAAGCAAATACTTTCCATTTCCGTGAAAAAGAAGTAAACATGCAAAATGTGGCTTTATGCAGACTCAGCTCTCCTTGAATTTCTAGTGTATTTCCTTTAGGGGCCAGGCACAATATAAAGCAGGTTATTTTTCTAAATGGCTTAAATAATTTATTTTAAAGCACACCCACCAATACTGTGATGAAATTCTATACCTACGATGCTAATCTTTTCCTAAATGATCTGCAATAAAAAGATACACACTAACACATTCGTTTGGTAGTTGATTGCTCGTACAAAAAATGAAAATTTAACATTTTCCCAGCACATTCTTCATCAAGGACCACCCATCTAGTTTGCTTGAGTTTAGGAGAAATATGATAACATCGCTCAGTTTTTGGATGTATTAGATAGGAATTATGAGCCACTTTAATAGGAATGATATAGAGACTTCAAAAAGGGAGACAATGTAATTCAACTCCAGCACAACAGTAAACAAAAGTACAACTCAATGCATGATCGCAGAAGAACTCCTTGTGACTCCTCAGGCATAGCCACAGGTGCTGTTTCTACCATTGTGCTGGGAACCTGTTAACCCCGGCAGCCTTGACTTTGTGTTTCTCTTCAGTGACACCACTCTTTCCTGAGACATTTTCCCTTTAAGTTCGTATCACTGGGCAGCTTACCAGTCATTTTAGTGAAAAAAACGACTCAACGCAGTTATTTCACCAAATTGACCGTCCACTTGTTATAGCAGCTGATCCCACGGCCCTTCTATGGGTAGACAGTGACTGTCTAGACAAACCATAGACACGGCTTCTGCTATTTCATATAAAGCAACTGAACTTGGTTATGGGTCTGACTCAAATTACACAGTCAAAGGAGGAAGATATATATATGTATACACACACACACACATGTATGATTGACCTGTATTACCTTAAAACATCAAATAACTTACGTAAAAATGAAAGCATGGCCAGAAATCAATAGAATGACGTTCAAAATAGGAAAGGGGAAAAAGAAGAAGATAAAACAGAGAGAGAGGGGCAATTCACTTGAGTGTGTGGAACAGTAAAAATGACCACAAATCCCAACCAAACATCATTAAATGTTGGAGCCAGGATGAGTAAAGAGCAAGGTATTGCTGAGACTCCTGTTTGGATAGGGTCTATCCAGCACTGTGCTATTCCTGTGAAATCCCAGATGAGAGGGCCGTGCTCTCAGGATAGCTCTGAGCTCTCAGAGGGGATTTATAGAGATTTCTAGAATAGGATATTCTAAACTCCTGTTTTAGAATAGAGCAAAGGTTAGGTACTCAAGGTTGTTTACTAGAAAACAGAGCATACTCCTTACGTTTGAAAGACTTTAGACTCTGATTTCTTTCCTGTTGCTCTGTCATTTAAACCTCATGCATATCCTTCAGGTAGAGAGAACAGACCAACTTACAGATTCTTTTTCACAGATTGGACATGGAGGCTCACAGAGATTAGGTGACTTCCCAAGGCAACTGGGGCTTAGGCGACCAGTGTTCATCACTCCTCCCTGTTCAGTCTCTCTCCCACCAGCTGTGTGGACTTCTGCGTAGAGACGTAGTACAGAGGGGAGTGTCGAAAACTATGTGATGTGTTTCAAGGAGTATAGAAATATGGCAATGTTGAATTTAAAAGTTGAAAATAGGAATTGATGAGATAAGTTAATAAAACAAACAATAATAATGATGAGTAAAATATATTAAATTCTCATTATGTACCAGGCACGGTGCTTTCCACGGTGAGTTTTTAATCTTCCCACCAAACCTATAAAACACATCAGCCCCATTTTACAGATTAGAAAACTGAAAGCTGATTGTGAATCCAGGTCCCAGAGTCAGTCATTAATGGAGCAAGTTTTCAAATCAAGCAAATCATACATTTCTAACCACCTTACCGCACTGCCTCCTAGATTATGTTGACCTTGTTCCTATGGGGGTGCCATTGAGTTGGTCTGGGATCAAAGTGACCTTTTGTGCAACACAACAAAACTTGGGTCAGTCCAATATCACCTTCACAATTATTTTCATCCTTATAATTCTTGCTAAGTTTGAATCCAATGTTGTAGCCACTCTGTGAACCCATCTTATTTAGTCTTCGGTTTTTCTTTTTGTCCACCCTCTACTTTTCCAAACATGATATCCAAGGACCGGTCCCTTCTGACAGTCTGTCTCAAATACATGAAGTGAGGTCTCCCTGGGTTTGCTTCTAAGGAGTATTCTGGCTGGCTGTTCTTCTTCCAAGACAGAAACAGATGGGCCTCGTATGCTTGCTCAAGTGTTTACATTTTATTCTCTATTTGTTCTTCAACTTTAAAGTTCTCAAACTTTAACCCACATTAGAATCATTTGAAAAGCTTAAACAGATTTCTGGTGTCCATCCCAGATTCTCTCATTTAGTTGGACTTGGTGCAAAGGCTGGTAGGTTGCTGAGCGTTTGTGCTTCCAACAAGCTTCCCGAATCCTTACTTGGTACAAATGTTTAAAGAGCCTTCGGTGGCTGCTCATTGAAAGCTATGAGGTTAGAGTTCATCCCGAGGGCCCTTCTGAAGGAAAGCCTGGAAAACTTCCCCTGAAAAACTCAACCATTGAGTCTGATGCAGTGATCTAAGAGAGATGAGGAGGCTACAGTGGCAGGCCATGGTAGAAGAACTGTGGCAAAGGGTCTGCAGAGCGAGGATTGAGGCAGAGCACAGAAGACCTGATGCAGACAGCACCGGTTTGGGGAAGAAATATAATATGACAGTCAGGAGCCTGAATTACAGAGCTAAGGGACTCTACCGGCTAGAGGCTGAGTAACATTTAAGCACACCATTAGACAGATTCTTCCAATTGTGAAACTGAAGCTAACGTCAATGAGAACCAAATGGGTTAAGAAATGCAAAGAAATTAGCACAATGCTCAGCACAGAAATATGGAGAAGCTCATTATTAGCAGTCAGGAGCCAACTGCGGAGCGTCTCAAGAAGAGGCTTGACACAGTGAACATTAATCACAGAAGATGTAATGAGCTGTGGGATGACATTAAAAACATCATACATGAAGAAAGCAAAGCAGACAAAATAGGAAAGATCAAAGTAGGTGTCAGAAGAGATTCGAAAATTTGCTCTTTACTGGAGTGAAGTAAAAGAAGTGAGCAGAAAATGTCAAAGGGCATCTAAAGAAAAAAGGAAAATATTCTACTGAATGCTGCAAAGATCTAGCGTTAGAAAGTAAAAATGAAGACTATTCACAGCATAACCCAATTTGAGACATATCAAGAAAATTTCAAGACTCAAGTGGCAATATTGAATTATTCTAGGGGCCAAACAGTGAATGATGAAGGAAGCATCTAAAAGAATATGAGAGTAATGCACAGTCAATACACCAAAAAGAACTGGTAGACACTCAGCCATTTCAAGAGGTAGCATATGATCAAAGCCACTAGTGTTGAGGAAGAAGCCTAGTTACACTGAAGGCATTAGCAAAAAATCCCCCCAATTCCAGAAACTGATAGGACACCAGCTGTAATGCTTTAATAAGCTGATGAAACACGGGAACTACTCACTTTTCTATGTCAAGACATTGACAAGCTAGCTAGCTGGCCAACCATCTAGAAGAGTGGGAATGTGGAATACACTGAATAATATCATTGATACCACATGGAAGTAAAAGGTGATCTAACAACTGCCCCAACAATATCTATCAGTAGGGAGCTTCAAGAAATCCCAGCTGGATTCAGAATTGGATATGCAAATATTGCTAAAGTCAGCTAATTGTGGCTGAAAGTAGAGAATACTAAAATGATATTTACTTGTGTTCGATTGACTACTCGCAGGCATTCATTCGAGTGTCGATAACACTGAGAGTAACGGGAATTCAGAACATTCCCTTGTGCTCGTGTGGGGACTACCCAGGGACCAAGAGACAGTCATTCAGCCGGAACAAGAGATCCAGTGTGCTTTAAAATTAGGAAAGCGGTGGGTCTGGATTGTAGCCTTGCACCACACTCCCTAAATCTCTATGCTGCACAAACAGCCAGCCCAAGAGACTGGACTCTGAAGAAGAGTGCTTCGTCAGAGTTGGAAGAAGGCTGTTAACAACCAGTATATGGGGTACAAACTGGTTTCAAATCAGAAAAGGGGTATGTCAGGATTTTATCCTTTTTTTCAACGTCATTAGCAATACGTATGCTGAGCAAAAAATGTAAGGAGATGAACTATAGGAGCCGCGGAGGAGGCTCAGGAACAACCTCTGCTCGGCTCCCGGCACAGCTTTACGTGCTGCTAGCGAAGGGGACTGGAATCGCTTGCTGAAGAAATTAAAGGTTGCAGCAGTCAGCACTGTGACTCATTTTAAAGAAAATAAATATCCGCACAACCGGGCCCGTAGATGCCATCATGGTAGATGGAGAAGATAGCAACGTTGTCAAGGGCTGCGTTTGGCGTGGATCCACAGGCAGGGTTCCTGGAAGCCTCCGGGAAGATGCATTGCATCAGGCCAAGTTGCTTCACAACACCCTTTACATTGCCCAGGCCCAAGGAGCTCGCTTTGAAGACTAGAGATGCCCCTGACTCGTGGTTTCTTCACAGAGGCATGCGATGAGTGAACAATCAAGATGGAAGCCCCACGAAGAATCGAGGCATTTAAATCATGGCAAAGAATACGGAAAAGACCATGAACTTCCGGTAGGACAAACAAATTTTCCGTCAGAGAAATATTGCCAGAATGTGCTTAAGATGTCATGATGGTGAAGACCTCGTGGCACAGGCTTTGAAAGTCTTTTCTATAAGGGACTGGTCCCGAGACATCCTACTTGGTGAGGCAGACTGTCTGTGAAAAACAAGACGGTATGGGGGTGCATTGACACAGGGGCTGCGGCAGTGGACTCAAATATAATGAATTTGAGGCTGGAGCAGGGGCAGGCAGGGCTTTCATTGGGTTGTGCATAGGCTCTCTGGGAGTCGGAACCGAACTCACGGCTCCTAACAGAAGCCTCGCGAGTCCAAGAGACCTGTGTTGCATTGTTCACAGAGGGGAAAGCAGGGGCGGGGATAACCTGCAGGGGTTTCGCACCTCCTCTTCTGTGTCCGTTCCCCTGGAATTCCCAGAACTCCTGTAGATTTCTATTCCCAGATCTTTGTTTTGTCTGTCCTCAAGCACCCCCCCACCCCAGGCCACCTTAGACACTGTCCGAAATTCCTGTTCAGTAGGACGCCAGGGTAGATTTGAAAGAGTAAAGAAAGATGGCAGGAGATGAAATTGAAGTGGACCAAACCAGGAGCCTGAATCCCAATCTTTTTACCAAGCACTTGGCACAGAGGGTGAGTAGGATATTAACACAACATGATGTTTTAAATGATATATAGAGATCCCTCCTTTCTCGCTGCCATTCTGCTCTCCCATTCCTCATCCTTCTCAATATATAAATGCAATAAATCCTGTGACTTTTAATCTAATGTTTTCACATCTTATTCATTTACATCGTCTCTTGAGAATCTGGCCATGTGGAAATGTGAGGGATGTGTTTTTAAATGAAATGAATGTGACAATGTAAGTGACACACATTAGATTTCTTAGGCAATCCCTAAATGTATTAAAATACGCGCACGGCCTCAAGATGTAGATTGTACCAGGGGTGATCTAACTCTGCTGGGGAAGCCATTATTCTGTAAGAACTGATTTCAGTGACGTTTCAAGATGAAGATAGAAGGGGGGAAATGGTGTGTCTCCTACTCATTCTTCTTAGGAATATTAAGGGTGGAAGTTAATGCACATTTGTTTGTTCATGTGTCTGTTGGGTCTAAAACAGTAATCTACAAAGATGCCAGGAGGCAATTAAGTACATAGAAAATTATTAAAATAGTTTCTTCTAGTTTTCAGATGCTTTGTAGACTTGCCTACTCTGGTAAAGATGGTCAGCTGTTTAAACAGGATGTGTTGGTTAGCTAAGCCTAGCATATAATTGAATCTCATTAACTTCATATTTTAAAGGTACAATACTAAGTGAAACTTAAGATTTCGATTGTGTACTACCAAGAAATAATCTCCACAGGCCATAGCACACCATCCAATGATGTAGGTGACCCTGGATTACACTACAAACTGCTGGTATTAATTCCTTACCTGCCCTGCATTTGTATTTGGAGTACATTGACGTCTGATTCCTCTTGGCAAATCAGAAAATACTTTCTTCATGCCTCAGACATCTTTTAGAATATATCTTACAATATAAGTTGGTTAGATATTTTCACGTTCACCTACAAGTGGAAAAGACTGTCTATTTGGAGAAGATCTCTCCCAGGGCAAGCTTAGTGTAAGCCAAGTCATATTCAAAGAGCAAACAGTCCACATGGGTGCCGAGGGAGGGAGGGAGGGAGGAGTCTGGGGCACTGCAGATGTGACTGTGTGGGCTTGCTTTGCTGGGAAGGCAAAGCACAATTGACAGTCTGAAGTGCCCTAAACACATGGATCCTGTTCAGAGGCGGCCGGTGTGAGAAGCCCGTCTAGGGAGCTCCTGCACACGCTCTTCTCCACCATGGGTGTGATGAAGCCGCTCATTTAATTGTAAGTTGTGAAATGTTATCTGGGTAGGAGTAATACTTGTCAGCCTTGCTCTGACAAGTTAGGGATGGACGGGAAACAAAATTGCAGGATAAAGAAAGTCATCCAAGTCAAAGCAGGTCGCCTGTTTTTCTGAGTCACTGGGGCCTGTGCTGAGCTCGGGTGGACCAGTTTGACTCATCTCTGTAGGCCAGCACCAAAATCCGAGTGTAGCTTCTGTGGTTTAGAAGTCAGCAGCTGCACGGAGTAGAATGAGTCAGTCCCCACATGTGCTGAGCAGACATCCTGGCTGCGTAAAGAACAGGGGCAAGGCTTCGCTGCTAAATATTTTAGGACCACTCTTAACTTCTTAGTCACACAATTTCCTCCAGATAATTCCTTATTTCAAAAGGATACTTTACAAATATTTTTAGTGTGTGATTTAAGTGGTGCCACTTACCTGCTGTTGAATTAGAAATAGTTTTCTTCGTTTCCCTCAGTGAGAAATGCAAAAATTGCTACTCCTCAGATTGAACCTTATATTTTAGACTGTCTTTAACATAATTAAAAGGAAAAAAGTTCCCTAAAGTTTTATTTCCTCAAGATAAATGTTCTTTATTTTTTCAATAAGCATTTATGGCGTCCAGTTACGTGAAAAGCAGTGTGCTCGATAGATGTGAAAGATCCTCAGATATGGGAGGCACGGCTCCTGCTTCCCGAGAGAGCCGCTTTAGCAGGCGAGGCAGCACAGGTGTATATGTACTTACAGAGAAAGCATGGGGGAAGGAGGGGCCTCTAATGCCAGAGAGAGTAACAGGCTCAGAAACCCACAGGGCTCTGTCCTGGAGGATCACCTGGAGTCAACCTGGACTCGTGGCCGTGATGGAGGGAGAGCAAAAGATGGTGGTAGGAAATGAGCTCATGGAACTCTCCTGCCACTGTTTCCATTGAACTCATTCCTTATGCTCTTTAATGGAAACCTTTGAGTAGTAAGTCTGCTTTCGTTTGTTCAAATCTCTGTAATTAAAACAATTAAAACATAATTTGATATTAGATGATCACTAGATTTCTTTTTTTTTCTTCCTCTTTTGAACTTCAGTTTTCTTTTTACATTGTTTCATTCGGAAAGGAAGAGTTGTTTTCGATAAAAAACGTGATCTCTGCCTTACCATGGAATTGCTTATCTGCTGCTGCTGTTTCTTCTTATTAAAAGAAAGGAAGAGCATCGCCTACATATAGAATGAGTTTTAGAAATATGCCCTTGTCACACAAATTAGTAATTTTATAGACCTTCGAAATAAAATTTTATTAAACCATTTAATAGTCATATAATGGAGGAGGGATACCGATTTAAGTAAGGCTGACCATTACATGTGTTAGTACAAAGACATTAGGCCAGCTGTTAACTGGAAATGACTATTATTTAGTGGTTATTTTGTTCCCTTTTTGCATTGTAATGAAACCATTTCATCCCACACTCTAGTGACTAATCTGGGGGGTATATAATGATTTCCATTTCATCAAATTAGCTTTGCCAGGAAGATAGCACAAACGTTTTTAGAAACCAAGACCCACTGTTTCCCCTTGTCTTCCCAGTACAGCTGCATGTTCTTAGTCAAAAGCTTATTTTTCTATTACTCTTGAAAAAATATTTTGAACAAACTTTCAGAATTCCCACAAAGGCTTTTATCTGTCTGTCCAGATTGTAAGACAGTCGCCCACCCCTGGGCCATGGAGATGAGTTTGGCCCCTGTGGGAGCCATGAAAGCCTGGGCCAACATCTCAAGGAAACGCCTGCACAGCTAGCTAAATGTGGGGTTCAGAGAAGCCACCTTCTCTCATTTCGGATCCGAAATCCCCATGAAGCCAGAATCTCTCTAGAGCGAATTTGGATTTGCTTCAACTCTCAAGCATTGAGGTATCACTCGTGTCTGTTCGGTTTACGATCCAGGCAAAGATGGATTCCTCGAACGCTAGGAGGGCTTCTTCAAGACATTCCCAAGAAGGGCAGAGGCACTGCATTTGATTCACATGATCCCTACTGTTGGGTTGCTAACCCCAAAGTTGGTGGTTCAAACTCCCAGTCACTTTGTGGGGAGAAGATAAAGCTGTCTGCACCTGTGAAGTGCTGAAGGGACATAATCCAGGGTCCCCATGGGTCAGAGTCAAATCAGTGGCAGTGGATTTGTCTAATGCAGTGTGCAAGCAGTGCTCTGTGGTGGAGCTGTCCGTGAACATCGGACTATTTGTTGTAGCGGCAGCAGTTGAAACGCACCAGCTTGTGTGGGGGAGAAAGATGAGGCGGTCTGCTTCCAGACAGTTTCATGTACTCAGAAACCCTGCAGACCTGTCCTCTTCTATCCTGTAAAGTTGCTATGAGTTAAAATCCACCCGATGACAATAGGATAGAGACTGGAGTAACCGAACCCATGCACTGACTGCTTTCCTGTATGCCAGATATGATATCAAATGATTTACATCAATTAGCGTACATTCCCAGAAATCCCCACAGCAGCATTATTGCCTGTCTGCACTCTCTTCTTCAGAAGCCGTGAATTAAGCTTCCTAAATTTCAGACAAAAAAATGCAATAGCATATTAGAGCTGGCAGAATAATCTTTCTGATCCCCTTACAGAATTGTCAAAAATCCTGTAACTACAGGAAAGGTGCTTTGTAACTTAAAGTTGAGTGTGCCAGTGAATCTTTGCACGTGGGTGAGTTTTTGCACCCAATCCAATTTACCTTACCTTTTCAATTTTATTTCTACTTTATGTAATTGGTCTAATGTAATGTGATTAGAAAATATAATGGTATTCGATTGATAATGAATAGGAGGAAAATGAACAGTTAGTATTTGGGGCGGTCAGGTCTACAAACAGAATAAAGGCAGAGTTAAGCGTTTCTCTGTGGTTAAGTCTGTGGTTAAAGGAGCCCGCCTGATCCAGTGGTTAGAGCACGTGGCTGCTAACCAGCCTGCGAGTCCACCCGAGCCAGGGTGCTGCAGGAGAACGGGGTGACAGTTTGCTTTTGTGAAGATTTACAACCATGGAAGCCCAGTGGGGAAGTTCTGCTCTGTCCTAGAGGGTTCTTAGGAGTCCATTTGATTCACCAGCAATGAGCAATCTGTGGTGGGGGGAAAAAATCTTTTGATCCTGTTCATCATGGCCCTTAGAGGCTTGCAAGTAGGTGTCATTGTGTCTCAGTCCCTGCTGCGAAAAATCCACTTGCATTTGAATGTGCATCCTGACCCATAAATGTCACTGTGGTCCGCTGAGCATCTTCCACATTTTCCCTTGTAAAATGGACAATAGGTAGCAGCTTTTGTTTCTTGTAAAAGGAGGGGTGGAGTACGTATACACGTCCATGAGTGCACGGAGTCCAGCCGGGACAACACGGCGGCATTCAGGACTTAAGTGCATGTTTTCAACCATTGAGCAAAATGATACAAAACCACAAAGTTTCTGAACCGCTTTGAAAAATACCAGATTATCGTTTCTGTTTCCAATTCACTTCTTCCTTTCACAGGATTGCTCTCAGCTTGCTTACCTTCGGATTCGAGCTGAACGCTTTGCTGCGAAGTGAGCATCTCTCACACACTCTCTGCCGTGTTCTCTTCCCTCCACTGGGCACACATAAGCGGTCTTTATCTGTCAGTCAGGACTTGGCGTGAGGTCAACAACAGGAGGCGCGTGTTGAGGGAAGGAATGAACAAGTGAATACACAAGGGGAACTTGCTATGGGTAGCAAGTGCTTATTTTTAATATTCTAGTTTCCAGTAACTTATTGCACAGCATCCCAGGATTACATGCCCGCATTTTTGGGTAAAACAAATCATCCCCAAATTAGGCCACACCATTTTGTTTGTTTGAGTAAATCTACTTTATCAAAGGGTAATATTTTTATTATCCATTTATTTGAACTTATCCTATGTTTTTTTTTTCATTTTTGATTGGAATCTGGCAGAAATATGTGATCCAACTGGATTGTCATCCAACTAGGAAAAGCCGCACTTGTAAATCTGGTTTTACTGCGGGGTCCTGACTCCAGAGAGCTGAGGGAGAGAAGGAAATGAGGATGCATTGAACATCGACTCTACCTGTGGCCAGGGCTCCCTAGACAATCGTGACCAGTCTGCTGACGCAGGGAGCGTGGGGAGCATGCAGGGTAGCAGGTTAAGCCTGCTGCTTGATCGGGGATGCTCCAGGGGAGGGTGAAAGTGGGGCATAACTGTCCTCAACTGGACTCCCATTGAGGTCTTTTGCCTTTTAGGTTTTCCCTAGAGAAAAGGTAAAGGAAACAAGGGGGGGGGGGGTGACTAACACAAAAGTGTGGAGAGGCAGTTTACAGGATAAACGTTTGGTGAACTTCAAAAGAAAAATCAATACCACGCTGGTTAAAATGCACTTTTCTTCCACTGAGGTGGGTTAGGTACAGGAGACACTCACGCATGAAGGCCAGGAGCCCGTGTTGCCAATGTCTTTGTACAGGTCTAGAGCATCCAGAAGAGAAAGATCACAAGCAAATGACTTTAAACAACAGAGCATTCTTTGGTCACCATCAAGGTGCTGGTTCTAGCGGGAGGCTGTTGGCTCTGGAAGAGGGTCCTTGTCCCTTTGAACTTCTGCCCCTGAGTGGTCTTCAAGTGCTCTGGCCTCTCTTTTGTCCCCACACTCTGTTTGCTCATGTGTTTTCTTCATCTCTTTTATATCTCAGAAAAGATGGACTTAAAACAAGCTCTACATGAATACAAAGTGACTTCAAAAGGGTCATGGAAAAAATGGAATTAAAAGATAATAGCACTTTCCCCACAAATTTTGGAAGCCCTTTTGTATGAGCTCAGTCATAAAACAACCAAAAGGCATTCCCAAATGGAATCATCACTGCTAGAGAAGTCATGCGAGAGAAAGATGGATCTTCCTAGTCCAGGACAGCGTCCCAGCTTCAGCGTGTCCCAGGGCCTTTCTTCCCTGCCCTGCCGTAGCACTGTGACTTGGCTCTGTGACCGTGAGTGTGGTTTGGAGTTTATAGGAGTTATGAATGTCAGTATGATTTTAGGAGACCCCCTTCCAACTCTATGACATAGCTAGTGAGAATAAGCATTAGGTCTAGGGGGCACGGGTGGGTGGGGGGTATTTTAATTGCCTTCAAAGGGATTGCCATGTGCATATTGGACGTGTCAATCTGAAGTAACATATGATCCCCAGGAACCACTATGGCAGCAGACTTTTGTTGACGGGGCTTCTTAAAGCAGTTGGAAACATCTGCTCTCCCTGTTCAAAGGACTAAAATTCAGAAATGAGGCAGTTAGTCTTTCACAGAGAGGGCAGGGTAGTAGATACCCGGGAACCAGCAGGGAAGCCCATAGATGCACACAGAGAAGGCCTGTTTAACACTCGCTCACACAGGCAAGTAGACATCAAGATGCTCCGCTGTGTTAAATCATTCAAACCAGGGCCATCCGCTTTATGAAGAAGCTCTGTAATTGTGTGGCATCACTACCAATAACCTCATCTTGTCGCCTTATCTTGTCAAAAAGAAGACCACTTATTCCTAGAAGAACTGCCTAGGATATGTAACTGAGGTAGGCAAGGATTTTGTAATGGGAATGTAAGCCTTTAAATAAATAATGGTCTTTTCTGAGCACATTAAAAAAAACATATGTGTAAAAAAGCATACTGAAAAAATTTATACTCAACGAAATTATGACACTCACTCATCTAAAAAGCTTTGCTCATTCAAACCAGTGAAATTAATCACAGGAAGGAGATAAAAAAAAGTCCCCAGAAAGAGAAGGGAAATAATTCAGCAGTAAATCATAGACCAGGGCTAACATGAATCATGGCAAAAGGTACCAGCTCTTATGATTTAGGTGACACATAAAAAATAGCCCTTCGTGGATTGACAGTTATAGGTATAAATGATAAAATTATTCAGCACCGGTATGTTCTCTTCTTGACATTTGTCATTTTGCATCTGATTACTGCTAAGAATTTAATTAAAGGGGCACCAGAAGCGTATAGACCTTTTGTGACTCTAACAAGCAGCTCCCTTTGTAGAGGGCTTTCTGTTTTGTTTTGCTTTATTTTTTAAGAAAATATATGACTTGCTCCCCTTTTGTTGTGTTTTCCCTACGTGCCCTAAGCATCTTCTTGCATGCTACTCTTGGTCTTTATGTCATTTTAGGCGACAAGAGAAATTTATTAAGACTCAGATGCAAAGGCATCCACTGTTGTCATTAAGAGAGAAATTGTTTTAATTAAAATTGTTTAATTTAGTACGCTGAGAGACAACAAATAAGAAGAGCTGTTAAATTGGTGTCTTCAGATTTTATTCTGAAATAGCGTGTCAGTATAGTTGTACATTTTCCCTCTAGCTGCCCAAACCAAATTAATGTATGTGCACACACTCACATGGTAAGACTGTTATTTTTTAATATCAACCTTATAGATATTATTCTATATCCGTATTACAAATAATAAACTAGTTTTAATGCAAAATATGAATGACATTTTTTATAAAATGAGTGTGGAAATGTAGTTTGAGCATTGGGGGTCCCTTTCCATGAACTCTGTTTAACTTGCCTGCGCATGAAGCTTTCTCGTTACGCTGTCATGGTAATCGCGTGACAGACGGAGTGCATAAGAACAAACCCTGCCTACAGATCGGGACCATGAAAACGTGTGTAAGGAAAATAGCTTTAAGAACTATGGCGATCAGCATACATCAGTGCGATGAACCAGGGCATTCTTGAGAATATGCCTGTGTGTGCGTGTGTTTGTTTGCAACTGAGAACATTTACTGCTGCCGGTGCAATTCAGTCACTTTAAAGTTTCTCTTCAGAACAACTTCAGTGTTGTGGCTGACTAAATTAAGGCTTCTCTGTGTTTCCCCCCATCTCCCAGAGCAGAAATTAAATCAGTTTTAATTTATTTTATTTGCTAACACTGTGGATATAATTATTGCTGCCGAGTCTTTTTAATTGTTTTCAACTAGGTGCTTGTCTTTAAGCTGCATTCGACTTCGAATTCCGCATTGTCGATGTTCCCTTGCGAATTCTGACAAAGCATCAGAAATCCAGGTATTTAGGTTTATTGAATTTTGAAATGAGGTGATTAGTTGGAGCATGGATGAATGAATTGATGCAAAGCAAAATGAATTTTATGATTTACTATGGTTTACAAGTTCCCTTGGAACTATTATGTGCAAATTGTAAAATGTATTAAGAGGTAAGAGAACACATTTATAATCAACCTGGCAAATTTTGCTCAAGAAAAGATGTTCAAGTATTCTGCAAGAGTCACTACTGAATAAGTGTTGGCATACACAATGAATTTCCGCTGTGTTGTCTTACACTCCATCATTTATAAGTCTAAGAGGCTAATGCCTATGATGTTGGGGCTTCACTGTAAATGCAGAGCACGGCATTGAGTCAGCGGTGCAGGGTTTCAAGTTGTAGGCTAATGCTCAAAGTAATCATCTGTTCAAAGTCCAAGTAAGATGCATGGAAGTGATCACTTTATTGTAAAACATCAGCTTCATCGCATAGTCCCTGACTGACATCTTAAACATATGATTCTCACATGATTGCTCATACTGCATAAGATGGTTAGTACTATTGATGGATTTGGTATTTAGTTTAGTGTCAGAACCATGGGAAGCATTTCTGTCCTTGAGCACAAGGACAGTGTCTTAGTTCCCTGGCATTGTGGTAACAGAAATAACACAAGTGACTCCTTGTAGCAGCCATTTAGCGTCTCACAGTTTAGGAGGCTAGACATCTGAATATGGGCAGCAGCAGCGGTGGAAGATTCTTGCCTCCCTTCAACATCGGAGGACCCAACATTCCCCGGAGATCTGCCTGTGTCTTAGTATCATTCGTCCCCTGGGGCTAGGACAGTGGTCCTCAACCTTTCTAATGCCGCGACCCTTTCATACTGTTCCTCATGTGTGCTGACCCCCAACCATGACATTGTGTTGCTACTTCATATATGTCATTTTGCTACCGTGATGAATTGGGTGACCCCTGTGAAAGGGTCATTCGGTACCCCCCCAAAGGGGTCGCGGCCGACAGGTCGAGAACCACTGGCCTTGGAGGTTCTTAGGTCAGAGGACTCTGGTCCAAAGGACCTCCTCCATGCCCAGAACTGCGTTGGTTTCAGTAGTAATGACTTTCCTTACTCTGCTCATGTATCCTTCCCTTTCTCGTCTTCAAAGGAACAAAGGTATGGCCTGAGCAAGGGTTTAACTGAATACACACCTCCTAGCAAGGTTGTAATTGAAGACACAATGCACACCAATTCTGCCTCATTAGCATATTCCCAAACCATGAAACTGAACTCGGTACCACCAAGTCAAGTCTGACTCAGAGTGATCCTACAGGCCAGAGTAGAACTGCCTCTTCGGGTTTCTGAGACCGTAAATCTTCATGAGAGCAGACTTTCTCCAAAACTGAGCATCTGGAGGATTTGAGCAGCTGACCTTACAATGAATATCCTGTAAACCAGAGGTGAAGATTTATAGCACATCACAGTACGAGTGAAATCACACAAGGAAAGACAACCACGCAGTACTGGAAATCATGACTGGCCACGCTGACGCATCCTTTTGTAGGACACAGTTCAACCCAGGACACATGGGTCATTTAAATGGAAAACCCTAAAATCTAAAGCTGCAATGTTGATTGTCTTTTCTTTCTTTCTTTTCCTTGTATTTTAATTCCTCCTGACTTCATGTAACAGAAGAGACCTACTTCATAGCATTTTCGAGGCTATCATCTTTATAGGAACATGAACAGATTGGCCTTTCAATCGAGGACTTTCAAATGGCAACCCTTCATTAGCAATCAAGTGCTCTAGGCTCCTGACTCTTCTGACCAGAGTCTAGGCGTGTGTGGCCTATGACCGGAAGGAGTGCAATATGATGTGAGAGGCTTCAGTGGGTCTCTGCTGCAACTAAAATTTTGCTATTAGTCATTCGCCTCTCTTTTATATTTAATAATATAATTAAAACCTCAAGATATCAGGCTCCCAACAGCTGACATCCAATAAGCTGAGGGACTTTCGTTGTCATGGGAGCTTGGAAAATGGGATAGGACACATATTTAAGTACAAACATCCTAGAAGAAGCATTCAAGCTTTCTAGATGGAATTTGGGGATAGCATGTAGTTCTGGGAGTTGGATTACTCCCTTTCCTGCTCCCTGCCATTCTGTACTCTATAGATTATGGGTGATAGATCGAATGGATTGGATCTTTCAGTTTCATGATCAGCTCTTACCCTCTTGAGCAATAGCTATCCTTTATGATCATTGAAACTGAATGTGACCGTAAAGAAATATGCTGTAGTTAAGAGCTAATTATTTGTTCTAAATATTGCATCACAAAGTTATAAGGTTTTTAAGTTCACTTCACAAGGTGGCCATATCTGCCCTCCGCTGGCATCCCTAATGCCACAAGTCCAAGATAAGACATGTTTCTATCCTCCCTCTTTCTTCACCCTATTCTGACACCAACCATTACCCCCAATGCATTCTGCTTTTTATGTTGGGTTCAATAACTCCATTGCAATGACCACACAGATCTCACAGACAATACTCACCATGAATTTGGTTTGTTAGGTAAGTTAACCGGTTAGGAAAAACCCAGATTAGTAAGCAGTAAGGATGCAGACAGTCGTCATATCAGTGCCCCTCTTCAGCCCATTTCCCTCTGGCCTGAAGCCTCAGCCATATGGTTCCTTGACCTCTGCCTCCATGGGCCAGGGAATTAACCTGTTGCTCCCCCTCACCATCCCTGGGACTCAAAACTCCTTGGCTGTTCAGTGCTCTGACCTTGGCCTCTGGTGTCTCTGGTTTGGGCTCTTTCCCTTCAGACTGAGACCTCAAATATGCACCACTTCCTATCATCCCCGGATTTCTTTTTTCTCTTTCCTGCCAAGGTGGCTCATGTGTAAGGCCAAGTGGGTGGTAACAAAAACTAACCAATATCCCTTCTATTAGTGTTATGCATTTGCTATTTGCATAGTCCCATCCACTCGTTTGATGGGAGTTTTAGCAACATGAAAAGAAGAATGATATAAAGAAATATCACTCCATTGCAGGTGTATCTACTGCATTAAAAAACCAAACTGTTCCTATTGACGATTCATCTCAGAGGCTTCACTAGCATTCTGAGGTGACCTGTGAGGTTGGTTTGTTTTTACTCAGCTCCATCACAAATCATGTTCATTTTTCTGTGTTAATTACCACTGACAGTCCATCCCTTAGACACGTGGATGAGGTAGCCCAGAGTGCCTGATGCTGTCTCTGCGTTCGTGACTAAAATGTGTATCCATCGTCTCCCAGCCTGCATGGTGAATGCTATTCGCTCTCTGGGAAAGAAGAGAAGCCTGGAGGAGTCCTCAGTTTCAAGCTAAAAACCCTCAACCTTGAGGAAGTTGACGAGCGTTTTGCAGGTGATCTGGGCAGAAGGAATTCCCAGGGGCTCCCTAGAGGAATGCACCAGGGCCTCCTGTCCAACCTCAGCCTGCTCCTTTCCCTCGGGATACCTTAGCCCCGGGGGTGGCCTTCCTTCTGCAGAGAGCAGAGCAAGAACATCACAAGTGATCTGACTGACTGACTAGGTCTTCTTGGCTTAATTTCTGACAATTGGCAGTGCTATTTTGTTAACTCATATGTTATTTCAAAACACAAGCATATTATGGAAGCACCATGATCAAATCATGGTAATTAAGAACAGACTCTGTAGCCAAAAATGCCTGGGCACTTGGACAAGTAACTTAATTCCTTCAGGCCTTCATTTCACTCTGAAATGGAAGTCAGAGCCCACTGCCATCAAGTCAATTCTGACTAATCACAATCCTATAGGACAGAGTATAACTGCTCCTTAGGTTCTAAGGATATGTGTGTGTGTGTCTGTGTGTGTGTAATATATATCTATATGGAAGAAGTGGTAGCTTGAACTGCTGACTTTGCCGTTAGCGGTCCAACGTGTAACTACCTGAGCCACCAGGATTCCTGAGCATAGTGTAATCCTACCTATTGCTCAGAAGTGTTCAGGATATGAACGTGACATTGCTTGCTTGTGTCGTGGCCTTAGAAAGTGAGGCTTAGGAAAGGTCAGCTCTTAGTATGGATGAAAGTAAGAAATCAGAATAAGCTGATTTCTGCACAACATATACACCTCATAATAACCTGGGATTGGATTCCTCATCAGAGTAGCACTATATGAAACTTGGAAAGAAGATGTCTTTCCATTAAGTTAAACAAACAAAACCAAGTAAGTTTAAGGTAAACTCTTTATCCCAGAACAAACATTTACTGAGCATCTACTCTGTGTTAGATCTTAGAAGTCAGGGATAAATAAGGCACACATTCAACTTTCAAGAGTGCTAAAATAGAGGTAAGTTTAGAACACACACACAAACCAACCTTAGAGAAGTACTCAGAAGCTAATATAGCTTTACTTTGATATCAGTCAATTTGTTCAATCAAATCTTTTCTCTTTTACTTATAATTGCTTTCATCTTCTTAGAGAGACTATGTTTACCAATGACTGTTTTTTAAAAATATATCTATATAAACAAGCAAGGTCTCCCTCAACCTTAGTATCTTCCCAACTGCCTCTCTGTTACTTTAACTTCAAAGCTGAATTACTTCAAAGTCAGTATATCACTGGACTCTTTGAATAAGTCTATCATTAAGATGTGAGTGGACTAATTTTCTTTTGGTTGTACTGTAACACTCGATGACTTCAGCAGGCATAGAGAACATGTCGTGTTTTCAGAAGCCATTTGGTCAGTTTGGACTCATTGCAAACCTGTGTACAACAGAACCAACAGAACCTCCTTGCCATGACCGCCATCAACACAATTGCAGCCACCTTGAAACACGTTAGCATTGTGGCAGCCCACTGTGAACCCATCGCTTTGAGAGGTTTCTTCTTTGGCATTGATTTTGGAAAGCATGGTGTCCTTTTGACCTGCTCCAGGGGCTGGTCCTTTCTGACAACATGTCCAAGGCATAGGAGACAGTCGGTCCATCCTTGCTTCAAAGGAAATAAAAAGCATGATGAAATTATTTCTTCTCATTCTATTCATTATAATTAGGTTTTTAGCAGCCTAGTCAATGCTCTGGTGGTGCGGTGGGTTATGTTTTCAGTTGCTAACTGAAAGGTTAGTGTTTTGAACCTACTGGCCACACTACAGGAGAAAAATATATCAGTCTCTTAGATAATAGACCCAGTGGAGGGGAGCAGTGATGTGAATGATTTAACACCACTTGGAATCCCAGAATCAATTAAATGTACTTTCCAAATGTGTTTATATTAGTCTTTGTATGTATAAACATAGTATCTCTAGTATTTGGGATTTTGCAGAGGAATGAGATAATAAATAAATGAAATCTGAAAATTTTGTTCTGAGGATCAAGTTTGATTTATTTCCTCCTCCATGTGTTTATTCTACTTCCTACTCCATGTTGGGAGTGGATTATCTCACCTCCCTCGCTGGTACTGATCATGGGGCCCCCATCGAAGTCCCCTTATTCCTGATCACTTTGTAGGTCAAGGAGATCAGTGTTTGAACTTGAAAGACACCCAGCTCCTGAGCCAGAATAGACAAAAACCCTTTGGTGCTAACTAAGTACTTCATTAAGCAGAGTAACTAATATCGCCAATGAAAACATGTGTTTCTTTATGAATTTAATATCTATTTATTTAACATTTGATTATTTTAAATTAATTAACTTAATTTTTTCTAAACTGCTCATCTGCCAGGTAGTGGGGAATTGGGCCGCTCAAATGCTGCACCTTGCCCGGGAGAATGAACAATGACACCAGAGAAATAGTAATACTGATAGTGATCTTTTAATATCCCAGGAATTTGGAGATGACTTTTTAAATGCAGGAGTTTAAAAGAGCACTTTTAACTATAAGCTGAACTCTAAATTTATATATAAGTTAAACTATAAGTTTATATATAAAAGCCTAACTGTAAGTTCCCTATTCAGAGTGTGTAGAGTGAGAACAGAAAGTACAGCCATCTGTTAAGGAGTCAGGAAAGCAGGATGGTGTTTGTATTTTCAAAGACTAATTTTTTTGTCTTCCATGACAACACAATGTGGTGCATTGTCAGAGTGGTGGAACTATATTACAGATACCAATGTCCATTAAGAACTAATAGGATGGGACATTCTAGCTGACGGAATCGTAGTTTTAGCGCCTGTGACAGGAAACTTGTGGGATAGTCTGTCCCTGTGTGAAACACAGCTTGCAGCCCAGAGAAGGCAACACTTCTCTTCTTTGTTGTGAGGTCTCCTCTCCCTCTGTCCCCTCTCTCTCTCTCTCTCTCTCCCCCATTCTCTCTCTCTCTCATCAGTACTTCCTTTATAACCTGACATTTATTCACCAATGTATTGCGCAAAAAAGAAATTTTCTGTGGAAGGCCATAGCGATATGGAGTGGGTATAAAAATGTATCAAGAATGCCCTTTACTCTCCTCAATAAACATATCAACAAGCAGCATTTTGTCCACGTTGCTCTAGGGCAGTGGTTCTCAACCTTCCTCATGCCACGATCTTGCATACAGTTCCTCATGTCGTGGTGACCATCCCCCCACCATGAAATTATTTTTGCTGCTCCTTTGTAATTATAATTTTGCTACTGTTATGAATCAGGTAACTTCTCTAAGGGGTCGTTCGACCCCCAAAGGGGGTCACGACCCACAGTTTGAGGACCGCTGCTCTAGAAGCGTAATTTCATTTGTTTGGTTTCACGTGTTCCTAATAATAACCTGCTGGTGGAGTAGGACCCCAATTTGATGTGTTTTTATAATCCCAAAGTCAGTCACAGAGCCTGGCTCAGCATCCTTTAGACACCTGATACCAGTGAGGCACACTGAATTATTTAAGACACATTTCATGGATGAGACCCCAGAACTTAAGTGGCCAGGGTACCACCTAGCAAGCTGCAGGCGCAGGGATTGTACTCAGACCTTTTATCTCCAGCCCTGTGGATGGAAACGAAGGTAGAAGCCAGAAAACGAAGGTAGATGCCTGACTACCTGAAATAATGGAAGGACCAGGGGCATTGTTTGAAGTCAGATTTCATATTAAAAAAAATTTTGTACACTCAACTAACATCTCTTTTAATTCCTCATAAGCCACCTACTCTTCCCTCGCTGACCAGGAGCCCTTGATGGCTCCTAATGATCTGTCTCCTGTTACAGGATATTTTCAAAGCCGAACTGTGACCTCAAGAATCTTCCAATACAATGATGGCTAGGCCTTCAGTGGAAGTGCCTGGATGGTGCGAAAGGTTAACTTACTCTCCTGCTAATTGAAAGGTTGACAGTTTCTGGAAAGAATGCTTTCCTGATCTGCTTCAGAAAGATCAGTCATTGAAAAGCCGATTCTAGCTGCATTAAGCTGCACGGTGTCTCCCGGAGCCAGAATGCAACCAACCGCTGGTAGACCCGACCTTTCGTCCTGGAGAGGCCAGGCTCTTGTTGCTCCTAGTACTAGTCTAGGAGACAAGGGGCGCTGCGTCCAAAGCTGTCCTCTCATTCATGGCCCACCTACGCCACCTACACCCACCTGGTTGTTTGAATGTATACACTGGGAGGACCGCTCTCCAGAGTTCTCATTTCTGCTTTCCTCCTTTATAATGTTACATCACAGCACAAATCATACTTCTTGTGTGCTATAAAATACAATTAAGTGAGATTTAATTTGTCTTATAAAAAACAATTAAGAGAAATATGCAGAATAATCAGATTTCTCAGCAGATTAGGTTCCCTTTCGTATTATTTTCTAAGAGCACCAGGGGAGGAATTAAAATTTATTTAATGCTTACTGGGTGCAAGGCACTCTGCTAGTTGTTTTCTTCTTCTTGCCTTATGAATAGCAAAAGTAAAATGACAAACAAAAGGCTCAGAAGAGAGGGCTTCTCATATCTTCCACTGTGAGTAAGGTGACCGGGCTCCGTGAGGGAGAAGTTCCCGTGAAACAACAACTAACAAAAGACCATGACACTGATTCTCAAGTTTGTTTATGCTTTCTATAGTCTATCCCAAGTTTTAAAAAAATATTTTCCAGTTATATATATAATATATATGTGCTTTCTCATAACCCATGTGAATGAGGCTTTCTTTGAACATTCTCTGCTTCCATCCAAATAGAGAATTGTACTTCACAAGACTAGTCATCTTCTTTAGCAATCCCAAGGATTTCAGAAAATTGTATGTTGGTGCCAGGCTTGCACATGGGAAGGCAGTGTGGAACAGAAAACACACCACAGCGGCAGTGCAGACTGGCAGATGAAGATGGTGATCTGTAATGTGCCCAAACCAGAAGTGAGATCTGGGAAAATCTCCTATCTGTGGGCCCAGGGTGCAGTCAAAGACAGTCAAGATGATCTTCAAAGTATCTTCAAATTCTAGATGCTATGTGTTTTACACGTGGTTGTTTGAAACAGAACAGCAATGCTTTTCAATGGTTCATTCAAGGTACAAATATGCCCTGCTTGAATTGTAAAACCAAACCTGAAGGATGGAAATATCTGGTTTCCTGTGCCTCTGCGATAATGTACAGATACTGTCTAAATTAAAGAACCTAAATGAAAATTGATTATGTTTTAACTTTTCTTTAGAACTAGACTTTCAGTGAGGCTGCTGGTGACAGTGGGCTGGGAACACACTGGGCCCGTCCATTGAGGAACCAAGAGACTTCTGGGAGAAAAAGCCCAGCATCCATCCCTGAGCATCTCAGGTGGACAAAATCCCCCTCGGAGTCTGACCCGTGCGTCCATCGAGGATCAGATCTGTGGGCGACCAGGACGAGCCCCAAGTACAGCTGTATTTTCGGCACATCATTATACAACTACAGAAAAATAATCAGCAAGGATTTTTAGCAGTTGAGATAGGTGCGAACTATAATTTCCTTTAAATTGGGAAGGGAATTTAGGTCAAGCACTCCAAGTATATTCATTTATGCCGTTTGATTTCAGGGCTCTGAATCAATCAGCGATAAACCTACAGTCATCTCACATAGCTGCCGTTTTGTGTTCCTTCCTATTGAAACACATCTTTATAGAAATGATTTGAAACCTGATGACTGCAAGGAGATGCTGGGTTAAGCCCTGTGAGACAACTAACCCTTTCCAGTCTAACTTCCACCATTAATGACTGACTGCTTACCTGACCTATGCTTAAATTTGGCAAAGGCAGATTACTAGCCTCCTAAGGAGATGGTGCTGGGGGAGCTTGTGGGAAGTACCATGAGGGGCTGGGAGGACAGACGGAACTGTCTTGGAAGGAGCATGGGCCAGAGTGCTTCATAGAGGCAGGGGTGGCACGACTCTTCCTTCCAGTTTGGACACGTTGTCAGGAGATACGGCCCCCGGAGAAGCACGTCAGGCTAGGTAAAATAGAAGGACAATGGCACAGAAGGAGGCCCCTATGAGATGAACTGGCACGATGGTGAGCGCAGGGCAGGACAGGGCAGTGTTGGGTTCTGTTGTATATCAGGTGGCGATGGCTCAGAACCAACCAGACGGCACCTAAAAAAACAACAACAAAGTACATCTGTCTGTCTTTACTGAATCCTCCTGTACATTTCTAGTCAAACATGTTCTCCTAAAAGACTTGAAAGTGCCCCTCGAGCGTGGCCAGTCACATCCAGTGGCAGGGATAATTCCCAATGAAACATGCAGTGGCTGTGGGTAGCAAAGCTGCTGGGCTGGGCAGATTACAGTGTGGTGGGGATACAATGCTCAGGAAAATCATCTCTCTTTTTAAGTGATGTCAGCATTTCTAATTTCTACTTTGGTTTTTTTATTTCAATCCTTCAACTACTCCTGAGTGATACATTGCTATGTTTGTTTGTTTGTTTTTTTTTTTTTGCTTCTCAAGAATACCTTTATTTCCTAATTTTAATTATGTGAAAAGGAATCCATTGCTTTTAAATGAAGTTGTAATACTACTGATCCAAAAAAGTAGCAGTCTGCTACAATGTGAAGGGGAATATATACGATCCCATTAAGTATTGACTTCAGCTCTGGCACTTTTTTTTCCCCCATGGTTAATACAATGCATTCAGCTTTGGGACTCATTTCATTGCTAATTTACGTGCTCTTTTCTGTCTGCCACTGAAACTGAGAAATTGAGAAGTAGAATTCTAAAAATCTTGATGAAATATTTATCTCATCAAAGACGTTCTCCCCTCCATCCTTTGTGACTTATTCATACTACTTGGCTACAAAGGTAGATTATCTGCTCGTGGTTCCCCCCAAATCTAGATACTTTTAAAAGTAAAGTTTGCTTAATAGTGGCACTCCCTATGATTGTGTCACCCAGGGTCACAGTGGTATAAAAAATGACAAGGACATGGAGTGGCACTTCCGTGGGGTGGGCCCGGGTCATCGGACTGAGTGGAACAAGGGAAATCTGGAAGCAAATCACCTGATGAATTTGGACTTGGATTTTCCTTTTAAAAACTATTTTACTTTCCAAATAGAGAATAATACCATGCCAACTTTCCAATGTTTCTACTATCCACATTTTCATAGAAAAACGTGCCATCTTTGGTTTCGAATCCCCCCCCCCCCCCCTTTGAAACAGAGGCAAAAAGAGCATCATTCTCCGTAATTGGCTACACGCAGTTCACTAGCGGAGGGAGCGTCAGGCAGTCCTCCAGGAGCATTGGTAGGTGCTCATCTTGCAGGCACTTAGCATCCCATTGACCTTGTTAAAGGTAACGGAGGTCAGCCCTGAGTTCCACAGTGGCACTCTCTCGCCCAGGAGACTGGCATGACAAAGTAATTGGTGTGTGTCACTTTTCATTAATCACACCACTTTCCTTTTCATGAAATACCAGCCAATAATTGTTACTAAATGTGATTCGCAACACTCCGTGCAGTGGTGGAAGAACCACAAATAGGCAAACAGATAAAAACATTGTTTAGCTTGCAGGCAGCAAGTGTTTGCTATTCAGTGGTACATCATGCATAAACATTGATTTAGCCATGAGCTGACACTTATAAAGCTTTTGCTGTGTCCAGAAAGCCCTGTAGTCAGGCTAAGTAATAGCCAAGGGCAAGCACTTTTACCTGTATGGCAAGATTATATTCTATTTCAATTGCCTGATCTGAAGCAAATCAGTTTTCCTAATTTTAGGTCAAGGCAAGATTGGCACAGGTGAGCATGAGAACCGAGGGCACTAAATAAAATGCTTGCTTTTATGGCAAAAGACTCCTGGAGGGCAGCTTGTTGATTTTGAATAAATATTTCATTAAGTTTGAGCTACCGCACATAATTCGGAAACTATGGATTCATTTAAATCTGCTTAAGTTTCTGGCTCTCTTTAATACATGGATACATTTATGCACACTGAGTAGCAGTTTTCTTCTTGTTGTCAAAGTTTCTAGTTTCTAAACAGCCAGCGTGATTAATACCAAACCAAGTGCCAGTGGAGTCCTGTTCCAGTGAGAGCAACTGGAAAGACGGAGTACAACTGTCCCTTGGGGTTTCCAAAGCTGGGAATCTTTAGGACACAAATTGACACATCTTGCTCCAGTGGATCGGTTGGTCGACACACTAACCGGTTGGGGTCAGCACCAGAGCGTTTTAACAATGGTGCCACTGGAACGCCTGACAGTGATTTGGCATCCTTTTCATATCTGCTGGTAGAGATAGGAAATGAAGATAATCCGGTCCTCTTACAGATCACCATCCCAGCGCCCGTGCACAGGAAACACGGTACATCTGTGCCATCAGTGGTCCTCAGTACAACGTACATGTGTAAGTGCAGCAGACAGAAGCATACGGTGTGAAAATGCTATGAGCTACATGAGGAAGCAAGTGAGCCCTGTCCCATGCCATGGTGTCATTGGCCTGACGCTCTTTACCGTCCATTCAGGCTGAAAGGAGTGAGAATCAGGTATGAAGAGAGACTCAGGAGGCAGCAAGACCATCTAGAAATATAGTCGATGTTTTCAGGATCTTTCTCTTTGCTATTATTTAATGATCCTTTTTCTTCTTTTTAGTCATTGAGGTTTGCAGTCAGCGCTCATGCATTTGAGATTTTGAGCTATATAAATGAAATGAAAGAATTCAACATTTACAATGTGCAGTATTGCCAAGAAAATTTTCTGAAGATGAGCTAAAATTTTATTTTTCTTTATTAAAAAATAAAAGTAAACATATTACCAAAGCAAACCATGATATTCAGGAAAATGTAACTTTAATAGATCAGATAGTAGAAAAAGTTCCCCTTTATATATAAAGTCTATTTTTTCCATTAGCTTATTGATTCTGAGAAAGTGTTTTCACAAAGACATGTTTAAAAATAAAAAAAATAGAAATGTGTAATTTATACTATTAAAATTTCATTCTGCTAATTACTAAAGTGAATTAAATATTCCCCATCACAAAAGATAGCACCGTATTTTATTCTTATGCATCTGAAGTTAATCACTTGTTCAAAGTTTCATTATGATAACCTTTGGTCTTTAATCTATATCATGTTTAACTTTTAGGCATGGATTAGAGCATTTGCCATAACCTCTGATGAATATATGATTATGGGTGTGAACTATTCACAAGCAGTATTAAAAATAAGAATAGTAGTTAGCAGTCATGAAGTTGTAAGTATTCTGAACATATTAACTTATTTAGTCCTTATAATAATATATGAATAGACAATATCTTCATTACCATTATTGCCATTAAGGTAAGGAAAAATATTACTGAAAAACATAGATACCTTTATTAAACAAAAATATTTAAAATGTTATTTTTCTCCCTGAACTCACTCACTGCCACCAAGTCAAAGCTGACTCACACTTAACCCCTGTGAATTTCTGAGACTGTAACTGTTCACAGGAGTAGAAAGCCCAGTCATTCTTCCTTGGAGCTGCTATTGGTTGTGAGCTGCTGACCATGTAGATTACTGCCCAAAGCTTAACCACGACGCCACCAGGGCTCCTACATATCTATCTAGTTAGAGACAATTCTGAAGGTGATGTTACCATTTTTCTAACCCTTCCTGAATCATTCCCCTTTACATAAAGTAAAACCAGCAGTTTGGGCCCTCAAGAGACTCCAGTTGTTCTTTTTAAAAATGTTCTTTTGCATTTGAAGGTGCACCTTCAGGTTAGAGGAGGCAGGTTCCCGAGGAAGTTCCCACAGAAAAGCCCTAGCTGTCCTTGAAGAATAAGCAAGGGCGTCGTCCTGGAGGAAATAAATGACTCAGTCCAATTTTCCTGATCTTTTCTCATCCGTGTAGTTTTTAAATTTTCTTAAAACTTTTGCCTCAGAAGCCCCTGTGATTATCATGTGTCCCTTGAGAAAATCCGTTGGAATTAAAAAAAATTAAGTGAAATAAATGGTTGCGCAGCCTTCTGAACTGATCTCTCTGCTGTGAATTGAACTAGTCTTGCAGATCCCCCTGGAAACTTCTGTTTTGATTGGACATTTTTTGGGGGGCATACCCAAATAATACTTAGACAAGTGCATTACAGAAAGAACTTAGGTGCAGCCATCCATGGATTGTAGAGACTTGTTTAAACATAGTCTGTTCGGAATAATCCTGTGCATCCATGAACTGGAACCTAAGTAGCTCTGCTTGTTAACTCACCCTTGTGATGGGATGCTGCTTAAAACAGGTGGCCTATTTGGCCACCTTACCAGTCTCAGGAAGTGCCAGGGAAGAGTGTAGGTTCTTTCTGTGATGGATTTGAATGCCTTCTAGTGCTGAATGACCTCCCCACCCCCACCTAGTTACAGCAGAAGCTGCTCTTTTGCCAGAAAAGGCCAAGGAGAAGACGGTCTTCCTGCCTTCCTGTGTCATTCCCACTCTGGACAAGGGTGCTTGAGACACAGCTTTCCAAGCATCTCAGGATTCCATCATCTTGCACTGCAAAACAGTCACTGAATGATTGGCTCATTTTTCAAGGGTGAAATGCAATTTAATAAGGGTTAAGAACACATTACCCTGCTTCTTCATTGTACACTCACATGGAGAAAACACACACACAAAACGGAAGCAATCTCCCCACAGAACCTCGTGTCCATTAAAGAGGAAGGAAGATCAGTGCAGGACGCAGCGAGGAAAAGGGAAATTAGCTTAGCTCGGCAGACAGACAGCACTTCCACCTACTCCACACAGGAAACATGAATTAGCCGACTCAGCTGTTATAAAGATGAAGCATTCTCACACCAGCTTCTCCACCTTGCTCTGCTCTGGATAGCAGGAAACAGACAGGAATCCTGGTTGGGTTTCTGAGTCTGGGGAAGAGAATTCATGGTGGGAAGAGGGGAGACAGTTTTAATGCGTTCATATCACACCTTGCTAAAGACAGAATCTGTCATCGGCTGACTAGGTCTTATCTACTTCCTCTCTCAGATCTGCATGTATCCATTGATGTTAAAACTATGCAACCTTACTTTGGATATATTAGAAATAATATTTTGCACTGTAAGAAAGCCTCTGGGTAAGTTACTCAAATCCCCAGCTGAGGATAGAAGGGTTTCTAACAGTACAGCGGACTGGAAGGAATCTTGCTGTTTCTGTAACATATACGACAACCACATCTGAAATCAAGAGACACAGTTGTATGTGGTGTCTTAAGTTGGGATGTGTTTCTGTGCTTAGGGGCAATGTCATGAATGACTGAGAGGGTAGACATTGGCTGGTATGCTTTGATTTAAATCAAATAGGCTATTTACTGTGTGAACCTAGCCCAGATACTTAATATCCCTCCATTTGCTCATTTGTACCAGGGTAAATCAATAGGGATCACTACTGCGGTTCTGGTTTATCCATGCACGGGTTTATTTAGATCCAATCATGTTTAAACATGTCTTTGTGACCAAGAGATGGTTGCAGACAAGTTCTGCCAGTAATACACTTGCCTAAGGGTCCTTTGGGAGGCTTAAGGAAAAGGCTAGTGGAAATAGTGACTAGCGAGGAGGGGATCGCCTAGGCCAGTTCACTCCAGGGTAGAAAACTCAGCGCAGAAGATGATGGCAACGCTTCTTTGAAATTTCAAAGGGGTCATCTTGATAAATGCTTTCAAGGTCACAGGACCATCACAGGGGCTTATTGAAAGAAGATTTAAGAAAATTGAGCATTGCATTGGCGAAGACAGGGCCAGGAAAGTTGCATGAGGAATGTGTTTCCATCAGGACAACGCCCCGGGGCCTTCTCCAAGGGTGACATGGGAGTCCTAGGACAATGTCATTGAGTAAGCATGCTACAGCCCCGATCGTGCCCACGTAAGGCTCTTTTGGTTCCCAGATTCACCAAACAGTTGAAAGCGCACAATATGAATGCCCTGAGAGTGCCCAAATTGCCATGTTGATGTGGTCCTTCTGGAAGGGCACGACTCCTTTGGGAAGGGTGAGAAAGATGGTAGTGCCAATTTGTGGCACTCACCTAGGCAGACAATATGTCTAGGCGCACTAGTTCCAGATGTTGATATTTTTGTTGAATTAAGGATTCTAAGATTGTATAGCAATACATTTTGACTTTCTTTCATATGTATATATTTTAACAATCTGTAAGCTTTATGTGTACTCTTTCCCAAACAGACAAAAATCAAATATTTAACATCATATACAGAAAATTTTTAAACGAAAGATAAAAATAATGGAGAAAAAATGAGGTATCACACATACGTCAGTACTAACTTACCACCTAGTCATCAGAATGAAACCCTGTTTGAAGTCAGAGTCATAATTTAGGCATGCCTTTTTCACAGGAACATCACCCTCCATGACAGCTATTCTCCATCTCAGAGGTGAGAAAGGAAGTTCAGGGAAGTTGAGTACCTTGGCCCTACAGCACAGCGTGGAGCCATTCTGGGTTCTGAATCCTGCATTCGTTTTGTTGAATAAATCACCTTTCTGCCTGAAGGGTTTCGTGACCTGGGTGTAAGTAAAGGGACTACAAGGTAGCCCTACTTTTCAGGAAATTAACATCCAGAACAGTAAAGTTATCGACCAGCCTCTAGAAATAGGCAATCCTGAGATCAGATTTTTCCCATTATGAGATAAGGGTTCTATACTAAAGTTGCATGAACACTCTTGCTGTTGTTTGTGAGTGGCCGCCAAGCCGACGATGACTCCTGCCAGCCCGAGTGGGTGGAACCCGACGGCTCCGTGGAGTTTTGCAAGGGTGTAACCTTTCAGAAGCGAACTGCGAGGTCTTTCTTTGGAGGTACGGGGGGGGGGGGGGTGTGGATCTAAACTGCCAAGCTTTCTTGCTAGGATTAGTCAAGAGATGTTTGCTCCATCTATGGAGTTTTAAAGAGAATGTTAAAGTATTCAAAATAGAATGATATAATTTAAAGCAAGGAATTCTAAGGAGAAAGGGGAATTCAATGCAAAGTAACATGATTCTGGATTGTCCAGCGCAATGCGGGACGAGTCAGAGAAGTCTCTCCAGTTCATTATCCAGTGTCTGGACACCCCTTGGAGGCGGAGAGCTGCACAAACCCAGACTTCTGAGTTTATTCTCTCCGTCTTGGGTTAAGAGCACTGGCATTTATTAGGCGACCCTTTCATTTGTGACCGTTTCATCTGGCAGAGAACCACTGTCTCAGCTATCAGCGTAGTTGCCCTCTTCCTTCCTTGTCCTGAAGGTTGCCAGATAAGAATGTCCAATGGATTTTACTTCTTGATCTCCTGCCAGGGAAAATCTGATCGAAGTGGTAGATTTCAGGCCTTTTCATTGTGTTCTCCAGGAGATATATTAGGAAGGTCTTGGCCGTTGAATGGACAGGCTCTTAGACTATAGACGGGAACAGAGACCTTCTGCCTTTGTTGCTGGCAGCTTCGTTTGACGGCAAACAGAGCTGCTTAGAGAAGTCAACCCCATGGAGAGATTGTAGAAACAAAACACATCCACTGCAATAAATTTCAAAGGGGATGACTAAGGTGCAGTTTCTGTTTTGTGACAAATTTGAATAATTGTTTACTCCCGGACTCATATTTCTTTCTAGATTGAGAAGAATCTAGCATCTTAGGGAAAAGCAGGAGTTGATCATGCTAAAAATGCAGGAAAACATTCTCCTTGGAGACGAGTCTGAAACTCATAGGGGTAATAAATGAAGCATTGCTCTAAGGACTCCAAGATGCTCCATAAAGGCACAGTCCTTCCTAAGGTCTAAGTGTGCTTATCTAAACAATGAGCTTTTGAAAAATCACGGCTAAACCTCCAACGATGGCATGCAACATTTGTGAATCGTCACATATGTACCGCAATGATTTTTTTTTATAGAAAACGTATGTCTTCATATTACCAGAAAAATCAGCAACCAAAATGGCTAGGGAATGTCTGAACGAGATGACCGCTGTTACGATTACCTGACAGAAGTGTGTGCAATAACTTCGTTGAGCTCACACATTCAACGGGTCCTACACGATCCGGCTGCATCGCACCGCTCCTGACCATTGCTAGTTCCAAAGGGTTTTCAGTTTAAATGCTGTAAAGTAGAAACTCCAAATACATGTTTGGTAAAGGGTCTCATGACCACAATAGAATCTGGTAGGTGATTCACAAAAGGAAAATGAAAAGATAAATTCTAGAAAATGTATGGGATATGGTGAACCTAGGCAAATAAATAACCATTCTTTGTGTATATGACAAAGGATTCATTAACTCAATTTTTTTCCTAGCAGTGTCTTTAGTGAGATTTTAAATCCCTAACTTGTAGTAGTGATTTTCCTTTTTACTTTTTCTAATATATACAAATATTGCCCAATAAAATATAGTAGAGTCAATGAAACATAGTTATTAGGGCTCACAAATCTAAGACAATTCCTAACATAACAGTTCCAGAATCTAATATATCATTTAGTGATTTCTTATATAATTCTTAAATAGTATGACTAACTACATATACATATTTGTTCTTAAGCCCTCCAAGGGATGATGGGGAAAACGCAAATTTTGAATGTATTTGTAATATGCTTAGATAAGATTATATTTTAAGAAAATGGAATATTTTCAATAAGTTAAATAATATTGTAATTAGCATGAATAATTCGGTATGCCAATATATAGCATGACATTGCATATGTCAGATCAGAAAAGCTGGTACCTTTAGAAAGGGATATACATTTTACATATTTTCTATCAGAACAAGATAAAAAAGGACTTTGTTGAATAAGTTATATTCAACACATGAACATGAATACAACCTTCAGGGCATAAAAGGTGACATTTTCCGTCTCTGAAGGAATGAAAGGAGCTCTTGGCATGACCTGTACTGTAACCAAGAGGCTTATGACAAACTAGAGTGTTCTCCTTTGTCCCTTGAGTTGGGTTCCTAACACTTCCCTCAATTTTGGCTAGTCCTCTAAAGAGTGCCGATACTTGAATACCATTGAGAGAGATTCTGAATTAATTGGTCTCATTGAGGGCTGAGCATGGGGATTTTAGAAATTCTTGCGATGATTCGAATGTGCAGACTTGCCAGAGAACCATTACTATAAGGAAATCTAAGCTGTATTAGGGTAACTGGCTTCGTCAAGGCAGACCTAGAGCATCTTACATTGTTAACGCAAAGATACTGAGTGAGTACTAAAAGGTAGAAAGAAGATCACGTATAAGAATATTTTAAATCAGAGCCATTCATGTATCAAGTGGAAAATAGGTAGTTAATCAGAATAAACTGATCTAGAAAATCATAATGTCCACAATAAAGCTCACAGAAGATGGTGGTTACGACAGGCATGATTCTAACGATCTGTTTGGAAATCCTGGATGTCTCCACTCAAGTGATTAAGCTGCCTTTATAGCTTTCTTCATTAAATGTGTGATAAGCCTACTATATGCCATAGATTATACGAGGCATTGAAGATGCCTTGGTAATTTTCACAGCCTTTGGCTTTGAAAGAACACTCTAGTCTGGGGGAACATAAAGTAATAGACAAATATAGTAACATATTCATGAGTGCTGTGAAAAAATAAACTAGAGTAAGAGAGTGGAAAAGCAGAACAGAATGACACCACTGTTTAAATTAACTGCTCAGGAATGTCTCCTAAAAGGGTTAATATTTGAACAAAGATAAGATAGAAGAAAGCAGTAACAGAAGCAGAGCAGCAAAAGAAGCAGTAACATTAGGTTGTAGAGGCAGAGCATCTTAAAGAGCTGTCCTTGCTACAACGTAGCATCAAGTGGGTCGGAGTCAGTCATTCTACTTACAGCAGGACACTGCTTGCTCCTTCAAGATCCTCCCAGCTGTTTGAGCCCATTGTTACAGCCAGTGTGTCGATCCATCTTGTCGAGGGCCTTCTCTCTCTTTTGTTGCTGCTCCACTTTACTAGGCATGATGGCCTCTTCCAGGGACCGGTTTCTCCTAACATGTCCCAAGTACGCGAGATGAAGTCTCACCATCCTTGCCCCTAAGGAGCAGCCTGGGTGTACTTTTCCCAAGGCACATTTGTTCATTCTTTTGATAGTTCATATTGTGTTAGGCCAGTTAACTAGACAAACAATTCCAGTGACACTCATATATGTGTAAGAGAGAGCTGGCTATCAAGATGTAATTACATATCAAGCAAACATCCCCGTCCAGTCCTGATCAAGTCCATAAGTCCAATAGTAGGCCATACATCCCTGTTAAGACTCCTGCAGCCACATGCAATGATGCAGGATGCAAGAAGATCACAGGCTGGTGGGTGCAGCATAGATCTAATGGCGATGGTCAATCATAGGGCTCTTTGCACAGGTCTCAGTGTGACTCCTCAGCAGGACAGTGAAGGCCAAGAGAGAGTGGGTGCCAGCCTCCAGAGAGCCATTTATCTTGGTCACACCTCCACAGGAGGTTATCAAGCTGTGACCTGATGGACAGGCTCACCAGCAATATCTTCTTACAGGTGTCATGTTGGCGCAAAAACCTAACTATTACACTCATACTTTCTATATTATTTGCTAGCATCGTAATTCAATCTTACTGTCTTCCTTATTCGATGTCCAACTTTCACATGCACAGGAGGCGGTTGAAAATATCGTGGCCTGTGTCTCGCTCACTGAGTCCTCAAAGCAATGTCCATTCTCTTCAACACTGTTTAAAGGAATATTAATGATCCTCTTCTGTAATTGGAGCATTCTCTGGGGCCATCGTGCTCTGGAATGAGTAGGAATGTGGAGCTCTGCCAGTCAGTTGACCAAATAGCTATCTTCTAAATCTCCTGTTGACACATGTTCCCTTTTCTGAAACCTTGTTTTGGCTAATGCTTTAAGCGTGGTTCCAACTTCTTCCTTCAGCACCGTTGGTCCTTGCTCATATGCAACCCCTTGAAATGGTGGGATGTCGACTAGTTCTTTTTGGTGCTGCGACTTTATGAATTCTTTTCATCTTCTTTGATGCTTCCGGAAACATTAAGATTTTGTCCATAGAAGCCGTCAACATTGAAAATCAAGGCTTGAACGATTTCCTTCTTTCGTTTAACATACCCTGAGTATGTTCTTCCTGCTTTGGTTTTCTAGCACTAAGTCTGTGCACATTTCTTCATAATGTTTTACTTGGTCTTCTCAAGCTGCCTTTTGAAAGTTTGTTTAGCCTTCATGTTCATTACCTCTTCATTTGCTGTAGCTGCTCTATGATAAAGAATAAGTTCTAGAGTCTGTTTGGAAATCGATTTTGAGCTTTTCTGTATTTTCAATAACCTGTTGCTTCCGCCCCACATGATGTCCTCCCACAGCTCCCAGGGTCTTCTCACATCAATGTTCAGTGTGCACCATCTATCATAGAGATGTCCTTTAAACCCTAGCGGGATAGACTCAAGCTTGTATTTTGGCTCTGGTGGACTTCTTTTAATTTTATTTGCCTTAACCTGAAATGACATATGAGCAATTTATGGTGTGCTCCATAGTCAGTCCCTGGTCTGGTTTCAGCTATTGATAATGAACTTGTCCACCATCTCTTTCCATAGATTTAGTCAATTTGAATTCTATGTATGTATCTAGAGAAGTTCATGGAACCCTTTGTGTTATTGAAGAAAAGGTATTTGTGACAATGAAGTCAGGGGTCTTGCAAAAATCTGTAATATGATTTCAAGCTTTGTTTCCATCACCAAGATCATATTTTCCAGCTACTGTTCCCCCCTCTTAGTTTCCATCTTTTGCATTTTAACCACCAACAATTATCAATGTATCTTGATCACATAGTGGATAGATTTCAGACTGAAGATTTTGGTAGAAGTCTTCAATGCGTGCATCACTAGCTTGAGTGGTTGGTGCATAAATTTGAATAATAGTTCTATTGACTGGCTTTCCTTATATCTGAATAAGTATTGCCTTATCACAGACAGCATTGTACTTCAGGACAGATCTTGAAATTCCTTTTTGGTGATGCATGCAATGCCATCCTTTTTGAATTTTTCGTTCTAAGCGTAGTAAGTCATGAGGCTTCTGATTCAAAATGGTCAATACTAGTCAATTTTAGTGCACTCTCACTGAGAATATCTATCTGCATCTGTTCCATTCTTCTTTTACAACTTCTAAATTTCTCAGATTCATGTTTCTACATGCCATGTTCCGAATATTAATTGATGTTGCTGTTTCTTCTCATTCCGAGTTGTGTCTATGAAGAGCTGAAGCTCCCCCAAATGTCATACCCACAGCATCCTCATCGTCGACGATCTTGAAAAATCACCTTTCTCCTAATACGAGTGTCTTCTGACCTGAGGAGCTCACCTTCTGGCACTATCTCTGGCAGTGTTTGGTTCTTTCATTGCTTTTCTAGTAACTGTCAGTCTTTTGATGCTGTTCATAGGGCTTCCAGGGCTGGAGTGGACAGCATATTCCTTCTCTGTAGTCTCTTCTTGGTCTGGAATCTCTGCAGAAACCCCTTCACTTTGGGTAAACCTGCTGGTATTTAATGTACCTGCGATGTGAATTCCAGCATTATAGTCACACACATGCCACTGAAGCACAACAAACTGACAGATCAATAATGGTAGTGAAAATTTGAAGTTGTCAGAAATTAAAATCAATGCATAAATATCAATATCTTAGGCATTTGTGAGCTGCAATGGGCTGGTAGTGGCCATTTTGAATCAGACAATCATATAATTTACTATGCGAGGGATGACATCATAGTCTTTATGAAAAAGAATGTATCTTGAAGTATAATACTGTCTGTGATATTTATATGCCTACATGGAAAACCAGGTACTACAACTATTTTTAATTTTATGCATCAACCACTAAAGCCAATGATGAAGAAACTGAAGAATTCTACCAATTTCTCTTGATCAAACATGCAATCAAGATACGGTGACAATTATTGGTGAAACTTGGGAACAAGGAGGAAGAATCAGTAGTTAGAAAATATGGCCTTGGTGGTTGAAATGAAGTTGGAGTTCTTGGGAATCAGATATGCAGTTATGATACACAAATGACAAGATATTGCTTGTTGAAAACCAAGAGAACTTAAAACAATCACTGGTGAAGACCAGAGACTGCAACCTTAAGGATGGACTATAATTCAATGCAAAGAAAACAAAATTTCCCACAATGAGGCCGATAGAAAACTTCAAAATACATGTAGAAACTATTGAAGTTTCCAGGGATTTTGTTCTATGTGGATCCATAATCAACCCTCATGGAAACAGATGTCAATAAATCAAATGATGTGGCAAGACGGGGGTCCAAGCCCTATTTAAAGTGCTAAAGAGCCAAGATATCAGCTTGAAGACTCAGATGAGTTTTCCCCGACTTGATATTATCAGTTGCCTCATAGCATGTGTACATTGTAGAATGAATAAGTAAAACTGGAGGAAATAGATGCACTTGAATTATGATGTTGATGAAGAATACAGGAAGCATAGTAAGTTGTCCGTAGAAAAAGCAAATATGCCTGGGAGGCTGTATGGTCAGGATGTCCCGTACAAAAGAGGGCAAGACTTCATCTCATTATTTTACACATAGTGTTAAGAAATATCTGGAAAAGAACATCACCTTCCATAAATAGAGGGTCCCCAAGAAAGAGCTAGACCTTTGAGAGCTGAATTGGCACAACAGCTTCAACAATCAGCTTAAGCATACCAGTAAGTGAAAGAATGGCACGGAGGCAGGCTGCACCTCATTCTGTAGTACAGAATGTCACCCCGAGTTCAGACAAGTGCACGCTCCTAATAGTAATAGCAGAGAAGGATATCACGTGTGCTGCAGGAGAGGATCCACAAGAGCAAGGGCAAATGTTGGCGAGGAAGATTGGCACAACAGCTAGTGACGAACTAGAACATGCAGGCTATCATGAGGATGAGGCGGCACCAAGCAATATTTCATTCTATCGAACATGAAATTTGTCATGAATTGGAATTGATTGGACTGCAGCTCTATCTATCTATCTATCTATCTATCTATCTATCTATCATCTATCTATCTATCATCTATCTATCATCTATCTGATGCAAGAGTAATTATACCAGTTTCAAAAGTATACAATTACAATGATAGTATATATTAACTATGTTAAATACATTTCATAACCACATTCATATAACATTTTAAAGTATAAAAATATGTGCCTAGTCTTAAAAATGGATAAGTATACAAGTATATGAATCTGCTGATATTATTTTCTTTCTTGAACCCCAACAATGTAGTACATATAATTTTAAATATTTAATTTTTCTGGGGATTTTCCCTTTAAATGCTGGACTCTTTCCTTTTAAAGTTGTGTTAAAAGACATTATGGAAACGTATTATATGTGTATATATGAAGAAGTAAAATATAGTACAATGCTTAGAAAATTATAGTTGACTTTATATCATCATGCCCAAAGTTTGTTCTATATATTTTTGAAAGATAGTAATCAAAACTAATTAGTTTTCCAAGTAAGTTTGGCAAATGTGTGTTTAAGAAGTTTGTGGGGAATCTTCCTTCTATAAGTCCTGTCAGAAACTTTACTATAAAATTTCACACACTGAATTAATGGAAAGAATATGGTGTCTACCAAATATATTTACCACAAATGCTTTCCCCCCCCCCCCCAAGAGCATTCCTAGGGACTAGATTCTATAGAGTACAATTTAGTTGACATTGATTTCTGCCCAATGACATATAAAAATAGCTTAAACTACCTAGTATGATTAAAATGAGTGTGATCTACAATATTCTTTTTTTAAAAAGTATGATTCACATAGTTCATATAATTTTTAAAACCTGTTTTGTAAGAAAACTTCACAACTTATTTCTTTCTTGTGGATTTTTTTTCATTTTTCCTACTTAATTTTGAAATGGACTATCATGAATAACATGAATTTTAAAAATTTAATTTTCTTTGTATCAAGTTTATTTAGGACAATCAGAACGTAGTTAAAAATATCTTCCCTTGAGAAAAAAAAGTAATCTTTTTTTACCAAATATCTTGGGTATCAAAACTATTTTCATATAGACTTTATGACCTTTTATTTAGACCAGAATTATCAACAGTTGCCTTATGAAACACTACTGCTAGATAATATATTTTCTTTTTAAATTAAGTAAGCAAATAGAAGTCATGCTGCAGCCTAATCGTTTGTAATTATTTGCATCATGCTTCTTTTCTGTTTATCCTATTGAGTAAATCTGGTGGAGGGAAGAATCACCTATTCTGTGATAATGCAGTGCGTGCATACTGCGTGCTACAGGCAGCCCTTGCTGCGAGGCGGGTCAGATGGTGCGCTGCAAACGTTAAGGTTGCCGGTTCAACCCCCGGGAGAAAGGCGAGGCTGTCTGTGGTCCCGTGTAGATTTACAGTCTCAGAAACCTCTATGAGTCAGAAGTAATCGGGTGGAGGTGGGTTTCGGCTTTGTGTTATGTGCTAAGTACAGTGACAGAACTTAGAAAGGATACAAAAATCAAAAGGAAAGCAGGTATCTTTGCTTACATAAATTCTTGTCTGCTCAAATTAATTTGCTATAATTTATACTCAAATAATTTTGAGGGACTTTTAAGCACTCCATTGTTACCTCCTCTTTATTTTTTAACTTTTAAAAATAATTAACATTTCAAATATACATAAAAGTAGAGACAGCAGTAACATGGGCCCTGTGGAGTTGTTTAGTTGTGCTGCTGTATAAATACTGCAATTGATAATTATATTTAATGGCATGGTTTGTGTGTTATGCCAGGTTGATGAAAGAAACAAATTGAGGGATGCTCATTTGTGTAGGAGAAAGCAATTGTATATTGAGAAATTATTCTAGCCCAGTCCAGATCAAGTCCATTGGTTCAATATTCGCTTATATGTGCAATACCAGTCCATAAATTCCTTTTCAGACTCACACAGCCACATGCAATGATGCTGAATGCAGGCAAACCCCAGGCTGGTGGGTACAAAGTTGTGTGGACCCAATGCCTGGGCAAGTAGCTTAGCATGGGCACAAACTGAGTGAAGGATGCCACTTGGCTCGTCCAGTTCTTTCTCACAGTGTGGCTCTCAAGAGGAAGGTGAAGCAGAGAGAGTGTGAACTGCCTCTCAGGAGGCAGAATGTTCCCAGGATTCTCCTGAGAAGACTACAAGGAGGCATCATCAGGCTGTGAACTGATTGACAAGCTAGACTCTACTTCTATACTTATTTATCAAGTTGATTTGAAATTATGCAACTACCACAATTTGCTGTATACTTTTCCCTTTTTTCTTGTTTCAAGGATACTTTTTAAGTGATATATCTTGATATATATATGTATATATATATACATATAGATAGATGATAGAGTGGTAGATAGATCTTTAGGAAGATAGCAGCCCTTATAATTTGTGGTCATTATGTAATTGTCAATTTGAGAGGATAATGAGTGAAGGGGTGGAGTCTAGTCTGTCAATTGGATCATAGACAATGAGGCTTCTGTGTAGGCATGGCCCTCTCCTAAGAATTCTGTGTCCATGGATTTGCTTCTCTAGTCTACCCAGACTAACACATCATTTTTTCCTAAATACATTATTTCATAAGCGTTTTGCAATGGTGAAATTCTGAGTCTATTGGTCCTTCTGCCTTTAGGATCTGGAGTACTCTAGAAAGGGAAACACTCCTTCCGCCACTATTTGCTGGTTCTGCAATCGAACAAATGCAGGGCAGTCAGACTAAATGCTCGGCTCTTTTCCATTACAGTTTGGAAAATGTTTAGATTGGTCTCTAACAGATGCAATGAGAGACAATGAAGTTTTGAGGGGTTTGTTTTTACATCGTTGTTAATTTATGGATTTTTCACAAATTCATGTGTTTCCATTAATTGCATTTTACTCTTCTAACTGATGTTCCAAATTGTCCCCAAGTTGGTCAGTGGAAACCTCTGCTGATTGTGTCCTTTGAGGACTTCTATAATAATCTTTGACAGTTTCATTGTTTTATCGTGTTTCAAGATGATAAGGCATAATTGATGCACTTTCTACCCTAGACTGAATGAGATCAGGATTCCTTTTCAGGAGGAAATGTTGTTACCTGGGCAGAGGCTGCTAGTGGATTGGTCATGTGTTCCTACTTTCTGTTTATTAAACAGTGTTACAGTATCTTTTCAAGAGCGCATATATTATGACTTCGTAGTAATATTGACAATTTAATTGAATATCATTAAGTTTTAACATAATTTATCTTCTACTAAAAGTTTAAATTCCAAATGGTATCAGAATGATGACTATTTCCTTTATAAGCTGTATAATGGTTTAAGAGTTGTTGTTATTGTATCCCACAGATGACAGGGTTTCCGAAGTTGTGATTTTCACAGGAGACTGTCACATTTTTCTCATACAACGCACTTGGTGGTTTTGAACTGCAGATCTTTCTGTTAGAAAAGCATCCCTTTAACCCTAATAATATCAGTATTGTGTCTAACAGAATAATTACTGAAAAGCATTTAAGATAGCTTTATAATTTCTTTCTAATTGCTTATAGCCAAATAAGTCTGCTCAAATTGCTTTTAAAATTACTTGACATAATTGCCTCTATAAGATTGTCATCAACTTAATACATAGGTTCCTTTATTTTAATGTGCACTTATTGTGCTTTAAATGTGTCTTTTACATATGTAACTTTTCACAGTCTCAAATTCAAATCTAAAAATCAACCCATGCTTCCAGAGTTCTAGTTTGTATTCCTATATTCTCAGTTCTGAGGCTCCCCTGACTCTCATGCAGCCACGTGGAAAGCTCCCTGACCTCCTTCAGGGAGCCCTGGTGCACAGCGGTGGAAGCATGGAGGGCCCGTGCGAGTCCCCCGAGTGATGGGGGAGAAAGGTGCTGCGGTCCGCTTCCGCACAATCAAAATCTTGGAAACACTGTGGGGTAGCTCTCTCTGTCCTGTGTATCACTATGAGTTACAATTGAATAGATAGACATGAGTAGCTAGATAGATATGGAATAGATTACAATTTAACAAGTTTGTGGAGCGATATAAAAATTATCCATTAGCAATATTAAATTTTTTAATTTCTGAGTGTCTGAATACCTGTATATATTTTACACTTGCAAAATGCTAGAATTAAAATTAGTCATCTTTTATTTGCCCAGTTGTCCTCTCTGACTGTGGCTTCAATATTAGTCAGCACAAATTTCTCCACGATCCTTTCACGACAAAACTTTTGCTTTAATTTTGTTGTTGTTCATTCCATATGTTTTCAGTAATGGAAGGTGTGTTGAAATCAAGGGGAAAATTAAGTAATATCAATTTTGAACAATCTGTGGGACACATATGTCCCATGAGGACTCTGATGGTTGAGTTGAATAGGATGAGGCCTATTTCCTCACATTTGCACAGTGAGAATTTGCATACAGGCGGGGATTTGCAGACAGATCCCTCCCAGGAGGTCCATATAGTACAACGACGATAGCAGCTCTTCAGGAAACTGAGAGGTTTATGATGTGTGCAATATATATCCAGGATGAGTCACAAAAGCCATTGCCTCTCAGATCCCCATGATGCGTACATAGATCATTAACCCCTGTGAGTCCCAATTTCATCTTGTATAACATACAGACCATCAAACTAGAGTCTACGTAAAAGACCATGGTGCTAATTAAAAGATTTAATACACGTAAAGCCCTTAGAACTGACACAAAGTAACTTAAGCAATGGGTACTTCTTATTATATTTAGCTTATCCAGAGTCTATTGAAAGTAATCATTTCAAAGGGGGGGCTTGGAGCATAGAAAACAATGCCTGCGGTGACTATCACAGCAAGTCGGAGATGTCTTCTGCCCGCCTGCCCCCACCCTCCCCACATCCAAAAACGCGTTCTCATAATATTTCCTTCAGTTTGGGATTATCAACACATATTCTTGCCAACTTCCGTGGATAAACAGAAGCACAGAATGTACTGCTCTCTTAGCCACTCCGGATACTGAGTCTTAGAGGTTTGATTTGATTCTGATCCCTCGCCACATCGCATGTGTTATGGGATGCTTAGATTTGAATCTAGAGGTTGCCTGCTGACTTCTAAGTAAACAGGAATTTATGATTTCATTGTTACCCCCTTGCTGCATCACACATTAGATGTATCCGAATGATGTAGATGTTGAATGTAGATGCACAAATACTGGAAGGACGCCAGGTGATAGGAGTTCTGTCCTTGTGTTTTTGTTTTGTTTTTGTGCATGACAAACTTATTTGTGTCAGAGAGAAAATTGCAGGAGATTGTCCAGTGGTGTGAGATGTCCTAGTTGAGACTTTAAAAGATGTCGTTTTATTCTGTTCGCAGCAGACACTCTTTTATTTCCCCCCTGACGGCGCCATTCTCTATTTTTCAGCCATGGTAATCGGCACTGTAGGTAAACCTGATAACAGACTCTTAAAGTTTCTGCGTGCAGATTGGAAGAGCACATTATCGTGGCTGCCTTACCTCCGGTCCTGCCGCCTAACCAATCTAGCATATAAATACGGCACCAGCAGAAGTTACAACAATAGTTCCTGTCAGCCTGTCTGAGGTGGTTAGAGAATAACAGTGTGGAATAGCACAGTAACCCAGAAACGTCCACATTCTCTGGCCCCTTTTATTGTGATAAATCTCTCGTGAACTTAGCAGAGAGGTATAGTTTGCATCTGGTATGTCTCTGTCTAGATTGTAGCTCTGTGTATCTACTCCTGCTTACTGAACTATGTGGCACAAAACCGATTCAACTGTATGCAAAAAATATATAATCAGCACGGTGCTGCAAAGGAGTGGATGTAATATATTTGAATAAGATGAATTAACTTCTCTCCATCCCTCCACCATACAATATGTGAACACTGCAAGACCGTGTGCTTAAAATCTAAGTATGTTCTCTTCTGACATTGGAAGAATAGCTGTGGGGGATCCTGATTTACTGCAAGCCACACCCGATAATACCGCTGGCTGAGAAAATTGAGGTATTGCATTCTGCACAATATTGTGTTATCCTTTGATAAGAGCACAGAAAGGGGATAATGGTTATGCATGCTGACAAAATATTACTTTCAATTAAGTATTTCTAAATGTATATTTTAAAGAAAGTAAGGATGAGTTTAATTAAATAAAAGGGTAGAAGCTTAGGAAGACACTGTGTCAATCTTTTATGAAATCCCACCCGATGATTTTCTGCGATCTTGGAATTTAATATCCTTTCCTTCCTGGCAATAACCCTCCATAACTGTCTGCCATTAGATCACATGTCATATATACTCCCTTCTCCAAAAAAAAATGTTCCTTATGCCTCTGTTCCAAATATCCTTCCTCTTCTCACAAACGGAATCTACCTGACCCCCACATATCACTCAAAGTGTAGTTTGGGTCTCATCTCACCCATCAGCCTTCCAAGCTACCACATCTCACGGTTGAACACCTCCTTGAAACCAGAGGAGTTTAAAGCCCACCTGGTGTTTGTCCTCAAAGTTAATTGCAAATCTAAGCTTTTCGTTGTGAGAAGACCCTAAATCATTCCAGAATTGCAAGGCTTAATTGAACGAGTTTCTCATCTGTCAGCCCAATTGCCTGTGAGCCCAATTTGCTGCAATAAATTCTACTGGGTCTAGCTGACCTGCTAGATAGTCCTGCAGCAAGGATGGGTCTTCCCTTTCATCCTTGGGTAGTCGTCAGCACGAAACCATGGCCTCTCGTTAAGTATTCAGAAACAGTTCCATTGGAATATAAAGTTCTTATAATGTAGCCATCATTGCTCTGTGTGGGGGCGTATGTGTGTACCTGTACATATGGACATTCCTTCATACTGCCCTCCTTGAAGGTAAACCTTGTTATGCTTTCTGTTATTAATGGTTAAGGGACACGCTATGTAAATATTATTGGATCATTCTAGAGAACTATGGAAATAGGCTAACTTGTGAAAAGATCACAGAAACCCTTCCTTTAAACTTAATATCAGAGAGAAAAGGTCATTCTTGAGATTCTGGCCAAGAGACTTATTTTAAATATGTATTCTTGATGGGATAACAAGGTATAAGATAAAAATGGAAAGGCGTTACTGTGAAGATACCATCTTCTGTGAAAGCCCACATTCTGTAAATTTGGGCTAACTTATTATTAATGAAAAATCTCTAGGAATATCTCAAATCTTGTGGCTAGACTGCTATAGGAAGCAACACCTCCTACACATAAGCTTTCTGCAAGCTGCTTATACTGGACACTTTCCTTCTTTATCCATCCATTCCTTCCGCCAACAATCCATTCACTCTTCAAATAATCCTTTCTCATGTCATGTTGGGAAAAGATTGGTGAAGGTAATGGTGAAGTAGTTCCTGTCCCTAGGTAATTTCCAAAGTTTTAATATAGGGAAAATATTTTAATTTCTTTCATTTTGGAATATATATATATAGGCTCGGGCTAACTGTGTGGAGTGTGTATGTTTGAAAAATATTCCCATTCTGATATAATCCCTATAGAATTCTATCCTCCCCCAAGCCTCATAGTTGACTCCATTTGAGAAACGACATTTTCGGAGCTGATTCTATTTAATTTATTATTTTAATGTAGGAATTTGTATGAATATTGTTAAAAGGTAAGGTAAAATGGCTAAACTTCAAGTGAACTCAAATGAGTTCAATTGAATTTAAAACCCTAAAATTATTTTCTTTATATGCACTGTCACTATAAGACCCTCATTCATCCGTTTGGTCTCTATCCACACTTGCAAACATACAAACAGGGTCAGTCTTTCCAGGAAACTTTTCCTGTTCCTTTATTTACACTATGAACCCTCCTTTTTGCACCACTAGCCCCATGCGTAACCTTGCTATGGCCTTGACCATATACTATGTCATACAGTGCTCTGCTTCCTTACAACCATGAGTGCCTTGAAGCATAGGGCTGCTTCTTCATGTGTTTGGGCTTCGTAACTGAAATGATACACGTACTGGGTTTGTTTAACAGGCATAAACATATTCTCTCCTAGTTTAGGATGGAAGAAGTTCAAATGCAAGGTACCAGCTCTAGGAACAGGCTTTCTCCCTCTATCAGCTCAGTTTTAGAGCATCTAAGTCCAGTATTCCTCGAATGTGTTTTGGCATCAAGCTTCTGTGGTGTCTAGGAATTTTCCATCATTTTTCAAGAATCATACTTCACCCCTGAGTTCATCTTTCTTAGAGGCTTTTGGTCCTTCCTTGTAACTTGTCCCAAAGTACACTAGAAAGCATTTCCCCATCACTTCGGGTTGCATTCTGCTTGCCCTATTTATTGAATCCCCATGATCCATAACTGGGATCATGTTATGGATATATCAGTCCATAATGTAGTGAAAAGAGCAGCCTTGGTGCTATAATTGGGTTTCAAACTACAAGGTCAGCAGTTAGAAACCAGCAGCCACTCTGTGGGCAAAGATGAGGCTTTCTACTCCTAAATAGTTAGCCTTGGAAACCCCCAAGGGCAACTGTACTCTGTCCTTTAGTCGCTATTAGTCAGAATTGGCAGTAAGATGATGATGGTGATGATGAAGAAGAAGAAGAACATAGTAAAACTTCACTGGGCATGAAGAATTCACAAACTAATTGTGTGCACGTTATTGCTGCACAGACCTAGTATTATCTCTACATGGCAAAAATACTTTATAGAGAAATTTGATTCTATAAATGGTGCATAATCTATAACGTCTTGTTGCTGTGCATTGCTGTCCAGTTGGTTCTGACTCACAGTGAAATCTGTCTGGTTCTGTGCAAACCTCCCACCCGTTGCTGCGTTTGGGCTCATCATTGTAACTCCTCTGTCAGCACATGTAATTGAGGGTCTTCTTCTTCTGACACTACACTTTCCCAAGAATGATGCTGTCCTCCAGGGACTGGGCCCTCCTGATAAGAGACCCATGTGATGTGAGGAGAAATCTCGTCATCTTCACTTCTAAGGAGCACCAGGCTGTACTTCTTCCCAGACAGAATTATTACTTCTTCTAGCAGTCCATGGTATATCGGCCTTAGATATCAATATTTCCTTGGGAAAAGTTCATGCCCAAGCCCCCTAAAATAGAAAGCCTAAAATCATAGTAGTTAGGTTTGGGCAAGTAACTATCATAAATATTAGTAGATAAATGTTTTAAGCAAGGGTCTATATAATAAATATAAAGAATTTAAAATAATACCTTTGGACTCATAAAAACAAAATCTCAAATTACAAAAATAATGACTGTTTACATAACTTTGGATCTCTAATCTAATACATAATCATTTACCTTCATGTATGTTTGATATTCAGTTTTATCCTATGCAATAAGTACTTACTGCATGCTCAGTCTTACTCATTCTATATTCATGTAATACCTGTAGTTTGTGACATTATCAAAAGACCCCCATGCTTTAACTTGATAGAGAAATACTTATTATAAGTATCAAACATTTCTATCATTTGGACTTTGATTTAAATATTCTCATATTGAACGATCATTACATCTGAGTCAGTATTTTACTATCGCTTTTCTCCTGCTCTCAAGTAGAATATTATTTATTAAGGCAGAATAGTAATAATAATTGCTTCTGTACTTGTGTCTATCAAAGAAAAATAAATATATTTTATGTTATAATAAGAATGAACACAGGAAATGGTTAAATTTACATGCTAATATAGTTTTAATATTTCCATTAATAATGTGATCCTATAGTTTAGACTTCTTTCAATATATTGATATTTTATTATGTCTATATCACTCTAGATATTTCTTACATGGAGCAGTAGTATATTCTAATTGGTTTCATGCTATGCATTGTTCTTGATTTACTGATTTAAAGAATTTACATATCTGATCTCTTCACCAGGGAGCAGATAAGGCATCATCAGAACAAAAAATCTTACCATAGTGAATGAGGGGGTGAGTGCAGAGTAGAGACCCAAAGCCCATTTGTAGGCCACTAGAAAGCCCCTTGCAGAGGGGTCTCGGGGAGGAGAGGAGCCAGTTAGGGTGTGATGTAGCAATGATGAAAAACACAACTTTCTTCTAGTTCCTAAATGCTTCCTCCCCTTGCACTATCATGATCTGAATACTACTTTGCAAGTATGGAAAGATCAGAGGATGTACACTGGTATAGATGGGAACCAGAAACACAGGGAATCCAGGGCAGATGATTCCTTCAGGACCAGTGGTGTGAGTGGCAATACTGGGAGTGTAGGGCGGGTTGGAAAGGTGGAAGCTATTACAAGGATCTACATGAGACCTCCTCCTTGGGGGAGGGACAACAGAAAAGTGGGTGAAGGGAGATGTCAGACAGGGCAAGATATGACAAAATAATAATTTGTAAATTATCAAGGATTCATGAGGGAGGGAGGAGTGGGGTGGGCGGGTAAAAAAGAGGACCTGATGCCAGGGGCTTAAGTGAAGAGCAAATGTTTTGAGAATGATGAGGGCAATGAATGTACAAATGTGCTTTACACAATTGATGTATGTATGGATTGTGATAAGAGTTGTATGATCCCGAAATAAAATGATTAAAAATAATAAATACATTTATATATCAAAATTCCAAATTTAAGAATTAGTTAAAATCTTCATTTAAAAAGGAAAATGATTTTTATCCAGCAGTTTTATTGAGAAATGTACTGAGTATCATTTGGACAGTGCAAGTGTGATTGTAAGTACTTTGATTTTTTAAAACAAAATTTTCAAGAATTCTTACATCTGACTAGTCTTTTGAATGTTCTCAGTGGGAGGAATTCACTGTGCTTTGAAAGTACATTTGAATTTTTTTAATAGCCCAAAGTTGTTCAATGTCAAATTCCTTAAATATTTTCGGTAATCACTGGGCAATGCTGTTTCAGAGCAAAAACAACATTGACCCACAACAATAAGTTTTCTTCTGTGACTCATCAACTTCTTGTGAAGGAAATCTCTGTAGAAACTCTAGTGATGGAGACATCATTAAAATTATGTTTCCTCTAGGATTGCGTTGTCCTGAGTTTATTAAGGCTCTAAGAGAAAGATGTTCAAGCAGGATCTGTGGAACACGTAATTACACAGCCTGATCGGGGCTAAGGTAAAGGAGGAGATAGTGTGGCTTCGCTGATGAAGTAACTCTTAAATTCATGAATGAATGATGAATTGCGCTCTACGAAGGATAAGAGAGAGAAAAGTCTTCTCAGGAAGGTAATGTATTATGTACAAAAGCAGAGGAGTCATAAAATATGTGGCAGGTAGTTCTGTAAGACTGAATTAGCAAAGATGATATGGAGGGGAAAGATGGTAAAAATTGTGAATGCCATGTAGAAGAAATGTCTAAACTTATACGGATATTCCGATTGAGATCTGCGTGGAAGAGGTGCATCAGGAGTGGGTTAGCTTTATCCTCATGGAATGATGAAAGTAAAACCCAGGTAGAGATGGAATAAACGGAGCATTCACCAAGATATCAATAATGTGAAATTAAACTAGTTGGTGTATAAGGTAATAGAGAAAGTGCAGGTAATAAAGAAAGTAAGAAATGCAAGATAGCCTTCAGTGTCTTAGCTTGAAGTTCTGTGTGAATGGCGTGGTTGTCACAAGTTTGTATAATGTAGGAGAAAAGGTTTTATTCCATTTAATTCCATTTGGGGTATAATGGTTCCGTAGTGTCTACACAGTATGCATATATGACCACTAATATTGAATGATATTTTTTCTGGAGATCTGGGAGCAATATAACATGAGAGATAAATTGGAGTCTGCAATTGATAGTAAATGAAGCTGCATAGAGAATAGCCTTGATAAATTCAAGCCTTTATTACTTCAAGCATTTATTAATTCAAGCATTTATTACTTCAAGAGTTTTTAAAATAAAATAGAAAATGAGATAATTCTGACTCTCTGGGAAGACATTATTTGTCATTTGAAAAACTCAAAGGATACAGAAATCTAGGAAAAAAAGGATACAGAAATAGAATGGATTTCCAGTAGGCCTGGGAATCATGGTGTCATGGAGTTCAAAGGAAATGAGTATTTGAGGATGGAGTAAGTAATTGATGGTATCATGTGTCTAGATAAATGCATGGCACATAATAAATATTCAATAAATAGTGGTCACATCAGGCATTTAAATGAAATAAGGTGAACTCTGAAGAACATTATTGGATTATTTTGCCCAAGTAAATTCTGTGTACTTCAAATACTTTATGGGCAAAAGTTATATGACACTGAAAGTTAAGAGTGAGTAATTGGGAATACTGACTGCAGACATGCTCTTAAGGAACTATAACTCTTAAAATGAAGACTTCAGTAGATGCATCAAAACGATTAGCGGACATTTGTTTAATTTTTGCACAGTTGTATTACACATATTTCTCCAATTAAAAAATATAAATGGAAACGATGAAATATATAATTAAGAAAGTTAAAATTATCTACAACATCCTCATATATTTAGGACCACATATTTCATTTAAGCAGTTTAGTTGAAAATAAAATGTTTATGATAGTGTATACAAAATTTTCATCTTTAGTTTTTCGGATTCTTTTTGCTGTTCTTTGATATTCCACACACAAACAAAAATATTTTTAAAGGTTAAATAAATTTCAAGAGTATGATCTGGTAAGGTCATTTGGGACAAACCATGAGTGTGGCCTGGTACACATAGGTTTCCCCGCTTTGGGGGCATGTAGCAGGTCCCTGTAGGGCAAGCCTAGATGGACAGTGGGAATGCCATTGAGAGCAGGGGATTTCTCGGTTTAATTTTTTTTAATTTTGCCATTTCTTCTTCTGGAGTTGGTTATGAAAGCATAGTGCTGGGTGCAGTGTGGGGGCCTCTGCTCAGCCTTCCTTGGGCCTCTGCACCCGACTCGGTGGCTCACTCTGTACAGCACACTTAGATACTCTATTAAAGCTGTGAAACAGGGAAAAAAAAAAAAAGCATAGTGCTGTGGTAAACTGTGTGCTTTCACTTAATACAGAAAGTTGAAAGCTAGAAAGGAGAGCACAGAATCATAAGTAAAGGGTCAAAACAAATAAAAGCCATATTTTATTTTGGACCAGATCAGCTAGTCAAATTTTCTTCAGTTTAAGACATTGTACTATATAACATTGGCCAAGTTAGCAAGCTCATCCCTCAACACTGTCACTTGACTCTCTCAAATAACACTTTATCAATTAATCCGGGCATTTTGCAGGTGTACTAGGACTAGCATAAGCTAAGCTGTTTTCCTGGAATTACCGTTCATTTTCCTTCTTTGAAATCTTGGTTCCTTTCTTCCATATTGGATATTCTGAGTCCTGGAAGCTATTCTTCATTTAGTTGATTTTTCTTTCCCTTTTTGTTGTAATAAATTCTCCAGAAGTTGAATCAGAAAAGATTAATGAGATGAAAAGTATTTATTCACCATGGATGTTTGAAAATATCATTATTCCACCTTTGTATAATTGAGGTAATATTGTACCTAATTTAGCTAGGTAGAAAACTCTAGCTTTAAAGTATTTTTTCCTACAGAATTACAGAGGCAGTGTTTCATGTCTTCTACCTTCCCGTGATAAAAAGTCAAGACCATTCCAATCTTACATATAAACTGTTTCTGCCTCTAAGAAAGTATGCGTAAATTTCAGCTTTTGATCAGTTCTGGATTTCATAATGTTATCCCCTGACTAAGGTCTATATTCAGCTATTAAGTTAAGAACAGGAATCTAAGTGGACAAGAGGTTTGCCACTGGCAGCTAACCAGAAGGTTGCTAGTTCAAGCCCATCCAGCATCTCTGTGAAAGGAAAGCCCTGGTGATCTGCCGCCATACAATTTCCAGCCACAAGAAACCTTCAGGAGCAGTTCTTCTCTGTAATGCCTGGTATAATCATCAGTTGAGAGTCATATCACTGGCAGCTAATCAAAACCAAAATTTAAGAATTGAGTGAGATCTGGAACTCTGTAAATTTATTTGAAAACAATTTTTTCAATTACTGTTGGGAGACAATTTTGCATGGATGGGAGTATCTCGAGGAAAATCTTCCAATATTTTAAATCAATTGTTCCCATGCCTTAGCCCACTGTTGCAGCCACTGTTTCACACCATGAGGTTGAGTACTTCCTGGTTCTCACTGCCCCTCACTTTATCAGCATGAAGGCCTTCTCCAGAGACCGGTCTCTGCTGACAGCATGTCCAAAGTACGTGAGAAGTCTTGCCATTTTTGCCTCCAAGTAGCACTCTGGCCTACTTCTTCCAATACAGATTTCCTTGTCCTTTTAGCAAGTCTATGGTTCTTTCAACATTCTTCTCCAGAACTACAGTTCAAATGCATTCATTCTCTTACCGTCTTCCTTGTCAATGCCCAACTTTCACATGCATATGATGCCACAGAGACTACCATGGCTTGGGGCAGGACACCTTCTCAAAATAACATCCTTGTTCTTCAATGCTCTAAAGAGGTCTTGTGCAGAGGATCTACCTACTGCAATACATCTATGCTGCTTCTATGAGCATTGAGAGTGGATCCAAGGAAGACAAAATCCTTGACATCTACATCCATCTTTTTGCCATTTATCAAGATCTTACCTGTTGGTCCAGGTGTGAAGATCTTGATCTTCCTTATATTGAGTCGTAATCCGTAATGAACACTACAAATCCATGATCTTCGTCAGCAAGTGCTCTAAGTTCTACTCACTCTCTGCCAGGAAGTTCGTGGCACCTGCACACCGCAGGTTGTTAATAAGATTTGCTACAATCTTAATGTCACATTTTTCTTCATATAACCAAGCTTCTGTAGGACGCTTTTCTCAGTACATAGATTAACAAGTATGGTGAGAGGATACAACCCTGACGCACACCTTTCCTGATTGTAAACCATGCACTATTGTTCTGTTCTCATAGCAGATGATCCCCATGCTGGTTCCAAATGAACACAGTGAAATGTTCCAGAATTCCCATTCCTCTCAGGCTTCTCCACAGCTCATGTGGTCCACACGGTCAAACACCTTTGCACAGTCAGTGAAACTCAATAATCATCTTCCTGGTGTTCTCGGCTTTGAGCGAAGATCCATTTGCTATGAGCAAGGCTATTCCTTTTTCCATGTCCCTGAACCTCCCTGTCAATGTGTTGCTGAGACCCTTGCTGGATTACTTGTGTGCAATAGCAATGATGTCATTCTATAGTTTGAGCATACTGTGGGGCAGCTTTCTTTGGAATGGGCGCAGATATGGACCATGGATCCCTTCCAGTCGCTTGTCTACATAGCCGTCTTCCAAATTTCCTGGCATGGATGAGTGAGAGCTTCCAGTGTTTCAGTAGTTTTTCTGAAACTTTTGAATTGATATTTTGTCAATGCCTGGAGCCTTGTTATTAGCTAATGCCTTCGGTGGTGTGTGAAATTCTTCCTACAACACCATTGGTTTCACTCACATGCTGCTTCATGAAACGGTGGACTATTGGCACGTGCTTTCAGTTACAGGGACGCTGCGTGGTCCGTTCATCTTCTCTTGATGCTTCCTGCACCTTGAATATTTGGCCCATAGAATCTTTCAAAATTGCCAGGTGAGGCTTGAATGTGTTCTGGAGTTCTTCCCGTTTCAGATATGCTGAGCGTGTTCTTCCTTATGATTTTCTCACTCTGGGTCCTTGGACATTTCAGTAGAATATTTGACTGTCGTATTGAGCTGCCCTTTGAAGCTTTCTATCTAACTCTTTGACTTCCTCCTTTCTTCCATTTGCTTTAGCCAGTCTACAATTAAGAGCAAGTTTCAGAGCCTCTTCTGACAGCCGTTTTGATATTTTCTGTCATCCCTGTCTTTTTAATGACCTTTTTCTTTCTTGATGAAAGATGGCCCACGCCTCCCCATGTCTTCTGTCACTCGTGCTCACTGTGTCAGACTGGTTCTGGAGATCCTCTGGAAATTCAGGTAGAATAGACTCAAGGTCATATTTTGGCTCCTGCGGACTTGTAATTTCCTTCCGCTTTATCTTGAACTTGCGTATTAGCACTTGATGGCATTTTTCACAGCCAGACCCTTACATGGTTTTAGCTGCTGACATTGAGCTTCTCCATTTGTCTTCGCACAGATGTCAGTTTGATTTCTGTGTATTTCATCTGGGTAAGCCCAGGTGTACAGTTGCCCTTTGTGTTGTTGACAAAAGTTATATTCTATGAACAAGTTGTTTTTGCAACATTCTTTCGTGTGATCTCCAGCTGTGTTTCTATCACCAACCCTGCATTTTCCAACTACTGTTACTTTCTGTTTGTTTGCAGCTTTTTCATGTCAATCACCAGTAACTATTAACCCATCTTGGTTTCATGTTTGGTCAATTTCTAACTCAAGTCTTTGGTATAATTCTTCAATTTATTCATTCCTAGTTTTGTGATTTGTACATACATTGGAATAATGGTTGTATTTATTAGATTTCCTTGAACTCAGATAGATCTAATATGGCCACAGATAGCACTGAACTTATAGTAAGATCCTTCCTGGCAATGAATGTTGTCCCATTCCTCTTGATTGTGTTATTTCTGGCATGCATGGAATCATATGATTTTCTGATTCAAAATGGCCTGTTAATTTTAGCTCACAAATACCTAGGGTATCAATCTTGGTGTGTTCCATTTCATTTTGACCATTTCAATATTCCTAAATTTATATTTTGCACATGCCAAGTTCCAGTCATTAGAAAATTTTTGTAGCTGTTTCTCTTATCTTGAGTCCTACCCCATCAGCAAATGAATACCCTGAAGGCTCCATTTCCACAGACTTTACCCATCTCAAATCACAAGGTCAACTCTCTTCCAGTAAATCAACTCTTCTTCAACCACATTTCAGTTGCCCTCAGACCTGAGGGGCCCAACTGCCAACAGTATCTCTGGGAATGTTCTCCTGCCTTTGTTTAGACTTTCGGTCTTTGAAAATGCTTTGAACCTACACATACGGTTTCCAGTGGCTTCTTTCCCCAAAGTAAGGAGCCAAGTCCTTATTAGTTGTCTGTTCTTAGTCGGGAAGCTCCACTGAAACCTGCTCCCTTGGGGTGGCCCTGCTGGCATGTGAAATACCAGCGACACAGCTTCCAGCATCACAGCGACACACAAGCCATCACAGTCCGACAGACTGACAGACAAGTGGTGGCTTCAGATCCCTGTAGCCCAGGTAAAGGAATGCTAGATAATTCAAATAATTTATTTTTACGCATGAATTTTGTACACTCAGAGGAAGTTAGCATTTCGAATATGAAAGGAAGAAGTAACATACTACATGTTATGATTAAAGTCAGATTTAATATGGTATTCCAAAATAAGATTGAGTATTGAGAACATGAAAAATAAAACTGTATTACTCAACCAATTTGAGACTTCTCTATTCTGGTTCCTGGACCTTTAAACTTTAAGATTGAGTTAAAAATTCTATACATAAATCAACAAATCTTAATTAGACAAAAGAGGCTCAGCTAAAAGAAAAATCAGCCCCACACGCACAGATTTTATAGTGTCTGTGATGAAATGAAATAGCTTAGATAAAGCTCTTTGTCCATGTCTTTGAACCTTCCACCAAATGACCTGTGGGGCCCTGTAATTTGGCTGTGTAAAACACTAACAGAGTGGATTGTCCAGTTTTGCCTTCTCTCTGGGTATCTGAGAGCCATCTCAGAAGCAAAAAAGCAATCCTCTGATCATCAAGAAAAAGAAATCTACCTGCAGAATGTGTGGGAGACCCCTTCTGACGTGATGGAGGCATATAAGAACCAGATTGCAACAGCAAGCGCATGAGGCAACGCAGAGAAGCAACGCCACACTACGAGGCAGAATTGCAGGCTTCGTGGCCCAGAAGCAAAGCAGAGGACAAGAGACTATGCAGTTGACAGGCTGAGGACCGGCGAGAGACATGCCTGCCAGTCTGATGTTTAAGGAGCATTATGGACAAAATTACCGTACCCCTTTTCATTTTGTAACATGCTATCTTCCCTAGTGAACCCCAAATTCGTGAGTATTGTCTGCGAATGCTACTGTGGACATGGCAATGAATTATTGAACTTAGCAAGGAAACGGTGTCATGGGAGAGGTGGTTGGTATCAGTGGGAAGAGAATGCTTTGAAAATGATGATGGCGGCATATGTACAAATGTGCTGGACATATTGGAGGAATGTATGGATTATGATAAGCGATGTAAGATCCCCCAATAAAAGTCTTTGGGGAAAAAAAAAGAAGAATGAAGAAATGTGGATGGTAGAGGAATATCTGACTTCTGCTTGTGTCAGTCAGGCTCAGCCTGGAGTTGAATCCCCCTTCTCCTAACTAAAGCCAGAGGAGGTTAGATGTGGCCCCAAATGATTTACGTAGTGTTCTAATGTTAATTTCAGAATTAATCAAGGATCATCTATATCTTAATTTGGTAAGGTGACACATGATTAAATATTAGAAACTCTAATTAAAAAGACAGCCACTGAGTAAATATTATATAGGCTTTTAAAAATTGTTTATAGCCTTTTGCACCAAAATTAGATCAATTTTTGATCCCAAGCATTCATAAAATAATGTACCTAGGGTTTGTATCAAAGCCATGTGCTTGCCTTTCAAAAATGTTACCAAGAAATGATTTCAGAAATAGAGCTGTTCAATTTAAAAGATAATTGCTACTTCTGTCTGATATCTATGTCATTTAGTTGTGTTTTAAATTGAATGACAGGAGGAAAGCATTATTATTAATTACTATCATTACTATTATTATTGCTTACATGACTTCTAGATGAATATAAAATGTTTTCTTTTACGCCCAAGCCACATCATTTTGTTGTTGTTTCATTAAGCACAGTAAAGGCTTTTATTACTTAATAAAATGGAAATGCATTCATCCCCCATTACAAGCAACATATACTCATATTGCCATAAATACATACAAAACACTGTAAGTTCCTACTAAAGAAACTGGCATAGATCCTTCACTGAGGCGCCTTATGTTTTAATGGAGGATAGTCAAGTTACCTACAAAATTATGCTAAAAGGTGGGAAGTTCCCTGTGCAGACCTACATGGAATTCAGAGAAAGTAGAAATTACATATATTTGAAAAAATAAAAATATCATGTTTAGAAGAAGTGGTGTCAGGAGGCTTGGGGGCTTGTCTGAACCATGGAGGAAGAAGGGCAGTGATGTCATCTAACCGTACGTCCCGTTATTATTCTAGAAGCAGAAGTTATGGTGTTTGCTCTGCCTTCCACACCTCTTTATTGTAAAGACCAAATGATTGTAGCTGAAATCCTTACTAACATTGAGGCTTTGCCTAAAATGAAGTTGCACACCTTTTTCAGATTAGGATGACAATACCATCGTGTTGGTCTAGATGGTTTTTAGTTCAGAAGAAGTTTTTGTCACCATATCTCTACCAGATGTACTATGGCGGGGTGGGGAAGGAGCTGGGGGAGCAGAGGAGTTAATAGCTTGACGGCTAACCAGAGGTTGGCAATTCAGGCCAAGCAGCTCATATGACTTCCAGATGAACATAAATGTTTTTACACACTCCAGCTATTATGTTGTTATCTCATTAAGCACCAATTATAGAACTGGCAAAGAATATGGAAAGGGCAGTGGACTGCCAAATGAACAAGCACATCTGTCTAGGCAGAAGTACAGCCAGAAAGCTCTTTAGATGCAAGGAGGGTGAGACTGGGTCTTATGTACTTTGGGCATGTCAGGGGAGACCAGTCCCTGGTAATGCTTGGTGATGTAGCTGGCCAGTGAAAAGGAGGAAGGCCCTCAACCAGATGGATCGACGCAGTGGTTACAATGGTGGGCTCAAACGCCACTACAATTGAGAGGGTAGTGAAAGACCACTGCTGTAAGCAACATAGCGGTACACCTACATTTCTCTATGTATATGCAACACTCTGAGATTGCTCCACGAGCAGTGAGGCCTGGATGGCGCCTGTAAAACTCACAGCCTAGAAACTCCTTTGGGGAATTCTACTTTGCCATATGGGGCCACTATGAGTCAAAATCTACTGGCTAACACCTAACAACAACAGCAATGTGGAGTTGAAGATTTCGTTAAAATACTAAAGAAAGCCCTAGACGACATTATGTTAAATGAAGTGCTAGCAAGCTGTCTTTGCATGTCAACAGACCTGCTGATCAAATAGAAGATGGTGCTCCCTAGTCCTCCACCATCCTTACCTAGTTGTAGATCAGATGGTTGTGATCGCAAGACTTTCACTGACTGATATTTGGAAGGAGATCACGAGGATCTTTTCCCTGTATGTCTCAGTGTGGAAGCTCTGCTGCAATGGGACATATAGCAATAGCCAAACCTCTATGTTGAGTGGCGGCTAGGCACGAGATGCCTTGGCTGGGCTTGGAATTGTACTTGGTTTCCATCATGAATGGTGAGAATTATACCACTGAACTACAAATATCCCAACATCTCATGTGCTGCAGCATGTCACTTCTCTCCTGGAATAGCTGGTCTAATCTTGCAGAGACCTCTCCAAATGAGTCATGCAGGGAAGCCTGTACCTTCATCTTGATTTGTTCTGACATCCCCACCCAAACTAAACCAAACCAAGTGCCCTCAATGCAACTCCTACTCAGAACGACACTATGGGATGCAGTACAACTGTCCCATCAGCTTTCCAAAGCCATACATCTTTATGGAAGCAGAGTGCCACATCTGCTTTCCTGCTAACTGGTTGGTGAGCTCAAATTGCTGACCTTTCAGTTAGCAAGCAAGTATTTTACCCCACACCACCAGGGCTCCTTCTGATATCTCACTGGGGATATTTTCATCCGATTGGTGAGGGCAGGGTTACTTCTGTGTCTCTCATCCAGCCCGAGTCCAGGGAAAGATGAATGTTCTCTTCTCATAAGTCTAAATTTAATTCTATGGCAAAACTCCCTGGGAAATTACTCTCTACCTGCATAGCTCTCTCTTCAGCAGGAAGGGAGATGGACTTGGAACCGGTAGAGGGAACACACAGTTTGCAACAATGAATTTTTATAACCTTGTTTTTGCAATTTCCCAGGATAGGTAAAGAACATTTACATTTTAGATAGACTTTCATCTCTATATTTTAATATCATCCAAATTGTTAACATTATGGAAGGGCTCACCCTACATTTACCTGAAGCAGTTTTAGGAGGTTGTTTGGATAACTGGGCACATTGCGAAAGCAACTCCCCAAATTGAGGTTGAGATTGACACTGCAGAAACAAAAATGAAAATGCATGTGGATTATACTTTGTGTGTTTAGCATGATAAAACCATGATACTCATATTTATTGGATGGTTCCTCAACAAGAGTTTTCAACATGTAAGATGGCATGGACATAGAAAACAAAGATGACCTGTTTAGATCATGAGTGTTAAACCCCCCAAATAACAGCAAGCACTCCGCAGACATTGTGAAAATCTCAGTGCCTGTTGTACGAGTGATCTGTGTCAGAGCCACAACCGAGAGTCAGCCAATTCTGTACTCATAGAGATATAAAGGAGCACCACATGAGATATGTTCAAATAGTAGGACAGAGCAAAAGTCTATGTTATTTTATATGTATATTTTATATGTTTATTTATGGAAATCCTGGTAAATATTTTCATTAATGAAGTTCCTTTTCACTAACTATATATATATTAATTTGAATCATTTTATTGGGGCTCATAAACTCTTATCACAATCCATACATACATTAATTGTGTAAAGCACACTTATGCATTCATTGCCCTATACATTCTCAAATTTCGCTTTCCGCTTGGGTTCCTGGAATCAGCTCCTCATTTTCCTTTTTTCCCTCCCCACTTCCCTCTCCCTCATAAACCCTTAATAATTTATAAATTATTATTTTATCTTATCTTACACTGCCCAATGTCTCCCTTTACCTGCTTTCCTGTTGCCCATTCCCCAGAGAGGAGGTTATACGAAGATCACTGAGATCGTTTCCCCCTTTCTATCCCTCCTTCCCTCCCAGTATCACCACTCTCACCCTTGGTCCTGAGGTGTTCATCTGTCCTAGATTCCTTGTATTTCCAGCTCCCATCTGTACCGCTGTGCATCCTCTGGTCTAACCAGGTTGGCAAGGTAGAATTGGGATCATGATAGTTGGGGGGAGGAAACGTTTAAGAACTAGAGGAAGTTTGTGATTTTCATTATTGCTACACTGAACCCTGAGTGACTCATCTCCTCCCCACTAACCCTCTGCAAGGGATGTCCAGCTGTCTACAGATGGGCATTGGGTCATCATCATGAGCTCTCCTTTCACTTATGATATGATTCCCCCCCCACACACACATCTTTGGTGCTTGAAGCCTGGTCCCCTCGGCCTTTCATGATCACGCATGTTGGTGTGCTGATTCCATGTGGACTTTGTTGCTTCTTGGCTACATGGCCACTTGTTTACTTTCAAGCCTTTATGTCCCCAGATTCTATATCTCTCACTAGCCGGGTACATAAGTCTTCTCACCACACTTATGCACACATTCGTCTTCAGCATTTATGTGGGGAAGGTGATCACACAAGGATGGTTTTTGTTCTTTGGTGTCTGCTACCTGATCCCTTCAATAACTCGTGTTCACTTGGGCTTGTGTTCTTCTTCTCTGTGGGCTTTGTTGCTTCCTAGCTACATGGCTGCTTGTTTGTCTTCAAGCCTTTAAGGCCCCAGATGCTATATCTTTTGATAGCCGGGCACCATCAGCTTTCTTCACCACGTTTGCTTATGCACACGTCTGTCTTCAGCGATCATGTCGGGAAGGTGGGTATCATGGAATGACCGTTTAGCTGAGCAACATGCTCTTATATTGAGGGTATGTGTGCAAGGAGGCCCAATGTCCACCTGCTACCCTATTACTAACTATATTTAATAAGCAAGTATATGTATAAAGCTCAACTCAACATCTATTTACTAACTGCCTATCTTATACAAATTGATGTATAGTTTCAAGTTCATGTGTTGGATTAGGATGACTTTTATGATATCACGTTGATATTTCAAGAGTGACTGAATTAGAGAAGCATTCTCTTTGATAGGTTAATATACCAAACATGAAATTTACTGCCACTGAGTCAATAATAACTCAGAGAAACCCTGTGGGTTTCTGAAACTGTGACTATTTAGTGGAATAAAGAAAGCCCTGTCTTTCTCTTCTTTGGAGTTGCTTGTGGTTTCCAAATGCCAACCCTGTGGATTGCAGTCAAACATAACCACCATATACATCAGTAGAGGCACCTAATTTTACCAAAAAAACTGCATAAAAAGTGTGCTCAAAAACTCAGCTTGTACATGAGTGTACACGGAATAAATAAAATGGAAAATAGAACTACTGTAGTCCACTGTGAAGATCTCTCATGGATTTGCTGGGTTAAGCAGGAACTGCTAAGCATTGGCAATTCGAAGCAATATACTGCTTTCCAGGATAAAGATGTGTGTGTCTGATCCCAAGAAGAATGTCCAGTCTAGAAAACTCAACGTACGATCACTAGGAGTCAGAATTGACTCAATAGCAATGAGCTTGAATTTTTGTGTGTGAGGTTTTTTACTTTTGATTTTTTCTTAGTCCACTGTGCTATCTCTACAAGATGGCGGAAAGACAAATGGATATTTCCATGAATAGACTATCTGCTGAGAATGATTGTGCCAATGGCCTTAGGTTCTTGGGCAAGACTGAGTTCTACAGCTTATGAGAGCATGCAAGATTAATGAGATGTAGCCAATTGCCATTTTATTTATATGTCAATCTCTAAGTTACCTAAAATCTTCAAAGGCAGAAGGAATTTAAAATTAAATGCAAAATAAAAAGGATGTGAGGCCAGGAAGTAATATTCTGCATGTATTTTACTCATCATACTGTAAATTAGTTATCAGGTGGCCCCTGTTTAATCTCACCATTAGTTTTCATTGCATTTGGAGGAAAGGAACCTGGCAGCAATCGGGATGTATGTGAGGACTGGCTGGTGGGAGCGGCGGGGGGAGGACAGGGGTGAGAGGAAAGAAGAACATACTATCCCTTGGAGGATAGGTGAGGTTTGGTGCAGACCACGGCCATAAAGCAAATATCACAGTAAAACAAGTCTCAGGAGTTTCCGGTTTCCCCTGTGCATATCAGAGTTTTCTTACACTATCACATAGCTTATTAGGTGCCTTCTGAAAAAGTGTGAAAATTGAGGGAATGACCAAAATGGAATTTGGAGACAAAAATGAAGTGAGCATGTGGCGTTGGACCAATGGTGCAGAGACTTGCTCCAGGCAGTGTTCCCACAGACATCACTTTGTAAATAAAACAAAAACAAACAAACAAGGCCAGCACCTGTAGATATATCGTTTGAAAAGAACATGCACCCACTGACCTTGACAAATTATTAAAGAAGTTATAAATGTCCCCAGCAGAAACAAACAGCCCACAAAATAGTGATTTGGGGCCATTTGATGAAAGGACAAAGTATGTCTCACCTACTTTGCTAGTTCCAGAAGAATTCCTCACTGAACTCTATTCATTTATATTTATTTGATTTCTTATGCTTGTTTCTTAATGTGGAGAAGTGTGCGATGCCTTATTTTTAAGTTTCAAACAAAGAAGATAAAATAAATACATAATGATTCTTAGATGGCTACGTAGCCATTATTTGGAAAATCCACTGACTCAGAATCTCCTTTTCATAAATCAGGTAGGACTGTTATTAGTATTGTTATTATATTTACACAGTTATCAATTGCATTTCTAGTGAAAAGAGCTTTCCATTTGAGGTTTGCATAGCATTTGTATCTTAACTATTGAATATGTCAGTTAGTTCTAGTTTTAGAAAATTAGAAGGCAAATCAAGCAAAGAGGAACTAAAATCATCAAACAACTCCCCTTCTTCTTTGTTTGACAGGAGCTCTTGTTTTGAGGTGAGAATGAGGTGGGGATGGAATCGGCAGAGGTTGGAGATAGAGTAACTAGATAAGTGGAATGATTAATTGGCTGAGAAATAAAATGGAACACAAGAGCATCTCAAGAACCACCAAGTTACTTTCAAACCATTTGCAGACGATTGTACAGACGTTAATTCATTTCCAGGAGATAATTTTTGTATATTAGAAGAATTTAAAAGTCAGCAAAGACCCATTGTTGCTCTATCCATTATTTATGGAGAAGGAAATGAGTGAGGAGAGTGGACGCCAATTAGAGTTGCCTAACTCTTCCGAGAGTGCTCGAAAGTGTGGTGATTTTATACGGCCTGAAAATGCAGATGAAGCCTGTGAGTTGCATTCTGGTCCTTGGTCTCCACAAGGAATCTCCTTGTGTCAGCAATTTCACAGGGCAGTGATCTCCATGGAATGAAGTCAGAACTTTATTTCCCCTTGTCGGGTGAAGACAGACACATCAAGTTAGATAAACATCAATGGATATACGTGTCTAATTGTGTCCAATCTCCTGAAATGTACTTATGTGAAAACATGACTATAAAATGGAGTTTCCCCCCCAAACCTTCTCTATGATGGATGCAGGTTGTATCTTTTAATTATCTGGAATGGTTACATATTGTTATAACCCCAACTCCTGGTAATCTCTATGGACAATGTCATTTTTATATGATAGTTCTTTTTTATTAAAAAAGTTGGTTAATTCGGATGCCTCTCAAGAGAATTTATTAATTCGTTTATATGAATTTTTTAATTGGTGATAAAACATAAACACATGGAGATCTTTAGGTCAGCATCTGTATTATCCCCTGATTGTAATTTCTCCTGGGTATCAGTATTTAAATGTTTCCAGAAAGAACTGTTCTGTTGGAAGACTCCCTCAAACCAAACCAAAACAAGAGAGGCAATTCCAGGCTACCAACCCAAACTCACAGCCATCAAATCGACTCTCGCTCACAGTGACCCTCCGAGACAGAGAAGCACCACTCCACAGGGCTGTGCTATCATGTTTCCGAAACTGTAACCCTCAACAGGAGCAGACTGCCAGCTCTTTCCCCCTTAGAGTCACTCGTGGTTTCAAAAGATCAACCCTGACCTTAGCAGTCTAGCATTTAATCACTGAGCCACAAGGTATCTCTTACAGCCTATAAACAAACAAATAATCCAAACAACAAAAACATACGCACTGCCATGAAGTCAATTTTGAATCATAGAAATCCTATCGACCCCCAAACCCTACCTTTGCCATGGCATAGATTCTGGCTCATAATGACTAGTAGGGCTTCTGAGGCTGTGAATCAGCAGTTCTCAACCTATGGGTCGCAACCCCTTTGGGGGTCGAGTGACCCTTTCACAGGGGTCACCCGATTCATAACAGTAGCAAAATGACAGTGATGAACTAGCAACGAAAATGATGTGATGCTTGGGAGTGACCAGAGCATGAGGAACTGTCTGAAAGGGTCACGGCCTGAGGAAGGTTGAGAGCCACTGCATAAATGGTTATGGGAGCAGTCAGCTTAATCTTTTTCTGAGCAGTGGCTGGTTTAAACTGCCAATCTGTGCTTATCAACCTGCACTCCCAGAAATTCTTCGTCTCGTCTATGCATGAGGACAAAAGAAAGCTCTAGTTTTGAGAGTGAAGCATGTAGATCTTCATTTTCTGAGGCCCTGCAAATCCTTTCAGGAGTAAGTTTGTTGAGTGTTTGCTTCTACTTCTCTGTTTTTCAAACTCTTTTCAATAATTTGACTAATTATTTAGGTATTTTTACCACATGGAATTTTGTCATTATTCATTTAAAAAGAAACCTCAGTAAATACTAATATGCTGTGACTCAGATACTGGAAGAAAAGTGATTTGTTTGAGCTTTGGAACCTGCCATTTTTTTGTTATTGCAGAAGTTCCCGGCGGCATATTCATCCAGGTTTAATTATTAAGCCATAATGTATCTTTGAAATTTTCTTTTTTTATACTGAATGCCTAGAAGTCATTTAGAATTGCTTTTTCAGGCACCCTGTATGGCAAATCAGACGGCAACACAAAGTGTATGATGGAATGTCTGGTGGAAGAAGGGAGCTTCCCACTGGGAGGGGTAGTAGGCTCCTCTGAGAAGCATGGAGAGACATGTAGTAAGCGCATGGGCAAGTGAAGGGGGCTTAGGTGGCAACTATGTGTCTCTAGTGCAGTGGGAGGGCCATGGCACATGGTCCTCTGCTGTTTGTTCCATTGCTTTATCTCCAGAAGAGTGTTTGTCACTTGTGTAACTGTTGCCATGACATAAATTCCAGTGGATGGTGGCCTCCAATGCTACAGAATAGAGCTGATCCTTGGGTGTTCTTGGATGTTGCCTTGTAGTCTTTGTGGAAGCCGTCCTCCCGGTTGTTCTTCAGTCAGAACGCGGGTGGGTCCAATGGCCCCACCTTTAGCTTAGTAGTCAATAGCAAGCCATTCGCGCCACTCGGGCTCCTTCTGGGGATTTGCTTCAGAGCTTAATCCAAATGCTTTCAATCGGGAAATGCAAGTACGAATGGATTAGTCAAACCCCATCGACATTCTTCCACCCTACATCACCACCACGTATAAGGGGTCTTCAAAATGTGCATGGAAAGTCTATATTATGAAAACAACTTATGCATAGCATTCTACACAATCTTATACCAAAATAAATTTGCACAAACTCATTGCATCACCACTTACATCTCCCATTGTTTTACCTTATGCCGCGCTCACTGTAGACAGGTGCCAGTGAAGCCTGCAGACTGGAACAGATGTAGAAGAGAGCAAGATCACCTCTGAACGGGTGGCCCCTGCAAAGGGCATATATCTCAGCGGAATGTTGTTGGACAGAGTTTCAGCAGAGGAGTCCTGCAGGTTGAAAGGGACACAAAATAAGACCGGGAAGAGCTACCCCCTCACAGTACAATCATCCTTAAGGATGCGGGTGGAACCAGGCTTTGGGGAATTTTATGGACTGATGGGCCATAACTCAAAATAAGAAGAAATAGCTACAAACATAGCTCAATAATTGGAACATGGAATGTACACAATATGAATCAAGTAAAAGTGAATGTTGTCAAAATGACATGGAATTCATAAAGATCCATATCATAGACTTTAGTTAGCTAAGATGGATTAGTATTGACCGTTTTGAATCAGATAATTATATGTTTTAGAGAAATGTCACATTCAAGAGAAATAGCATCACATTTCTGTTGAACAGAAAATTTTAAGATCCATTTGGAATGCTGTCTGAGATGTGATTATACATATATGTCTAAAAATCTTTGCACCAACAATTAAATCCAATAACAAAGAAATTGAAGAATTCTTCTAAGTTAAGCAGTCTGAAAGTAATCAATATGCAGTGAGACACAGTTATAATTACTTGTCACTGGGATGCAAAAGTTGGAAAGAAAGGGATAGGTGGGTGTAAATTGTGACCATGCTGACAGAAACAGAGCTAGAGATCCCACAAGAGAGTTTTGTAAGACCAATGGCTTGTTGATTGTAGATGCCCTTTTCAATAACATGTGAACAGTGACCGAACATGTGAATCTCACTGGATGGAATACACAGCCATCAATCGACTACACCTGGGAGGAACCCTAGAGGTCTGGTGGTTACATGTTGAGCTGCTCGCCACAGGTCAGCAGTTTGAAACCACTGGCCATTCCTTAGGAGAAAGATGAGGCGTTCCGTTCCTGTAAAGAGTTACAATCTTGGAAACCCACAGGGAAAGTTCTACTTTGTTTTATGTGGTCCCTTTGAGTTGAAATCAACTTGGTTGCAGTGAGTTTGGGTTTTTAAGTTTTGGGGCAGGGGAGAGCTGATAGAAAAGCTCAAGATCATCAATGGAAACAAGGTGCAGGGCTTACAATGGAGCAGACTGTATCAGTTGCTCATATGCAAGTTCATGTTGAAGCTGAAGTAAAACAAGCCCCCAAGAGACAAAATTGGACCATGAGTATATCCTACCGAATTCAGAGACTATCTTAAAAATCTATTTCATACATTGGACATTATGATCAAAAAGCAGAGGAAGTATGGCGTGGGATAGCATAAAAAATATCAGACGTGAAAAAAGAAAAAGACCATTAAAAAGACAAGAGAAAAAACAAAAATTATGTCAGAAAAGACTGAAACGTGTTCTTGAATGTAGAATAGCTAAAGCAAAAGGAGAAAAAAATGATGATTTAAAATGCTGAATAGAAGATTGCAAAGGGCACTTCAAATGGACATGGAAATGTACAGAGACCTGGAGTTAGAAAACAGAAAGAACATACGTGGTGAAAGAACTGAAGAAATAGGCCACGCCTCATGTTGAAATATTGAAGAGTTCTGTGGACGAAAGGCCGAATGACACAAGAAGCCTCAAAAGAAGTTGGAAGGGACCCACAGAGTCCCTCTACCAAAAAGAACTGGTTAACATTCCAATATTTCATTTGGCAATCAATAGTATTGAAGGAAGAAGTCCAATTTCCACTTGAAGGCTTGGGCAAAAAAAAACAAAACAAGATTCCAGGAATTGATAGAATATCAACTGAAAATGTTTCAATAATCTGATGTAACATAACACTGGAGATACACTGTCTATGCCAAGAAACTTGAAAGGCAACTACGTGGTGAGTTACAAAATGGTGTGGGTACAGTATGCAACCTCCTTAGTCTATGTAAGAGGGAAGGAGAAGAATCACTATTAGCATGCACCTTTAGTTCTTCTGAAGCAGCGGCCAGACATGCCTTCACCCTCTCTCCTTCATTATTTCATCATGGCCCACTGTCCCGCCCATGGCCATGTGCTCTACTGGGTTCCAGTACTTGTCACAATGGCCGCACAAAACCCACAGGCAATACGATGCTAAGTTTATTAGGACAGTTACTGGTTCCAAGACCAGAAACTTCAGTTCACTGGTAACAAACATCTCCTCTTGGCTGGGCCCACAGATAGGCCTTCATCTCTGGTCCTCGGTACTTCAGCCACACGGACCTTTGGCCTCTGTCCTGCTCAGGGGAATGTCACAAAGTTCCTTGACCTCTGCTCGTAAATACCCATAGTACACTCCTCTGCACCACACGCCTCAGTCCAGAGGCGCCCAGCCCTAGCTCTGCGAATCAGCAAACCTAGCCCCCAGATTGAATTCCTAGAAGCAGCCCATTCTGCCAGTATGTCTCCTTCCCAAAGGCACTCAGCTTACTTATGTTGTGGGCCCAGAAGCCTGCTGCTCTGTTCCATTCTCTTGGTCTACGATCTGTGTTACTGTGATTTCTCTGCCATCTCTGGGCTCTCTGGTGTCATGGCTCTTTCTCCTGGATCAAGGAAGCTCAGTAGAAGAGATACTATTGGTGTCCAAAAGACAGGCTTCTCTCCTGGAGCTTTTTTTTCTTAGTGATCGTGAGATCCTCCACGCTCCCCACTCACCTCCCTGCCCGACTCCTACTTCTCAGAGGGTTTCATTTTAAACCTTGCCGGATGTCAAAATTGAGACTGCTCCTTGATAAGAGTTTCAGACATCCTATGTTCATGGTTTAACCTAATTGTTAACTCACTGCCACAAAGTTGCATTCTGACCCATAGCGACCCTACAGGACCAGGTAGAACTGCCCCTGTGTGTTTCCAAGACTGTGACCCTTTACAGGGGTAGAACACTTTATCTTTCTCCCGTACAGTGGCTGATGGTTCTTAACTGTTGATCTTTTGGTTAGCAGCCCCATATATAAGCACTCTTCCAGCAGGAAGTTACGCAGACTATCAATAGAAGATCCGAGCACCATTCACTTCACTGCACCAACAGTCTAAAAGAGATGCCTGTCTGTGCCGTTCTAAAGAAAGTTACCTGAGAGAATATGGAAAGTGTTTAGCAATACTATTAATATCATATGAAAGTAAAAGTTTTGCCGAAGAACATTAAAAAGTGTTCGGAGCAGTACAACAGGGAGCTGCTAGAAATTCAAGCCAAATTCAGAGCAGAGTACCACTTATGACATCAAATGGATCCCATCCGAGGACAGATACCAGAAAGATATTCACGTTGTATTGACTCTGCAAAGGTACTCTACTATGTGGGTCATAACCAACTATGGATACCACTGAGAAGCAAAAGAACTTCGCTTAAGCAGAACTTGTACACAGACCAAGAGCCAGATGTCCAAACAGAACAAGGGGATGCGGAATGGCCTAAAATCAGCAATGAAGTGCATTGGTGTTGTATCTTTCCACCATACTCATTGGATTTGTGTACTGAACAAAAACAATTGAGAATATGGGCATATTGAGAACATAGCATCAGGACCGAAGGAGCACTCATTAACAATGCGCAGTGTGCAGATGACCTGACCTTGCTGTCCTTACGTGAACTCACAGCACTTACCGGCGAATACCAAAGACTACAGTAAACATTATTCTCAAATGTAAGGAAGCAAACTTCCTTAACAGTGTGCAACAAGCAGCAGCATGAATGATAGAGGAAAGATCCACTTGCCAAGGATTTCATTTTACCTGGATTCACGTTCATCTTAATGGAAGCAGAACTCAAGGAAACAAATGACGGCGTTCATGGGGCAACAGTGCTGAAAAAGACCTGAAATGATATAGAGCAAAAGCTGTTCCTTGGAGGGCAAAGGTGTGCCTAAACCAGGCCACTGCGCGACCATCACCCCACGTGCCCGTGAAAGCGGGGCAGTGATGAAAGGAGACTGCAGGACCACTGGTGCATTTGAATTATGATGCTGGTGAAAAATATTGGATACGCCATGAATGTCCGAAGGACAGGCACATCTCTCTGGGGAGAAGTACAGCCAGATTGCACTGATTCAGACATGTTAGGAGGATGTGCGAGGGTGATTGTTGAGCAGTAGCTATCTGTAGAGACAGTGTGTATGACCAAACAAGGAACTGGCGAGTCTTGCCATCGTTGTGCTTGAGTCTACTGTTGGGTCACAGTGTCGATGCAGATTGTCAAGGTCCTCCTCTATTTGATGGCTCTCTGCTTTACCAAGCAGGACATTCTCCTTCAGGGATTGACCCCTTCTGGATTTATGTCCAAAGTGCCAGTCTCACCAAGGCTACTTTTCACAGGACTCTAAACTGCATAAAAATATCTGGTTAAAAACATCTCTGTCAAGAAATTTTAGATCTGTAAAATCAAAATCTGTATATTTTTCACCCTTGCTTTAGGTTATTGAAAATCTTATAAGATAAAAGCCTCAAGTGTTGGCGAGAATTGGAAGTGGAATAACCGAAAGCCTTCTTGAAAATCTCCTGTGTATAGTTTTTACAGGAACTTCCAAGTTATGGCCTAATAAAAGCAAAGCTTTTCAAATGTCATGACATTTACAAGATTATTTGGAAAAATTAAATATTTGTTGAATATTAAGAAGTTCTCCAATCTTAATGTTCTTTAAAAGAAAATCATTTAATGTGATAAAAAGCATTGAACAGGTTTGGGCCATGCCTGCAGCTATAGCCACATGTGGAATCCACCTGATAATGTAAAGAGACAGGCATGGAAATGAAAACAGCTCAATGAAAAATAAATATAGGGTTTCCCCATTGTGGCTTCACCTGTACAGTAAGGCCAAAAATGTGTTCAGATAGCTTCACTAACACTCAACTCTTTGTAACAAAGGGTTTATTTTTAATTCAGCATTTACATGAGAATATTTTCCTGAAGTATTGTATTCATTACTGGTCCCCCATTATTACTAAGCTTGTATTTAATGTATAAAAGAGTTTTAAGAAAGCAATTTTGTAGCAGTAAATATTAGTTAACATCACTTATATAACCTAATGTCTATAAAACTTATGGATTTGTCTCACCCTAATAATTCAGATGTCATAAAATAACTACAATTTATTCACTTTCTTCGGTCAAAATTAAGGGAAATATTTTTAAAATATGAAGTACTAAAATCCTGACATCAATACTGACTTCAATCACCCTTTATTTATTATTCTGTCTTATAAACATATCAAAGCAAAAAGCCTCTAGGCCCATGTACAATAAAATATCTGAGCATTAAAACTAAATAAAAAGTGTCAAAAATATAAGACTGATAACCCACCCAGACATCTATACTATGTGGCATAAGGAAAGAACTATTTAAACAAACAGATTATGCAGAATTCTAGACCTGTCCTACTCCCAATACCTACATATCCTAAAAGACAATAGAGCAAGACTTTGTCTTTCTTTGGCATTACTAGATTGAAGTAGTATCTGTAATTTTTAAGAGGGATTTCGTTAAGATTCTTTTTAATGTGATAAACTCAAGGTTGGTGTTTTTGTCATTGAAAAGCTACGGTGTATCCCATTCTCTTTCATTTATACATCTTCTTTTCATGCAAGAGTCTAATTGACTGTCACCATGCTTTGTCACAACACGTTCTACCAAGGAATGTCTATTTCCTCTAATACAATCTCTCAAAGAATGAAGAGAAGGTCTAATAATCAACTTGCTCTTTCGCTCATAATCCCCTGTCATAAGCCAACTTAGAAGTGTGTTATTTTCTCTATAACTTCATAATGGTGTGCCTTTGGAATTAATTCCCCTGAGTACAGAAAGTATACCAAATTAATATAGTCAGGCAAGGCTGATTTCACTGAGTGAATTAACTAAACAGTTCAACAAACATTTCTTGGTCCATTTGATAAAAATGATTCTATGCCTAGAAGCGCGCCTAGTCTTTGTTTTCTGGCGCTAACCCAGCGTCCTGGGCCTGTGTGCCCCCCAGCACCATTAAGAGGCCATGGATTACAGCCACCCCCTTGCTGCTTCACAAAGAGTGAACACGTGTAAGTAGGAGCAAATTGGGCATCGCTGATGTCACTCTGAGGCCTACTGCTTTCTAAACCAAGGGCTCACCAAATTGTTAACTGAAAACAGCCACTGCCTCATTGCCAGGATCACCAGAACTGTGGGGGAGGAAGTCGTCCCGTGTGTCTTATCCTGTGGCTGCCTCTGTGGCGACAGGAATGGAAAAGAATAGAAACTGGACACAACAGGAGGTGAGGACGTTGGAGGAAGGCAATGAACTAGTACAGTCCCCAAATGAGAATCTCTGAACAACTGATGCTCTTTCCTACTGTACAAATGTCGGGGTCATTCCTTTATAGGCATCCGTTCAAAGTCAACCGGGATCATCGGTAACTTTTAAGGGAGTGGGTCTCTCTCTGTGTGCGTATGTGTACATATGATGCAACTGTGATTTTCCTCTTGCATGTTCTAGACACCAAGCATGGGGCAGGACAATCGTTAAAATGACTTATTCCAGAGCAAGTCCCAAATGCTTATCATAGCATAGTGTTATGGTCATAATTTGTGTAGATGTAGCATCAAGATGTCCTAGTATGTTAAGAAACTGTCACATAGTTAAACAGAGATTTTCATTCCGGAAAAGGTGTACTTATGTTCCAAATCCTAAACTTACGTTCTTATAAAGCTAACATGCTAGCAGCAAGAGCATATCTCAGTGGCTAACTGCCCCCCCCCACCGCCCCCAAAGTACTGCCTGCTCTGAAGTGTCTTCCTTGTGAAAACTTTAATCAGCAAGCACAGTCTACAGGAGTGGACCAGGGATGAATGAGGAACAGAGTGGTCATGATCAATGCCATTGGAAGGAGCCTTCAGATCATAAAGCTAATGTCAACTTCTTCAGGGGATTTTTTTTAAAAAGGCAGGAAATCAGTGGAAAAGCACACCAGGGTCTTTTTCCTGTAATAATCGCTGTCCTACATAATAGTTAATTTAGATTAGACATGTTCTGTCTTCAGCATATCTTAAAACAATTTAAGCATTGCTTAAAAACAGAAATTCCTGAGGTAAACATACTGCACGAGATCATAAAGCACAGCACTGCGTCTATGAATGCAGACTTCCTCGAGTACAATACGTCCAGGAGCTACTTCGACTTTGTAATACACCCTGACTTAAATGCAAATAAAAAGCTACATTGACAGATGCAATCACGGTACTCAAAGGCAGGGTATTGTGTTACATAAATTTATCAGGCACATAAGATTGGTGTAACCAGTACAATTGCCAACTTGTATCTGGGGATTCCTACTACATGTACTGCACAATGAACCTTACACAGCACAATAAATGAAGGAAAGGAGCTGGGAAAATATGGGAAGCGGAAGAAGCTGAGAAAGGAATATAAACCATGTTTACAAACATTAGCATAAATGATGGGTTACAATTTTCCAGCATTATTCTCCTGACAAATTGTCTACATCGCAGTGTTTTCCTCATACATTATCATTTAGAAATATACTGCACAGACCATATACCTGTAAAAGCTATAGTTTCTTTTGCCAGATGTATGGCTGTTATTCAGTACATGTCAAGCGGGCTAGTTAGGTGGTAAATTTATGGCATATACAGTAGCTGAATTTCCTACACACCCTCCCTTCAATAGACAAATGGCAATAAAAGAGCAACATGAAACACTGGAACACTGAGGGATGCTGAGGCAGTGAACAGAGCTTTCCTCACCTCGGAAACATCTGCCCGGTGCGCCGTCTGTCTGCTAGAAACACCCGCATCATTGCTGCGTCATTTATTTTCTGTTCCCCGATCACACTGTTTCCAACCTGTCCAAAAGGCAGCAAGTTCGCATCTCTCCTTTTCCCGGGGCTGACTCTTGGGAATGTGAAGGACTGGTGATTTATTTCTAGGACTCGTAGCGGTTTTTCAGTGCTTTTGGTTATCCCATCCCTTTTGTTTTCACTGCATATATTTCCTGTCTTGCCTTGACATCACAAAACTCATTTCTTTTGTATTCATTCCAGCATGAATTCTGATCCATTCCCCCTGAATTTTGGAGGGGTGTTGGTGGCTTAATAGCTATTAGTAGGTAGATAGCCCTTGTAGAATCTGAACTAGCTTTCAGAATTGGTTCTCCCTCCCTTAATTGATAACGTTTTAATCAATAATGTATCTATGAGTTCCCAAGTGAGCCCCGAGGAGAGTGCTTGATGGCCTTGCAGGGGTCTTTCCAGGAGAAGAGCCTTTCGCAGGCAGCTGACACAGTAAGACCAGCCAGTGCTCCCTCTCTCGAGTCCCGGTATTTGTAGGTTGTCCAGCAACGACACACTCTCCCCATCGCTGAAAATGGATGTGTGGTGCAAGTTTCCGCACGGCCTTTTGCTGAACTTGCATTGTGCTGCCCACTGCATATTCTGTCAGAACTAGCCTGGAACCAAAAGACAGCCACCGGAGAAAAGACTGCCTGTCCTCCAAGTTGTAATTGCACTCAATCAGCATCAGCTTTGCATCAGTAATTAGACCAGGGCCTGATCATGATGTTGGCAACAAAACAACATCATCACCAACCACCTCAGCTATTGCCACGAAGTGACCGTCCGAGGGTGGAAGCCACAGTTTGAGAGTGATGACCACCCACCTCCCCCTCATTCAGGATGTCACCGATGATTGAGAACTGGTGATGGAGAACATGTATTGTTTGGAATATGCCCTTACAGTTGTTGCCCCGTATACTGACTGAAGCATTACGTTTTCTTTCATATATGACATACTTGCTTTTAAAAATCTAATTAAACCTTTCTTTTTGGTCCTTAGGTGGCAAGATGGCTCTGCTGAGATGAGCTCTTAATTAATGCACGGAGAGCCCGCGAGTCCCACCTCTCGACAGGGATGATTGACGTTCAAGGATACGTAAACTACACTAATTGAGCTTGCCTCTGTCTACGATTCCACAGCCAACTCATCAGAGAAGCTCGGTGAGTCGACCGCATAAAAAGTTACTTCAATGTGCGCTGTGCTCTCCCAAAGGGGGAAGAGAAACTTTCTAGACTCTTACACGTTTATCATCACAGAAGGTCATTCTTCCGCTTGAAAAATGTAGATTTCATATTGGCTTGTTTTTGTTTTCATTTTTTAATATAAAAATTACCATTTAAAAACAGAGTCATTTAGATTGAAAGAGTCACGTTCTCTTCATATTTTTAAAAGCAAAACTCAGCCAATTACAGTATGCAAAAATTACTTGACATTGTTGGTTGATATTAATTTGTGTTGTAGAGTATTAACCCATGCGTATGCTAGGGAAGGAATTGTTTGAAATCAAACCCAATCATAACCTCTGAAAATTTGTTTTCAGAAATATACCTGATTTGAAACACACTTAATCCCCAACCTTGAGTAAAGTTCACACAGAAATGTTTTGTTTATATTTACTTCATCCTGAAAGGAAATTTTAGTATTCTGAGATCCTAACTTTCATTAACTCTAATAAACCTTTTGATATCATTTATATGGTTTATCGGTCTAAAATAAAACTCAAGGACAAAGCTGTTGGAAATGAACACAATTGTACTGTACTAGACTTCTGTTTCAATCTATAAACACATGTTCAAGGTTTTTTAAAGACATTTTTGCAGTTGAAAGGATCCACAGATCCATTGTTTCAGGCATTTTCAAGAAAAATGTGAGTGATAGATGCATTTAAAGACGTTGACGTGTGTGTGTGTGTGTGTGTGTGTGTGTGCATGCATGCGTGTGACTATTTGGAGTCCTCGTAACTTCGCAGAATGGTCAAGCGTTCAGCCTCTAATCAGAGTTGGCAGTTCCAGAACACCTGGGGCCCCAAGCATCTCTTCCCGTAAAGATTGCAGCCATGAAACCCAACCAACCAAGCAAATTCTTAAAAACTCCAACTCTCTGCAGTAGTTCCACTGTGTCGTGTCGGTCATTCTGAGTCAAAATCAGTCCAATGACAAGCAGCAATAGTGTATCACACGCTAGCAAAATACAAATAAAGGGATTTTCAGTGTTACTGTGTAAAATGTTTAAAGGAAAAAAAGGATTGATGGCCACAATTAGAATGAGAGAGAGGAAGTCTTAAGCATAAACGTGGAACATCAAAATGAGTAAAAGTGGGGATCCTTGAAAAAAGGGGTGGACTTGGAAAAGATTGACGGAGAACCCCATGCCCTGGTGACAAAATGAAAACGAATTCCTTTTAGACGGTGGGTTTCTGAGGCAATTAAGAGAAGAGGTGGCGTCCATGCCCTCCCTCTGTCCACTCCACTGCACTCAGTTGAGCCTCCTGTTTCAGATGGTGGAAAATGTGGAGCCCCACTTTAAAAGAACATCACAAGATGGCTACATTTCTCTCAAAATAGCTTTTGTTACTTGTGAGAGAACCTGAAGTGGAGAAAAATGGAGAAATATCAGAAAATCCTGAGCTGATAATCTCACAAAAATATGTATGAAACGCTTTTAACAGGCGGATGATCTTGCTATGACTGGACTGGAATAAAAATGGAACAGCATTTCGACAGTACAATCTTATCAATCGCAGTGGCTCAGAGTGTCCGGATAGAATGCGCAAAGGGTGTGGAGATGCAAGCAAAGTGCCAGTTGTGCTTAAAAAGGTGTTTGGGTACAGGAGGCGGGGAGTGCATCTCTCTGAAGGCCTGCGTGTGACTTCTGCTTGTCTGTAATTATGCGCTCACACCACTGCCCCTCATCATTCAGCATGTGCTATGGAAAGTGTGGCACTTGAAGTGGTTTACTATGAAATTATCCCTGAAATGACCTAAATCTGTTTATGTCCCTTGAGAATTTCTGTTTCTTAATAATCATGAAAAGGCAATATCACTGTGTGCTTCATTAGCCTCATATCAGTAGAAATATTTATTAATAGAAAAAGGAACCATATGTTCATATCATTGGCAGATAATTCCACTTGAATGCACACATTTTTATGTAGTTAACAGAAAAAAATCGGCATACTCTAACAATCCTATATTGATAATCCCTCTGTATTTAAATAGGTAAGATGTACCTGAATTAGCATCAACTTTGCTCCTTTTCTACATTGGGTAATTAAAGTGCTGATGTCTGACAGAGTCATAAGTCATGACCAAATGGAGCGTAGTCAGCACGAAGATGAGCGAGGGCCACTCTGCCTGAAATGGAACCATTAATATACTAGCCTATCACTCAAGCTAATAAAATCAGCTCATACTCCATTCTGTGCCTGAATATGGACTACCGGGTCCAGGCTTCCAGTGCCTATGTAACATGATAAGCATGCTGTAATGAGTGGATACATCAATAGACATAGCAAGAGATATGTTGGTCACATTCTGTCCCCATACAGTGCCATAAAACCTCAGTGTATTCTTCCCTGATCTTCAAATTAGGACACTAGTCATTTGGCTATTACCCTGGCATCTAGTTGGGCTTTATATATATATATTTTTTTCATTTAAATTTTATATAATTCTGTAGACATAGGGCTCTTCGGGTAGCTGGGAAAATTATTGCATTATTGTTTAATTTGGGGTTGATTCCTTATTTGTGACATATATTAATGATCATTTAAAATTGTGAGGATTCTTTGACATGAACATTTATCATCTTAATAAAGAAATATATATTCTCACAGGATTGGTGAGAATCTGTGAGAATGTGAATGTAGGTAATACATGAAATGTAAAAGTTGTTAAGTCATCCAGAAAAAGGGAAATATATAGGAAAAAGCAATAAATGTACTATCACTGCCAATGTACTTTATATTGTTAGCATTTTTAGTTGATGAATGTAATAGTGCATTTTTAGCTAAAATGTCCAAACCTATTGCCAGGGAATTGATGGCGCATCATAATGGCCCTTGGGGGGGTGGGGTGGCGCAGAGTTAACTGTCACAAAGTGCCCAAAGGTCCCACATAGATTCTTGATCTTCCTGGGAACGGACTGCCACATCGTTTACTCACTGAGCAGCTGGTGAACTGGATTCACTGACTCTTCAGTTAGCAGCTAAGCCTGTAACCATGATACCACTAGAGCTACGTAACAGATGCAGTCCCTCTCCTTTCAAGGAACCCAATAATCACGCTGACATTCTTTAGTGTTTCTCCAAGAGAAATGTGCAGTATAGCCAATGAAATATATATCACTTGTACATGTGTTGAACAAATTTTATTCAGGAAGTTTTAGCTACCAGAAACCACTTAGATGCTAGGGTTATAGCAGACTCCTCTGGGAAGCACAAATAGTTAAGCACTGACTACTAGCCCAAAGGTTGGCAGTTTGAACCCATCCAATGGAAACTTAGAAAACATTACCTAGAGATCTGCTTCTGAAAGAGAACGACCTTGGAATCACAATGATGCAGGTCTCCTTTGTACACTTGGAGTTGCATGAGTCCAAATATAGCAGTATCAAGATAGGTTATGGTCATATCTTCCTGTTTTCTAAGGTGAGATCTACCTGTACTTCTTCCAAAACAGATACATTTTTCTTCTGCTTATCTTGGAAATATTCCATTTTCTTTGCCAACACTACAATTCAAATGCATTGATTCTTCTTCAGTTATTCTCATTCATTGTCTACCAAAAGCATATGAGGTGATTGAAAATAACATTGTTTGGGTTCAACATACCTTACTATTCAAAGTGCTATTTTGACTTGAAAGCTTTAAAGAAGTCTATTGCCAAAGATTTTCCCACTGCCTACTCCTCACTTATTGACATGGCATGTTCCAAAGACCAGATATTTGTTTGAAATCAGTCTTATGCAAGGGCCGATGCAGTGCATAGTCTTCTATATTAGTGATCCCATCCTCTGTTTGACTCTATTCCTTGGGTATCCACAATGCCTTTAGGAGTGAGCATGATACAGGGTACTTCCCTTTGCCCACCACACCTTCTCCATCATCCATTAGGGTTAAGGAGTTGTGGTAAGATTTTCTCCTAAGCCTTCCCCTTCCCACATTTTGACCACACTCATTCTCTGTTCATCCAGGCCCCACTGCCCTAAGAAACCCCCATCTCTCTCCCCACTCCCACATTCCCTTACATTCCTGGTCTGACACACACACCCCACGCCCACCTGCAACCTCCCATCATTCTGCCATGTCCTTATTTACTCAAGCCAAGGCACCACAGAAGAGTAGGAGAAAGTGACCTGTGACAGGTAAGCCACCATTTCTAGTATGACTCAGTCTTTGATGAGGTCACTGGTATGTCATTGAGACTAGCCCATGGAGAATGGCCTAGCCAAACCTTGGCTCTTGTGAGACCTGGCTCATGTGAGACCTGGCTCATGTGAGACCTGAAACAGACTTCAAAGTTGTGGTAAATGTGAACTTTTATAAATGTGAAAGGTTAAGAGTAGAAATGCATCATTTGATTTATTTTCTGCGGCTTCCATGAGTTGAGTGTAAAGTCAAGTAAAAAAGAAATCTCTGACAACTTCAGTCTTTTCTCCATTGTTTACAACCTTGTATATCCGCCAGTTATGAAGAATGTTGATTTGTTTATGTTGATCTGTAATCCATACAGATGTCTGAAGTCTTTGATCTTCATCAGTAAGTGCTTCAAGTCATCTTAGCTTTCAGCAAGCAAGGTTGGCTCATCTGCAAGTGGTTGATGCACATTCTTCCAGTCTTGTGGTGTGGTCTACAGACAGCCTCACTTTGGGGGTGATTTGCTCCGCGTGCAGATTGCATAACTATGATGGAAGGATACAATCTGGAAGCACACCTTTCTGCTCATAAGCCATATAGTATCTCTCTGTTTTTTCAAACATTTGCCTTTTGGCCTGTGTACGGGCTCTGTATAGGCACAGTGAATGAAGTGTTCTGGAATTCTCATTTTTTGCATTCTTATCTGTTCTTGATCCCCCAGAGTTTGTTATGATCACATAGGCTAATGTTTTGGTGCAGTTAATAAAACACCGCTAAATATCTTTCCGGTATTCTTTATTTTCATTCAAAACCCATTTGACATCATCCATGATGAACCTCAATGCACATACTCTTTCTGGAGGTCCTGCTGGCATACGGCTGCATCCACTTCTTAATTAGCTCAGCCAAATTTTGTTTGCATATGATATTGCTTGATGATTTCTCCATTTTGATCCTTACCTTAAACTAGGCACAGATATGGATCTCTTCCAGTAATTCGACAGGTCATTGCCTTGGAAACCCCTTGGCAGATCTGAGTGAGGATTTCCAGTACTACATATATATGTGTTGCTGAAATACCTCGGTATTCTGTCAGTCCTTAGAGGCTTGTATGTTGCTACTGCCGTCAATGAACTTTGGACTTCTTCCTCGATTCCATTGGTTCTGATAATAGGCTATTTCCTGAAATGGTTGAATGTCAACCAGTCACTTGTGGTATAGTAACTCTGTAAATTCCTTCCATATTATTTTGATGCTTCCTAAATCACTCAATATCGTGCCCATAGAATTCTTCTGTATCAAAACTTCAGGCTTCTCTTTTTTCTTAAGTTCTTTAAACTTGAGAAATATTGGGCATGTTCTTCTTTTTTGGTTTTCTAACTCCAGGTATTTACAAAGGTAAGTCTTTGTCTTCTCAAGCTGCCCTTTGAAATCTTCTGCCCAGCTCTTTGATTTCACCATTTCTTCTGTTTACTTTAGCTACTCTGCTTTCAAAAGCATGTCTTAAAGTATCTGTTAACATCCCTTTTGGCCTTTTCTTTATTCTCTGCCTTTTAAGGATCTGTGTTTTTATTAGTATCGGGTTGAAAAAATAAATATTAGTGAAAGTGTTCTTTGAGAAGAACAGGAAAAAGTGACAAAAATATCTCTGTCTAATATGTAAGGAATGAGTTCTAGGCAGAAAGACCAGAATGTTCAAAGAATGAGAAAAAAACTTGCCTGGTAGGGGAAAGATTCAACAAGGTGGCTGGTAGAGGTGGACTAGGCAGGGATGAGGCAAGGGGCGAAAAGAAGAATTGGGGAGATAGACAACTGGAGGTCACTGATAAATTTTAGCTTTTAATCCATGTGAGGTAAGGAATTATTAAACAACTTTTTATAAATAGGACATTTTGGAAAAGAAGAATTACATGATTCGATGTCTGTTTTAAAAGGACATCTCCAGTTGCTTTTTTGAGAAAACACTAAGATACACAAACGAGGAGATCAGGCAGAAGCAGAGACTCAAGCGATGAGACTCTGAGAAGCATCTAGGAGCGACGTGGCCATGGCGGTGACTGTGCCCCAGTAGAAGGGGCCGTGGTACTTGGTTTCATTCCAGGTATATGTTGTATATGAAGCTGACTGAGCCGACCTTGACACCAATCTTTCCAAACTCCCTTGACCTCCATCATTTTATTCAGTTATTTTTAAATTAATTGATTCAAGAGAAATATTTATACTCGTTGCTTTACACTGTTTTCTTTTATGTTTTAATTTTAATGTCTATTGACACAAAATTGTTTCATTTTTGAAACAGCTGCTTGCTAGTAAAGGCATAAAAATTCATATAGTCAGTACTTTTTCACTAATCTATTCTTTGGTTATTTACAATTTTTCATGATCGCCAACAGTGCTATACTAGATCTCTAGATATGTATATATTTTGAGAAAATTTTGCTGATATATTCATTAAGTAACTCACTATCAGTGGGACTGTCAGATCAAAGTACATTTGCATTTAAAATTTGTTTATATATACAGTCTAATTGTCTTCTAGAGATTAGACAAATTTACATTTCCACCAACAGTGAATAAAAGAGCTATTTTTCTCCCACCATCATCCTTACCAAGATTAGTTATCAACATTTAAAATTCTTACCAAGTTGACAGGAGGTAAGAATTTCTTTTGATTTGCATTTTGATTAAGGATTAATATTTGCATCTGTTTATTGTGCATTAACATTCTTATCTTTTTAAAATTGCTTCTCCTTAAATTTTAAAAATGTGAGCTTTGTATTTTGAGATGATTGTACATTCACTTACAGCTTTGAGAAATAGTACAGAGAGATAATGTGAACTTTTTAACCCAGTTTCTTTCAGGATGGCCTCTTCTAAAACTATACTTCTTTATCCCAATAAAGATATCAACATGGATACAATCAATCGGCCACTTGTTTTCAATCTTTCATTTATGACTCCTAGGTTTGAGATTCTACAGAGAAAAGTCTTTTCCATTTTATAAAGAAATTCACCTTCAAGAACTTACTGAGTTCATGTTTCACATTCAGGTTTTAACCTATTGGAAAATACTTTTGGTGTATAGAATTAAGTAAGAGTCAAGTTTCACTTTTCTTCACATAATTAATTAGTTGTTCATGTTCCATTTGTTTCAGGTACTGTTTATCCTCACTCATGTTTATTTAAAAACTCACACTGGTCTCTCTTACGGTTTGTTCCCGGATATCAGATGGCCTTGTTTGCTGTGTAACATACTTGCCATAAGGAAAGCTTTGTAGCCCCTGATGCCCCTTACTGTCATTCTTACCATGCCTCTCCAAAACGATTCACCCTCTCCTTTCTGCAGACTTGTTCAAAGTACAAACTCTTTTGATTTTTGAATTGAATTGATGAGCTTTTATATAATTCAAGCAAAATCAATATACTTGCACTGAAGGCTATTATTATCCAACTTCATGGTAGGTTTTATCCTTCCTTGTTCTCTTTCATATTCTCGGTTGGAATGTTTAGGATTTTCTTATGCAGGTCCTGTGCATTTACACATTTGTTTACATGTATTTTTATACATATGTATAGCCCTGGATGTTTAATTGACCAGTACTAGAATAAGAGAGGATAGAGATAGTGGATATTCAGGTTCCCCTGGCTTAAATACTAACTGACTTTGTAGACATTAGGTTGAATCAACATAGATGACTAACTCCAATCATCTGTTACCCGGCTTTTCACTCATGGCAATTTGTGCAACAGCCAGAAGGTAAGTGAGAAACAGATTTTTCATGTTTTCAGAGGTACGTGTACCTGAAATAAGCATCCTGTGTACATAAAAGAAAGTACATTGTAAAAATAAAATATGTTAGGCTGGATAATCATCTATAATGTTAACAGTCCAATTGCTTGTCATGTAGAGGAAGGTTGTGCTTTAATTAAGCAATAAGACATGACAGGGTGTGAATTATGGAGTAATAATTCTTGTCTAGTGTATTGTTAGACAAGAGGCCGAGGGCCAGGTGTCACAGCATATACCATGCATAAATTATCACACTGTAATTTAAATCTAGAATATTATAAAATAATTCTAAAATATTTTTCAAATAATTTTTTTAAAATAAGAACTATAGGTTAGGTATATTTCTTATGTCCAAATATATCTACTTGAATGCTTTAATCAAGAAGCTGAAGAATCACTTATCTTTGGGAAATTATATCAGTAAAAACATGATAAATTTGGCTTCATAATTGCTTTATAACTAGTATTTTTATACAGTATATTTTTAGGAAGACAGTACGTTAATTTTGCATTTATGTCCTATGATATAACAAAACATTAAAAGCCCAGTTTTGAGAAATGTTTTACCTTTTGCTTCACAAAGCATCACTAACTAACAAATAACTCAAACATAAATCTTCCTGAAGGAAAAAAATTGCATCTCCCTGAAAGAATTTGGCAAGGGGTGGACTGATTGTACAGAATTGGGGCCTTTTAAATTGGTGTGATTTGTAATCTCACACATTGCCCTGTAACATATTATTTTGAAGGTTCTCTTTTGTAACGACATTACAACAGATCTCTAATCACAAGACAACAAACTGTTTGAAATATTGCTTTTATTAAAAAAAAAAGAAAACGCATACCTGCCCATTCAAAAGAAAAATGTTTGAGGGCAAGTATGTGACTGTAATAAAGAGTAAGCCTTTACTTTCTATTCATCTGCATAGCACGCTGACTAGGGCGATTCAAAAGACTATTTCCTTTAAAGTTATCATAGTTTCGTACTTTTAAGATGATTGCTGTGTTAACAAGTTCAACCTCTTTTGTGACTATCTCAAGATGAAAGAGATATTACAACTCCAACCACTAATGCCAACTGCAGCCCCCACCCACCAGGTTCTTCTTTAAATGAATGAACTTTGTCACCAAATTTGAACTCTTTCTTTTTTTTAAAAAATATTTTATTAGGGGCTCATACAACGCTTATCACAATCCATACATATACATATATCAATTGTATAAAGCACATCTGTACATTCTTTGCCCTAATCATTTTTTTCCTTTCTTTTTTTACATTTTATTAGGGGCTCATACAACTCTTATCACAATCCACACATATACATACATCAATTGTATAAAGCACATCTGTACATTCTTTGCCCTAATCACTCTCAAAGCATTTGCTCTCCACTTAAGCCCTCTGCATCAGGTCCTCTTTTTTTTCCCCCTCCCTCCGCGCTCCCCCTCATGAGGCCTTGATAATTTATAGATTGTTATTTTGTCATATCTTGCCCTATCCGGAGTCTCCCTTCCCCCCCTTCTCTGCCGTCCATCTCCCAGGGAGGAGGTCATATGTGGATCCTTGTAATCAGTTCCCCCTTTCCATCCCACTCACCCTCCACTCTCCCAACATCGCCCCTCACACCCCTGGTCCTGAAGGTATCGTCCACCCTGGATTCCCTGTGCCTCCAGCTCCCATATGCACCAATGTACAACCTCTGCCCTATCCAGTCCTGCAAGGTAGAATTCAGATCATGGTAGTTGGGGGGAGGAAGCATCCAGGATCTGGGGGAAAGCTGTGTTCTTCATTGGTACTACATCACACCCTGACTGACCCATCTCCTCTCCTAAACCCCTCTATGAGGGGATCTCCAGTGGTCGACACTTGGTCCTCGGGCCTCCACTCTGCACTTCCCCCTTCATTCACTATGGTATATACACACACACACACACACACACACACACACACACACATGATGCCTTCTACCTGGTCCCTTTGGTACCTCGTGATCGCACCGGCTGGTGTGCTTCTTCCATGTGGGCTTTATTGCTTCTGAGCTAGATGGCCGCTTGTTCACCTTCAAGCCTTTAAGACCCCAGACACTATCTCTTTCGATAGCCAGGCACCATAAGCTTTCTTCGCCACATTTGCTTAAGCACCCATTTGTCTTCGGCAATCGTATCATGGAGGTGTGCAGCCAATGATATGATTTTTTGTTCTTTGATGCCTGAAAGCTGATCCCTTCAGAACCACGCGATCACACAGGCTGGTGTGTTCTTCCATGTGGGCTTTGTTGCTTCTGAGCTAATTTGAACTCTTTCTATACGGGTACTAACCAGATCTGCCTTAATATGTACATCAAATAACCATTGATAAAGTGCCCGTAAAGGGACTCCAGAAAGGTCCATCTGCTATATATATATATATATATGCCACTTAATGTTTTGTTATTCCTTAATCTTTTTTTATTCCTTTGGATTGATGTCTGTCTCCAACAGTCCCTTATCAAAGCAAAGTCTTTCTGAAGTCAATACTACAGAACTAAGACATCAGTTATTATGTCCTCAGGAGAGATCCGTTTATCTATCTACTTGTTTTAATCTGTAACAGAAAGCAGAAAAGAAATGGGTTACAGGAGAGAAAAGTATCATTTAACTCAAGAAGAGCAAGTTTCCTGCCAGGAGTCTTCTGTGAGCGGTTATTGTAGCAGCTCCTGAACCACTGGACGGTCCCTTGAAAGCAACTTTGTGTACGGTCAAGGGTTAGAATAACACAAGCGAGAGAGGCAGATTTATGAGTTGTTAATGCATCATGTCTTCTTTGGTGTCCTGAGTACAGAAAAAGGGAGGGAAATAACAAAGATTTTTTTTCTTCGGTACTGAGTGGTTTTACCAGGCACTCAGCTGCTAACCAAAATGTTGGAGATTTGAAAAACCAGCTATTCGGAGGGGGCGGATTGCCTCTTTAAATATGTTCCACCGTGGAAATGTTACTGAGCAGTTCCACTCTATCTTATGAGGCTGATATGAGTTAGAATAGATGGAACTGCGGTGGGTGTGGGCTAATTGTGGGATCCCTAGGACTAGGTCCTACAACTTGTAACAGGTCAGAAATCTTAGTCATAAAATAAGACTTCTTGCTTGTTTGCTTCCATTTAGTTAAAGTAGTCAAAATTAACTACACTTGGTGGCTCCATTAGCTTCTTCTTGAGAGAGAGGCTCTTGATACAAATTCCTTTGTAGTGTCAAGTCAGCTTTCATGAAGCACTCATTCAATTCACTCCAGGAAATTAATTCAACTAAAATGTTTATTTTGATTTTTAAAAAGCCCACCAGATTCCTACTGCTGGATACCCAGGAAATGATTTATCTAAGAGATAGTGAAGTGGGCGGAAGATAATACATTCTTCTCCCAGTCCTGATCTAAGATTTTTGGTGTCCATTGGAGCCAAGCATACGTTGGGTAGCCTTTTGTAAAATTAACAGGCATCCATATATTTCTCTTTAGAGGAACATTTTTTAAAACTATGTTCTGCTTGCAACAAGGGTTAGTGTATGACAAGAATAAATAAAGACACATGCATTTTTATATAAGGGTAATCAATTACTTCCCTTTAATTTTTCATTCTACCATCCCCATGACTTGAACGGCATATATGTCAACAGATATGTATATATATATATTTAAAATATTAATCTGTGACAATAATAATCTTACAAATTTGTTTTGGGGTTAGTCAAAAAACATGCTTTGAACAGGCAAATATTTGTGTTTCAGCTAATCATATCACATACCCAGGAGGATAAATATTTTTCCAGTAGTTTTCTGTTTATTAAGATAGATTATTACCATATATTTGATAAGAAACTCTTTGCTAGATATTCTGCATCATTATGTCATTAACAAATGATAAGATTGCCATTAACTGAGAAACTGAGGTACCGAGAAATTCTCATTATTTAACCCAAGTCTGTGATTCAAAAGTTAAAATCATTTCCTGCGACTCAGATTGTCCCTCTGTTGAAATAGATTAGAATACCTAAAATGTTTAATTTAACTAATAGTTCCATGATAATCAAATGGGCAAAGACCTGGAGTTTAAAAAGGGAAAGGGAAGAACACACTTCACATTTCTCAATCCTAAAACGCTAAAGAAAAAAAAAATCTAGCCTCAGGTTATACTATTGAAGAATTTGGGGGTGGGGTGGGAGCATGAATGATACCAGAAACATAAAAAGAAGGTGGCATACACGAAGTCTCTTTATCAAAAAGAATTAACCAGTGGTCAACCATTATGGAAGGTAGCATATGATGAAGCGCTGAGAGGACTCAAATAAAGATCCAAGCTGCATTCAAGCAGTGGAAAGAAACGAGATTGTGGAAATTGACAGACTGCCAATCAAAATGTCTCCACTGATGTTTACATGCATTACTGAAAGCACCACTTCTCGACACCAAGAAATTTAGAAGGTGGCTAGCCGGACTGGAAATGGTCCACATTTGTCCCTTCTATACAAAAGTGATCCAGACGCATGTGGAAATTATCAGATTAAAGATTTTAAAAAATCATTTTATTTGTGACTCATAAAAGTCTTATCACAATCAATACTTACATCCATTGTGTCAAGCACATTTGTACATCTGTTGCCATCATCATTCTCAAACCATTTGCTTTCTGCTTGAGCCCATACTATCAGCTCCTCATTTTCCCCCTCCCTCCCCCATAGCTCCTCTCTCATGAACCATTGATAATTTATAAATTACTTTTATTTTTTCATATCTTGCACTGTCCGATGTCTCCCTTCACCCACTTTTATGTTGTCTATCCCCAGGGAGGAGGTTATATGTAGATCCTTGTAATTGGTTCCCTCTTCCACCTCACCTTCTCCTTCCCCTCCTGTTATTGCTACTCTCATTATTGGTCCTGAGGGGTTGATCTGTCCTGGATTCCTGTGTTTCCAGTTCTGACCTGTACCAGTGTACATTCTCTGGTCTAGCTGGATTTGTAAAGTGGAATTGGGATCATGATCGTGGGAGAGAGAGGAGGCATTAAAGAACTAGAAGAAAGTTGTATGTTTCATCATTGGTACACTGCACCCTGACGGACTCATCTCATCCTTGGACAACCTTCTGTAAGGGGACGTCCAGTTGCCTACAGATGGGCTTTGGGTATCTAGTGCACACTCCCCCTCATTCACAATGATGTCTTTTTTGTTCTTTGGTGCCTGCTAACTGATCCCATTGACCCCTGTGATTGTACAGGCTGGTGTGCTTCTTCCATGTTGGTTTTATTGCTTCTCAGCTAAATAACCGCTTGTTTATCTTCAAGCCTTTAAGACCCTAGATGCTATATATGTTGATAACTGGACACCATCAACTTTCTTCATCACATTTGCTTACACCTCCACTTTATCTTCAGCGATTCTCCTGGGAAGGTGAGCATTATGGAATGCCAGTATACTAGAGAAAAAAAAGTGTTCTTGCTTTGAGGGAGTGCTTGAGTTGAGGCCCAATGTCCATCTGCTACCTTAATACTAAAACTATAAATATATGCACATAGATCTATTTCCCCATCATCATGTATAGATATATTTACATATGTACGTGCCTATATTTAGACCTCTATAAATGCCCTTTGCCTCCTAGTTCTTTTCTCTATTTCCTTTTACCTTTCTCTTGTCCCACTATCATGTTCAGCCTTAATTTGGGTTTCAGTTAATTCCTTTCAGTTACATTGCCCTTCATCATGCCCTACCAGGCCTCCTATACCCTCTTCACCATTGATTTTGGATCACTTATTGTTAATGCCCACTTTGTTAACACCTACTTATTTTCCCCCATCTCCCCCTCTCCCATGTCCCACTGGACTTGTCGGTCCTGTTGTTTACTTCTCCAGATTGTTTGTCCCGCCTTTCTTATCTAGATAGACCTGCAGAGATAATAATATGCACAAAAATTAAGACAAAGCAACAAAAGAAAACAATAACACAGCAATGACAAAAAGAAGAAAGAAAAGCCTGTGAACAGTTCATGGTCTGTTTGTTGACCTTTAGGAGTGTTTTCCAGTTGAGTCTGATGGGAGGCCATCCCCTGGCCCCAAAGTCTATTTTTGGTATTCCCTTGGGACTTCCTTGCTCTGCTCCCTTTGCTGTTCTGTTGTATGCTCTTAGTGTTTTGCTTCAGTGTGATAGAATCAGATCAGGTGCAATTCTTGCCCTGTGTCTCCAGTGTTGTCTCCTATAGGGTTATAAGTCAGTGATGGACGTCCTGTCTCATATTGGGGCTGGCCATATGGTCTTCACTGTGCATTGTCTGCTCTAAGTAGGGATATCGTCCGCAGGATTTGGTGAGTCAGGATGTGCTCCACTCTCCCCCCAACCTCACCCTTCCATTTGCTCCTGTATACTCTGATTGGACATGTCCCTCTCCCTGAGCTGTAGCTTCAGTGCTGCCCTCTAAAGTAAAGCATTCTGGAGGGAGGAGGGCTGTCCACGTATTTGGAATTGGGACCAACCCTTCAGACCTTTCTATTGGTCCCCTGCTTCATGCTGGTATGTTGTGTCCATATCTTGGAGCACCAGGTTGAAGATTGGTCCCTCTTTCCCTGTAGAGATATAAACAATACCCTCCCCTTGGGTGGGTTAGTGCCCTATTCCCCTGTTACCCATGCCTTTTTCCCCCTCCTCCTACTTAGTTGCCTACCAGATGTTTCCCTGGATTTGGTCTGGTCTCTAACATACTACCTAGACCTCACCCCAGGAATGTTTGAATATAGTAGCTTTTTCCCTGTGTCCCTTTTGCATTTCTTTTTCTAAGACTACCTCAGCAGACTCTTGTTGTACTTGTCTTTTGTGCTTGGCTTACTTTGTTTAGCATCATTTCCTCCAGTTCTTCCCATGCGGTGATGTGCTTCATACATTAATCACTGCATTTTAGAGTTGTGTAGTATCCATTGTATGTATGTGCCACGGTTTTTTTTTATCTACTCATCTGTTGATGGAAATTTGAATTATTTCCAACTCCTTGAAATTGTGAACTGTGCCATGATGAACATTGGAGCACAGATGTCTGGCCATCATTTGTTTCTTGCCTCTTCTAGATATATGCACAGTAGGGAGATTGCTGGGTGACATGGTAGCTCAATTTCCATCTGTTTTAGATATTTAGATATTGCCAAACCGATTTCCATAGTGACTTTACAGGTCCACCTCAGTGGATGAGAGTTCCTATCTCACCACAGCCCCTCCAGTGTTTGTTGCTTTCTGATTTTTTGAATTGAGCTATCTTTGAGGGTGTTAGGTGCTATCTCATAGTTGTTTTAATTTACATTTCTCTTATGGCTAATGATTGGGAACATTTTCTCATATGTTCATTGGCCATTTGGATTTCTGCCATTGTGAAACTTCTGTGCAGGTCCTATGCCTACCTCCTCCGTGGGAAATTAGGGTTTGTTTGGTTTTGGTTTTTTTTGGAAGCTAGCAGAATATTGTAGATTTTAGTAATAAGGCCTTTGTATGATATGTCGTTGATAAAGATGTTTACCCAGTCTCTGGGCTCATTATTACTCTCTTGGTGAATTCTTTCGATGTGCACAGGTGTTTTATCTTCAGTATATCCCATTTGTCAATTTGTGACTCATCTGTATTTGTGTCCTTCCCTATTTCAGATACTCTATGTATTCCCTGTGCCAAATTTCTCAGGTTGGTCCCAATTCCCTCATGATGGCCCTAATAGTTTGGTGTTTCACCTCAAGGTCTGTGATCCACATTGAGTTGATTCTCATACATGGAGTGAGATAAGGATCAAGCTTCATTTTTCTGCAGATAGATATAATTTTTTAGCCTCACTTGTTGAAGAGGCCATCTGCTTCCCATTGGATCTTTGGGGAGCCCTTATCAAAGATTAGTTGTCTGTATGCTGATTATTTTATTTCTGGGTTTTCAGTTCTTTTCCATTGGTCTGAGTATCTGTCATTATACCAATACCATGTTGTTTGATCACTGTGGCTGTATAGTATGTCCTAAAGTCAGGTAAAACAAGCCCTCCCACTGTGTCTTTCTTCTTGAGGAGTTCTGTGCTAATTTGGGGCTTCTTCCCTCTCTATATGAAGTTTATAATCAGTTTATCCATTTCTTAGAAGAAAGAAGACGGTAATTGTATTGAGATTGCTTTAAACTTGTATAATGCCTTGAGCAGAAGCAGCATCTTTACTATATTGAGTCTTTCAATCCATGAGCATGGGGTGTTCTACCATTTGGGAGGTCACTCTTGGTTTCTTTTAAGAGTGTTCTGTAGTTTTCCTCATATACATCTTTTGTTCTTTTAGTCAAGTATATCCCTAGATATTTCAGTTTGTGCTTGGCTATTATGAAGGGTATCACATTTTTTATCTCCTCGTCTGTGGCCTTATCCAATGTGTATAGCAGTCTGATAGACTTCTGTTTATTGATCTTGTATCCTGCCACTCTGCCATACTCCTCTATTGCTTCCAGTATTCCCCATATGGAGCTTTTGGGATTTTCCATATATAAAATCATCACATCTACAATTAACCATAGTTTCACGTCTTCCTTCCCCAAGTGGATACCTTTGATGACTTTTCTTTGTCCTACGCTGTTAGCTAAAACCTCCAGTACAATGTTAAATAAGAGTGAGGATAAGGAACATCCTTGTCTGGTCCCATTTTTCAGTGGGATTCTGTTAGTATTTTCTCCGTTGACTACGACGTTGGTGTTGGTTTTTCATATATAGCATGTATTATCTTGAGGAGTTTTCCTTCTAGTCCTATCTTCTAGAGTGTCTTAAACAGGCATGGGTGTTGGATGCTGTCGAATGTGTTTTCTGCATCTATCGATATCATCATGTGGTTCTTATTGTTTTTCATGTCAGTATGGCCAATGATACCAATGGTCTTTCGTATGTTAAATCATCCCTGGATGAATCCCACTTGGTCATGTTGAATTATTTGTTTCATATACATTTGTATTCTACTGGCCAGTATTTTGTTAAGGAGTTTTGCATCAATGTCCATTAAGGATATTGGCCTGTAGTTCTCAATTCTTGTGGGATCCCTGCAAAGTTTTGGTATCAGAGTTACACTAGCTTCATAGAAGGAGTTCGGGAGTATGTCGTCTTTTTTTTATGTTCTGGAAGAGTTTATGTAGGATTGGTATCAGTTCTTCCCTGAATGCTTGGTAGAATTCTCCTGTGAAGTCATCTGGTCCAGAGGATTTTTTTGTTGTTAATCCCTTGATAACCTTTTCTATTTCTTCTATTGTCTTGTTGAGATTCTTGACGTCCATTAGGGAGAGTCTAGGGAGGGATTGCTTTGCCAAGAATTTATCCATGCCTTCCAATTTGTTGAATTCATTGGAGTATAGTCCTTTGTAGTACTGTGTAATTATCCTTCTAATTTTACTAGGGTCTGTTGTGATGTCCCCTGTTTTATCCCTCATTCTTAATATTGAAATTTGTTCCTTCCTTTCTTTGATTAAGTTTGCCAGCGGTCTGTTGATTCTGTTTATCCTTTCAAAGAACCAACTTTCAGCAGCATTAATGTTTTCCATAGTTTTCTTATTTTCCATCCCCAGAATCTCAGCCCTGATTTTCATTATTTCTTTTCTTTTGCTATTAGTAGGATTGTCCTGTTGACTCTGCTCTAGTTGCTGTAAATTTTGTGTCAGCATATCCTAATTCTCTCTTCATTTTTCAGGTGTGCCTGTATTGCTATGAAACTTCCTCTGATAACTGCCTTTGCTGTGTCCCATAAGTTTTGGTACGTCGTGTTCTCATTCTTGCTGATTTCTGGAAAGTTCTTAATTTCATCTCTGATCTGGGTCAGTACACACTCCTTTTTCAATAGAAGGTTATTTATCCTCCAATTGTTTGCTCTTTGTTCTTCATCTTCCTTTTGTTGATTTCCAGCATTCTGGCACAGTGGTCATAGAGAGATGTCTGTATGATGACAATGTGCTTAATTTTATGCAGATTTGCCTTATGCCCCCATATGTTGTCTACTTTTGAATATGTGCCATGTAGGCTTGAAAGAATGTGAATATTTTTTTTTTATTTGGATGAAGAGTTCTGTAAATATCAGGTCAAATTGTTGAATTGTAATGTTTAGCTCTCTAGCCTCTTTGTTGAGTTTTTTCCCTGTGATCTATCTTTCTCAAAGAGCGGTGTATTCAAGTCACCTACTGTAATTGTTGAGGCTGTGATTTCTTTTATTTTTTATCTTTTGGAGTGTTTGGTTGACATATTCACTGGATCTCTCATTCAGGGAATATATGTTTAAAATGCTTAGTAGTTCCTTGTTTACTATTCCATTGATCATTATATAATGTCCCTCCTTATCTCTTTTTATGATTTGCATTTTGAGGTAAATTTTATCCAAGATTAGGATTACAACCCCTGCTCTTTTGGAATTTTTGTTGGCTGGGAATATTTTTCTCCAGCCTTTGATTCTTAGCCTATTTTTGTTGGTAGTCTTAAAATGTGTCTCTTGTAGGCAGCAAATTGATGGGTTGTGTTTCTTAAGCCAGTCTGCTAGCCTCAGTCTTTTAATGCCTGAGTTCAGTCCATTGATATTCAAGGTTATTACTTCCATCTGTGGACTTTGTGATAGCATCTTATACCTTTTGGTTTGGGTGTTTTCCTACCTCCCTTTCTTATCAGATTTTGGTGTGTGTGTGTGTGTGTGTGTGTGTGTGCGTGTGTGTGTTTCATTCTTGAGTTCTTCCCACCCTTAAGTCAATGCTATATTGGGGTTGTTTTATCTTTGTTGCCCTCTAGGTGGGTTTTCTATGTGGTGATCTTGTTTTTGTGCTCAGTGAGTGCTGTTCTTCTGCCCGTGTTTTTTTAGTTTTTCATTGTCTGGAAAACTAAACTTATCCATCTATCTTGATAGATAATTTGGCTGGATAGAGTATTCTTGGATTTGTGTCGTTTTCCTTGAATTTTTGGAATATGTTACTCCACTCTCTCCTCTTCTTCATAGTATCTGATGATAGGCCTATTGTTATTTGAGAACTTTTATATGTGATTGCTTGTTTTTTCCTACTTGCTCTCATGATTTTCTCCTTTTCCTCAAAGTTGGATAGTTTCAATATTATGTGCCTTGGTGACTTCTTTTTTTGATTCAGGCTAGCTCATATTCTGTCAGCCTAGCTGGTAGTCTGTCAGCCTCCTGGATAGTGTGCATGTTCTGGTTAATCCAATTTCTAAGGTAAAATTGAGGTTATGGTAGTGGGGTGAAGGTAGCACCACAGAGCTAGAGGAATGTTGTTTGTTTCATCAGAGCTATACTTTGCCCTGATTGGCTCATCTCTTCCCTGTGACCACTCTGTAGGGGCATGTCCAATCCACCTGTCTTTTATAATGATTCATTTTGTCCTTTACCTCTTGCTTCCTCAAACTGCTTTCTGTACTTTATATTTCCATTTTCTGCAGTACAACTTCTATTTGATTCAAACTTAGACTCTTGCAGTTATACCATTTTTTTTCTCTTAATGTTTCTCATCATCTCAACCTCAGATTGTATCTCAACTGTGATTTGGTCCATCATAGCAGCTCAGCAGAAAGGACAGATGTCTCATCACATATGGTCTTGAGATTCATTGTTAGTACATGAGAATTAAAGACAGCAACTATGTACCAAGCAATTAAAATGGAAAAAAATAATACTATCTCTTCTACAATAGTAATAATACTTTTCAAAGCAAGAATCATTCCCAGTATTTTCTGAGTTGCATTTTCTCAAAACATTTGTTTATAGGCAGCACAGAACATAAGTAAAGTTATGAAAATGTAAAATCAATAGTTGCTAGAAATTCTATTTTTGTTTTCAAAATAGGAAGAGAAAACTATCTTTTCTATCTATGTGTAATGTAACCAAGAAAGAATGAGCATAATAAAAATGACTCAGTGACAAATTAAAAACTGGCCAGACTTTCTCCCAGAAAGAGTTTTCAAACATTACTTGCGGCCGCTCATTCCGTAGAGATTGAGAGTTCATAGTCGATACCGGACACCTGACGCAGTGGCTTGTGACTTTGATTTATCTGTAAATGTATTTAACTGCTAAATAGGTTTCACGCTATTTGTTTAAAGGAAATCAAGTTCCTTGAGTGGCGAAGTGTTTTATTTGGTTTTGTGTGGGTTTTTTTTTTTTGGTAGGAAATAAAAAGACAAAACACAGGAAAGACGTAAAATATGTGTGTATACAAATGGGACACCTGAGAATTAACAGATATGCACCTGGTACTCAGTGAACTCTAGGTCAGGTGTGCTTCACACAGAAAGACTTTGAAAATGAGGAGGCTGCCCAGAATCCTACATAATCAGCCCCTGTCAAAGCATAAATGGGAGTAGGGGAATCACCCCGTGAAAGTGGGAGTAGAGGCAGCCTATGCCTGCTGAGTCTTTATCTCTTGGATTCTCCTCCCAACTCTGCAGAATTCAAAACAGGCAGGCAGCAGGCTGTACAGATGGAGACGCAACAGCCCGGTCCACGTGGAGCATTCTAGATCTGGCTAGATGTCTAGTTAAGTCAGCTATTTTTGGATGCTACCCACAGTTGTTTTACTAAAATGAAAGAAGATGCATTTATCTTGAGTCTGATGTATTAGAAACCACACACACGTGTTAAGGTTGGTTTGAGCCATTATTCCCCGATGCAGGTTCCTTGCTCAGCACTCAGACTGGCTTCCTGTGCAGTTGGAAGCCAAGGATTCTGTTGAAATGATACTGTGGGTCACATTGGAGACTTATCATACATTTCTGGACCTCAAAAGGAAGGTTTTCGGCACGGGTGGCTATTTGGGTGCATTCTTGTTTGTTTCATTTTATTTTTGGTTATTACTTTGTGGAAGCAGATGGCAAAGATACTCAGAGACTTTCTACATGCCATTTCTACAACACGCTGCCCTCGGTGCAAAGGAGGCACCATGTAAGCATGTACACATCACAAAGATGGGCTGGGATGTCTGGGCCAGAGAGTCACTCAGGAAAGCACTTGAGTTAATGGGACTTGGGGATTTCACGAGGCTTTTTCATTTAGGCAATAAAATGAAGTAGGCCGAAGAAGCAACCATATATGACTGACAAGTATTGCCTTGTAAAACACCTTTTTATAGTTATAATGATATGGGCTAATATTTAAACTACCATTAAATCTATACATCGGTTTACTAATCATGAATCTTCAGTTTAATACTAAACCAACAATCACCACATTAACATATTTGACCAAAGCAAAGTGGAATTTTTCTGTATCACATTTAACAAAAATAGACACCGTCGATGATCTTGATGACTTGCACATCACCTTCAGGATCAGCTACTGTTCCTGTCAACTCCAACCCACAGTGACTCTCACGGAATGAAAGGCATCCACGCCTGCCCCTGTTCCAGCCTCACAATCATTTCACGTCTGAGTCCCCTGTTTCAACTGCAGGCAATTACAAGGTTGTGGCTGTGGTCCTTTTCTACTTTTGCCTTTAAGACCATTCAGATAAGTTGGCCTGTGTGCAAATGGTTGTTATGTAACCCTCCCTGTCATGTCAAAATGGCTTAGGGGAGCTTGGATGATGTACGAGTCGCGTGTGCAGCAAATGAAAGTGATTGTGATGGTGCTTGGAATAGTGGGTTCAGTCTTTTCAAAGTAAGGAAAAATTAAAGACAAGTCAGATTTGTTCATAATTGGATATTCCCATCATGTGCACTGTCTTTATGATGTCCATTCATCTCTTTTGATGATTTACCAAGCGTGATGTCCTACGGAACATTCTGGCTGTACTTTCTCCAAGAGAGAAAGATTTATATGTTCTTCTGGCAATCCATAATGTATTCAATATTCTTCACCAGCATCATAATTTGAATGTCATAAAAATAAGATAAAACCTCTTTCTCTTTAGTTGCCTGGCTTTTGCATGTAGACAAAGTACTGCAAACAAAAAAGAAACAAGTAAAACCACTTGGCTTGAGTTGGGTGCATCTTAGTCATCAAAGAAGCATCTTTGCTGTGTAAATTTTAAAACGTCTTTCACTGCATATTCCCCAGTGACAGAGACAGGCAGTCTCTTCACTTGCGTCATAAGCAGCTTTGAAATCATTGAAAGGGCTTCATATTTTGTTTGTGTGTTTTTGCACTGTTATCAAGTTGATTCAGAGGGTAGATTTGAACCCCACCCTCAGGAATGGATTTGATTCAGACCCCAAGACTTCCTGTGTTTATATAATGACTTGACTCTTGCTCTCAAGTTGCTATTAATAAAAGAGAGAAGAATGCAAAAGTACCTATCTTTATGAGAAAAGAACAAACGACGTGCTGCACAATTTCAACCAAAGGAGAAAACTCATTTGTGTAGAGAAATGAGAATCTATTTCATGGATACGAGATGGTTAGCATACCTTGGGCATGTTGTCAGAAGAGACCAGTCCTTGGAGAAGGACAACAAACTTGGTAAAGTGGCAAAAAAGAGGAAGGCCCTCAACAAGGTGGATCGACACAGCGGCTACACCAATGGGCACGGGTATAGGAACCATTGGGAAGATGACACGGGACCAGACAGTGTGGTGTTTCGTTCTATGGTTCATAGGGTCCCTGAGTCAGAATGGACTCAATAGCCCCTAGCAACAACATAAGCAACTTTTTAACTGGTAAAGTTGGAGAGCATTTTAATGGAGAAGGGCCTTGAAAAATGAAGACTTGTGGAAGCTTCTCAAGCTTCTTTCAGAGATATCAAGGAGACTGCTCTGAACAGTAGTACATAACAGTGCTGCTCAGTGTCCGTTGCTGCTATTCCTAGTGCTGAGGAACAAGCAAGTAAATGAAGACTGGTATCATCCGGGTCTTTTCCACACATCCCCAATAACCAGGTTTTGCCCGTGGACTTTTATGCTGATGCTAATTAAGAGGACCAAATGCTTCCTACACTTGTACTTAGTTCTCTACAGTTCTGTTATTTGTAAAGTCTTCGGTTCATTAATTTTGTTTTAAAATTTTAAATTCTTGAAAGTAGGCATTTCTGAATTTGTTCCCTTTTCCTATAATCTTACTTTTTAAACTCAATAAAATAAAACCAAAGATTTTCCTTCCTTATAATAATAACACATTCCTAGGAGGATAACTTGGATTGTCCCATGCTGAAATCTATGACATCTTATATAAAAGTGTCAACTTGTTCAATTACAAATTTGAGCCTCTACACTGTGCTCTGGAACTTGAACCTAGAAATAAAAGTTGAACAAGCCCCTCAGACACTATACCAAGTATTTATCTTGATTAGCTTTAAGCCAATGGATTCGTCAAATATTGAATAGATTTTAACCCATTGCGTATATCTCAAAAGAAATACAACACTTGTGGCTTAAGGACATCCCTGCATGGGATTCAGTGGTTTTCTCTTTGCTATGCTGTTCCCCCTGCCCATCCTATTGTTGGGTTGTTGGGAGCATACAACAAAATATCCAAAACTAAGTTAGGCAATAGTAAGTGGTCAATCAAGGTCTGTTGGCTCTCAGTGAGCTCCCCATTAGCACTGTTTACAAGACTGACTGTGTTTCTTTTCTCTGTGGTGGGAGAAATGATCCCTGATTGCGGGCCCTTATTATAATGACCAAAAAGCAGACGAATGATAATCTCTGATGTTCTGTCCCCTCATCAGCTACAGTTGAAAGACCTTTATTCAGAAACGTGATGCTGTACAAAATATCTAAGCAATCCTTGGTGAGTGCTTTGTGCCAGAGGAGTGGGCACCAGGCCCAAAGTGGGGCCATCCTTATTTCACAGCTCAGGAAACTCCAGTCCTCCGATGCCCTATGATCCAAACAAAGATCATGACTTGGGGGTGCGTAGGGGTTATAATGGGGGATGATGGGGCGTGGGCGGGCTCAATGCCTTCTCTCATCTGCTTTCTCTACTCGAGAAATACTCCTGTCTCATCTGCCTAATCCTCCTAATGAAACAAAGACATTGTGACCTTCCTCCTTTCCCAATAACAAAAACAAGCAGCAAAATCAACTTGAAGAAGGAAGAAGAAGAAATGAAAACAGGATTTCATTTGTTGTTTGCTTCATAACTGATCAGTTTCACTCATGATTTCTTTAGTAAAGAAGCCTGTCATTCCCTATTAGAGTTCCTCATCAAGGACGTAGAGTTTTTGCTTTCTTAGCAGGTGGGGTGGTGGGAATGAAGTCTAGCAAACCAGTGCTTTGGGGAAGGTAAAGTGGTGTGCGGTCTACTTCAAGTTGGTCAGTGCAGGCAATAGGAGTAATAGGAGTGATTGAACCCTGTCGGATGGGTTAGGTTTCATGCTTTCCTGCCTCGTGCCAGGCTGTGACAGTCAAGTGGCACCGAAGCAGAACAAACTAGGATGGCAGTTTGCTGTGAACAGTGCACCGGTCAATACTGTGGTACACAAGCAAATGTTAGGGGTAACAACCTGCAAAGTCTGCAACCGGACTACTCAAATGCTGATGGGAAGAAGGTCTTCAGAAGTAAACTCCATGTTGCCCCCTCTTCCGGGGCATTCCACGGTCATGCTCAGGGCTGCCTCACCTCCTCCTCTGTTCTGAGTATTGTCAACTTTCCAGGTTTGAATAAAGCACAACTTATCGGGGGAAGTGCTAACCAGTTTCCACATGACCCACCTAAATCAAAAGGCAAAACAAAACAAAATATATACTAGCAGGTCATGTGTGCATACATACCATATTTTGGGTTTGGGGCAATCATATTCAGCCCATTGAGAGAGCTCCTGTCCATGTGTGAAACCTAGTTCCAATTATGTCGCTGTAAGAATAGGTTGCAGCACAGATGTAAACCTGCCATCACAAATAGGGTGAAATACTTCACACCCAAAGCTAAAACAGTGAACTTAGCATTGTCACCAGTTCCTTGAAAAGTTGGGAAAAAATTACTTTACACCCATGTGGTTTCACAGGTTTTTATTAGAAGCCACAATAGACACTTTTCACCAGCAGTAAATGAGAAACCTTTCAGCATTGTAATAACACGGGAAGAGTTTCTCATCCTCTGTCATCCTACGGGAATTCACCCACTGAGTTTCTATAGGATGCAGGGAATGCGAAGGTTGTCTACAGCCTCTCTATCATACACGGACTCAATTTTAGCATTGCGCTCAGTCATATTTTTCATAGGGAGTCATAAAAAGAAGGTGCAATTCAACGCTGCAATCTTCAGGGTGCTAGGTGTCTGCCTCTGGTGAGGTCAACTCATCCAGGTGTAATATAGGCTAGGAATTCTGAGAATTCCTGAAATCAATTCCCTTGAAGAAAGTTAATCTAAAGGACTTCCTGAATACAATCCTGTAGGCTTAAACAAGCTGGTAGATGCAGCACAGTGATGGTGAGAGTAAGCAAAAGGGGTGTGGGTACCTGCCACTTACACCTCCTTAGTTCACAGTGATGACTCTCCATTTATATCTTTTGAATGAAAAAGAATCTAAACATATTTCTAGACTGAGAATAATTCATGAGACCTTTGATTTAGAAGTTCCACCTTTCTTACCTGCAGCTGAAGAGGCAGCAAAAATACCCTTCCTGTTTGGAAGAACGCATTTTTTTAAAGGGTAGTAAATTAGCTTGTGCTGGAAGCATCTATTTTCTTGCCTTCATCACTGCCACCTCCTTCTGTTTTCCTTGATCTATGATTTGCAAGCTACGGTGATTATTTATGTGTTCTACAATTCCGACCAATGACACCTCCCCTCTCCAGCCCAAGGGCACAGATATGAGAGGAATAAATGCTGTTTATCGTGACAGTCTGTCTTTTGTCTGTGCAGTGACAGACTGTACCCCTGACAGCCGGCTCCTGTTTCATTGCAGCTCAGCAGCTCACTCCTCAAGTGTTCTCCTGAAGGTAACAGTGGATGGACTTGAATAAAAATGCTTAGTGAGACTCCTTTGCATAAACTTACCTCCCAGTGAGCTCCCTTGGGGACATAAACAAATTGGATAAAAGAAAGTAGGCCTGCTTTTGTGGGGACCTTTTGAAAAATTCTGCCCATCTTTGGGAGGAGAGGAAGGCTTCTTAGCATACTCAGCAAGGAACCCTGACCACTAATTTACCTAACTTCTAAAATATATTTACTTTCTTCTGTAGAGAATATGAAGAGGGAGCTCCAAACAGTGTCATTTAAAAAATTTGGGGGGAAGATCACCCTTTCCTCAGCCTGGGAACTTTTAGTAGAGCATCCGTCTCATAGAATGATTGAAACCACCAAAATGAGGCTTTCCAAAGGGCCCAAACTAATTAGCTTTCTAAGCTGTGTTAAGATGCTATGTTTACTGGATAATTATACCTAATGGAACCGAAGAGATTAATAAATAAAAGAGTCATTGATTTTTGTATGCTCAACTTTGAGTTAAGTGCAGGCTTGTAAATACTTGACGGCCACCCCGCTTTTGTCTAATTACAATTGTCAGACATGATTATTATCAGACAATACCTAGACCTGGTCTTTGTGCTCCAGGGGGGCCCAGACGCTTTGTGCTTGCTTGATTTCTAACCTAAAATCTGGCTGTTCAAAGCCACCCACTCAACAAGATCATGTAAGAAAGGCATCGTCGCTTGCTTTCCTGCAGATGGTTGTTGGTTAAATGCCTAAGAGTCCGTTCCAACTCAGAGCAACCCAATGCACCACGGAAGGAAAAATTGCCCAGTCCCAGGCTATCCTCACAATTGTTCGATGTGTGAGTCCATCCATCGGTGCAGCCACTCTCTCAATCCATTCCATCGAGGTCTACCTTTCTTATGGCTCCCCTGAAATGTTAACAAGCATCATGTCCATCTCTCCTGATTACACCTCCAAAGAACTTGAGACCAAGTCTTGCCTTCATTGCCTCTAAGGGACATTCTGGCTGTACTTGTTCCAACACAGATTTGTATCTTTTCTGGCATTAAAGCTATTTGCAATATTCTTCACCAGCATCGTAATTCAAATACCAAGAATGATTGGATTTAAATATTAGAACCAAATAAACGTATGGGATAGTTCTACTCTTTAACATGTGTGATTACCATGGGTTAGAATGAATTCGATTGCTATGGATGATTAGACCTCATCTCACAAGCAAGGTTTGCTTAGGAATATTAGAATCCATTTCCTCTTGTTGTAGTGGTTTTTGGAAAACAAAATAAAACCTTTTTCATCTCTCAGGAATGTTGCTCTTAAAGAAGTAAGTTGTACAGTATTTCTTATTTTAGAAAACATATTAAAAAGCCAATATTACTTTTCTCCATTGTAAAAACAACATAATGTCTAAAAATTGTAAGCTAAATGTTTTAGCTTATTTTCAGTCTTTGACATAAATTCTTGAATCTGAAACAAAATCCTCATCCAGAAGCTCTGAAAGATATGAAATAGACTTAACCTACTTCAAAGCTACTACACATATAATTGTTTGACAGAAATAAATCATATGAGTTGGGAAGAAACAGGAGAGTGTTGATGAAGCTTACAAAATTAATTTAAATGAAACATAATGAAGCCATACAAGTTCAAAAAATAAATAAGAAAGCTAAACAATGTTGTATCAGTTGCCATTAAATCTACTTTAATTCATGGCGACCACATATGTCACAATAAACCCTGCTCCGTAGAGCTTTCAATGGTTGCTTTTCCAGAAGGTTATCATGAGTCAGCTCCGAGTATAGGCATGTTTCTAACGTAGTAGCCAGACATGTTAGAAATGTATAGTATTATTGAAATCATGTATTCAAGGATGTGAGCAATGATATTCTTTCTTCTATTTCCTTTTCTGAATCTGGCTTGAACTTCTGGAAGTTCCCTGTCAATGTCCACTGCGACCATTGTCATATGATCGTCAGCAGAATTTGACTTGCAAACGTGATATCAATAATTTTTACATTCTGTTGACTTTCTATTGAATGGATCCAAATATGGATCTCTTCCAATCAGTTGGCACCAATGAGCAAGGGCTTCCAATGCTTCATCAGCCTATGGAAACATTTTGATGGGTATTCCACCAATTCCTGGAGCTTTGATTTTGGTTAATGTTTTCAGTGCAGCTTGGGCTTCTTCCTTTAGTATCATTGGTTCTTACTCATATACTATCTCATGAAATGATTGAAAGTCAACTAAGTTCTTTTTGGTTTAGTGACTCTGTTTTCTTTCCATCTTCTTTTGATGTTTCCTACATTATTCAATACTTTGACCAAAGAAGCTTTCAATATTTCAGCTCCCAGCTTGATTTGACTCTTTCAATTTGAGATATGCTGATCGTGTTCTTCCTTGTTGGGTTTCTAACTCTAGGTCTTTGCATATTTCACTATGATATTTGACTTTGTCTTCTCACGCTGTCCTTTGAAATGTTCTGTTCAGCAGTGTTTCATTCTGTTTCACACAGAGTCTCTGAGACAGCACCGACTCAAGAACATTGAACAATATTCAAGGGTGGAATAAAATTAAATAAGTGCATGTGACTATACAAATGAGTTTTCCAATAATTTTAGTTTGGGAAGCAGTGAAAAATTCAAAGAAAGATTTCAAATATAAGGATAAACAAAATGTAACTGGTAAATGTTAAAACATTTCGAATTACTTTTTATCATTCTTCCTTAAATTGTAATTCATGGTCATAATTATTAAAAGGGAAAAAGGGGAGTGTTATGGAAATAGAATAAGTATTTCTGTTTCAAAACTCAGAAATATAATTGGATAACCCAAATGAAATGGCAATTTGGATTGTAAAATTATGAAAGAGTTGTAATTAAGTATATTATAACTTGTAACTGAAAATATCTCAATAATAAAATCAACAAATACGTATGCCTGTCTCAGATGAAGAATCCATAAATAAATATGCTAGAGGGATAACATTCTCCAGCTGACATAGTTAGAGAAAAGCAGAGCAAACCCAGAGGCTCTGACTGTAAGAAGTCCTGGTGACTTAATAAGTGTTGGGATAATTGCAAAGACTGTGGTTCAAATACACCTGCAGCTTTGGGGGAGAAATCTGAGGCTTGCTGCTTGTGTAAAGATGTACAATATTGGAAATCCTATGTGAGTCTCTATGAGTCCACATGGACTCGTGGCACTGGGTTTTTGTTTTTGTTTGGTTTTATCACAATGTAGATTCTATGTTCTTAAGATTTCATCACTGTCCTGCCTACAGGAATATATGTTTTTATTTTATTCCATTAAAAATTTATACCACTCATGAATTGGATAGCACAAACTTTAACTAATTTAGAAAACTTGGAGACTGGCAGATCATATCCCTTAATTATAACCATGTAAAGCCAAAAATCACTAACAAAGAGATGTCCCTTCCATGCAAAAGTCTCCACCTATAAAATTAAAATCTGATGTGAATAAATTCTTTGATAGAAAAAGAATCCTAAAACTAAAATTTCAAATAATTTAGCAATTAAATCTACCATAAGTATGCCTCCTAATACATGACATTTTTTTGCTCTCCACTCTATTGTTTTTAAATTGCTAATAAAATTTCTAAATATTCTCCCTAATTCCCTTTATTTGCACTAATCTAGTCACTGAGGTAGGTCTATGTTCAATTTAATAGACCACAATTGGATAATTTCCTACTGTTAGCACAGAATTAATTTGGTCCCTTTATAAGTATATATTATTTGTAGTCTAGTGTCTCCTAAGTCGGGGCCAGTACAGTTATGGAGACTGGAAGTGTGACCTGAAACATTCAATGAGCCAGTTTCAGAAGCCGTTTCATCACGTCAACAAGCAAGTGAGGGCTTCCTAGTAAATAAATTGAAGTTTGATGATGAGTCAGAGATGGCATATTCGACCAATTCGCTGGATGTTTCCTTTATGATTTGTCTGGTCCTCGTCGTGCACAGCTTTCCTCTTGTCTCAGGAGGGTCTTAGGGTTGAAAAGCATTTCTTTTCACATTTTTCACTTTCTCATTTGTTATAGATATTGGCCTATATGAATTAATAGGCCAATTTCCCTCCATTATGTCCCTTATCTGGTGTGTGTGTGTGCGCGTGTGCGCGCGCTAAATGATTATTTGTTAAGTCTATTAGCCTATAAGGTACCATTCATGAGTAGTTTCTCATCTTGTAACCAAATTATTCCAAACATCTCTATATTATCGGTTGCTTACTCAAGGCAGCTCAGAGTTTTATTGATCCTTTTTTATTTTTGCTATCAATTATACTAAACTGCTTGGGAAATAAATCCCCATCATTATTAGTCTCACAGTGTATTATCATTGTCATGGTTATTGATGTCTAAATTTTTAAAAATGTATTCACACAAAGGAGATTAATCATCTTTCATTAACTGCCATATAAAGTAAATAGCAAGTAGGAGTAGTGAAATTTCGGTATGAGCTCCCACATAAACAAATGTGCAGCACGAGGTGGACTTCTTAGGCAACCTATGGGATAGCACCTCACGGGAGAAGCAGAGGAGCCCAGGTGTGTTGTTACCCCACTAACTGCAAGGTCAGCATTTCACAAATACCAGCTCCTTACTGTGCTGAGACTGGGCTTTCTACTCCCAGAAAGTTGCAGTCTCAGAAACTCACCTGGGCGGTTCTTTCCAGTCCTATTGGGTCTCTGGGAGGGGTCCTTAACTCAAAGGCAATGCGGTTTTCTTTGTGTGTTTGGGAGGGAGGCAGGGGAGTGGGAGGAAATGGGCTGATAACCACATGGTCACTAGTTCACAACCTCAGCCACTCCTCTTAATTTGTTTTTAAATGTATAAAACAGACTTTCTACGCCTGTGGAAATGTCCCTCCCACAAGGCCACAGAGGCTACTCTCCCCTGCCCTCTGGGGTCTCTAGGCGGCAGAACGGACTCACAGGCAGTGAGTTTGGGTTTGATTTTGGTAATGGGAGAAACACTGGTGACGCATGTGCCCTTGTTTGCTTATTGAAATAAAACGGAGACGTAGCTCTTTATTTTCTGAAGCTTTTCTCATTAATAATAGGCTTACTAGGGGGTGAAGGGGCATCTTGAAATGCTCCCCCAACTATGCTCCGCTAGAACCCTCTCAAAATGTCTACATATATCTAAGGTCTAGAGACAGGCATTTAAAAATTGCCAGTCCTTATTCTAATTATTTTAATATACGTCTCACTCCCCACTATGACTGAGGGAATTCTTCTTCATACTGTGTTTTTATTTACATGCTGCTAGTCCTGTCAGAGCGTTTTAGGCAGTAGAAATATATACCATATTTCTAGATTTGTGGGAAAATTGAAAAAAATGTATTTTAAAAATCCGAGTATATTCCCTAGCACATACTCACTGCCATTAAGTTGATTTCAACTCACAGTGACCCAGTGTAAGAATCCTCAGGTTGTAGATCCTTACAGGAGCCTACAGCCTCATCTATGCCCCGTGGAGTGACAGGCTGACTTGAACTGTTAACCCTGCAGTCAGAAGTCCAACCATTTCCCAACGGGGCCATCAGGACAATTAAAAAATTCACACATGGCTCTAACTTCCCAATACATTTGTGATATTTGTAAGGAGAATTTAATCTCAAATGCTAACTAATAAAAATTCTTCCAGGACATGATAATTCTTCATATCAATATCTTGTTGTTGGTTGCTGACAGTACACATATATATTGGCCACTTCTTTAGGCCACTTAGGCCACTGGATGAATAATTGTTGCTTGCCACCAAATCTAAACAGTGCGACGGACTGTAGTATAATTCTCCATAGAGGGAGGATGGACTTGAAAATGTCCCAGGGTCATTTTGAGGTGATGTGAAAGAAGAAATGTTAACTGGTTAATTGATGGGATTTCCCTGATTTAGAATTCAAGTGGTTAGATGAATAAGAGTCTATTATCCTGGAAAACCGTCCATCAATACATATAATAGCACATGATAAATTCTTAAATGAATGAATGGGAGGATGAATGATGCAGACAGTCTGCACCATATGTTTACTTGCTAAACTGCTCTACAGGAGTTCCACCCATGAGCCCTGTCTGCACCACACTCTTCACTGGGCCACTGATATTCTAGACATTGTTATCACCATTATGGAAGCTCAGCGAGGGTGGAACCCACCTTAGTTTCAGACTCCATCACAGTGACAGGGGACCTGGAATGGCAATTTTACCTTAGGTAAGAAGATCCGATTTATTCTGCACTCAATTAACGGTAGTGCTAAGAGCTTAACATTGCGGGGAGTCTGGTGTGAGAGGATGAAAAAGACCGAGATTGTTGTGACTTCTTCCACAGACTGGTCAGGCCATTACTGTCAAATTATCTAAACTTTACCTCAGTGCCAAAAAGTTTCCTTTACCAGTGAATTTGCAACTTGAATCAACCAAAAAGTACAACACCTGAACACAGCTATGACTACATTCTTGTTTAGATGTTTAGTAATCTAGTAGTTATAAACTACAATAGGGAAAGGGTTATTTGGTATAATTTTTGGTTCAAGTTCAACAGAATTCATAGCTCTACCTTAGAACAAATGGATTAGGAGCAATGGTAGATGAGAAAATTAGATTAATTAATATTTATCAGAAATTTGCATATAACTAAGTGTGAGATTATACTGAATAGAAATAAAAGTTATTATTGAAAACTTGTGGGGTAGATATGGTAAATAGCAAGCATATTTTGTTGTGAATTTTGGCATGTGTATGATGATAATTTAATTGAACATAGAAATGTTTTTTAATCTAAGGAATTAGTGACCTACTGTAAAGGATATTGTTTATCAAATATTATAAACAATAAGAAAATTCTATTAAAGGAATTACAACCAGGAGTCAGGAATTATAAGCTTTGTGTTGTACATAATAAATTCATTTGGATTCTTCCCTTTGTTCATATCACTTATCTTTTTAGCATGATCATCATCATATTACTCCTCTTCCTGTTCAACAATATAATAGTTGTCATTTATCAAATACCTATAAAATAATTAGTATAATATCCTAGAAAAATGATCAGCAAACTATGACCCTTGAACCAATCTGCTGCACTGCCTGGTTTTATGTGGCCTATGAGCTAAGATTTGTTTATACATTTTTATGAGATTGAAAAGAAAAAAAGAATATCTCACAGCATGAAAAATTGATTAAAAAATTCAAATTCTACTGACTGTCAGTACTATCTTATTGGACCACAACTACACTCCTTGCTTAGATGATCTATGACTGATTTCCCATTACAACTGCAGAGTTAAATCATCACAAAAGAGGCCTAGAGTATTTAAACCAGCCTTTTTCCACCAAAAAATTCTGACATCTCCTTTCTGGCCGGAGTGGTTGTTATTGTTGTTGCTTTGTGCCGTCGAGGAGTTGGTTCCTGCTCACAATGGCGCTTTCTATGTGCAAGAGACAGAAAGGCCCCCAGGTCTGCGCCAACCTCAGAATTGTTGAGTTTCAGCCATTGCTGCCGCCACGCCTCATCCATCTCGTTCAGTGCACGTCCTCTTCTCTGTTGACCCTCAAATCAAATGATGAAGTATCTTTCTGCATGGACCCAAGTCAATTGAAAGCCAGAATAAGCATTATTCAGAGAAATCAGGTGTATTCCAGGAATGTTTAATGTGGGACTTTTAATTTGGGTTCTTATTAAATCTAGAAACTTTTATGGAATAGAGTATGTTGACATATATATTGGCAGGACTGTTATAGATCATTTTGTTTATGATTTCTTACAGAACCAGTGTTTGCTGCCTAGAGCAGATTTGTCCAACTGAAAAACATAAATGAGTAATTGTTATTATTCTGTTTCCTTGTTTATGGAACAGCATACATGTTGTGGAACAATTCTAACTTGACCTAGGGCTATTGTATAATATTCTTATCCTTGAAAGGAAAGATTTTTCAAGGGAAAAATTCTAATTAATATTTCATTTATCAATTTTTTTCATATAAGAAAGACAATTTGATGTTATATTTCTATATAAGTCAAAATACCATAATAATTATAAAACATATGCTTAGAAAGAGTAACATGAAAAGAAATTTGTTCCTTAATGGTTATGGAAATTCATGAGGTGAGTAATCACTAGAGACTTTTTTGGTATGTTCTTTTGATTTACTTGGTTATACTTCATTCAATATTTCTCCTTTTAATAAGCCTGGCTTCCTGATGCAGAAAATCACATTTTGGCATAATAACCAGTGGCTATTTTTAACAATATTACTTAATAAGCAAACACCATATTAAAAAAAACCTAAAAACCACGCTCACTAACAGAAAGTCAATTCCAACTCATAGCAACTTATGAAACAGAGGTACAGCTGACTTTTGGGTTTCTAATACATAGGTATAAGAATAGACAGCCTCATCTTTAGCCTGTGAATCAACTTGTGGGTTTGAACCGCTGGCCTTGGGTAGCATAGTTTCAGTGAGAATCATTTATTTCAAAATGTCTCAGCTTTGAGTGATTACTTTTGAGTTGGCGCTTTATTTGGTCATCTTGTGGTTAATGCAGTTGGTGAGTCCCCTGCAACTTATTTACATTCTCTACAGAACATCACAAAATCCTTTACAGCAACTATTTCACAGACAGATGGTTATGTATATTTGCTTATCTAATTTTATAAATTATTTTAAACAATTATAAATAAGTGTAAACATATGAGTTAGGAGATAATCTAATACCATCATGCTTCTTGAGAAGAATTTGCCAATTTAAGTTTATTTAGGTCTCTCTTTTTCAACAAAAAAAAAAATAATTAGGAATTTTCCTCTGCTATCTGATATGAGAATATATGCCTGAGAATGGTGTTTTCCACAACAAAATTATAGTTTGTTGTTTTTTACTTGTTTAAAAAATATTTTGCACTGGTTTTGGGGTTTTTTGTTCTTGGTTTTTTGCTTGATTGCAAGTCTTTATTTCTAGGGAAATAACACATATTATGTATTATATGTGAAGTTGATATAGGTACAAAGATAAAAAGTAGACTGTGGTGTAGAAAGTCTTTGAGTATGGTAATGAAAATGATATTCCTTACTTTATAAAACTCATTTCTTCATTCCTCATTTGCAAAGGCATAAAGCATTCATAAAATTGCCACACTGATACATGGGGGGAGGCTTCAAAAATATTGTGGAAAAATAGAATGAAAAGATGTTGGAATTTTCCCGCTGAATTGTTGAAGACTCTTCATGCATGCTTACTAGAAAAACCTTTGATGAATCCCTGATGCCATGATTGAAGAGGAAAAAGAAAATTTCAATTAGTTACTGCATTTATTTGGTATCGGATTATTTCAGATGACTTAACAAGTGTTAGGAGCTCTGGTGATTCAATGAGTTAAACATTAGGCTGCTAACTGAAAGGTCAGCAATTCAAATCCACCAGCTCCCTGTTTGTATAATGATTTATAGGCTCAGAAAACCCTTGCAAACCTTAGTGTGACACCCAGTCCTATTGGGCTGTGAGATGTCAGAAATGATGTAATAGTGGGGGATTTGGAAAACAAATAGTGATTCAAGGAGAAGCAAATTATTTCCATTGATGTGTGTGTGTGTGTGTGTGTGTGTGCACGCATGGATAAGCTTCCCTTAATTCCTCAATTAGAAGTGAGAAATTCAAAAGTAATGAGATATGATAGACCTGAACGTATATTACCAAGGACATGAAATTAGGTTCGAGATTAAACCCCTAAACATTGTGGCCAAAATGAATACAAGGCCAATTTTGGTTGGAAAAAAATGCTTAGAAATGAATACATATATTACTGGTTCTGTTATCGCTTGCCAGGATAAATATGATAGAATGTAAAATATGATATAAAATATGATAGAATATAAAAGAGATACTAATGTGGTTAGCATAGATATCTGGATTGGAGTTTAGTAAATTATTCAATTCTGTGGATAACTGAAAAATGCATTTCAGCCCTAAAAGAAAAGAGGACTAATTATAAGAACAGCTCTAGTTCTGAAATTAAAATAGCTCATAGCAGAAAATAATTTAGGATATATAACTCTATTAGAAAGGGCAACTGTGTATATATTGATGCTTTAAACTCTCCATGTTAACGACTTCTTATTTTGACTATAAGATATAATATCATTCCTAGATGTTAAGAATGTACTACTACTTCATTAACATCTTGACCCATTTGTGTTAGACTGGGTACTTTAGAGAAACAAATCCACAGAAACTCATATGTATATAAGAGAGAGCTTTATATAAAGGGTAAGTGTACATTAAGAAAGCATCCCAACCCAGTGCTGTCCAAACCCATAGTCCAACATTAGCCCATATGTCCAACACGGATCTACCAAGTCCTCCTCAATCTCACAAAACACACAATGATGCTGACTGCAGTAGGAAAGCCAAATCAGTGAGTGTGTAACCATCTCAGCACTGGAGGGGTCTCCATGCAGTGCACCAGCACCCAGGACTGCATCAGGATAGGTCCATGTGGCTTTTATGGAGGGATGTCTCGTAGGAAGTGAGCCTTGCAAGCTGAAGCAGGGAACTTGCTAAGGCAGCTGCATCCGGGTCCATCCAACAGAGAACAAGAGACTCGAGAACCAGAAAGGTGAGACTCTCGGAGCCATTTATCTCTCTGCCCTTCAATTAATCCCACATGTGTTTGTCAGCCAGGTTGACACAATAAACCTTAACTATCTCACTATTGAAGAACATCTGCCTGGGTATAAATCTCTACATAAATCCTCGTGTGTGTGTGTGTGTGTGTGTGTGTGTGTGTGTGTGTGTGATGTATTTGTGTGTGTGTGTATATATATATATATATATATATACAAATGCATATAATCTGACATTAGACAACATCATTTAAAAAATCCAAGTTAAGGATTTCATTTTTAATTTACAACAAATCAATGCTCATGGAAACAACATTCAAGAAATCAAATGGCACATTGCATTGGGCAAATTTGCTGAACAAAACTCTAAATTGTTGAAGAGCAAAGATAGTACTTTGAGGACTAAGGTATCTGACCCAAGCCATAGTCTGAAAATTTGATGTTGAATAAGGAAGATCAAAGTAGAATCAATGCATGTACATATGTAAATATATTTATATATAACAATAGGGAAATAGATATATGTACTTATATTTTTATGTTAAGTATTAAGGTAGCAAATGGATGTTGGGCCTCAACTCAAGTACTCCCTCAACACAAGAACACTTTGTTCTAATCATCTAGAATTCTGTGATACTTACCTTCCTAACACGATTGCTGACGACAAAATGGGTGCATAAGCAACTGTAGTGAAGAATACTGATGGTGCCTGGCTATCAAAAGATATAGTGTATTGGGTGAACACCCAAAGTGTCACCAGTAAAATATGAACCAGTCAGGGTGCAGTAGAGCAACTGTGAAGCATAGAACTTTCCTCTAGATTTTTAATGCTTCCTCCCTCCACTATCATGACCTCAATTCTACCTTACAAATCTGACTAGACCAGAGCATGTACACTGCTACAGATAAGAGCCCACAACACAGGGAATCCAGGACAGATAAACCCCTCAAGGCCAACAATGAGAGCAGAGATATCAGGAAGATAAGGGGAGGGGAGGGGGAGAAGGGAGGAATAAATCACAAGTATCAACATATAACCCCTTCCCAGGGGATGAACAACAGAAAAGTGGGTGAAGGGAGACAGAGGAAGATGTAAGATATGATGATGATGGTGAAAATAATAATAATAATAATAATACTCTATAATTTATCAAGGGTCCATGAGGGAGTGAGGGTGGTTGGAGGAAGAAGGTAGAAAATGAGAAGCCGATATCAAGGGCTCAAATAGAAAGAAAATGCTTTGCAAAGGATAAGGGCCAACACAAGAATATTTTGTTCTATTAAGCTGGCATTCCCTGATGCTCACCTTCCAGACACAATCGCTGAGGACAAAGTGGGTACATAAGCAAATGTGACGAAGAAAGCTGATGGAGCCTGGCTATCAAAAGTTAGAGCATCTGGGGTCTTAAAGACTTGAAGGTAAACAAGTAGCCATCTAACACTGAAGTAACAAAGCCCACATGGAATAAGCACATCAGCCTGTGCGATCACGAGGGGTTAATGGGATCAGTTATCAGGCATCAAAGAACAACAATAACAACAAAAATCGTGTCTTTGTGAATGAGGGGGAGTGTGGAGTGGGGACCCAAAGCCCATCTGTAGGCAGTTGGACATCCCCTTACGGAAGGGTTGCGGGGAGAACACAAGCTAATCAGGGTGAAGTGTAGCAAAGATGAAACATAAAACTTTTCTTTTGTTCCTAAATGCTTCCTCTCCCCCACCCCCCACTATCAGGATCCCAATTCTACCTTGCAAATCTGACTAGACCAGAGGATGTACACTGGTACAGATAGGAACTAGAAACACAGGGAATCCAGGATGGATGATCCCTTTAGGACCAGTGGTGACAGTGGTGATACCGGGAGGGTGGAAAGAAGGTGAGGTAGAGAGGGGGAACCGATTATAAGGATCTACATGTGACCTCCTCCCTGGGGGACGGACAACAGAAATGTGAGTGAGGGGTGATGTCGGACAGTGAAAGATATGACAAAATAATAATTTATAAATTATTAAGTGTTCATGAGGGAGGGTAGAAAGGGGAGGGAGAGAAAAATGAGGAGTAGATGCCAGGGGCTTAGGTGGAGAGCATATGCTTTGAGAATGATGAAGGTAACGAATGTATAAGTGTGCTTTATACCATTGATATATGTATGGATTGTGATAAGAGTTGTATGAGCGCCCCATAAAATGATTTTTTAAAAAGAAAGGAAAGAAAAGGATGAGGGCAACATATGTTCAAATGTACTTGACACCATGGATGAATGTATGGATTGTGATAAGAGCTGGAAGAGCCCCCAATAAAATTATTTAATAAGTTAAAGAAAGAAAGAAAGTCGCATGGACTACCAGAAGAACAAACAAATGTGCCTTAGATAAGGTTGCTACAGCCAGGCCAGAATTTTCCCTAGAAGGCAGGATGATGAGACGTGGTCTCACACATTTTGGACGCCTTTCAGGAAAGTCCAATCCCTGGAAAAGACATCAGTTTGGGGAAAGTATAAGGTTAGCATAAAAAAAGGAGGAAGATGCTCAAGATATGGATTGACACAGTGGCTTCCATAGTGAAGTAAAGCATAACAATTTTGAGGATGGACCAGGACTGGGCAATACTCAGTTCATTACACACAAGGTCACTCAGGGTTGGCACAGACTCGATGAGCACCACCACTACCACCAACATACATATAGAACACCAAATTAAATCTATTTTCACCATGCATTTTGAGTTACTATGAGACAGACATATGTACCAAATGTTAACAGTGATTCTATCGTTGCTGCAAGCTGGCTAGGAGCAGAGAATCAGGAAAGTAGGCTCAAGTGACTGTATAACAAAAAGCATCAGCACATTCGAAACCATCCCCTGAAAGATCGAGTCTAACAGGTGCCAACTTAGTGAACACTATTCTAGAACATGAGAGAAGGGGCGGAAGAGGTTGCTGATCAGCTTTGGCAGCCTTGAAGACTTACTATTCTGGAAGAAACACTATAAATAGAACTGCGCTGTGTCTTACAAAAGAGAGAGAGAGAGAGAGAGTAAAGGGAAAGAAGGAAGCCTAGAAGAAATACGATTTCTCAGAAACAGAAAGCACAAACCTAATCTTCCTGCTTTGACACCCCCACCATATCCAATATTATCAAATTTTAAGAGTCTCCTTGACTTCACGACACAGGGTTTGTTCCCTAATAATCAAGTAGTCTTACTAGGAGACAATGAACCCACTGAAAGATCCTGAGCATTTACCATTAATCGATATACAAAGTATAGTAAGCAAAGTACAAAGTACTAGTCCTATTCAAGTAAGTTAAAGTCAAATTGGATTCAATAAACAATAGTTATTTTAGTATTTTCATTAAATTGGTAGATATATACACATATATGTAAACATATATACATATATATATATATATAAACTCTACCCCTGACTGTTAAAGATGGGACCTTCAGATTCTCGCCTGGGGAATTTATTAAACTGGTACATTGAATCTTACTCCAGAGTCATCTTCAATGGGCATGGGCAAGGACCCAATAACCTATAATGTTAATCATTTCAGGTTAATTCAGGGACAAATAAGCCATGGGATGCACTTTTGAGAAGCACTTGTGTAGATATTCATTTATCTAGGAAATTTATGATTTGAGATGATTCCAGAACTGTTTGTTTTCAAGGCACATTTTTTTTAAATGAGAAGAGAAATTATATTGATCAAAATAGGAAGATTAAGATAATTGTATGAATATTAAAGACAATAATGAAAATGGTTAGGGCTTATCTAATAAAAATCTATACTGTAATTGATTATAAATTTAAATCAGTGCATATTAAGAAGTAGCAATTTCCAGTTAAATAGCAACTAAAGTGCCTCTCCTGCTGGAAAACTAAAAGAAGGGTTTTAATTTCAGCACTAGTGAGAAATTTCTGTAAGAACCAAACACCTACATAAAATCAATGTGGACAATCCCACTTGAATATCACAATCTAGTTACTTTGAAGATCCTTTAAGGAAATTTTGGGTACAGGAGAGAGAGTGGAATTCTCTACCCTTTAGGGAACTACTTTATAGCAGTGGTTCTCCAGTAGAGGCAACTTCATATCCCTGATTAAACTCACACCTTCTGGAGCTATTTTTCATTGTCACAGGGGCAGGTGGTGGGGCGGTACTACTGCTTGGGGGAAGTAAAGACCAGGCATGCAACCACACTGCTATTCGCAGGAGATCTCTTCCCAAAATTAGGATCTGGGGCCCCAAATGTGAATTGTTACAATGTTGGGAAACTTTCCTTTAGAGCTTTCCTTTTTCTGTGTTAAAACAGTCTTATCTAAAGTACTCTGACTCTCAACTTGCGAGCCTTAGTAGGAAAATACATCTGATACATTAAAGGTAGGCTTTTAAAGTTTTCAGTAATGAGGAATTTCTGTAGGAACCAAAAATCTACATAAACTCAATATTTTTACCATTTAATTTATCTATTATCTTTCCTCATCAGCATTGTATTACATTACAATAGTACTAATAATTTATATCACAAAATACGAATCATTTTTTATCAACCCCCAAATTATTCAGAAATCTGTTTATATTATTGCATTGGCCACATTCCTATCACAGACACAAATAATAGCAAATGATTTATTATGATGTGATGGCAGGAAATAAAATATTTATAGGCTTAGATGTTTTCACAATCTTATGGGCAATTAAAATATAAGATCAGCATGAAAACATAAAATGTCTAAAGAAGGTAAGACCCATCTTCCCATCATTCTCATTTATCTTATTTCTATTTCTTTCCCCCCTTTTTCATTTAACACGTGACTTAGAAATTTTGATTTGCTGTAAATGTTTGCAAGCTTCCAAGGGAATGACCTTCATCATAACTGAGGTCATTTTGTCCCAGAGCTTTTGCGTTGTTAACAAGGGATACTTAGCTCAGCTTTCTGATGTGTGGATTTCATGTTAACAATTCACGAATTGTATCTTATAGGACAGTCACTATTTTAAGGAATCATGCGAGTATGCTTTACTCGCTATAGTTTAGAGATTATTAGATTATCTTACTCGACTGTGATGCAGAATCTTCTGGAGAGAGCACAGAGCCAGGAGTCATGGAACATAAGACTTAGTCCATCAGCAAGACTCATTATCCTTCTAAGTACCAGTGCAAAGGCGATATCGCTATGTTTAAAAGATCAATTTGATAATCACACGGACTGGGTGTACACCTGGCTAAGTCTCTTACCAGTGTTGACATTGGTAGCATTGGCCTGCTAACTGAAAGGGCAGTGGTTAGTACCCACCAGTCATTCCTGGGGCGGGGGGGATGGCGGGGGGGGGGGAGGAAGAGACTGTCTCTTCCCAAGAAGACTTAAACAAAAAAAATCTAAATATGGGGCTGTTATTTCTCAATATATCCCTCATCAAGGTCTCTATACTTGAAAAGGCAGTGTTCCCATCTCTTTAAAAATCCCCCCCAAATTTTACAGTCATCAGTTGACACCAAAACAGCAGTATTGGCATTCTTGAGGGACTCAAATCGCATTCCTTTAATATGTTCTTTGAGTTTCTGGAACAAAAAGAAACCTTAGGCATCAAGATCAGGCTACACAGTGGATGTGTTAAAGTTTTCCAAGAAAATTATTATAAGACCGCCCTGCTGCCCTCACAAAAATGAGCAAGGGCATTGGCAGGATGAAAAAATTCCCTTGGCCTAACATCACACGTCTCTGTGTCACTAACGTAGTTTGCAGTCTTCTTACAACCCCTACCGAATAAGTTCCTATAGCTGCCCTGGGTGATATTAAGGAGCCCATCTAGATTATGCCTTTGGAGTAAAACATTTTTAAAAAGAAGGAACACACCAGTTTCCATAACCTCCCTCTCCGCCTCGAATCTAACCGGCCCGACAGAACATATGGTCATGCATTACTGGGACGAGACTTCTTCTCGACAGGCACCCTATTGAATCTCAGAAAAGTGTATCCATGAGGGAGCTTGGATGTAGTCATCCACTAATCACAGACATATATAAACATGTTTTGTTTGGAAGAAACCTGTGCGTTCATGAACTGGTGTCCTAGTACCAATACTTTATGACTTACCTTCATATCGTTTAAATCCTTTTGACCAAGAAAAAATTTTAATTTATCCTGCAAGAGAAAATTGGAGAGTTATATTTATGTGTAAAGTAAACAGTTTGCCAGACATGGTGACTTTAAATAATATTTTTGAAAATAAAACTAAGCTACCATTATCACGCGCAGTGCGAGTTCTGACGCGTTAGACCTCTGTTTGTGTTGTTAGGTGCCGTGGGCTCAGTTGCGGCTCATCGTCGTGCTGGGGACAGGAGGACGAAGCCGTCCCCAGTGCTGCGCACTTTCACAGTCACTGCTGATGGAGCCATCGTTACAGCCACTGTGTCCCCTGCTTTTTCATGGAGCCCTTATGCCAAGTGTTCCCAGGATCGGTCCCCTCAATACTATTCCCACAGCATGTGGGATTACGGTTTGCCACCCTCACTTCTAAGCAGCAATCTGGCCGTACTTTGTCCAAGACCGATTTGCATGTTCTTTTGGAAGCTTGGGTATAATCAATATGTGCAGCAGATTTACTCAGTGCAATTAAGTACTGCGATTAGTCATGCCTCAGTATTCTTTTAAGTCCTCATGGAAATTATGAGAAGGATTCTGTTGTGTGTGTTGTTCTGAGGGGCCGTTGAATCGATTCCAACTCATAGCTGCCCTCTGTACTAGAGAGCGGCGCACTGCCCAATGTGTCCGCAGGCCACTCTTGCAGTCGCTGTGTCGCTTCATCTTGTTTAGGTCTTCCTCTCTTTCAACGTCCCTCTGCTTTCACACAGCTGGTGTCCTCCTCCCGCGACGGGTCCTTCCTCATTACATAGCCAAATACGTGAGCCCCAGTGTCACCATGCTTGCTGCCAGGAGCATTCTGGCTGCAATTGTTGGTCCTGTTGGCAGTCCGTGGGACGTTCCGTATTCTTCACCAGCACCACATTCGAATGCACCCACTCTTCTTCAGGCTCGGCTATTCAGCGAATGAGTTTCATATGTACAAGGGGAGACCCCCACCCCCAAATGGAAAAGTCAACCTCCACTGGGCAGAGTTTTCATAGAACGCATTTTCCCTGCTAGGCAAGCATCGAGCAACTCACTCGGAGTTAGCGCACCGAATGGCGCCATTCTCTCTTATCCCAGTGAATTTTTCATAAAAGCAGTTTCACTCAAACCTCGTTTTTTTTTTGTCATGGCCGATTTAAGAGAACAGTGTGTGTTGTGCACATTTGTTTTCTGCTCCGAAAAAGTGCTGCAGGAGCTGTTGAGTTGCTTACATGACAGCGCTGCAGGTGGGCAAGTAGGTTTCTCATTTCTAAACAGGTGAAATGTCGATTGGCGACAAACCTCCTTATGGAGGTCCGTCAACTTCCCGAATGGACAAAAATGTCGACTTAGTGTTTGTAGAGTTCGTTCCACCAGGTCAGACTGTTAATCAAGTTTTCTATGTAGAGGTTCTGAAAAGATAGCATAACCGTGTGTGACAAAAAGTCCTGATCTGTGGCAGATGGGGACTGGTTTTACCACAACGAAAATGCACCTGCTCACACAGCCATCCCAGGGCACCAGATTTGGGCAAAAAATAATTTGCCTCTCTTGCCCCGCACACCTTATTCACCGGACCTTGTTCTGTGCGACATCTTGGCGACATAGAAGAGGTGAAGAAAATAAGGAGGGAGGTGCTGTCAGCCATCCAAACAGACGAGCCTGAAAAATGTTTCCAAGAATGGAATCGCAGATTTGACAAATCTATGAAAAGTAATGGAGAGTGCTTTGAAGGTGATACGTTTGTTTTGTGGGGAAAAAAATAAATACATAGCTTTGAAAAAATGCTGGGTTTTTTGGGAGGGGATACACCCGCCAGATAAGGCAGTTTAAAATACCATCATTTGGGCCAGGCTCACCTTAGTCTTTAAAGTTACATCCTTGTTTTTCCACACTGCAAAGAGGTCTCGTGCAGCAGGCTTACCCAATGCAATAGGTCGCTTTGATCTCTTGACTTCTGCTTCGGAGAACATTGATTGTGTGTCCAAGCAAGACTAGATCCCTGACAATTTCAACATTTTCACCATTTGTCATGATGTTACATATTGACCCAGTCGTGAGGATTGGGGTTTTATTTACATTGAGTTGTCGGGTGCAATCCTTGATTCTCATCAGCAAGTGCTTCAAGTGCGCCTCACTTTCAATAAGCAAATTGGTGTCATCTGTAAGAATGCAAGTTAATAAGCCTTCTTCCAATGTTGATGTGTGTTCTTGTTCATATTATTCATCCCTATTTAACAGAAGATAAAACCAGGGTCCAATTATGTAAGATATTTAGTCAAGGTTATAGATCCAGTAAGAGGTAGATAATCAAACTCAGGTTCATCAAACTTCAAAGCTCTTACATCTTGATGATTAGGAAAACATATGCTACAGAAATGCCAGGGAGGTATGACTAGTCCAGTTAGGAAAGGATTCATGATGGCAATAAACTTAAATGTATGACTTCAAAAATGTAACGATTTTCTCTGGAAATAGCAAGGAAGTAATTCCAGGTTGAGGAAAAGAATGAACAGGATACACAGATTAAAATGCAAGCTATGTCGAACGGTCTTATGAAAATGGAGGCGTAAGCAAGGTAGTAATGGATGCTCGTCAAAATGTTATAGGCAATGTAACTAGAAAGGTAATAATTGCTAGTATATAGTATGGGTTATATTGGGTATATTTTGGGTTTATTATCTAGGTAAATTATTCCAAAGTGATCAACATGTTTCCAAAGTTTTCCAAAAGATTCTTTTCCATATTAAGGGGCCAAGATTAATTATCTGAATGTAGTAGATCCTTTGTGTTGATAGGAAAAGGTGGATGAAAGAATACAGATTTAGACTCTTGGGACCCATTGAATGTTTCTGAGCAAGGACAGTAAGATTATCATATATACCCGAATATAAGCAAACCTGAATATCAGCCGAGGTACCTAATTTTACCACAAAAACTGCATTAAAACTGTGCTGGAATACTTACCTGGCGGGGGAGACACCATGATCAGGAAGGTGGTTTTCCCAGGGCGAGGCTTCTCCATTGCACTCTGGATGTGCTGACCCCTGCGATTTCCCCAAATGTGGGAAACTCGACTGCATAATTTGTGGTAGTGGGGCACTGCTTTTGCGCTCTTCCCCCAGTTTAAAAAATGTGCTGGAAAATTCAGCTTATACTTGAGTATATACGGTATGTTTCTAAATTTGAACACTTACTTTGCACCTGAAAGTGGATTGAATTAAAGTGTCTCTATGACATGGAAAAGAGGAAACTGATTAGAAATCTATTCAAGTAGATAAAACTATGAAAAAATAAACAATATTCGCACAAAGAAATGGTTGATTAATGGGATTTTTCTGGTATTTTCTTGATCCTTTGGGACTGTGCATGTAGTAATTGTCTTCATTCACTAATTTCAATAGATATGAGTATTTATTGAACACCTTCAACAAGCCAGAGGATCTTCAAATAACTGGAGATTTTTAAAAAACATGCAAAATTTAGTGTAATATTAAGAACCTTTCAAAGATGCATTGTCTTCTCTGATCATATGTTTCCAATGCAGTGTTGGCATGCAGCTTAATTTAAGTTGATTTCCCACCTCCACATTCCTAAGCAACTCTTTAAAATAATTGGGGGCACAGAATTCTTCTAACCTGAAAGCACAAAGCAAGCAATAAATTATGCAACCTATTTAGAATTTTAAAATTATTCCTTGTTCAGAGAAAGTTCATATCTTTTACAATCATATTTAAAAGTGAAACACTTTAAATTTAGCCAGACTCATGGATTTATTTTTTCCCATATTATAAAACACGATTCATGTTTCCTGCATGGATGTGAAGTTGAGCCAAGATGACATCAGATTTCTTATTCAAACCTCTCCAAGCTTAATTTTTGTGTCAACTAAGCTAGACCAGGATTCTCAGTGACTAGGTAGTTAGACTTAGTAATCCTCCATAAATCGATCTCCTGGTGGGAATGGCCCGCTTCCAATATAAGTAGATGCAGTGGAAAAGCCTGCTTGCCTATTTTTTTTTTATTTGAGTCTGGATCCTACACTTGGGTCATCAACCTCTGGTTCTTGGGACTTGAGCCAGTGTCCTGATGGATTGCCTGCCAATCCTGGGAGGCATCAGCAGCCTTCCATTTCACCTGCCAAACCTGGATTAATGAGCCTCTGCAGCCAGAAACCTGTAGTCTGACCTGCTGATCTTGGGCTCCTCAGCCATTGAAGGTATGCACATTAGAAGAAGCCTCCAATCTGGCATCTGACCCACTTCTTGAAACTTGCCAACCTCAACAACTATGTGAGCCATTTCCTTGATATCACCCTATATGTACATATATAAGCTTCACTGGTTTTGCTTGAATACAGAGCCCAACGTTAGGCAATATGGTTTTATATTGCAAAAGAAATTGCAGTTTTCTGGGATTTCTGAAAGAAAAAAAAACAACCCAGCAGCTATAGGATATTAGACTTATTAATTATAATGGTTATAGTGAACAAATAATTGTGAATAATTATATCTATTAGTCACCGCTCAGAGTGATTTAGTTATATCACCACAATTCTCACATAGTACGATGAAGTAGAAATCATTATTACTTTGTTCAAATAAGATAGAACTGAAGTCCTTTCCAAAGTATACACAGTGATTAATTTGGAAAGTGCATTAGTTTCTTATTGTTGTGACATCGAATTTGGTGGTATACAAGAATGTAAATTTATTATCTTAAAGTTCTAGATATCGGAAATCCAGATGGGTCTCATTGGATTTAAACTACGATTTCAGCAGAGATAAATTCCTTCTGGATGCTTTAGGGGAGAGTCTATTTTCTTGTCTTTCAAAGTTCTAAAAGCCACCTTTATTCCTTGGCCATGACTCACCCTTCATTTTCAAAGACAATAGTGTAACATTTTCAAATCTCTATTTCTGACCTCCCTTTCCATCATTACATCTTCTTTGACACTGACTATCCCATCTCCGTCTTATATGAACTCTTATTATAAACCAGGGTAATCTTTGAATTTCAAGGTTCTTAACTTCCTCACATATGCAAAGCCTCTTTTGTCATGTAAGGTAACATATTTTCAGGTTCTGGGAATTAATATGTGCACATCTTTCAGAAGCTACTGTTCTGCCTATTGTATGGATGGGTCAGAGCTGACCCATCAGCTGCATCTAAGAGCAACAGTAACATAATGAGAGTTCTTGTAATCAAAATAATAAAATATTAGTGTTTTCATAAATATGCAGATAAATGATCCTGAAATACTTTAGCTTTGAAAATTCTCAGTGTACTATAAAAATGAAGATGCAGAAGCAACTTTGTATAGCTCCACTTTATTGAGGAATATGAAACTTGTATCACAGTGATTCCTGGTTTTTAAGCTAACGTAAAAATATGCTCAGCTCTGACATTTAGGGAAGCAAGCCACTGCTCAGATACTAAGGTTATGCAATCAGTCCTGAAGAATTCATTTTGAAAACCAAATGAAACCACGATATCGTCAGCCCAAGGAAAGCAACCCTTGGCTATTTTTTTCCATGAGGGAGCTACTTTGGATTCCATATGTTATCTGATTTTTCACCTTATTATATGGTAATACAGTGGGAAATATCACAAGGTCATCTACAACTGCACTTGAATCTGGCAGAAAATGCCCTGCAAGTTTTCTTAAAACCTTCAGATAAGTAGATTAGTCAACATTCTTTGGTAAAATATTTCATTATCTCAAATATACTTGGAAACATAGGGCATCCAAAAATATTGCTTCCACCTGAGCCTAAGTCTATTTCTCCTGTTGTGCTCTGATCAGACACAGAACACACCTGCTCATCAGCAGCCACGATTTCCTGTGAGTCCCTGACTTTGCTAGGAAGCACTCATCTGTACTTGGCTTTTTGGGGGTACATCTCAGTTCTGTGTCTTCCCTCTAAAGGTCCTTTACCCAAGGAGTAGTTCTTCCTTTGTTTCCCATCAAAGAGGCTGGAATACCTTTTATTTTACTTTAGGACTCCCAAGTCTGCCACGGGGACTCTACATTGTTACCAATAACTGTACAATGCCACACATTATGTGGTGGAGCATGCTCCTCTTTCTAAATTCCAGAATGTACAAGTGTCCACTATGCTTGGTGTCCAGGGGTTGTGATCCCATTCAGAACAGGTCTATTTATAAAATTTCAGAGTTAAGATCAACAATAAATACCATCTCCTTCAACTTTCCTGTTTATAAGTGCGGTGTTAGAGACCCCTGTGAACTTAAATTACTCTGTTCTCTCAAAGGAGTTTAGACTGTTGAGATTAAAATTCCTCTTTATTTTCAATTGCCTGAATTTCCATACCACCTGTTACTGAACTACTGATTTATACTTAGCTGTGACCCTGAAAAAAAATTGCTTCAATACATCTGTAAAGTGAGGTCTGTTTTATTTTGTAATAGTTTATGTTTTCTAGTCAATTTTATTTCTATCATATAAGTTTTGTCTACATATCTTTCATTGCTCAAAGTACTTTTGGATAATTTTTATCATAGTTGAAAAATATAGCATTCAATTTCGAGGAGCATCTGGATCTTATGCCATTTAATTCTCAACTTGAATCTCTCTGCAGTGTCTTCAACAGATAAATCATCCCAATTCTTTTTCTACATGATGAAACAGTTCTATTCAGAAAATTTTGTAAATTAAACATGGACCTTCCTCTACTTAGCAATAACTCATTCATCTTAGACTCAATGAAACTTTACGCCTGTGATGAAAGATACCTACTATGTGCTAAGAATCTGGAAGTCCATAATCTCCCTGTCAATGTATGCATTCTCTATTCTAAGTCCTGTAAAAGCGTAACAGAAGATCTGTGTAGTGCCCCGCTTCACTAAGATTGGGCTATCACTTTCCTTGTTTTTCCTTTGTCAGATCTTATTTTTTATTGTAGTTGGAGTGGACTTTTATAGTTGTCTATACAGATAGTTTAGACACATTTTATTTTGTAACATTATTTGCAGTTTCCCTCACGTAACAGCACTCGTGCCACTTCTCCCTCGGCTCCTCATTTCCCTTTGCCCATCTTCCCTGCCCCTTCCTGCCTCCTGCTGGGACCTTCTCTCAGCTGACTTCAGATCATGTAAGCTTTTGTGGCAATACAATCGCTCTGATTGTATTAACTATGATGTCACCTGAATCTCTGATTTTTTCCCCACAAGAATGCTTACTAATTTTTCTAAAATAAGAAGTACGCTTGCTTTAACATATATAGGTGTTTCTGTGATTACCTTTTGTTGCTTATAGGTGGGTAGAATGCTATTCTACACTTGGGGGAGTGGTTTAGATTTATGGTGGCAAGGGAGAATATTTCATATGCATTCCAATTAGATTTCATATTATTGGTAACAGCCCAAAATCTCAGCTGGATAGCATCTTTTGGGATCTTGGATTTGTCACATAATATACTTATTACCTCATTTGACTTAATGACATTGGAAAATTTAATGAGCACACCAACTATCTTTTCTACCAAGTCATTAATAAATCATCAAATAAAAAGGACTAAAGACACAGCCCATCAGGCTGTGAATTTCTCTCCACAAGTGGCTACTGAATGAATCCTGGTTTGAAATTCGGTCATTTTGCCAGTTGAAAATGTGCCTTCATAATTTGGCTATTCATCCAACATATATCCTTCAGGGTATTAATTATCAAGGTTATTTTCCAGTTGCCTTTATTTTTAAAAAGTATTCAATGTACATTTTTGTTTAACTTACACTGCTTAGAAACCACAGCATCTTTTATAGAAATCCATGGAAACTGGTGAGTGATTTACGTCAACTTAATATATAGCATTTGTGGCTTTTTCCTGTTCATTTTTGAAAAGTAGGGCACTGCCCCGCCCGCGCAACATCACTTCCTATTCACCTGGTTTTGCATGGCTCTTGGAAATCACCAATGGCTGACCCATCATCTTCCAGGTGGGTTGTCTTTGTACCAGTTATCTTTATGCTTTAAAACACAGCTAGTTCGGGGCAGGACACTTCAGTTAAAATTGAACATCTTTAAACTCTCTTCTACTCTCTCTTCAATTATCCTGGAATGAAAGACTCTGTGAAGCAATCCTTTATGTACAAAAGCCAAACCAAGGAAGAAAATATAATTTGGTCAACAATTTATTAAGCCCTTTTTTGGTTTGTTTTTCTTTACAATTACATATTTATCTTGATTTTTTTTGTTGTTAATCATTTTGGGGGCTGGCTTTAAAAAAACTTCGAATAATCCATCATTCATTTTATTAAGCACACTTGTACATATGTTGCCATCAACATTTCCAAGATATTTTCTTTCTACTTGAGCCCTTGGTCTCAGATCCTCTTTTTTTCCCCACCCTCCCTCTCCCCTTGTGTCTTATACTGTCTGTTGTCTCCCATTACCCACATTTCTGTTATTTGTCTCCCTGGGGGTGGGCTATACATCCAGCCTTGTGATGGGTTCCCACTTTTTTCCCTTCCCTCACCCACCCTCACCATCCCCCTACCCTCATGGTATCACTACTCCGACTACTGTTCCTGAGCGTTTTATTTTTCCTGAATTCCTTGTGTTAGAAGCTCTTATCTGTACCAATGTATGGACTCCAGTCTAGCCAAATTTGTAAGGTAGAACTAGGTCATGGTAGTGGTGGGGAGGAAGCATTCAGGATATAGAAGAATGATTTGTGTTTAATCGGTACTATACTGCACCCTGTTTGAATCGTCCCTTCCTTGTAACCCTTCTGTGCGGTGATATCCAATTGTCTACAGATGGGTTTGGATCTCCTTTTCAACCTCTATCTCTAACATCGATATGATTGTTTGTTTGCGATCTTTGATACTTGATGCCTGATCCTGTCGACACCTCATGATCACATAGGCTGATGAGCTTCTTCCATGTGGACTTATGTACTTCCCTGCTAGATTCTGCTTGTTTAACTTCAAGCCTTTAAGACCCCAGATCAGTGGTTCTCAACCTTCTTAATGCCGCAACCCTTTAATACAGTTTCTCATGTTTTGGTGACCCCCCCAACCATAAAATTATTTTTGTTGCTCTTCATAAATGTAAGTTTGCTACTGTTATCAATCATAACTTAAATATCTGATATGCAGGATGTATTATCATTGTTACAAATTAAATATAATTAAAGCTAAACACAATTAAAGCAGTAATTAATCACAAAATAATATGTAATTATATATTATGAAATATTTATGTGTTTTCTGATGGTCTTAGGTGACCCCTGTGAAAGGGTCATTTGACCCCCAAAGGGGTCTTGACCCACAGGATGAGAACCACTGCCCTAGATGCTTTATCTTTGGATGGAAATGTACCCATTTTGTCTTCAGCAATCGTGCCAGGATAGTGAGAATCACCGAGTGCCAGGTGACTCGAACAAATCGCTCTTGTGTTTAGAGAGGCCTAGAGTAGAGGCCAAAGTCCGTCTGCTATCTTAATACTTAACATATAAATATATGTACATTGGCCTCTATCCCTTTCGTTATAAATTATTATAGTGACCTATATACATGCCTATAGCTATACCTCTACAAAGAGCTTTTGCCTCCTACTTCTTTCATCTATTTCCTTTCACCTTCTTCCTGTCCCACTATCCATGCTCACCCTCCATTTGGCTCTCAGTAATCCCTCTCAGATACATTGCACTTGAACAAACCCCACCCAACAGTGTACACCCTCCTCACCATCAAGTTTAGATCTCGTGTTGTTCCCTTATCCCTGAGTTTGTTGAAAGATCATAAACTCTAATAATTCACCAAGAACTGCTCTTAATTTTTATTGACTTTGGTAGAAAATACGTTCTTACTTTTTAATCTCCTATTGTATAGGACATACTGTATCTTTAATAGCAGTTGTTTCAAAATGTAAAAAATTCAGGAACTAGAGCAACAATGTGTATTTTATTGGTGCTATACTGAATGCTGGTTGTCTTAATTTTTAAAGATTAATTCAGTCCTATTTCTATTACCTATTTGTCTAATTCTATTAGAAAAAACTATCTATTACATAGGCAATATCTCCCACATTTAAAAATAGTGAATTGGACTTTCCTTGAAATTGAGTGAATTGCTAAAAACCACACAACACTTCAGTGACATGAAAAGACATGCCCTCCAATCTAGTGCTTTCTTCACATCTTGCAACTATCTATATATCCCATTTTCCCCCTGTTATATATACTAAATTTCACTAATTTTTAGACACATGTATTAACATTAGTAATCTTATGGTAGGATAAACCTAGTATTGGTAAGTTAGTGATAGTAATCCCATATTTGAAAGTCTATTCTCTGTGGGTCTGTTTACTCTGGCAGAGTCTTGAAGCAGGAAGGCGCATCAATCTTGTATGTATTTAAACAATTAAAAAAAAAGTTTTCCTAACAGGCCACACCTCTGATTCTACCCCATGTCCTTGGTATCAGTATCTTTATAATGGTCTCATCACTTCTTCTATTATGCCATTTTTCTTTTTCATTAGCCAGTGTTACCTTGAATGAACTGGATCCAGAAATAAGCCATTTCTTCCTCTGTTCAGACATCCTCAGCAAGGCAAGTAAAGTATAGATAGAACCTTTGCTTTGAGTCAGATCAAGAAATTTAGCTCACTATTCCCACTGTAAAATGAAATGTATATAAATAAAAAATCTCTAGTTCCTGCCAGTATCAACTATTCCTCTGATGAAAATTACCTTTGTATCCTCACTGGAATTTTACCTTCAGGTTTGTAGATTATTTTTCTGGGTGTGTCTGAGGCAGGGTTTCAATCAGACAAGTGGAACTACTACACATGTATGGAATAAGGGTTTGTTATAAACAGCATGTCTATTCAAAGAAAATAAGGATCTGAAAGGGATAGCTGGAAGGTCAGAGAAGAGTTACTCACCAGCTCTCCTGAAACAAGGCAGGTCCTCCTGTGAGAGTGCGACTAAATAGGAAAAGATTGAGCAAGGCTCGATGCTTTTGATGTGCTGCTGATGGCGGGCCTGAGGGTTTGCTGTTGATCAGCAGAGCCAGTAATTGAGAGAAGAACTGGGCAGCAATTAGAGAGGAAGGTCAAACGGGAATCTGCTGCTATGTTTGCATCTATTTCTCACTGTAGTGATTGTCAAGACTAAAGGGTCTTGTTCACTGACTACTTCAAAATCATGTTCAAATTTTTCTCTTAGCCAAGTCTAGGCCAGAACCATACAGGGAATGGAATTTGGGGCCTGTGTTTCCAACTTAAATCACGTGGACAGAGTGCAAAGCCATCCAACTTGGACGTACCTTATTAAAATGGAGCACTACACGACTCTCTCTGATATCAACTCTGGTTTATTTAGTTTACATTTTAAATTTTATGTTCCCGTGTTATGTCATATGGCTAAACCTTAATCATTGTAAACTACAATTTATCAATGAAGGGAGGAAGAATTCAATGTAATTTGAAATACATTCTTGACCATATGCCAAATGCCTATATTTATATCTGTCTCCCTTAATTACTCTGCTTTATTCTGTACTTGAATTATTAATTCCTATGTTGGCTAAGTATTGGGCTGCTAACCACAAGGTCTGGAGGTCACACTCACCAGAGACTCAGCAGAAGAAACAGGAGGCAATCTAGTTCCTTAAAGCGGTACAGCCTCAGAATGCCCGTATAGGGTCATTATGGGCTGGAATCAATTCAATGCAGTGGGTTTAGGTGAAAAGAGCACAGGGATCTTCTTACAGGGTTTGTATAGCTTATTTTAAACTCTGGTAGAGTGAGTTCTCCCTCAACTATTGAATTGTCCTTGCTTTACTGGGTCATTACACAACTCTATGGGAGCTAAGCTTCTTTCATTTACATCACCAAATCACAGTTTTCAGGTTTGTTTTTCTCCATGTTGCATTTTTGTTTTATAGTCAGTTACTTTAGCTTTGATAAGTGAAGTGGAAACTTCACAATTGTTTACATTTTAGAAAAAATTATTTTCCCGAGTCTCATACAACTCTTATCACAATCCATCCATCCATCCCTGTGTCAGGCACCTTCGTACATAAGTTGCCATCATCATTTTCAAAACATTTTCTTGCTACTTGAACACTTAGTATTATTTCATTTTTCCTCCTCCTTTGTGAATTCTTGATAATCTATCTTTTTTTTTTCATGTCTTACACTGATTGCTGTTTCCCTTCACCCACTTTTCTGTTGTCGGTCCCCCTGGGAGGGGGTTATATGTCTATCATTGTGATTGGTTCCCCTTTTCTCTCCCACCTTCCCCTTCCCCTCTTTGTATCACTGCCCACATTGTTTACATTTTTCCCTTGCCATTAATTACTCCTGTGAATACATTAATTAATTATTGTAAAATATTCAACCTCTCCTTTTAATGCATAGAATTTGCCCCCTTGTCTTAATCTAGTTAAACACCTCTGCCAATTCTTTATGAGATTTATGCCATTTCAGGCCAAGAGACAACCATTCTGTGTGATATTCCATAATTCATAAAACGACTATACTTTTACAGTTGTCCATATTATTGCTTGCAAGTTCCTGCAATTAACAGTGATTGTTAAATTTGTAAGAATAATTGCAATGAGTTTTAAATATGTGGAAGGTAAATTGATTTAAAATTAGACTTAAAAATAGCATCCTCTGGTCCTTAGAAGCTTAAACGATGTTTAGATAAACAACATGTGCTCCTGAAACAGTTTGATGAAAGTGCTAACAATATATTTCTTCTTCATGATAAACATGATAAAGCATAAAACGAGTGTGGAAATTCAGAGATGATGTGCCCAAGTGATGAGAGATAAAAAAATAAGAATTTTAAAGTTTTTGTTAGGAGGAAAAGTAAGTATTACATTGAATCCTACACATGAATTGTGATGCATGCAATGTTATTTTGAATAGAAGAAAAGTAATAATAAGCAAATCAAAGTCAGATGATAATAAATGAATTAATTTGTCTGAATCAAAAGGAAATATCATTAAAAGCTTAATAAAGGGGAGCAGAAAGGATGGTATGGTAGCAGTGTAGTAGAACCAACAGTTGAGGTAAGGCCCTTTCTGCCCAAGTAGGTCATTGGTACTTTCAAGCTCTCCTCCAGTCTTCTCCCAGGCTTGTTCTATTTATGTGGATTCAAGCAGAGGTAAGCCTGATATGGCATACCTACAAAACTTGGGTCAAGTTTGGTCTTCAATCGCAAATATTCACACATATTAATTAATCTGTGCACATATGCCCCACCGACACATACATGGATACACACACACTCATGTTTAAGAATCAATTTTAAAAATCATTTCATTGTCTTGCTATTGGAATAAGGAAACAATTTATTTTATGTGTTTCTCATCATACGGACACCAAAGTATGACTCAAATCTTTGCCAGCATTCGTTAATAAAACAAAGTCTAACTTTATTTTAATGTACTGAATAATCTACTTCTGAAAGGCCACCGTCTGAAAATTCGGTGAAGCAGGTCTACTGTAGCACACAAGTGGACATGAGTCAGTATCAACTGTGTGGCAACTAAAAGCAACAGCCGCGAAAGAAAGAAGAATATTGTCTGATAGCATCATATTGCTTTTGTGACTCCATATTTATAAAGCCCATGAGAAATGGTAATTAAGAAAAGAAAGCCTTTATATAATATCATTGCTTTGCATTTGTGATTCCATATTTATGGGAAACCATGCAAAGGAAAGTCGCTGTATCAAAAATAACTGGCTGATATCCAACCACTTTAATACTTAAGTAGCATGTGACCAAGAACCTATTGTACTGGAGGACCAAGTCCAAGCTGCGTTGATAGCATTGGCAGGAAACAAGGCTCTGGAAAGCGATAGGATACCAGGTGAAATCTGTCAGCAAACTGACGAAGCACGAGAAGCTTTTCATTCATTTAAGTTGAGAAATTTGGAAGACCTTGTCAACCAATGTGGGAAAAGATACATATTTGTGTCTGTTTCAAAGAAAGTTGACCCAACAGAATGTAAAAATTATTGAACAATATTATCAGTGCCACATGCAAGGATAATTTTGTTGTAGATAATTTTTTAATGTTTACAGAAGAACACAGGGAACTTCCAGAAATTCAAGTCAGTTTCAGGAGATGACATGGAACGAGGCACAATATTGCTGCTATCACATGGATCCTGGTTGAAAGCAGAAAGAAATTCCTTGTGTTTTATTGACTATGCAAAGGGATTCATAACACATTGTGGATAAAATTTAGAAGAACGGGAATTCCAGAACACTCCATTGTGCTCATGCAGAGCATGTACATCAACCACGCAGCAGTCGTTTGAACAGAACAGGGGGATATTGTGTTTATTAACATCATAAAGGTCATGTGTCAGTGTTGTATTTTTTCAAAATTCTTAGTCAATCTGCATGTTGTGCAATAATCCAAGGAGCTGCAGGAGATGAAGAAAAGAGCAGCATTGGAGGAAGGCTCATTGACAGCCTACGCTGTACGGAAAACACCACCTTGCTTGCTGAAAGTAAGGCAGACTTAAAACACTTGCTGATGAGGATTAAGGACTACAGCCTTCAGAATGGATTACAACTCAAGGCAAAATCCTAACCCTCACAACTGGGCCAACAGACAACATGATGATAAACAGCAAAGATAAAAATTGACAAGGACTTCATTTTGTTTGGATCCTCAATCGATGCTCATGGAAACAGCATTCAAGAAATCAAATGGTGTATTGCATTGAGCTAATCTACAAAGTAAGACCTTATTAAAGTGTTGAAAAACAAAGATGTCATTTTTGAGGACTAAGGGGTGCCTGACCCAAGACATACATGATATTTTCAATTGCCTCATCTATATGTGAAAGTTACTTCAATAAGTAAGATTGAAGAAGAATTAAGGGACCCTGATGGTTTAGTAGGTTATGAGTTGGGCTGCTAACTACAGGGTTAGCAGTTCAAAACCAGCAGCAGTTGCTCTGTAGTAGAAAGATGAGGCTTTCTACTCCCATAAAGATTAAGTCTTCGAAACCCGCAGCAGCAATTCCAATCAGTCCAATAAGGAAGCCATGAATTGGAAACCCCTCAATGGCAGTGAGAAGAATTAATGTGTTTGAATTATGGTGCTGGGAAAATATTGCAAGTCCCGTGGACTGCTAGAACAAACAAGTCTTTCTTGGAAGAAGTATAGCCAGAGTGCTCCGTAGAAGTATGCCTTGCCTCATGTACTTGGGTTATGTTATCTGGAAAGACCAGTCCATGGAAAAGGACATCATTCTTGGTAAATAGAGGGTCAGCAACAAAGAGGACAGCTTTCCACAAGACAGACTGGTATGAAATTGCTGCAGTGATTGCGACCCGGGACTCAGGAGTGAACACGACACAGGACTGGGAAGGGTTTCGTTTTGATGCCAGGAGAAGGAAGCAGCTCAGACACTGCACGACGGCAAGAACAACAGGAGATTCATGAGGGTGAGAAGGGTCCACCAGATGAATTCTCAGACAATTCTCTTCTATAAAAGAAAAAATAAATCAGATCCGAATGATTACCTTAATTATAGCCAGTTACTTTACTTTAGCCAGTTGGCTATAGAAACATGCCCAGCATGGTACAATCATATGGCACCAGTAGTCAGTGAATCTTATGACAACAAGAAAAAACAATCCCAATAGTACACAGAGAGGATGTGCTCTCAGGCTCTGATTGACTGCAAGTGGTTTTGTCGGGGCTAAGTAAGGTTACAGCAAATAGGAAAAGAACATAGTCATCTATATGAACATGTGCACCTAACACACAGAGACACACACAAACATGTTTGCTACCGTGTGGTGAGTTCCCTTTATATTAACAACCTCTGGCTTGAGAGGATGCCGATGCGAAAGCAATGAGCAGAGGTGAAGTCCAGGAACAATCTGCATGATGGACTCATCACCAGAGGTAAAACAATCGTGAACTCAGCATCGTTGTTTGAGACAGAAATTAGCTTGCCTTGGCCATTGAAATTTCTGATATCTTTTATAAAAGAAGATTTATTTTTTGACCAAATTTACTTTATAATCTCTTACAGGATTTTCAATTTTAATCGACTATTTTTTAAATGTAATCAACTAATATTTTAAAATTTTAATCAAATAATACTTTTGAAGTATTGCCCTCCTTTGATTCAAAAAGAAATGATTTGTGAACAATAAACACAAATCATAGTTATTTAATGTGAAACATGAGGATAAAATTGGGCTTTTGAGTTATATCTGTAAACATTGTAGTAAGTATTTTACTTTTATGACTCGGGTTAATTTGATGCTAAAATATGAATATTAAAGAAGTAAAATAAAAATCTAAGTAATTAAAATTTTACATCTACCATAATCTCTAACTTTCTCCATCTGTGTAATACACATTAAGAAATGAGAGAGTAAAATATACTTTATAGGAAAAATCAGAAAATACATAAAATAACATCATTTAGAGCTATTTGAGTATTGCAATTATTTCACTTGAGCTTTAAACAATGAATACAGGCAAATATGGTCTGTTAGAAGCTAGATGCTTACAAATATATTGTGCGTAGTGGCCTCAGAATTGCGGTAAAAAACCCAAAACTTATTCCAATGAGGCAGAGATCTGACATGCTTCCAACCTGCGACCGTTTACCTAATTGTGATACCAGTTGTCTACACACTGTAGGCAGTTCCGTTGTCATGCACCGCTCCCCTAGTATGTTCAGTAATTTTCTGCAAAAGCCACAGAGAACTCCCAGGCTATACGCTAGATGATGGGGTTTATTACAGAAATAGCAGGCTGCAGTTCAGGTTCAGGAATTATCAGAATACAGTTCTTCCATTAGGGGAGCCTCTTCTCAGTCCATAGAGATAAGTCTCTTCGGCAGGAAGGCTCTTGACCAGCAGCCCTACTCAGGCAAGTGTTACAAAGCTTTTTTAGCCCCACCACTAAGTGACCAGAGCCAACCCACCTCACCAATAAGCTTCCTGCAAGAGACACTCTGCTTTCTTGTTCTGTTGTCTCAGAAGCCCACAGCTCTGACTCATGCTGATCTCATGTATCTCCTGCCTCTTCTACCACCATTTCTCCATGGCTGCTTCTAGCATCTCTTTCCATCTCTGGCATGACAGCTCTTTGTATGCTGGATCAAGAGACATTCTCTAAAAGGATTCTGGGTCTGAAGAGCAAGCTCCACTCCTGGTTCTTCTTCCTTAGCAGCCACGAGGTCCCCCTGCTGCCTCAGGTATGGCTCATGTCAAGCTACCACGATGGAAACATAGGACCAAGCCCCACACTAAACTCTCACTGCCATTGATTCCACTCCAGCTCACAGAAAACCTAAAGGAGACGAAGTAGAACGAGCTCCGTCAGTTTCTGAATGGTGATTCTGCAGAGAAGTATAGAACACCACTTTCTCCCGAGGAGCAGTCAGTGGTGTTGAACTGCTTACCTGCGGTTAACAGTCCAACACATGGCTCACTGTGCCCCCAGGCCTCCTACATTGGGTCCCATAAAGCTTATTGGCATAGTCCTATCCTTATCAGAGTGCCGTACGCTTTACTTAAATAATTAATGAATTATGCAGTCACTTTGGCCGGCCAGACACCCCTCATATTTGCATATTCCAACCTCGTTTGCATGGTTTAAATTAGGTAAAGCATGCATCAGGCTTGTGTATCTTTAGCATTTTTATTTTTTCTATGAGTGCTGGAAAAAAAGTCAGGAAAACTGAAATATACAAAGAAAAGTGCAGTATCAGAATTGGGGGAAGGTTTATTTAAAACCGGTGATTTGCTGATGACACAACTTTGCTGGCTGAAAAGCCAAGAGGCTTTGAAACACTTACTGGTGAGTTTAAAAAACACACACCTTCAGTGTGGGTTACAACCCCATGTAAAGAAAGCAACTGAACCAATAGGCAACATGATAACTGGCGAAAAGATTGAAGTTGTTAAGGATTTTCTTGAATCCACAATCAATGCTCATGGAAGTAGCTGTCAAGAAATCAAAGAAAGTATTGTGTCGGGAAAATCTGCTGCACAAGACCTCCTGCAAGTGGTAAAGAACAAAGATCTACTTTGAGGACTCAGGTCCACCTGACCCACACCACAGTATGTTCATTCTCATTACATGCCCGTGCAAACTGGACATTACAAAGGGAAGGCCAAAGAAGAATCCATGACTGAATGATGGTGTTGCTTAAGAATATTGACTATACCAAGGTCTTCCAGAAGGGATAGCTGGAATGCTTTGCAAAAACTACAATGGAGAGACCTCATCTCATGCACTTCCTGAAGAAGACCTCGTGCTTCGTGACGTGCAGGGTGAGCAAGAAGGAGAAAGCTCCTCAAGGAAATGAATTGACACAATGGCTGCACCAATGGGTGCAAACTCGGTGACAATTTGGAGGATGGCTCAAGACCCGGCAAGGGTTCATTATGCTACATATGAAGGTCACTGTCAGTCAGAACCAATTTGAGAACACCGGACAACTGAGACCATGCCCAGGCATTATGGGAATCAAAAGAGACTAGGTAAATGGCTGTTTTAAGTAACCCACTGCCCTGCAGCGCTTTACCCACAACACCACCAGCGCTTCTCCGTGCACTAGCGACACTCGTGCATGCAGAGCCAACACCATAGCGTTATAGAGCTGTCACATCATGCTCAAAACAGACAGAAGAATGCCTGGTCTGACTAGGACGGAGATAAAAGTAGGCCTTGGCACTGTTGTGCTTTGCTTGACGGCCGATTATAAAGGATATTCATTTACTTAATCGGCACAATTGAAGCATGTGCCCAAATCATCCATGTTATTATGTTAGGCAGTATTATCATTTCAATCATAGTGAAAACCACATAGTTGTGACATTGGAGGGGGTGCGGTAAATATGGCTGTATCCTCTCAAAATGAACAGTTAAAATAAAACACGACAGCCGCTTAACGGTGTTGATTTTGTGAGGTGGCATCAAACCGATCATGCGCCATAGGGTCCCCGGGTACGACAGAACAGACCCCTGCCCTGCCCGTGCCATCCTCACAAGCCTTGCCAAGCTCCAGCCCCTTGTTTCAGCCACTGCGTCCACCCCAGTCATGGGGGGGCTTCCTCTTTTTGCTTTGACCCTAGAAAGAAGGGAACTTCAAAAATGCTGTGGATGTTGAAGCTTTTATGCTGGCTATAACTGGAACTTAATTTTCCATAAACGCCACAGCATGTTAATTATTGCAACAGTTTATTGTTTAGCTCTCCATTTTGATTTATGTTAACTAAATCTCAAATGCAATCTAGTGAAAAAGAAGATCAGCACATAAATAAGTCCAGAGAGTTGTATTAAAGTAGATCCTGTCAACATATATTGATTGGAAAAATACATATTTTTAGGATACAATTATGTTTTGAAAACTTGATTGCTAATGCATTTCTGTATTTGTATCAGGGTCAGATGGGCAATTGTTTATGAGTAATCTGCAATCTCTTATAACCTCTTCCAACAAGTTTGATAGCATCTCTTTACGCTAGATACTTTGCCATTTCAAATGTTTCTTCTCCCCAGTAGTTTTTCCATAAGAGCAATGTGGTACATTTTGTCAATTTTGCACTTGTTTTCAAAACCCTCCTTTTTTTAGTAGAGAGCTTGCAATTAACCCACTTCTCCCTATTCAGAAACATCTTTGTGATAACAGCTTTTCTGGCAGAGCTTTTGTTAGGCAGATTTTAAAATCAAAAGCCCATAAAGTCTGGCGAAAAAAATCTAGTCTTATTAAAGTTCAAGGTCATTCCCTTTATGGTTACAGAGGTTTTCTTTGTTGGGTTAATGGCCAAGTCACTTTCCACATTAGAAGAATATTTATAATAATAATAATACAAAAAATCTGGCAAACACTATACCTGTTTAACAAAAGTTAAGAAAAAGGCTGAGATTTTAGTTCTTCCAATGAATTGAGAGGGAAGAGATTTTCTGCTCCCTTTGCCACTTTGAGGCTTGGTTGTAGGAAGGGTTGAGACTTGTGTACACGGCGTCCCAGACTCATTCACTATGCAGCCAGGCCTGGCCAGCGATCCAGCTGCATGAAAGAGCTTAGTTGTCAAAGGGCATGGTAATTCCCTCCATCTGCCTTTTCTTTCTTCTAAGGAAAAATCTTCACCTGGTGTTTTTGATTCATGTGTTCTAATTATGATGGCCGCCATCAGCAGCCCTGTGGGTGACACCGCAAACTCGCTGAGCCCGCAGAGCCTACTGAAGCTTGTTAAGCGACCATGTCAGTCTGATTTTCGGGCCCATTTTGCAGCTCTCCACAGGCCTATCTGAAAGCATCAGGAGTCTCAGTCTTGCAGGACAAGTGCATTGTCTTCCTAAATGTCTCTTTCTGATAAGCAAATCCAAATATGGCTCATTCACTGTGGCTTTGAAGGCACAGTGGGGAACTTGGCTTGCCCGGTGGATACAACAAAATGCTTAATATTACCACTTGGTGCAGAGCTAAAGAACTCCATTTCCAATTCCAGGCTAAAAAAAATAAAAAAACCTTTGCTCCCCAGCTATGATCAAGAGTTTGAAATTTAAATCAGTAGTCTTGAAAGCTATTCTAAGTCTCAAAAGAGCTGCCTTTCCCATACACACAAAGAAGAAAATGCTGTGCTTGCTCTACTATCTGAACCAGGGAAACTCACTTCATTTCAGAAAATGTAATTCTTGCCTCTTTCAATTGGAATGCTGTTGAGTATTTTCAGTGTTTTCAGTTCATTTGTTTTATTGTATTTCCCATTATTTAGATTATGATTAGGGCTGGTCCCATAGTCCTTTTTTATTGCTTTATATACCTCCTATTGTTTTAGTGTTTCCACACTAATAACACCTGGCAACAGCCAAAAACATTTTGATTTATTTTACAGTAAGGACAAAGGCAGCAGCAAAAAAAACAAACCAAAAAACCAAAACAGGGGTGGGTGGTGGGGGTGGCCTCAAAAAGTTCACAGAAAAATGCCATTGCTTTTTCTCTTTTTCTGTGGACTTTTTGAAAACCCTTGTATACCCAGCTCCTTCTTCCATGTTTTTGTTTTTCCCTTTCTGTCTGTCATTAAAATTTGTAGATACTGAGGCTCACTTTTTTTTAAACCTTCAAATAGATGCCAAAATGGAAAGTTCTACCTTTTTTTGAGGGGGAGCACTTTGAAGAATGCTTCATCTCCGTTTAGTTCCAGTTGGAAAAAAATGAAATTTATTTGAGTTGGGAGGAAATATGGAAATGTGAATCCAAAAGCCTCCCCGGTACTTGGCCAGTAGTATCTGTAGTAGTAGTAGTAGTAGTAGCAGTGATCCTTATGATTCAGATGCCAGTCCAGGGGGGCAAAAGGCAAAACTCATTTACCAGTTTTCAAAGGAAATTGGGCTGGCACACTGTCCCTGAACTAACATCAAGTATAACGACCACAACATAGCTTCTGGTACAGTTAGTTGTCCCGATCGTACATTTAGGCAAAGATTAAGCACTGATCTATGTACTTGCTCTTTTCTCTAATTAAGGCTTTCATGATTTCTTGCCTTGACGCCACTAGCATGTCCCAATGGTCTTTCTGTTTCTAATCTTCACCCTTAAATACACCCTCTAAACCAGGCGTCCTCACACTATGGCTCGCGGGCCACATGCGTCCCGACGAGGACATTTATCCAGCTTGCTGGGTGTTTTTGCCCCGTTTGCTTTTTTACTTCAAAATAAGATGTGTGCCGTGTGCATAGGCATTTGTTCATAGTTTTTTTTAAAAACTGTAGTCCAGCCCTCCAACGGGTCTGAGAAACAGTGACTGACCCCCTGTTTACCAAGTTTGAGTCTAAACACATAGCAGTGCCATCCGAATAAAGGCGAGCGTCTCGTGTGATATCCTAGACAGCATTCTGCAGCAGTTACTGTCTAGGTCCATCTGCCTTTTCAGTTTCATGTCTCTAATCATCCAACCCATTCTGACCCACATATATTCCAGCAGCTTCAGTAGAACTGGCTTACTATTTTTTGGGTGGTTCTGACCAATAATGGACATGTTATATCACTTCTATTTTGTTGGCTTACATTTTCCCTGTCTTATATTATGCATTTTTCAACACCGTTATTAAGCATGCGCTATATAAGAGGCAGAGCATTAAGTTTTCGGTATTCAAAGATGAATGAGCATATCTTCAAAGAGCACAGAGCTAGACTTCTGGGCAGCTAATTATAATAAATGGGATCAATTCAGCAATAGTAATGTGTACAGGAAGGATGTTATGAAAAGGCATTGGGGAATACAAAATCTTGGGGAGTGGGATTAGTAAAGATATGTAGAAATCACTTGGCAGATTTAAGAGCTTTAAGGAATGAATAGAGGTTAAAAAGAAGAGCGTGGTCTGCTTTCGCCATTCAAAAAGTGTCAGCGTTTAAGAATGGCACAGCTATGGCCTGTGGGGAAGGAACAGATTGAGTGGCGAGGCTGTAGATACACAAGGTGCTCCTCAAATATATCACTGTATGCCAGATATAATTACTTTCAGATGATGAGGAACGGTGGCAATGTAAGCTAGATGTGCCCTGAGTTAAGTGAGTGTTGTAGCTAGCTCACTCTAGTGTCTGTGTTGGGAATGGATGCAGTGGGAAGGACAGAGTTCAGAAGAGAACTGGCAGCAGGTCTTTGCTGTCTCCGGACAAGCGAGTGGGGAGGCCGGGAGTTCTTAAAGAAAGGGGGTGTGATAGAATTGAGTTTATTCGTCAGCAGATTGCATATGCGCTGTGAAGGAAAAGGAGAGCCAAGAGACAGTTTGTAGTTTTCACAGCAACTAACCAGGGTGCTCCAGATGGCAGCACCTGAGGTAGAAAGCAAAAGAGGAGGCACATACATGTCTTTTGCTAATGAATAGATGATAGACAGATAACCATACAGGTGAATGATAGATAGATAGATAGATAGATAGATAGATAGATAGATAGATAGATAGATAGATAGATCCTTGATAGATAGATAGACAGATTCTATGGTTTTCTTACCTACTATCAAATGAGTCAACCTCCACCTAATGGTAGCCTCAAGTGTGAAAAATAGAACCGCGCTGGAAAATTGGCTCAACAATAATCAATTTTTTGGAACAAATAAGAATGTCATTCTGGCAGACCTGGGTCTGACATTGTCATGGAATATCATTTAAGTTTTGCCTGACCACCGACTTCCGTTTTTGTGTAAATCGTGTCCAGTTATGTCAGGATCTAATCTGTGCAGTCAGTGATCCATGTGTTGCAATGTGGAGCTATCCTACACGTGTTTAATCTCCGAGTCTCAGTTGTTTTTCTAAATATATTACCATGGACTAAGTCAATGACCCTAAAAACAGAAGGACCTTATGTTCCAGGGTGATGATGGATCATGTTTGCTAACATAAAATAACAAAATGCCGCTAAGATGAACCAGAGGAATACAGAAGCCGTTGACATAGGAAGATTTGGGACTCACACTTACTCCTAGCTCCATCTAAGAACAATTAGTTCTTGTGACATGGCTTTGCTCAATACACACACTCATGAAAAGGAAACACAGAAGACATGGATGCTATAGCAAAATGTGGTGAAGTAACTACACGGTACCCAGCTATCAGTAAGAATAACATCTGAGGTCCTAAAGGCTTGTTTTAAAGCAAGCAGCCATCTAAGGAAGAGGTCAACTAAGTCCACGTGAAAAATGCACATGTATGTTATCCAAGGATTGTAAATAGTATAATTCAAATCCAAAGGAGGGAATGGTATCAGAGCTTAAATTATGAAATTGAAATTGTGAAATTCTGGTTTGCAGAAAGATGGCAGTGGAAGCCCAAATTACACTTTCAGGATCTACACATCTGACTTCAACGGTTAAAACCTTATAATTTGATCTCTCTTTTAACATACTTTGAGTTTGTTCTGTTTTTTAATATTTTCTGATTTTTTCCCCCAAACTGGAGTTTATCTCTGTTGTATTTCACTACGGATGGTAGCCTTCTTGACGCTCTATTGTGTGTTTTTCTCTGCTTTCTGGTATGTGAGCCCAGGCTGTGTGACTCTATAGAGACAACAACTAGAGTGAGGTTTCCTGGGAGTATGGCTGGGAGGTGGGAGTCATGGGCAGCTAATGTAATATCAAGTAGCACAAGAAGGAAGACAATGCTTTGAAACTACTTTTGGTAGCAGTTGTACAACCCTTCTTGATATGGCTAAACTATTGAATGGCATGATATTTGGGTTATGTCTTAATAAAATGATTTTTAAAGTAATTCATAAATTAAGTGGATAAAATATCTGTAAGCTAGATGTAAGGAAATTCAGTTAACAAACCGTGCAACATGTATTTATAGGAGAAGTTTTTGGGTTGGTAAAAAGAAGAATGCCTTTTCTTCCATGAAAACTCTGGGCAGGTTCAGACCTTCAGGGGAGCAGGCTTTACTTGGCTCATGGACAATAACAAGCACAATCAGCAGAAGAAGGAATCTGAGCACTAGAGAGGAGACATATTGTCTCCAGAGGCTCAGCTGTATTTGCAACTCATCATTTAATTTTAATGAACGAGCACAAGTAAGAGGTAGAATGAAATGTTGTTTCTTCCATATATTCCTTTCTTAAAATATGTGGCTTACATTTTTTCCTATAACGCATGGCTTATACATTACATGGGAACTTTTCTCCACCACAACCTTGAGATAGAATAAGTAATAGTTTGAAAAGGGGGAAAACAGCAGGGCTATAATTTCACCTGTATTTGTACAGCAAGTAGGAGGAGGAGCTGGACACCAGCCCTCTCTCTGTATTTTCAGAGTTACTTTTATTGTGCACAAAGGTAGTAGTACTGGGTGATAGAATTAGATTTTTCAGCAGTTCTGATGACTCAGTCTTTTACTATGACTTATACACTTTCTATTCCATCTTCTTTTAAAAATATAGCTATATTGTTTACATTAAATACTAATTGACATCAAGTTGCATCTGACACATGGTGACCCCATACTTGTCAGAGTAGAACTGTGTTCCATCGTGCTTTAAATGGATAGTTTTTTAAAGTAGATCTCCAGGTCTTTCTTCCAAGGTACCTCAGGTTGGACTTGTATATACATACACATATGTAATATACTCAGAACTCAGAATCATGCAACTTAAGCGCAATAATATATGCACCAAGTCTCCATCAAGAGGCACTAGGGTATAGTGAGTGACTCTTTGGACTACTAACCAGTTCAGGGTTTGAATCTACCAGCCAATCCAAGCAAGAAAGAGGTATCTATCTGCTTCCATAAAGATTTACCATCTTGGAAACTCTAGAAAGTTGCATTCTGCCTTATAGGATCACTATGAGTCAGAAGCAACTAGATGATAGTGTGCTTGTCTGAAGTCTCAGCCACTCCCATTTTACAAATAAGGAAACTGAAATATTGCAAAGAGAGACAAGCTGAATTAGGTACTAGGTAAAAGAGAGGTTGGGTTGGAGGTTTCTTGATATTGTACTGGGCTTCCCCCAACACGATGAGCTCGGGGGGGGGGGGGGCGTGTCTGGGAAAAGACCCAGCATGAGGGTCCCAGGAAAAGAAGACTGATCACCCAGCTTCTCGTCGTAATTCCGAAGGCTTTAAGGACATCCCTTTCTAAAAGACAAAAATCTGCTCCGGCTGCTATGACTCCGTGGTTCCGATCGTTTCACATATCTCTGATTTCCAAGTTATTTTTTTATTATTTTGACTTTCCTTTTCCATCTTTATAGAGTCTAGTTAGTGTATATTACGTTGCTCTTTGGGGCTGTTGTTCTACAGCAGAGCTGGCATAAATCCAGAGGCAACAAATTAGAAATATTGACTTTTCTGCTGGGCTAATAAAAATGATGGGGTGTGAGTTAACAAATGGAGTTTTAATTTTATGGCAAATGCAAGAATTCCTGCCAGGGAGATCTCTGGAAACATAAGAAAGGACAAGGCTCCTAAATGTCGAAAGCAAAGGATGGCATGATGCAAAAAGAAAGGGCCGCCTGATGGTCTTCACCAGGGAAACCTCTAGAAACAGAATGTAGAAAGCCACCCAGGCACTGTTTTCAATAGAAAATAAATACATTGAAAACCACTCTTTTCTCAATAACAAGTGCAACGTCCTTCAGAACAATGCTTCCTCAATGGACAGGGCATAGCGGCATTACTGAGTTCTCCGTTTTTGAGCAGTAGCAATTAGATAAACTTGAAACCAGTGGCTATAATCCTTGAAACCAGTGGCTATATGATTAATAAAGTGAGTGATAGCCTGCTGATTCTAAAATAAAAAGCTAAACAAATACATGTTACCATTTTCGACAATCACGCGTGGTAATAAGGGGTTTGCCGTCAACGTGATTGGCGTAAAACAATGTAGAAAGTAATGTCAGACACATTCGGAAACAGCTACTGCTGTCAGATTTGCAAACTAGGATGATATTTCCAGAGTGGTGTGCTTCCACAAATGGATCCACAATTTAAAGCTACTAAAGTCAGTTGGCAGACGTGCTAACAAATTATCCATGCCACATTTACAGTGTCTACCTAACTCTCAATAGCATTTTTATTTAATCAGAGCCTGATCATTTCTGACAATTGCTTTTTTTTTTTTACTTTTATGAAGGAGACCAGAAAATATCCACAGACATGTATTACCTAAGTCATGTAAGCAGTAAGAAAGCTGACTCAGCTACTCAGGAAAGCAAAGGAACGGAAAGAGTCTAGCACATTAAGAAACCGCCAAATGCTTCCTTAGCTGGTAAATGCCTGGGATAATAGATGAGTACAAAGGAAAGAATGGGGGAGGTTATTAAATTACACTACTAGGATATAAGTCTCCAACATGGCATGCTCTGACTAGGTCTATACATTTTCCCAAAGAATCACAACACAGTGTGCTCTGTTACGGGGAACATAGAAAAGTAGTCTGTCTATTAGGAATTTCTAACTCAAAAGCCCTCCGGAGCTAGGCAGATAATGCCAATGTGTGGAGTGATGTGTGGACGGGAAGTAAACTGGAAAGCACTTGCCCAGGATAAAGGGAACTGATGAAGCCAATTACCTCGGTGGCAGCATGCAAGCCCAGGTTTGCCAGAGCTTTGGAATCTTAAAGAGGATTCAAAGGTTAAGATTTTTCTTTGAACGTATCGTTTTTCAGTGTTCGCATGTAAACGATTGAAAGCAATGGACAGTAATAGTGATACTACAATGCACACCCACCACTTGTCTGTCAGTGTGCTGTGCCATGCTGCCTGGAGGATTTTGCTGTGATACCAGGAGCTCTACCATTAGAGAAGGATTTCATGCTTGGTAAAGTAGCAGTGCAGCAAAAGCACAAAACAAAAAAAGAAAGAAAGGCCCTCTATAGAAGATTGGCACAGTGCCTGCAACAATGGGCTCACGCATAAAGCTATTGTGAGATGGCTCAGGACCAGGCAGTGTTCCTTTCTGTGTGCGCAGGGTCAAAATGGATTGGCCCTTACTTGATGGCACCGAACAGCAACACGATGCACACTCATCTGGTTCTTAGCAAATACCTTTTTCAAAGATGCACCGATTCCTCCAGGTGGAATACACAGAAATCAAACGGGTTCCATCTGTGGGAAGAGAAGATGAAAAAGTGACTATCCGCTGCTAAGAGCGGGCCAGGGGCCAACTGTGGAACAGACCATCCATTGTCCATGGTCACGTGCAGGTTGAAGTTGAAGAAAGAGAAAACAAGTCCGCGAGAACCAAAACGACTACCTTGTGAATATCCCACCCAGATTTCGAGAGCACCTTAAGAACAGATGTGGTACATTAGACACTAATCAAAAATGGTCTGTCTAGCTGGGGGGTGACATCAAGAACATCATACATGAAGGAAGCAAAAGGTCATCTCAGGAGGTAGCATGTGAGCCACAACCAATGGTGCTCAAGGAAGAAGTTCAAGCTGTACGGAGAGCATTAGCCGAAAACAAGGCTCCAGGAATGGATGGAACACCCACTGAAATGTTTCACAAGCTGACAAAGCCCGGGAGCCACTTACTCATCTATGCCAGGAAATTTGGAAGACAGCTTCCTGGTGAACTGATGGGAAGAGACCCACATGAGTACCAGTGCTGGGATTCAACAGTTTGCACCAGTTTGGCAGAACTTATACCTAATTTTTTGTTGAGTTTTGCAAACCCATTCTTAAAATGGCACTTGACATTAGGATTCTCTCTAAGGCACTTCCCCAAGGTGGACAGCATACATTTCTACTCCTTATTCTTTTTCGATGTTCTGTGTAAAGGCATTTTCTAAACACCCATAGTAATGTTCATTCTATCCATAGGTATGAAAAATTAGACAGAACAATGCTTATTTACTTATTCATTTCATCAAAATTGTTATACTTAGATGAAATACTACATTGGTATTCTCTTGTGTTGGTTACTTCAGTGAATGACCATATAAGGTAAAGAGAAAAAAATGCCAAATAATCAGAGGGTGACACGCTGTCATTTGTTCAGAAAATACTATGAGTGGATTGTGCAATTCCTGAAAGCGTTCAAAGAACTAAAAATATTGTCCGAGCAATTGCTGAAAGCTTAGCAGAAGTGGAAAGGGGTTTTTCAAAGAGGAACACAATAGGTTCAGAGGTAAGAAGTCACCTAATTTTTTGTAATGTGTCAAGCACAATTGCCAGCCTCTAATTTTCCCACTTCTAAAGGAATGTAATCCTACTTCTACTGTGAAAATATGGTTGGTGATAAATCACGCAGCCAATGACGCTGGCATGAAAGCAAGACATAGGGTGGATGCCAACGAAGGAGCAATATGTGAATATCTTCACAGCTTTTTTCAGGTTTTGTCAGGCATTCTTTAATATTTCACAAGAATATTTTAAAATGCCATCTTATTATCTAGGATTGTATGCTTCTTTTATTGTTCTTACTTAAGAATTAACTGCATGAAATAATAAACAACCTTTCCACATATCTTTTTTTATACTTACAACTGTCATTAGAAGAGCAAACCAGTTGTTAAGTTATTTTAATTCCACCCTTGATTTGTTCCCTTTCCAAAGAAAGGTGACCCAACAGAATAAACAAATTCTAAACAATCTCAGCAATGTCACATGCAAGAAAAATGTTGCTGGAGCTCATCCAAGAGCATTGGTGGCACTCAAAAAAGGACGTGGGACCGGCGGCACCATTGCTGCTCTCACACGGACCTTGGCTGGAATCAGAGGATACCAGAAGATGTTCACTCGTGGTTTATGAACTCTGCCACGGTGTTTGATTGTGTGGACCATAAGAAACTATGGATCGCCTCGAGAAGAAAGCGGAATCCAGAACACTGCATTGTCCTCATGAGGAATATTTACAGGAGTCACGAGGCAGTTGTGTGAACAGACTAAGGGAACGCCGCATGGCTTAAAATCAGGAAAGGTGTGTGTCCAGGTTGAATTCTCTCACCATAATTATTTGATCTCTATGTTGATCAATAACCAGAGAAGCTGGGCTATGTGAAGAAGAATGCAGGACTGGAGGAAGCCTTATAAACAACCTGCAATATGCAGATGCCACAGCCTTGCTTACTGAAAGCGAGGAAGACTTGAAGCACTTGATGAAGAGCAAGGATTTCAGCTTCAGCACGGATTATAACTTCATGAAAAGAAAGCAAACATCCTCCCAACTGAACCAGTAAGCTATGATAAATAGAGGGGAAAAAACTGAGGTTGTAAAGGATTTCATCTTGTTTTTATCCACAATCAGTTTTCACTGAAGCAGCAGTCAAGAGATCAAAAGTCACATTGCATAAGGTAAATCTACTGCACAAGACGTCTGTAAAGTGTTCAATTGCCTCAGATGCAAGTGACAGTTGGACTTTGAACACAGCAGACCAAAGAAGACTGATGCATTTGAACTATGGCGTTGCAGAGGAATATTGAAACGTACCATGGACTACTACAAGAACAGAAAGATCTGTCTTAAAAGGTGTAAGGCAGAATGCTCCCAGAGGCCAGAATGGCTAGACTTGTTCTCATGTACTTTGGACGGGTTAGCTGGGGAAGGACATCACGGTGGGTAAAGTAGAGAGGCAGCAAAAGAGGAAAGCCCTGCATGAGCTGGAAGGACACAGTGACGGCCACAGTCCTGTCAAATCGAGCGGCAATCGTGAGGGGATGGTGCCGGATCAGGTGATGTTTCGTTCTTCGTACATAAGGCCGTTATGAGTTGGGACTGATTCCAAAGCACCTAACAACAACAACAACAACAACATGATGCACACTAGGTTTACCTAGAGCCACCTATTTGCAAGTTCTAAAGCTCTCAAATGATACAAACAAGGTATCTGTACGCACTATGCAAACTGTACCAGGACCATCAGTTGAGCAAGTTTTGACCCAAACCATCTGGAAACAAATACACTAAGAACACTGGCCCACACAGAAGATACTTGGGACTGAGGAGAAATGGAGAAATTGTCTAAACTTAGGATTCCATGCCTACCACACCGAGGGAGCATTTAAAATAACTGGTGGATTCTTGGCTCTTTGCTTCCTTTATCTATAAAATGGAGATAATAGTAGTGCTGACTTCGTAAGGTTTATCTTAGCCTAGGTTCTCTAGAGAAGAAAACCCATGAAGTGTATATAAATGGGGAGATATTTAGTTTAAAAACATGGCTTCTTTGATTATGGGGGCAGATAAGTGTAGGGTTAAAACTGAGTGAGCTTCACCAGAGCATCTACTTACTTACTGAAGACTGGCCATGACCCAAAGGAAACCCCTCTCTCAATTGATTGCTCACCTCAGATTCAGACAATGGAATGGGATTAATTAGTATCTGCCAAATATCTGCCAAAATACTGAGAATCATAGCCTGGCCAATTTGACTTATGGAAACCATCACAGAGTTGATGCACTTATATAAAACAGAAGAGTGTCTAGTATATGATAATTAAACGATAGATGATAGATAGATTGATGATAACTGAAATAAATATTTAATAATAGGTAGCTGCTGTCGGGTTGATTCTGACTTATAGCGATCTTGTGTACAACAGAGCAAAATGTTGCTTAGTCTAATACAGTCCTCATGATCATACCATCCTCATGTTCAAGTCCCGTGTTGTAGCTAGCTGTCATGCCAATTCATCTTACCAAACTTCTCCCTCACATTTTGGCGACACTCTACCAAACTCGATTTCTTCCTCAAGCAATTAACCCTTTCTGATATGTTCAAGGTAAGTGTGTTAGACATTGTTTTGTTGATCCACAACATTTTCATGAGCTCGTTTTCAGAAGTAGATGGCTAGGCCTTTCTTTCTAGTTTTTCTTAGTCTGGAAGCTCCAAAACAACCTCTTCTCCCCTGATGACCACGCAGGTGTTTGAACATCAGTGGCATAGTTTCCTGCTGCACACAAGCCACCATACATGGAGTCCATTCTGGCTCCTAGCAACCCTAAAGGACAGGCTAGAATTGCCTTTGTGGGGTTCCGAAAGGTGTAGGTGTTTACAGAAGTAGAAAGCCTCGGCTTTACACCTAAGAGCAGAGGGTGGTTTCTAACTGCTGCCTTTATGATTAGCAGCCCGATGTTTAACCACTATGCTACCAGGACTCCCAGCAGAGAGTACGTGTCCCATCATTTCTCTGATCATTATAAACAAAAGGCAAATACATTTCTTGAATGTTAAATGCAAGATGGCATGTCAAGAGCATGACAACCCCATGTAGCAACATTGCAAAGACACTTCTTGCAATATCATTAGTGGCAAAGAGAAAATAGTCATGAGATAGCCCAGTACTTGGGCTACAACGATTTGAGCAGCAACTGAGAGGCTAGAAGTAGTTTCACATTGAAGCACACTTTCAACTAATTCTTCTTAGGACAAGGAAAGTTGTCATACTAGACAGGCTGACTTTGTGTACAGTCGCTAGAAGTGATCTAGTTGTGTGTGTGCGTAAATGAGTGTTCTGGGCTTTTGGGGAGTCTTTCAGAAAGAAATCTTTTCTCCGTTTGTTTCTTTTTCTCTGTGACCCTTTATGAACCTAAGAGACCACGAATGACAGTCTGCAAAGCCAGTCGCAGAGATGCACAAACAGAAGAGTACTTACTATTGCTTGTATTTATTTTCAAGCCATGCTATGGAGAAACAGTCCTAGCCACTGCTTGAAGACCTTAGTCTGAAAATCAGGGTATACCTTTTCATTTCTTTACGTAGGTGGGCCAAGCACCTAGAGAGAAGATCCAAGATGTGTACAGTGCTGGATTTGCCTGTTTGTCATTCACAACTGTAAGCATTTCTATAAATCAAGGGTCAGCATGTCGCACCACCAAAGTTAGCCCACAGCCTGGTCTTGCCCGATTTTTATAGTTTTAAAGACCTTCTTTATTTTTAGTTAGAAGATGTAACATCTGCCACATTTCCCACAAGTCCAAAATATTTACTATTTGGACCTTTATAGAAAAGTTTGCTGAATTCTGAAAATGATTTGCACCGTTTGTCATTTTCATGTGCCTTTAAATCAAAAGGAAATAGAAACCTTAGTTTTATTTCCTAACTTGATACACCGAAATTTAGAGGCAAGTCACCATTTTTCCAGACCTTGTCCTTGTGCAGATGGTCTTTCTTTGGAAGGAGATGGAAGAAAGATGTCTCTTCCCTATTTAGTACTGCTGTAACAGAAATACCACAAGTGGGTGCTTTAACAAACAGAAATTTATTTTCTCAGAGTTTAATTGTCTAGAAGTACAAATTCAGAAGACCTGCTCTACAAGAAGGCTTTCTCTCTGTCAGCGCGGTAGGGAAGTTCTTGTCTCCTGTCAACATCCATGTGACTGGCTTACCTTGGACTTTGGCATCAATTGTCCTCTGGGTCTAGGAGGTCTCCGTTCAGGGAAACTGGGTCCAGAGGAAATGCTCCACATCAGACTTTTCTTTCTTGATTGTAGTTAGGTCCGTTCTCTCTGCTTGCTTGTTTAATTGCTTTACTGTCTCAGAAGACATTGGCTCCTCATACAGCTTGGTCCAGTGGATTGTATCCCGCATTATTATCATTACTGCCTCTAATCTAGAAGGTCGGGGCGGGGGGGATGAAGACCCTCATTGAGATGAATTGACACAGTGGCTGTAACAAGAAGCCCAAACACAGAAATGAATGCGATGTTACAAAGTCAGAAAACGTTACCTTCTCTTGTACATAGGGGCAATATATTAGGAATTAGAACACATAAGATAATCACATAGATCACAAAATGGAAAATAATTCATACTGCTGAGAATCATGGCCCAACCACTTGATACATATTTGGGGGGGAGCCTACAATTCAATCCATAACGATGTACAAACAGAATTTTTGTTAATGTAGTTTCTATTGTACCCCGTTGTCTTAAAGAAAATTCAGTTCAGTTACCCAAGTGAGACTCTTCAGTTTTGATGGCGTGTGCATGCTGACTTACCACCAGGATGGCCCATTCTTGCTTGGCTGTAAAATTATGGCACAAATACTCTCATTGATCGCAATTTAACAGCCAATCAAGGCACAGCTTCATCCCCAGGATTTCACTGTGCCTTTTCAATTGAGAAGAATAGCGGCTATAATGGGTACGATTATGGCCATTGTGTTGCTGAGAGAGGAACTCTGAGTCGGTGCCGAAGCTGGACAAGTTATATAAATGTCTGCAACCTAGCACATTACTGAAAGAATTATGTAACCTCACAGGATATAAAGATTTTGCTATAACTGTGCACTCATTGGAATTCCCTCTAGCCCATAAAACCTGTTGTGTCCACAGCACAGTGCCTGTGACCCCATCTTTCTTACTGTGATCTTGGTTCTCAGAGCCAAGATGGAAAAGGGCGAGGGCGGGGGGGGGGGGCGATAAGTTAAAGTCTTCTACATTAGAAGTTGTAATGAAGTAGTTTGAATAACAAATTATGGATTTAAAGATGTATTTTCAAATCCCCTGTCTTCAAAAGCTTGGAGATATTTTAACATCGATTATTTGTGAGGCTGCCTCTTGAGTCTTTTTCTCTCTGGTCTGCATTGTCAGGGAGTCACTCACACTTCATCTGTTTGCTTCACTCCTCAAATTGAATTATCTGCTGATACCTTTGTGAGCAGTCAAGGGTTTTAGCTATTTTTATCATTTTTGTCTGCGATCTTTTCATTTTCAGAGAACACCGGGGTTTCCAATAATTCAAAAATATGATTTATAGGCTATAAATGCAGGTGTTTATGAGGGTTCTTTTTGTTTCTTGAAGAAAGGGAAAGTGTATGGAGGGGGAAAGACTCAATACACAGTGATCTTTTTGATTCCTTTTAGTATTTCGCACGATTTTTCCCTCCTTGCATTTCTCACCTCCAGTGGACAGTACTAAATTTCAGTCACTTTTGTGCATGTGTGTATGTGAATCACTAGAATGGAACTTAACTGAAAACATTGGAGTACAAATGTTTAAGACTATTATATTTTAATTGCACCATGGCAGATATATGTTAGCAAGGGAAGGGACCCTGGTGATGCAGTGGTTATGCGTTAGGCTGCTAACTGAAAGGTCAGCAGTTCAAAATCACCAGCTGCCCTGAGCAAGAAAGATAGGGCTTTCTTCTCCCATAAAGAATTGTAGTTTTGGGAACACACAGGAGCAGTAACATGAGTTAGCATCGACTCGATGGCAGTGAATTTCAAGAGTTTTGATTAGTGATAATTCCCTACTGTAATATTGCCATGACTAAGACCAGTTATTGTAAGAATTTGACTGGAGTCTGTTAACTAACGTCATGAGTATGTATAAGCCATGTTGCATACAACCCTAGACTCACTTGTCCACAATATAATCTCCATATGTTGGAATCCCTCCCTGCACACTTACTGGTGGCGGGGCTCGGTGCCACCAAGTGGGTTCCCACTCACAGGGACCAAGACACAATAGGACAACACACTACTGGTCGGTCCTATGCCATCCTCACAATTATTCCCAGGGTGTCTGTGAGCTATGGAACGATAGGATATCTGCATTGACTCCCATTAAATGGTTTTGAACAAAAATGATTTTAAAGGAAACCAAATCACCAAGTAAGCTCTTCTAATTACACCAGATTTACTTCTAGAGTCTTTGGGGGGGGGGGGGTTATTTGAAATTGTAGTTAGTTTTTTCTTTCTTTCTTCTTACTTCCCCGTTTATGTTGCAAATTACAAAATTAAGACATCGCCATTTACCAGAATCTTGGAGTGGTATTTGATGTACTTAACTTCAGATTATCTGAAATATCAGTCCTAAACTGCATAATTCAACACAAGGCCATGGAGCAGATTTTGCTAAACTCTGTAGGAGTTTCATAGGCTAGCATTCCAAAAGCAAAAAGTGGGACCAGGCTAGTCATGTGATGGACTAGTCAGCCAATGCCTGGCTGTGCAGTGATGAACGGTTCCACTGCGATCCACAAGGTTACTTGTTCCAATGTGCCAGTCGCTCTGTGAGCAAATGCACTGGGCACTCTGCTCCCAGCAAGACTCGAGTACACGGAACCCCCATAAGTCCCAGAGGGTCACTTACTAGAGGTGGGAAACAACACTACAGCACATAACCACAACAGTGTCCCCAATGGGAAGGCCTCTAGGACCAGGCCAGTCATGTCAGTGAACAGACAATAAAGAGTACTCTGCATGGGCATGGGCTCAGAGGGCAAACCCCCCACTCTAGCTGATGGCAGGCATTTTGTGTCCCAAAGCAGTTGGAAATATGAATTTTTATGTAGAATGAATAAGAAAAAGAGGCACACACACAATGACAAAAGACCTAAGAGAAAATACTATTCCTGTCCAACTCCAATTTTTTGGTTGGTTGTTTCTTCACAAGTTTGAATGATATGATATCTGTATTAACTACCAATAAAATGGTTTTTAAAATCAATCAATAAAGATAAACTAGAAGAAAAAAAAGAATTGCTGCCTCAGAAACCCACAGAGGCAATTCTACCCTGCCCTAAGGTCACCGTGAGTCAGAATCAACTCCTTGGCCGTGAGCTTGGGGTGTTTGGGTTTCGGGCTTTGTTTTTGTTTGTTTGCTTTTTCTTCATCCTTCCCCCCCAGCATTCATCCTTTCTCCCCTCATTCCCCCACCACCTCAAAGGTCATGTCCTCAGGTAATATACTTCCTGGCCACCTGGATTAATTTATACTTAAATTATGTTCTGAGGGCCTTTGCTCTCAGGGTTCAACGAGCTTGCCCTTCTATTCCCTTTGCGTAGCTATCAATCCATTTAAAATGCATCTTTCCTCTAGACTGGTCCCTCCTGAAAAGCAGTGACTGTTTGGGATTGTATTCTCCATGCTTATCAGAGAGTCAATAAATTTGTATTAAATACGTAACTGTAATCTACAGAGTGGTCCCCAGTATTTTAAGGCATCAAGATCACTGAGAGAGTTAAACCTCACGTCTATATGACAGCCATTCACAGCAGACCCAGGGAAAGAGCTGCTGTGGAGTCTGATGTGACTTGATTCTGAAGCAATATGGAGTCAGACATGTCCACTGTGGAACTCACATCTGGTTTCTTTCCTGTGCTTTACATTGATGACATGTACATTGATGTGAACATCTCTGCATACATATTCGGATCCTTGCTCTATGCCTATCCCACAGTTTGTCTTTGGGAGAATAGGCTAATCTCTTTTGATCTGTCTTGCAGAATTAGTACGATTCCACAGAGATTAGCTTCATTCTCCCTCTTTTTCTCTTTTGAAAATCTGGCTAATCTCTACCCTAATTATCAGATATTCCATATATATGAATGGATAAATCGAGTTTTCCACCACATTTTTAATGCAGTTTTTGTGGTAAAATCAGGTGCCTTGGCTAATTTTTTCGGGTCAGCTTACACTCGAGTATCTACGGTACTCTAATTTTCCAGTATAAATATTTTATACTTGTAAGTAATGTTTCCCCTAATTGTTCTGCTATTCAAGACTTCACTTCTCTCATCTGTAAAATAGGAACTCTGCAGAACTGAATGAAGCCATGCATGTAAAGTGACTGGTCTATGGTTGGTGGTCAATGATTCGTTTTCCCTCCGTCCAGTACCGCTTTCTGAATCCATAGTTCTTATATTGAATCAGAAGTCCAATGAGTCAATGAAGCTCAAACAGTTTAGGTTTCAAGTAAAATCACCTCAGTCGTCCCTGAATGTGTGTCTGGGGGAAAGTGCATCTTCCTACTGTCTTGGGGGAAAGTGCATCTTCCGTCTTTTCCTTCTGCATTCATGCTCAGTGTGTCCCACTGTCGGCCATCCCCATGTCCACCCTCCCAGGAACCAGTTACTCTTCAGTCAGCAGCTACACACAGAGAGCCTATTTGTGACAAAATAGGACTGGGCTCCCTGAGGCTGCTAATTGCGGAGTTTGGAGAAGTAGATTGCAATGAGACTTCTTCAGTTGGGAACCCAGACTTCTGAGTGAGCCTGAATCTCCAATCTCGAGGTTGGGAGTCGAGCACGTTAATTTTTCACACCACTGCTGATGAATCAGTTCCAAGCACAGTGACCCATCGGGCAGAGTAGAACTCTTCTAAGCTGTTCCCAGGGCTGTCAATCTGTGAAGAATCAGATTGCTTCATCTTTTGTCCGTAAAGACAGAGCAGTCAGTGCATAACCCACTCTACTACCAGGACTCATCGCGTCATCGGGGCCTCTTTGACCTCAGTCGGAGATGCTTTCCATTGTGGCCTCCAGTTCTGTATGTTCATCAAACCCCATCCCTCTTCAGAGGCTTATACTTCATTAATGTTTGTGGAACCTTTTATTGAAAAGCTTTCTCTGCTGCTCCGTTGTATCTGTCTCATCCACTACTTAGAGACACGCATTACAGACCCTGAATAAATGTGTACTCAGTGTCAGTCACAAATGTCCCTCCTTCATGAAGCCTTCTCTGTTTCGCATTGTTGTCTGAAGTTAGCCCATTTCAGAAGTCTGATAGTTCTTCCCTTGTAATGCTCCTACTGCACGTGTTATTTCTAACCTGCATGACAGTGATCTGTCAGCATTTTTTCTTCTCCTGACTAGATAAAGTATAAACTCCTTGATAGTGGGGAGCGTACTTCTTTGCTTTTACACAGCTTTGACTATGTTTAAACATTAGCATAGCCTCGATATAGGTGAATGAATTAAAAAGCAAAACAAACAAAGAAATGCTCTCTTAAATGTCAGTTGCACTTGCCCACAGAATGTGCGCCATCCTGGGGAGATGGCTGGCACATTTTCCAGTATAGAATTACTTTCCTTTCAGAATCATTAAGGGAATAGTATCAGGAATACATAACTTCATGTTCCTCTCGGAATTGGTGCTAAAGTTGCATGTTGTAAAATGGTTTGCTGAATTCAAATCTTCACTGAGGCAGAAGTAGTAAGTCCTTGTGGCCTCAGTCATTCTGTAGAAGGGTGTCCAGGCACTAGAGGAGAGCTCTATCCCATAATCCCCCAGGGGAAGCGACTCCATGAGAGGAGGATGCGTTTGCGGCTAACGGGATACAAAGAGCAGATTTTTCACTTCCTAATGTAAACAGGTTCAATCTAGGTATAGTATTTCCCATGGGAGCTCCCTAAATATTTTAACAAGAGGACTGGAACATCGAGGACAGAAAAGCCACCACTGACTTCCAGTGCCTAACCACAGATAAAAAATTGATTACACTTCTGTTGGTTTGAGAGGTTTCCAGATAACGATTTTTTTATTTCTAAACTGCAGCACGCCATTGAAATTGTAAACGGATGTAATGCCACCTACATTTCAGTGGAGGACCACAGAGAAATCAATATGCTATATCTCTTTATTCACAGATGTTCATGGTTTCAAGCATATAGATAATGAAGTTTATTTATTCAAGTATACACTGCTGTCACTAAATAATGGGCCTGAAATAGGTTTTCACTGCCAAATTAGTTTGGTGACATACGGCATTTTTAGATAGGTCATTAGCCTACTGATTGTGGAGCAGTGCAGTGTTTACATATGGAAAAGTAATTTTTCATAGACACATTCAGCTTGGAAGACATAGGGAAAACATCACTGTACAGTCTATGTTTAAAAAGGAAAGCCTCACTACTGGTCGGGGATGTCTACCAACACATTGTATCCGGCATCCACAGCAAGAGATCGGCTCAAAAGAATATGAATTTATTTTCCTAAACAGCTAGCTGCCCGCCTGCATATTCCCTTCAATCCCTAAAGAAATTACATGTGACGGTGGGATGCATGCCAGCAAGTAAGTGAGCAGCCCCTGTAGCTGAATGTGTATTGGTATGAAATTTGAAAACACACGTGGGTTGGCTCTAAAACACTTCTTTTTCCACATACCACAAAATGGAATTCTATTCCGATCCCATACTGGATGCACACAAGGGCGTCTGTGTACTTTTCTAGGGTAACGGCTTTCTATCAACCAGGGGACCAGGGGACAATAGACCCTATTACTTTTTTTTTCCCCTAAAAGGTGAAGGTGATTCTAAATAGGGCTTTGAACCTGGCTCAAAAAGTTTTGGTCATGGCCAAAGTAAGAAAAGGCAGCAGACATATTGCTTTCTTGTGCACCCAAGTTTGACCCCAGTGGGCAACAGGCATCAGTGCCCCGTCCAAAGATGGAGAATGACCACATTCCACACGGCGGGTGGGCAGGCATTCTTGCACAGCACACACCAGGCTGCTCCCTACTCAAGGGCAATCCTAAAACACAAACCTCTGCTGGCAAGGTGACCCCGACTTATGTTAACCCTACGGGACAGACTGGACCTGCCGCCTAGGGTCTCTGTAAGGTTGGAAATCTTACAGAAGCATATTGCCACCTCTTTCTTCCGTAGAGTCGCAAGAGGAGGCTTCAGCCACCGGGCCAAGGATCCTGTCCGAGTCCTATTTGTGTCAAAACCAAACGCACACGAGATTTGGTGGCTAGAGGGGTGGTGTGTACACTGCCCTTGTTTCTGACCGTGACTGAACTGTTTTGACCTTGTTGGAAGCTGGAAGCTGACTCCAGATGAGACGGGTGAACAATTGGACAAGGTAGTTTGCGTTAGCGTGTGAGCAATTTCTATTTCATGAGGGGAGAGAATTCCGCGCCAAGGATTTGACACAAAGCAAAGAGCTATTCCATCTCAAAGTTACTGTTGATGTGACTGATAACAACATCTTGACATTTGAGTCTTTTAACTGCCAGTCTCTCACATGAGCGGCTCCAGTGATTAGTTCACCTGAAGGAGTTCGCAAAGAAAGAGGCTGAAGGGAATCGTGTTGCCACTCACACGCATTGGAGACAAAATGCGAAGCGCAGTCCCTGGAGGTGCGGGACACATAAGAATGTTGGTGGTAAACTTTGATCAAAGGACATTTATTTAAATTCCAAAGCACCTCTACGTGGCAAAGTATACTTAATAGTATAATATAATCTTGTAAAATGAAAGGCTGTGGAGTTTTGTTTTTTGGTTTTTGATTTTTGGTTTTCTGACCAGTTACAAGTCATGAGCAAAAGATTTTTAAATATAGGAAGTCAATAATACTTACAGATATTTTTCACAATTATCCAGAATCGGGTCTATTTAAAACCAAGTTTCAATCTGATAGCTAGTTGGTTCCGTTGTATATTATCTTGTGTCCCTTAGTGAGTTGGAAATCATCACACCCCATCACATTATTAACGAATGAGCTTATAATGCTACAACACTAAAAAAATGTATTTCTCTAAAACATATTTCAGTTATAAGGTGGAAATAAGCTGTAAAACTGACCGTCTAAAGGTAGAAGCCCTTGTATCAGAGTGAGTTACACATTAAGCTACCAACCACAAGGCCAACAGTTCGAAACAGCCAGCTGCTCCCAGGAGGAAGATGGAGCTTTCTGCTCCTGGCAGTTCTCCTCTGCCCTGTGGGGTTGCTCTGAGTTGGAATCAATGGCAGAGGGTTTGTGGGAGGAAAGATACACATGTTCTAATGCCTGGAAGCTGTGAACATGCTACTTTATATGGTGAATGGGGCATTGCATATGTGATTGAATTAAGGCTGCTGAGATGGGTAGATTTTCCTGGCGTATGCATGTAGACATGTTATAAAAGCAAGGCTCCTTATGAGAGGACAGCAAGAAAGCCAGATAGTAAATAGCTATGTAGGTTTGTAGAGTCAGGAGCTAAGAAATTTCTTTTGAATAAATAGTTGTTGTCTTCAGCCCCTAAGTTTGGGGTAACTCTTAGTTTTATTTATGTATTTTTTATTAAAAGATCGTTTTATTGAGGGTTCTTACAGCTCTTATAAAAATTTATACATCAATGGTATCAAGTTATTTGTACACATGTTGCCATCATTATTTTCTAAATATTTTCTTTCTATTGAGACTTTGGTATAAACTCCTTTTTTTTTCTCCCTCACTCTTCACTACCTTGTGCTCCCTTGATAAATTATGATTATTGTCATATCTTACACTGACCGCTGTCTCCCTTCCGCCATGCTTTCTGTTGTTTGTTCCCCCAGGGAAGGGGAAGACTGTGTGGATCACTGCAATAGGCTCTCCCTTCCTCCCCTCCCCTCCCCACTTTCCCCCTACCCTCCTGGTTTCACTCGTCCCATTTCTGGTTTGGGATTCTGTGTGTCCTGAGTTCTTATCTGTACCTGTGTACATGCTCTGGTCTAGTGCAACATGAAATGCAGGACTAGGATCATGATAGTGGGGGGTAGGAAGCCTCAGACAACCAGAGGAATAGTGTGTGTCTCAGCGATGCTACCCAGTGCCCTGGCCAACTGATGGAATAACTTTTTATAGCAGTAATAGAAAACTTATTCGAAAGAGAATCAAGAATCAGAATTTAAATAATAACGAACCTAAGACACATATCAAAGGTGATAACAATAGGACCCCTAGCTGTGAAGTGTGGTAGAAAATCCAGTTCTCTTTGTCAAGTCAAGGTCTGAGTTTGTCAAGGAAGACAAAGTTTACATACAGGTACTGATGGAGCAACATCTTGCAGACAAGAGACAGAGCAAGGTCAATAGTGGGCTTTGGACCTGGACAGGCAGCAAATCATTTCCTCCAGCTAACAGAGGTCTGGGTTTCTGAATACACCCTTCTTATAATACAGATGAAAGATCTCCTTTCCTCCTCTTCTGGAAGAGATAGCGTTGCGGGATCGCCCAACTGTCACATGGCATGAATACATTAGCAGAACTAAGTACTCCTTGGGACTTTAAGAAGGAAATCATTTCTCTGAGGAGAACAGAGAACAAAACTAGGGCAGAAGGAAATCAAGTTCCTAGTTAGCATTATCAGAAAGGTTCTAGTTCCACATCTCTTGACCTGCCTCTCAGGATGAGAGCCACAGAACTTCCAAAGACCATTTCACATCAAGCAACAGCAAGCTCAGAACTCAGCTTCTTTCCTAACTAGCCATTCCTAACTAGCCTAGGCAAGTTATTTAACCTGGATCATTTTTCTGAATAGGTCAAGACTATCGTGCGGTAAAGCAGTAGCACCAGCTGTGCAAAATCATTGTAAGAAGAAACAAGAAAACTGTTTCCTGGCATCAAAGTATTACCTGGCACTTAATGAATAATTCACAAACCTGAGACCCCATCCCCTTTGCTTTTAAAAATATAAAATTATTAGACTTATCAATCACAATTCTAGATTTCAGAAAAACCCTTGCTCTCCTATCATAGGTTGAGAAATATATTTATATCTAAATATATTTATGTGTATATTTATATCTCTATCTGTATAGATGGATATATTTCAGTATTACATTATTCTTATCAGACCATATATTCAGATGTCAAAGTATCAAACGATAATTGAGAGCCAATCCCTAAATACTACAGCATGTGATGCAGTAAGTGCATATATTGTTGTTTTGGGGCGCTGCCATGTCATTCCTGACTGCTTTTTCCCCGAAATACAACAGAACAAGGCACTGTCCAGCCCTGCACCCGTCACACTATCTGTTATGTTTGAGCCCATTGCTGCAGCCATTGGACGCCCCCTTCTTATGAGGAGCTCCTTGATTTTCTTTGGTCCTCCACTCTACCAAGCATGATGTTTTTCTGCAAGGACTGCCCCCTTTGATAACATGAGATAATATGTACATAAAATTAATAAAATATAGACAGCAAGAATGTGACACATATTTAAATGCATACAGTGCAGCGAACAGAATAACTATATATAATTAGAAAATTCAAGAACCGTGATCCAGTTGCATTTGAGTGGGTCTTCAAAATGGAGTGGCATTTTCCCAATGATGATTGCCTTCAGCCCGTCTCAGGTCAAAGGAGCTATACTTGCAATGCCTGAAACACAGGATAATCAGGGACACGGAAATGGCCCCAAATGTCTGGAATCCAAAGAACGTGGAAGGGTGAGGTGAGTTTTTCACATGGGTGATTAGAAAGAAGTATCAAGTGATAGAAATTCCTCAAGGAAGTATGAATCATGAGGAAAGAGGGGATAAAGGAAAATCTGTCCACATTTGGCTGAGCTGGTTTGAGGAGGCTGGCAGAAGCACCATATGGGAATATGCAATAAGCTGGGAGGAATTTGGAGTAGGATGAATTATTTTGACTCAAATGATTTGTCTGCCAAACCAAATGTCCTTCCTATAGCTATATGAATATGCACTACAGAATATGTTAGAGATAACAGGCTTCAAACTTGAAGGAAAAAAAATCATTTGACAGATTTTATTCCTACCCTAAAATTTCAATACCTATCTCTCTAATTATTCTTATTTTTGTATCTTGTATTTCACGCGAGTTTATGGTTACATTTGTTATCTATACCTGCTTCATACGGCATTGAAAAATGCATCATGTAATTCTTAATTATGCCCCACAGAAGGGATAATTAAGGCTGCCTTCCAGATCCCCAAGAAATGGTTCTTACATTTTAGCCAAAAAGTTTTCCTGGCATATACTTATACAGAGTTCTGAAAGCACTTTCAAAGTCAAGACATTGCGTCGTGAGCTGACTCAACTTGCAGAATCAGTCCATTTTATTATCCTGGTTATCTGGACTATGGATTACACATAGCTTCTCAGAAAGGTGGATTTAGAGTACTCATAAATGATTGTTGAATGTTGAAGATACATGTGGTTTGTGTGTTTGTTTTTAATGGTAGTTGATTATCCTTTTCCTAAAGATATGAGTTTGGCGGGAGTTAAAAAGTTTTCTTTATTTTTTCCCACTGTACCCATTCTGGCTACTAGGAACTAAGAGATCTAGTGACACATTTAAGGTCCACCATCTCACCCAACCTATAGTGTCCTGAAGAAATTGCTCATAGAAGTGGTGACTTTTATAAGATTTTGGATATCATAATTTTCTATAGAAACACTAATACAATTTTTAATTCATTATCCCTGGCCATTTTTCTAAACAGGAGAAAACTGACAGTGATTAAAATATAATCCTATTAGTTTCCCAATTGCTCTTTTTGGCTAGGGGGTGGAGAGGATTCATAACTGTCTCTACAATGCTCTTTTAGCATTTATGCAGTAAAATATAGATTTTTAAATTATACACAGAACCATAAAACAAAAGATCTTTGTAGAAGTGCATTTCTCAGTATGGTTTTTTTGAAGCATCGCAGACAGGGATTCTGGAAGCAGTGACTGGACCATGGTATTTCATTTTATCTCCACTGTGAATGCCAAGGTCTTTACCATTTCTGTTTTCAGAAGCCGCTGGGCTTGTGGTCAGATAGTTATCGGTAAGGTTTGGCCTTCTTAATAGAAAGGAGCTGGGGAACTCTTTCGCAAGTGCTGGTGAGAGGAGGACACCGGCACAGTCATGCCTCAAACATGGATCAGAACTTAGAAAGTGCTGAAAAGCTTAACTCACCATAAACATAGTCCACAGTCACCCATCTCCCTGGCTCCAAGACACAAAGGAGTGCCCACCAAAAAGAGCTAAAACTTTCATACTCCCAAGATAAGAGGTCGTAACCCACAGCTGGGGAAGGACGGCTTCTTCCTGCAGCACCGAACCGATAGACGATGATGGAGAATCTGCCACTAACCTTCTCCAGAAGGACAATCACTACTTAATATTCTCTTCCTCATACCCAAGCCTCTATGAGTTGACAAAGGAAACATCAATAAATACAAATTTTTTAAAGCACATATGTCCCATATGGGGTGCAGAGTGTGGAGACAAGAAAAACAAACAAAAAATGTGTCCAGAAAAACAGAGCTCTTAGAAGAACTGGTCCACACCTCTGAGTCCTCAAATATAACACGAGCACTAAGAATCAAGCACCAAACCCAACCCCACGAAATGAAAGCCAAGACGGGAGCATGCATGGATTTTTATGACTGGAAAATCCAAAAGTGGTCTGCAGGAAGCAAAGATGTCATTGAGATGTATATTCGTGCACTTAAATAAACAGTGGTTTGAATAATAAACCCAGATTCAACACACCCCGATGAAAATGCAAGGGAAAACATAACAGACCGTGAAGGGGAGTTCAGAAGATTAAAATTCTAGTGAGAGGTGTGCAAGAAATTCAAAAAAGATCAATAAGACTGACAACCGGAAGTGAGTAGCATTGAAAATCAACATCTCCCTTTGGGTAGGGGTGCACAACGAGAGACAGAGGAGAGAGACAGCAGCCTGCCGTCTCATTTTCACAGAGCAGAGGGAACGATAGCCCATCTCGGTGTGTTGTGGGTCATGGTCAGCGTCTTGTTTTCAAACAATAGTAAAGAAATACTGTATGTGTGACTGCAACTTGTAGGGAAAGGAAAACCACCTTCAATGTTATCAGGAAAAAATAAAGCAAACATTTTAATTAACGAGAGGAGAAATGTGAAGGAATGGTGGCACTCACTGACACCTGTACTCCTAAGACCGAAAATTGAAACCAAGGGCCGTACAGGCATCTTCCTGCCAGGTGACGGCCACGTGACTTAGGGGCCAATAGTCATGTACTTGCCCTTCAGTGTCCTGTGCATCCGCCCTCACTTTAAAACAATTGAACTAACTCCAACTTGCAACCAGTTCTTTCCCACCATCACCTTTACTTGCTGAACTTGCAACACTGAAAGGCTCTGAGCCTTCTCTAGCACTGAAGTCAGACAGACTAAATAACCTTATGTACCTCTCTGACTTACCTGCAAACTCAACCGAAAGAGACACTTAGGAACAGATCTTATTGGTAATCAGAGAACTGCATGTACTAATAGAAAACGAAATTGGAGAAATTCAAACCATCTAATCATTACAGTAAGCATACACGAGGGGATGTCCTCTATTAAATGGTAAAGACTATTATTACCTGCCACTGCCAAGTTGACTTTGGCTCACAGCAACTCTAAAGGACAGGGTAGAACTGCCCAGTGGGTTTCCAAAACTGTAATTTTTATGGAAACAGGATATCATAGTTTTTTTATCCCATTGTGCAGCTTTCTTAGAGGAATATTTTTTTAAAAACCTTATGCTACTCTCTAGAAACATATTTTGAACAGGACACATTTCAGAAAGGCAATTAGTTCTGAACCCCAAACCCACTGCGGTCCGGTTGGTTGAGACTCATAGTGGGCCTACATAGGGCTTCTGAGGCTGGAAATATACAGGAGCAGATGACCTCATCTTCCTCCTGAGGAACAGCTAGTGGGTTTGAACCACCAGCCTTGCAGTTGGCAGTCCAATGATAACCTTACAGGATCCCCAGGGCTCCTTGCAATTAGCACTCTAAACCAACCAGACTCCCTGCCACGGAGAGGATTCTGATTCATAGGCACCCTACAGAATACAGTAAAACTGCCGCTTTGGCTTTCAGAGGCTGAACGTCTTCATGGGAAGAGAAAATATCCTCTTTCTTCCCAGAGCAGCTGGCAGGTTTATATGGCAGAGTGTGGGGGTAGTAGCCCCACACATAAACACTGTCCATGAGATCTCCTTTACAGTTGGTACTAGAGGCACATAAACCAAAAGGAGCATGAGTGGCAATATTAATGATCCAGAGGGAAGGATGTGTTGTAAAATGAAATGCACTATAAAAGAGCAACATAAGGCATCCCATGAGTCATGCTAATTCAGTGACAATTAAAGCGATATAATAATAAAAGGCACAGTTTACAAAGAAATAAAAGGAACCAGGACAGGCAAAAACACCTGGGGAGGGATGGAAATTTATCAGAAAATCAAGAATCACTTGGTTCTAAGCATAAATGTTGTAGTCATCTTCAAGACACTGCTCCCTGGATTGAGCAGGTCTGATGGATAAATAACTAGTGACAGAAGAGAGCAGCAATGAAGTCAATAAACTTCACCTAAGTGTTGAACTTGGGAGGAGAACCCCCCCCCACACACACGCATGGAAATATTAAAACACATCGGCTGTGTATTTGGCACAATCATAAGCCAACCTACTTTCAGTAGCTATTTTGCAGACAACGTCATCTCCTCATATGCAAAGAAAAATAATTTACAAAAAGATGACACCTAGTGATCTGGACCCTATTCCCATGGCCACAACTTCTAGATTTTCGCAAAATCTCGGGAAGAGCTAAAAAGAGAAGAGAGAGAGGGTGGATTTAGAGCAAAAAGCATAAAGCAAAAGGAAATGTAGACTAATTTCAGGACTGTAAAAACTGGCATTAAAGGAAAGATATGCAAAGTGGAAAACACTCTGGAAACTGTGGACAGCCACTCTAAGTGGAAACAAACCCTCCAGAGATTAGAAAGACAGAAGTTGACAAGCTCACCAAAGATGCTCAGCATGCCCGGCCCTGCACGGAACCATGGAGAAGTAGACGTCCACTCGCGGGCGGATTCTGTGCTGTATTTCTCCCTCCAAAATAATTCCTACCGCCCATTCGTGGTAAGTGCCTGGCGGGTCACATGCCTCCCCAACGCAAAGAAGAATCTGCCATGTGTTACCCAGCGTGTGCAAGAAGGAAGGCTGACACGGTCAGCACAGCAGGCTCACTGCTGGCGGAGAAGTTCCCCCGAACCTCCGAAAGCCCTCCTGAGGTGTGAAGCCTGCTAAAAGCAGCAGTATCCTGTCACTGCAGACCAACAACAAAACCCCCAAAATCCCTGAGATGGACTCGGAGATATTTATCTGAGGGAAACTGCCAATGCTCTTGTCAGTCAGCAGAGTCCATCAAGACTCCTAAAAGTTCATGGATGATTCTTTGAGCTTTTAGCTCATTGTGTCCTTCCTGACATAATACTGAAGGGATCAGAATATTCAGAACTCCAAAACAATTGTGATGGACAGCTGAAAGGGGGAGTGGCCCAGATGGCGGCTTGCTATGAGCATTGTCTGCAGCTGCTCAGCAAAGCTGTTTCTCATCTGGAAGTATTTGTGGTCAAGTTTATGGCACTTTATAAGATGTTCATGCTGGACTGTTTGAAAGGCATGATGTTCTGACACCTCTCAGAAATGCTTCCAAATAACTATTTCAGCATTTATATTGAAAGAGTAAAATTAACGATCCTGGTGGCTGATGTGTTAGGCAAGGTTCTCTAGAGGAACAAACCCAGGACACGTATGATTACAGATATATAGGTTTAGACAGCGAGAAGGACCATCACAGCTCATTAGTCCACACAGCAGTACAGAGGGCTCAGTTCAATTTATTTTCATGGAAAAAGCCCTTCAGCTCATGAAGGGGCCTTCGGTCTAAGGTCAAGAACAAAGACAGTGGAGTCTTCCCTCAGACAAAGCAGGGAGAATCTGCCCACAGGCAGCAGACAGCAGGGTAGGTCAGCAGCAGTCAATAGCATGTAGGCTTAGCAGAGCAGGCCTGCATGGGATATCCAACTCAAGTAAATACAAGGCAGGACCCACCAGCCTCAAGCTGAAGCAATGTACGCACCAGCAGAGTGGCGAAGTATTTCTCAGGAGAGCCCCAAGCTCTAGCAACAGGATCCACAGGTTGCCTTGCCCCAGAGGTAGTGTAGCACACAGGTTGAGGCAGAGAATGAGCTAGAGCAGCAGCGCACCTTGCCTGATCACCAGAGATCAAGAGAAAAGTGGGCGGGCTACGCAGAGCCATTCACCTCTTTGCCCTCCAATCAAATGGCAACCTGATTAAGCTCCACTCCCATGTTCCCATTGGCCAGGCTAGCTCAATAAACCATCACAGTTGGTTACGCATTAGGCTGCTAACCTCAAATTCAGCAGTTCAAAGCCACCAAGCAACTTCTCATGAGAAAAATGAATCTTTCTGCTCCCCTAAGTTGTGTAACCTCAGAAACCCAAAGGGGAAGTTTTATTTTTGCCTGTAATGTCACTCTGAGCTGGAATCAACGCACCGGCATTGAGTTCTGAGTTTACCCCCAGCCAACTCCACTGCTTTGGAATTGCTTCCACTCATAATGGCCTCATGAGACAGGTAGATCTGCCCTGCAGGCTATAATCTTTTGAGAAGCTGAAAGAAATCTCCTGTCTTTCCCCACAGAGTGGCTAGTGGGTCCCAGGGCTCACTTTTCCACTAGCACTCGAGGGTGTGTCACTACTGGCCACCAGAACTCCTAAATGAACTTGACTTATGTAAAATAAAGACTCCCTGCTGGCATGGCAGCTAACGCAATCAGCTGTTATGATTGTTGTTGTTAGGTACTATCACATCCATTCTGTCTGTAGCGACCTTAAGCACAAAAGAAGGACATGCTGCCAGGGCCTGCGCCATCCTCACAAGTATTGCTAACCTTGTTGCAGCCACCGTGTCAGGACACGTCCTTGAGGACCTTCCTCTTCTTTGCTGCCCCTCCACTTTACCAAACATGATGTCCTTCTCCAGGGACTGTCTCTGACAACACGACACAGTAAGACGCACTCTCGCCATCCCACGATAAGCGATGTGCTGGGAACCGAAAAGTCTATGGTTCAAGCACACATCTGGTCCTCGGGAGGAAAACATGGCAGATGTTCCGCCAGCAGAGGGTGGTCTTTCCTGAACCACACTTCTGGAATATGGACGGTTTCCATTCTCCCCCCAAAATCGACAGAGAGTTGTGATGACTTAAGTGAAAACTCAGGCAATCAATTCAAGTATCTAAAGGGAAATACCAAAATGGTCTCATTAGTGCACTTTGGAAATGTGTCTCATTAGTGCCCTTTGGAAATGTGTCTCATGGCCAAAACACAAGCCCCAGCCTTTCCAGAGCTCTCCGAGCAGCATGCTTTTCAGTGCGATTGGAGCGAAGGCACACCAGTGTTCTGAGATGAAAATGTGTCTCAGGAAATGTGTTCCTGAGAAGTTGCAAGTAAATCTAAACGTGTTCATATCTTTCCATTGATTTTCATAACCGTTTCACAATTGACTTTTCATTTCAAAAAACTATTTTAAACTGGCAAGGTCTGCTAATTTATTTTATTTTTAAGTTTCTCTCAGCTCCTTTGTCCATGTAGTTAATAGTGTACAAAAACAAATCCCACTCACAGCGGCCTCACCAACCCATTTTGCATGTGTTGACGTTGCAATTCAATTGGCCGGTCCCCTCTGCGAAGCCTTCACTGGCTGATTTTTCCTGGCCTTCCACGATCTTGGAGGAAGAAGTGAAACACCAAACCGCCGAACCAGCGTGAACACAGCATCCATGTACTCCTTCACCATTTATCATACCTGCTCCTTTCCTTTCTAAACACGGATTGCTCATTGGATTCAACGCATAACGCCTGTTGTTCTTAGAATGGTGACTGATCGATTAGCCTCTTTGAGACTGGGTTTTCTCCCTAAAGACTATAGATTTTAACATCTGACCTTCACCGATCTATTACAAGGTTCAAAATGGAAGGAAACAACCTATGTGAAAGTGACTTGTGGACATCACGGCGGTGACTCCCCCTAAGGATCCCGAAGGCAGCTGCGAGGCACTGAAACTGAAGGCATTCTCCTCCCCCACATGCTGGGTCTGCTTTGTGGGGGGTGGTCGCGGCAGTGAACTTGATTCTGACTCTCTGAGACACCATATGACAGAGTGGAACTCCCCCAAAGGGGTTGCTTGCCTATTATCTTGATAGGAGCAGATCACCTGGGCTTTCTCCATGCACCTGCTGGGTGCGTGGAAACTCCCACCCTTTAAGTTACCAGCGGAGTGCTTAAGGAAGTTCAAATTTCAGTTCCTTGTAATGTCACCCAATTGCATCAGTGAGGTTTGAGTTCTCGTTTCCCCCTTCCTCGTCCAAACAAAAAAAATGTGGAAATGATAAGAAATACATGTCTAGGATCTAAACCTTTCTTGCCTCAGTGGTGGCACAGCCTTAACTGAGGCACTTCCTTCACTTCCCTGGATTACGGGGAGACCTGCCAGTGTTTCCTTGGGGTGAAATAAGTGATAATTAGGGTCACTTGCCTTCTCCGCTGCATTCTGAGATAGGTGTTATCCTAATTCATATATAGGTAAACTGAGGCTTTGAGGGGCTAAGAAACTCCCCCAAAATGCACTCCCCCAGGGATCTATTTCAATTGGCTTTGAACCCAGGACTTTTTCACATTAAGGTTCTGCCCTTTCCACTACATCATGCTTCCTCCAGAGAGACATAAAGATAGTTATTCTTTATTCATCCTCATATCCGCTATAGAAATCCAGTAGTTATATAAAAGTTAAGAATGAATTCAGACTGAATTTCAAGTACATTGTGTCTGTATTGATCAGTCTACTACAGGATTTCTCAACCTTGGCACTATTGACAGATGGGGCCAGATAATTTTGTGTTACAGAATTATATATTATGTTATAAAATATTTCAGCAGGATCCCTGGTCTCTACTCACTAGATGAAAAAGAACACCACCCCCTCATTTTTTAACAACCAAAAATATCTTCTGACATTGCCAAATGTCTTGAGGGAAAGTTGTATCCAGTTAAAAACCAATGCCCTGTTCCTACATACCTCCCATCCCCCATTAATAGCACCTCTTAACCCAAACTTAGAAATAAAAACATGTAGTCTAACCCTCAGGCAGGTGGGGGGTGTATGACGTCCAGGGGCTTTATGGCAGCTCGGCGCTGTGCAGTTCTGAAGAGCTCCAGTTTTGCCTCTCTTCTGGCAAATTGTCTTTCTCATTCTCTAATTCACGTCACTTCAACAGATTTTCTCAAATGCCAACATTATTTTCCGGTGTAACCTGGTTGCCCTGTTCTTCCCAGGATAAGGGTATTCTACCTTGCCTTTCTCAGTCTGTGGAAATGGCTCTGCCCTCTGAAGCCCCCATCTCCAGGATTAGATTGTAGCGATTACTAGGATTTAATAGCTAGTAGTAGTCTTCTCCCGATTATTATCCAGGTGCCTATTTGGATCTCCACTTGTCCATGGAGGTGGCCTACCTGTCTGAGTCTCCTGCGGTTGACTACCATGAGACTCCTTCTAATGCTAATTGCACCCTCGGTGGGATCATCTTCCAGCACCTGCTGTGCAGTGTATCTAGCAGTGCCTGCCCAGGCTCTTGCACCTTTAAAATGGGTGCTACCTTGGAAGAAGCACACCAGCCTGTGTGATCACGAGGTGTCGAAGGGATCAGGTATCATCATCAGAACAAAAAAATTATATCATAGTGAATGAGGGGGAGGAGTGCGGAGTGGAGACCCAAAGCCCAATTTTAGGCAACTGGACATCCCCTTACAGAAGGGTCTCAGGGAGGAGACAAGCCAGTCAGGGTGCAATGTAGCAATAATGAAACATACAACTTTCCTCTAAATGCTTCCTCCCCCACTATCATGATCCCAATTCTACCTTACAAATCTGGCTAGACCAGAGGATGTACACTAGTACAGATAAGAACTGGAAACACAGGGAATCCTGTGACAGATGACCCCTTCAGGACCAGTGGTGTAAGCAGCGATACTGGGAGGGTGGAGAGAAGATGGGTTGGAAAGGGGGAACCGATTACAAGGATCTACATGTGACCTCCCACCTAGACAGAGAGGAAGAATGCAATGATGAGGAGGATATATCCTATCTATAGAGAACACATAGGCTTTAATCTCCATGTTTGTATTTCCCCAGGAGAATCATATATGCCACCTAAAAATAATTGTAGCTGTTGGAATTTTTAGCAACAGCAGCCCAAAAGAATATGTGAAGTCATATTGGCTGCATTTTGTTTTGTTTCCCCGGTCTGTCACTACTAAAACCCAACTGCCACCAAGACTGACTCATTGTGGCCCAACAAGGCCTCTTGGGTCCGCCGGTTTTAAATCTTTACAGAAGCAAAAAGCTCCATCTTTCTCTGTGGAATAGCAAGTAGCTTTGAACTGCTGACCTTTTGGTTAGCAGCCCAATTTGTAATCCACTACTAATATCAGAAATAATTTGCTGATGAATGTATCTCATTAGCCAGTGTGTGTTAATACGTGTGTGTATGCATGTAAAGCACACTTTCTTAAAATGAATGTCTACTGTGTCTGGTTCTGTGCTCATGTGTGTGGCTTCCAAGGGCTGTGGTGCTTGGAGCTGGTCCAGCAGGAGGGAGTGAGTGTCTAGGGAAGGAGGCTCAGTGGGCAGGGCAGGCACACCGCTCTAACCCCGAGGTGGTGGTTCTTGTTTTTCCTATAAAATGGTTAGGACCACTTCCTCCACTGGTCAAATGTTTTATTCCCTGTAACAATTTGCTTTCATTTTGACAGGGGAGGGTAAACAGATCATCTTAAAATCAATTTTATTCTCATTAAATCCAGAAGCAATGAACTTCAATAATTTGCTCTTTTTTACTCTACAGATATTTCAGCAGGTACTTTGAGAATAAAGTGCCAAGAAAAAGTCCCCCGGTAGAATGGTTAGGGGTGAGCGGCACAGGTAGCTAGAAAGAGTCGGCCAGCTGCAGTTCGGGTCAAATGTATGCACCTCTCAGTGTCAGTGTGGCTCGCGGTTTCCTGGGCACTGTGCACCTTCGCTCACGTAAGTGTGAGCTAAACATGTGTAAGGAAAATGAGCAATCTCGGAGCAAAAGCACCCCTACTATAAATATTTTCATGTTCTAATGGGGACCTTGGGTGTTATTCAGTGAAACAATAGCCCTTTCTTCGGGGCTAGAGGTAGAGAGCAGGGAGTTTGGACCTGTTCTTACTATTATTTTTGGTTTGGCTTTTTCTGGAAGGCCAGCGTCAGCCCGTGTGGATCCATGGGTTAGGTTTTACCATATGTACTGTAGATCTTGGCTTCTTCTGATTCTCACCCCCGCCTCTCTCCACCCCTGTGCAATATTTATCTCATTCAAGACACCTACATTCTCAAGATAGTCTTACCTGTAATTGTGGCTATAAATATATGTAAAGCTTTTAAAAAGAGAGAGAGAAAATATAAGTAGAGATAATTCTGTCTTCTCTTTTTCCAGTTTTGAGATGGGGCAAGAGATTATTGTGTGGAATATTCCTTGGGGAAATTCAGAAATTCGGACGCAAGCTGCCTATAGATGGCAGTGTTCAGCATGCTGGGTGTAGGTCTCACAGGGCTTCTTCTGCAGCACACACTCTCTCTGACTAGGCTGGTTCTTCGAACAAAGTCTGTGCTTTCTTGCTTCAGTGACTTTATTCAATTTATCATGGAGAACGTCCTTTCCCTTTCTCCATCTTCTACGTCTTTAGCTGAAATGCCACTTATTCCTTGAAGTCTCCCAGGATTCCTCTAGGAAATCTCCCTGGTCCTGGCATAACACAGAGATGTTTGGGGTTAGGTTCCGAACCCCTGAGATAGGTGGCTACCATAATAGAGAGCACGGCAGGAGGCTTGTGAAGCCCTGGTGACACAGTGGCTCGCCCATTGGCCCGTTAATACCGAGGTTGCAGTTTGGAACCATCCGACTCTCTTGGGAGAAAGATGTGGCTGTCTGCTCAGATAGAAACATGCAGCCTAAGAAATCCCCAGAGGCAGTTCTGCTCTGTCCTGTGGGATAGAATTGACTCAAGGGTAGTGAGCGGTTTGGCAGTGATGTTTGCATTATACTGTACCTGATTCACCTGCAATAAAGTTCTACGAAGTGAAAAATTGTGTGAGCATTAACAAAATGTGATACCGAGATACATGAAGTGAGGACATGTTATCCAAATATTGGCACCGCTAGACTTGCTCAACACAGAGTTGCCACAAGACTTCATTTTGTTAAAAAAAGAAAGAAAGAAAGAAATACCTGCAATATCCGTGGAGCATCATAAAATGAGATAAGTCCATATTTTAACAGAATTTTCACTTATATCCCTCATTATAAGCTTTTGTCTGTAATTAGACTCCTTGACGAAACAGCGCTGATTTAATTATTTTTAAAAACCCCACAGAACACCATTCCTTTCATCTTGCGTCAGCTACTCTCTGATAAAGAGCAAGTTTCAGAGTCTCTTCTGGCATCCACTTTAATCTTTTCTCTCTTTCCTGTTTTTTACATACCCTTTCTCTTTTTTCACGAATGATGGTCTTGATGTCCTTTCACAGCTCCTCGGGCCTTCTGTCATTAGCGTTCAGTGTGTCCAGTCTGTTCTTGAGATGTTCTGGAAATTCCGGTGGGATGGATTCAAGATCACAGTTTCACTCTTGTGGATTTGTTTTCATTTCGTCAGCTGTATCCTGAACTTACATATGAATGATGGATGGCCTGTTCCCATTGCCAGGCCCTGGCCTAGTTGTGGCTGCTGATACTGAACCTTTCGGTTGTCTCTTTCAACAGATGTAACCAATTGGATTCCTGTGTACTCCATCTGGAGAAGTCCATTTTTGTGGTCTCCTTTTGCGTTGTTGAAAAGCTGTTGGCTGTGAACAGTCATTGGGTTTTTAAAAATTCTGTCATATGATCTCTAGTTTCACTTTGATCACCAAGGCCATATGTTCTAATTCCTGTGCCCGCCTCTTTGTTTCCAACATTGGCATTCCAAACACCAAGAATTTTCAATGCATTTTGATCATTTATTTGATCAATTTCATACTGGAGTCATTGATAGATTTTCAATTTCTTCATGGCTAGCCTTTGTGGTTGGTGTATAAATTTGAATAAAAGTTGTATTGCTTGGATTTCCTTGACTGGGGATATAATTCTGTGACAGACAACATTGTACTTCATGATTGATTTTCCAATGTCCTTTTTGACAGTGGATACCAGGCTCCAATCTTCTTGATGGTTGTAATAGTTGGGGTTTTTTTTATGCCAAAATGGCTCCCATAGGAACACGTGGGCAGAGTTTAGCCTGTCAATCAGGTCGCAGCTTGATTGGAGAGCTAAAGAGATAAATGGCTTTCTAAGGCCAGCTTTCTCCTTCTACCTGGAGGCAGCCTGTACACACACTCTCTCTCTGCTTCACTTTTGTGTTGATGAGGCACTTGAAGCCACAGAGATGGCAGCCAGATACTGGAGATATATCCACCACCATTGGATCTAGAAGACTTTATACCCACCAGTCTGTGAGCTACCTGCATTTTGCATCATGTGTGTGTGTCTACCTGAGTTTGAAGAGGGATTCATGGACCAGGGTTGGACTTACAGATAGTATTGGACTTATGGACTTGATCTGGACTGGATTGGGCTTAATATATAATTACTTCTCGATATAAAGCTCTCTCATACATATATGATTGTTCCTGGATTTCTTTCTCTAGTCTACCACAATTGTGTTATTCCCAATTTTCCTACACTCATACTTTACACATTCCATGTTTCAATCATTAGAAGATTTTTGCTGCTGTTTCTCTTTATCGTGAATCATGCCCAAGGCTTCACTCTATTCCGACAGGCTCTTCCTGACTCACATCACAATGCTCCACTCTGAGAAGTCAGCTCCTCCCCAGTCACATTTTAAGTGTCTTCTGACCCAAGGTGCCCATCTTCTGGGACTATTTCTGAAAATGTTTTGTTTCCATTCATCAGGCCTTCAGCATCTGATAAGGCTTCGAAGCTATGGATTAAGGCCAGCGGCTCCTTCCTCAGAAGTAGGAGCCAAGTCCTTCCACATTGTCTACTTTGAGTCTGGAGGCTCCACCAAGGCCTGGTCACTTTGGGGAACCCTGCTGGCATTAGGATATCATTTCCAGCATCACAACAACTCACAAGACACCAGTGTGGCCAAGTGACAGACAAGTGTTGAGAAGAAATGATTACCTCAACGAGCTGAGTAGACAATTCTAAAGGACAGCTGGAGGATGAAAGAAGGAAAGTGGTATGATGAAATGATCAATGACCAGGAACTAGAACCCCCAAAGGACAGAATATGATCAGCATGTCTTAAAATGAAATCACTCTAGAAAAAAAAATCAATGTAAGTTTCAATCTTGAAAGAGTCTATGGGCAAAACACTGTCTGATTTAGGAAGCATCAAAAAGAAGATAGAAAAAATATATCCACTGTATCAAAAAGAACTAGACCGCATTCCAACATTTCAGGAAGGAGCATATGAGCAAGAACCAATAGTGCAGAAGGAAGACGTTCAAGCCACACCAAAGGCATCAGCCACAAACAAGGCTCCAGGAATATCTGGAATATTTCAGGCAGGCTGTTGAAGCCCTCAATTGGCTATGCCAGGAAATTTGGAAGACAGATACTTGGCCAACTGACTAGGAGAGATTCATATTTGCAGCTATTTGAAAGAAAGGCAACCCAAAGGAATGCTCAAACTGTAGAACAATATCACTGATATCACATGCAAGTGAAGTTTTGCTGAAGATTATCCAACAAAGGTTGCAGCAGTACATTGACAGGGAGTTGCCAGAGGTTGAAGATGGATTCAGAAGAGGAAGTGGAACAAGGAATATCATTGCTGATGTCACATGGATCTTGGCTGAAAGCAAGGCATTCCCCTGGGTGGCTCATAACAAACTATAGATGACCTTGAGAAGAATGGGAATTCCAGGTTATTCGTTTTGCTCAAGTGGAACTTGTACATGTTTCAAGAGTCAATCGTGCAAACAGAATAAGGGAATACCTCATGCTTTCAGATCAGGAAAGGTGTGCAATGGGGTTATAGTCTCTTACCATACTTATTCAATCCGTATGCTGAGAAAGTAGTTAAAGAACTTGGTTTATGTAAAAAAAAACATCGGCATCAGGATTTGAGGAAGGTGTATTAACAACCTCAGATATGCAGATAACAACAACCTCAGATATGCAGATAACACAGCATCGCCTGCTAAAAGTAAGGAGGAATTGAAGGACTTGCTGATGAAGATCAAGAATTTTATCCTTCAATGTGACTTGCAGCTCAATGTAAAGAAGATCCAAATCCTTACAACTGGAAAAAAAATAGGTAACATCTTGATAAATAGAGAAAATTGGAAGTTATCATGGATTTTGTCTTACTTGGATCATTGCTCATGAAACAACAGTCAAGAGCTCAAAGACATATTGCATCAGGTGAATCTGCTGCAAAAAGCTTCTTTAGAGTTCTGAAAAGCAAGGGCGTTACTTTGAGGACTAAGGTTTGCCCAACCCCAGCCATGGTCTTCTCCATGGCCACATATGCATGTGAAAGTTGGACCCGAATAAGGAAGGCCGGCAAAGAATTGATGCATTCGAATGGTGGTGCTGGAGAGGAACACTGAAAGTACCATGGGCTGCTCAAAGGAAGAAGTTGGGCCAGAGTGCCCCTTAGAGACATACTTTGGATATATTGTCAGGAGTAACCAGTCCCTGGGGAAGGACATCATGCTTGCTAAAGTAGAGGCTCAACCAAAGAGAGGGAGGCCTTCAACGAGATGGCTCGGTGCCTTGGCTGCAGCAAGAGGCTCGAGCAATTGTGAGGCTGGCTAGGACCACGCAGTGTCTCATCCTGCTGGGCACAGGCAAAGTTTCACTGATGGAATGAATAAGTGCATTTGTGGCACAGTTTTCCCGTTTTCCCAAACCTTAGTATATTTGCCAGGAAGTGGTTTCTGCCTGGGAGATCTTTATACAACAGTTGTACAATCGCTGACATGGGAAGCATAAGTATAAGGAAACAAAGAGGACAAATGTCCACTGCAACTGAGTTGGTTCCACTCCATAGCCACTCTGTTGGACAGGTAGCACTGTCCCTGTGGGTTTCCAAGCCTCAGACAATAAATTCTTATGGGATTAGACAGCCTCTCTATCATGGAGAGGCTGGTGGATCAAGCTGTAGACTTTGTGATTAGCAGCCCAACACATATCCCACCACCAGAGTTCCTGAAGATGACCCAGAAAGACCTGCCATGAGAAATCAACTACTCAGCAGATTCGGCCCCAGCTTCAGTGAATAATTATGGTAATAGATATCTTTCTAGGTTTCTATGTAGGCTGCTCTGGCTTGCGAAATCTATCTTCTTTCTACTCGTGCACAGTGACAGAGTAAAATCTCATTAAGAGAATCATTAAATGTAGAGGACAACAATAGATGATCCCTCTGTTTTTTTTAAGTTCATTATTTTTGGTCAAAATCATTCTATAGAGCTTATTACATAATTATAACTGATAAAAAGAAAAAAAACAAGACAACCCGCCCCCTCACAGCCACCGCCCTGCCCCCCCTCCACACCGTAAGTGAGCAGAAGAATAGAGGTGTGTTATTTTGAAACCATAATTGTCACTTCATCACTCCTTTCTTTCTTCCTTTTTTCTTTTCTTTTCCAGACTTTGCTATCTTAGGAGATATTTCTCCCCGCCCCTCACTCTGGCTGTTCTCCAAAAATTACTTGTCAGTAGAAATTTGCTCACATAGTGAAATAAAAACCCTAAGTAGATAAAGGAAGAGAGATAAATCACTTGCCAAGCTAAATGCTTTAATAGTGAGTTTATTACCTCTTGTTTCTTTTTAAGACTTCAAAATCTTCAAACTTTCCAATAGAGACTGCATAATTGATTGGGTTTTTTTGTGAAATATTTGAAGTGAGAGTCACACAAAAATGGGCGTTATACTCTATTATAATCTATTAAAGGGGGAAAAACTTAGAGACGGTTTTAAGTGTCATTAATGTGCATGGTTTGAAGACTCAAACAGTTATTCCTTTAATTCTTTTATCAAAACGCAAGGATAAACAAAAGCTTTATCTACCAATTTAGTCTACTCACTCTCCATATTGTTTCGAACAGTTGTTTAATGTATTTTTCCCTTCTTCCACTGACACCATAAATGAAGAGAACAAGTTCCCTGTCTGGGCTGCAACTTAACATGTGAGGTGTTGCTATTGTTGGCGGGTACTTTGGAGTCAGCTAGCCTGAAACATAGGGCCCATGTCATACTCACAATTGTTGCATTTCAACCAGTTGTTGCAGCTACTGTGTCGATCCATCTTCTCAAGTGTCTCCCCCTTTGTCCTTTGGTGGGGACCATCATCTCCTGAGAGCTTGTCCCAAGCACCCGAGACAAAGGCTCTCCATCCTTGTTTCTACACAGTGTCTATCTGTACTTCCTGCAAGACAGGTCTGTTTGTCCTTCTAGCAGTCCAGGAGACTTTCCATATTCTGGGCCAGCACCATAGTTCAAACACGTGGATTCTTCTGCAGTCTTCCTTATTCAGTGTCCAACTGTCACGTGTACATAAGGCTACTGTAAACAGCAGGACTTCGGTGGGGCGCACGTCAGTCCTCAAAGTGCTCTTCGAAACTCTAAAGCAGTCTTGTGCTCCATCGACCCAATGGAATAGGGTGCTTGAGGCGAGCCCCTCGGGAAATGAGCTTGGAGCAGAATAATGTTTCTAAATGCACCTTCAAATGGCGAATTGTTTGGAAATTCTAGGTTTTCTTTGTCTTGTTTTAAGAACTAAAAGTGTACCAGGACAAATCACTCTGTATAATTAGTCAAAAGTATTTTCCCAAATCCTGTGTGAAGTATTAAGCCTTGGTAACTCGTTCTATTTAGAGACATGGCATATATCTGCATGTAAACAGGGAGGTGATGGTAAACCATCTAAGCATAAGGGGGAAGTGAACAAGATAAAAACCCCTACCTGCTATGGGGGGCGGGGGGGAATCCACTAGCATGTTGTCTCTATTCAAAATAAGAACTCAAGCACGATATGTCTTTGTCTGCAGCATGCTAAATGCTTTCATTGGAAGGTATGCATGGAGACTGACTACTGAATGAGCGTTTTTGTGCAACAGATTATTCAACACTGAATATTTCTTTAGCCAGAGCTGAAATATGCGAGGGAGCACTGTAATACATGAATCTTCCTATTTTTCCACCTCCACCCTACCCCCCCCTTGCTCAAGGGAAAACCTGAATTATCTACTTGTCTTCTATCTCTGTCCCCATCAGTTTCCTCACAGCCTGTTTGTTGATATTTTGTTTCTCTCTCCTTCTCCCTCCCCCTCTTCTCCGTCATAAAGTTGGCATAAAGGAAGGAGCTATTGTCGAAGGAAGTGAAGCATTAATAGCAAGAGTCTCCTCCCACCCAAAGAATGGTCTTTTTGAAGTAACTTTGAGACTATTCTATCAATCAGAGAAGCTTCTTTTTGAGTGGGAGTTACATAGGCACCAAGAAGCAAATAGACATTTAGGTCTCAGCCTTGATTGGCTAACCCTTTAAATAATTTATATATAAGTGTAATCACAATATTTCTTGCCTGATGACTTCTATACGTGAATCAATGATGGGGAAAAAAACCAATACGCTAAGTTGTTGATAGTAACCCCTGGGGAAAATAGTTCTCTACTAAAGCATTCTTACTATAACTATTGGAAATCTGGAAATGTAACAAAAAATTGAAATTATGAAACCAGTGAAGGAAACGATTGCTTGTAATCATCCTGGTCTGGCTCACAGCCGGACTTGATGACAATTGATGGGTTTATTGCACTTGGCATTGGATTGCTGGGGCTCACTAACTGGCAGCTATCTCAGAGGCCCTTGGTGTTGCTCAAATTAATCAAAGGGTTTTGAAATGATGGCTTGTGTGTTTGGGGTGCAGCGACATCATCTGAGAGAGTGTTGTATCTTAAAGAGATACAGATAGATGAAGACGTTTCCTTTAAGGGCGAAGGTCCTGCTGAGTGTATCATTCCGTCTGACCGTGGACTTCTGCCTCGGACTGTTTCCTATTGTTCTAATAGCATAACCTATTCAGAGAGATGGAAATATATCCATCCAACATGCACATGGCTAAAACAATTTTCTCAGCAATCTCTTTTTTTATTTTAATAACATTATGGAGCACAATGGAAAAAAAAAAAGAAAAGAAAAACGCAACGGTATGATTCTAAAACCAGAAAACTATGTACTGTTAAATGTCAAATCTTTTCATTTTTAATGTCATGAGGAGGAAGAGTGAAAATCATAACAGCTTGAGTTCCTGGTCAGGCCAAGACTTAATATTGAAAGAGCCTGCAACAATGAGGAAAGTCACCAGACTCTGTTCCCCTGGGTGCCTCGTGTTTGCATGGAGAGGACATTGCTTAAGCAGAAGCAGCCATGATTTCAGGCCACTCAGTTGTGGAGAATTAAGGCCACTGGGCACTAACTGACATTTGAGGACAGACTTGCGCATTGGGCAGAGACAGATCATTTAATTGATAATTATGAATGTTATGGGTTACATTTTAAATTCAGTTCTCAGAAATGACTCCAATGGACTCTATGTTACTGTGTCAGTAGCATATAAAATGGTGTGTTTCTACTAAACTTAGAAAACTGTAACTTTTTAAAGATTCCAATTGGTTGATATTAATATTTTTCTCCAAAAAATATTATCAGAAAACCAAGTCAGGTACTTGTGCACTGCTTTATTGGCACAGAAATTTATGTCCGAGGATTTGGAAAGGCATCTCAGGTTGGAGTACCAAGTGAATGAGGTTGGAAAGGTTATTATTAACTCAGTGTCTGCGTACTTGGTAAACTTTAGAAAGAAAATTGAATTCAGTGAGTATAATGCCATATTTTATCGACAGTAAAGTACCCTCAATTACAAACACATAGTTAACATAATAAGTACTTTGAAAAGAACGAAAAGACTCGTAAACACTCCTATTCCTTGAATAATTGTGAGGAACATATGCCTTAGGAAAAAAGAACATGATAATTTGAAAATTCAATACCAAAAATATTTTTAAATTAAGAAATGACTTAAAAAGACACAATGTAAAATCAATTTCCCCTTGATACCTTTTGTCTTCTTATCAGCTACTTTCTTATATATCTATGCAATGCATGTTTCATAGGAGTAGCCTATGCTTGTTTGTGACTCCAGAAGCCAAGCCCAGAGATTGACACGTGAGGATTACTTAGAATGGGTAGATAGATAGATAGACAGAAACATGTTAAATAGATAGATCGATCGATAGATAGATAGAGACACTGACCTTTTGATCCGAAAAATGGCTGTTTGCTATGAAGTATGCACACCTAACTAGTGTTTTAGCTTCCCATTTCTGAACCCAAACCCAAACGTACTGCCATAGAATATATTCTGAGTACTCACAGAGACCCGAGAGGACAGAGGAGAACTGCCCCCTTTGGATTGTAAGCCTGTAAATCTTTATGGGAGCAGGAAGACGCATCTTTTTCCTACTGAGTACCTGGAGGAGTTCTACTGTGGACCTTGCAGATAGCAGTCCAATGCCGAAACCACTGCTCCACTGGCCTCCTCGTTTCCCTTATAGATCCATCTGCTTTGGGGTTGAAAATTGAGGCATGGTCTGAGCTCAGTTTCATACCTGCAGGGTGAGTAAAGAAAGGTTATAATCCTGGGGTCCCATCGATCCGCCATCCTACTAGCAGAGCTCAGGAGGATTAGGAAAGAAGGAGGAATAAAAACAATGGGAAATGCAGGAAGGAAGTGGGATAAGGAAGGGTACTGTGGCAGTAACATAGTATCCTGCCAACTTGAGCAAAGGGGTGGAGTCTAGCCTGTCAATCAGGTCATAGCCAATCATGCCTCTGCGTGGGCATGGCCTTCTCCTGAGGGTTTTGGGAACTCCTGTCTTCATCCCTGGAGGCAGAACACACTCTATCTCTGCTTTATATTCCTGCTGACAAGCCACATGGAGCTATGCTGATGGCAGCCAGAGTCCTGGAGCTGGGGAGCCACATAGAGACCCATGCAAGAGCTCAGATGCTTCTGCCACCACTGGATCCACAGAATTTTCCACTCAGTGGCCTGTGGACTTCCTGCATTCGGCATCATTGCATGTGCTGTATGTGTCTGAAGAGTAATTTATAGACTGGTATCGGAGATATGGGCTAATAGCAGATTTATGGACTTGATCTGTACTGGGCTGCGATGTTTTCTTAATATGCAATTACTCTCTGATATAAAGCTCTCTCTTACACACATATAAGTGTCAATAAATTTGTTTCTCTAGTTGACCCAGACCAATATAGGTACACTGAGAGGTTGGCTACTAATCAAATAAAACAAAATATGTATAAATTGCTAGAATGAAAATTGATGCTCTGCTATGTAAAACTTCACCTAATTCATAATAAATTAATAATACACAAATATATATGTATATATATTTATGTATAGATCAGTGATTCTCAACCTGTGGGTCGCAACCCCTTTGGGGGTCAAACAACCCTTTCACAGCGGTTGCCCTATTCAGAACAGTAGCAAAATTACAGTTATGAAGTAGCAACGAAAATAATTTTATGGCCGGGAGGGGCACTACAACATGAGGAACTGTATTAGGAAAGTTGAGAACCTCTGGTATAGTTAGAGCAGACAAGTTAGACAGACAGACAGAGACAGACAGATTGTGATGATCGCATAGAATACCTACCTGATAGTCATTCTACTCTGCAACAAGGAGCTAGTATGTCATCAATAACAACCCCACAGAAAATAATTCTAATAATTTTATTTATTTACTTATTCATTTGGTTATGTAGTCATCACTTGTCTGCCAAGTTGTGGTAGTGTAGCAGCTTGCAACATGTGTTGCTGTGTTGCTCAAAGTTATGCTACCGGTGTTTGGAACAGCAGCAGTCGTCACCCAGGGTAGACAGGTTTCAGGGCCATCGTGAGACTCAGGCAGGCTCTGAGAAGTCTTGGTTACCTCTGCCCTGTCTCTGAAGATTGTAGCATAGTAATCCCTGCAGGGCACTTGCACTCTGTCACATGAGGCTCCCTTGAGTCAGGCGCACCTCGAAGATGCCCATCAACAGCAGCCACACTGGAGGGTAGATCAGCAAGGATTGCTATGGGGGGCCCAGTCCATGTAGGCATGGGCTTATTCCAAGCCTGATGTGTGGAGACATGTCTTTGTTAATTGTTTATTAAAATAAGTTTATTTCAGTAAAAGCTAAATGACTACTTTTTAAAAATCATTTTACTGGGATCCTCTTACTACTCTTATCACAAGCCATACATACATATATCCATTGTGTCAAGCACATTTGAACATATGTTGCCATCATCATTCTCAAAACATTTGCTTTCTGCTTGAGTCCTTTGCATCAGCTTCTCATTTTACCCTCCCTTCTAGGCCCTCCCTCCCTCATGTACCCTTGATAATTCCCCCCCCCCCCCATGTTTTACACTGACTGCTGTCTCCCTTCACTCACTTTTCTGTTGTTGGTCTTCTGTGGGTAGGGAGGCATTATATGTAGACCATTGTGGTTACTTCCCTCTTTTTCCACCTTCCCCTTCTCCTCCTGATATCGATACTCTCATTATTGGTCCTGAGAGGTTTATCTGTCCTGGGTTCCCTGTGTTACCACCTCTTATCTGTACCAGAGTACATCCTCTGGTCTAGCCTGATTTGTAAGGTAGAATTGGGACCATGATAGTTGGGGTGGGGCGGGGAGGGAGAAGGCATTAAAGAACTAGAGGAAACTTGTACGTTTCATGGGTGCTATACTGCACCCTGACTGACTCGTCTCTTCCTTGTGATCCTCCTGTAAGGGGATTTCTAATTGTCTACAGATGGGCTTGGGTCTCCACTCCATCCTCCCCCTCATTCACATCAATATGATTTATTGTTCTGGGTCTTTGATGCCTGACACCTGATGCCATTGATACCTCATGATCATACAGGTTGGTGTGCTTCTTCCATATGGGCTTTGTTGCTTCTCAGCTGGATGGCCGCTTATTTATATTCAACTTTTAAGACCCAGACATAATATCTTTTGATAGCAGGGCACCATCAGCTTTCTTTACCATGTTTGCTTATGGACCCATTTTGTCTTCAGCAATCATGTCAGGAAGGTGAGCATCACAGAGTGCCAGGTTATTAAAACAAAGTGTTCTTGCGTTGAGGGAGAACTTGAGTAGAGGACCAATGTCTGTCTGCTACCTTAATACTTTGTGACATGTCTGTGCTCACTGACTTCTCAGGATTCCATTTTCAAAAGGTCCAATCCAAACAGTACCTTCAGAAGGGAGCTGCTGGGTCAATTAAATTCAAGGCCAGTGAGGTCAGCTCAGGTTTGTGAACTGTTTACAGGAAACCTAAGAAGTAAGTTTTATATATTTCTCAAAGGATATAGGAGGGTAATAATGATTTATTAGGAAAAGTTTTTTTTTAAGGAAATTGAAAGTTGCATTAGTGAGAAAAGAAGGGGAAAAAACCCAAGGAAGTTGCACGAGAAATTTTTTCCCATTACAACACATTGGCTCAATTTCTAGGGAATTTTGTTCCCTACAGCCATGCTTTTTCCTCTTCAGAGTTCTTTTTGTTCTCTAAACTCAGAGAGCACACAAAAGCATTATATTTTAAGATTCTCAAAAGTACCATTTGACTCATTATAAATAAAAGAGCATAATATTCCTTGGGAAAGGTTAGAGAGATGAAAATACTTCATACAGAAGTATATAGATCTCAATAATAGATACGTATGTTGAGAAAGAATAGCTTCATATTTTGGTGTTTTTGTTTAATTAAGGTGTCTACAATTTTGTAGCAATCCTTTTAGCTTACTGGAATGTGTGCCTGTGTGTGTCTTTGCTAATGCCTGTTTGTCAATTAATGCATATTTTAATAAATCTTATAAAGGAACAATTAAAATAGCAGAAAGATAACGTTCCACATGAATATCCAACAAAATTCTATTGCTATTGGCTCATTTAGAAAATAGAGAGAAACCCTTCTAATGATGTATATTTCTATATTGTATGTATATCTGTAGATTGTGGCTATATCCAATGATGCATATTTATTCCTGTGACACTTTTATACTTAATACATTTTCCCAAAGAATGGCATGTGTGTAGAAGCTAATTACTAAATTAACCTTGAAATGAATAGTTCTTTGTAACATTTTTTTGAAAAAAAATTTACCAAGGGAACCAGCAACCACTCCTTATTTCATAAAGAACGCTTGTTACATGATGGTAGGGCTATCAATGTTGCGTGTTAATTTTCATCAGAATAAAAGGACCAAGATAACATAATTAAAAGGTGTGACGAGGTCCAAATGTAATTTATTTATCTCACAACGTTTTCAGATTGACAGTGCTGCTGTCACATATCCCGCGCACTAAAAGGGCTTCTTTACATTTCATCTGTCAGTCGACCTCCAGATACATGTGAATCCCCACATGAGGAGCCATGGCCAGGGCCTATCTTCTGGGGCTGCCTGCGAAGTCGCTATTAGGATTTTTCATTATTACATTCCCACAGTGGTGTAAAAGTGAGGGGAAAATGTAATCAGTGTTTTGTTGATTATTGCTCTAAAGTACCGAATCTCAGCTCCGACTGCACATGAGGGTCACCCAGGGAGCGATTGAGCAATCCAGATGCCTAGGCCCACCCCCAGAGGTTTGGATTTAATTGGTTTGGGGTGAAGTTCTACCAGAGGAATTCTTGCAGATCTCTCCAGATGATTTAAATGTGCAACTAGGGTTAAAAGCCATTGTTGGAAAAAGAAGACAAAAATCACAAATCCCATTCTTTTTGTCCGCCCGCACTGGAAATAGAATATGACAGAGAATCTTGGACCTGCTGCCCCCACCCCACCCCACCCGGATGAGGGGTGCCCTGTGTGATCTGAAGGGCTGAGAAACGGGACTGCAAAGACTCCCTCGCATATCTCCTATGCTGGGGAACACGATTCGGAAAGCCCAACGAGGGAAGGCACAGGGGGAAATCCACTACCATCGAGTCCATTCTGCCGCATCACGACTCTTCCGGACAATCTGCTCACGGGGCGTCTAAGGCTTCCAGAAACAGACTCCCCTCTTTCTCCTCCACGTGGAAGGGGGGCGGTGTTGGAACGACCAACGTTTTGATTGACAGCCAAGAGTTGTCCTCAGTGCACCACCAAAAAAGGCCCACAGACAGGGCAAAGCTGTGCCGAAATTCGCAGGCTGCGCGGGTCTGTTCTCCGTACTTGACACGGTATTAGAACCTTGAGCGCTCAGGGCAGCTTTGTCCAATCAGTAGCTGCACCTGCAAGATTGATAAATGCCTTTGCCCTCTCCCTGTCCACTGCAAGCATGCATCGGTTTGCAAGAGAGAAGCAAACGATGTGGAGCTCATTTTGACGTTGTCTCATCTGCAAACAGCTGGGAACAGTCGACACACCCAGGACTGCTTCCAGCCCCCAGCACCCTGAAAGGGGTTCAGAGTAACTCAGGGAAACTCTTGCTGCACCGGTATGGCCCTTCCCACCACAAAAACCTACATCGCACAACAAAAGAACAACCCAGTCCAAGCAGTGCTTTCGAATGCCCCACCTCTCTCTAACAGCTACTATTGGCCGCTGTGTGTCACTTTAACCAACCCTCAGCTCTGGTGAGGGATGACACGTGCTTCAGCCACGGCCTATCTATGGCTTATCACGGGATCTTCTGGACCCAGTGCCTCTATCAAGGAATCAGTCGTAGCTGGGCCATGAGAATGCACTTCATAAAGTCATGGGGGCACCAGGAATGCCCAAGAAGGTAATAAACTATTTCACAGAGGGCAGTTGGTGCACACTCTTTATGGGTGGTGTGCCTGTTGATGGTCTTCATGCTTAAAAAAAAAGAGCTGCAAGCAGATAGCATGGCTGTGTTTCGCTGCGAAACAGGAAGCTAGTCACTGAAGGCACAGAGACTGCTCTTGGGGGCGGTGGCAGCCTCAGCGCTGACAGGCACAACCAGGCTTCCAGAAACAAAGAGAGCGTTGCCTTCTTGGCAGTCTCCAGGAGGTGAAACAGGATCATAACCAAGGTTGGAGGGTCATCTGTACCCAGAGGTACCTTTAAAAATAGAGCTGGCCACGAACCACCCCGAAATGAGCCATGGATCGGGACTATGGAGCACAATTCCACGCTGATACCCGTAGGACGCCCCTGAATCAGAATCAACTCAATCGCTGCTTTCCTGGAAGCTGATTTCCAGGAAGTTACATCTCTGCTCTACTCCAAAGTCGCCCCAACCCCCACCTGCCCTTTGTTGAAGCAAACAGGTAGAGTGATTTTCTTTGACTCAACCAAACTTTCTCAGTCTCCCAGATAGCGTGTTACTTTCAGAGATGGAGACTTAACGCAAACCTACTATACCCTGAGTTCATCTCTGATACGCTCCTTCATCAGCTTTTCACACTGGGGTCCCTTCTACCCACCCCTGGCTGCCACCCCACCCTAAGAAGCGTGTTTGATGGATGGCCCAGACCAGCGACTTCTACACTCAGAATGTGTTTTTGTTGTATTTGGCACTTAAGAGGATATGGAATGACATTCCTTCATATTTCTCTGATTAATCCAGACACTTGTATAGTTCCAAAACCTACCTTTTTCTTAAAATATTCCAATGAAGATGCCATTATTTTATTTGACTCATGCAATGCAGAAACGATGACTCAAGGAATTCATGTTTCTTGCTCAGTGTTACCCCTTTAAACTGTCCACGCTTGCTGCCATCGAGTCAATTCTGACTCTTAGAAACCTTATGGGACAAGGTCAAGCAGCTCCATGGGTTTCCAAGCCTGTCATTCTTTATGGGAATAGAAAGGCACATCTTCCTCCCAGGGGGCAGCTGGTGGTTGCATACTATTGACCCCATGGTTAGCCAACCGATGCATACCACTACATCATACGGCTCCTTGTTACACACGTAATAACCAGCCCAAAGAAGGTATGAATGCAGAATTCTCAATTCCCTGTCCCATGGACTTCCATGATACTACCCAGTCTCTCACCCACTACCCATCACTTTTCTGACCATTTCCAAGCCTAAGGATCCTATAGGACAGTGTAGAACTTCCCCATAAGGTTTCTGATTTTTACAAAATCAGACTTACTCTAGCTTTCTCATTGTGTAGAGAGCTGCCCAACGTTTAACACTCTGTGCCCCCAGAATCCCCAGGGACACTTTATTGACAATGGCTTTGGCTTGTTGGTGCATGCAGCAAGGTGTGCAGTCTGTTATCCCAGCTATGGAGATTTAGACCCATTTCTCCTTCATTTATCTTATGGCTGTTAGGTGAAGTCACAGCTTATCTGACAAGTAAACAACATCCATAAAACTCACCTTATCTTAAACAGGGTGCTTTGAATTTAAATTGGGTGGTAATTTTTCCTCACTTTAGATGGCTCCTTATAATTAGAAAACGAAAGACTAAAACAAATGGAAACTATCACTGTCACAAGAGCCTGACTGGGATGATTTCCCCCCAGCTCTTTACAGAGACATGTGCGTGGTTTTGTTTGTTAGATACCGCAGTCTCTCAGAGGGTACAGCTACAAAAATGCTTTTCTCCAAAATGTTGCATGTAATAGGAACAAAGACAAGGCTAGAGTTAGAAGAAACATATCAATGGGACTAAATGCTTGTTAAAGGAAAATGACAGTAGCTGCTTCAGACACTTCCGTGATACAAATGACAATTCTGCAGAGTTTGGACCTAACCTTGAAATGTCTGGAAGCAATTTTGTCAGTTGACCTACAAGGTGTAGGGAGACTTTCTCACTGTAGCTGGATGCATGATCATTTGTTGACAAAGCAGAATGATACTCTCACTTATCAAATGTCTCTTAGCTTTCTACTATGCCATAGATTCCATGCTAGGTGTGAAAGATTTCACAGTAGACACTGGCTCTTGAATTCACCCTATCACCTCTCTCTAACCACATTAGGGCACATGGTGACCTGAGGCCCACAGGGGCCAAAATATAAATGATTCCATCAATATCCTAGTGGGAGAGATAGGTCCACCAATAATTTAAACCCCTGATGAAAAGTTCTCCAACAGGTGGCCTTTACAGACAGTATCAGATTCCCCAGTGAGCAAGGTAACCACAGGCTTACTTATGCTTACTTACTGATCAGTATTGAACAAGTTCACACCTGGTTTGTTTGTTTGTTCTTTTTTACCACATCAAATATTTTGCTCCCAAGTATGGCTGCAATTAACCGCACAGCACCTTCTTAGAGGCTCCAAGACTCTTTTTATATCTGCAATCCCTGACAGTAATGGAATACCCGATAATCAAAGTAAGCAAGGGCTTACTTGTACTTATTATTTTCACTGTTTGAAAAAAGTGATATGAAACTTTAATATGCAATGGTTCACCACAGGTTCGTAAGGAAGCCCATGTAAGACTATGTTTACCTTGCTTACTGCGTAGTCTACCCCTGGCTGTGGAAAAACGTGAAGGAGAACCTTGGTCTTCAAATAAAGCTTACTGTGTCATCCTTCCAAGAGCACGGCAGGTTGTTTGAGTTGTTGGTTCTTTTCATTATTGACATTTCCTACTAAGGTTTGCATCCAGTTTATAGCTTGTTCTCCCCAGTTCCTTAATCTCAGTTTGCTCATATTAAAACTGGGAAAATAGCATTCCTTCAGAGTAAAGAAAAAGGATTAAATTAGATCTAGTGATACAAATTGCATTGCAGATTGTCTGGCATATTCTGAACATAAAGTAAACTGGTCCATCAATTAGCAATTTACTTTCTGAGTAGGAGTTTCAAAGGCAAGAGTAAGAAACATAAGAAACACTAATTGCCCTTCTCAAATCGACAATGATATCTACCTACGCATGACAGTCCTGGATAGACTCTGAGGTTGCTTGATCCCATCATCCAAGTTCCTCCAAGGCTGTTAACATTTAGTATCTATTAATGAGAATACAATATGCAAGAGCTGGGTTTCTTTCAGGTGTCTGTTACAAAACCTTTGTCTAAGGAGCTTTAAGCGTATGAAAATGTATTGACTCGCCAAAACACCAAGGCCACAGTAAGTGGTTTTTCAGTGTTCATTGAATCTAGTAGATCTGGGCATATTTTCTTGCAATTTTCTAGGCTCTTCCCACCTTCCTAAAACCCTGTCATCTTCAGGCCAGAAGTGAGCTGGATCGCGCCAACTTTCTTATCCGAAGAAGAAAAACCCCACAGGAAAACGAAGAGACTTGCTATAGGTATCTCTTGCAGAGAATCAGAGCCAGGAAGTACTTTGCCAAATACCCCTAGAATACCTCATCTCACCCTTTGGGAGCAGAATTTGTTCCCAAGATTCTTCCAAAACAACCATGAGCAATTTGGACTGACTTACTTTTAGATGAGCAGACACACCCTGCAGGAGTGGAAGGGGCAAGTGGCATCGACTGAGATACACGAGTTGGTTGTGTGAAGAGAGTCCCAAAGCAAAGGAAAACTACCTGACTGGCACTCAACAATGTCACGTAAACATATCAACTGAGCAAAGCCCTGGGCCCCAGAAATGAAAACTCTTTGAGACTGATTAGGGAGATAATGACTCCAAGCTTATCAATAATAACTGTGCATTAGAGAAACATGTTAAAATACAAAAATTGCGACAAAGGAAATACTAAATGGAATCTGCTGTATCTAAAGGATGTGAGAATATAGTCAAGAAAAGACAAACAAAAAATGCAAAATTGAAAACAGATATAATCAATGTCTTCAGTTGTCAAACACATTATTAGAAAATGCTAAGTAATAATTTTGTCCCCATAGACCTCTCAAAAAAGGACTTAAGTGAAATCAGAAGAGAGTACAGCTGGGTATAATAATGAACTTCCTGATAGCTCCCTTACTCTCATGTCAATTGACCAAGCCAAGTCCTGCCACTAAACCCATTTCTTCTCCAACCCCTTGTCATTCTAATGCCTACAACAGCACTTTTAACTCAAGCTACCACTTTTAGTGCTTGTCTGAGTTCCTCTAGTAGCCCGTAAGCAGACTCTGCCTCCATTGTGTCCACATTGTTCTACAAATGCAGTTACTTAGCCATGGCATGAATTCCAGACATTAAGGACAAGAGACAATTCCCCCAAATCCACAGTTTAGAGAAGCATTTTTTTATTACTGTTTTTGAAATATAACATGAAGGCAATATCAAACAAATGATAGAATCCAAGAATTCTGTGTTAGATGGCTGGGTTCAATTCGCAGTCAAAGGACCTTATGTGCCACCCCAACCTACCTGTCAAAAGGGGCTTTTGCCTTGTTCTGATGCTGAAAAGGCTGTAAGGGAGCTTCCAGACTGAGAGAGATTAGGAAAAAGGACTGACTATTACAAGGTAGAAAGAACATCAATGTCCATCAACAAACAAATGGATATTTGCAATGTGGTACATACATATAATGGAAGCCAGTAGAGAACTCTATGCAGCCAGTAGAGAACTGACGTCCTGATACCTACCAAGCATGGATAGAGCTGGAAGACAGTATACTGTGTGAGAAATAAGTCAATTATAAAAGGACACTTATTACGTAATTTTATTTATATAAAATTACCAAACAAAATTCAAATAGATTGGGATCAGCTTATTAGTGGTTATTGAGGGGAGGGGGAGAGACGACTGGTTAATGGTTATAGAAAAATCATATTGACTATAGATAAACTTGCACAATTCATCATTTTATTGCTGCCAATAAGTTGTATACTTATTACAATTTTGATATCACAAAAATACCTGCCAAGGCTGCTAAGGTAAAAACTTTGTGGAATTTGGTTCCTTGGTCTAGGCTCATTGTTTCATGGGACATCTCATTTAGTGGACTGAATGACATACTCAGTGATTCCATCCTTCCCCCTAGTTCATTTGTGTAGTGCCTAGAGTCTTCAAAGCTTGCAATCAGTCATCCAAGGCACAGTGTTGGTCTCTATTGTCCTGGAGCAGCAGAGAAGGAATAAGAGTCAGAGTAGGAGGCTAAGGGATGGGTGGCTAATTGCTTCCCTGAGGACCTGCCATCTTTCCCCTGAGAGCTGAGCAGCTGGAAGGTTCTGAACACTTTTCCTTAGGACTATGTAGTTGTATCCTGCTCAAACGATAAAACATTACAAGCTCTCATGGGCTCCAGGTATTCCAGAGCTAGGAAGCTTGGACGAACCCCTGAAAGTATTACCCTGAAATAATCTTCAAACTAAACCGAAAACATTAGCGGAACTCTTTAAAAAAACCAATCATACTTGTTTGCCTACCCAAAGGGTCTGTCATGGGCATTATGCTCATTTAAGAAACATCTTTGAAGAAGCTTTAAAAAGTTTGTGAAAAAAATAGAATGGAAAGATAATGCATTTCCCATGGATTATTAGAAACTTCCTTCTACAGAGGATCAAAGTGAGGATCAGAATTTGGAAGACTACCTAGACATGGAGGGGTAAGTGACTTGGTGAGGGAAGGAACAATTCAGAAAGTGGGGACGAGAAGGGCGGTGTAACTCTCAGACCTTACCTTGATGTTGGTGCCCATAGAGACTGTTGGTATGTAGCATGCGGTACATACCCTCAGCAACTACAATGAAAGAACTATTTTTGAAGAAGGAGGAGGTCTTCATTATCAGTTTCCACAGTTCAGTCCATGCAAACCCCACAGATACACAGCCAGATACAAAGCAAGTCAGGAGGGTCTGAGAAGTGTTTCGTTCTGTTGTGCATGAGACTGCCATCGGAGTCTAACGTGAGGGCGTTAACCATGACACCTTAGTCAAGAAGACCATTCTGCTGGTGTCACTCGGTGCTTAAAACGTCTGGTTAGTGCCTTGATAGCTTCAAGATAAAACCCAAACTCGTTTTACATGGCTTACCAGGCGCTGCAAATAGAGTTCGACTTTTCTGGCTCACTCAGCCCATTTCTTTTGCAACCAAGCATGACACATCCACACTTTGAATGGAAGGAGGAACATATTTTACCCTTCCATGCATTTCATTTTCCTCTCCCTGCTGCTGTTTCATGCCTATCTGCTCCTTTTGGAAACTTTTCTTACTCTCCCGGACACAATTAGTCACGTTCTTTACAACTTGCACTGACCTGTGTATCCAATTTGATTGAGATTACTTGGTAATATGTCTCTTTGCTTGGTAGGCTCCCTGCTTCTCACGGATGAGGAGAGCGATGCCTTTATTTTCCCAGTGCTTACCTTGGCACCGGAGAACTTGTTCTGTTGGTTTAAAGAGGATCTAATTAATCAGGCAACTTTAACTTATAATATCAGCAGCAGGACGTTTAAAAGTCTCCTTTGGATGCTTTAAGTGAAAGACTGATAGTGTTCCTGACATGCACTTTAGTCTCATGCATGCAGAAAGAGGGAATCTCAAGTTATAATACCAAATAAATTCGCTCAAGCAAACTAAGGAAGAATGGGCCAGGATGGATCCATTATCGTCACCCATGGCATTTGCCCCTATGTCTTCATTTGTGGTGGTTGCTTGATAAATTCTGCTGAATAAAAACTTTTATTCTCCCACTCAGACCTATGGCATTTTTCAGTAGCACATTCCAGTGTCACATTTGCTTTAGACTAAAGGGAGCTGCCCATCATCTTCAACTAAATTTGCAGATAAGAGCTGGGATGTTACTTCAACTACATTGTTTTCTTATCCTGTCAGTCACAACATATTTTAAAATATGGACCTAATCACTGCTACTCCAGGGGGCTCACCATGTAAGGGCGCCGGGATGCAGGAAGTCTCCCAATCACAGCAAGTGTGCAGGTGGACTTACAGGCACCAACTGGCATACAGGCAGCCTCCAGCTGGTATGCACCTGCCCCTGGGATCCCACCTCACCAGGAAAACCTCAAGTTCTTGCCTTCAGCCTCGGCAAGGGGTAAGGGGAAGGGCTGGCAGCTTAGCCAACCTGTAAATGCTCCTGTCACGCCCTTATACACCAGTCTTTCTTTTTGAGCTGGCTTGAAAGAACTATAAATCCGGCAGGTGGTTACTCTTATACTAGAGGACAAGGGACACACACCATCTCCCAGCCAGCTAGTCGGGGACAGATTTGGAAGGTAGGCCTATGAATATTTTTGGATAGGTCCTCAAAAGAAAGGGATTTCTCATACTAATCAATTTTCTAATGTTATTTTTCAATCCTATAAAGTTTAGATAAACTAGAAAGTTGATACTTAAATAGACATCAACAGAAACAATTTTTTAACATTCAAGAAGGTATCCTTTTTGACTGAGAATTCTGCTTTAAAAAGGACAGTCAGGAGCCATGGAGGAGAAAACGGACACCTAGCTAGCCAGTACGATCAGTTGAAAAAACACTGGTGAGCAGTGGGGTGGCTTGTCAGAGCCGGGTCACCCTCACACTCTAAAATGTGTCAACCGTTAGGTCACCTTTATGAATTAATTAATTTTGGACTCAAGAAACTGACTAGCTTTTCAAATTTAGTCCCTCAAAGAACAGTTGTGTGTAATCTGAGTACAGATTAATTATGACTAATTCTGGGTAGCCAGGCCGTGCTACGGCATGCTTGACAATGCATGCACTTACTCTAGTGACACTTTCATCTCTTCACTAATTTCACATTGTGCACAAAATACCAAAGTCCCATTTTTTGTTTTATTTATTGGTCTTTCATGAAATGTATCACAACACATATTTGCACTTGTCAGTGAATTAATTTCACACATTTTAGACTTCAGTGGTCATTGATGTCATAATGATTACAGTAATTATATGAATAATGAAGCTCAAGTGATCACAGAAAAACTACTTACTGTAAGTGAGCAACAAAGGCAACTCTGCTTGATGAGCGATGAACTCAGTTCCATGTTGCTTACTATGCGCTTAAAGATGTTTGACTATGATTCAAGAGAGTATACAGCAACAACAAATATTGTTTATTCAGCTGAAATTTGACAGATCTAATGATGTAATACTTCAGTTATTTAATGAGGAAAGTGATGAGGCTTGCATGTTTATAAAACCTTGTTATTTTCTAGTTTATCAGTAGTAAGACCATTAAGGTACATAATTAAAAGCATTAAGGATGTGAGAGTAATTGATATAAATACTACACGTTATCTTATTCAGTAGCCAGTAATTACATTTGGTTAATTGTCTGATTAAGAATTCAACAATGGGTACATTTTATTATCTTCAGAAGGGGTTCTGTAGACTATATTTTCAGGGATCTAGGTCATCATAAATCCTTGGTCATTTTTACCTTTGTTACTAAGTTGGACTCTATCTTTGCTGTAGAGTTTGTGATATTGTGATGGGCGTGGGTTTGTGGCTGGAGTGGACAGATTAAATCCCATGTATATTATCTGATGGACTGTAAACTCTTTCAGGATAAAATCGATTCAAACTCATCTTTTTCTCTCTAGAAGCTTTTCCAATACCATTCCAATCATATGTCTGTACTCTGTTTTCATGTAAATCTCTCTTCAAATTCTCCAGGCAATACCAATTCTAGCAATGATACTCAAATTCTTATTGAATGATTTGACATACTGCTTCATTTTCTAAATTCAATCGTACCCCCTTCCAGTTTTTAACTCCAACTGCACATGGGACTGCCAGTCATCACTAGGTCTGTGGTAGGAACTCCCTTGGAGAAGGCAGTGATGAGCTGCTCCCATAAGCTTGCCCCCTCCACAGCCCTCCATGTGGTTGCTGTGAGTCGGAATCACTTCAATGGTGGTGAGGATGTGCTTAGAACATGCTTTCAAATGCATCCACTCTTCTTTAGTCTATTTTATAAATGCTCAGCTGTCACATCCACAGGAGGACTTGGAAAATGGTCTGGTGCACTTGAGTCCATCCTTAAAGTGACAGCTTAGCTCAATGAATAAAGAAGGTGATGAAAAAGTGATGCATTTGAATTTTAAATATATCGTGAACTGCCAGAAGAATGAACAAACGTGTCTTATAAGAAGAAGTACATCCATACTTACCTGGCAGGGGAGACACCATGATCACGGAGGTGGTTTCCCAGAGCGAGAATTCTCCATTGCACTCTGGATGTGCTGAGCCCTGTGATTTCCCCAAATGTGGGAAACTCGACTGCATCATTTGTGGTAGTGGAGGACTATGTTCACACTCTCCCCTGATTTAAAAAAAAAAAGAAATAAGAAAAAAAAAAGGAAGTACATCCACAATACCCTTTAGAAGCAAGAACTAACAGACTTCATGCTGTCAGGAGGGATACACCGTGCTTGCTAGAGGGCCAGCAAAAGGCAAAGTTCCCCAGTTGGAAGGACTGGCAGAGTGACTCCTCCAATGAGCTCAAGCACGGGAATGGCTGTGAGGACGGTACAGGACCAGCCAGTGCTCCTCTCCACTGTCTAGAGGGCTGTACGAGTCCAAACCAGTAAGACCACACCCAACAACAACAGTTCAGGGCTTAATGTAATGCTTCACAATCATTTGATTTTTTATAACATGTAATAATATAATTTTTAAGTGTTTTATTATCAATCTGGACATAGATTTTGTGTGTTATGCATGAAGGCTGGGCCAAAATTATTTTCCCATATGAATAATTTATATAGTACCATTTTCGGAAAATATGTCCAAATATTTTTATACATTTTACTGGCATATAATTCTTGTATCATGTAATTCAATAGTTCAATATTAAGAAGAGTTGTACGATCATTACCACAAGTTCTTCATTCTCATAGTGCTTGTGTTAGTTCCCCATTTTTCCCCAACTTCCCTTGCCTGTCCTTGGGTAATCATTAAGCCAATTATTGTCTCTGTCGATTCACCTATCCTGATTTCATATATGGAAAACAATACAAAACGCAAAAAGGAAACAAACACACAAAAACAAGGACAAAATAAAACAGAGAAGAACTCCAACCAAAACAAAAGCAGAAAATACTAAAAGCTGAAACAACCTTAAAATGGGTCACAAGGAATATCAAATAAGTTGTTATATTCTACCCTATTTACATCCACCATGATCAACTTTACAATATTCTCTTTTAAACCTTGATAACAAGGTTATTCACATCTCTGGGTATTGGTAATAGGGAATTCACCAGAGTTTTATTCCATGTTGCCACCCTGTGTGTTAGGCAGGGTTTTCTAGAGAAACAAAATGAGGACACTTATGAATATTTATATATATATATATTTTATTTATATATGCATATATATGTAGGTTTATATAGCGAGAAGGAATATAACAGCTAATTAGTCCACACAGGAGTACAGAAGACTCGGTCAATTCACGTTCGTAGAGCAGTTAATAGACTGGAAGTTCTTCAACTCATGAGGGCTGCTGGGTCCAAGGTCAAGGAAGCAGACATCGGGAGTGTTCCCTCAGGCAAGGCAGGCAGAGTCTGCCCACAAGCAGCAGGCAGCAGGGTGGGTCAACAACAGTCAGTAGCTCTAGAGCCGCTAGGGGACATCGAACTCAAGTGTGGCGAAGGGATCCACCAGCCTCAAGATCAAGCAACAGGATTGGCTTGACCCACAGGTAGTGTAGCACACAGGTTGAGGCAGAGAACTAGGTAAAGCACCAGCACTCTTATCAGATCACTCGGGAGCAAGTAGGAGAGGGGACACTTGCTGTCTTTAGTTATTTCGGTCATCTTCCAATCAAGCTGAGACCTGATTAAACTCAGCCCACATTTTTCTATTGTCCTTGTTAGCACAATAATCCTACTGTAACTATTATACACTGCAAATAGATTTTGGGTGTCCACTGTCATCCATAGCCTTCTGCAAACCTTCTGTTCAGAATGAAGCTCTGATACCATTCCTAACTCCAAAGATGGATTTTATTATTTACAATTTTAGAACATAGAAGTTGGTGTGTTTCTTCCAGGTGTACTTAGTTGATTCCTCGCTTAGTTGGCTGCTTGTTTTAAGACAAGCCTTTAAGACCCCAGTCACTATTCTTTCTGACACCTTTGCACCATATTATTTCTTCACCACTCTTTGGTGTATCATGCACATCTTCTGTGATCTCTTCTTAGGACAAGTACTAAGTAAAGCCATGTCATAAGTACTAATTGCTTCTATATTGGGGTTACAACTAAGTGTGAACCCCAAATCCAAACATGTATCTATGGTTTGCATATGTCTCTGGTTCACTTTTGTGACTTCATTATCATTTTATTGGAGAACACTATAACATTCCCATCGGGCATAGGTAATTTGATTCATAGCAGCATCAATTCAGTCAATGGTCTAGATTTTTAAACACTGTTGAGAAAAGGAAATTGTGCATGAATAGGCTGGCTTCTCAGACTGGAAGGTATGAATTGTTGAGTTGTGTGCATGACCAATGAGCACTGAGGGTTCAAAATCTCTTTAACATTTATCAGCTGTTAACATGTGAATCCACCACTCATCTGTCAGTTTGCCCTACTGGAATGGCTTGTGTGTTGCCATGATTCTGGAAGCTAGACAACCAGTATGCAGAAATACAACCAGGATTTCACATAGAAGCCACATTGCCCATGGTGAGCAGGTTTCAGCAGAGCTTCCCAACTAGAACTAAGAATAAATAATAGGCAAACTACCGCTGAGCAATCAGCTGCTGAAAAGCTTATGAACAACAGTGGAATATAAACTTGATTCTGTTCTGGATTTTAGTGTGCTCCAGCTTTCCATATTGTGATCTTCTTCTTCATATATAACACTGTTTTAAAACCCTAGCTTCAATGTAAATTATGGGTCAACTACTCCTATCTTGTTCTTTTTCAAGGTTTGTGGTTACTCTTGGCATTGTGCACTTCCATATACATCTTAGAACTGGCTTGTCAAATTGAATAGTAAATAAAAGTTCTTTTATTTGCAGTAGGGCAGAGATTATATTAAATTTATAATTATAGACCCTGCTCCTCACAGAAGAATTCACTTCAGAGGATAGCACTGAAGCTGCAGCTTAGGGAGAGGGACATGTCTGATCAGAGCACACAGGAGCAAATGAAATGGGGAAGGAAAGAGAGTGGAGCACATCCTGACTCACCAAGCCCTCAGGATGATATTCCTGCTCAGAGCAGCCAATGCACAAAGAGGACCATAGGGCCGGCCCCATATGAGACACGACATCCCGCACTGACCCATAACATTACTGGGGACAACGCTGGAGACACAGTGTAGAAATTGTGCCTGGTCTTACCCCACCACACTGAGCCAAAACACTAAGGGCATACAATAAAACAGCAAGGGGAACAGAGCAATGAAGTCCCCAGGGAATAACAAAAATAGACTTTGTGGCAGGGCATGGCACCCCATCAGACTTGACCAGAAAACAATGCTAAAGGTCAAAAAACAGACCTTGAACTATTTACAGGCTTCTTCTTTTTGTCATCGGTTTGTGTGTGTGTTTGTTTGATTGTGTTGCTGTGTTGTTTTGTTTCCTTTTGTTGCTTTGTTTTGCTCTGTCTTAATTTTGTGCATATTACTTACTATCACTGCAAGTCTATCTAGATATGATAGGTGGGATAAACCATCTGGAGAAGCAAACAATGGGACCAATGGTTTGGGAGACATGGGAGAGGGGAGGCAGGGGGAAGGAAGTGGGTGTTAACAACCCCAGGGACAAGGAAACAACAAGTGATCCAAAATCAGTGGTGAGGAGGGTGTAAGAGGCCTGGTAGGGCTTGATCAAGGGCAATGTAACTGAGAGGAATTAATGAAACCCAAATGAAGGATGAATATGATAGTGGGAAAAGAGGAAAGTCAAAGGAAATAGAGGAAAGAACTAGGAAGAAAAGGGCATTTATAGAGGTCTAAATACAGACATGTGCATATGGAAATATATTTATTTACGACGATGGGGAAAGAGACCTATGTGCATTTCTGTCCTGGATTCCCTGTGTTTCCAGTTCTTATCTGTACCAGTGTACATCCTCTGGTCTAGTCGGATTTGTAAGGTAGAATGGGATTATGATAGTGGGGGCGGGGAGTGGGAGGGTAGCAACTCAGATAAGGCCGGTGGTTGTTGGCGGGCAGAAGCTAAGGGTTCTGGGCTGAAGTGCGCTACAGCCGATCAGGTGTCCGCAGTTCTCGGCATTGATATGGGGACCTCCCGGGAGTCGGGGACCACCACGTTGCCTAAGGAGGGGTGAACCGGCCCAGGTCAGACACGGAACAGGTCGAAGCTCTCGCCTCTGTCAGGGTGTTGTAGCAGGTAGCCATACAGCCTGTTGTCTAATTTTGGGTACATCTGTTCTATTTTCTCTGTGTCAGTTACCCATGTGGTACATGGAGTCTCACTACTACACAGACTCCACCTTAGTGGACGATTAAAAAGGCCACAGCCACTCCTGTTCAGGGCCACCTCAGCCAACATTGCAGCTGTGCTCCCTTCTCCTCAGCACCTTCTGCTCTCTGTCCCCTGGTGATTGATCCAGGTCTCAGACTCTTCTAACTTCACCATATCATCACTCAGGACAAAAGCTCTAAAACCTGACCAAGATCAACCTGAGTGTGAGGCTATGGGTCTCCTCATAGCTCTTGTTTTATGACCTGCCTTGTATGGATATCAGACTTCCACTATATCCTGGGATCGTTACTATGAACATCTAAGTGTAATACAGAGTTTCCAAAGTATACTGTGCCCATGTTCAACGCGATATTGCCCATGTAAATCTGCAGTCAATGTGATTGGGATCATTTAAACTGGTGTGACTGGATCCACCACACAGGAATACATGCCCAGCAGATGCATGCCACATTCATTCTGGCTGAATGATTACATATGTGACACCCAGTATATATATATATATATATATATATATATATATATATATATATATATATATATATATATATATATATATATATATATATATATATATTTCCTCACTTACCTTGTAGTAAAAGTATAAATTGTAAGGTTGATCCTACCTTCTTGCTGACCTTGAGGAGGGATAACCTGTAACCTGAGACTAGAAGTTTGAGATGACAAACCAACAACAAGTGCCTCTGGAGAGTCCAATATCCTTTTAAGGAGACTTAGAGAAACTCAGAGTCTCTCCTCCCAAGATCAGAAAGAAGGTAGGATAAATCTTAGAATTCGTGCATGATTTCGTAGCATTCCATTGTGCCAGGAAAAGCTGCAAAAAAAGACCTCTTTCCACTTACTTTGCCATTTGCAGAACAAATCTAGTTGTGAAGTGGTATCATGGTTTAGACTGCAATTGTCAAGCTAAATTTCCCTACTGCCTAACTGAAACCGAAGATAAGCCTTATTACAAAATGTTGTCAGTCATTCTTTTTAGGGGTGGATGATCAAACTTGTCCCAGGTCTTAAGAATATGTCCCAGAGGTACATCTAGAGTTAATGAGTGTCTGTTTCCCATAGGAAAGAGAGTAGAAGAGATCATGGCAGAGGCCGCACAGCCTCTGTCCCTCTGCTTATGTTCAGAGAACACATCCCTGGTTTTCCAAAATTAACTAGTCCTCGCTATGTAACCCATGCCTCTTCACCCCACTTCTAGTAAGACGCTTTGTCTCTACTCCTGGGAAGCTGCTTTCTCTTTTCCTCTAGAACCTTATGGATGAAGCCTCCTTCAGTGACCCTGACAGGCTGGAGAAGCTTGTTGGTGCTGGGTGGCTATTAGATTCCTCAAAGTGATAGGAAAAGTATCCTGGGATATAGTCCAGTATCTTTTTCTTAATGGATTCTGGCCAGTGTCTCTGCCAAGGTTCTAGAAGACAGATACCCTAAAACCAGGATTTTTGCGGTGTTGCTAGGTAAGCAGCGTCAAGCAGAGGGGAAGAGCTTGCAATGGCATGAATCCCAGGCACAAGAAGGAGGTGAGAGCGTGCCTGCCACGACCACCTTCAGTGTCCGGTGCTGAGGAGAGTAGAGGCAGAGAAGACACACCTCCCTCTCGATAGTTTTGTTTTAAATGAGAAGTAGACTGTGAAAGAGTGCGGCCAGAGAAAGGCAGAATATTGGCGGAAGCAACTCCTGGTACTCGGTCTGTTGATAAGACACAGCACAAACTCCAGATACGATTATTCTGTCCAGATAGCAGAATTCACCATTCCTGGGATAAAAACCCCTCTCCATTCCATCCCACGGTACCCTCTGTGAAACTAAGGCTCCGCAGCATGACAGAAACACACCCCTAACAAACCTACTCTTTCCACTCAAAACCCCCTCCCTGGCCCTGGTCTGAACACTGCCCCCCATCTGAACACTCACCTGTGCGTGGGGCGAGAACCACTGAGAAGGGGCCCCTCCTGGCAACAGCATTCTGGGAATAATCATTTTGGTCAGACCAAAATATAGATCAAAGTATACCAAATCTTCATAACTCAATTAAGAGGAACAGATTACTTAGAGCTCTTGATTCTAACGTTGTTATATATGTCATTGCCTTTGTTCCTTATAATATTGAAATTGTTTCATTCCTAAGCACGCACGTGTTACCAAGTCAAAGTTGAGTTCCTAAAGAAAGAAAACATATCCATATGCCTTTCATTTAATTAATATCCTCCAGAGCTAAAAATTATAGTCTCATCAATGTTCTTGTTTAGATGGCTTTGTTATACCAATTGAAATGAACAGTTCACTTTTTAGAAGTATTGTTGCATAAAAATCCTTAAAAAGTGGTTTGTGAAGTGAGGGAAAGAACTGAGCCTGCATGGCGTGTTCATAAAGCCGGCGGAGGTCTTCACAGTGGAGTTCCATTCACCTCCTGGTAGAGCCTGTGGAGCCCCAAGGGGCCGAGATCTGGGGTGAAGGGCAACCTTCCAGTTTTAGAATCATCCAGCCTATGTGACCCACTGCCCGAGGTTCCCTATCGCTAAGCATTTCGTCTGCCCAGTCAGTTTTTTAAAACCCCACGTTCAATGCTCTCTTTTTAATTTCTGACTCTGAACATTCTCAATACTAGCAAAAAAGAACCGGAAAACAACTAAGGTTCAGAACAGGCTCAAGGAAACAAAGGCCTGGTTATCAAGGGCAAGACAGAGAGACTCTGAAGAAAGCCAGCCTCAGAGAAAGACAAAATATAATTTCATTCTGCCAGGGAATGGTGTGAAATCCCAGAAAAACCAAAGGCCCACAGAACACTTCCCCCATCATCTTCTAGATGAGGAAGGTACTGCCTGCCCCTCGCCAAGCCTAATAGAGGCTTGCAATGGTACCAGAGGAGGCAACTGATGGAGAGAAACCAGACGAAAATGAAAAGGAGAGTTAAGAAGTAAAGTTATCCAATGTAGATTCCCAACCCCCCATCTGTGGACTTTGACTGGGTGCTCCCTGTAGGCAGCTAAGGCACAGAATTAATCAGAATTCTTGTGGCCACTTGTCTTCCTCCTTGAGGAAGACACTAGTTGGTCTCATCACGGTCTGGAAGGATGTTTTCTTTTCCAGCATCCCCTCTTTCTCCTGGCTAGTGGGCCAAATTTATGTTCCTGGGATGAGGTTCTTGTTTCTTACCAAGAAAAAGATGTACTCTGGTCAGACAGAGAAGCAATGCTGAGGAATTTTATTAGAAGCTCCTAGGAGAAAGAAAAGCCATTATGATACCGTTGATATATTGGCTTCTTTGCCCATATCAAGCTTTTTAACATTCCTGCACGATATACAAGATACTCGAGGGATTGATGAGATTCCAGGAACTTCAGCTGAACTGTGCTCTCTTCCTACTAGGTGATGCTGGGCACACGGGGTTCTGGAGACTATCGTCCTGAGGGCAAGCTGTAACTCAAAAGATTACACCATAGCTCGGTCACTGAGGCAATATCTGTGAGAAGTAGCTCAAAGATTTAAGAGAGAGAGAGAGATGTCTGATTCTAGAGGCTCCTCGGAGCTTTGGCCCCACAAGAGAACAATTCTTCCCTGCTTCGGGTCCAGGTCTCTACTTCTGCTCCCCTGTCCACTCTCAGAACAACTTAAAATGAGAAAGAAAAGCTGAAAGCATCCATTAGTAAGCAGAACGTGGACTATTCAAAGTATAAATCTCGAACAAATATACACATCCTAAATATTACTGAGCGAATTAGCCTGGCACTGGTCAATTTGAATCAGACAATCTTTCTGTTTACTTTGTCAGAAATGGTAAATTCAAGAGGAACGGTATAACATTCTAAAAGGACATTTGAAAAATCTGTCTTCAAGTACAAAGATGTCTGTGGTAGGATTACATCTACATCTTAATCAACCTAATCAATTTGATGCACCAACCACTAAGCCTAATGATGAAGAAAATGAAAAGTTCTACCAATTTCTTCTATTTGAAATTGATCCAACATGCGATCAAGATGCGCTGATAATTAATAATGATTAATTTTGTTTGGCTTTAACAAACAGAAATTTACTTTTTCACAACATAGAAGTCCAAATTCATGTGGCAACTCTAGGGGAAGGGTTCCTTATCTTGGCTCAGGAGCAAGGTGCTTATCTCACTCTAGCTTCTGCTTACTGGTTCTCTGAGTCTTGGCATCAGTCTCAGCCTATGTCATCTCTGCTCAATTGTTTAAACTTCTTTCATTCAGTAAGTCCCTGGGATCATTCTGCTCAAAGAAAGCTCTTTAATGTTATATAAATTTGCCCACACAATGATAGGATCAAACCAAACCCTACTTACAACAAATTCTTCATCATAAATACCATCACTTGCTGCATGTAAAGCTTTTAAATCATTGAAAAGGCCTCCAACTTTACTAAATTAAAGCTAATATGAACCAGATGTATATTTTCGGAAGTACAAACAAATTCACCTGAAAGACACAAAATAAAGGATCTCATTGCTAACCTGGGATGACCTGTATCTGAGAAGATCTGATTCTGCATCTCAGAAGATCCTACACTAACCTTGCCTCACTAATGTAAGAAAATCAACATAATCCCAAATGGGATGATAGCCATTGTGATAGATGTAAAGATTTACAGTGCATATTTGGGGAAGATAGTTCACAGCAGTCCATCTTTTGTTCAGTCCAATTTCATGTCTTTGGCACATGCAAAAGCTATTCATACCATCACATGATTCCAAAAGTATTAAATTTTTTCCAGCCTCAAAATCTCATGAAACTCTAGACATAGTCGATCCTGAAGGAAAATTCCTCCTCCTCTGTGATTCTGTGAAAATCTAGAATTGAAGTAATCTGTTTTCAAAGGACAAAGATGAGATAGGTGGTCCCATTGCAAGTGAGGGAGATTGAAAGGAAAGAAGGGGTACGATGCATTAAATAAGTCCCAAACCCCGCAGAACAAGTTACAATAGCGCTCAAGCCTTGAGAAGAGTACTCTCTTCTCTAAAACCATCTGGGCAGTGGATCTGATTTCAGCCTGGTGGTTATCCACGTCTTGTAGATTCTGGGTGCAAGCCCATTTTCCAGGGATTTCAGGCTTGCCTTCCAGGCCCTCTGCGATAGCAACTCAGCTTCCGAGGCTTTGGGTAGCTAAATCTTTCTTGTCTATCTGGGATTCTGCACCCTCAATTCTAGTGGGTCCTCTTTTTCTACACGGTGAGTGTATGGCAGCCCAGCACCCCTCACCTACGGATGGCAGCCCCACCCCTCGGCACACCTTCATGGCAAATCCCCACTACAAAGATCTGATTCCTAGAAACCTAGGAAGCCATGACCTTTTGAGATCCAGTAGACCATGGCCCACCATTTTAACTTGAGAAGATCCTACTTCGAAACATTTGTGGATAGGAGAGCTCTCCAAAAATAGATGTTTTTGTCTAATTGGAGGAGAACTCATGTGGCACATTTGGCCGATTTCCTATCTATAGAATTCCGGTCAACAGGCAGAGTTCTTTCCTTGTGTTCTTTCTCTGTTTCCTTCAGTCTAAATGAGAATTTCCCTGCTAAGATAGTTGGTTAGATTCACAGGCTTAAACTCTTTAACAAAAGATTGTGCAGACATGTGCTTGGTGACTATCCTAGAGTATGTGCCCTTAGTTTGCTCAACAGAATGTTCCCAATCAGTCCCTTTTGAAACCCAGCTCTCTCCTCCTGTGTTTTTTTTATTTTTATTTTATTTTTATTTATTTATTTATTTATTTTTTTAGTGAGAGAGTGAGTGAGTGAGACATTGAGTGTGTGAGAGAGTGAGTGAGTGAGAGAGAGCGAGAGTGAGTGAGAGAGTGAGTGAGTCAGACATTGAGTGTGTGAGTGAGAGGGTGAGATAGTGAGACAGTGAGTGAGTGAGAGAGTGAGTGAGTGAGTGAGTGAGATATTGAGTGTGAGAGTGAGTGAGTGAGAGAGTGAGTGAGAGTGAGTGAGTGAGAGGGTGAGATAGTGAGTGAGTGAGACATTGAGTGTGTGAGTGAGTGAGTGAGTGAGATAGTGAGTGAGTGAGTGAATGAGAGTGAGTGAGTGAGAGTGAGTGAGATAGTGAGAGTGAGTGAGAGAGAGTGAGTGAGAGTGAGTGAGTGAGAGGGTGAGATAGTGAGTGAGTGAGACATTGAGTGTGTGAGTGAGTGAGTGAGTGAGAGTGAGTGAGATAGTGAGAGTGAGTGAGAGAGAGTGAGTGAGTCAGTGAGAGAGTGAGTCAATGAGTGAGTCAGTGAGTCAGTGAGCGAGAGAGTGAGTCAGTGAGTGAGTGAGTGAGTGAGTCAGTGAGTGAATGAGTCAGTGAGTGATTGGTCTCCTGCTGTGTTTTACTATTAGCAGCAAGGATAAACCACACAGTCCTTTTACAATTTTGCTTATAAATCTATTCTGACAGATATAAATCTCCTCATGGCTATTAGAACTTGAAGGTTGGAAACAAATAGGAAGGATTGGTATTTTAAAAAATATGGCCTTGGCGATAGATATGAAGCCTGAGATCACATGACAGAATTTCCAAGAACAAGAACTTCTTCATTGTAAATAGTTTTTAAAAATACCATACCTGGTAGCTATACGTGTGAACCTCTCCAGATGGAAATGCACGAGAATGTTACTGTCTCTTTATGTGGGAAGGGACAATGGAGAAGTTCAATATCAGCCAAAATCACACTAAGGAACAGCCCATCGATTGTTCATATGCAATTCAGGTTAAAGTAGAAGATTCAAACAAGCACACAAGAGCCAAAATAGGAACGTGAGTACGTGGTATGTAGTAAATTTAATATGGCCTTCTTTCCTCCCACCGAATGACCCTTCCTGGTGGGTCTGGGTAAGAAGTTGGGGAAAGATGCTAATGCATTGTATGAATCAAGTGTGAGGGGTTGCCATCTGCCTAGCAATAAAACGAGCCATCTCAGAAGAAAGAAGTCGTGAATGAAGTGCATCCTGTGCATGAGAGATGCCCGCGTGGTGAAAACTCTCCTTCTAGACACAGCTTTGACACGAGAGCAGAGAGGAACAGCAGCACCAGCAAAACCCACAGCGAGGGCAGGGGACTTACTTCCCAGCTCACAGTGCAAATGAAGCTGAGTGTGTTGGGGCAGAAAGTTGTTTGTGGAATTGAGGGCCTCTGGGCATAACTTTTGGGGCATGGAAGGACTGGGCTTACCCATCCATAGAGCTGGAACTGGGTGCCTTGGAGCTGAGGCTTACAGGGATCAGCATACCCTTTGGGGATTTATCAGCTGACTGAAAAGAGCTTTGTAACATGTCCTGACTGAACAGTTGTATCCTGAGCATTTCTCACCTGAATTGTCACCTGTTAGCTTCCCTAATGAACACCACGATCCTTAGCATTGACTGTGAGCTGAATTAGCCATTGCAATGAATCACAGAACTCAGGACCAAAATCGAGAGTGTTGTGTGAAAGGCAGAACACCTTAATGGAGAACATCTCAAAATCAGATTTATCACACTCGACACTCCATGACTAAAGACCATGCTTGTTGTGTGATGACACCGAGAATATCATAAATAAAAAGGACAATAAAGTTTCATTAAAATAAAGGAAAGGAAGAAAAGGCCAAAATGAATGTAAGAAGAAAGTCTGAAAATTTATTGATAGTAGAGCAGCTAAAGCGAACGGAAGAGATGATGAAGTGAAGGAACTGAATAGAAACGTTTCAAAGGGCAGCTCGAGAAGACAACATAGAAGGAGTAAAATTAAATGTGCAAACACCTGGAGTTGGAAAGCCAAAAATGAAAAACCCCTCGACTAAAAAAAGGTAAAACAAAAATTCAAGCATCACGTTGAAAGAGTTAAGGATTCCAGGGACAATTTTTGAATGATTAAGGGAGCAACTAAAGAAAAAAGAAGGAATTCACAGTCACGGTACCAAAAAGGGGGCGGGATGTCCCACCATTTCAATAAGTAGCGTATGATCAATGGCAAATATTATTGAAGGAAGAAGTCCAAGCTGCCCTGAAGGATTTAGCAAAAATTAAAGCTCCCAGAGTTGATGGAATACCAGGTGAATTGTTCAACAAGCTGAGGAAGCACCTGAAGCACTTATGTGGAAGACATTTAATTTGATCAGCCAAGGAGATCTGTATTTGTGTGCATTCCAAAAAAGATGGCTGTATGCAATGCAGAATGTATGCAGAATTTAGAGCAGTACATAAACAGGCAGCTACCAGAAATCCAATCCAGATGTAGGAGAGTTGGCATGAAGGACATCGCTGCTGATGTCAGATGGGTTTTCTGACAGCAGGAAGATCTCTACTGGTCTTTTATTGTCTCTTCAGAGGCATTCAACTACGTAGATAATAACAAACCAATCAATAGCATTGAGAAGAATAAGAATTCCAGAAAACTCCATTGTGCTCCTGGATTTGTACATGGACCAAGAGGCAGTCTTTCCAACAGAACAAGCACAAAATGCATGATTTAAAATCAGTCAAAGTGTTGTGTGCTTTCTCCATGAATAATCTATGATGAACAGCCAATCAAGAAGCTGGACTGTATGAAGGAGAGCATGGCAATTAGACTAGAGAAAAGCTCATCAACAGCCTGTGGTATGCAGATGACACAACCTTGGTTGATGAAGCAATAAGGACTCAAAGCACTGATAAAAATCAATATGGATCGCAACTCAATGTAAATGAATAAAGATTCTCATAAATGGACCATACACAGCTGTGATCAAAAGGAGAAATGATTATAATAACTAAGCATTGCATTTTATTTCGAGAAAGTCAACACCCATGAGGCATTGGAAAATCTGTACAACACAATGATTTCATTCTGTGGACTAAGGTGGGCCTGAGTCAAGTCATCGTAATCTCCATAGCTGGAAAAGGGATGCATAAAAAACTGTAGAATAATGGATACATTCAGATTGGTATTGATGAAGACTATTGAAACTACTATGGACTGCCTGAGGTACAAACAAATCTGCCTTTGAAGCCAGAATACCTTTTTAAAGCCAAGATGGTGAGACTTCACCTCACAAACTTTAGGCTTGTTATCAGAACAGACTAGATCTGGGGTGGGGCGGGGGCGGCATGCTTGGTAAAGTACGATGAGTGAAAGAGAGGAAGATCCTCATGAGATGGATTGACACAGTGGTTGCGGCAATGGGCTCAGATATAACTTTTAGTGTGGCATGAAACTGGGAAGTACTTTGTATATAAGGTTCACTGTAAATTGGAATTGATGCACCCAACAAAAATATTCTTTTCCCAGTTATGTAAGGAAATTTTACTACTAGTGTTTGAGAATTTCATCATGAATGGAAAGAGCTCTGGGTACAATATTTAAGGCCTCTATTGATAACTGAAAAATTGTTGGTTCTAAAGGACTCAAAGGATCCTTAAAAGAAAGAAATAGAAATATGCTCCCATAAATATTACACCCTACACAATTCTATGTTAAGCTTCTAGGTTGTCACATGAATTTGATATGAGTCAAAAGCTACTTCACAATACCCAACAACTACATCATAAATGGAATTTGATTTTAGCACAAGGTTTTTTTTTCACATATGTTAAGAATATTTTGGTATTCTTATCTTAAATTTGTGACTATTATGAATCACATCTGACCTAACATTAAATAAAAAATGTCGCTGTCACAAAGAGGTAGTCTGGGGTGCAATACGAAATATCCACCCAATCTCAGTGTCTTCAAATCACATCATGTGTGCATATCCCCCAGGTTTCAACAGGGGACTTATGCTTATTTTCATCATCCCAAGACCTGAGTTGATGAATACACAGTGCCGACATGGCTTCCAAGAGCACCCAGCACAAATAGTAGCCCCAACGGCTTTTCCTGGGGCAATTCAATGTGCGATCTCAGAAGGGTTTCATGTCACTTCTGCTCACAGCCCTCTAACAGAGCCTGTCACTTGCTGGTAGAAAAATGAAATCCTGTCATGTTTTTAGGATTGGGAAAACTGACATAGTCAAGAGCATTAGAAACCTCCTTCGCATTTCAATGTCTTAAAAAATCCAATTTGTGATAAGTGTTAATTTTCTGCATGGCTGGATTCCATTCACCAATATTTTATTTAAGATTCTGAATCAATATTTACGTGTGACATTGACTGGTACTAACCTTTTGGAGACTGTCATTGTCAGGTATGACACCAAGGCTGTGCTAGATTTACCAAAGGTTTGAGAGCTTCCACGCTCTCGAGTAGCCTATGGAGGAGTTTGTACCTATGTGTTGTGTGAATGTGATAAACTAAACCTGTAGAAATACCCAGGATTGCAGTTGTGTTGGGGGGAGATTTTCAGCTACAGATGAAATTTCATATAGAAATAACAAGTTGATTAAGATTCTTTATTCTTCACTGTACAAATGCAATGTTATATTTTAGGGATTTGTCCATATTATCTACGTTGTCAACTTTATTAGCAAGAATAAATCATGTTCTGCTACCAGTATATTTGTAAGGTTTTAATTTCTAATATGATTCTATTATTTTTCATAATGTTTATCCTCACCAGAGATTTGGTAGTTTTATTAATCCTTATTCAAGTATCTCTTCTGATTGATTGTTAATGATTTCTGCTCTTATACTTAACTTTGTCTCTTATTTTTGTATTATTTTTTCAATTTGTTTGAAATACATGTTTGACTCTTGAGGTCAGAGTTTTTCTTCTTTGTTATACAAACATTGAAGGCTACATTTCTGTCTAGGTAATCTTTAAAAGTATTTCACAAGCTCTGATATGTATATTTTATTTTTGTTCATTTCCATTTTTTCTAATTCCTATTATAATTTATTTGACTAGCAAGTTTTGAGTAGCATTTTTATTCCTAATATACGACATTTTCTATTTCTATTATGTGTTTTGAATTTTTGTTTTTGGTAGCTTAAATATTTTGCATGTTTAAAGAGTTACAAAAATAATAGATGGAACATCATATGCCATTTTCAAATTTGCCAGTTGTCAAGAATCCTCCCTTCCCCTTGATTAGTCTATGTGAGTGTATGTGTCTATATTATGTATCTATATAAATATATATAAATAAATATAAATGTAAATATATTTTCATACGTATACATGCATTTACATTTTATTTTCTAAGGATTTGTGAATTATTTGTTTCAATTCACTAAAAATTAGAATTTTATATTAGAAATTTTATTTTGTATATATGCATGGTCAAGATATATAACTTTCTTTTTTTTAGAGTATTTTTTCTGGTAATAATTCATAAGGAACTTTAAATTATATTTCTGTAAAGTTAGTTTGTCTTATTTCCCTGGCTAAATTTACAATCTTCTCGTAGTCTTTGGTAGGTTGCAATTTCACTCTATGTCTAAACATGGAATTTTACTTATTAGTCTTTGTGGTCACTAGACTTCTGCAATCAATTGATATATACCTTTCCAATAATTATGAATATTTCTCTGCTATAATCTGTTTAAATATTATCTCAGCCATACTTTCTCAACCTCTTCTTTTGAAACTTTGATTAGTATGTGTTAGACCATTGTACTCTTTCATCAATGCTTCATAGTTTTTCCTCTCATTTATTTTACATCTCTGAAATAATATGATCCTTTTTATATAATTTCTTCAAATCAATGTTTCAGATGTGTGCATGTGTGCACAAGCATGTGCGTGTGAATAAAATAATTCCTGAAATGAAACTTAAAATAAATATTTTATTCATTGTGCGTGTGTGAGTAATATTCAATCGATGAGTTTCAGGAGGTTGTTGTTTTTGTTGTTGTTGTTAGGTGCAATCAAGCCAGTTCCAGTTCATAATGACACTATGCACAACAGAAGAAGCACTGTTTGGTTCTGCTCCGTCCTTACAATTGTTCCTTTGTCCAAGCCCATTATTGGATCCACAGTGTCAATCCACCTCCTGGAGGGCCTTCTCCTTTTTCCCTGCCATGCCACCCTACCAAACATGATGTCCTTCCCCAAAGACTCATCTCTCCTGATGACATGTCCAAAGTATGTGGGACAGTCTCAACACGCTTGCCTCCAAGGAGCGTTCTAGTGTATTTCTACTAAGACAGATCTCAATGTTTTTGCGCAGTCAATGGTATTTTCAATATTCTTCTCCAACACCATATTTCAAATGCATGGATTTTTCTTCAGTCTTCCTAATTCAAATGTCCAATTTTCATATGCATATGAAGCAAATTAAAATACCGTGGTGTGGGTCAAAAGTACATTAGTGCTCAGAGTATTAGTCTTGCTTTTCAACTCTTGAAAGAGGTCTTTAGCAACAGACAAGGTGGAGTTTAAGAATAAAACACCTAAAAAGTGAAACGATGACCTGGGATATAGAATTGAAAAACTTACATTAAAAGATATCATGCCAACTCAGAGTGGATGAAAAAGATGGCAGTGGATTTGTTTGTGGGGGGCGGGGGGGGATAATTTATGCACATACATATTTTTTAATTCTTAATATATTTTAAACATACTTATTTCATAGCCAGTGGCTATAAAATCACCACCAACTTATGTGACCACAGGTATGGTTCTACGGTGTTTCATTGTGTTTTAATGGCTGAAGTTTTTCAATATGAATAACCACACATTTCTTCCAAAATCCCTTTGGCTGGACTCCAAACTCCAAACTTTCAGCTGGCAGCCAAATGTGCTCATCATCTGCACTATCCAAGTAATCTTACTTATTTTGTACTCTGTGGCTAAGACCACATATACTCGTGTATAAGCCAAGTTTTTATGCAGTTTGTGCAGTAAAATTCGGTGCCTCGATTGATATTCGGGTCGGCTTATACTTGAGTATATATGGTAATTCCAACATCAGAACATTTGATCGACCTGCCTCTGCTATCTATTGCTTCTACTAGCTCTTGCTCATCATGTGCTGTTTCCCATATTGGTTTTTTTTTGGTGGTGTTTTCCTGTGTCTTCTTTTTATTTTTTAATGTTTGATTAGTAAACTAATTTCCCCCAAAATTATATTAATGCAAGTAATCCAGACATCACACAGTTCCACAGTTGGACTATATCAAGGAGTGTTGTCCAATCACTACCTCAATCAAGTTTCAAAACATTTATTCCTTTTTGAATTCCTTGATATCAGCTGCCTCTTAGCCTCTCATTTCCCTGCCATTCCTCCCCGGAAACCTTATTCTAGTTATTGTCATTATAGGTTCACCTATCCTAATTTCCACATCTGAACAATATAGAAAAATGCATAGCAGGGAATCAAGAAGGCTACCAACAATGACAAAATACAACAGTGGCAAATCCCAATATGAAAAAGAAAAACACAGAAAAATTAAAAACCAGCTAATATTTATTATATATATGTATATTTGTCCTCAAAAATTAGAATTACTAGATTTCTCCAGATTTAATACATTGGCCTTGGGGGGCACTGTCACTCCCATCTTCTCTAAATTAAATTCTCATTTTGATATTTGAGAACAAGCATCAAAATGATGAAGTATATAAATTGAAGATGAAGACATTGAGGAGATTACGTTCATAATTATGATATGCCACGATAGTTGTTTTTCCATATGCCCAGTTTAATGCCAAGACATTTTTATTACGGTCTGCTGGGGAAGAGATTAGTTTTTATTCCCCCTTCTGATAAATGTTTAGCTCTTTAAGACCCTAGATTCATGAGTGGAGGAGGTTTTCCTACTGGAATCTACATTTGAGATAAGCCTTTGGCTTTGAAACGCTCCATTCCAGTGGTTGTGAGAGAACAAATCTCAAAAGTACAATTTAAACATGTGTTTCCAAAGGCAAAAGCTCATGTTGTCTTAGGCAATGCCAATGATTTGTAAAGCGTTTAAATGAGACTAGAATTGGAATTGATTTTTCTTATGGGATGGATGAAGTTAGGTATATCAAAAGTCTGAAGTATGTGTGTTTTCAGAGGAAATGTCTTTGTTCCTGTAATTATCTTCTAATATTTTACTTCTTTGTCTTATTACACACACTCTACTTTTTCTTTTGTATCAAAGAAAATGTTGTCAATCTTCGAGATCATGTAAAATTCACGATAGGTTTAGTTGTAATACGTCTTCCTTGTATAAATATTCAAATTTTAAAATTCCATTCCTTCCAGTGGTTTGATACGTCAAACATCTTAAGGAGGTAATTAAGATAGCATATTTCTCAAGCCTGCTTCATATTTCCTAAGTCAGAATTGCTTAGAGTGCCTCCTCTGACCCGTTAAAAATGCCATTCTATTGTTCGCATGCATAAGGAAGCTTCACAGTCACAGTTGAACTTGGCTTAGCAAGGCAGACTTTGTTTTAATGTCCTTCCTTTTCTAACACCCACTAACTTTTCTCGTGGTCTTGCCTCGTGTTTACATTTTTTTAACATGTTAGGTTCTTTAAGCAATCTTTAATGCTATCTCTGAAATAGAAATTTTAAAATATAATAAAAATTTTTCTCATTGGTTGGTGGTTTACAGAGCAGACCATCAGTTTTATATTCTATAGTTCACACACACTTTATTTTCAACTCATCCATCTTATATGCCTCAAAGTACTATGATTTACCCCACTTCCGTTCTCTTTCCTGTTTCTCTTCCTCCTTTCCTTACCCTCTGCCCGTTGACCAATGGTAGGTGCTTCCCTCTATATCTGAATGGTTGATTATTCTAGCACATGGGTGAGTTTGGTTCCAGATCTGAAGGGTGACTAAGGACCATCGTCTTGGGAATTCCACCAGCCTGTATCCAACAAGTAAACCCTTTCCGTTTTGAACTTTGTTCTGCACTTTTCTCTCTCTCTACCCAGGACCTTCTTATGGGACCTTTAAGAGCAGTCTGTGTAGTACTTGAACACCATCTAGTTCTCTTCTCAGAGGGCTGCAGAGGCTGCTGCCGACAGAGAACTGCATTTCATGTGTCCATATAGCTTTTGAGTTCCGCCATTATTCTTCCCTCAGGATGGGGAGAGACCAACAGTTGCACTTTTGTGCTTCATCTGGCTGCTGGCCAGCTTTTACAACTTAGTGGCTACTCATCAAAGTAGATGTAGAACATTGTCTTTGTGAATGATGGTTTGCCAGTTGACCTTGATAACCTCTGAGACTATGACCCTGATCCCCAAGACCCAGTCACTCATTTCTTCATGATGTTTGCTTAAGAAGTTTTCATTACTAGCTGCCCCTACCCCACCCCGTCTGCTCCACCACATTCATGAAGGTAAATATAAAGTTAGATATGAATGTAAATATAAAGATCCTCTGACTTATATAGCCACGGGCACACTCACGCCCACTCTCCTTCTCATACCTGCCTGTCCTGTTTGGCTCTCCAATAATCTACTTGGAGATCCCCAGTATTACAGAGTTGTGTAGATAATAGTATTTGCCTCTGTTGTCCTTAACTCTTGCAAAGCTCCCATTTCTTGCCCTTCCTCCATAATTTGTAACATCTTATGGACATATAATTCAGATGTCATATATTTCAATAATTTAGTCATATCAAATGAGTTGTGTAATCATACCTGCAAACAATTTTAGGATATTGTTCCATCCTTTACTCAAGGTTGTTAGCTCCTCATTTCCCGCCAATCACCCTAGACATGCCCACAAGAAACAAACAAGTAATGCGTTTATTTTCTCTATAGATTTACCTATCCCAGATTGCCTATACAGAAACACATGCAAAATCAAAACAAACACAACATCAGTGACAGAACGAAACAGAAACATTTTCAATCAAAAAGAAAGAAGACGCATATTAAAAACTGGAACAAGCATCCATTGGGTCAAAAGGGAGGTCGGATGACAAGGTGTCACGTTTTAACCTAACCACATCTGCCACCATCCACTCTACTGTGTGCTCAGCAGGATGGATAAAAAGGCCATGCCCCTCTCTGGTCCACAGTCTTAGGGAACTCACTGGAATCTTAATCCATTTGTGGGTCCTTGCAAATAGATCTGGGGCTTTCAGTGTCATCCATAGCCTCTGCAAACCAGGTGCTCCGAATGTAAGCTGTAATATAATGCTCTCCTGTGAATTTTGATTTTGTTCTTTACAATCCTTGGATCACACAGGCTGGGGTGCATCTTCCATGTGGACTTAGATGTCACCTCATTGCGATGGCTGCTTATTGGAAGTCAAACCCTTAAGACCGCATGTGCTGTTCCTTCCGCTAGCTGGACACCATCTGCTTTCTCCCTCAGACTTTGCTGTGGCATCCACATCTTCAGGGATTTCCTTGTGAGAGGGACCCTCAAGCTGTGCCATGTCATAAGAACTAATTGTTCTGAGACTGGGGATGCCATTAAGTGTGACCTCAAAATCTATGCATGTACTGGTAGTTTGTATGTATAGCTAGAGATACATACATGGAGACATAATGATATATATAGAGAAAAAGTAGCCTCAAATAGATGTTCTAATGAATGCTAATTTGCAGTACTTAGAGGTTCTCATTTACATCTTCTATTATCCAAATTCTTCTGAGTTGAAAACAATTCATTATATGCAACATTAAAAACATGTTTTGATAATAACATTTTAGAAATTTTGTTACTAGAAATAAAAGTCTAGTGACTATGCTAACTAAAAACCTAATATACCAATAATCAGATAATAACTAAGAAACTTTATAAAATCATATATTACTTTCCAAAATAGATATGTTGAGAATACTTAGGGTATTTTTTCTTTTTGTTATTTATGAAAACAAAGGAGAGACATTTATTATTTTACTATTCATCACTTTACACTGTAATTTTATTGATTTCAATTCTAAGCCTCTAATTCTATATCACTCTACATTCACAATTTTTTTTCATTCTTACAATAAACTTTTTTGGACCATATGAATTAAATGAATAACTAACCTCCATATATGAATTATATAACAATTTCCTAAACTTTAATATTTGCATGCCATCCTAAATCCTTACCAGCAACTGTATTTTGGTTCATCTCTTTAGTGTTTAATGTCCAGGAGGAGTAGATCATATATTTGAGACCACTGAACACTCCAAAGCTGGAAACTGAGCTGAAGATGTTAGAGGTCACTCTCGTGTGTTCACAAGTGTTCCGTGGTGAAAGAAGTCTGTGACAGACAAGTCTAGACACCTGTAAGATTGGTTCCACGGAATTATGTTTCAAATTCTCTTTTTATACAGAAACTTTAAAATTACAATTGTTTGTCCTGATGTTACAGACCATGGATGTATCGTAGACAATGTGATGGATGAACGGGCCTCCTCCTTGCCTTTTACCTAATTCCTAAGTGAACTTGTAGGTTCATAATTCAGAAGAACCCTCCTAAATGAACCTTTCATGATAGAAATGAGATAAGGGCACACTCTATTTTTTCTTACTCTGTATCCCCATGGTGTTCTGTTACAAACAGATTCTATCTTCTCCAAGTTCCTTTGAATAAAATCTTCACTTCCAGGGACTATATTAGGTGAACTCGTTATATTATATTCCCTGTTGTATTAACTAAGCTTTTCCTTCAGTAGCGCAATTTATTTTTATCTTCAAATTAGTAGCAGCTTTGTGACTTTTGACAACTCCATATCACCTTCAAACTCTCATCCTTACACTCACCTTTCGATACAAAATGTTCAAATTCAAACTATATTCTCTTTTGATATACCAATTAACTTTAGAGGTGATATTAAGGTAAAAGTGAGCGTAGAAAACACTAGAGCTTTGCTTCATAATGTTATCATCAATCTCCATGCCTGGGGATCAACTTAGGGTTGAAACATAGTCCTAACAGGCTTCCTCTAATATGTTCACAAGCTCATTTCCCTGGAAGGCGGTCCAAGGTAGTCCCTGTCATATGCTAACTTTTATCGGCTATTGAACCTCGTTAGAATAAGATTCCAATATACCATAATAACTAGTGAAATATTATCTTTTAGACTTAGCTCAACTCTCATTATATTAGTTGTGATCTGAAACCTGAAGGAGATGATTCTTTTTAATTTTTAGAGCTTTGAAATTTGATATGTAACAGAAATATGGCATAGAAAAATCCCAGGTCAAATGACCAATAATGCTAGTAGTTTTCTATCAGTTCCTTAAATTGAATTGTTTCAACTCATAAAGCATCACATTAAAAAAAAGTTAAAAAAAACAAAAAACATAGGTGGTCTAAGCCATGTGAGTTTCAGATACAAATGGAAAATCATGACATTCTCCCAACATGACCTTCGGGGTAAGTGGAATCTCCTTAGGAACCACTTCCTAGATCAATCCAGTCTGCCCATAAAAACACATTTAAATTGTCCTCCCTGAGCCTGCTGCTCACAGTTGTGCTCTTACATTATGTATGAATCTCTGCTTGTTACATGAACCAACTGCATAGTGTACCATTAGTGATTTTCAATTCTGTCCTAAGCTTTGCAATTTATTAGTGTTAGGTTGGCTAATGTACTATTATTTTACATATTTTGTATCATTTATTGTTGCAATGTGATATTTAAATATTAAGGATCAATGTTTTCTACATTGCTTATCAATTTTTAAGATGAAAGATGAAATCAACTACATATCCTATTTCATTGACTTTTTTCTTAGAATTATTTTCTAAGAAATAATTTTGTCTTCAAAACTTGAGACAATTTTTTGGAAAGGAGAAGATTTCAAATGTGTTAACATCAGAATTGGATGGTTGTATTGAGGCTACATTAATATTATGAAATAGTAGTAATGGGAATGAAATACATTAGTCCAAATTTTGCTATGACCAGGAAATTCATAGAACATATAGACAAATACTGAATTTTCACATTTATTTATAATTACAGTCCCTTTATTAAATTTTGAGAAACTGTAAATCACACTGTGTAAATCTCTAAATTTGGGGCTAAAACACGAGTGGATGGGAAAGGAAATATGCATTATATATATACAAGAGGGGACTTCAAAAACTTCATGGATAAATGGAATTAAAAGATAATGGAATTTTTCTAGGAAATCTTTGAAGTCACCTCATATACAGGTCATACCAAAATTACAATGCATTTAGGTTACAGTGAAGCTCATGTATGATGTTTTGGTGTTTTTGTTTATTTTGCTTAATTCTGTGGGGCTTTTTGTGTGCGTGTTTTATTTTATTTACAGCTTCTAATTAGCAATATTGTAGCATATAATGTGCTGATGCTATCATTCTGAGATGTTTGCTCACAGATGTTCCCTGCTATGATTTACTGTTCAAAATACTGCCATGTTGCAGACTATGGCAAAAATAATTTTTATAAAATTAATATACGTATGTTAGTGCTCATGTTAGAACCAGCTGGGTAGAACAGTTAGAACTGGTCAGAAGACCTGTGTGTGTGTGTGTGTGTGTGTGTGTGTGTGTGTGTGTGTGTGTGTGTTCTCCTTTTGCAGGAATTATAGCACTTAAATTGTTTGTATTGACATTATTGATCACCAATGTATCATCATATACAATATGATTTGTGGACTAGAATCTCACTTGTATCCTTCCTAAATCCTAAGTGATAGATAGTTGTATGTAGATATAGCTATATAAGGAGATTTATAGAGAGCTCCAATGTTTTGATACAATTATCAAATGGTTCACCGACCTCTTTATCCAGCATGCTCACCTTACTATCCCCCTCTACCCAGTACAAAGTGGACACGTAAATCCAGGCGAGAAGTTTGCTTTGGTCTTTGAACCAAATGACTGGTGAGGGCTGCCTGTGTTCATACATTTCTTAACGCTCTAAACACAGCACGCATGTCAGCATGTAATTCAGTGACACCATACCGGAGATAACTCAAACACTGAGCTTACTAGAGAGAGAAATTAATCACCACACAAGTTACATCCTGTGCTCCCAAACCTGACTGGAACTGGAAAAGGGTAAATGAGTTTCATCAGGAGAGGGCTATTTAATGGCTCAATCTTTCTTCTGCTGTTGGGCGCTTGCACCCTTTCCTGACTTTCTTGCTTGTAAATTTTTACAGTCTGGTTATTCTTATTCATATTATGGTGTTATTGATATTTTCGCTTCACACCTGTGACTTTCTTCTTCAATGGGTTATTCAGTTTTAGAAATTTAAAGTCACTTTCCTACATTTTTATACTCTGCGTTTCTACTAATTTTAATATCTTGCTTCCCACCCATTCTGCTTCCCCAGTGATAAGATTTTTTATGAGTAATTAAACAAAAAGTTTAACCCCAAGTTGATTGGAATTTGCCAGTAATTTTTTAAAAGTGAACACCTGTGAAAACATTGAAAAGTTTTTAAATGTTTATTAATTTTCTGATATCTGACTAAGAAGTTTAGAACATTGCTAAGATTTCAACATCTCTGAAGGAGTGATGGAGAAACTGAAAACTTTTAGAAAGAGCAACTTAGTATACTAGAATATTCAGTAGCTATAAACTGTTTCCATAACAGATTGTTGTAGAATGGATCTGATTCTTTTCATGGGCTCAACAGAAAGGATTTCCTTTCTATTAGCTGGGTTTTTGGACACATGTTAAGAATAGCAGAGCGACTCAAGAGCCTACATTTCCTCAATTTGGCTTTTGTTGTTGTTCGTGTTAATGGATAATTTTCCTGTTTTTTAGTGTTTGTGTTAGGTTGGGTTCTCTAGGGAAGCAGAACCAATTATACACATAAACACCCACACACTACATATATAATCGAAATGAGACGTAGAAAGATAAAGAGAGGCATCTAGAGAGATAGAGAGGAAAATCTATATCAAGAAAATGACTCACACAGCTGTCGAAGCAGGTAAGTCCAGTCCATCTTCAAGTCTTTTGGTCAAATGCTAAGATGGAGGTTTCTCTTAATTGGAGTAGGTTTTAGGGGCTGATGAACCCCAGGTTCTTCAGGAAAGCCACAGGCTACAGAGGCAGTTGAATCCCTGTCAAGCTTGTCACTGTAGAAGCAAATGAATCCAAGGGAGCCAGGTCAGATGGCCCACTGTTGATGCCTCCTGCAATCTGGAGCCAATATGGCAAGCCATTGGCTCAAGTCCAAAGTACTCATAAAACATAGACTAGGCTATCTACTAACATAAGAAATAGGCTCCAACCCCCCCACCACCACTACCACATACACACACACATACGCCCAAGGAAACTTCATTTCAATTGTAGCACCACTGTGACTTAATCTTCTTACAATTGCTTAGCTGTTCAGAATAGTTCACACCACGGAGTTGACTATGTTAAGTCATATTGTTGGGAATTACCAAACCTCCAATGCCAAACCACAGAGCTACGAGGTCCAGCCAAGTTAATAGGAAACCCAACTATCACAACGTTCATTAATTCCCTCTTGAATTGTTATACTCTGTAGATGGCATTAATGTGCTTGGTTGATAGCCAAACAAATTGAAGGTTCAATTCTACCTGCAGGCTGTTTACATTAGAGACCCAATGAGCGACTGCTGAAAATCAGCCTTTGAAAGCCTTATGGTCCACAGTTCTACTCTGACATACGTGGAATTCATGGAAGGTTGCTTGTTATGAATTCGTGGTTGAAAGGAATATGAGGACAATGCCATGAGTTTTTCGTTCCCCTTCTTTTAGTGGTTCACCACAGAGTGTCAGCCTTTCTGCGTAGTAGGAGAGACATTGTAAGGAGAAAATCCATACAAGATTCCTGATTTGAGCCCCAGGGTAGAAGCCCAGTTGTCTACACTACAACCACCATACATGTTTCTAATATTTTAAGAAATCACACTTTCATTGTGGCCACACTATGAGAAATGATATTCTAATGTACAAATGTGTTTAACATAAAAGCAGTACATTATAGGCTATGGGATTTATCCTTTAGGGGTTAAGCTCTATATTAGCCAAAATGGCAGCTGTAATTAAATTAACTTTATTCAGGGTAGTAAAAATAAGCGGTGCCCTGCTCTCCCCTGAGTCCTGTTTCTCACGACAGCAACAGTGGGTTTACAGTGTCCTTGCTCTCCTGTGGGGAGATAGTGCTGCTTCCGGAGCACCAGCAGCTGGAAGTGTGGTAACCGCATCGGGGGGAAATTCATGACTCCATAATTTCCATATGGTTGTATTTTAGATCTGAAAAATTCTATCCATATGGAAAAGATCAAAACAAGCCCTACAAGTGCATTACTAATTTTGCAGCTTTCCATACTAAAACCCTTAGCATTAAGATGATCTTCACAGATTAAATTATGAAGCTAAAAGAGTAGCCTGCCCTGCTGTTAGCATTCGGTATCTTTTCAACCAACACAGAAAATGTTCCATGAGTGCAGCCAGTGCCATCGGACCGGTTCTGGCCCCCCGAGATCTACAATACAGAGGAGAACAGTTCCCGTGGCCTTTCCAAGACTCTGTGTAGTCACAGGAGGAGAAAGCCTCACCTTTCTCCCACAGAGAGACTGGTGGTTTTGAACCATTGAATTTGGTGTTCGCAGCCCAATGTATCACCCACTCTGCCACCAGGATCCTAATTGTGCCATATTCGTATTAAGGGTCAAGCGATACCTATGTAATTCAAGTAGATATCCTTCAATATGTTCTCTCTGCGATCCTCCTCGTGGGTTTTATGTGACTCGTGGTGTGGTTTTCCAGAGAAGACTGACTTCATTTGATAATGAAGTTCATTTCAGCTATTTCTTATTTGCCTTCCTCTCTTAGGGAAATTAATCATTCATGTTCACGGCATCATATATTCATAATTCATATATTCATAAATTAGATAGAATATGTATATGTCAATGTAAATAATATATACTGATTATATCTTTTATACAAGTTATGTAAATTAGAAATATCAATAAGATAGAGTATGGTTTTAGTATGGCTTCATATGTGTATATGTGTGTCATTTTAGCAAGGGCTATTTACTAGAAGCAAATTTCCAAAAGAGATAATTCAGAAATATAGTTAAATGAATCTTGTATAATGTCTAAATTTTGTGCTCAGAATGCTTACTCCCATTTTGTTGCAGTCACTGGGTCAATCCATGTCCTTGAGGGCTTTCTCCCCTTCTCTGCCCCTTTCCCTCACCAAGCATGATGTCCTTCTGCAGTGACTGGCCACTCCTTGCAATGTGTCCAAAGTATATGAGGTGAAGACTCGCCATGTTCTTTAAGGAGCACTCTGACAATATTTCTTCCAATAGAGATCAGTTTGTCCTTTGAGCAGTCCTTGATACTTTCAAATTTCCTCTCCAGCACCACAATTCAAATGCTTCCACTCTCCTTTGGTCTTCTTTAGTCAGTATCCAACTGTCCAACTTTCACATGCGTATGAGGCAATTGACAAGGCACCTTTATCCTCAAAAGTAACACCCACGCTTTTCCATAAAGATGTCTTTTGCAGTAAATTTACCTAATGAGACTTGTCCTTTTGATCTCCTGTACTGCTTCTTTGAGCCTTAGTCATGGATCCAAACAAGACAAAATCCTCAACCTTTGCTTCATTTAACACGATATTACCTGTTGGTCCAGTGATGAGGATTTTGGACCTGTTTACCTTGAGTTGTAATCCATACTGAAGGCTGCCATCTTTGATCTTCATCAGCAAGTGCTTTAAGTTTTCTGGGCTATCAGCAATCAAGATTGTGTCATATGCATATCACAGGTTGTTAAAAAAGAAAATACTCAAATCCAAAGGCAGAAATCTTGTTAAGGAGATTATACACAACAGAAACATTATATGAACATGGAATGGTATTCATACCCGAAAGGGGTGACCTGATGGGTTCATGTCAGCTGTACAATCAGCAGCACACTGGTTCACATGCAAAATAGTTTTCACGGAAACTTTCCAATTATCTTTGAAAATTTTAAGATACCTATAGGGACCTTTTAAAAAAATAATTTTATTAGGGGCTTATACAACTCTTAGCACAATCCACACATACATCCATTGTGTAAAGCACATTTCCACATTCATTGCCCTCATCATTCTCAAAACATTTGCTCTCCACTTAAGCCCCTGGCATCAGGTCCTCATTTTTCCTATCCCTCCCCATGCTCCCTCTCTCACGAAACTTTGATAATTTATAAATTATTATTTTGTCATATCTTGCACTGCCCAACTTCTCCCTTCACCCACTTTTCTGTTGTCCACCCCCCAGGGAGGAGGTCCCATGTAGATCCTTGTGATTGGTTCCACCTTTCCAACCCACCTTCCCTCCACCCTCCCAGTTTCACCACTCTCACCACTGATCCTGAAGGGATCATCCACCCTGGTTCCCTGGTTCCAGTTCTTATCTGTACCAGTATACATCCTCTGGTCTAGCCAGATATGTAAGGTAGAATTCAGATCATGATAGTGGGGGGAGGAGGAAGCATTAAAGAGCTAGAGGAAATATGTATATTTCATCGTTGCTACATTACACCCTGACTGGCTCATCTCCTCCCTGAGACCCTTCTGTAAGGGGATGTCCAGTGGCCTACAAGTGGGTTTTGGGACCCCACTCCGCACAACCACCCTCATTAACAATGATATGGATTTTTTGTTCTTTGATGCCTGATACCTGATCCCTTCCACACCACATGATCCCACAGGCTGGTGTGCTTCTTCCATGTGGGCGTTGTTGCTTCTGAGCTATATGGCCACTTATATACCTTCAAGCCTTTAAGACCCCAGATGCTATATCTTTAGATAGCCGGGCACCATCAGTTTTCTTCACCACATTTGCTTATTCACCTACTTTGTCCTCAGTGATTGTGTTGGGAAGGTGAGCATCATAGAATGCCCAGTTTAATACAACAAAGTATTCTTGCATTGAGGGAGTATTTGAGTGGAGGCCCAATATCCATCTGCTACCTTTATATTAAACCTATAAATATATGCACATAGATCTATGTCCCCATCCTCATATACAAAATATATTTACATATGTATATGCTTTTATTTAGACATCTATAAATGCCCTTTGCCTCCTAGCTCTTTCCTCTATTTCCTTTTACTTTCCTCTTGACCCACTATCATGCTTCATTTGGATTTCAGTAATTCCTCTTGGTTACATTACCCTTGATCATACCCTACCAGGCCTCCTACACCCTCCTCACCACTGATTTGGCTCACTTGTTGTTCTCTTGTCCCTGGGTTTGTTAATACCACTATCTTCCCCCCACCTCTTCCATGTCCCCCAGAACTGTCAGTCCCATTTATTTCTCCTCTAGATTGTTCATCCAGCCTATCTTATTTAGACAGACCTATGGAGATAATAACATGTACAAAAACAAGACAGAGCAAAACTAAGCAACAAAATAAAACAAAACAACAACAAACCAATGACAAAAAAGCAAAACAAAACACAACAAGAAAGAAAAGCTTGTATTTAGTTCAAGGACTGTTTGTTGGCCTTTAGGAGTGTTTTCCAGTCCAGTCTGTTGGGGCACCAAGCCCTGGCCCCAAAGTCTATTTTTGGTATTGCCTGGGGACTCCGTCGTTCTGTTCCCTTGCTCTTCTATTGTGCCTTATTGGGGTCTTTTAAGAGACAGAAAGCATGAGCTGTTTTTCTGCCATGCATTGAAGGAAACATCCAAGTGTTTTAAGCACCTGCAGTAGCAGAAGGGACCTTATATGTCTTAGACCCAGAATGACTAGCCGAGGATATTGTCCTACTGTTAGGAATTGTGTGTGCTGGAAGCTCACGGCCAAGAAGAGAATTGAAGATTCTTTATGAGTGAATTGGCTTGAAACTACACTCTTAGCCATTTGCTTACAAATTGATAACCAGAAAAAAAATCATTTGTTCCCTAGATTTCCAGTACCCCTATAAATAATGTGATGTACAGGTCAAATATTGCATTGTAGCTACCCAAACCAAACACCAAGCCAGTGCCACCCAATGTATTCTGACTTATAGCAGCACTCTATGGAGGTTTTCTGACACTGAAAATCTTTACAAGAACCGGGGAATGGCTGGAAAGTTTGGACCTTACAGTTGGTAGACTAATGTCGAACCCACAACACAACACAGGCTCCTTAGTCTAGTTCTATTTGTGGGGGGTTCTAGATAGTCCAATCAGCACTAAAACTATCATGAGAAAAATGTTTTCTATTTGACTTTAAATCAAGTTAGGATTTACTTACGCCACTAATTCACAAAAGGAGAAGAAATTAAAATAATTGCAATAGCCATTTAAAGGCACTTCTTTTTAAAAAGAAACCTGACAGTATAATTCCTGAGCAAAATAGCAAAGCCATAGGCACTCAGCTGAATTGTTCATTCCTTCTGTAAATTGTATGAACATACCCAATAAAAATGTATACAAGCTTTCACAAAATTACAGTGTTTCCCCAACTGAAATATCTTCAAATGTGATAAGCAAAGTCACTTTCCTATTGTTGTCACCATAGTTGTCTTTATAAAATCTGTAGGGAAAATGATTAATTAGGTTTCAATTATGCTGTAGAAAAAATGTACTTTACATACACACACACTAAAAAGCATTACAGGGTTTTTAATGTGTTTAAAAATTCAAAAATGTTTTTAAAAGCCACTTAAAAAGTCAAAGCAAAAGCATGCTAATGGAATATGGTATCATCCTTCAAGTTGATGAATGTTGAGTTTCCCCAGGCCCTTTTGCATGACATTACAAAACCATTGGTGGAATTTTTCTAAATTGTCTTTGAAATTTTGAAATACACCTATGGTGATCTTTTAACAGACCCCACGTGTAATCTCTGCTATTCCGGCACGACTTGAAGGAAAGACCTAAGTAAAGGTTAGCATGCTTGAGGAGGTCTGGGGGTTGGCAAGAGACTGGTATTCTTGGCTTGTCTGCAGATTGAGATGAAATGTACCTATCCATTTTTGCCATCAGCTCTCATGAAAATTTACAGTGTCAGAAACACTATATAAAGTCTGCTTAAATCAGAATTGATTCGATGGCTATACATTTTGTCTTGGTTGCTTCCTTTCGGTCATCATTTCATTGGAGAAGCATATCATTTGAAATTGCATTTCCTATTTTCTCTCCACAATTTCCTTTTCTTCGCGTTCTCTTCTTTCGCTTACCAGGATGTTGCTTCTCTCCTAATCGAGTCGCTCTTTTTGATTTTCACTGAATTCTACTGTCCCTCTCATCAAATTTCATTTTTCTTTTTGTTTCACTACCCTTTCAGCATGTATATAAAACTTACAGACGTGTTTCCAGAAACTTCTTTTTGTACTTTGTAAATAAAATGATGTGATTAACTGGGGGTAACTATTGAATCAGCACAGAATAAATCATCTCATATACTGTGTTGGGCTGGGTTGTCTAGAGAAACAAAACTGGTAATGCTTAGATATTTAAATGAATGAATTTTAAATTCAGAAGTAATTTTCTTTCACAAAGGCATCCCAGCCCAATTCAACTCAAGTCCATGGGCTCAATGTTAGCCAAAGTCCTATTCAGACGCCTGTAGCTGCCAGCCAACAGCTCAGAAAGGTGAAACAGAAGCAAGGAAATCACAGGCTGGTGGGTGCAGAGTTGTGTCTGTCCAAGGTCATTGGGACGTGGTAGGGTGCTCACAACTTGGAGGCCAATTCCCAGCACCTCTGGCCCACGTGGGACTGCCCCTGGACACAGACCCAGAGCCCCTGCGAGCAGGGGTGAGGAAGGAGTAGAGGGAGAAGTTCTTCCTGTCTCTTTTACAAAAAAGGCTACATCACCAGGGAGACATCATCAAGCTGTGACCTGCTTCATAGCTTGGGCTCCACCCTTCCCTCCACACAAATGGAATGGCATCCCTTATTTAAAATGTCATCTCCACAGCCCGCCCCTTATCCATTGCACACCTATACACAGTTCTTTCACCAAACATCATCAGGAAACAGCTCATGGGATACACCTAAAACATGAACAACAGAAGATGCACTAGCCCCATTTAAATCTTATATTCCATAAGTGAACAAAAGAATTCTAGGCCTCATTATTTGAACACCAATACCCAAATCCTCTAATTCTATCAGCGTCTTCCCACCCATGGAAGTTGTAAATCAGCCACATCATGCTCTTATCTCTCCCTACTTGAGTATTCCGTCTCTAAGCTTCTCGCTTCAATCGACTCTGTGCTCTATGGAGGCAAATATGTTCTTCGATGTGAAGAGTTTAATTCCCTTTGGGGTCTTGTGTGTCTGCATCAGTCTTGTTGGGTGTCAGAGTCCGTTCAAACCCATCGGGCCCTGTGCAGAGCAGAGGGGAACATCGCCCTACCTTCACAGTTGTTCCGACACTCAACCCTGTTGCTGCGCCCACTGTGTCATCCATCTTGTTGAGGGCCTTCCTTTATGTCATTGCCACTCGCTTTGACCAAGCACGATGCTCCTTTGTGAGGGACTGGACAACATGTCTAAAGGACACGAGACAAAAATCTTGCTGTACCTGACCCTAAGGAACATTCTGACGACGCTGCTTCCAAGACAGATTTGTTTGTTCAAGCAAATATACATCCTTAAGCAAAGTCAAACCTAGAGCAGGCCATCAGTTAAGTCAGTAAGCCAAGTGCACCAATCCACAGTGTCAAACATCTTCCTCTTCATCGGGTCAACTTCTGGTCAACTCAGTTCTAGCCATTCAACGGGTGCTGTAGCAAGCAAGAGACTTCGGTACATCACTCCCCCTCCTTCAGACAATTGGCCTTTTCCCAAATTCTCAACAACCCTAGGTCCTTTGGGCTAGGTCACTCCGTAGGCTCAGGTTCCCTGCAACTCGTTAATCTTAAAACCAGCCAGCCTATTTTCATGTCTTCTCTAAGCTATGTGAGCCAGGTCCCCGGTCCCTGGGTGTCAGTGGCCAGATTCACCCTGTCCCTGCATTGCTGTATTTCCCCACTTCTGCTCAATAAGTAATTCCAGGTGGTCACCTCGTGAGTATTTCAGGATTCCTACAGACTTCCTTTGACTTTCAGTCATAGAGAAGACATTGCTCCAATGGGCTCCAAATGTTTTGGCCGAGGTGCATCTACAGGTACACCATTTGCTCAAAGTACAAAAGGCCAAAGTCAACTTTTTTCCCCTCCTTAACTCTCCTAAAAGTTCTGGTGGCATATTCCTTCCCATGTAAATGTGCTGGCACTTAAGTTACTGGGTGGGGCTAACCTTTAATAAGCCTGACACCTGGGTATCAAACAAAAAGTCATTTCCTTCAGGCAATTCCCAGCACTCGTTTTACTATCTCTCATAGTAAGACCTGAAGGTGGGCAGGCTTACAAGTGCTCTCTAATCATGATTTCCTATATACATTCCTATTGCGCATAATATCAATAACAGTTGGTAGCATAAATCAGTATAATCCTAGTACATACAGATCCCAAAGACAATTCTTTTTAAAACACTCCGATTCATATTCAATCATTAAATCCAAAGACCTTCTATTAGCCATTTTGACTAAGCAGCAAAGCTTTTGCCTCCAGGTAATCCTAAACATCCCTTCTTCTCTGAGTTACAATTTCGCATCAGTTACATCCTCGTGTGCCATTTTAGGGAGGAAGAACCAATACAGATCCCAAGAATCAAAGTTTCACTTCTTATGCCCTTTCCGGAAACCCACTTCAGAAACCACTGGTCATATCTGATGTCTTCCGGCTATCCAAGGGAGAAAGAAAATCCAACTCCACTCAACTGCTGTAAGGCAGAGACCAGACATGACTCCATCCTCCAGCTTTATGATTTGTGTTACTGGAACCTCACTCCCACGGTACCAAATGGTGTTAAACTAGTGTGGTAATTACATAATCTTGGGGTCAATTTGGGACTTGAAAGCATTAAGAGTGAAAGGGGTGGAGCTTAACCTGTCAATCAGGCCATAGCCAATGAGACCTCTCTGAGGGCGTGGTCTTTGCCTGAGAATTCTGGGAATTCCTGTATTTCCTCCTTGGCAGTGGGAGACACACTTTCTCTCTGCTTACTCCCTGAGAGACACTCTACTGACAAGACACATGGCACCATGCTGATGGAACCCATGCCCTGGGAACTGGAGGAGCCACATGGAGACCCCTGCCAGCGCGAAGATCCTTCTACCACCACTGGATCCACAAGGCTGCACCCATTGGCCTGTGATCTTCCTGCATATGGTGCCATTGCATGTGTTCCATGAGTCTGAAGAGGACTTTATAGATTGGTCAGTCATATGAGCTAGCATCGGACTTATGGACTTGATCTGGACTGGACTGGGATGTTTTCTCAATACTCAACCGCTCTTCTATATAAAGCTCTTTCTTATACCCGTATGAGTAGCTCTAGAAATTTGTTTCTCTAGTCTACCCGGACTAACATTGCTGGGCTATCTAGAGAAACTAAACCAGTGACACTGAGATATGTATAAGAACTTCTATATCAAGAAATAATTTTATATCAATGCAGACCAATTCAAGTCCATGTGTCCAGTGCTAACCAAAGCCCTCTTCAGACTCATAAAAGTGAAGACCGCTGGTGAAGAAAGGTATAACAGAAGCAGGAAGATCACAGCTGGGGATGCTAAGTCTCCTGGATCCAGGGTCATTAGGAACACAGTAGGGAGCTAAGAGGTAGACTCTCAGGATCAGTGGCGTGCATGGGTCTGCCCTGGAGGAAGTACAGAATCCCCAAAAGCAGGGAGGATGAAGGAGCAGAGGGAAAAGTTCTGTCTGTTTTATTAAAAAGGTCACATGCCCAAGGGACGTATCTTCAGGCTATGCCCAGGTTGGCCTCTACCCCTACCTCCACACAGGTACCATCGAGCTTACATAAAATGTAAGGGCCACATATGCTGTTAATCAAAATTTGATACATTTTTAATATAAACCATATCTAGAAATGAATTTTGGTTTTTACTTTTTTCAAATGACATTTACAATTTTTTAAAAATGGCATTTGTTTGCAAAAGCTGTAGGATGCTTATTTTTCCTAAACTTGCTTGCAAAGTTAAAAAAATAAGACAATTCATATGAGCTCTATTGAGAGGTGGGATGGCTGACTTCATGAGGACAGCCAAAGGGGAGTGTTAGCACTCTGTGGGTACTAAAGCACTTTACAAAGGATTCTCTCATTCCAAATCTGATCCCTCTTCCCTCATAGGATAGATACGCCTTCTCATCTTTCCAAGTGTTCCAAAATGTATGAATTAAATCAAGCACATTCACAGAAACATGTTATCCAAGGAGAGCAACAGTTTTCAAACGAGTAGCGGATTCATATTAAGAAAATGAGATCGTTGCTCACTAACACATATACTCAGGCAGTTGTCAGTGAAGTGCGTAGGCTTAGTTTCAGGTCATCATTCTCTGAGCTGTAAACTTTCCTCAGAGGCCTGTGAGTACACACAGTTTATAGCTGTGGTAGTCTGGGTAGACTAGAGCAACAAATTCATAGGGACACTCACATGGGTAGAAGAAAGAGCTTTATATACAACAACAGTTGAATAGTGAGAAAACATCCCAGCCCAGTCCAGATCAAGTCCGTAAGTCTGATATTAACCTATTTGTCAGATACCAATCTAAAAAGTCCTCTTCAGACTCATGAAACACATGTAGTGATGCTGAATGCAGGAAGATCGTAGGCCAGTGAGTGGGAAGTCTTATGGATCCAGTGGCTGTAGAAGCATCTCAATGCTAACAGGGGTCTCCTCGTGGTTCCTTCAGCTCCAAGGTTCTGACTGCCATCAGCCTCTCTCCATGTGTCTTCTTAACAGGGATATCTCTCAAAGAATGAGTCATAGAGAGAGAAAGAGAGTCTCCCACCTCCAAGGAGAAAGACCAGAGTTCTCAGAATTCTCAGGAGAAAGCCATGCCCACACAGATGCCTCATTGGCTATCACCTGATTGACAGGGTAGACTCCTTCGCTCTTAATCCTCTCAAATTGACAAATAATTATATAATTACTACAAAAGACCATCAAATAACAACAACAAATAAATTGCCATCAGGTTGATTTGAACTCATGGCCATGTGTTAAAGTAGTCCTGCATCCGTCCACTGGTTTTCATTGATTGTAACATTTTGGTAGTAGATTACCCATATTTTCTTAATTTTAAAATCACAAAACAATACCTGGCTTCCTTGTTTGTTACATGGAAATTTGTGGTAAGGGTCTACTGGGAGAATTGTGAATGTGTTTGTAATATTAGAATATTATATAGAGTAGGTGTAGGTTATTTTACTGTGATAGTTAGTTCTGTTAATTATGAATATTCTGTTCTTAAAAGAAATAATGTGAGCATTACAAGAAAATGACTAAAAAGTACTAAAGTCTGTATCTTAGCATTCCATACGCATCCTCTTTATATGTATCACATTGTTAATCTCACTAAAACAGCATGAACATGGACTGTAATCATCACCTCTCATTTACAGGTGGCAGACTGAACGTAACCTCAGTTTGCAAATACTACGAAAGTTGGGATCATAAAGCCAAAATAATTATTTCAGATGTGTGTGGACATGAATGTTTTGAAAACAGATTATACATTCTACACACTTCGTAGCATTTAAACATGAATTGAAGTTGAAATGCTGATAGCAAGATGGGTTGCTTTTCTAGCCAGTATCTTGTGATGGCTACCAAATGATTGGGTGGGATTATTCAAATAAGGTATTTGTGGCCCACCCAATGTAATGGGCAGTTTGCTAATCATGTAGATAAGTTCCGTGGACCTTCTTACAGATAGGACCATGGAAACCAGGTACATAACCCCCCTGAGGAGATTGGTAACTTTTACCATCCCATTAACCTTAAAATGAGTCATCTCAGAGTTGCAAGTGAGGGAACTGACTACCACCCAAAAGAGATGAAAGTAGAGTGCATTCTTTAGAACCCAGTCCCTCCACTGTGAACCTGACCTAGACTCAGGAGACAGAAGGCTGTAACACCCAGGTGCCGAGGAGCAATGGCAGAGGGAAGAGGGAGAACAACCCGGAAGTGAAGAAGAGATTCTGTGGTGGGCTTCCAGACATACATCATATGAGAACTAGGCACCCTGGGGCCAAAGCTCACTGAGAAACTGGATTACCTCAGTGTACTTCTTGGTGGAGCGAAACAGCTTTGTGACACCTGCACTAGGCAGGGGCCAGGCTGGTCAATTAAGGCCAAGTGCTCAAAAGCCAACAGGACTGCAAAGGGTAGAGGTGCTTGGCTATGGAGTCATCTATGAAGAGGCCGTCCTGAGCAAAGAACTGTATTAAGTCATGCCAGATCTTGAATGTAACTTGCTGCTGCTTCTAAACTCCACAATCATAATTATTGTCCGTCAGTGAAGCCTTGGTGATGGGAGGCATTTGCAATGAATTCCTGAAATGAGCAGAGACGTGGGGAGTTCGACTGGGGAGAGGGATACCTTTGGAATTGGTAATAATGGTTAGAAGGTGGAGGTATGTCTGATCGCTGCCTCGTAAGAAGTAACTTTGGACTATTAATGCTGATTATCATTCTCTCATGCCCCCGTGAAGTTACAGTATATTAGGCACCTCTTCCCTGTCATTTTGATAGTATTCAGTGTCAGGCAATGCTATTGATGGTTTTCTATTTGAATATAGGCCTCTTAAACATATGTTACAAGCATGATTTTTTCATGGGAATCTATCTCCGTGAATTCAGTGAACAGTGTTAAAGATCGAAGGCCCTATTATCTGAATGAAAGCAAAGCACTTGTTTGTATTAGTTTAAAGTTTGAAATTGTCGGACTAGAATTATTCATGAAATTCTCGAGACTATATTGAGTTCTACATAGTTAAACTATGTTCCACACACAAAAAATAAATGATCTTATAACATTTGTGATCTAATCATAATTCATTTCATAATGGCAATCTCAAAACACATTTTTTAATTTTGTTAATTACATCACTGCCGTTGACTTTATCAGCTCACTTTCACTTTTGGTGAAGAGATACTTATGACATTTAGTGTTTAATGTCATTAGCTTTTTTTCCCCCCCACTAAATAAGGGTGAGAATATTGTTCAGCAATTTTGGCTCTAGTGGGAGTAAATGCAAGATGTGGATGTATCTGTTGACTATACACATGCTGAAAATCCTGGTTGTTAAGAAATAACTGCAATCTGAAGGGGAATTAAAGTATTCTGGGGGGGAAAATAGCCCATGAGGGTTAAGAAGAGGTTCTTTAGCAGATTGCTTTGCCCAGCATGCTGTAATATCTCTTTCCAAAGCATACTGGCAAACTACACTGAACAATCTTGATAAGGGAGATTTAATTAAAATGCTGTAAGCATAAGATCTCTGCCTTCATGCTACAAATTTTGTCAAAAGAATTTTATTACAAACCTAGCAGGATTTTTAGAATGTTTTATTCACTTTTAGCTATCCCACTGATTGCTATATGGTTGGAAGTATAACACAACCAGTCGGTTCTTAATAAGGGCTTTTAAAAATCACAGCATGTTCTTCAGTCCCTCCGTACAGGATGAATGTGACATCAGGGACACAAATATCATTACCTTGATAAATTACTGACGGCATAATGATTATGGAAATCATCATCGACTGATCATCAGTCACAATTTATTTCAAATCAATGTCTACAATTTGTAGCTTGGATGGAAGTTTTATCAAAAACCCTTCTGATATAGCATCACTCTTCCTAGCTAACTTCCTCTGAAGAGCATTACAGCTTTGTCATGCATTGTCTTCTGTTCATGAATGGAACCACTCAATGACCCCATGGCCTCAAGCAATCAAAATTAGTCTGAAGAAAGTCCGGCTACCGCACACTCACAGGCAAACTCATTCAGAAAGGCAGTTTAATTGAAGAACCAGCAAATGTGCCAAACTACAGAATCCCTCCCCAGACGCAGAATTTCCCATTTTTCCCCTCCTTTCCACTTGGCACAAAGTGGTAATGTTTGACTTTACTATGTTGTTAAATTGCAAATAAATTGTTGCAGAATCGTGATGTAAAAAAGCGTTTCCATCATTGAAGCACTCTCTGTGAGTGGCCCCATCATTTGCAGGGCTACGCGGGAGAATCGGTCATGCTCATTTTTCTTCCCCAACACACTGAGCCTTCCAAATGAGCTGAAGGCAGTAGCATACAACAGAGCAGTCTCTGTGGTATTGTGATCTATTTCTAATTCTTAAGTTAGTCTTCACTCATTAAAGATCATAAAATGGTTGATATCGGTGCTAGCAAATAAACTTACATAATGAAAATGATGTGCCTCGAACTCTGCCTTCTGCAATAACATTAGACTATAGATTACTCTAGCTACAATGGAGATTCGATTTGCAGACCATCAAGAATGGAGTTTTCTTTTTAAGGTTCCCATTTTCAGTGTGACTCTTTTCTCAGCAAACTGGAGTCACAGACACGGTCTGGACCTGTGGAGTCCTGGGTTGCACAGACAGTACGTAGAAAGGTCCGCACTTAGAGTTCCCCTAGGAGCCAGGTGATCCACTGCAAACTCAGCCATGGAGAGCGCTACACATGCGCTCTACTCTAGACACATGGGATCTTCGTCAGTAGGACTTGACTCGGTAGTAACTAGTTTGGCTTTATGCTTGGGTGCTTTGTTTAGGAAAGATGAATTGATATTGAGAAATATGACATAAAATAAGCACGGCAGCTCTCAGCTTAGTTTTGTTTTGCGAAATAAAATTGATACAATATTCTTTGGGGGGAGGGGAGAAAATACAACATTTACATAAATTGCTCAGTGCAGGTAGTTTGAGATAAAATTTTGTATTTTAGAGGAAGTTTAGTAGCAGTGATTTAATGTATTAATTTTGTAGTTTTATGGTCAAAATATCATGTAATTAGAAACTTAATACATATTTTCTGAAAAAGATACGTACCATTACGCATTTAGATTAAAGAGGGGCAAGTATTTCTCTGTGCTTATATAGAAATTTAGGGGCAGGAATATAAAGCAGATCAAATGAAAACAGAATGATATTAATAATGCATTATCTATTAAGCATCAGTTGTGGTTCAAGCACCCTGCTGAATATTCTAGACACTTATTCTCTGTAACTCTAACAAATTCCTATTGAGAGCTTTGTAGCTATGTAATACAGGGATCTCTAGAGAAACAAAACCAGGACACTAGTAATTTTACATATATTTAGATAGAGAGAGATAACATAAGAAATAAATGGTTAATTAATCTATAAAGCAGTACAAATGGTTCATGAGACAGCTAATACACTGGCAGTCCTTCAAGTCTTGAGGGCCACCGGGTGGTCCTCTGTAGAGCAATTCAGGCTATCCAGACATAGGCAGCAACTAGCAAGGCAGGTCACCAACAGTCAGCCAGATGACAGGGTCTGACAGTCCCCTGCTCAAGAGATGTAAATTCCAATGATGTGACGAAGCAGGTTTTGAAGGAACTTCAAACTACAGCAAGACACTCCATGGGTTAGGTGTCCCATAGGTGGTGTAGCTTGCAAATTGAGGCGGACAACAAACTAAGGCCGCCACACACTGGTCTGATCATCAAAGAACAAGAGACAAGAAAGCCAAGCCATTTATCTCTCCACCCTTCAATTAATCTCACATGTGTTCATTGGCCATGTTAGCATAATAAACCTACTTATCACAGTAGCCTGATTCTCTCTGAAGAAAGAGAATCATGATTGCCTGAGGTCCCAGATTTTAAAATGTGGGCAGCAGTTCTATTTGACATGAAAGTCATTCTTGGCACGCTTACTTAGAACACGAATAATGTTTACAGGATATTAACAAAAACTAACAAACCCACAGTCATCAAATTCATTCCAAACCTTAGTGACCCTGTTTAGGGTTTCTAAGGCGATAAACCTTGCAGAGAGCAGACAACCTCAGCCTCCTCTTTCTCTTGTAGAGTGGCTGTGAGTTTGAGTCCCTGACCTTGAGGGACATGGTCCAACACTCACCCAGCTGCATTGCCAGGACTCCTGAGTTTTAAATATGCTTTAGTTTTAAAACCTGTGACCACCACTTAAGGGGTGTTAACAATATAAACAGAGTAGCACTGTGTACCCACCCGATGACTAAATAAAGGAAAACAAGAGAGAGAGAGAAGACAGAGAAAGGAAAAAATGGAGGGGAGAGGGAAAGAGAGAAACGTACAACTGGAGAGAGATGGCAGGAAAAAGACAACATGGTCTCTGGCGTTTAGGAATTCAGAGTTATCCCTCCCTCAGTTTCTCTATTCCTCCTAAGGAACCTGCATTCGCCAAAGGCATGTAGAACATTGACCTTTTTTTTCCTGAGTATTAGCAATATGATAACTTCTATAACTAAAATAAAGCTATTATTATTTAGAGTTAGGTTCATTAAATCTCTTCTTTCTAAGTGCCTTAACTCTGCCAGTGGCACCATCAGGTCCCAATCACCTTGTTAGGGACCTTTCTAGTTGTCTGTGCTTATTTCCTCTTACTGTCTAATCAGTTAGTAGTTCTTATTGCTCTAATTTCTATATTTCCCTTCACATAGACATTGCCTCTCTCAATTCTCTGTCCTTATACTCTGGCAATACTAAATGGCTCCTTTGATGAGTTCTAATTGTGCCTCCAGCTGACAATGCTGTGATGACTTCTCAGTGTGAGAAGACGTTCTATGGTCACAGAATTCTGTCTGCTTCTCTGGGGCAGGATGCCCTTCTGGAATGGAAAGATGCATTGACTTTCCCTGGTAATTTTTATTCGACTTCAGGATAGCTGCTCTGTACGTGCCAAAGCAAATTATCACTCCGTTCCAAGGACAGTGAGATAAAGGTATGTGGCACCATCCATACCAAGAGAGCCAACAGTCAGTGCCCTGCTGGGTAGAGAGAGAGATACCTGGGGTTTTAGGGATCCTGTGACTTTAGGCAAGTTCATTCGTTAACAAGTTATCCCTTGAGCTCATGCATTGCACTCAGCAGTTGTACAGGCCTACAATAAACACAGCAGGACCCCCAACTCAGTGATGTTTGCTATTTGTGGTTGTTGTCATTGTTTGATGCAATTGAGTTGGTTCTAACTCATAGCAATCCGATGTACAACAGAACGAACCACCACCTGCTGGTACGCCATCCTCACAGTGTCGTTCTGCTTTTGCCCCTTGGTTTCAGCCACGGTGGAAATCCCTCTGCTCCCAAGTCTTCCTTTTTTCCTCTGTCCCTCTATTTCACCAAGCAGGAAGTCCTTCTCCAGGGATTGAACTCTCTTGATAACATGTCCAAGTCCAAAGTGCTTGACAGGAAGTCTCCCTATCTTTGCTTCTGCCTGTACTTTTTGGGGGATGTTACTCCATAATATTACTAATGTTTCCTTCTTTTAAAAATACTTTTATTGGGGGCTTTTACATTTCTTACCACAATCTATACATTCATCCAGTATATCAAGCACATTTGCACATATGTCGCCATCATCATTTTCAAAGCATTCTCTTGCCACTTGAGCTCCTGATATCAGCTCCTCATTCCTTTCCCTTCCCTCCCCTGTCTGTCCTCCCTCATGAAACCTAGATAAGTTATAGATTATTATTTCCATGTCTTACATTGTCCTCCATCCACCATCACTCACTTTTCTGTTATTCACCCCCTGGAAGGGGGAGTAGATTGCTTCTTGTGATTGATTCCCCCTCTCTCCCCCTCCCCTCCCCTAGCACTCCTGGTATCTCATTGTTGGTCTTGAGGGGTTTTATCTATCTTGGATTCCCTGTGTTGAAGACTGTTATCTGTAGCAGTGTGCATGTTCGGGTCTAATCCAATTTGTAAGGTACAATTGAAATCATGATAGTAGGGTGAAGGAAGCGCCAAAGGACTAGAGGAAAATTATATGTGTCATCAGTGCTATTCTGCACCCTGACTTTCTTGTGACCCCTCTCTCTGTGAGAGGATGTCCAATTGACTACAGATGGGTTTTGGGTCTACACTCTGCACCTCCACCCCCACACCACCTCCGGATTCACCTTGGGTATGGTTTTGTTGTGGGTATCAAATGCCTGATACCTGATCCCATCGACACCTCATGATCACACAGACCGGTGTGCTTCTTCCATGTGGAATTTGTTGCTTCTGAGCTAGATGGCCACTTGTTTATCTTCAAGCCTTTAAGACCCCAAATACTATATCTTTTGATAGCCAGGCACCACCAGCTTTCTTCATTACATTTGCTTATGCACCCTTTTTGTCTTCAGTGATCGTGTCAGGAAGGTGAGAAACTGAATGCCGGGTTGTTAGAAGAAAGTGTTCTTGTGTTAAGGGAGTACTTGAGTTGAGGCCAAATGTCCATCTGCAATCTTAACTTTTAACATATAGATATGAGCACATAGTTCTGTTCCCCGCTATATATATATATTTACATATGCACATGCCTGTATTTAGGCCTCTATAAATTTCCTTGGCCTCCTGCTTCTTTGTTATATTTCCTTTTACTCTCCTCTTGTCCCACCATCATGTTCAACCTTCATTCGGGTTTAGTAATTCCTCACTGCTACATTGCCCCTAATTAAGCCCCACTAGGCAACCTACGACCTTCCTTCCATTGATTTTAGTTCACTTGCTGTTCCCTTGTCCCTGGGTTGGTTCCTCCCCACTTCCTTTCTCCCACCTCCCCTTCTCCCGTATCCTCCCCAGAATCATTGGTCCCATACTTTTCATCTCTGAATTATGTATCCCACCTGCCTTATGTAGATAGATATGCAGATACATTAATACATACAAAAACTAGGCTAAGCCAAATGAAGCAAAAAAAGAAGTCAAAACCAACAAAAAATAACAACAACCAAAAAATCCAAAAAGAAAATTAAAATAACAAAAGGAAAGCCACTGACAAAAATGGAAAAGGCTATAAATAGTTCAAGGTCTGTTTGTTGACCTTTATGAGTGTTTTCCAGTCGAGTCTGATGGGGTGGTACACTCTGTCTCCAAAATCAATTTTTGGGATTCCCCTGGGGTTTCATCATTCTGCTCCCCCTGCTGCCCTTCTGCATGCCCTCAGTGCCTCGCCCTAGCATGATGGGGCAAGACTGGTCTGTGGGCACTATTCCCACACCGTGTCTCCAGTGCTTTCCCCTGCAGCACCATGGTTCAGTAAGGGACACCATGTCCTCTTGTGGGGCTGGTCCTAAGGTCCTCCCCATGCATTGTCTGCTTCAAGCAAGAACATCATCCTTGGGGCTTGGTGGGCCAGCCTGTCCTCTCCTCCATCTGCATCCGTTTGCATTTCTCAGTGTTCTCTAATCTGACACGCTCCTCTCCCCAAGCTCTAGCCCAGGAGATGTCCTCTGCAGTGCATTCTTCTGGGCGAAGGGGAAATGGGTGGGTCCACATAGTTGGGGTTGGGGCCAGCCCTGCAGACCTCTCTGTTGGTTCCCTGGTACATAAATGTTGCATTCACATCTTGGCACATTGGGTTGACTGGCTGTACTTCTAATATTATTCACCAGCACCAAAATTCAAACACATCGATTTTCCTTTGGTCTTCCCAACTTGCAAATGCCTATGAGAGGACTGAAAACACCATGGTTTGGGTCAGGTGCATCTCAGCCCTCAAAGTAGTATCCTTGCTTTTCAACACTTTAAAGAAGTCTTGCGCAGCAGATATGCCCAATGTGATTTGTTGTTTGACCTCTTTCCTGCTGGTTCCATGATTATGAACTGTGGATCCAACCAGGACAAAATAGCATGTCCAAAACTCACGAGACCAAGCTTCTATATCCTAGCTTCCAAGGTGTGTGCTGGCTGTTCTTTCCCCACACACATGTCTCTGTTCTCTGGCCGTCTAATGTACTTTCAAGGTTCTGTGCCAATACTGTACATCCAACACACAGGCGTTTCTCTGCTCGTCTCTAGTCACTGTCCAGCTTCCTGTGCAGATGAGACTGGCTTGGGTCAGACACACCTTCGTCCTCAAAGTGCATCTTTGTACGAGATACATGGCAATACTACATCCATCCTTGCCCTCCCAGTGTCTGAAGTCTCATGGGGAGCCAGCATGCATTTTGAATGAGTTGCTGTGACTCTCGTTCATGGCAGCTCAAAGCGCAGTATACAACTGTGCTCCTTAGCATTTTCAATGCCGATGGTTTTCTCCGATTGTCGGGCCTCTCCTCTGAGGCACCTCTGGGTGGACAGGACTCTCTAACCTTTGGGTTAGTAGCTGAGTTCATGAACTACTTACATCACCTTGAAACTATGGGGGTGTATGTTTGGAACAGATCATTACACCTGGCAATGCATGTCATGATGCAAGCTTGCACTAAAGAGCGTGCCTGGGTTGAGGAGGAGGAGGAGGATGGAGAAACACTCCAGACTGGGTGGACAGCTTGAACAAATAACAGGAAAAAGAGAAAGCATAGAGTCTTTTCAAAGGGGATTGAGTAGACTGAAGCAGAGAATTCACATGGGCTGCTACATTATAAGAGAAAAGTGGGAAATGAGGCAAGAAAAGAAAATTGGAACCAGATTTTAGCAGGAGCTTAATGCCTAGCCAAAAAATGTGGACTTTGTTCTGTTGATATTAGACAACTCTAGAAAGTTTTTGAGCAAGGGAACGACATGATGAAAAGGTATTTTGGAAGATTAATTCAACATCTGTGCACAGGACAGGCAGGAGGGAGATGAATCAATAAGCCGCTGCTACAGGTTATCTGAGGTTTAGGGGAATTTTGATTTTGTTAAATCTGAGTTTTCCAAGCAAAATAATTCTGTGAATGCCTCAAATTCCCTCATTTCTGCCTATGCCCAAGGAATTATCTGATGATGTAATAACTTTTATCAAGGATGCTCTTTTTCTCTAAAAAATAAAATAAAATGAGTAGTCCCCTTCTACAGATTACTTGTTCGTTCCTCCACTATTGTTTGATTAATAATGACAGGCGAACTAGAAATTGACAGGGAACTCACAGAGGGTGGGGAATTATGAAAACAAGTGAATGTTTTGCTAAGGAAATGTTTATCACTGTGGTTTTCATCATGATGAGTTAATTACAGGCTCTCAGCAAATATCCCATTGTGAACTCAGAGGTGCAATATGTTTTACTTGAAAAAGTGAAATAGTGATTTCCTTTCCAATATCCAGTTGCATTTCCTGCTATTTTAAGACCACTCAGTGGTACCAATATACTTTGACAACCAATTATCCCAGCATGTCTTTGCAGTGTATTTTAACTATAATGCTTTTTAAAAGCTTGAATTGCAAAAACAGAGCCCTATCTTAATTGATCAGATGTGCATCTAGAGTTGTCTGATCATTATTTGTGTAAAATCTGAATAGCTTCACTGACTTACATGAGCACGCGTGTGCACACACACACATACACCACACACACACACACAAGCACACCACACACAAACACACCACACACACAAACACACCACACGCACACACACACACAAACACACCACACACACACACACACACACCTGTTGGAATAAGACTTGCTAAACTTGCTTTAGAGCGATATTTTCCATGTCCCCTCCCATATACCCCTGAACTTTTTCTTCACCACTCTTGAGTTATGACCATGAAACAGAATAAAATGTAGCATAAACTATCTCTGGAAGCTCATAATACGAGTTCATAAGGCCAGTTGCCATCTAATTGCTTTAAAAGGAATCAGTTACAGGCATTGAACACGTCAAACTTTGCCCATGCCATCTTTTCCTGGTAAATGTGGTTCCAAGGATGGTGTGGCTCATTTTCTACAAGCAAAGGGTGACTTTACAAAGTAAGAATTCTCCCTATAAATATTGCTCAGTGCCTGTTAACTGCAATTCATTGTTTAAAAGCTGACATCTGTAATTGATTCAGGTCTGTTGCTTAATTTACTTTGGTTTGATTTTTTTCCCACACTCCCAGTCGGCTTCTCCAGAGGAGAAAAGGCAGACAGTAGTTACTGCTTTGGAAAGAAAAGATAAGCTGAACCCTTTGGAATGCATTCTTTTAACACTCATTCGCCAAGTGTTACATGACTGTATCACATTTCTTCAGACTTTGATAATGAGAAACAGACAATTCCACAGAAAATACAACCAAGAGCTTTGCAGTAATAGAGGATTTCAGAAACACACATGGTTCTAAATGGCACTGAGATTATGTGCTTTAGAGTTCTGAATCTTTTATTTTTTCATGTTTGAGTAGGCACTATGGTTGATTATCAGGTTGCGGAAGGGCAGAGGCCCTGCCGACTGATTATAAATGTGCATGTGTGTAAAATTTTCACACATAATATAATATTTCAAAGTTATTTTTATGGAGGCTCAGGGGTCCCAGAACTTAAGCAAAACTGCTGATCATTGGCTCCATGAAATACTTAGAAGGAATCGTAGGTTTTTGGGGTTTTTTTTTACCTCATATGGAGTCATTTGCAGACTTTGGGGCTACAGATCACATAATGTTTATTTATTCAGCTGGCTTTGGAGATTTGAGCAATATTTGGAGACACATGAGTCTTTGCGTTGCTTCATAAAAAAGTATACTCAGAGGTGTAGTTATAGCAGTTTTATATTCAAAAGGTTCTCACATGCCGAGATTGATAGAGACAAAAATGTAATTTTAGAATTAAGAGGAAAGAAATCAAACCATGCCATCTTCTTTTTTTTTTAAAGAAATCCTTACTAGACCATAGGCTCTCTATATTGAAATACTTGAAAATGCACTATTGTCTTTTCCAAGAGGCCCGTAAACAATAGTTACATTATTCTACTCTGATCCGCTCTGGCAAACAAGACCCGGTTCACGTTCTAAGAGTAGCCATTTGACAGAGATGTGGATGTTCGTTGGTATTACTTGGACAGCTTTATGTCATAGCGCTTTTCCTAGGAAAGGAGGGAGAATAAATATTTCATAGCCCTGGCTTTTGAGGAACATCCCGCCTTTCAATCTTGAGGCAGTCTTTCAACATACACGCCAATCAGAAGGCGGTAACAGATGCAAAATGCATCTTGTCCACTCGTCTTTGAAAATATAAGGAACTCAAGATGCACCTGAAATATTCATTACAGGACAATTCTCTAAGCAGAGTCGAGACTTGCTGAGTGTGTCCGCTGCTGCTTACACGAAGGAGCTTCAAAAAGTTCATGGAACAAATAGGAAAAAAGTCATGGTATTTGTCCCTGAACAGTTTGAAGCCCCCTCAAAGTCAGGTTTTTTTTTTAATGTATTGTTTTATTTCTCATGCCCCAAGTAGTTCCTCAGCTTGTGGCTTGTCCAAATGTCTTTGGATTTTACCTGAAGAAGTAGCTCACTTGATAGTACTTAACAGCTTCAATATAACCTTTTCCATGTGGTTCGATCGGCAATTGATCTCGTGGAAGAATACATTTTGTATCATGAATCATTTTATTTCCTTTACTTCCATGTCCCTCTCTTTTTCATTTCACTTACCTGCTTCTAGTATTTTAAGTAGATCACTTTATTGTGAAAGTGTCTTTTACATGAGTTTCAATGTTAAAATCTGATTAGTATGGAGCTAATTCATTGGCCAGACAAGGGTTCATTTGTTGAATTTTGCCAGGGAGGTTCTACATTCTTTACTTTGAGTCTCTTTGAGAAATGGGCCCACCCATCGAACCATGGCCAACTCTTCAGATTGGAGCTTACCTCTTCCAGAGTGGTTTGTCTTGTGTTTGGGCAAAAGCTATTACAATCTACGTAAAGGCCAAATACATTTTTTTTGCCTTAGAAAATCTTATTTTTTGATAAGGTGTTAAAAACGATCAAAAAGAAAAAAGCAAACTCACTGCCAATGTGTTGAGGCTGACTCAAAGCAACCATGTAGGACGCAGTAGACCTGCCCCTGTGCATTTCAGAGACTGACTCTACAGGCGGGAAAGGCTCCGATTTCTCCCTCAGAGAAGTTAGTCCAGGTAGTGGTCCAACATTGTGTTGTTCATAGAATGTATTTTCAAAGTTCTGTTGTGCCATCTCCACATGTTCGCATCACCAAGGGCATATTTTTCAACTAGTCTTTCCTCTTTGTTTCCAATTTGTTATTTCAATCACTGATAATTATCACTGCATCTTGATTGCATGTTTGATCAATTTCAGATGAAAGACATCGATAGAATTCTTTGATTTCAGCCTCGCTGGTTTTAGTGGTTGCCCCATAAATCTTAATAAGATTTATATTGACTGGTCTCCTTTTTATGCAGATTTATTATCCTATGATAGGCAATACCGTACTTCCATATTGGTCTTGAAATATCCTTTTTGACAATGATTGTGATGTCATTCCTCTGGAATTTGTCATTCCGGGCGTAGTAAACCATAGGATTGTCTGATTCCGGAGGATCAATACCAGTCTATTTAGATCACTAGTATCCAAGATATCGATCTTTAAACCCGTGTCATACTTCACCACTTCCAATTTTCCTAAACCTCTACTTGTTCCAATTATTGATAGATATCTGCAGCAATTTCTTCTTATTTTGAGTATTGCCCCATCAGCATGGAAGGTCCCGAAGCTTTTCCTCCATCAGCATCATTATGGTCAACTCTGTTTTGAGATGCAGCTCTTCCTTGGTCATATTTTGACAGCCTTCCAACCTGAAGGCATCAGCGTCTAGCGCTACATCTAACCATGTTTTGCTGCTACATATGAGATTTCTAGTATCTGACAATGTTTCACGGCTATTCATAAGGCTTTCTGTGGTGAATTCCTCAGAATTGGACAGCTTAGTTCTTCTATTTTTAGTTTGGAAGTTCTGTTGAAATGTTTTCACCTTGGTTGATTCTGTTGACATTTGACATGCCGGTGACATAGTCTCTGGCATCAAAGAAACTTACAAGCCACCTAGTATGATAAATTGACACACCAGGAGCCGCAATAATATACTCTATATCACCTTCATCCTGTCTATTAACATAGTAGAGAATTTTCTCCCAAACAAGATTTTAGCCACAGGCATTGAATCCAGAATTATATCACATGAGGGATGATGGCTAGCAGGGCTATATTAACTGACTACATCACAGTTTTAAAATGAGTGGAGCAATGTCTTGGTGATGTTCATGTACACATACACACACATACACACACACTTCAAATACTTGACTGAAATAAACTACATGTTAAAGAGTTCAGAGTCATAGAAGATGACAAATTAATGTCTTTTTACTATATAATACTCCATTTCTTAAGAAATGTAGGCCGTCATGTATTATTTATCAGTAAAACAATTAGAATTCCAACAAATCTTGCCCTATCGGATGAGAAATTGGGATGTATTTTTAACATTTGTTTTCTATCTTCATGTCTTTTTTCACACCCCAATCTTTTAGGCTTCTTTTAAGTTTCATGAACAGCAATGCCTAGCTTTGTCATAGACCTGCTATAAGAAGTATATTAAGAAATAAGAACAAAACTATAACATTTTTCAGACTTTTGAACGCCCTGGGAACTACAGTAGATCATTTTTATATGTTATTTCCCTATAAAAATAGAATCAAAACATGCAAATATTTTAATAATTGCTGTTTATATTGCATATAAATGTATATTATGATTCTTTTACTATTATTACTTTATTATTTTGATGATTGGTCTGCTGTTACATCCACTTGAAAGCCATGGTCCTCTGTTCCCAGGGGGATAAAGCATGAGACAGACAGACAGAGGAGCGCAAATGTGTTTATTTTATTTGGAAAAATATATCCCAGAAAAAGTATGGAATATGTTTGTTCTTATTGATTGCCATCATTGGAGTTACAAAAGGGGGCACAAATATTTGCAAAATGAAAGAAATTTATCTCAGACACCAGGATCACTACTCATGTGAATAATGTATTTCAGGTATACATAATGAAAAATGTGGGCTTATTAATTACTACACAGCTATCTTTGCAGTTTGTGCGCATTCTTCATAGTTAAATATATTCTCTCCTAGATGACCTTTAAGAAGCTATTTTAACCCTAGAGTTATAATTTATGGAGCTACGAAGAATGAAGTTAAGAAAAAGATCGACACTTCAGCTAACTCAATTTCCTCGATTCACCGAGGAAATGGGCAGTTTCTACGGCAGTGCTTGTTTCTTTGTTGGACTGTTTGTCTTTCTAGTGGAACATTCATACTTCCTCAAAGAACAGTGAGCAATATATTTTTAAAAAATCACAACGACTCTGTTACTTTCATGAAGATTTATTGATACTGACTACTAAATAAAAATGTCAAAAGCACAGTAAATATCATGCATAAAAAAGCATAAAGAAATGCTACATTGGTTTGAGGACAAATAGGAAATGTAAATTACATTCTGAGTAGAAAATGAATTTCTAGTAATGTTAGGCAAAAACAAATTACAGACTAAAGAAATCTAATGGTTCTCATGTTACCTGGATAAGAAGGCAATATTGAAACCAATTTAGGTTCTTGGTGCTGTACTAAAAGTCTGGCTGTAGGCAAACCTGTTAAGTAGATAGCCTGACCTTAGCCCCTTCCCCGCAAATCCAACTACCCTGAGTCCTTTTCCTCAATCCAAAGCTCTCAGAGTACCTAAGCAGAGGCATGCTTTGGTGTTTTACATCCCTCAACACATGAGCGTTCCCCGCTGCTGACTTCTTTACCTTTATATCAATGATTTTCAAAACTTTTAATTGTTGTTCATTTAGGGATAAGATGTAGCTAATGTATTTCTATATTATTATCCCCATGGTCATAAATTAGAGAAGAACAAAATATCAATCTGAATACTAGCAATACAAAAACTATACAGAAAGGCCAAGTAATGGACAAATATAAAATAGTAGCGCTATAAGTACATTAAAATCTTATAATTTTGACTGTAGTCAAGAACACCGTAAACAGTAATAATAACATATGTGCCTTCAAAATTACACAAGTTCTAACAATCGCCCTGTGGACATGAATAACAGGAACATCGGAAGGCTTCCTGCAATGGTTTGCACTCCAATATTTTAGGAACGCTAGAGTTCTGCGTTAATTCTCATTACATCCATATATATGTTAGGACATTATAAATTATAAATGCTACTAATGACTAGTAAATTCTATAAACTCAGAAAACACTGGTGAATATTCATTATTGCTGTTGGCTGTCATCAAGTTGGCTGCAGCCCATAGTGAGCCTGCACACAACACAGTGAAAGACCGGGGCAGTTCTCACAGTGGTTCCCGTGAGGGAGCCTCTCGTGGCAGCCATGGCTACAACCCATCTCTCTCAGGGTCTTCCCGTTCCTCTTGCTCTCTCTCTTTTTAAAAGTTTATTGGCATGTCGTTCACATGTACAGTTAAATAGTTCAACCACCTCAAGAAGGGTACTGTATATACTCGTGTATAAGTCGAGCTTTTCAGCATATTTCAATGCCGTTCTGTGGTAAAATTAGGTGCCTCGACTGATATTCGGGTCTGCTTATGCTCATGTATATATGGTTGTATAATGTTCACCACAATATTAGAACATTGTCTTCCTTCTTGTACTCATTGTTACTAGCTCCCCATCTCACTTCCCCATTCCCACCCTCCCCGGTCATACCCCCAGAGAACCACTGATCCAGGTACTATCTCTGTACACTTACCTATCCAGGAATTCATAACAAACAACACTAGCAAAGTAATACAGATAAAACCCTCTATTGAAAGAAAGCCAATAATATTCAAAACTAGAATAAATCTAAATGCATCATAAAACCAAAGGAACACACTCATGGCCATCAGGTCAATGCTGACTCACGTTGATCTCTGTGTGAGTTTCTGACACTATACCTGTTTATGGGCCTAGAAAGCCCAGTCTTTCTCCCATGGTTAGTGAACTGGTGACCATGCAGTACATAGTCCAACGGTAACCACTATGTCACCAGGGGGAGATCAAAGAACAAGATGCCAAATTTTAACCTAACTGCATCTGTAACCATCTACTTTCCAATGTGTTCTGCAACATAGCAAGCCTGTGCACACCCCTGGTCCGTAGTCAAAGGGGACTCATCAGGGGATTCTTTTTTTATTCCCTCCACCTTTCCAAACATTATGTGCTTGTCCAGGGACTAGGCTCTTCTGACAACCTGTCCAAAGTATGTAAGACAGTCTGACCACCCTTGCCTCTAAGGAGCACTCTGAAGTCCAGATTTGTTTGTTCTTCTGGCAGTCCATGAAATGTTCAGTATTCTTCTCCAGCACCACAATCCTTATTCAATGTCCAACTTTCACCTGCATATGAGGCCACTAGAAATACATGGCCTGGGTCAGGTGGACATTAGTCTGCACAATAACCTGTCATATAGGTTACTCACTGGGATTCTGATAGTTGGGTCAGCAGTTCAAAACCACCAGCCACTCCATGGGAGAAAGATGGGGCTTTCTACTCCTGTAAAGAGCTGCTTAGACACTGAGAGAGATAGTTCTGCTCCATCCTCTAGAGTAGATGTGAGTTAGAATGGACTCATGGCAGTTAATTCAAAGAGGCCTTGTGGAGCAGATTTATCCAATGCAACTTGTTGCTTCATCTCATGACCGCTGCTTCCATGAGCATCAATTGTGGATCCAAACAAGACAAATCATTGACAACTTCAATATTTTCTCCACTATCATGATCTCATCTAGTGGTCCAGTTGTAAGGACTTTGGTCCTCTTTACATTTAGTTGTAATCCATAATGAAAGAGCCAATCCTTAATTTTAATCAGAAGGCGCTTCAAGCCCTTGAGTATCATCTATTAGCCTCTAACACCCTGGAACTTAAAGTTTCATTAGCTTGCTACATCACCATTCTGGAGACAGGAATTCAGAATAAGGCTGTTGGCAGGGTGATTCTCTCTCTGAAGGATCCAGGGGAAAACTGTCTTGTCTCCACGACTCTGTGGTTGTTCCAGAGACTCCTGAGATTGAAGCTGGGATCCCTGCCTCCGTAACCATTTATTTTTCTTCCCTCTGTGTCTGTCTTTCGGTGTTTCTTCTTTTTCCATAAGGACACCTGTCAATGCATTAGGGCTCACCCTTCTCCAGCACGACCTCATCTTAAGATACATCTTCAGACGCCCTTTGTCCAAACAGGGGCACATCCCCAAGGGCCACAAGTTAACACTTCATCCGATCTTTACTTTTTAATTTTTTTTTTTTACAAACAACCTTTCATTGTGTTTCAAGTAAATTTTTACAGAGCAAATTAGGTTTTCATTAAACAATTTTATACAAATAATTCTGTGCTATTGAGCTAGTTTCCCTTCCCTTTTTTGCCCTCTCATCTTTGCCTTTGGGTGTGCGGTCTGTTTGGTATTGCATCATTGATTAAGGGTATGCATTATGCATCATTACTCATGTGTGATATTGTTTATTTTATAAGTCAATCAATTCTGTGCTTGAAAGATGACGTCCTGAAATAGTTTCAATTCCAAGTCCAAAGAGTATCTCAGAGCAATAATCTCTGTCTGGGGTTCCTCTTGCCTCTATACATCCAGTTGATGTGGCCTTTTATAGGAATTTGAATTTTGTTTTTTCATTTTGCCCGCATTCTACCTAGGGTCTTCTGTTGAGTCCATGACAAAATCAGTCAGTTGTTATAGCCAGGAACATCTAGTTCTCCTGGTGTCAAGTAAGAAGACAAGGTGGCATTGTATGATTCATCTTGATATGATTGAATTATGGAATTGTATGATATATGGATTATGTCCCAATAAAACTGTTAAAAAAATTTCAAAGAAGAGCACATGGTGTATGTGGAAGTCCCATGGGGTAGCCTCTTCTTCAAGCCTTTGATATCTTTCATTCTCTTCTACTCCATGTGACTACAGCTCAGTAGTCGAATTCAAATAGCTGCTCAAACACTCCAGATACTGCTCCCCCAAAAAGAGTGTAAAATATTACCTCTCAGAACTATGTTATTCCAATTGACTACGTGGTTGCTCAAACCTATAGTCCCATACCTTTTGAATGAGTAAACTAAACCCACAAAATTGACCATATTCCAAATGTACTTTGTTAGCTATATAGGTATATATGCAGCATACCCAAGCATGTGTGTGTGCAGGTGTGTGTGCAGGTATGTGTGCAGGTGTGTGCCTAAAGAGAGTTATTCACACTTTTTCTCCCTCTCATCCCCCATAACCATCAAAGAGCATTTCTTTCTGTGTGTATATCTTTTTTTCTTTTTTTGACTTTTTACAATAATGGGACAATACAATATTCATCCCATTTTGATTGATTTATTTCATGCATCAAAATGTCCCCAAGATTCATTAGGGTCATGGGATGTTACAGATTCCTCACTATTCTTTATAGTCACATAGTATTCTATGGTATATGTGTTCAATCATTTGTTTATTCATTTATCCATTGTAATCCAATTGGGGGAAACAATTCAACCCATAACACTTGTCTACCACAAAACAGAGAAAGATCATTTTATTCCTTGAAACAGAGATCCATCTGGTTCTTCAAACCACATCTTACCATTAGACCACAAACTAATGAGCCAGAGAAGGAAAAATTAAAGGCGACAAAGTAATGTAGTTAGTGGTCAGATCAACTGATATATGGATTAGAAATATTAAAAACTAGAACAAGTCAGGTAGGAGAGGACATATGAGAAAAATTCAAGATGATGCCCTTTTGATTTTAAGTCTGAAATCTTAAAACACTGAGATCTTAGCAGGGAGAGTTCTAATTAAGAGATCCTTTACTGGAATTTTCTGGTATTTAAATTGCTGATATCCATTTAAATTAGGGTATATCAGAATGTATCCTACTGTACTGAAGACCCCAGATTACCAATGTCAAATTTATGGGCCACCACTTAACTTTCACTTTTCTTCAATCTTATGACTTAAAACAGGTCTCTTGGTGGCCACTCCTGGATTAAACATATCCAGTCATCTAAGTTGTTTTGTAAGATGAAATTGCTATTTATGTCCTGTTATACCTCATAAGTACATTATTCAAGTGCTTCATGAATCTATTTTAAAACATTTTTTATGCTTATGTGGAGTTTACAAATAAAAGTGCTTAGTACACTTTACCTGAGCAATAATGTAAGTTGCACTGGCTTTGAGTAGCATTATGTTGCTTGGAACAAGAGCTTTCGATCTTTCTAGTTGTTACCAGCTATTGCTATTATACTAAGAAATATTTGAAAGTAAGGCCTATTCTGAATGGCTCTCATTTTATTTTCAAAGGAAAATATACATACATTTGGGTTACTCTTATTTTTAATTTCCTTTGGGAAAAAAATGTTTTGTTTTTCTGTAGCATTTGTTGATGGTCTTGAAGAAGCCAAGGAGAAAGAAGCCCCGGAAATGCCCTATTCAGAGTGTGTTTTAGACAGACACACTCGGTTTTCTACTAAAAAAAAATGTCTCATTGACCCTGAATTCTCTTTGTGTTTGATCATGGACCTGCTGACAGTACCATCAACCACATGCCTACAGAGAGGATGGTAAAAATAAGGGGTTGAAGGCTGACTGAAGCACTTTCCTCATTGATAAAATTGGCAGTGACCTTAATCAGTGACTCTCTAAGCTTTTTAGCACTGACAGAAATAACCATTTTTTTCCACTCTGTCTATTTTCATCAGGCACTTTCCCCCTCTCATCTTTAGATATGATACATGTCCCTTTAGAAATCTGCTCACCGCACTCCTCTTCCATTTTGATTCTTATCAGAATCCTCTCAAATATATATTAAAGAAAACTTGATTAGAAAATATAACACCCTCGGGTTATGGGATACACATAAAATTAGTTAAGGCTTTTTATAAATAATCGATTGGTTACTAGTGGATATAAACCTGAACAAAATAAGAATCGCTCAAAGTTTTACACAACATCCCTTATCTCTAAGTCCCTAGATATTAGTTATATTTTTAAATGTTTGTAAAGAGTATCAAATTACTGAAAGTCCAAAATATTTTTGTCATAGTAACATTAAACACGAAATTATTATTTTAATTCACTTGGTATTTGGAAACCTAAACCTTGATTGCCTGGTTAAACTCAATAGCCCCTTAAGTAATTATTTTCCATAAATTGACATGCCATTTCTATCTTCTGTCATTGTCAAGAAATCTAGGCTGTGAAGTTTTAGCTAAAGCTAAATATTCTTATCCACAGTCAATCCAGAATTTTCTAACATTATGGTTAACTGTGTGGTGATCAGCTGCATGGAATCTAATTCATAATTAAATGAATTAAACAATCAAAAAAGGAGCCCCAGTTGCACTGGTCACTGAGCTCCTACCACAAGGCTGGCGGTTCAAACCCTCCAAGTGATGCACAGGAGAAGGTTGGAGCTTGACTGCTCCATCAGAGATTTACCATTTTAGAAACTTTACATTGGGTTCCTAGAATTGACTGGAAGGTGGTTGGGTTTTATGTTTGTAAATAATAAAAAACTTCACCATTTTTTATTTAATTTATATAGGCACTGCCTGGGTTTTTGGTTAGCATACAGCTGCATTTATTGCAAATCCCATATTTTTAAAGAGCTCACTAAAATTATGTTTTCAGAATTTATAGCTTCAGGAATGATTAATTTTTTCCCTAATATATGAACTCTAGGAAGGCTAAGTCCTAAATCCTTGCAGAATGTTTAACATCTCTCTGGTAGACTTTTTTTTCACAAAAGAAAAATATGGTTTACTAGGATGAATTAGTGTTCCAATTATTTAAGTCATCAATTGGTGTATTCGCTAAAAGAATATAATTATTAGTATCAAGGTTAAATGATTATAATTAAATAATATAATATATCTGGGGATTGATATGTCATATTTTATTACTGATTTTGTGTAAATAAAAATGACATATTTAAAATTTAATGGAAATCAATATTAATAGTAGAACCCAAGTTTAATACAACTCCTTGTACATACATATGCAAATATGTGAGTGAACTTTGAAATTTTTAAAATCAAAGAAACCATTTTGATGATTAAGGTACTCCTCAGGCAAATCTTGGTCTTTTTAATCAACTCATACCAGGGGTACCCCCCACAAAATATGGAATTGCGCTGGGTGGAGCAGATCTTTCTTAGTACACATTTTACCCCATGCGCGAGAATTGAGCAACTCAATCTGAGTTAGTGCACCCAGTGGCATAGCCTGAGAAGACTCTCTTTGGTCACAGTGAGGTTCTTTGTTAAAGCAGTTTTGCTAGAACCTCATTTTTTGTGATGGTTGATTTAAGAGAACATCATGCGGCTGTGAAATTTTGTTTCCTGCTTGGAAAAAATACCGCAGAAACTGTTGTGATGTTGAACACAACTTACAAGGACAGTGCTATGGGAAAACCTCAAATGTTACAGTGAGTTTCTTGTTTCCAAAAACGTGAAATGTAGATTGATGACAAACCTCTTTCTGGACATATGTCAGCTTCCCGGGCAGAGGAAAATGTCTACTCATAGTGCATTTGGGCTTCGTTCCGCCCGGTCCCATTCATTTTGTTAATCATAGAGCATCAGGAGTTAGAACCAACTTGATAGCAACTAATAACAACAAATCTATTTTCCAAAAGTTGTAGCAAGGGCAACAGTAAAAGCTCTTGCACACATCTTTGACTGTGCTGGCAGGTAATTATAAGTAGTGAGTAATAATTTTAGGGAGCAACAATAGGTTATTTTCTTAAGAAAAATAGAGAAAGAAAGCTGGCAGAGATGGCTGAGAATGGACTCAGGTATGCAGGTCAGGTGCAGGACTACTGGCAAGAAGGCCTTTCTCTGGCGAGGCCTGGGGTATAGTAGAGAGAGCATCTTCTTCAGAGTCTACTAGTCAATTGAGTTTGAATCAAACAGAGTATTCTCACCCTCCTGGGATAGTTTTGAGAATGAAGATCATTATGTGTGTAAAACAGCTACCACTGCCCGACAGAAAACACATGCTCCATTCACATAACTCTGTTTCCCTAACCGCTAACCATAACTATCTAACCGCTAACCATAACTACCTATATGATTGTGGGTAAATAATAGAAGATGAATTTTAGAGGAAAATTGGCAAGGTTCAGTTAAAATGTTAATTGTATTCTAAAGCTGTTTTTGGAGTTTGCTCATTTAGAAGTTCACTCAGGCCAATCACCATATCTGTTTCTGTTGTCTACTGTATAAATGTCTATCTCATACAGTGCTTTGCATCGTCAATGTTCAATAAATATTTTTGGAATGAATGATTGAGGAAACATGAGATACATTTTCCTACAGAGGCAATCATGTGACTAGTTCCTGGATTCAATCACAAAAGCCTGCAGAGCTAATAAGATAACTAGGAGTGTTTTATCAGTGCTGCAATAAAATAAAATCATAACCATGCTAGAAGTTATACTCGTGATATTCCAAACACTGACAGACACCCACGTTAGTAGGTTTTAGTAGACCTTCCACAACCAGTGTATGCACCGTATATACTCATGTAGAAGCTGAGTGTTGCAGCACATTTTAATGCCACTTGTGGTAAAATTAGGTGTCTTGGCTGATATTTGGGTTGACCTATACTCAAGTATACATGGTAATAGTAAGAAAAATTTCTTCCCCAAATGTAGCCAGTTGGAAAGATTATGGATCCTCACAGAACATTATCCCACTAACTTATTTTTGACATGTCATCTAGGAGGAATCAGTGCCAGAGAAGGACCTCGTGTTTGGTACAGGACTAGGTAGGATATGAGAGACCCACACAGCAGATTGGGACATGCTGGGGATTGTAAAACAGGTGCAGGCCAGGAGATATTTTTTTCTGTGGTACATAACTGTTCAACATACGTTGGAATGGATTCAATGAAGTAGCTACAAGCAGTGAAGTAGCTAAAAAACAATAATGCCACGCACACTCATTTTCAGATGCAAACAAGTTTAAGTTGTTACAGCTGTTCGGAATTCCAATCCACAGATTCCCCTCAAATGCAGTGAAACCACGGACTTCCTCTACCACCTCTTTCCAATTGTCAAGACAAAATATCTCAAACTCCATTTTATTTGCACTGATTATTAAAATACAAGGAATTGATTCCCTAGAGCTAGTCATTATTTGATGTAATACCCTTGTCCTATAACGACAATCTCTAGAATCGCAAATAATCGCTGTAACAGGCTCTCAGTGGGACATGCAATAACTAGAAAAATAATGGTAGGAGAAATTAACTACATAACCTGTAAAATATTAGTCATGGATCTGTGTAACCCCGCGTTATGTAAACATTCTAATTAATCTTAATTAATTGACTTAATTAATTTAGGAATTATAAACAAATGTAATTTTGTATTTTCAATCACCTCAAATGCCTGTGAATGTTGGACATTGAGTTAGGGAGGTTAAAGACGAATTTGAATTATGGTGCTAGTGAAGAATACTGAAAGTACTATCCACTGCCCAAAGAACGACAGCAAGCAAGCTGTCTGGGAAGGAGAGTCACTGTGGTAGTTACACAAACTGGTGTCAATATGGGGATTAAGAGTAAAGGGGTGGAGTCTAGCCTACCAATCAGGATATAGCCAATGAGGCCTCTGTGTGGCACATGGCCTTCTCCTGAGGATTCTGGGAACTCTGATATTCCCTCCTTGGAAGCAGGAGACACACTTTCTCTCTACTTACTTCCTTGGAGACTCTTGACTGACAAGGCTCTACTCCCTAAGAGACATTTCTGAGAAGAAGCCACATGAGGCAGTCAGAGTTTCAGAGGTGAAGGAACCACGTGGAAACCCCTGCCAGCACTGAGATGCCTCTACTACCACTAGATCCATAAGACTTCCACCCACTGGCCTGTGATCTTCCTGCATTTGATGTCATTGCAATATGCTTCATGGGCCTGAAGAGGATTTTAAGATTGATATCAGACATATCAGACTTAGCAACTTGATCTGGACTGGGTTGGGATGTTTTCTCAATATTCAATTGCTCTTGTATATAAACCTCTTTCTTTTACACATATGAGTGTGTCCATGAATTTGTTTCTCTAGTCAACCCAAACTAATGCAGAAGAATGCTTCTTAGAAGCAAGGATGTTGAGACATCATCTCTTGAACTTTGGCTATATTGTCAGGAGAGACCAGTCCCTGGAGAAAGACCTAAGGCTTCTAAAGCGGAAGAGCAGCAAATAGAGGAAGACCTTTAATAAGAGGGATTGACTGTGACTGTAACAATGGGTTCAAACATAAGAACAATGTGAGGAGGGGCCCTATGAGTCAGAAGCAACTCAAGAGCACCTAACAACAACAAAAACTAAATAAGGAAAGTTCACTTCTCATTGTCTAGTTCAAGAAGCTCCAGCATGCCTGAGAACATGCACCAGACTAACCACGAACCAAGGAAATTGGCGTCAAATCAATTCTGATTCACGGCAAAGTACAGCTGCTCTCCATACAGTTTTCAATGGCTGAGTCTCAATTTCTAAAGTAAATGACCATGCCTTTCTTTCCATGCATTTTTGCCTTTCTTTTTTTAACAAATCATTTTACTGGGGGCTTTTAGCTGCTCTTATAACAATCCATACATTAATTGTATCAAGCACATTAGCACATATGTTGCCATCATAATTTTCAAAATATGTTCTTTCTATTTGAGCCCTTGGTATCAGCTCCTCTTTTTTTTCCTTCCCGCCCTCATGGACCCCTAATAAATTATAAATGATTATTATTTTCATATCTTACACTACCCGCTATCTCCCTTCACCCATATTACTGTTATTCATCCCCCTAGGGAGTGGGGGGAGTTATACATTGATCATTGTAGTCGGTCCATCGTTTTCCCCTCCTTCCCCCCAAATTCTGCCTTACCCTCATTTTATCACTACTCGCATTACTGTTCCTGAGGGCTTTATCTGTCCTGGATTTCATGTGTTGAGAGCTCTTATCTGTACGAGTGTACATGCTACATTCTAGCCGCATTTGTAAGGTAGAACTGGCTTCACGATAGTGGGGGAGAGGAAGCATTAAAGCACTACAGGAATGTTGTCTGTTTAGTCAGGGCTATGCTGCACCCTGGCTGTCTCCTTCTTTCGTTGTGACCCTTCTGTGAGGGGATGTCCAATTGTCCACAGATGGGCTTTGGGTCTCCAATCCAACCCCCATCATTTGTATCGATATATTTGTTTGTTTTGGGTCTTCTGATATCTGTTATCTTTTCCTGTTGACACCTCATGATCACACAGGCTGGTGTGCTTCTTCCATGTGTACTTTGTTGCTTCCCTGCTAGACGGCTGCTTGTTTAACTCCAAGCCTTTAAGACCTCAGATGCTATATCTTTTTATAGCTGGACACCATGAGCATTATTCACCACATTTGCTTATGCACCCATTTTGACTTCAGCAATTGTGTCAGAAAGGTGAGCATCACAGGCTGCCAGGTGAATAGAACAAGGTGTTCTTACATTGAGGGAGCACTGGAGTAGAGACTCAATGCCCATCTACTACAATATTTAACATTTAAACATCTGTGCATAGACCATATTCATATCATTGTATGTTAATATATTTATACATGTGCATGCCTATATTTATCACTTTGTAAATGTCTTTTGCCTCCTAATTCTTTCCTTTCTTTCCTTTTACTTTCCTCCTGCCCCACTATCATGTTCGACCATCAATCAACTCTCAGTACTTTCTCCAGCTACATTGCCATTGATCAAATCCAATCAGGCATCCTGCTCCCTCCTTGCCATTGATTTTAGAACTCTTGCTATTCCCTGTACCTGGATTTGTTGGCTACCCCCTCTCTTTCTCCCAACTCTTCCTCTCCCATGGCCCCCACAGAACCTTCAACCCTGTTATTTTCTCCTCGGTATCAGTTCCCCTCCCCATATATGGATAGACATGAGAAAAAGTGAGAAAAAAACAAAACCAAAACAGCCTATCTGTAGCTCCAGGTCTGTCTGCTGACGCTTCTTAATGTTTTCCAATCTGGTGTGGTGAAGTGCCAAGCCCTTTCCACTGACTCAGAGGTCTGTTTGGGCCATTCCTCGGGTACTTCTTTGTTTTGCTTCCCTTGCTGTTCTGCTGCGCTCATGTTACACCCTGATGGGGGGGGGGGGTGAGTGTGAGACTTGGCACAGAGTGGGCTCTGTGTCTCTAGTGCTCCCCTACAGTCCTGTGGGTCAGTGAGGGGACATCATGTCTTATGGTGGGGCCAGCCCCACAGTCCTCTCTGTGCATTGGCTGTCTCTCTCTGTCTGCTCAGCCCCAAGCCCCCTTAGTTTGCTCCCATGTGGTCTGGGCAGACCCACCATTCTCCCCAGGCTGTATCTGCAGTGCTGTACTCTGCAGTGCATTCTTCTGGGGGGGGGGGGGTCAATGTACCTCTTCCCGGGCATTTCTGACTGGGCTTGAAATTTAACGTTTGCTCAACTGCCGAGCATATTAATAATTTACACTACTCACAGACTCCATGATCAAAATAAGGAATGTCCATTCCACTGTGAGTCTTGTGTAGTAACCAAGAGAATTATTGAGATTATTGAAACATCATTGGTAGTTGAAACCACCAGCAGCTCCAAAATGAGAAAGACTAGGCTTTGCAGTCTCAGAAAAGCCCTGGGGTCACTAACAGTTAGCATTGATTGAATGGCAGTGAGCTTGGTTTTGAGTTTGAAAAGACACAGCCTATTAAATTTGGTAGTATTATTTATGTGTAATGACCAAATGTTGCACCAGCCCCATCTCCTATACTTTTCAGCATTGTCTATGTCACTGACAGAGTCAGAAAACAAAGGACACAACCACTTTTTAGTACTAACCTTGATTGGATTTCAGAGCATCTCAGCACTTCTTTATGCACATCCTCCTTCAAAAAATGTACTTTACTTGCCTTGTTTTTTTGACTCCAGCCTCCTCTAGGATTATTCCCCTCCCTTTTTCCTACAAAATGAGGTCTTTTTCTATCACTCCCTCTTTATAGTCTCTACTCCGTTTGATCAATCTCATCTAACTCTCTTACTTCCATGACCACTTCTCTGAGGCTCACAATTATTTATTTCTTCTTTCTGGTGCATACTCAAAAAAAAAAAAAACCCCAACATACCTTATCATATATACTTAAAATTGTTTGTGTCTATTTGTCTTTATAAAATGAAATCTTCTTCAGGATGGGGCTTATTCTTATTCATTTCTAAATCCCTGGAACTAGCATAGGTTCTGGGTGGTGCCATTTGTTAACCAGCTTAATTGCTAACTGCAAAGTTGGAGGTTCAAGTCAGTCAGAAGCATCTTTGAAGAAAGGCCTGGGGATCGACTTCTGAAAAATGAACCATTGAAGGTCTAGGGAGCACAGTTCTACTCCATCAGACATATATGTGGTCCTCGGAACCAGAGTTGACAGTTGGTTTTGTTTTGTGTTGTGTTATGTTACCTTACCACAGTACCAAGCACATTCTGTGACTCGATGTCTAGACCCAGTGTGTTAATTTCTTCCCCTTTTCCCTCCTGTCCACGATTTGTCTTTTTATAGTACTGACCAAGTGGGTGGGTTTATTATATATTTCTTTCCAACTTTTATCTAATTTCCTTGAAGAAAAAGTCATAAACTATACTGCTACACGTCTCTCAAGCTGCCTGGCACAGACAAAGGTAGTCACTGTTTGTTCAACAAAAGGTTTCAGTGAATGAGTTATCACTTTATAATTACGTAGCTAGATCACATATGGAAGTATTTACAGTTATAATAAATAAATGCCTTATCTCATTTTTTAAAAATCTGTATTGTCTCTCCAGGTTTGTACCATTGCTGGGCAACACGTATGAGCCAATTGCCCCACGATTGAGGGAGAATATACCTGTGGGTAAGTAGCACGTACACTTTTAAATCTTACAAGATTCACTAAGTCAATGTATGCCTTCCTCTCATTTACTGCCCGATGTGATACAATGTTAAACACATGATATATAATTGCATATATATATTCTCCAAGAGATTAGAGAAAATTGAAGAAACGAAGAAATCTTTTCAGCACAGTTAACATTTTATATGCATATTGTCATAAAACCTTCCACTTTGGACTCCATTCTGTTTCTATAGATTTCAGTGTTTCTAATAAGAATTTATATTTTCACGACATCCATTGATGTATATTATACACTTAGAAGGCTGCAAATGACAAAAGGTAGAGGTCCATTCTTTTTCACATAGAGGCCTTGTCTGGTTTAAGAGACTGAGCGTTGCCAGTACCCTATTGTCTTTCCCTGGTCCTTGTGTCCCTTCCAGTCCCACCCCTTCCTTACCGTCCACCTACTGCTCCATCACCACAAGTTTGTTTAGCCTGTTTTTAAACTTCATGTGAATGGAGGCTTTTCAAAACTACTTAAAATTAAGGTAAAATTCTGAAACTTAGCTCGACGAGCAAGTGATCATTCTCCCATGTAACAGCTGTTTTCCTATTTAATTCAACAGCAAATTGGAGCCATTTCACTGTTATTTCTAAACCCAGCAAACATCACCTGTTTTAACTGAGGGTCACTGCTGATTAAGCAATCTACCGATTTTCATCCCACATATGTGTGTTTAATAAATTATTGCCTGCCCAAGATCAGGAAAGGTATTCATCACGTCAAATGTTTACAGCAACTGTCTTTATAATTAGAGCAAAATATTTTCTTTTTTCACTGACTAATTAAATTGGTAATTAACATAGGATGAAAATTTGGCCCAGTTCCTCAAAAGGAACCAGGAAAATGGAGGTATACTTATATCAGCTGACAGTTTAATAATACATTTGTTCAATACTTTATTGCGTTTATTATAATAAATGAGAAATAAGATTGTCTTGATTTCAACTATATTTGCAGTTATCTATTCTAGAGAAAGCCTTAAAAAGAGTCTCATTCTTGACTAATTTTAGGCATCTTCACCAAGAAATAGCAATTAAGACAGTAGCAGTTCAAATGCTCCACTTAATGATTCAGATACTAACTTATTGATCAGGATCCTGAAGAGAATGATAGTATACTTTCTACCTGTCCTAAATACCTCTGGGGGATAGGGGGGACTTGAAGTTCTTTTATATTACCATTAAATGTCATGGTATCTCGTCCTACTTGATTAATTTTTATCATAGGGCATCTGGAGTCTTTCTTAAAATTAATTTCTGTCATCCAGATCATCTTCAGTGTCATTAATGATCTGCAAATCACAGGGCGATGTTTTATCTAATCTCGTCCGTTATCATTAAATGCTAATACTCTGTTCTCCAGAGGAACTTCATGACTTTGCTCCTAAATTTTAGGATCCATTCGATTGAGAAGGGGCTCTCGTGTTCTATATACATATGTCACCTCACTGTGTTATTGAATATGTGTTTAATCAATCTTTAATTAAGTGGAATTTGAATGTGAGATATGAATTCCAATAAATAACCCTAATCAAACTTTTTCAATTATTCAAGTGCCTCTTACTTACATATTTTAAAGGATATATAGGCTTCAAAGCATTTTGTGAATTAAAGAATTAAAACTGTTGTTAAAAGATACATGTCTTTTTTTAAGTTCATGGAAAAATCATAGTATTGTTTAATGTCAATTCTGTGCAAATTTTTTCATTCCCTTAGTATACTTTGGCGAGGAGCCCTAGTGGTGTCATGGTTCCACGTTAGGCTGTGCTTTGCTTGGTCGCCAATGTGAAGCTACCCGGAGGTCTGTGGAAGAAAGCCAGTGCTTTCTAGGCTGGGAAGCAGTTAGTCTCCGACACTCACCGAGGGGGCACTATGAATCAGCATTGATCATGGCAGTGAGTGTTTTTATTTTGATAAAATTTGGCAATGTAATTTTAAAAACGTGTTCACCCCCCCCCCAAAAAAAGATGGTTGATTATATTCTATTTTTTTATTAGTGTACATAATGGTAAAAATCAAGGCATTCTTTTAAGCAACGTAAGACCAACTACTTCACAAAGTAGGTGCATGTTGGCTAGATCAACACAAATCTAAAACTATATTTCATTCTAAACTGTAGCACAATTAATACCTTATCATTATTTTTCAAAATACATAGTAGCAATTTTGCTGAGGTAAAATGCAGCGATCATATGTGTGAAATTCAGAAGTTTTTGACAAATGTATACATTGAAGTCATCAATATCTTAATGAAAGCGTAGACTATTTCCATCCTCCGGAAAGCTCTCTCATGCCATTCCCCTTTCTCCTATAGCTAATCACTAATTTATATCATGGAGATGTTTTGCCTATTCATAAAATTCATTTAAGTTTAATCATTAAATGTGTGCACTTTGGTTGCTGGCTTCTTTCACTCAACATTAATGTCTCTCAGTTTATCTCTGTAGTTGAGTTAGCAGGTGTCATACTTTTTTTAACAATTAGGAAATTAATTTTATTGAATTAACATGGCATCATTTCTATATCTTTACCCATGGATAGACATTTGTATTGTTTCTAAGTACTAGAGATCATGAATAAAACTACTATAAACATTTTTGTAAAAGCCTTTCTGTGGATGTGACATGTTCCTTTCTAGTGGGTTTTTACTATTGGGATGCCTGAATCATAGGGCAGTCAGTGCATGTTCAAATTTATAAGCTGTCAGCTAAGGAGGGGGCTGAACGTAGTTTCCTTTTACACTCCCACCAATAACATATGACAACTAGATTTGCTCCATTACTTTTTTCCCCAATAGTTTCATTAGCACATAATATGCATATCATACAATTACATAGTTCAATCATTCAATAATATCAAGGAGAATTCCACTTTCATTGCTCATCCATATTTAGCATTGTTAATGTTCTTGGTTTTCATTTTTCATTTCTCTGTGAGTCTAGAACAGTGGTCGATGAACTGTGTGGCTCAAGAGAGTCATAATTGGCTCTGAAATAAAATTGAAAAAGTTGTAAGGACATATATATGTATATTTAATATTTTATTGGGGGCTTGTACAACTCTTATTACAACCCACACATACATCCATTGTGTCAAGCACACCTGTACATTTGTTGTCATCATCCTTCTTAAAACATTTTCCTTCCACTTGAGCTTCTCAATTTTTCCTGTCCCTCTCTGCCGCCCCCCTAACAAAAACTTGATAATTTTGAAATCATTATTATTGTGTCATGTGTTACACTGTCCAACATCTCCCTTCACCCACTTTTCTGTTATCTGTCCCCGAAGGAGGATGTTATATGTAGATCCTTGTGATTGGTTCCCTTTTCTACCCCACCCTCCCTCCACCCTCCGGTATCACCACCTCCACCACTGGTCCTGAAGGGATCATCTGTCATGGATTTCCTGTCTTTCCAGTTGCTATCTGTACCAGTGTACATCCTCTGGTCTAGCCAGATTTGTAAGGTAGAATTGAGATCATGATAGTGGGGGTGGGGGGGAGCATTAAAGAAATAGAGGAAAGTTATATGTTTCATCGTTGTTACACTGCACCCTTATTGGCTCATCTCCTGCCTGTGACCCTTCTGTAAAGGAATGTCCAGTTGCCTACAAATGGACTTTGGGTCCCCACTCCTCACCCCCTCCCATTCACAATGATATGGATTTTTTGTTCTTTGATGCCTGATACCTGATCCCATCGACACCTTGTGATCACACAGGAAGGTGTGCTTCTTCCATGTGGGCTTTGTTGCTTCTCTTTGCTTCTCATAATGGAAATGTTGGATGGTACAAACAGTTAAAACAGGATATACTGACTGAGAGATTGGGGATTGGAGTCTCCCAAGATGCTGTTTAACTATACTTATGAAAAATCAGCATTGAAAACGCAGTGAAGCACTTTTACTCTGTAAATGCTTTTGTTTGGTTCTTAATTTCTTTGTTTCTTTGGTTGGTTAGTTTGATGTGAGTAATGCTCCTGCCTACAGCAGCCCTATCATAGGAGAGGGAAGAACTGCCCCTGTGAGTTTTCTAGACTCTCATTCTGGCTCGAGTAGAAAGCTTTGTCTTTCTTCTGCAGTGCTACTGGTGATTTCGAACTGCTAACCCTCTGGCTAGCATCCCAACACATAGCCATTTTCACGTGTTTATCAGCAATTGAGAAGAGCCTTGGTGGTGTAGTGGTTCTTGTTGGCTACAGGTCCGGCTGTTCATTGTTCGCTAAACAGTTCGAAACCACTGTGGACTTTCTTCTTCCACCAAGTAAGCCTTGAAAACCCATTGTCCTATAGTGTCTCTGTTAGGTGGGATCAGCTTGATGGCCCTGAGCTTGGTTTGGTATAGGGGCACTGTGAATCAGCCATTCGAATCCAGCAACGGCCATATGAGAGAAAGATGAGGCTGTTAACTCCTTTCAAAAATTACACCCTAACCCCTATAAAGGGTCACTTTGCTTTGGAATGCCCTCAATGGCAGTATTTGTTCTATGCTTACCAGTAATTCACATACTTTTTTAAGTGTCATTTTAAGCCATTTGACTATATTTTGGGGATGACTATTTTACCATGTTTCATGCCACTCCAAACACTCTATGCCATCAGTCACTTCTGACCCTGTAGGGCAGCTTAGAACTGCCCCTGTGGGTTCTGAGACTGTCCCTCTTTACCGGAGCCCAAGCCCTGTCTTCCTCGTGCAGAGCAGCCTGGGGTTAACAGCCCAACATGTAACTACTACACCGGGCTCCCATCTTTCATGAATTGTGAACGATTTCTTCCCACATGAGGCGTGTATATTTTATAAACGTGTCTTTGGTTGAATAGAAGTTTTGCATCTGTATGTCACTTCATTTAACTTTTTTTGGTTTTGTTTTTAACTGATGTGTGCATTTGTGTTCTCACTAGGAGTCTTGGCCAACACCAACATTTAAAAGTTTAAAAGCACCTTGCTTGGGTTCTCCCATCTAGGTCTATAGTCATCTTGTGCTTAGTGTGAGGCAGGTATTGAGTTGGAGAAATGAATTTTTCCTGCATCCTCTTTAGCATTTGGTGTTATTGCTATTTATTTTCAGCAATTCCGATAGGTGTGTAGTGATGTCATTATAAGTTTAATTTACATTTCTTAAATCTATGATGATGATGAACATCTCTTCATGTGTTTATTTGCCAGGCATGTATCCACTTCGGTGAAATGTTTATTAACCTTCTTATTGTATTACTTTTTAATGTTGAGGTCTTCATAATTTTTAGATACAGGTGACTTGGAAAATATGAGATTTGAAAATATTACCTCCCACTCTGTGCTCATTCTGATAAAGGCTTTCACAGAGCGAAGGTTTAGTTTGATGAGATCACATTTTCCTTATATAAATCATGAGTTTGATGTCAGTCGAATTCATCACCTAGTCTGACATCCCCAAATGGTTTTGTTTGTTTGTTTTTTCCCCCTAAACTTGTTGCATTTTACAATTAGGCATGTGCTCTATTCTGAGTTAATCTTTGTTTGAAGCATGAGGTAGTCGATGTTCATTTTTATTGCCTGTGGATAACTGTTCATTTATGTTCATTCGTGTTTCCCTCCTGTTCTTGAGATTGGATAATTCTTTTTATCCCTTTTGAAGTTTACCAACCCTTTCTTTGTCAGTTCCCAATATTTTACTAAACTCTTCTAGGGAATTTTCACTTCAAATATTTTGCTTTTGACAATTAATATTCCTCCATCAATTTATTTGTTGTTTTTTTCTTTATATCACTGAAGATAATTATAAATTTATAATAACTGTTTTAAAGTTCCCAGCTGCTTCTTCCAAAATCTAAAACATTTGAGGTCTACTTAAATTGGTTGCTTTTTTGGCTTGATTATGAATTACATTTCCCTCTTTCTCACATGTCTGTTCACTTTTAAGTGTGTGCTAGATAGCACTGAATATTTGTTGGAGAGAGTCACTCGATGCTGTCTTCCTGTGAGCTCTCTCTCAGCAGGTGAAGATGGTTTCTTTTTTCAACGGTCAGGATGACTTCATGCTTTCTTTGGAGTAGCTATAGTTCTCTTTTGTCCTGTGTCTTTGGGAATAGCCTTTAGACTAAGCCTTGGCCGTCACCAAAGTACAGGCTCAATGCCTGAGCTGTCCAACAGTACGCTGTCATTTAGACTTCCATGTATCTCTTTCTTGTTTAATCAGAAGTAACAGATACACCGAGATGGCAGCTCTCTGCTTTGCAGCAGACACTCGCTCTAGGGACTGGTGGTTCATTGCTAGGGTTTTTCCTTCTAAAGAGGCCCTGCTTAGATCTTGGCCAACGCACCTCATGTGTCATTGCCTCTCCTTCTGCATGCTGCGCTGGTGCTGACCGGGGTCAGTGGAGCTTCTAGAATAAGGCAAACTGGGAAGAAAATCCTGGTGATGGATCACTGCAGTCCTAGCCCAATGGATCATGGGAATGTTATCCGACCAGGCTGCATATCAGTTCATTGTGTATCATGGGATCTCTCTGAGTCAGAAATAGATAGTATGAAGTCTTGCCCCCCATATAGGAAAACTGAACTTTAATCAAGGGTCCACAGAGAATTTTTATGGAAATTTCTGATTCTACTTCCTCCTACCACTACACAGTAAGAAATTCCTTTCCAGTAAGCTACCAGCAAATTCTAGATTCTACCAGCAGCCCTGAGATCTCCTCTCTGCATTGTTCTACTTAATGACAGCACAGTGATTCCTTTTGCCTCTTCTTCCTTATATACAAGCTGGAACTACTGCAATGTGGGGAGGCAGGCGAGAGATGAGGCTTCCAGAATGTGCTTCCCTCTGCTCAGAATAACAGCCTTGTCTTGCCTTTTCTCCATGATCTCGGAACAGCTTGTATGGTTTGTGACGTTGCACTGTTGTTGCGGGTGGGGAGGAAATTCGGTGGTAGCTATTCCATCAAAGCCAGAGATGACTTTCTACCCTTGTAGCATAATTTTAATGATAAACAAAAGAATTGTAAATTATTTCTGGTTTCATTTTGGGATGGTGAAAAGATGACATGTGATCATCAAGTACAACCAAATAAAATATCCCACAGTTTGTTATATGTAGGGCAGAAGTATCCTCTGCCCTTCCTAATACATAGTCACAGTTCATGCCTATTGCTAATTATTCACCATTTCACTCTAAAAAGCAGCCTAGCTTTGACATGGATACCTAACTGATAACTCTTAATAATAATTCATTTTAGTTTGATGCAACTTACACACCTTAATATGCAATGATTTTTAATAATACATTTATTTTTCCAAATTTAATATTAATATTTAGGTATAGTTTTCTTTACGAATTTAGGATTATAGACAACCTACCTCTTGATGCAGCTAGGGTATTCTCTGGCTAAACCAGCCCAGAGCGCCAAATGTGCAAATCAGTCCAGGATGCTAAGATCACTTATCTCTTATGCCAAAGTGTATGGTGGCTAGCAAATCACACTCCACGAGCCCGCTGTGTCATTTGGAAATATCAGCATCCCTCCCTTGCTCGCTCCAAACTACAGCAGTTCCACATCATCTTTTCTCTCTTGTCCATGTTCACCTAGGACCAGCTTCGTGGGTACCAGCCCTTCCTATGTGTGAAAGAGCAGAGAGTTCATTGACATGACTCACAACCTCCAGAGAAGGAGCCAGCTTTAATCTAGTATTTTTTAAAAAGGACACCATCAGGGAGCTGCCATGTCCCCAGAGGGTGTGCTTGTTCTCCACACAGCAAATGTTCCTTATCACCACCCTGGGAGCTCCCCGGATCTTTCATCTTCAAAAGCCTTCAGTGACCTCACCACGTACTTGTGATGAATTACAGCATGCCACCTAAGTCTTCCTGAGCATCCGGCTTATAGGTGTTCCCTCATGGTCAGGCCAGCCCTCGCTGGTTAACCTCGAGTCTGAATCAGTTCTAAGGAACCAGGACCAACAGGCAAAGCTGTAATTGTGAGGAGATTCCATATCACACTGTCATGTCTCTAGTGCTCTGAAATCATTTTCAGGTGTTATTACAATGATGTAATGTTTAGAAATAAGCATTAACACATGTGTGGAACTAAAGTCCACAGTAATACTTTGATAGGCTCCCTTTCCTCTGGTAAGAAAAATACTCCCCATGTGTGCATTGACTCACAAACATCTCCCTTTACTTTTTCTTCACAACATCATTTATTACCAAAAGCCGGAGAATTGTTCTAAGCTGTCTTACCTGACTGGGTGAACTCTGAGTGTAGAGTCCATTTTTGATACCAGAGGGACACTGGGCAGACACACTGAAGTGCTGTTAGGAGGAGTTAAGGTGTGTTGTTGCCTCCATCCCTCTTCGATCAGCACTTCTGCTAAAGTTGCACACAGCCACCAAGTTCATTCAGACTCCCCGTGGCACTTTAAGGTGCATCATAGGGTCTCCCAGACTATAAATCTTCATGGGCATAGTCTTTCTCCCATGGGGTCGTTGGTGGTGCTAATGTCTTGTACAAAAATGAAAAACAGACTAATCTCAAGAAGGTGTAGAATAAAAATACCCCTAATGTCCAATTCTTCCAAGATGCTGTTCTGCTCCAGTTTTCCCCGACCCCTTCCTTGAGTGTGTTCCCTCATGACCCTGGGTTCTTCGGGGTGCCGCAGCATACTACAGAAACTCATGAGAATTTGAGGCAGTGTCTCATGCGGTGGTGGGTGCTGTTTAGTCCCAAATCCAAAGGTCAGGCAGAGGCAAAACAAATGCAGGTCCCAAAACGAAATATGCTCAAAAGTCACAGGAGGTGTTTAACCAAAATTCGTCAGGAAATAGAGGTCTGGCTTTCCAGGTGAGATGGTCTGAGTTAGAACGGACCCCATCCCAGGAAAATGAAGGGTGGTATCTTAAGTCACCCCTCTACTAAGGAAGAGTCAAAGGTGCCCTCAAGGCAAAAATGTGGGTAGGTTCTACTTTCGGAAGAAAGGTGGAGACTTACCGTATATACTCGAATAGAAGCTGACCCGAGTATAAGCCGAGGTACCTAATTATTACCTGGGAAACCAGAAAAACTGATTGACTTGGGTATAAGCCTAGGGTGGAATATGCAGAAGCTATTGATAGGTTTCAATAATCAAAACAAATGAAAATAAAATTACTGAAAATAGAGAAATCAGTGGGGTAATATATTTAAATATTTATTTCAAATAAAAAACGTAAATAAAAGGACAAGTGGAAAGTAGGTTCAACAAAAACAGTAAGGTATCAACAATGATACCTTAAGAGTACTATTCCCTGACCTCAACCAGCAACCAAGCTAAAATGAAAGAGTTAAAATCCTTCAAAACTGGATTCCTCATCATCATCCATATCCCAATACAGAGCTTCAGCTAGTGTGAGGTCATCATAGACACTGTCCTCACTGAGATCGCCGTTATCACCATCACCGCTGTCATTTTCATAAAAAGCACAGTCTTCACCGCCATCCATAGCATTACTAATACTACATTTCTGGAAGGCACGTCGCACCATGTCTTCTGGAATGTCTTCCCATGCATCTTGAACTCACTTTGCTATTAACTCTGTGTCAGGCTTCGTGAGATTTCCTCCTTTTGTTAGTCGGGCTTGACCAGATGACATCCATTCATGCCACATCCTTCGCACAAGGTCTTTAAAAGGCTTATTCGAAGATACATCCAGAGGCAGGAGTACAGATGTAGCCCACCTGGAATAACAGCTAAAGTAACTTTACTAGATTTTGCCAGTTTTTTTTTTTAAATTTTATTTTTTTAACAATTTATTGGGGCTGATACAATTCTTTTCACAGTTCATACATATACATACATCAATTGTATAAAGCACATCTGTACAGTCTTTGCCCTAATCATTTTTTTTCTCTTTTCTTCTTTTACATTTTATTAGGGACTCCAACAACTCTTACCACAATCCATACATATACATACATCAATTGTATAAAGCACATCCATACATTCCCTGCCCCAATCATTCTCAAGGCATTTGCTCTCCACTTAAGCCCCTTGCATCAGGTCCTCTTTTTTTTCCCCCCTCCCTCCCCTTTCCCCCCTCCCTCATATGCCCTTGGTAATTTATACCTCGTTATTTTGTCATATCTTGCCCTATTCAGGGTCTCCCTTCCCCCCTTCTCTGCTGTCCCTCTCCCAGGGAAGAGGTCACATGTGGCTCCTTGTAATCAGTTCCCCCTTTCCAACCCACTCACCCTCCACTCTCCCAGCATCGTCCCTCACGCCCTTGGTCCTGAAGGTATCATCCACCCTGGATTCCCTGTACCTCCAACCCTCATATGTACCAGTGTACAGCCTCTGTCCTATCCAGCCCTGCAAGGTAGAATTCGGATCATGGTAGTTGGGGGGAGGAAGCATCCAGGATCTGGGGGAAAGCTGTGTTCTTCATCGATACTACCTCACACCCTAGTTAACCCATCTCCTCTCCTAAGCCCCTCTATGAGGGGATCTCCATTGGCCGACACTTGGGCCTTGGGTCTCCACTCTGCACTTCCCCCTTCATTTAATATAATATATATATACACATACATATATACATATACACATATATACACATACATACACACACTTATATCTTTTTTTTTTTTTGCATGATGCCTTATATCTGGTCCCTTGGGCACCTCGTGATCGCACTGGCCGGTGTGCTTCTTCCATGTGGGCTTATTTGTTTCTGAGCGAGATGGCCGCTTGTTCACCTTCAAGCCTTTAAGACCCCAGACACTATCTCTTTTGATAGCCGGGCACCATCAGCTTTCTTCACCACATTTGCTTGTGCACCCATTTGTCTTCAGCGATCCTATCATGGAGGTGTGTAGTCTATGATATGATTTTTTGTTCTTTGATGCCTGGTAACTGATCCCTTTGGGACCCCTCGATCACACAGGCTGGTGTGTTCTTCCATGTGGACTTTGTTGCTTCTGAGCTAGATGGCCGCTTGTTTATCTTCAAGCCTTTAAGACCCCAGTCACTATCTCTTTTGATAGCCGGGCACCATCAGCTTTCTTCACCACATTTACTTGTTCACCCACTTTGGCTCCAGCCGTTGTGTCGGGAGAGTGAGCATCATAGAGTTCCAATTTAATAAAAGAAGGTATTCATGCATAGAGGGAGTGTTTGAGTAGAGGCCCAAGGTCCTTCCGCCACCTTAATACCTGACCTATAAATATCGACACAAAGATCTATTTCCCCAACCTCCTACATATATTTGCATGTACATGTCTTTGTCTAGACCTCCATGAATGCCCTTTGACTCCTAGCTCTTTCCTCCATCTCCCTTGACCTTCCTCCTGCCCTACTACCATGCTTCATCGCCACCTGGGCTAGAGTATACCTCTTCTCTAAGCAACCTTACCCTTGATCATTTCCCATCAGGCCTGCCACTCCCCCTTCTCTACCCTTTGGGGTCCCATGTTTTTCCCTTGTCCCTGGGTTTGTTAACACCACTTCCTTACCCCCCCTACCCCCCACCCCAAGTCCCCCCGGAACTGTCGGTCCCGTTGTTTTTCATCCAGATAGTTCATCCAGCCTGTCCTATTCAGACAGACCTGTGGAGTCACTAACATGCACGAAAACTAGACAGAGGAACACAAAGCAACAGTATACAACCAGACAACAAAACAACCAAAACAAACCACTGAAAAAGAACAGAACAAAACAGTTCACAAGAGAAAAGCTTGTAGTTAGTTCAGGGATCTTTGCTGGCCCTTAGGAGCGTTTTCCAGTCCAGTCTGTTGGGGCACCACGCCCTGGCCCCAAAGTCCACTTTCAGCATTTTTTGTTTTATGTCATCCGATAGGTGGGTTCTGGACATATCCCAAACAAGTAACGATGGCTTTTTCTTTAAGTCTGTTCTGGTCGTCGGTTCCAAATTTCTTCCAGCCACTTTTTTGTACCGTCTTCATCCATCCAGCCTTTAACATATGAACGTACAGTAATTCTTGGTGGGAAATTTATCTTTTTAGGCAAGGTCTTTCTTTTAAAAACAATAACAGGACACAGCTTAGTTCCATTAGCCAAACATGATAGAGCAACTGTAAAGTGTTTTGTTGTTTTTTTTCCATTTCCTGTGGTTTCAAGAAAAATGGTTTTTTCTCCTACACTTGCCACAGTTTTGTTGCTTGGAAGATCAAAAGTCATGGCAGTTTCATCCATATTCCCAATATCTACCAGGTCATAATTATAAATCTTTTTTTTTTATAATAAATGACTGGAATGACATACAGTAATTTTTTTTCTTCAAGGTTTTGTGGCAATTTCCGGAAAATCTTAGCTCTTTGTCTCAAACATAGGCCAAACCTATTCATGAAGCGGGGGTACCATCCTGCTGACACAGAAAATTTTTCAATGCCTGGTGCTTTATATTTGTCATCCGTAGCCATTTGTAGAGCATGTATGCGGATACCCATGCGTGTTACACAGTGACCATTTTGACGATACTCCATAACCCATTTATGCAATTCACTCTCTAGAGCTCCATAAAAAGATGTTAAACCATGATGAGCTTTTTTAGCTTTTGGAATCTGTTCCAAGTCAGCCTTCATTTTCCTCCACTCCCTCACTTGCTTTTCGTCAACACAGCATTCCCTACTTGCAATACTGTTATTGCTCTCTTCTGCTCTTCACACAACCTTCATTTTGAAACCAGCCTCATATGACTGGCATTTTTGTTTTGGTTCAAGAGTATCCATTTCTAATAGGATAAAAAAACAAGACTTTGAAAAAGAACTTTCATGGTAATGCCCCTCTCCTCCCCCCACACACACCCTCCCCACATTCCCATGTGTTAGCTGGGAGGAGGGGGAGAAGTCCGTGCGGGCGGGGGATGCAGGATGTGAATTAACACAGAGACCAGAGGGGAGAGACAGAGCACAGCCACAGACACATCCTTACCAGTTCAACTGCCAGCGTAAGTGAATCACTACGGGTGCATCTGCGAATTAGAGCAGTCCACATCATAGGACGACTCTGATTGGTTAGATGCGAGTAAACAAACATTCAAAGCCCTGCAGTGTCAGCGGGGCTTTGAATGAACAGCAGAGAAATGGCAATCACCAGCGAGATAACGGGCGCTTGTCCTTTTACCTCAGGGGACCCCAGCAAGATGTTACACCTCACTGGGGTACCACTGACCAGTGTATAAGCCAAACCCGTTTTTCAGCACATTTTTTGTCACCTTGGTCCTGTCCATTAGTATAGTAGTCAATGCCCTCTAAAATGGGACTATAGTCACAGATACTTAGAGTCCAGATTTATAATACTTCACACAATGAATTATGGCTAGAAGGACCATATTAATTCACTATAACTGATAGGTTCAAATCATCAACCTTTTTATTAAAAGCCTAATGTCTAACCCACTGGGACACTCGTGCTTCTTTTCTGACAAAATGCGTCTTTTCCATTCCAGCTATTGTTTTCTGGCTTCCTGAAAAACAGACGGTACCTGGAATATGCCAAACACTCTACATTAAAACATTTATGCAAAGAAACCTGTCTCCTTTGTTCTCACTCTTGGTAAAGAATGAATTACTTAAGTAAAACAGCATTTGAGGGTAAATGTGGTACCTTTGGCCATAAATATGACTCCTCTTGTTTAAGAGCATGCTGTTCTCTGGACGACATTTCTGGCCAAGTCGTCACAGCCTCGATAGCTTAGTAAACATGATGTAGAATAAGTACGCTTGTTCATTATTTACTTTCTTTGAACATACCCCTAGTTAATCCAAACTGACAACTTGAATAGTCACCTAGTTGTTTTTCCATCACTGAATTGTAGATCATATGGAAGACAGTAATAAATGTGGAACTTTCAAGTCATATGCAAATGTGTTGTATTTCCCATATATCTCCTGTTCAGCAATTTATTATTTTTAGGTTTTTATTTTGGAAACTATTCATAACCTATTTAATGTCAAAATTATACCTACAATGAAATATGGAGAACACCTTTCATTAAGTGGAAGATTTTCTTTTATGATAGTCCTTTCAGAAGATTCAAACTGTTAGGGGCCTTTATGTTGAGAGAGAGCAGCTTGGGTGCTGGAATGCGTTCTCTCTGTTTTAAAACATCCCAAGAATTCTGTCAGCTCTAAGTTTCTATACCTAGTATCTACTAAATCAGATCAGACCATTTTTATATAACGGTTGCAAATGTGTTTTTTTGAATGTTAAATCTGTTTCTATTTTTCAATCAATTTAAAATGTGTAGAAAAAGTGTTCTGATTGTATATTATCCAATTTCCATCAGCTGCCAGAAGGAAATGCTGTGAAAATCTGTGATTTAAAACCCTTAAAACTTCTGCTTGAAATGCATGTTTTGTTGAGAACATTAGATATGCAAAGTATTTTAAATGGAATTTTGATGTCTTTATTAATAGCATTTAGAAGTTTTAGGGTTTCTGATATTCATAGATTCTAAACTCAGATTTATAAGGTCATATATTTAGACCTCTATATTTTTTCCTTTTGGAAATAATTTGAGTTGTGAACTGTGAATAATTTGGACCAGTAAGGAAACATAAATACTTAAATTATATACAATAGTACTATCCTTTCCAAAGCTTATTGGGGGAATATAAATATGTAAAAATAAACATAAATATCCACAAATATTTACTTTAAACCCATCATGTGTAAATCACTTACCAGTTATCTGGGAGAAATACACAGAACTGGCCTTACAAGAATGGTCAAGGGAATTTTAAAAGTTCATGGAAAAGTTGAATTAAATGATGATGAAATTTTCTGATTAATTGTAGCCCCCTTATATGGTCTAGTAAAAAATTAATAAAATTTTACATGCTGAAAGACAGACTCACTGAAGGATGGTGGAGTCTGGAAGGAGACTTTTGCTTTCTTCAGTTGGAGGCTGCAGGTGATTCCTGGATAAAGTAGAGTGTGAGATGAGAAAGAGAGGATGAATAATAGGCATTCATGAAGGAAAAGAACATTGAATGTTTAGATCAAAATTGCAATTTTGACTATAATACGATGTGCTTTATTCGCTATAGGCAACTTCCATGTTATATCAGAAAAATAGTGGTTAAAAAAATAAAACCAGTGAAAACACATGCTTTTCTTTTATATAGCTACATTTGGTTGCCTGGAAAGTGAAAAAAAAACAGAGGCAGAGAAACTTTGTATTAATTACTACTTTTGTACCTTTGTTGTTTTCTTTTTTGCTTGTTGTTCGCTTTTTTCATATTGAATTTTACCTAGTCTATCAGTTAAGATTTATGTTCATTCACAACTAAAATGTTGTTGTCGTTTATTAGTTGCTGTCAAGTTGTTCCCAACTCAGCAACCCTGTGAACAACAGAACAAACGCAGCACACCGTCCTGAGATATCCTCACATTGACTGTTATGTTGAACTCTTTGTTGACGCCACTGTCCATCCATGTAATCGAGGCTCACCTCTTTCTCTTGGTTAGGGAGAAGGTCAAGTAAATTAGTGCCCCAAACCATGGCATCATATTGTGTAAAATACAAGGATTTCTTTTCCTACGTACAGGAAGTCTCAAAACATGGAGCCCTGAGATAGGGTTTGGGGTTCTTCCAACTTGTCCCCCTCCATGCCTGCGCCATTGGATAGGGGTCCAGGGAACAGCTGGATCTGTACTCAGCACATCTCTGTTCCAGACACACAGCAAGGGAAAGGGGCAGGCTGTGCCAGGACTGCTTCTCAAAAGACCTAAAGGGAGTAGTACACTTTGCTGATATCTCACTGGCCAAACACTCATAAGAAAAACTAGTCTTCTCAATGGGTGTGGGGCTGTGCAGAGAAAAAGAAATCCAGGTTTTGCTATGAAGAAGAGGGAGATAGTTACAATTGAAGTAGCTGTCATTCCTATCCAAGCCTTTGTTTTACATTTTTGGTGTGAATTGTGGCATTGATAAACTTTAATAAGCCCTACTGATATGTATCCTCATGTAAGCATTGCTGTTTACTGGTTGATCTGTTCTGGACTCTAGACAGTCCATTCAGTTTTTACGTGGGCCTTCTCCATTCATATCTGGTTATAGGAAGATCCTGAAAGAATTCATTGGAATCTCTGAACCTGTAGAATGATCTGCTAGAAAAAGACACCATCAATGGAAAATTGATGATCCATAAAACGGAGCAAAACCCTCAGTGCCATGGAGGGACACAGTCGGCAAACACAAGAGTCTAACCTCCACAATCAGGAAGATGGCTCAGGACCAAGCAGTGCTTTGTTCCATTACAGACAAGGGCACTAGGAGTCTGCGCCAACTGGGCGTGCCTAGCAACAACAGCATAGAATGGCAATGAGATTGATGGCAAACTTCCCTTGTGACGATATCAATGTATGTGTTGTTATATTGGGAGTCAGTGTATGGATAAATATGCATAGAGGCAACCGGTTTTGCAGTTTAGTTGATAGAAATAAACAACGGAGTAAAGGAGCAGAGAAGAGAGGGCGAAGGAAGAGAAGGGAAGGGAAGGGAAGTGAGCAGGGAGAAAACAGGAAAAGGGAAAGAATGGGAGGAAGACACAAACTCGTGAATCAGACAATCACGTCCTTCTATATTGACGGATAATGACGATTTTTTTTTTCAATAGAACACATCATTCTCCTCTGGAGTGGTCCTTTATTTGGAATCTTTATTCTTTGTAGATACTTAATCTATTCTCACATTTCTAAATGATGGCCTACCATCGCCATCACGGTATTCTGACTCCATGACCATGCACCTTAAATGGAATCCTGAGGAGATTTTGCCGCCTTCTTCTTCTTCTTCTTCTTCTTCTTCTTAATCATCTTCTTCTTCTTCTTCTTAATCTTCTTCTTCTTCTTCTTCTTCTTCTTCTTCTTCTTCTTCTTCTTCTTCATCATCATCATCATCTTCTTTTTATTTTCTCCTGAATACACACTGGCTTCCTTATTTACTTCTTTACAAGAAGATGGCTCTCCAACTATCTATCATCTATTATCTATCATTTCTCTTTCCTGGGTACTTCTCATTTCTGGTCGGCCTTCCAGCTCTGTGCTCTGCAGGCTGCCCATTCTGCCGTCCATCACTGAGAGGAGCATGAGGGCTATTTTCCTCCCTTCTCAAAGTCAAGACTCAGAGCCTCAGGGAGTCCTGGGTAAAACAGCATCCTGATGTTGGGCACCTCCGTGTAGGATGTGTGTAATACCAGTAAATGCCCCTAGGACAGTGGTTCTCAACCTTCCTAATGCTGCGACCCTTTCATACAGGTCCTCCTGTGGTGGTGATGCCCTAACCATAACATTGTTTTTGTTGCTACTTCATAACTGTCATTTTGCTACTGTGATGAATCGGGCGACCCCTGTGAAAGGGTTATTCAACTCTCAAGTGGGTCATGACCCACAGGTTGAGAACAGCTGCCCTAGGACAGTGAAAAGAGAGAATATTACTGTTTACTGCATCTGCAGGAGTATCTGTAACTTAAATATTAAAAGATCAATAATCAGTTAAAATTTTACACAATAAATTCCTGCTTGGTTTTTTTAAAATTTGTTTTTTGTTTTAAGAAATTACAGCCCTCCAAAAGGAAATTCTGTGAAGATTTCTTAGTGACAGGGATTACATGTTACATTTTAGATGTCTTCAATGACTCTCCGAACTGATTTAGAGGAATTTAAATTCCCCGTTTACCTCAGAAAACTGCATTCTACCAGAACCGGGTAGGTATTAGGTGAATGTAGAGCAGTCTCTAAGGGGGTGGGGGGTGGGGGAGGATGGCAGGCTGTTTAATAACCAAGATGCCGAATTAGTGACCTTGCCCAGAATCTATTCTCATAGGAGTGTGAGTAGGTCTCTATGGTCTCATTTCACTGTGTGGAGATGTCGTTTTGATAATCTGGTATGCAGCACAAACAATGGCCAACAATGTAAAGATGCCTTTTCTTAAGACTAGTCAGTAAGCACCTAGCACATGAGGCAGAAGAAATCACCATGTAGCCGCCCCAGACGTGGTTTCTATGATATTTATCTGAGGCCTCGCGCTCTTCTTCCCTCTTATAAAATTAGTAGATATACTTGTCATACTTAGCTGATTGCACATTCCAGAGTGATCCTCAGATAGCTGCACCTGCGAGCATACCTCGACGAACGTACTGAAGTTAAAGGGGAAACATGTTTTTTTAACATGTTCATATTGGGGTTTGAAAATACAGTAAGTGAACGTTTTAGTGTATGGAAGTTAATTTTTCAAAATTCAACTCTTGCAAAGTCAATGGGGATGGGATAAATAGTATGGGATTTTCATTTGCATTGCCCTTCCTGTTCTCTGAACTAATTTATTATAATTTTCATGAGACTTCATAATATTATTCATTCACTTCATAATTGAAACGTTGTGAAGGCTGCCTCATGTTGATTCCTGACCTATACCAGCCAAAGGCACCTTCCTCAACTCCTGCTCTCCTTCCCAACTAAGGAAGTCAGCGAGTCTGATATCCAGTGACATCCGACACTGAGGATTCGGTGCTTATTTACGGATAGAGAGGAGATGAAATCTCTGGCTCCTTACATACATATGATAGATTAACTGCTTGTAATAATGGTTACAATTTTGAAATATTATATAATGGAGAATTAAAAGATGATTATCATGTCATCTATTACAATGGATTTGTCATTCTCTCATATCACTAAAATATAAACAGTGATAATTGTATTCAAGGTTATTACACATTTTTAGTAGCAGAAATAAAGTGTAGTGATACAAAATTATACACCAGCAGTAAAATTGTCAGCTCCTAAATTAATGCTTGGCACTTAGTAGGTATTGTGGGCTCAGTCTCAAAATCCTTAAAAATAGGTCACTTTCAGGAAAATAAAAACCCTTGCTTTAGTAACACATTTATGTAAATTTGCAAATCAGTTCCAATTAGCCTGGCATATGGTGAGCCTTTTTTCTCTTGACACACCCACTAACATCTACAAAGCATGGAGTTGGCTCCTCAAGAGTTGGCTTGCAGCATCAGCCCCAGTGGATCCACTTAAATTTTTGGTCTAGTTCTTCTGTGTATGAATGAATAGAGTCTTTTGTTGGAGTTTGAAGTTGTTTTGGTCTGATTATACTATTATTTTACCCAAGTTAATCTGCGTATGTAATTAGAAGAACTCCCTGATCTAGATTAGTATGCTATATCATTTGGAAAGAAGGTAGAACTCTATGGGAAATCATAGATGCAAAAACACCCTACAGACACACACACACACACACACAAAACTTGGATTGACTCTGCTTCATATTCCCAGGAGCATTATCTCTGGCCACCTGATTTAAAAGATAGCACAATTGCAGATATCATTGTAGAACAATAATTTTTAAAAATCTACTGCCATTGAGTCAGCTTCAAATGCTTTATGGGCATCTCATCTTTCTACCATGAAACAGCTATTAGAAGTCCACCATTTATGCAGCAGTGCCATCAGGGCTCCTTATTTTGAAAAACAGAGTTTAAAAATAAGTCAGAGAGTCCTAATGATTCAGTGAGTTGGCTGTTAGCTCCCTAGTATTGTGAACCTGACATTAATATGAGGAAGCTCAGCAAAAGTAACTCAGAGTGAAAAGTCAATGGAGAAAGGAAATTAAAGACAGTGAGGCTGAATGCATTAGTCCAAAAGGTAGCATATTTTAAATAAATAAACCTCATTGCCATTGAGTTGATGCCAACTCATACTGACCTTATAGGACAAAGAAGAACTGTCCCTGTGACTTTTCAAGACTGTAACTCTTTACGGAAATAGAAAACTCACAGAGCTGGCTGGTTATTTTGAACTGCTAACTTTGCTGCTAGTGGGCCATTGTGTAATCACTAGACCCCTGAGGCTCCTCTATGAGTAAGATTGATAGCATATGAAACAGCACACTCATATAGACATGAATTATACTAGAGAAGTAATATTAGAGCCAGGAAGTGACCGATTATTTGTCAAACACTGTACTACATCGTGGGATACTTTCTATTGGTCTTGATTCTTATTCCATTTGGCTTGGTTTGAGAAGGCCTGGAGGTGCCTGGATTAGACTTTATAATGCTAAGTGCAAACTTCACAGTGCAGACTCACTAGCTGTGCCTCAGAGGGGAAAAAATAACTCTGCTCCAATAAAAATTTGCAGTCCCCCAAACCTAAGGATCAGTCCTATTCTGTCCTATATGGTCCCTGTGAGTCAAAATTGACTTGATGATAAGAGATTTTGGCTTTATTTGCTATTATTGGCATTAATAGCACTTATTAAAATGATACCAAGTCAATTGATTTAACTAGGTCTGAGTGTGTTTCCTCGAGAATAATAGAACTTGGAGAAGGAAGATGCCAAATGGTCACTATACTTGCTGGACTTTCTGACCTGGGCAATCAAATGAACTGATGGCGGGAATTGTAACATGCATCCAACCATACTCACTGCCCTTGAGTCCATTGTAACTCAAAGTTCCTCTGTAGGACAGAAAAGAACCGCCTCCTGGGGTTCCCTCAATGTCAAATACGTGTAGGAGGAGTCAGCCTCCTGACCGTAACTCTGTAAATGTCTTTCTATACTTGATGTTGTCTTCTTCAGATCACCTTTGACATTGTCTGTTCAGCTTTTACTTTCCCATCCCTTCCATTTGCTTCAGCTATTAGAGGATTAAGAGCAATTTTCAGAGTCTCTTCCAACACCTGTTTTCATCTTTTTCTTTCTTTCTTTCTTTCTTTCTTTCTTTCTTTCTTTCTTTCTTTCTTTCTTTCTTTCTTTCTTTCTTTCTTCTGATTTTAATGACCCAGCTCCCTGCTCATGAATGATGTTCTTGAGATCACCCAATAGCTCATCATTTCTCCTGTCATTAGTATTCATATTCCAGATCTGTTCTGCAGATGTTTTCAAGATTCAGGCCAAAGAACTCGAGTTAGGAAACAACAACAACAACAAAATGTTCAGCATGATTTAAACAGAAACACATCCACACACAAAAAAATTCAAGCCTTGAGTGGCACTATTGAAAGAATCTATGAGAAAAAGATTAAAGAGTACAGGAAGCATTAAAGGAAATGAAAAGAACACACAGTCAATGCACCAAAAAGACTAGTCAACATCCAAGCAGTTCAAGGAGTAGCATAGAAACAGGAACCAGTGGTACTGAAAGAAGACGTTCATGCCGCACTAACAACATTGGCCAAAACAAGGCTCCAGGAATGAGGAATGCAGATGGAAGTGTTTCAGCAAACTGATACAGCTCTGGTAGCATCCACTCCTCTGGCAGGAAATTTGGAAGACAGCCATCTGGCCGAGTGCCTGAAGAGATGCCTCTTTGTACCCACTCCAAAGAGATGCGGCCCAATAGAATGCACAAATTATAGAAACTATCATTACTCTCACGTGCACGTAAAATGTTGCCGGAGATCATCCAGTAATGGTTGCAGCAGTACATGCAAAGGGAGCTGCCAGAGACTTAAGCCAGATTCAGAAGAACATGTGGAACAAGGAATATGATTGCTGATAACAGAAAGCTGAGAAAAATGTTTGCATATGTTTTCTTGATGATGTCAAGGCTGTGTGTGTCATAATAAACTATGGACAACCAGAAGAATAGGAATTGCAGACCATTCCATTGGGCTTGTGTGGAAGCTGGACTTGGATCAAGAAGCAGTTGTGCAAAGAGGAGAAGGGAATGCTGCATAGTTTAGACCCAGGAAAGGTGCGTGTCAGGGGTGTGTGCTCTCACCCTCTGTATCCAATCTAGATGCTGAGGGAATAAGCTGAGAAGCTGCGGTAGATGACAAAGAATGTGTCCTCAGGATTGGAGAAAGACTTCTTCATCTGTGATACGCAGGTGACACCACCAGCCTTTTGCTGGTAGCAAGGAGGACTTGACGTACTTGCTGATGAAGATCAAGGATTGCAGACTTCAGTATGGATGAAAACTCCTTGTAAAGTATGTAAACCAGAATCCTCACAGCTGGACCAATAATTAACATTACGATAAGCAGAGAAGAAATTGAAGTTATCAAGGATTTTGTCTTGCTTGGATCCACAATCAATGCGCGTAAAGCAGCAGTCAAGAGATCCAAAGACATGTTGCATGGCGCAAATCTGCTACACAAGATCTCTCAAAAGCACTGAAAAGCAAGGAGGTTACTTTGAGGACTAAGGTAGGCCTGATGCAAACCATGGTGTTTTCAACTGACTCCTGTGCATGTGAAAGTTGGGCACTGAACAAGGAAGGCAAAATGGATGCGCTTAAACTATGGTGCTGGCAAAGAACCATGAGCTGCCAAAAGAGCAAACAAATCTGTCTTTGAAGAACTATAGCTGAATGGCAGGACGTCTTGCATGCTTTGGACAGGAGACACCATTCCCCAGAGGACATCGTGTCGGGTCAAGGTGATGGATAGTAAAAAGACGAAGCAGCATGGGCTGGTGCAATGGCTGCGCGCTGGACTCGAACGGAGGACCAATTGTGAGCATGGCACGAAACCGGGCAGTGTTTCCTCCTGCTGCACACAGGGCAGCTGTGAGTCAAACCAACTCAGAGGCCCTGAACCGCAGGGATCATGGGCAGCCCTGTCTGTCTCACATGGAGCTGCCGGAGTGTTCGAACAATTGGACTTGTGGTTCGCAGCTTAGTGCTTAACCCATCCTGCCACCTTCTCGCAAACCTGACAGGCATCCAGCCAGTACAATTTCCCCATGACTCAGTTCCAGAGTTTACAGCATTTTTCATAGTAACAATTGTCCTTGACATTAGTCCTCACATCCATGTAATGTCTATGGTTTGCATACTTTTGATCAAGGGAAGACAATACACACAGTTCAAAAAGTCAAAAATTGCTGGGTGAAAATGCCAGTGTGTCATTTTGAGTTAATTCTGGAAGTTCAAGGTTTTAGTAGGAAGACCATATGTTTGCAAGGACTTCCACGCCCCTGCTGTTTGCCTGCCGACTTATGCGGCAATACCCTGCCTCCCAGGCTCTGACTCCATTATGAGGAGAACCCTTTGTAGAGTGGGTCTGCTCCAGTTGAAGTGCACATTCTAAAGGAGGTGTGGAATCAAAATGAGAAGCAAATGGAGTAATTATTCCTCTTCATGGGAATTTATCCATTACATTTGGACATCATCACAGTGGGTGCTCCTGAGCTTCTACCAAAAAAAAGAAAGAAAGATAAGAAATGTTAAATGAGAATGAAAAGGAGAGCCTTTTGTTTTTCCAATGTTGGCATGATGCCAATGTGAAACTCCTGAAATAGAAAACAATTCCTAACACTAAGAACTGTATATCATCTGTCAGTATCCTGGGCTATTTTCTCGGGTGGGGGAGCTTGAAGAGGGGTTCTTACGTTCATCAGTATCTAGCTGAGTAAACTAACCTCAAAGGGAAATCCACGGCCTTGAGTCTACGCAAGTTCAGGCAAGAGTAGAGTTTCTCCTTCAAGTTCCCAAGACTGTATTTCTTCAGGGGAACAGACAGGCTCATCTCCATTGAATCAGCTGGTGGGTTTGAACTGCTGACCTTGCAGTTAGCCCAAGGCTTAACCCACACTGGCACAAAAGTGGAGGCAAAAGACTCAAATTATCACCCTGGCTTTGACCTTACCTAGTCATAATACCTTGGACACTTGACATCATATGGTTTCATTTTCAAGATTAGAAGTTGAGAGTATATAATTTCTAAGGCTTATCTTTGTACATTTCCATATAATGATAGATTTCTGTTTATGGAAAATAACTTCATTGGTGATTTAATAATTCATTTACTTGGCATAACAGTTTTATCCTACCAGAACCAAGAGATGAGTAAATTTTTTAAGTGGAGGCTGTAATTCAAGTACAGAGGCAATTACTCAAGGGCATCAGAATAAGAAACTCTCAAAAAATAATAAGAGAAGCAGAGCAACAGACAATGGGCTGATTTCAAAGCAACAATGCCAGTCAAATTAACAATAGTTTCCTCTCTACATTATTAATTAGCCATTTGTGATTATGCTATTAGGTCTTTATACATATATATGACATATCTTATTATTTAAAATAATTGTTTCATTTTGTATTCATGGACAAGTGTGCATGATTTAATAATATGTTTTCAACAAATTGTCTTGTTGTTCTGATTGCTGAGTAACTTGTGTGGGTCACCTAGCATTCTAAAAGATTGAGGAGAAATCCTATTATCATAACCAAACAGAATCACAAAGGGTAAATCAGAGAACCAATCAAAGACTTTGTACTAAGAACTTCTGAGGTTAGACAATAGATAAGTGTATAATGATATAGATCAATTAATTGATGAGTTTGATATAATTTTTAGATGAATTGAAGAAAATTTCATCATAACATCCATGCTATACATGTCAAAATTGAATACAATCCTGATAATGCAAAGAAACTTCAAAAAGTTTGTGGGAAATGGAATTAAAAAATGAAATATATAAATTTTCCTTTTTCAACCGATACATTGTTCTCAGTCATACCAGACATTTAGTCCATCTCTAAAGAACCGAAAATTCTAGGAATTTACTGTGCAAGTACAGTCTTTTCACATTACTACCTTAAGAAAAATATGTTCCCTTTAAAAAGTTATTAAGCTCAAGACACAAAGAGAAGCCATAAGGAGAAAAACCAGCCATGTAAGATAGATGCTTCCTCATTTCCCATCAAAACTCCCCACACTGTCCTTTGATGAAAAGAATGAGGCGGAGGAGGCTGCCGTGATGATGGAGGCTTCCTATGTGTGTTCCTGCTAAAGCATTGGCAAACTTTCTCAAAACCCTCTGATGGTGAGCAGATGTCATCATTCTTTCGCCCTCCAAAAAGTCACAACAAGCAAAATAAGTTCGACAACCTTAAAAATCCCTTGCCCTAACCAGTCTGCTTTTGCTTTGCCTGGACCACTTTTACCTCTTGGCGCCCATTGTTTGGAGTATGCTTGGCTTTCAGATTGGAAAGCCATGTTTCATCCCCTGTTACAATTCTTTGAATGAAAGATCTTGCCCCACTTGTGGAAAGATCTACTCTTGTCTGAAGCTGATCTGGGCACAACAGTTTGGGCACCCATTGAGAGTAAAGCTTACTCAACTTAGGGATCTTGTCAGGACTGTGTAAGCAGAACCAGTTAACATGTTCTTAGTGTTGGCTGTTGTTTCTGCTCTTAATACATGGTCCTGGTCAATTAGGACAGGAACCAGGTGAATTCCTCTCCCCCAGGCTGATGGGCTGGCCTGCCATTGCAGACTTCATCATCAATATTGGCTTACTTTGCTATTAATTTGAAAACTGCTGATTTATTTGGGACACTGTCCCTTTAATTTTTCACAAAGCATCAATATTTCACCATTCCTCCACCCAGGTATCACCATATATTTGGTTTATCATTCTAGCTTCAATGTTAGCAAAATCTATGTTGTTCTGATATGAACTTTTCAAACTGATGTCGTCTTCATTTTTGTGCCTCAAAAACTAGAACCTTTTTGGACATGTTATATAACAAGTTAATATGAGTTTCTTTTGGTGCAACATATTTTTGAAATCCATGAAGATTTTTTCAATAAACACATTATCCATGAAATTTTTGAGAGTTGATCTATTTTTATATTGAAATTTATTTACAGTTCATTTATTTTCACAAATAATTAAGGAAAATATAATAAAATATTGAGTTATAAATAAATGAAAGCAATTAATACCAGGACAAGGAGAATATGTAATCATAAGGTGACCCCGGTTTCTGAAACACATATTTCATTTTGATCGTTCTGATGGTCAGAGTAAACAAAGGGAAACACGATCAGTTAGAAGTTTCACTAAAGGAGGAAGTACACTGAAGCCTCAAGGTAAGTAACATACTTTGATTAAAAATATGACATGGCTGTTCTCCAGGCTAAATTCTGAGGGACTCGTATTATTGTTTATACTGAATTCTAGTTGAAAAGATCATTTTTCTATGGCATCCTGGTAGGTTTCTATACCAATCGATTATCAAATGTAATTTTGCTTTCCAGATAAATAGACAGTTATTTGGTGAGCCTGGTTAGTTCAAGAACTCCTGTGAGGAATATAGAAATAAGACAAGTTAAATTCATTAGATTCAATTACCAAGTATTTTCTTTTTAAAAACATGATTTTACCTGAGTGTTTTTCCAGTTTTCCCTATCATTTAGCTTGTCAAAATAAAAACAAAATATTCCAAAATGACATTTCAAACTACCAATTACTCCCACAAAGCAAATTGTTTCATTTATGTTTCATATCACAAGGCTTGTCTTGGACTCTCGTTTTTATCTACTCAAAAGTGACTTGCGACTTCCTTTGTAAACAACTTTCCTTATTTTTTTTTAGAGAAAATATTTAAAATTCTTTTGGTGCTTGTTTAAAAATGTTCCAAACTTTTTAGAGCTTAGTTCTCCTTTAATAAATACAATAATCAAATATTTTCATGTTGCCCTTTGTTTGCTTCACAAGCACTAGGGTTCAGTCTGCTCTCCCTGTGACTTATACAGCCACTTGGTTCTTGAGACTACCTAGTCACCCTGGTTAAAAGCTTCTGACATCTCTAAAGACTAAAAGGAAATCCTACAAAGGCTATGAAGGTTGAGGATTTAAAAATCATTGATTAGAATTTCAGCAACACTGTCTACTTGGATGTGACAATATCAGTCCAATAGTGATGCTGCCATTTTACTTGAATCCTAGAGAAATAATGCACATGGACCAGAGCATACATCAAATGACATCTGAATGAAGTTGGATGATAAAATTCATGGTGAACCCTAATCCCAAATTAATTTTAAAAAAGTAAATGCTGTCATGTGCTATTTGTCCTGTTAGAAACACCTATATCTTGGAACAGACACATACATGAAGGTGACCCACATCATTTTCACCAGGGCTTTCTGAAGGATACAATAGAGTTTCTAATTAATGAAAACAAATGTATTATAGCTTTAAATATAGAAACAAGATTGTAGTTCTGTCTATGTAGTCCTTAACTAAGTCAGGGGTGGGGACCATCCGGCCCGTAAACCATATAAAACCAAAAGCAAACTCACTGAAATAGAGCTGATGCCGACTACCGCCAACCCTGTACGATGATGTAGAACTGCCCTTGTGAGTTTATCAGACTGTGACTCTGTATGTCTTCATCATGCAGAAGGACTGGGGGTTCCTAACTGCTAAACATTGCCCATAAGTGCAACCCAGGCTAAGTTATCGCTTCTCCACCAAGGATCCTGGAAGAGACCCATATAAGACCCAGAAAGCTATCCGTAGCAGCTAACCTCACACACCTCACCAAATTCTCACCAAACACTGCCATCGGTCATTGCAACCCAAAAGGATGGAGCAGAACTTCCCCTGTGTGTTTGTGACACTGTAACTCTTTCCAGGAGTAGAAAGCCCCGTCTTTCTCACTTAGGGATGAGTTCATTAAACGTCTGACCAGAATGGCCCATGAGTGGCGTTATAATAATCAATGGCCTTTGGCAGAAAACAGGTTCCCCACCTCTGCAGGTTTCTGTAAACGTGTAAGTAGAGTGAGCAATTTCTTGGGAAATGTATTGCAATATTTTCTCCTACAGTGCGTTCTTTCCTGTGCTTTCCTAATAATTTTGGAGGTGATAAGATATTAGAGTAAATGAACTTCAAGTATATATTAATCCTGAGACAAACTTTTGAAAAATTTTTAGTATAAAGTGTGAAAATGCATTCATTTAATTGACTTGAAGCACATGAATTATTACATTTTCTATTGGTTTTCTTCTGTTTTATTCAGCATTAATGCTTAGAAATTTATATGTACTCTATCTGAAACATTTTGTACATTATATAACTCAAGTGCTTTATGGGCAGGCACTTAATATTGTACTATCCACTTCCATCATTAAAGACAGTCTCTTAGTTTAGTTTAGTTTTTTTTCTAATTTCACATCTTCATTTCATATTCAAATCAAAACTTCAATGAAATTTTAAAAAACGGTTTAAATATTGCTTTGTTACCAGTTTAATTTTTGATCCTACACTTTACTAATAAATCAGGTTTAATTCTGTTTAATTCAGTTATAATTCAGTGATATTTCTAAATTGGGTAATTAATATCTGACATTATTCCTTGTGCCTGACACCTGCTTGAATGTCCTTTACCAGGAAGAATATTCTCCATTGAGCCAACATAAACAAAATCTGGAAGCTAGAGAAAAAATAGCTACTTTTTCAGAAATTTGGCTCATCAGAACTCAGAAAATGTTTTAAATAGTTTCCTGCTTCATTTCATGAGTGCTTGTGCAGCTATCTGTTCCTGTCAGGTAGATTCCAACTCATAGCGCCCCTTCAGGGGCCACGGGGGCTCCACGTCTCTCAGAGCAGGAGGGAGCATCCTTCCTCCAAGGAGGAGCAGGTGGGTTCAAACTGGCGACTTCTTAGTGAGCAGTTGAGCACCTAACCACTGTGCCAGCAGGAGCATTTTTAGTCAGCACACTATGAAATTCCCTTTTAGCCCCCTACCCATCATATTTACTTTGAATGCCAATTTGATCATCTCTTTTATAATGGAGAGGAGCCCTGGTGCTGTGGTCTTTACCCTTCCAGCTGCAATCTGCAAGATCAACAGTTCAAAACCACCAGCCGCTCTGCTGGAGAAAGATGAGGCTTTCTACTCCCTTTAAGAGTAACACCCACACCCCTAAAAGAGTAACCCCAATGGATATCCAACGGGTACTTCTACCCTGTCCTGTAGGGTCGCCATGAGTCGGAATCAACTCGATGGCAGCGAGGTTTTTATTATGAATATTAATTATTACTCACTGCGGCATAGCGGTTACTCATTGAGCTGTTAACCGCAGGGTCCGCAGTTGGGAATTTCCAGCTCCAAGGAAGAAAGACGAGGATTCCTACTGCTGCGGGAAGTTATACTCTTGCAAACCCACAGGGCAGCTCTACACTGGAGCAGGGCTGCTATGAGTGGGAATCAAGTGGATGGCAGTGGCGATCACTGGCTACACTACTATAGTGGACACTGGGAACCTATTCACCGTCCATGTAGATTGCCCATTCTAAATACCACTCGGTCACCTTCAGTCATTGATGGGATCGGTGTTGAATGTCAATAGCTCTCTGTAAATGCATTGAAGTGACTTTTAAAACTATTCATTTAAAAACAAATAAAGCAGGACAGCCAAAACAAGAACTGAGAATTTACACTATAGAATAATAGCTAAATATTGTTTACTAAGTTGTTACCATAACCTAATGATATACTCAACAAAAGAGATTATGTTTCAATTTCCAATGTCTCTTCGTCAGGAAATGAATTATATCTTTTAATTTAGCTGTCCAGAGTTCTAATCTGGTTTTATCAGGTTTGCTCACTGTTATTTTGTTGTTGTTGTTAGTTGATTTTTTTATTTATATGGTTTTATTTTAAAACTTTATAGTTAAGATATAAATATTGCAAGGAAATACTACATATGGTTATTAAAGAAATTTGATTGTTTATTTCTTAATTAAATATTTTATAATTTAATCTCCAAAGTGAATTTTCTTATTTCAGTTTTGAATTAATCATTTATTAAACTTGAAGAAAAATTTATACAAAACATTTTTTAAAATATGTGTCCTAGTTATCTAGCACGCTCTCACAGAATTTGGGGTGCCAGCCCTAGGGAGTGACTTCCCTCTGTGTCAGTATGAGCTGCTCTGAGAGAAGGCAGTAGCCTCTTCTCATATTTGTCCACCTGGCTTCCTTGGGGATCTTCCTGGATCTTGGCATTCATCTTCCCCTGGGTTTAGGAGGTTCTCTGTATGGGAATCTTAAATTCAAAGGACACACTCCACTCCTAGATCTTTCTGGGTATTACTGAGGTCTTTCAATCTCTGATAATTTATTTAATCTCTTATATATTTCAAAGACATACAGATTGTATGCTGCCTCATTAACATAAATTATTTTATTTCTTGCCATCACGTCAGTTCTGGCTTGTGGTAACCCTGTAAGACAGAGTGGGACTTCCCCAGTGGGTTTCCAGGACTAAATAGTGAGCCGGAGTAGAAAACCTCATCTTTTGCCTGCTGGAGGTTTCCAACTGCTGTCCCTGTGGATAACAGCCCGACACATAACCCATTATGCTATCAGGCCTCATCAACAGGACTTCCTCACGTTCTGCCGTCGTAATATCAGAGAGTTTAGATTTTGCAACAACTTGGAAAATTTCATGGGATCACAAAATGGAAGATAATTACATAGTATTGAGAAACAAGGCCTAACCAAGTTAACACATATTTTGAGATATGCACTTCAATCAGTAACAATATATTTAAGTCCTAAAGATGTAGGGTAGGGTTAATTAAAGCGATAGTATCTTTGATGAAAATGCAGTGCACAGATAACAAAAAGAGCATAATATTTTAAGCTTAATTCGGCCCTCGATCCTTCTTTCCTCCCTTCCTTCATTCTTTTCTTCCTTCCTTCCCCGTTTTTTCTTTCTTTCTTCCTTTCTTAACCTTCAAAGGTGATTTAACACTTCCAATGTTTAAGGCTTTGATTCTCAAAGAGAATGGGCATGCAAAGCATGATGTAATTTATGAAACTTCACTTTTTCCATTCTTCTGGTTCTCCCACTCACTCTCTCCATCTTGGTTTCTTGTCCTTCTCATTCCATCTGCACAGGAAAGGAAGATTCCTTGAATAATGCCTTAATACCTGCCACTGTTTAATGTATTTCCAGAAACATGTGCTTTTCTTCAGCATTGACCATTACAAAATTCCAAGTCTAGTGCAAATCCCACTGAGAGAGTCCTCTTTGGCCCACTCACGAGGAGCCCGATGTTCTCAATGGTTCTACAACCCTTGACGTTGTCAAGATATGATGCAAAGTTGAGATCAATCTTAAAGAGGCCACTATATGGAACAGAACCCTTTTTATTTTTACACTATTATGCATACTTCCTTAGTTAGCCCTTAAGGATTGATTTAACATGTACCTATTTCATGCTTATGACATAGACATTATAGAGACACAAGAGAGGTGGTTTTTTTTCCCTATACAGTCCATAAAAATCACAGTGCTACAAACCTGCTTCACAAAAAGGGCTCAACTTTCCTTTGTGGTTTCCGAACTTGGCAGTCTGATACAGCTCACACTTGTAATAAATGTGTAGATCCATCCCCCATGAAAAGGGCAAAACCCAATACAATACAATACAATACAATACACTGTCTATGTGTTGTTGGAGACACTTGCTGGCCTATTAGCCAGCATACTTGGTATTGATGGCAGCAGAGGTACAGTCAAGCAGTCACAATTGTATAGAGTGGGCAATAATTAGAAATGTATCCTGAAATTATTCTAAGATAGGTGGTGGTCCTCCTTGGACAAAAGTCAATAACTGAAACAATGACCCATGCCATTGTGTTGCCCACTAGTACTTCCTCATTACATTTTGGAGACAGAACCGGTATCTTTACCTCCCTTTACTGCTAATGGAATATATGCATCAAAGTGTTGAAATTGTACCACTGTAGAAAAGTAATTTTCTTTTATTGTTCTTCTTCATTATTTTAATTAATTAGGATTTTCCAGATAAGCTAGAAATCTGAACTTCACTAGCTCTTAATGAATGATACAGGAAAAATATAATTTCTCCATGAATGTTCGGTTGATTGGAAAATGTCATCCTCTGACCTACTCATGCTTGCTAATCAAGAGGGACTAATAGTTAGATTAAACATGCTACAATCCATCTCATCCCCTTTTACTTGTTTAAATTGCAGTGTTTGTCAGGTATCAGGCTTGGGGTATCTGAGGAAAGCCACCCCAACATGGTAGAGAGCATATACAGCCACGTCTCTTATAATTGGATCGGGAGCTGATCCTCACCTTAAGCTGTTTTGAATTAATGCAAGACATCAGCGGCTGGCTTTAGGTGGTTTAATTATCAGCATTGGCACATTTTAGTTATCACCCCAAAGGTGCATGCTAGAGTTGATTTTGAACATGTGGTATTACCTGATACAAGTTACCTGATGGCCAGATATGGGTCATGTCAGGAAGAGACTTAATTTAAAGGAGTGCTCTTTTGATTCAGAAATATTTATGGACAGGAATCAGTGTTTCAAAGGGAAAATAAAAGGATACTTAAAGAAATAAATATTCTATGGGAAGAGGGAAAAACACAGATTAGTTAATATCTTGGCCTTATATACAGGACTTCCATTGCTGTCAAAAGGTTTCTCAATGTCAATATTCATGGGCACTTTTCTCCCTCGGTTTTGCATTTAGGATGATTAAAATCAAGCAATGGATTCTAATGTGTCAGGATAACCCTTGTCCCAAATCGATTTTTATCAGCAGTCTCTGTTATAAGCCAAATAGAATCTAATCCTGCCATTATTCTTATTTAAAGCGGCCCCAACCATTTGTCTGGGAAATTGTCACTGTCTAAAGAGTTGGTGCAACCCTCGGTGCTGGGGGCTCCACTGCACTTACTGGAAAGCTGCAGTGGGCATGCCCAGCTACAGAGCAGAGTATCCAAAGGTCCAGCCGACTGCCCTACACTCTATTGTTTGCGAGGATCCTATTGCTTTCCTGAAGCATCAGGAGAAATAATGGAACCGATTCTTCCGAATCAGAGCCCTCTTAGCGCAGTTCAGTTCTAATAGCATTCACTATGATCTAAGCATTTTTGCTTCACTCAACACAGCTCTTAAAGGGCTTTCCCTTTTGAAGGCATACTCTCTGTGGGTGGTCAAAACCCTTATGAAATTGTCAGACTTGAAAGTAAGATGGATTGTTACTGGAACATTAAGTAGAACAGAGAGCAGATGAAATTTAAATACAAAGTTGCAGCTGCTCATGGACTCCAAAAACTTAAATTAGTTCAGCTGAACTGCTCAATTCCAGCAAGAAACAAAGTGAGAAGTTGGTTACTCCCTCCCTAATAGGAGGAAAAGACATCTAAAGTCCAAATTGGAAACTTGTCAGCTTAAAACACTGACATTTATGCTAAATGATCCCCACCCCAATCAACCCATTTAATCTAAGTCTGCACAACCTCTGTAGAAATAACAAGGATCTATAAATCCGGATGGCCTTCCGAATTCTCAGCACCCTTTCTCCCTGTAGCTGTGGACACAGTGGGTCCTTCTTCCCAACACGCTCCTCTTGGTTTCCCCTTAATTCTACCAATTTCCTTCCTTCCTTCCTTCCTTCTTCCTTCCCTCCCTCCCTCCTTCCCTTCTTCCTTCCTTCCTTCCTTCCTTCCTTCCTTCCTTCCTTCTTTCCTTCCTTCCTTCCTTCCTTTGCTTCCTCCCCTTTCTCAAAGGATCAGTTATTGCTCTGTCCTTTTCTTCATTTATCTTATTTTTAAAATAGCTCTTTCACTTTTGCCATGTCAATTCCCATCTGACCAAATGCAGGTTGCTCCGGAGTGGATTCAAATTTGTGGAGACCCCATGTGCTTAGAACAGAACTGCACTCCAGAGAGGTTTAGAAGGCTGTTGTAGGAATTCAAATAGATTATATGGCAGGAGGTTTGGGGATTTGGGGGGTTGATATTACAAAGGCAGATCAGCATGCCTTTCTTCTGATGTACCTCTAGGTGGGTTAGAACCACTCCACCGTTTGCATATTTTGAAGTCATCTTCGGTTTGGTTATAGAATCACAGTAGGCATCCTTCATAAAATTGTTGAGTTGGATCTGCCTTCCAAATTATGCCACTATTTCCTCCGTATTCCTCAGTTGTCGTTGTTTGTAACAATTTAATGGAGATGTCACTATCGCATCATGCATTTCAATCGTCAGACACACAAAGAAGGGCTGTGCGCTCATCACCAGTCAACTTTGATACATTTTCTTCCTTCTTGTTTCCACAGCTGTTGACTCCCAATTCCACCCCAACCTCCACTTCCATAGCCCTAGGCAATAATCTGACAGGCCCTACACACCCACTCCTCCGGACTTCCCTATTCAGAAAACGTGCAAACCAATCCAAAATCAAAACCCAAAAAGGACTCAGTAAAAATGACACGCAAAAAAAAAATTGAAAAGAAAACAGAAAATGTTAAAACCAAGACTACATTCCCAACGGGTCAGGGAACAATCATTGTAATGGGGATGTCAGCCACTGGAGTGAGCCCCAAAGGAGCAGGCCTGCCACAAGGCTGACAGGCACAAAGACTGCCACCATAGGCACCAACACAGCAGTTCTCAACCTGGGGGTTGCGACCCCTTTGGGAGTCAAACAACCCTTTCACAGGGGTCTCCCGATTCATAACAGTAGTAAAATGGCAGTGATGAAGTCTCAACGAAAATGATTTTATGGTTGGGGGGTCACCACCACACGAGGAGCTGTGTGAAAGGGTCGCGGCCTTAGGAAGGTGGAGGACCACTGCGTCAGAACGATCGTGAGCATGGTTCATTGGTCACAGAATTCCTCCATCAGGGCTTCTTGCCTCTCTGCTCAATCCACCGACCCAGCCTTCCCCTGCCTTGCTCACGGTGACCACTGTTCCCGCTGCGTCCTCTCGCCCCTACTAATAACTCACAACTGCATGTCGTACAGGTCAGCCCAAGATCTCCCTCCCCTCCCCCTCCCTAGTCAACAGCTTCCCCCCACCCCCAGCCATTTCGCCCAGATTCTTAATTGCCTCAGAATGATGCACACAGGTGAAAATCCTCTCCACAGTTTATAGCTTGCTTCCGAACTGTTTTCTAATTTATCATGGATATATGAATCTCTCTTCAAACAAGATTTAGCATTCCTGAAGAGGTGGAGCTGTGAATTTTACCGTTTTAAATGTGCGAATTCTGCCACGGAGTTTAAAAATAACTATTCCTAGTTTCTGGGATGTTTCCCCAATTCAGTTATTTCTAATCCCTGTGTGAGTATCATACGAACTAGATCTTTAATGGCATAATCAGATCCCATGTCAAATAAATGACATGAAGAGTGTCATTAATATAATTCCTTATTCCCAGAGATGTTCTGGAAGGTTTATCTGTATTCTCATTTATTATAAATACATTGACGTATGTTTAAATGAAAATTACTGGCTAAAAATGAATTTCAAATGATGAAAATTATTTTATAAATGTAAGAATTAATGTCTACATTTTCATGTAACTAAGCAAATATATAGAACACATGTGGTCCAATTCATTCAAGCACCTTCTGAGCACATGTCATATCATCTGCCTACATCCTTACACACCTGTGGAAAAGGCAGAACATTATCCCACAAAAATATTTTTAACGAATTATATACAGTCAGACCATTTGGACTAAAGAAGGTAGGAACCATATACACACAAACACTCCACTTCTCTAGCATCCATCCCAATATTTTGTAGGATCCAAATTTGGTATTAGTGAATACAAAGATTTTTGCCTGTAACATCATCTACATATATAAGATAAAGTTCATTTATAGTTATGCTTTCAGGAGACTATAAATCCCACTGTTCTTGTAAATGAAAGAAAATACTTTTGGTCATATGTGGACCTGTTCTACATTTGTTTTCTCTGAGACTTTCTAAGGCTGAAGCAGAATCGGAAAGCACCACTACACGTTAACATGTTTTAGCAAAATAAGACAGTCCCACTCAAAATAGAACCCTCCTGATGTTTGACTAAAGCTTTTAAATTATTTATATTTTCCCACAATGTTCTTAAATATATGCTACAGAGTACGACACGTGGCGCAAAGCATTTTTATTGCTCATATAAATAAGCCTCAAACAGAAACTGTTGTGTTTTGTATATAGGTGAAAAATATAGGTAAATTAATCCTGAATTCCTTACTGAAAAATTTAAAAACTGAAATTTGTGAAGATCAAGAAAATGTGGATTTTAAAAACGGAAAGCTTTCAAGAAAATGCCACCAAATAGGAGCATCTAATACCTCCTGGCTAATGAGCTGATCTTACTGAATAGGGTAGGAACAAGGTTTCATTGCCAATGTCAAAGATCCTAGTGAAGAGTGAGCAACACCGCCCTTCAGTGTAAATCCATTTAGGAACTCATCCTATTGAGAGACGGCCCTTGAGTCCCTAAATAGATGAGGCCGAGGACACAAATAAAAGTATGAGGGCAGCTCAACTCTCCCCCAAATGTGTGCCGCGGAGACCTCCGTGCAATGCTCAGGCTTCACAAGGAGACAGTCTCATTTATAGGCCTGGCATGACCGGCCTCACCAAAATAGTTATCCGTTATTTGCTGGCAGCAGATAAGACCATCAAAAGGAAGCCAATAAGTAAGAACTTATTTGAAGAGTGACGTAATCTTTCTACTGTCAGGGATTTTGAGCAAAATAGCCATCGGTTTATCGTATTTATAAAGAGAAGGGCTGTTTGGGGGTAGAACTTTTTTTTTTTAAGGTCAGAATCCTTAATCCAAAGCTGCAGAAGAAGATTTGATGTTTTGTAAATGATCAGTTTTATCTGGGATCTGGTGAGGGGCTTTGCCAACTCAACAGTCTCCAAGTTAGTGGCAGTTCAACAGAGAGAGAGAGAGAAAGAGAGAGAGAAATTATAGCCCTCCCTAGCTTAAGAGCGAATGGTCTGTCAGGATTCACAGACGCCACAGAACAGGTAACTGAGCATCGTTCACATCAGCCATGAGTGGCCCGGTTTATTGCACGGGTATTTAGGTACACAGTGTGCCAACAGGAGCTCATGTCCATAAACGTGAAGATTAGAAAATTCATTATTAAGGGTTTTTTTGGACAATTCCATTGTCAACTTTAATCACTTGTTTCCATTGATGTCTCCTTCAGAACGTCAATCAACAAACAGGTATTTGTTTATTCAGCGAGAATATTGTGTAGTGCTACTTGACTTATAATCTAAATTTCTAGTAGCGCAGTGGTTTGGTTTAGCACACTAACATAAACCATTAAATTAATAAATATGTATTAACTCTATTAGATTTCACTGCCTGTCAGTGGGTTTGGGAAGTATGTGTCAATTTTGTGAGGGGTTGAACAATGTCAGAAATTTTATAAATTTACACATTTCAAAAAGGCTTAGGTTTATCTATAAGCAAAATAATAAATTTCCTTTTGTACCAAACTATAAACAATATTCCAATTAATTAGTTTGCTGTCACCTCTTTGTGCTCCTTGTAGTATCTAGCACACAGTCACACAGTAAATACCGAAACCTTTTGTCTAATTCGTCCTCACCTTCCCGGCCACCTGTCCAACCATGCAATGTTTCTCATTGCATCCTTTAGGTAAGCCTCTTCTCTGTCTCACTGTGTGCTAATCTCCAATGTCCTCCACTCGCTGGATCATGTCCATGGTGGCCAACGTCTATCACACACTCACATTTTCTTTGGTTTACTTAAAGGTAGCGGTCTTTTCTCCATAAGCTTGCTTTTACCCCTACTTTTTGCTTTTTCTACAATTAGTCCTCCTAGGTTTCAAACTGAACTACTCTATTCACAGAATGTTCTTCTTAATAGGTTTTCCTTCTACTGTCAAGATCTGGATCGAGTGAATGTAAGAGGTCTGTGAAAGAGAACATGACAGGGGAAGATGAGTCATTTGTTAGGCAGTAAAGAAAGAAATTCTCTTCCCCACACCCTCCCCTCCCCAAACCTGAATGCTGGAAAATTTAGTTCAAGATTTTTTTTTTCATTTTACGAAAATGACCTTAGGCAAGTCACTTAATCCCTCTAGACCTCCATTCCATTGCCTATAAAATGAAAGTATTGAATAAGCTCATAATGATCCCTTCTAAAATTAAAATTCGTGTTTCTGGGATATCATGCAAAGGACTTTTTAAAGAATTGAAAAGTTTTTAAAGAATTGAAAAGTTATTAAAACACCGGAATATTTCCGATGGTTAAATCATAGCTCCTGCCTTTATTCCTAGAAAAGAGAAGCTCCAATTTTCTCCCAGATGTTCCTCAAATGTGAACATTCTTGAGTTATGGACCACAACAAGTACATTGATATGAAGAGAGATTATTCTTATCAGGGGCAAAGACAGATTCTAGAGTTTTTCTTGTGGGCCTTGCTGAGTGTGTTAGAACCTGTAGTAACCTCATGAAAGTGGAAGACCAGGGCTTAGGGCCAAGCTCCTCTCTCATTGCTACCACAGCAGCAGTGCTGTGCCTTTGAAGGAGTGTTATCGCTGAGAAAAATTTACCAGACCCCTTTGTGGTCTTGGCTTAGAGACCTCCATGCACCTGGGTCCTGATTCATTCCAAGAGGCTCATAATCATTTATAGACTCGCACATCTGTCGCAAGCAGAGGTGCAACTGTTAACCACCACAATAAGGAAATGTAAGTCTCCACCCTAAGGGAGATGTTCTTCTTGGAAGCAATCCTTCAGAAATTCAAATTCCTGTCACCCACATTGGATAACTTCCATTATGATTAACAGTTACCCAAAAAAAGGGGGGGGGTAGCTTTTTTCTTCTTAGTAGTCTCCTTCCTCAAAGTTATTTTTCTTCTGTAGTGCTTCACTTTAGACTCTTTGCTCTCTATTTCCTTCACCCAACTTTAGAAAAGACTGACTGTCTCTGACGAGTACTGTACCCAAAATCTGAGTTCTCAAATTTGAAAGTACAGAAGCACCTATCAAAAAATACGTATTTTTGTATATTTCAAGCAGAATGATTCTTTTGGGCATCTTTCAATAATCACCCTCCTGTTTCTCCATGAATCAATTATTTTATTTTTAATGTGGACATAAGACATACTAAAGAGCATAAAATATTTATTAGTCAGAAGAGCCCTTCCATCATTCTTTGTTGTACCATGTGTCCAGGATCACATTGATGGGACCATTAAACAACATCATGATATTGAACATCTCAAGAATGTCATTTCACTTTCTTCTGCCTTCAACATTCATGGGGAAAGCATTCAATAAATCAAGAAATAACATATTGAATAAATCAAGGAGTTACCTATCACACTAGGGAGCTAGCACTAGGGAGCTAGCACTGGGTTAAGCATAGGGGAGCTAATAGCAAATCAGCTGCCTTTTGGAAGAACGATGAGGTCATTTGTTCCCGTGAAGATTTACAGTATCAATCCAGCAGGCACTCCTACCAGACTGATAAGGAACCCTTACTGGAAATTCAAGTCAAAATGGGGACAAGGAGAAGGGCAGGTATGTCCTGGAGAAGGAGCAACATCTCATCATGAAGAACACCTAACAATACTCATATAAAACCCAACAGAAGCAGAAGCCTGGCATTATCTTTGAACTGGACACATTTGATTTTGTTTCTGTCCAGCCCTCGGTGACTCAGGCTGTGTGCTCTAGACATGTGCTGGGATTTAGCCTCAGTTCTTTCTAGGTGCACATGCTTAGGACACACTAGATGGACTCAATATGGAAACTGCTCTAAGTGAGCCGGGTTTTATGTAATATTCAACTGTCAATCTTAGACATAGTTAAAGCTCCCTGCTGTGGAAAGCAGCAGGCAGCTGCTATGCCTGGGAGATAGAATGGGGGGACACTGGACTTTGTCCAAACTTCTTGTCTTGAAGGTGCACAATGAATGGTGGTACAGAACTGCCATATATCTACTATTGTAATGTCCTCCTTGCTTTCTTATGACATGTATCAATCTAGTAGGTGTAGCTCTGCCTTTGTGAATCAATGTTATTGAAAGTTTTGCCCTATCACCAGCCTCTATTGTTTGTATAAATAGTGCAGTAGCATACTATGGTTCATAGTTGGCCTATATTTATATAATTTCCTTCAGTCAACAGTGTTTTAAATTGTATACTTAATTTAATTTTATACTGAATAACTAACACTGTCAACTGTGTTATGACCCAGGGGATGATTGTTATGATGACAATGTTTACTAACATAAAATGACAATGATATCTCTAAGGTGAACCAGGTGTGTATAATAACCATAGCTTTAAGAATGAATCGTAGTCCTCATCTAAGAACAATGAGATCTTATGACATGGCCCTGCTTCATGCCTACCCTCATAAAGAGATCACTGGAGCAATGGGTACTATAGCAAAGTATGGCGAAGAAAGTATGTGGTGCCCAGCTATCAGAAAGCATAACATCTGAGGTTTTAAAGGTTTGTCTTCAAATAAGCAGCCATGTAAGTGAGGCATCAACTCAGTCCTCATGGAAAAAGCATACCAGCCTGTTTGATCCAAGTATTGTAAAGAATAAAATTCAAATCTGAAGGACAGAATGGTATCAGAGTTTTGGCCTTTGGAATGCCCTGGATGATAGTGGAAGCTAAATGTCCACTTGCAAGCTCCACACCTGGATTGAAGCCCTGATGAGTCCACTCTGACCGCCAATGAGTGGTGTGAATACCCTTGGTATCTGAGAGCATTGTACAGTGTATTGTGGCAGGTGTAGTTAGCATTGGAAAGCTTTCCCACAAGCTTTGTAAAGCCTCTTTTGAATACTATCATTTGCCAGAAGAGTATACAAAGCAGTCTTTTACCATTACGGCCAGAATGTTCCTTAGAAACCAGGGTAGTGCGACTTCATCCCATGTACCATCGATGTGTTGTCAGAAGACACCAGTCCCTGGAGAAGAATGTCATGTTTGGTGAATAGAGTTTCAGTGAAAATAAAAGCATAAATGAGGAAGACCCTCAATGAGATTAATTAAAAGAACAGCTGCAACAATGGGCTCAAGCATAGACACTATTCTGAGGATGGCGTAGGAGCAAGCATTGTTTCTTTCTGTTGTTCCCAAGGTCACTAAGAGTCTGAACTGACTCAATGTCAACTAACAACAGCAACACATCGAATTAATCGCTTCTGAAATAATTCCATACTAATCAAAGCTAGAACGCTGTTATATTTTAAAACTTGGCATTCTTATGATACTGAATCTCAAGTTAAAATTTAGAAGAATCAGCGTTTTTCTCGCAGCTTTGCTTATGCTGTAAGAACAAAATTCCTAACTTTGTTCAAGGTCTTTGATTCAAAAATTATCATCTATGTCTATGTCTGAAAGTGAGAGGTCATCGGACACATCAAGCTTTATCTTTCAATCTCAAGTAATTGAAGAAGTTCCACTGGGCAAGGAAAATGTCTGTTTTGCCTGAGAGAGTGGCACATTTGTATAAAGAACCTATTTCATATCTGGATGATGCTTGGCATTTTCTAATGCTTTCAGTACAGCCTGATCAGGAAACCTTATTTATTCTCCTTTTCTCCATTCTACATCCTTCCCCTCCCCCTATTCAATAAGGATATAATTGTTCTTCCATCAAATGTGGGCTTAAAAGTGTTCCTTTGCCTTATTGCACTTTTTCACTGTCAGATTGCTCACCAAAACTGTCATTCGATTAGATCAATTTAGGGGCCGTCTGACTCACCAACAATTTTAACAAGTGCAGTTACTGATGCAGGTGCATTTCTAGATTCTTCTTCATCTGCTGTAGGCTGATAAGATCAAGGAAAGCAGCTTTATTCGTTTCATGCAATCCAGCTTCATGAGAGGAGAAATGGGAAAGGATTAGTTCACACTGAAAGTAGTTTCATGGTGCTTCACTGATGCTTAAATAGAGTCTGAAACGGAATTTGTATCTGAAAACCACACACGCACATATCTGTGTTAGTGTTTTTCAATAGATAATACAGTACCTATCCAATACTAATATTTCAGTCAAGATTTCTTTTAAGCTTTTTTTTATTTTGGAAATGATGTTGTTTTTGAGATGATTTCCATTAGAACATACACAAATTCAAAAATGTCTACATGTCAGTTTAAGGACATTCTCCAAGTTATTCAATCAACCATTCTTATCCTCCTTCTCCAAAGTGTTCATCTTCCATTAAAAAAAAACTCATTGCTCCTTAAGTGTCCTACCCAGTCTTCCAAGTTGCTTTGGTCGATGTTATCTCACATGAATAGTTCTTCCTGGGTTTCAAGGTTTAGAATCACAGTGTCAAAAACAGCTCATTTAATTGACCTATTATTGTGTTTGACCTATTATTGTGTTTGGCATTTAATTGACCTATTATTGTGTTTGGCTTTTCTATCTCCTAGTTATTTGCATAGTGCCCTGTAGTTTTAAAAGAGTACAATTGGTCACCCAATGCATATCCATTGATTTCCATGTCCCACAAGCAATGGAGGAAGAGGAGTCTGTAATAGAGGAAAAAATGAAGTAGGTCATTCTTCCATGAACTTCCCACTTTTGCCACGAGACTGGGAGAACTGAATGATGGCAAATAATCTTTAATCCTTATACCAAAAAAAAAAAAATAGAAAAAGAAAAAAACTCTAAAATCTTCTTAACACTCAATAGAGTTGAGCTTAACTAGTAAAGCATGTCAGTCTAGATTTTTTATTTTTTTTTGCTTTCTTTTACATTTTTCCTCATGTTTACTATAAATTTAAAGCCTGCTTATGATTTTGTGCATTGTTTAAAGTTCTTTTTTTATACTCAGTAAAATAATTCCTTGCTCCACTGAAATAAAGATTATGTTTTAATCAGCAAACTCAAATATTTGCAACTCATTAAGATTTCTGACATGCTTAGATGACCCATTACCATGTCTGACTAGATTATTACCTAAATTTGAGGTGGCAAAATATTTGTTTGGTAATCCACTTTACCTCATGTGTTTGACACACACCAAACACAATCACACATTACATCTATGTGGCTACCAAAACCCAAAGTTTTGGCTTATGATAATATTTCAAAATAGCCACTAGTAAAGGTATGTATTCCTTTAAGCATCTTTATTTTTTATCAATTTCTTTTGTTATTGACTGATTCAAAAGAAATTACATATAGCTGAAAAATTAAACACTCACTAAATTGTCAGTATTTAATTGTCAGTATTATAGAATCTGTGAAAAGATTCTATATAAAAGTGATACAAGTTATTTAGGTTAATGTGTGTTTATTTGTTTGTTGTTCAAAGAAAATTACTAGAAATTGTGTGTGATTTTAGAGGTTATTTTTAACATTTTTTCTTTTTATCACACAACGATACTTGATTCCTTCAGACTAAAATTATTAGTTTAATTTGAGACCAATCCAAGATCAATGACCTCTCAGAACTGAAAAGTTACAACTTGAGAAATATATTACTTCTCTTTCCTTAGGCTTACTGTGAAGCAATTCTACCGTTTTATTTTTTAATAGATACATAAACCACAGGAGTCTTTCAGAATTAGAGAAATTAGAAAAACCTAGACAGGAAAACACTTAATACAGTCTCTACAAAAATACAATCAATCCAACAAACTTTTAAAGTCAATTTTGTCCAATTTGTTATTTGTCAGTTGCGATCATAACAATATCTCATTAAAGGTACTTCAGATGTAAGTATTGACATTCAACCCCATTTTCCCATTGACCTATTTCCTTGAATTTTAGAGTTAATTTTTCTTCAACATTTTATTTTATACTGGTTGTAGTATTTATTGCTGTAATTAATTTAGTAGAGAAATGTTCTCACACTCAATATTTCATGAAAATAACAACTTTCCTGCTGAAATTTCTCACACTTCATCAGAGCCCAAATATGAGTTTATCCTCAGAATCTGAGGAAGATCTGAAATCTTCACTGACTTATGAGAACATTTTCAAGAAGCGCTCATTACCAATGCCAACAAAAATTTGGCTTTTTAGATTAACTCAAATTCAAAAATAGCTAAGCTTAGACTTCACATGTAGTGAATTTTTCTCCCCATTAAGAGTCGTAATTAACTAGTTGAAAAAATATGCCACATTCTATTCACTGTACCTTTTTTATCTTTCAAAAATCCCTAACAATCTAAAGGAAAATAAATTTTGCCTCAGATGTATTTCACTAATGGAGAAACTGCCGTGTCACCTGTACGTTACCCATAAGAGATCACCAATAAGTATGGGCCCACTGAGTTCCTCGGATCCAATATGTATATTCGCTTTTTGTTTTTTATTTCTCACTCTAGATATATTTCACAGTACCAGTCCGAGAAATCCAGAAATTTGAATTTTTGTTTTTCCCGAAAGCTGGCCCTCTTACGCTATATCACGGAAGTGTCCAGGCTCCCTGAGCTCTCCTTTGTGTGAGCCAACAGAGTCAGTTCCACACGCTTCCAGTGGGCTCTGCCGAGCGTGAAGCATCGTGTAAAGTACGCAGAGAAAACGCCCGGATTTCTGCCCTCTGTGACCCCACGGCAAGACAGACATGTTCCCTTCTTCTGCCCAGGAAAGCCAGAGCCGCCGGGAATATCATTGTGAACCGAGCTACACATCTGGCTTTTGCGCGTTTCCTGATTTCTCTCAGGTGGCCATTTACCCCGTTGAGTGAGCATCTCTTTCTGCCTAAATTGTGGGGCACACATGCGCACCTCCACCAGTTTTCCCCAAGGTTAACGGCCTTGCCTGGCTTCGTTCTCCTGGTAGTGCCTTTCTTCCAAAAGTCACTGCCATCAAGCAATTCCAACTCAGGGTGACCCTGTAGGACAGAGCAGACTGCTGCTGCGGGTTTCTGAGACTGTGGGACAGACAGGAGTAGGGAGCCACGTCTGTCTCCATGGAGCAGCTGTGCGTTCCCACGGCCGGCCTGTGCTGTGATCAGCACCAAAACGTGGACCGCACGACACTGCCAGGGAGCAAGGGGGGATGTTTTGTTTTTCAGTTGGTGGGATTAAATATGTTTCACTTTGTTGTTGCCCACAGAGATTTTTTGTATGATTTTTCTCTTTTTTTCCCAAAAACTTTTTATTGGGAATTTTATATATATATCAAGCCGTATTGTATAATTGCTGCCACAATAAGCTAATACGGATCTAAACATTCTCTTCCTTCTTGGAATGCTTGCTATCAGATCCTCTTACCCTCCCTCCTCCACTGTAACTACACCATCCCCCCCCCTCCCCGAAACAATATTCTGCTTGCTGTCTCTATAGGTTCATCAGTCCTGGGTTTCAATGATCAGAAAACAGAAAACAAATACGTTAGCAAAATTCAAGAGGATCACCTCCAATGACAAAATACATCTGAGATAAACCTAATTTGCAAAAAAAAAAAAAAAAAACACCAGAAATTTTTGAAAACCAGGTTAGGCCCAACATGCATCAAAGGGGCAGCAACAGACAAGGTCTTGACCATTCAAGGTGGGGTTATCATTTTGATCTCCTATAGTCGCCTCTCTAGTGCACTCTGTCACCGTTTCTTCACAGCCCTTGGAGGCTCATTTCCTATGCAGATCTCAAAACTTTCTCTTGCTTGGGCTTCCACAGTCATCCATACGCTTCTGCAAATCATAATCTCCAACTTAGGCTCTGGTACTAGTCCCTCCTTCGGCTTTGGCTTATATGATTTACAGTGAAACCCACAGTAGGTGAATCTATAGAGATAGTAACTGGATTAATAGATCCTTAGGGCTATGACGGGGGAGGCTAGAGAGAAATGGGAAGCTAATAAGAATGCACATTAAAATGGGGAGAATGATCTAAAATTGACTGTAGTGATGGTTGTAGGACTCTTTTCAATATATTTCCACCACTGAGGTACCTTTGTATGTGAAGGATGAATACATGTCAATAAAACAGCTTTAAAAAAAGATCATGAACATTTTTCATGAACACTTATATGTCCCCTCCTGGAAGCCTGACCTTTTTCTCAGGTCTGTGATCACATAAGAGCATCCAAAAGACTCCTCGAACCTTGATAAGAACACAAGAAAAGACTTAGTTCACTAATTGGGGACTGGAGGCGGGGGCAAGTGGAGTTAGCAAATCCTCTGTAAGGATGCTCAGTTGGAGGAGAGAGGAAGGGGAAGTAGGGATGTCTTCAAAGCATCCCAAGCGTTAATATTCTTCCAGTCTGATGATCAAGTCCTTTGCTATTTAATGAAGAACCAAGAGGCAGGGAATAATGGATCCTAAGTGGGAGCACACCTTCCCAACCATGACCAGAGAGAGGAGGCACTTGAAAGAGTTTCCACACAATCACCGCCCTTGTTTAACCAAGAAACGTGCCCCAGTGTGAGGAGTCACACATCTGTTCTAGCACCGTGCCAAAAGTATATGAATCTGCTTGCAATGATGAATCAAAATTGTTGGCTCGACCCCCTCAGTCATAGTGACCTAGTGCGTTTGCTGAAGGAGTGAACGCATCTGCTGTTCTTGAAGAAACCTCGGAATTCCTTTGCTGCCAGCAGAAAATAAAAAGCCTTCAGCCGTTTTTCTGGGGCCACCCAGAATGTGATCCTCTTTTGAGAATCAAAACATAATCTCCCAAATCAATATTTGATCTCCCAAATGAAAGGAAAAGGCATCACTGTTAGCCACAGCAGGTCTGTGGAGGAGCCCCTTAGCCTGTCTACAAGAGTGATTTTAGAGATTTCCCATGAAATTTGCCGATTATGTAGAGAGAGCCTACAAGCTTTATGATCTTTCTCCCACTGTGTGCGCTTTATATGATTTGCAGATATTTACCCCAAAACACCCACAGCTGAAAGCCCCTCACACACCCTTCACTTCAGTGCACACATTCGCACTCTCCAGCTGCCCGCTATATTTAAAATCATAGGATGTTTCCCCACTTGGGGATCTTGTTTAGTGAGAAAGCACGAATTAAAATATAAAATACCACCCAAACTGCTGGGTACAGAAGAGTCCTCCAATGATTATTATAAAGTAGGTATTTAATTTCCATCAAGTGTCCATATTATCCAATCACACAAAACAAATACCAAAAGGCTCCCTATCGCTGTTCCGTTTTTCCCCTCTTGTCCTAGTGGGATTTCTAATTCATATGATTTAGCTACTATGTAGCGAAAAAGCACATCACAGGGCTGGATAGTTCTCATCAAATTTAAGCCATAAGATACCAGACAGAAACGTATTGCTCGGCATGTTAATCTGGAAGTGCATATGTTCTAGAGAGGTAATTGTGAGTTGAGAGAGGGTGTGTGTGCGTGCACTTGAGCTCACTCACATGCATGCAAACCTCCAAAATCTATTGTCAGTTCCTAAAATCCCAGATGTTTTATTCCTTTCTTCATTTTCACCAGTTTAGGGTTTCCTTGTATTCCCAGATCAAACAAGATTCCTTGGCCATATTTTTCAGTCCCTCCCCAGGCCCCAGAGTTAGAGAGAATGTTTTTCTTATGTGTTAGATAACTAAAAACTTGAATGCATGTTGACGTCAAGAACATCGATGAAAAATAACTTATTTTTTAATCCTCAAATGTAGTAACAGATGTTCCATTTCTGTCCAAGCTATAGGCTTCTGAGCCCACCATCCTTGCTCTCTTGTGCAGCTGTCCGGACTGAGGTCTCTAACGCATGTGCTCCAGAAGCACCGGCTGGCTTCGCATGGGCTAGGGCTTTGTGGATGAAGAGGGAGGGAAAGCATCGTTTATCATAGAATATTGAAGGACATTATATTTTATAGTAGTGATAAATCTCAACGTCATCTGGATGGAAAATTCTTAGGAAAACCCTTTTATCTTTTCAAAATGTTGACTGCTTTCTCCCATTTGTGATCTCTTACTAAAGTTTCAAAGAAGACATTCATCTCCTCTGTCGTTGTTAATCAGACGGCAAACATGCCAGCGATTGTATGCTTCATACTTGTCAATGGAGCGTCTACATTGTAATGTCTGGGTTGTTTTTTTTTAAATGTCTGAAAAAACATTCATGCGAAAACATAAACCTTCTATAGCTGGTTCAACTCTTCTTCCAGTTAAAACCCCCTTTTGTGTATACTTGGTTGCAATTCATAGCAACCATGTAGGATAGAGCAGAACTGGCCCACGTGATTTCCAGGGTTATAATTTTTATAAAACAGAGTGCTAAAATAGGAACCAGAACCTCAAATTCTTTTTTTTAATTGCAAACAATGATATAAACAACTTATTACACTAGCTGATGCCATAGACTATTGCTCTGGGACACTCTTTATAAGTCTTATAGGCTTGAAGATAAGCAAGCGGACATCTAGCTCAGAAGTAACAAAGTTCACAGGGAAGAAGCACATTATCATGAGGTATGGATGGAATCAGGTATCAGGCATCTAAGACCCAGAATAAAACCATACCCAAGATGAATGGGGTGGGGAGCATGGAGTGGAGACCCAATGCCCATCTGAAGACAATTGGACATCCCCTCACAGAGGGGTTACAGGGAAGAGATGAGCCAGTCAACATGCAGTATAACACGGATGCAACACACAACTTTTCTCTACTTCTTCCTTGCTTCCTTCACCCCACTATCATGACCTCAATTCTTCCTTACAAATCAGATTAGACCAGAGTATGCACACTGCTACAGATAAGAGCCCACAACACAGGGAATCCAGGATAGATAAACCCCTCAGGGGCAAGAAGGAGAGTAGAGATACCAGGAGGATGAGGGGAAGGTGTGAGGAGATGGGAATCGATCACAAGGATCAATCTAGAACCCCCTCCCAGGAAGAGGAATAATGGAAAAGTGGATGGGGGGTGATGGAAGATGATGTCAGATATGGAAAAACCTATCAAGGGTTCGTGAGGGAGGGCGGGGGTAGAAATGGGTAGCTGATATCAGGGGCTCAAGTGGGAAGAGAATGCTTTGAAAATGATGATGGTGGCATATGGGCAAATGTGTTTGACACATTGGAGACATATATGGATTGTGATAAGAGCTGTAAGAGCACCCAATAAAAGTATTTTAAAAAGTCTCACTCAAAACTAACCTCTGAGTTCACTTTGATGCAAAAGAAAAGATTGACTCACAAAAAAATAAATATCACCCACAAGTACTGTAGTCCCATGAAAACAAGCACCAAGATGATGCCAAGCGATCAACAAAGGGGCAAGGACACTAGATGGGTTGAGATAAAGCAACCAGACTCTCAACATCTCACAACCTCATCTTCTCATATTGAAAATGAGATCTATGGGTTGGGAAAAAAATTCACCTCAGTTTTCACTCATTCTGATAGAGACATGAGTGAAGATAAGTATTCCTGTAAAATTAAAAGGTAGTTTTTCTTCAGAGTGACATTTCCGAATTGCAGCACACTGGTGTGTAGCTCAGGCAGCAGCACCGGTGCACGTCCTAAAGGAGCGGCCAACACGTGTCTTTCATGGACAAACGGGGAACCACCATGACCAGGGCTTGTACTGCCCCCAAAGAAACTGACGCTCCATATTTGTAAAATGGAATTTCTCATAATGTTATGCATCAGATCATATCTGAAAGCACCTGAGACCATACAAAGCTTATCTGTAAACTATGCCCCGCCCACTGACATCTGGTCATCGGTCATCACGTGAAGTCCCCTGTGGGCGTTACAGTGCGGTCGTGGGGGGGTAGAACGGCGGGGTGTGGGGCGTAGAAAGACCGGGTAGTGAGAATACACTAAGAGGTAAATGCCTCAGAGATTAAGTCTCAAGTAGGGATGAAAAAAAGCTAACACAGGTATTGTCGTTGCAATATGAAATCATCTACTCACAAGTTTTCAGGGCAAAGAGACTTGCTCCCATCTGATGCAGTCAACGAAGGCATCAGAACCGACAGTCTGAGAAGCCTCTGAATGAGGCGGTGTGTGAAGGGGTCGGACGCTGCTTACGTCAGCCTTGTAGGGAACAGTTTTCTCAGAAGCACGAAGCACGTGCTATACACAGAAAGAACGGTCTCTTAATGATAAGGTCGTGACGTTTATATAAAATCAGATTCTTATTCATAATAGTTCTGTTGCTACCTGACCAAAAAAACCCTGTATTTACATTTTCTTGATCTTAAATGCATTTTAGAACTAGGGAGCAAAATCATGAAATTTACATTTATAAATAAAAACGTCATTTGTAAGTGTTCATTCTGTACTTTTGAGTATGACAGCACTGTCATTATTTGTCTCCTTTTTTCTTTTTCATTTATGTATAGGTTTTATGAATCAGTTAATTCACATTTTTTTATCACAAAAAGCAATCAGAGAGTTGAGTGTGGCCATGGCTTTCAGGTTTTGACTGGAGACTGACTTGAAGTGCCCAGCAGTGGTGCTTTCTCTCTGGCTTTCACAAACCTTCCTATCTGTCCTCAGTCTGGTGGCTGACCATTTGGGGTTTCAGCTTGTTACGTACTGCTTGGGCATATCCTTCTGCCCAGCAACAGAGCTGTCCACCCACGTAGCCCAACCGCACTGTGCTCATGCAATTATAAATTAAATAATAATTTAATTTAAAAATATTTAAATTTAATATTTACATTCCATATTGGGCAATATATTTTGAAGACAGCAATTTCTTGATGAATGTTTTTAATTTTAAGCACTCTAATATAAGGAATAATAAAAATGACATTTTAGACTACTCTGGATTTAGGAGCCCAAATAGAGGATTTCAGAAACCCAGTCTTCAAGAATAGATACTAACATGATAAACAAAATTAAACCTGTTATTATGCAAAAGTGTTAGTTTTTTTCTCATCCTGCACATGATACTTTAATAGGAATTTTAGGGGGTTTGCAGAATGTTTAATTTTCGCTTGGAGTAAAAGATAATGTTGGGCAGTATAGGTGATAAATTGGGTTATCATAATTATGTGTGTGACCCTTAAAAGGTGAGCAAACTGAATGCACCTCCCAGACAGGGCTGTTAACCCTAAAGTGGATTACAAATGTGATCTGGGGGAGAGGAAGCGTGAGTAAGAGGTTGCATTGTTTCTAATGCACTGTTCAGTGGTCAGTATCAGAGTATTTAAACAAAACATCTATAGGATAGCTCAATGGAGTATACTGGAAAATTTTATTTCATTCCTTTTCAGCCTGAATCCTGCCTTCATTTCCTGAATTCAGTCCCCACTATCTTCCTGGTAGTAATGAAAGGGATTCATTTGTACTCCTTTAACAATCTGCCAGCTGGGCTTTTCCTTAGGAAAACCCATGCTGCCACTTCCTTTCAACTCACACAGACCCCATAGGACTGAGTATAACAGTCCCATTGGATTTGTAAGGTTTTTAATCTTTCCAGAGCAGAGTGCGACATCTTTCTCCAGAAGAGCAGATGGTGGGTTCGAACCACTAACCTTCTGGTTTATATCCAGCCACATAAGGACCATATTGCCAGAGCTCCTTCAATTTTTCCGATATACCTGCTTCATTCCCGCTAAGGTACCCCTGCTCATAGTGCTGGTAGCATGACCTAGGAGGTGAGGCAAATATGAGTTTACGTTCCAGTTCTGCCAAACCCTGTGCCTTTGTGCAAATTATTTTACCACTATAGGTTTCAGAATCCTCCATCATAAAATAAATACTTACCAAATGTACTTATCCTGAGGATTAAGTTGGGGGAAGGAGAATCACAATGTCAGGCACATCAGGCACGTAGCTCACTACGTAGCACGTAGCTCACTAAGGGCAGCACCTGGTTTACTGGTGAAGTTCAAACCAGTGTTTAAACCCTGCTTGTGACACAATTGAACTGCAGAACACGCGCCGCCTAGGGAAAAGCATTTCTTGTACTGAAACTCGATGCCCAGAAACCTGGTCCCCCCATCTCAAGGCATCTAGCTTCCCCTGCACAAATCATGGAATGCTCCTGAATCAGCCTGCCCAGGAAGAAGTTGAGGCACCTTTCAAGCCCTAAATTCCTGCATATTGCTTCAGCACAGAGAAGGAGAAATTTTTTTTTTCCGATAGTGCGTTAGATTTCTTCACCTGTCAACTAATAATTAATTTTAGTTTTTTTAAATACTATAAGACAAGGAATTAGGGCACACTATCTAATTATTTTGTGCCTAAAAAAGGAGAATTTGCAAGCAAAGGGAAATATACATGCTTAATAAAAAACTATGGTTGTATGAACGAATACTCAGGACCTTCTTAAAGTTGATAGCATTAAAGTCTGATCAACACACAACAAGCACCAACAGCTGTGGAAGCCTGTGTGACATATAAAGATGACATTCTCCAACTCTTCAGTCCATTGATAAACATGGGTCTTTTTTTATATCAATTTTGTGTTTCAGTCCAGAAAAGGTCTGTACAAATGATAGCATAGGTGCATATTCCTTTTCTTCTTATTCACACTGTATAACATACCGCATATGAGCTCTAGACTTTAAAAAAATGTTTTATTACCATGTAATTCACACACCATACAATTCACTCTTTCAGGCACATCCCAAAGAGTTCTACAAAATCTTCACCACAATCAATTCCGGAATATCATTGTTCTTGTGCTCTCAGTTATCAGCTCCTCATTTACCCCCAGCCTCCCTGCAAAGCCCCATGAACCAATAATCCAGGTACTGTCTCTATAGATTCACGTGCCCTGGATTTCATATACAGAAGAAAAGTTTCAAAAGAAACTAATGATGATAACCACATAAAAAGAAAGAGCTCAGTCAAAAAGAAAGAAGAAAATATTAAGCATGACCATTCTCATATCTCGTGTGTGAGTAGATGGAATTCACCAGAGGCTTAATACATGCGTGTATTTCCCCTTCACTTCTTTATAAACTGAAACTACTTTAAATTGATTAAAAGGGAGATCAAATGATAAGACATAATTTTAAACCTAACTACATCAGCCATAATCAACTTTACAATGCTCTCTGTCTGAAAGCAAGGCTGTATCAGAGAAAGCAATTACATTTCTCTTAGTAGGAAAACTGGGAATAGCAACTTCTCATTGGGGGCGGGAGAGTGATTAGATATTGTTTTCTTTTTAAAGCAAAACAAAACACCTTTTATTCTGAACGAGGTGAATGTTTACGGAGCAGATCATCAGTTTACATCCAACAATGCACACACATTTTGTTTCAACTCATGCATTGCAGTCCCACCACTTATTCCCTTTCCTTCTTGTGTTTCATGTTTCCATTCCCCCTTTTTCCTAAGCCTCTGAACTTCTCCTTGGTGAAATGCTTCCCTTCTGGGTCCTGAAGCCTTGATTATTCTAGTCGGGCTGAGTTCAGTTCCAGACCTGGAACGTGACCAAGGACATCGTTGAAGGGTTTCCACCAGTCTCTCCCCAGGAAGCCTGGTCTGTCTTGTGATTTGAGTGTGTTTCTCATCTTCTTGCAGTCTACACAGGAGCTTTTCATGGGATGTCTTCAGAGCAGCTGGTAATGGTACCAGGCACCCCTACCCTTCTGGTCTCAGCGCTGTGAAGGCTGATGTGGCCAAGGTCCATTGGACTCATTATTTCCGCTTGTCTTTCGAGTTTGCTCACTCTTCTTTCCTGTGGACTGACAGAAACAAATCAACACGTTTTAGAATCCCAAGAGCTTTAAGACCCCAGTCACCACTCGCCGTGGTAGCACGTGTTGTATGAGACTCTCGTAGAAGTTCACTGTGATAAAGAGGTCACCAGAAGGGGTTCATACTACATGGATCATTCTTGGATGCTTGGCAGGGATGGAAGGAATGGGTGGGGGGAAGAAGAGAACGTCATCGGTTCGAGGATCACCATGTGTTGACTTGGGTGACGAGGAAGGAGAGAGTCTGGCAAAAGTGGACGGAGGCAATGGAAAACAATGGGCGTTTGCGAGAGTTCAAGAGTAGAGAAAAATATCAATAAATATATATGCAATCGGGCAAGAGTGGTGATCTGTGAGTAGATGCTTGGGTAGACATGCAACCTGTTTAAATAGATGTGGAAGGGAGGTGTCAGAGAATACTCAGCAATATAAAGAGGTTAGACAGAGAATCTTTATATAAATATGCACTTACCTGGGCTGAAAAATGATTCATGAGCATGGTGCAGTACCCAGGGCCAAAGCTATAAAAACGTCTTAGTTAACCAAGCATCTTGAAGAAATGAATCATTAGACCTGGGGGATCAGAACCATCATCTCAGAGGTCAACTGGAATAGCAGTTCTTAGAGACACTGTTTTCTACTCATAATACTGTCTCTTATAGATATTTTCTTATGTTGTAAATTTTACCGGTATGATTCAGGTCAAAAGGGAGTGTGCAATTTAATTTACTTTAAAATATTCTTTATAGCTGTTGATTCATTTTTTTAAATGTTTTATTAGGGGCTCATACAACTCTTATCACAGTCCATACATATACATACATCAATTGTATAAAGCACATCTGTACATTCTTTGCCCTAATCATTTTAATCATTAACCATCTCAAAATTATTGTTAGGTGTTTGAATAAGCAGGGAATGCTGCTTGAATGGTTAAGTAGGGAATGCCATAGACTACTGGTTAGTGAGTATAGAGGCACAATTAGAATTATGATGCCCTGCTTTGCCATCTCTTGTCTATTAGCCCAAGCTGTGTTTCCAATGGATTCCAAAGAAAAGGTCATTTGGGAAACTGAGCATCTTCAACCAAGGGATTAAGGTGGTGCCTGGTAAGTCTCTGAAGAACCACATAGAAGGAGATGCAAAGAAAGCCACTGCGCTCTTTGCCCCCACAGACTGACCTCCTTGGGGTGAAAATAAAGCCACGCTTTTCCCTTTCCTTGTTTACCGGGTTCCATGAGAGGGAGTAAAGAGAACGATATTCCTGTTGATGAGCATGATGAGAGATAAAATGTGTTTGAAGGCTATAAAAGCTCCTTACATCTGGAGCAGCTGCAGCCTGGGATTTGTCTCGAAGGGGAGCTCATCGCGATCTAATTTGAGCAATGGTTAAAAGTAAACTTGGGAACAGCTGATTCAGGGCAGTTATCTCTGGCTCTGGGAAGTTTTTGTGATGTTCAGAGGCAGGCGCATAAAAATCCACATGACACATATTTGCTGAGTCTAATATCCCTATGAAAATGAACAGGAATGATTTACAGGAATATATTAGACACAGCTGTTCTTATATATACCAGGATATAACATGCTAGAGCAGGTAATGGGCTATTAAAATGGGCAGAAAAGACTTGCTAATGTTTCAATAATTATGTGTATTAAAATATGGGAATAATATACAGAAAGCAGTGATATAGAAATCAATTAGATGAGATAAATTGCTTATTCTTCAGCAAGACTGGCCTACTAAAAATAAGACCCAAGAAAGGTACAGAGTCCTTTTATGTCTACTATAGTTCAGGACCATGCATCAGAGATCTCTGTCTTCAGTATGAAGAACCCTAGGACCCTAACGAGAGGAAAGCTTGCAGTGTGTAAAAGCCAAGCTCCAAAGTCAACTAGCTATGAAAAAGCACTAAGCTGCGGTGATTTTGAGCACTAAAGATATCAGCTCAAATCCCACATAGGAATTCCCAAGAAGGATGCAAGATGCCAGGAGGCAAAAAGCAAGGGGAGGAGGAGGCTTCGTTGGACATATTTACATCAAATAATTCTATTATCATGGGCCTCCAAGCTGCGAGCTTGGTTAGGAATTTGCAGTATTGGACCTGATAAATGTCCCCTCATGCTGTTTAAACTCTAAATGGTAGTCTGGTGCACTTATACAAGCATCTCTAATATGGAACTGTATGTGACAACGATGATGTAGGTCTAATAGCTTAAGCCCTGCTCTGTGGATGAAGATGAGGGGGATAGGCATATCAGCTGAGAACATCATAGATGCTATTACTGAGAAGATGCTCAAACTGAGCCATGAAGAATGGTAAGGTTTTGACAGCTATTAATAGTGCTTGAGAGGAAAGACACAGCAGAGAGCATCTGCAAAGTTAAAGGAGCGAGAAAGCTCAAGACATATTCACGGAATAGTGGATCATGCAGAATGGCTAACATAAGGAAATTCAACTGAAAGGGCTTTGGGGGCTGTCAGGCTGAGGGTTTGCATTCTATTTAGAAGATACCAAGGAACATTCAATATTTTGACAATCCAATTGGAATGGTGAGTTTGGTGCGTTAGTCTTTCAATACTTATTAGACAGTTTGTAAAGAGCTAATTCTGCACCCAGGGAATGAAATCCGTGTGTATTGGAATGATGAAGGGGAGGAAGGCCTAAACTAAAGTGCTAGTCTTGGGTTAGCAAAGAAAGGAAGGGTCAAGGAAAACAAACAGACAGACAGACACATAGTAGGCTTGAAGACCAGTCAGGAGGAGAAGGAGGTGAAGTTCAAAACCTGGTTTGAAACTCTTTCAGATTGGCAGAAGGCACAGGAGGTGTGAGTCACTCTGAAGGAGATGTACTATGTGTTCACATTGATAAATTGATGGAGCTTCTATGCAGAGGGGTCCAGCAGACTCTCAGAAATGCATTAATGGAGCATAAAAGTAGTGATGCCCATACAATTGCATGCTTGAACTTTATTTCCGTCTGCTTAGAATGATGTTTGAACACACTGATTAGGGTGAGGATGTATGTAAGACAAATGGCACAGCACATAGGAACAGAAATACAGTCAGAATGCGCCTTGAAATTGAGAATGACGAGGCTCGGGCATGGCATCAAGAGCAGCCAGTCTCTGGAGCCTGACATCATGCTTGATAAAGTAGGAGGTCAGCGAAATCAGGGAAGGCCCTGAATCAGATGGATTTGCACAGGGGCTACCATGTCGGGATCAAACGGAACAAGCGCTGTGAGCCTGGCAGGGGACCTCGCAGTACGTTGCTCTGTTGTACACACGGGTAGCTGTGAGCCACCACAGCCGCAACAGCCCCCGAGAGCAAGAACTGAAATGATCTGTTCACTGGGCTCTCAATTCTAACCCTTCATGCCTCTGGCCACGCTCTCTTCTAAAGTTATCTGTCTGAATTCCATCTTTAAAATATTTAACATTCCAATGGCTCTCCTTGCCTGAAGACTTCCAGTGTGTTCTAAATGAAGTCAAACACGTAGGTTACCAGCAACTCCATGCAATTTATTCTTCTCCATAATGCCCCGAAGGAGGTCTGGCCTGACGGCACAGTGGTTAATCGCTCGGCTGTTAAACCGAAGGATCTGCTATCGGAACCCACCTGCTCCTCAGAAGGTGAATGATGTGGCAGTCTTGCCCCTGAGACATGATCACACCCTTGACAACTCTGTGCGGTGGGTCGATCTTTCCGCAGGATCTCCATAAGCTAAATTCAGTTCAATGGCAACAGGTTGAGCACGTGCCCTGCGGAGTGTCTGGGTGGTACCAGTGTTCCCTGCGTTCGCTTTCAAGGCTGATGGTTCAAGTGCACCTGGAGGTTCGTTGGAAGTACAGGCTGGTGATCTACCCTCAAAACCAGCCATTGAAACACTCATGGCGCACATTTCTACTCTGACACCAGGGGGCGTGACTGTGAGTCGGAACTGACTTTTGAGTCCAAAAGAAAATGTTTTCATATAACTTTTGCCCTAGGTACCTCTATCACTTAAAACTGAATACTTAATCAATGCCTGCCAAATTAGCATGACCTTTACAAGTCCTCTCCTTCGTGAAGCTCCATCCCCTCCCCGCCCACCCGCCCATCCTCAGGAGAAGTAATCCTCCCCTTCCATGTTTTCATAGATCGCTTCTTGCTCCTGTCTTATGTCGTGTGTACTGAATAGGCATTTGTTTGCACATCTCACTTCATCTACTCGGGTACAAAGTTAGGACATGTACTGTTACTTCCTATACTCTCAGCACCTAGCATTCGCCATAGATGTTGGCTTGATGACTTTTGACTGAGTCGGTGAATGAATGCACATATTGCTGCTGAATTGCAGAATGTTTGGAGATGGGAGAGCTGAGCACACCTGAGGCCAGAGGAAAAGGAGTCAGTCAATGAAGGAAAAGAGACTGCTAACGCTCAGGGAAGGGAGGGGTGATTAATGGAGCACTGTCCCAAAGAAGACATGAAAGATGATCTAAAGCGCATTACTGCTGGGATGAGTCTTGGAAAGAAAAAGAGATTTCTCTCCACCTGAACCAGGGGCTTAGGCAGAGGGAAATGACGATTATTAAGCACCTGCTATGTATAGGTTACTGTGATCTTTGCTCATTGTTAATGATCCCAAGTTTACTTACAGATTACAATGTCTTTAGTTACAGAATAAAGGTCCACCCCAGGGATCACAGAATTAGAGTCACAGAATGAAAAGGTAAACCACCAGGTATTTTCTCAAAGACATGTGTTCTTTCCATAACAATGTAGAAAATTCGGCATTGGTGTGGGTAGTAGGAGGATGCCAGGAGGATGCAGCAGTTTAGATCATTACAATACAGAACTGCAAACGTCGGTAATGAACCCGCCTAGGTGGGGTGGAAGCCAAGAGGCTGCTTATGTTAATATAGCCCTATTTTATTTTGTCATATAAACCACATCAGGCTAAGAAAGAAAAGGTTCCTGTTATGTTTCAGTGTGTTTACATGATCATCTGAATATTTCCAATTATTTTCATAGGATTCAAGACAAAATGAATTCGTTCATTTACTTTACAAAAACTTATGAAGCGCACGCTATTAGTGCTCAGAAGTGTGTTAAACATCTAACATATAAACAACTTCAACAAAAACCACCGCTCTTAAACTCAAGACTCCACCTCATGGTGACCCTATGGGACAGAGAAAAGGGCCCCATTGAGCTTCTGAGACCGTAAATCCTTAAAGGAACAGAAAGCCTCGCATTTTCCCCACCGCAAAACTGGTGCATTCAAACTATTGACCTTGCAGTTAACAGTTCAGTGTTTAACCCAGTGTTTAACTCTACTGAGGTTCCTATAAAAATCATGGAAAAACATCAATGACGTATCAGACATAGTGCTTACAGGAAAAATAATTCATAGTGGAACTTGGATATAAACAAAAGCACATACCAGATGGCAAAATATCATCTGTGCCAAACAAAAATAAAATAAGGCCATTAATGTTTTGACCCTAAAAATTGTGTTTGAGCCATAGGCTGTTGAAAGTCCAGGAAGATGCGATGGGTATTATATAAGAAAAGAAAGGAAGGACCAGTCGGGGTGGGGGGGAGGGGGACAAAAGGAAGAGAAGGTAAGAAAAGAAAATTAAAAGGAAGTAGAGGAGGATAGAGAAAGAGGAAATGAAAAGAAAAAAATCGAGAAGTGAGGGGAAGAGGGGCAGAGGGAGAGAGAAGTGAGGAAGTCAGCAGAGACCGTGTGAATGAAGAAGACAGATATCGCTTTATTCCTGAGGGCCAGGTGGTAGGAGAAGCGAGAGGAAAGGGCTACCAGTGGGGTGTGTGCGGGGAGGGACAGACTGCACTATCCTGTTTGTAGTTTTGAATGACAAGCTAAGATGTTCCTAAGATGTATGCTCCACAGGCTATGGGGAGCCTTTGAAGCTTGAAGAAAGCTTCAGTGCAGCCACTGCGATTGGACAAATTGGATCAAGACTCTACTTCTTTCGATCTCCTCCAGTGGTTCCTCCTTGCTCTTAGAATAAAGTCTGTCATTTACCTGAGAGCCCACACAGCTATGGTCCATATTTTTGACGAAGATGCCCTGTTCATTCGCTAGGGAAAACATAATCTCTGCAAACGTTGCTGTAAGTAATGTCACCGACTAATATACTTAGTTAAAAGAGTAAAATTGTGTTATATATATTTTATCAAAATAAAAATTTTAATCTGAAGAGGAGGTAACACTCTAGATTAATCAACTGTCATTTTAAAAAGCCTATGAGAACTTCCAAGTTCCTTCAATCTTCTAGATTGTAAACTGCCCTCCATTTATAACCAAAGAGCAAACATACAATCCTGAGAGGCAAGGATGGCGAGACTTCGTCTCACCTGCTTTGGACATCTTGTCAGGAGAGATGGTCCCCGGGGAAGGACATCATGCTTGGTAAGGGGAGCAGTGACCAAGATGAAGGGTTGGCACAGTCGCTGCCAGGATGGGCCCCGGCATGGGGACAATTGTGAGGACAGCACAGGACCAGGCAGTGCTTTGCTCTCTTGTCACAGGGTCGCTGTAAGGTGGACAAGATCAGGTGGCATCTATCCGCTTTCACACAAGCTTCTCTTCTTTTCGGCAGATGCATCAAGTATACACCGCTGCATTTGAGCATATCCCATTTCTTCTAAAAACTCTCTCTGCCTGTTCGCTTGGGGGGTTGCTCGATGTCTCTAAATTTCTATTGACTGGTCTCTTTCACAGGGGATGGTGGGGGGGGAAGGGTTTCTCTGAAATTATAGGCTAAAATGCTATAGTCAAGGCAAATTGTGTGACTCTTTTTGGAGCCAAATTACAGCTGTCATTCTAAAGGTGCTTGGTGCATTGCTTGTTGGAGGCTGGGTTTTCGGAATTAATTATAGATTCCAGAAATCGAGGTCCATGTAAAGTTTACTCATCTCCATACCCCCAGATCTATCACAGGTACATAGGAAGGTTTAGGACTCAAGGTCATTGGGGATGACTTGTCTGATCTAGAAGCTGGAGAGGACCCGAAAAGACAAGGAGATTGTTAAAATGTCTGGGTTACTGGAAATATGAGGCACTAGAAAAGAAAGAGTGAGTTTGAGAGATATTTTAGTTAGCAGAAGCAACACAATTTGGAATTTTACGGGATGGCTTATATCTAAATAATTCTAGAGCCTGACAATGGTTTAAATTAATGCCTCATAAAAAACGTTGAACAAGTTTCATTTTTTGTGTGTGTTTTTTTCATCTTCCCTCATTCTGTAGAAATCCTTTCCTGGGTCTGCAATATCTCTCCCTATTGCATTTCTTTTTACCCTACATGTTCTTTAGAGAACATTCTACAAATATTTATTGAGCACCTACTACTCACTGGGCACTTGGTAAATGTCAGTGAACAAAGCAAGCAAAGATCTCAGCCCTTACATTTCTCATGGAAGGAGAGAGAAAGGATGGACAGTGTTTATAAGGGGTTTCAAAGCATTCGGAGAAAAAAGGGAATTAAAAGACAGTCAGACTTTCGTATGGACTTTCTCAAGCCCCTTGTATAAGCGGCACATTACATGATAGATTTGAAAGTAACAAGTGCTGGGGGAGGAACATGGAAGCAGAGCCAGGTGGGACCCATGGAAACAGCCAGCGCTCATGCACACACCTGAGGAAGCAGCCAGTGCTCTTAGGGTTGAGCCCAGCTCCTGGCAACCCCTGGATAGATTCTGAACACGGCTCTCCTTTGGCCTGCTTTACTTTGAATGAAACCATGAAACTTGCTAATGGTAGGTATTCCGCGGAATGCAATTGCCCTTTTCCTCATCAGTATCCTAAGGCAGGGTATCAGGAGGGCAGGGAAACAGCTTCCTGGTTGGAACTGGGAGCTCAGCCCCTGCACCAACCCCCTCCCCTCAGGGCGGAAATGCAGTAAGCACTTCCCTGTCCAGCAAGTCAGCATCTAGCCTCAGGCTGCTGGGAAGATCCTCTATCTTTTTGTGCTGGGAATATTTTTTAAGCTACTTTTCTATCTCTTTCGTCTATTCTTTCTCTTTAAAATATTTCATGACCTTATTTACACATATTAAAAGACTGGACAATGTAGTTGATTCTTGTGTGTGTATGTGTGTGCGTATGTTTCTTCAAATAACTAGGTTGTTACATTTAATTTTTTATCTGTGAATAATATTTTTTCTGGCTCTCTGCATAACATTAATAAAATTTACATATTCATCATAACAGTAAATAACACAATATAAGACAATAAATATTTAATAGCTTTTTCTCAACTTTTAGGAAACAGTTGGAACAATTCAAACTGTTGCGACACTGTTTACTTAGAAACTGACTTTCTTAAAACAGAAGGTAAACATAATTTTTTTTAAATGTTCATAATTTAAACAGTGGGAAAGAATAAATTAACTCCTTCATTCTATTAATCCACCAGGAGACTGTTTGTTTTAACTGGAAAAAAAGTGTCCAGTAGATTCCACATTTCAAAGTGAAATAATTTAGCTACTTTCATTAATCCCAGCAACAAACTGATTTGTTTTCATCTTAAATACTGTGTACTGATTGTGTTGGCTTTGTGCAGAAATGACTTAATGAATCTGTTCTGCATACATCTGGAACCCTCTCCTTAAAAATAGTCGACTCTCAATATTCCTCATTTCCTTCAACTTAACTCTTTCATTCATCCTTATATTCATATCCTCCCTCTGTCATATAAATTAACATGCCAAATTCAATTTTTAAAATAAACAGTGGGAGAGGCATGCTTGTTGTTAGTTGTGGTTGCGTCCCCCGACCTTGGGACCCTGCACAAAGGGCGAGATGTTTGGGAGCCACGGGCTCAGAATTGGTAGAAAAATCAGGGCTTCACACCAGTTAGGAGAGAATTCCGCCACTGCCCCAGGAAATGGTTCTTCCTTTCCCAAACAACACAACACAAAAACAACTTTGTAAGCAAGTGCAGGTGACAAGAAAAGAAAAGAAACAAACCCAGGTTTCAACATATAATAATGAAATGTTTAAAAGTACAATAAGTAAATATAAAGAGATCTTTTTAATAGAATACCATTTATTCTGGTTGGATAATCATTAATGTTCCAAATGAGACATCCCCGCTCTCTCCTAAGAGCTGTGTCCCTCCACCCCTCCCCGCAAGACACACAAACAAAGACCACTGCTGCAGAGGTTCAGGGGCATGAAAAGAAAGGGAACATCTTTGAGAATCAGAACTCCTTTGGAAAGTTGTTGGTGGGTGTGGTGCCTGACCCTGGAGAGGAGATGTGTCCCCATAAACTTCCGCCAATTGGGAGGAATTTTCAGACAGCCATGTAAAACGATCAATGCACTGATGTGTGACTTTTGAGATGCAGGAAACCTAAAAGGCACCTGAGAGAGCAACCTGATCCCAGAGTCACACAGGGAACAGAACTGACAGTGAGGTGCACATTCATGACGGCGCCTCTTCCCCAGAAGAATGAACATGCTGGCAATGCGAATGGCACGGCATGAGGGAGAGAAGTTGTACCGGTCTCCCTTTCCACTTTCCATCTCACTTGAGACAGAGCCTGGGCGTGGTGGGGGTGGGGGTGGGGGTGGGGTGTGTGGCATAATTAGATAAAGATCTGACATTTGGGTTTTACACTTTTTCAAGGCATACCTAAGGGACAGTGTATCTTTCGTTTGAGAGAAATCATACAAAGTAGGAGGTTACCTGAGATGACTCCCCCAAGGCCTGGAGCTACAGTTCATTTACAGTAGGTTGAGAAGTGGCCGGGAAGGGAGCTACAAAGCTGCTTCCCTTGGTACCATTTCTAGTCCTGCTACTTTGCTGTAGTCACACGGTGAGGAGGTGCCCAGGGAAATACCAAGGCTGTGTGAGGTGCCAGGACAATGCGATTCTTGTGAAAGTTAAGAATGGATGGGCAAGGGTTGAGGACAGGCTTAGGACAACTTTAATTATGGACATTTTGAAGTCTTTGTGGTCTACTTACCTAAAATCAATCAATGACTCATTCTACCTAACTGGAAAACCCAGAAATTGGCTATGGACCCAAAGATTAGCTACAGCTATAGATGATATAGATATAGTTATAAATTCCAGCCTCCTGTTTCATATACCACATAAATCAAGATGGGGAAACTTGCTAAACTATCATTTTAGTAAAAAGAGGCTTCTACTGTCATTTCAGTAGAATAAGGTATTAAACATATTAAACTGTTATTTCAGTAAGAATTAAAATAGCAAAGATGATTGTATAACCCCCCTCAAGGGGAGTGATTAACAGAATTGTAAGTGCATGGATTTATTAGAGGGGATAAGATAGGGCAAAAAATAAAATTAAATTAAAAATAATAATAAAATGTGATAATAAGGGCTTCTGAGGGGGAGGGTAAGGGGCAGGAGGGGATAAAGGGGAACTGATATCATAGAGTTCAAGAAGAAACAAAATGTTTGGAAACTGTGGTAGCAACTGTACAATTATGCTTGATATAATGGATTATGGAGCATTATGATATCTTTGTGAGCTCCCTCTAAAAAATAAAATGGAATATTTGAAAATATAGGATTCTGATGTTAAATGGATAAGGAGCAATGAAGTAAAGACAGCAGAGTAAATGATATGGATGAATGGTTTGAGAGAAATGACAGACTTAAAGCAGGTTATTTAAAGATTGATTCATGGACATGGTATATCACAGGATAACTCTTCTGGGAAATCAAACCCAAAAGGTTCTTGTGTTGTTTCCACTGATGTTAACTGAACATCTGGAAGTTGGTATGATCTTAGGAACAGAGTTGAAAACTTGAAACCAGCCTAATAAGGCTCTCTTTCTAGCTTGTTACACACCAAACCCCTAACCATGTTTGTAATAATCGTGAATATGTCTATAGCAGTTATTGAGGAAGTCTTGAGTCTAATGGGCTCCTCTGTGTTTTGCTAGTTTGCAAAGAATGTAAGGCCATTTCTCAGGGTCCTGCTTACAGTGAACAATCTTGCTATAGATGCCAAGATTCTCCTAGTTCTAGTTCCTTGCCTGTGGTACAAACCCACGATGTGTAGCATCCACATGGACTCTGGTGCATTACCCCCTTGAGACTGGCCATAGAGGTGGAGAGCAAGGGAAGCCAATAAAATCAAGAAGATGCTCATGCTGCCTGGTGGGCGTCAGATGACAAAGTCTCTTGTCTATGAAACAGGAGTCCTGTGTCTACTTACCATATTTGTCAAACAAGAGCAGACTACCTTGTCAGCTTGCATCTGGGGCAACAGTTCAGACCCAAGAATGATCACTGAATATATATATATATATATATATATATAAAATCTCCCTTGAAAGTGCCTGGGTTGGGTATATCAGTCAAGGATATTCAACATACTACATACAGAATGCTTTTCTGTTACTAGCCTAAACAGTTCTTACTCTTTAAAGAACTAAAACTGTAAATACATCAAATTAGATTATTAATGATTTATCACTATTATACCTAGAATGCTAATTATACAGGTTATTAATATACTTTCATGTATTTACCATATAAGCTCTCCAAAAAGTCAGAATTGTTATATATAGAAACCCAAAGGAGCAGTTGTTCTACTTAGTCCTATACAGTTGCTATGAGTCAGGATTGACCCTATAGCAGCTAAGTTTATTTTTTTATCTACTGATATGCACATAAATGAATTCCCTGTGTGGCATGAATAATTATGCTCTCCACTGTTAAGCAAAAGGTTGGTAGCTTGACACCAGAGGCACTTTAGATAAAAAGACAAAAAGGCCTGATGATCTCCTTATGTGAAATTAGTCATTGAAAATGGAATGGAGCACAATTCTACTCTAAGGCATTGGGACCAGATGGTGAGTCAGAGTCAACTGGATGGCACCTGCTTTTCTTCTGGTCCCACCTGGTTTCATTTATACAGGGGAACTGGGAACCGTGGTCCCTCCCTCCCTTCCCTCTTTACTCTCTTTTCTTCCTTTCTCCTCCTCCCTTCCCTCTCTCTGTCCTTACTCTCTTCTTTCCTGTTAACTATATTCATCCCTGAAATATTAGTCTTATCATCTGGACCAGTAGGTTCCTTTCATATGAACCTTGCCATCCTTCCCTCTTTTCTCAAAGATAACATTCATTTCCTCTCTCCTCCTGAGAGCTCTTAGCACCGACCTACCCAAACACACAGGCCTTGAAGTAAGAGCAGGAAAATGATCCTTTGGTCTCAAGTACACTGATTACCCTGGTATATGTCAAAGACTTGCCTCAACAGTATACCGCTACATAATGTAACAAGAAGCAGATGTAGCTTATATAAAAAATATCACTATAATCTTATGAGCGGCAGACGACAGTAAAATAATTATGAGGATGAATAGCCTTATTAATGTCAAGTACAATAGTATTTTCAATAAGCTTGTGACAGAGCATCTTCTATTCCTTTGAAGGTAATATTGAAGACTTGTGGAAATATGAACTTTTTCTCAGATTCATAAAGGCATAAGAAGAGATAGTGACACAATTATAATTATATTAAGAAGCATGGTTGATTGGTTGTCAGCACACTTTACATTTAACAATCCTGGGTGTTTTTACATGATAATGGCATAATGACAGTAATGAACTTAGAAGTTATTCTTAGCAGAGTATCACAGCAGAGTGCAATCGATTTTTGTACAAACTATAAATGCAATCCCCAACCTTATAGGTTATTGTAAATGCAAAGCACAAATTCTCATTCATAACTACTTAATTAAAGAACATTATTGGTTTACCTGTAATTGCTTTAATTTATCACAGTGTTACAATTTATAAGTAATGTGTGTTATTCTTCAGTAGTTTTATTGTAATTACACATAATTTACAATTCACATTACCAGATTTCTAATTAGCCTCTAAATATTCTTTGGTTATAAAAATGAAAATACTATTTTAAGGGGAATAGGATAATTAACAATGTATTAAATCTATTGGCTATCAAGCATTTACCAAACAATAAAGTCAACTAATGCAGACTATTTAGTTGATGGGTTGTAGAATTTTATAAAGTTATGGAGCACAACTTAGTCACTCTTGAGGTGCCGCCATTAGGTCTGTGTTCCTCATTAATCTTGGTGGCACTCTAGCGCATAGTTGATCAAGTAAAACTCCAAACCTCCATTTGTGTCTCAATGGATCACAGTAGAGATGGAGGCCAAGATGCTTGCATTTCATTGTATTTCCAAATGGGCTTGCCAATTGTTTCATTTGCAAGTTCAGGGTTCAACATTCCAACCAGGTTAATCTTTTGTATCTAGAAAGTAAAGGAAATAATGTGGCTGTTCGGCGAAACCATAATTTTTTAACTTTTGTTGAATTTTTTTAAAGCCTTGTATTAACATGTTAAAGCACTAAGCCATAGATGAGGATTCCTAATGGGTGGGGGGGGCGGGGGGAGAGACACATGACTGGCCCTCAAGTCCACAGACTATTTGGGCTTTTAGCTACACCCTGTGCATTGAAAGGCTTTCATAATTCTAATATCTCTAAAACGAGTCTAATAACTCTACAATTTGATCCAAGAACTTGATATATGGCATTTATTTTGAAAGCTTCTGTAAATGCTAGACTATCATGTACTGTGGATGGAACAGTAAATACGGGGCCTTACCATAAAATACACATTCAATAACTCTGTAGCACAAAACCTCTTCTGGGTGTTAAAGAGCCAAGCTATCACTGCGTACTAAGGTGTGCTTGACTTAAGCCATGGTATTTTCAGTCACCTCCTATGCATGTGAACGCTGGACAATGAATAAGACGAGAGACTTGATGCCTTTGAGTTGTACCTTTGAAAGTACCACAGACTGCCAGTAGAAAAACAATTCTGTCTTGGAGGAAGGGTTGCCAGAATGCTCCTTGGAAGCCAGAATAAGTGAACTTTGTCTCACTTCCTAGGAGCATTTTATCCGGAGGGACCAATCACTGGGAAAAGGCATCTTTCATTGTAAAGTGGAAGGTCAACCAAAAAGAGGCAGTCTCTCAAGGAGAACAGCCGAAACAATGCCTTCAACAATGAGCTCAAACGTAAAAATCATCAGGAGCAGTCAGTGGTTCCTTCTGTCTTATATGGGACCACTGTGCGTCTGAACCAACATGATGGCATCCGTCAATCACAGCAACAGCCGTTCAATTCATGCTATTGTTGTTAGGTGCCATCGAGTTGATTCCCACCCATAGCGACCCTATGCACAATAGAATGAAATACCGTACAGTGCTGCACCATCCTTGCAATTGAGCCTCTGCCTGAGCCCATTGTTGCGGCCACTGTGTCCAGTCATCCCTTTGAGGGCCTTCACCTTTTTCTCTGCCTCTTCAGCCCGTCTCCAGGGGTTGGTCTCTCTTGACAATATGTCTAAAGTATGTGAGCCTAACTGTTACCATCCTTGCCTCTCAGGAGGACTTCTTCCAAGACAAATCACTTGATATTCTTCTCCAACACCATAATTCAAATGCACCAATTCTTCTTTGGCCGTCCTTCTCTAATGTCCAACTATCACACATCTAGGAGGCAATGGAAAACACCATGCTTGGGTCAAGTGCTCCTTAGTCCTCAGAATAACATCCTTGCTTTTCAATGCTCTAAAGAGGCCTTCTGCAGTTGATTTACCTAACACAATGTGTTGTTTAGTCTTTTGACTGTCGCTTCCACGAGCCTTGATTGTGAATCAAAACAGGACAAAATCCTTGGCAACTTCAATCTTTTCTCCATTATTAAGATATTACCTCTTGGTTCAGGCATGAGGATTTGGGGCTTCTTGACATTTAGTTGTATTCTATACTGAAGGCTGCAACCTTGATGCTCATCAGCAAGTGCTTTAAGTCCTCTTCATTTTCAGCAAGCAAGGATGGTGTCATCTGCATATCTTAAGTTGTTATTAATAGGAATTCTTTTTTAGATAAAAATAATGTCAAAAATAAATGATAAGTGGGACAAAGAATATGGTTAGAAAACAAGGAAGAGAAGGGCAACAGCAAGGACAAACCTTGGGTTTGTAGATATTGGATGGTTCTATGTTCTGAAATTAAAAAGGCCTCAGAAACATCTATGTACAGGTTATGGAAAAGGTCACTGAAGAGAACTAGGACTGGTATCAAAGACAAACTTCCTTTGCTTGATAATTTGGTTCAAGGCCAATCATAAAGGCACTCTGCTAAAACACCAGCCCCTGCCCTTAAAGCTATTGTGCTTCCACACTTCCAATATTTTAAATGATAACTTTAATTAAACTTTCCATTAATCAAAATGAAAATAATTGATTATTATTTTATCACTTGAATCAAAAGATGCAGTCCTGACCCATAAATTTCATTTATATTTCAACCCTTATCAACAGCACTGCAAGTCATTAACTAAACACAATTGCATTGAAATTTGGGTGTAAGGAAAGAATTGGGTCGCATTTTGAAACAGTACTCCCATCATCCCCACCACCACAGGCAGCGACAGGCTAATAATGGGCCAAGTCTACTCTGCGCACATTTCTTTTCTGATCTTGAGAGTGCCTCCACCCTAACCTGACCTCTTATTATGTTTGGACAGCTGATGAGGCTTCCAGAGATCTTGGCCATTCCAAGCAAATGAAGGGTTAACAATCTGCCAAAGTTCTTCCGTTGGTGATGTCACAGGGATGAAATCAACAAAGCCCTGTTCTGAGGCCTTTCTGTGCCAGCTTGGAAGCTTTTGGTGATAATGGTACTCATTGTAGCTGCCTTTGACCTGTGGTTCACTCCTAAGAGCAAGTAGAAAGGCATGCATTTAACCATAATACAGAAGAAAATTCTAGCTCAAACGAAGCTTTGAGATTCATCCTAAGACATGACAAGAAAAATCATAGAATTAATAAATACTACTTGTATTTTAGTCAAACTCAATGTGTATTATTTGTTTGTTTGTTTGTTTGTTTACTAAGCAAGAAATATTCAGTCAAGATGTATGGGCTCTCTGCCTTTCCCTTTCATTCAGTTTATTTATATTCAAAATGTTCAAATCAATTCTTGCATTATAAATGCTTCTCAATTTTTCTGAGAATCAGGTTGATAATGTCGTTCTTGTCTGTAGTAAAATTCCCTCCCCTTTTTTCTCCATGTTTGTGTGTGCTGTGTGTGGGCTTAAATCACACTTAAACATGAATAGGAATATTATGTTGGAAATCTGTGCTAATCGAGGCAAAGATAGTAATGGGCCTCAGAAAGGGCCAGGGACATTCCATGCCTCAATTGATTGCTTCTTGATTGGGACAAAGCGCTATCCCATTCTTTCTTTGGGGCATGTCTTGAGTCTGTACAGTGCAGTACATAAATGATTTTCCATGGCTTTTTAAAAGGCGGTCCGTATTAATATTTTAAACTGAAGTAATTGCTTCTTGCTCAGCAATGGGTTTCATTTATGAGTGTTTATCCTCGGCAAATGGAAAGTATGGTTAATCTAAGTTAAAAATGGGTTCTTTAAATAGCTCTAATTACATTCTGTTTATATTTGTATGTATTAGACACTTAAGATTTAATCGGTAGCAGTTCTAACAAAACATAATGTTTATTAGCTGGTTTTAAATTATTGTTATGGATGGCAGTTGAATAGAAAAATAAATGATTTGTCTACTCTAAAACACAGTAAATAAAAGATGGACCAAGGTAGAAAATTTTTATCATACTTCAAATTTTTAAAACAATTTCTGACAAAGGAATCACTTGTAAAGTGTTTTCTTTCTCTCTTGACTCTTTTTGTACTCCCAAGGCAGAAAGGGCAGGTGGTCTCTAGCAGGATACACTTAGTGGGATTTAGCTTTAAAAATAATTGAAATTCTGATGTCCAAGTGTCAAAAAGAGAGAAATTTTCTTTTACGTCACATTTATTTTACTTTGAAATATCATAAAAAATGTGTTGACTAGAAAGACTTTTAAAGAGCAAAACCTATGTTTTAGGTTGATGTGATGCTGGCTTAATGGCTTGCCTGAATTTTATATTTTAATGAACCAGAAGAGGCTTTGTCAGGTTCCGCCACTTCTTCAAAATATCTGTCATAGACTCCTCCTTATCTTTGGGGAAAACTGAATTGCACATGAGTGATACTCAGAAAATTAAGAATCATGCAGTTGTTTTATTGACTTTTTATTTCCTATTCACTTTAATGGGATTTTCAAGATATGCAAAATGAAGTAGGAACCAAAAGACAATTTATTAATAATAACACCTTGCATCTCTATGGAGCTATAAGCATTTATAATTGATTTTTAAATGTAGTAGTATTCCCAGAAAAGAAGCTTGTAGAATTATTAGTGTCATTTTATGAAATAAGAAAACCATGACAAAAATATTGTGACTTCACTGCACGGTAGATAAGTGAAAACTGAAGCCATATTTTCCACCACACGTTCTTGCTAACAAATGCTTAATGAAATCCACACAACCTTGGTCAGGTCACTAAACTTCTTTGTGCTTCAATTTCCTTTTCCATTGTGTTTGTTTTAATTGAGATAAAGGAGCTGGAGTGGTAAATGAATTAATTTTTGATCCACATAGAATAATACTTGCATGTCAATGTTAGATGTTGGGACAGTATTCATTTTCTCTAGCACTAGCTATCCTATTCCTCCTCTGTTTTTCATTTCCGTTGCTTCTTCTTAGATCATTTATAAATATTAAGCCTCTCAAATGGAGTGGAATCTAGTCACTCTCCCTGCCCAGCTACCTGGCTCATCACTACAATTATCTCCTAAAGCACCAAATCCACTCCAATCCTTATTCCAAAACCCATGAGGGCATGACCTCCCTCTGTTGAGTACAACTGCCCATGCCCAGCTTGGCTTGCAGGGACTCCAGTAGTATGATACCAATTGCCTACCCTTCCGTCATTCTTTCACCTCTGATTGGTCAGCATAACACCCTACATATTAGCCAGCACTGGTTCCCCATCTCAGTGTTTCACTCCTCCATGATGGTCCTCTCATATTGCAAGAAGGTGCCCACAAAAATGGAATTTTTTTCAAAGCTGTATATTTCATTTTTTACAAAACAATGTTATTACCTTCAAAGTACTCTCCATTACACTTAATATATTTATCAAATGTACAATTTCATTCTTGGAAACAATTTTCAAAGTCATCTGTTTGGATGGCTAACAGCACCTCCCAGTCTTTTTCTTCATCTCTTCTACCTGGTCAAATCGATGTCTTTTCTTGTCCCTCCTTATTTTCAGAAACAAAAAGAAGTCGCAGGAGTGAGGTCAGGTGAGTAAGGTGGGTGGAGCAAGAGACACATGCTGTTTTGTTTGTTTGTTTTTTGCCAAAAACTGGAGCACTGAGATGGATGTGTGAGCAGGTGCATTGTCATGGCGGCAAAAAACAGTTCCCAGTCTGCCACAAATCAGGCCTTTTCTTTTTGCTGCACACTGTTACACAATCCTTTCAGAACCTCTAAATAGAAAGCTTGTTTAACAGTCTGACTTGGTGGAATGAATTCCAAATACACTACAAGTCAGCATTTTCATCCCTTCGGGAAGTTGACAGGCATTCAGAATGAGATTTGGATTCAATCAACATTTCACTTTATCTTGAAATGAGAAAACCACTCACACTGGTAGGGCTGATCTGACAAGCTGTGGCCAGCATCACACAAGGTTCTGTGGCATTTTTCCTGAGCAAGAAACAAAATTTCACAGCCTCACACTCTTCGCTTAAATTGGCCATTACAAAAAAATAAGGTTCCAGCAAAAGTGATTTCATGAAAAAATTCACTGTGACCAGAAAGAACCTTCCCAGGTGATGCCACTGGGTGCCCTAACACAGAGTGACTTGCTGGATGCTCGCCTAGTGAGAAAAATGCGTACTAAGAAAGGTCCACCCAGCAGAGCTTACATCCATTTTTTTTCCTGTGGTGGGGGTACCCCCTTGTGTTTTAGAATGTCTTCTAGCTACAAGTAGCTCAATGAGAATCTTCCTCATCCTTTAAACCCAAGACAGAAACCATATTCTCTGGCCATATCTACCCACTCCGGATGTTAAATACATTTGTGTTACATCATTCATAGGCTGCTTCTATTATTTGCTTCTTAGCAGAAATATAATCGTATCTCTCTTTTCCATGTTTTATCTTGACTTGTGCTTTAGTATATATTGGGGGTGTATATTATGCACTTGATAAATACTAATGAATAAATATCTATTGCATAGCTGAATGAATGTTTCTCGGTGCTATGTTTGCACATGAAGAATCTAGGTGCAAAAGTGGTCATCAATAGGTAGTATTTGAATTTCTTAATCTGTAAAAATCATCAACATTTAACCTTTTGCGACCACCGCACACCACCCCAGGACCATTTCTTTCTCTACCTACTTCTGCTTATCTCACCACACTACATTTCACCTTACAGTACTAGTAAAGATGCTACTGTCCAACAATACTGCATTTTAATAATGTATGTCTGGCAGGGTCCGTTGTGAGAAAGTGAGAGTGGCACTGTCTCTGTTGGCTAAGGGGATGGATGCACTGGTCGGGCCAGCATTCTAAGTGGTTTGGCAGTGATTAGGATGCAGTTGGGCAGACATGCAATGCCATCGTTGGCGGTTTTGTAATGATATACCAGCCTCTATTCTGTGAGCTCTTGTAGTCATCCTTCACTTTTCAGAGCTTCAGTGAGCTCGCCTTTGGTCTCTAACCATGTCAGTAAGCAGCATGTACATATGCATGGTCAATTCCTGATTTCCTCCTATGTGTCAGGCACGATGGTATGCCCGAGATCTGAGAGCTCACTACTGATCACCACCAATCAGCGTCAGAGAGAGCAAGAGAAAAGACAGATACAAGAGCCAATGAGTTTAAAATGTAATTAATATCATTGCTGACACTGTCCTTGTGGACACAAAGAGCAGGAGACCCGATTTATTTGGTGGGGCAGAGAAATCCTCCCTAAACAAAGAGTATTTAATTAAGACGCCAGGAAAGCACAGGTGGAAGCCAAGTGGAATTGATGGTGGTGGGGCCGGGCTTGCACTATAAATCCTAATGCTTGTTTCTGTAGAAGTTCTGTGCATTTCTAGCATCCCTCAGCGCCCGGGAGCTTACTTCTCAACAGTATTTCATTCAATCTCGCTGTGAGTCTTTTGGGATGGGAACCGTAATTATTGTAGCTTTTAATGAAAGTCAAAAGAGCCTTAAAGACAAAGGCGTTTTCCCCAGGTCACATATATAGCCAATGCTTGAAATGGGGCTCCAGCCCAAACCTCTGGAACCCTAGAGCTGTATTCACAAGCACAGCACTTCCACGTGGAAGGTCTTCCTCAGCATGTGCTGTGTGCTGAGGAAGATGACATTAGAACGTGGTCTGCAGCCCTACATCCCCGGGCAAGATGCAACTGATAGTTCCTTAGCATCTCCCCAGGGCACAAGCTAGGCTCTCGTGACAATTCTGAGAAAGGAAAGATGATTCTTGACTCAAAGAGCTCACATAAGTAATAAGTCAATTTGCAATCATAAAAAAATTACTTTTTAAAGAAAGCAAGACGTTTGTTGTTCTAAATATATTTAGTGGGAGCATCGAATCTAATTCAGTAGCGCGGCCACAATATACCCCGTAGGAAGAGGTGCCAGTTGAACTGGGTTTGAAAGGCAAGGAGGTGGCAACCCTGGAAAGAGCAGAAGTTGAGAGCGTGTCAGGCAGAGAGAGGAGCTTCCGCAGACCGCGGACCGCGAGGAAAACGTGGACTCCAAAGTAAGACCACACGGAAGGCCGATGTGACAGCACTCTCTGAGGACAGCCCAAGCCAGACCGCGCTCACCGCTGTCCACTGGATTAGGACCCCAGAAGACACAGTGCACTGCCCCCTGGGAGCATCGAAAGCTCCCTCGGAGCAACTGGTGGCTTTGAAAGGCTGACCTGGATTTGCACAATAGAACTCCACAAAGGAAAAGGCATCCTTCTTCCTGTCTTATATAGAAAGGAGCCCGGCTTTTCAGTTGACCCAGTCGCCTGTTTGTCCTCCTCTCTCCCTGAGTAGAGCTTTAAATCCTCTGCCAGCTGCCTCTGTGCCCAAGGAAAGTACCAGGGCCCTACTACGTCTTCCGTGTATTTCTACCCTAAATACGAAGGACGGCCTCTCAGTTCTCACTACCTTCATTTATACAGAGAGCCTCGGGAGGATAGTGTGTACGCACATGGTTGCTAATCAAAATATCAAAATTCAGACTTACCTGCCACACTCCACGTGGCCCTCTGCTTTCATAAAGATCGCAGCCTCGGAAATCTTCTGTCGCCTTTCTGCTGGACAACAGCAGATTTATCTTTCATTCAAAGCTTTTCTAGTTTTCCACATTGCACAGCCGCTGAGGACATGGACATGGCCTCAAATATGACAGCCGCGCACCATTCAAGCTTTGGCTCTTGTAGGAAGAATGAAATATCAGTGAACCGTGAAGTGAAACTCAACTCGCCTTGCTTAATGTTTGCTGCTACGGAAAGCTGAGCATATGCTCTAGACTCCGTACCACTTTTCGCTACAAGGGTCTCTGGATATTGTAGTATTTCACACCTTTATGCAGATGGGAAAACTAAGATGACGAAATTTAAGTTATACGGCACGCCTTATGCTGCTCCTGTAAAGCGCAGGGTTAGATAAGAGATAGCTGGATTCAAATTCTACCTAAATGGCTTTCTTCCTTTTAGGTGTGGATTATAACGCACTTAAGGAAAATCATGGAAAACACAGCTGCATAACTAACTCCTTAGAACATTGGCAGTGTCCCAGAAAACCTCACCCCTACCTCTTCCCCTCCCAGCTTCCTCTGTGCCCCTCCCCCTTCCTCCATGCCCCTCCCCCCTTCCTCCTGACTTAGACATAGCCTTCAAAGTCTGCATCCTTTGGTGTGAAAACCATTCTTCTTAATTATTTTTCTTTCTCTCTAATACTGGTCATGTGTTATGAGATGAACTATAATTTTGCTGAGCATAATGTTTTCTAAACTCATCCCTGTCACGATGAGGCATGTGATAGTTTCATTGCTGGTTTTTGGAGATGCTTAACATTCCCCTGTGAGATGTGCCAGCATGTATTCATCGACAGACTGACTTTTTGGTGTTTCCATCTTTTTGCTGTTGTAGACGTTGTTGCTAGGTCTCACCAAGTAGGTTCTGACGCACGGAAACCCTACCTACGTACAACAGAATGAAATGCCACCTGGTCCGGGTGATTCTCATGATTTGTCCTCTAGGTGAGCCTGTTTTTGAAATCACTATGTTAACCTTTCTAGTCGTGGACCTTTCCTTTTTTTTTTTTTTGCTGCCTCTCTATTTTATGAAGCATGATGTTCTTCTGAAAACACATCCAGGATGGATCTCTTCTGACAACATGTCCAAAACCCAGGAGATGATGGCTCACCAGTCTCGCTTCTAGGAGCATGCTGGTTGTGTGGACTTCTTTGTCTTTGGCAGTCAGTTCAGGGAATTTTCAACATTCATTGCCAGCACCAGCATTCAAATACATCAGTTCTTCTTCAATCTTCTTTATTCAACATCCGACTTCCCCGTGCATATAAGGAGATTGAAAATGCAAAGGTCTGGACCAGGCACACCCTAGTCCTCATAGGAACATTCTTGCTTTTTAACACTTAAACGAGTTCTTGTGGAGCAGTTTGATCTCTTGATTGCAGCTCCCAGGAACATTGTTTGTGGACTCAAGCAAGACAAAATCCTTCACAACGTCAATCTTTTCTCTGTTTTTCAGATTGCTTCCAATTGGTCAGGATTTTCATTTTCTTAGGTTATGTTGTAATCCATAATGAGGTTGTGATCCTTGATCTTCATCAGTACATGCTTGAAATCCTCCTCACTTGCCGAAAATAAGCTTGTTAACAAGCCTTGCTTCAATCCAAATGACACGTTCTTCTCCACATAACCCGGCTTCTCGGGTGATTTGCTCAGCAGACAGATTGAATAAGTATGAAGAGAGGATACGACCCTGATGGCCACCTCTCCTGATTTTCACCAGGCAGCCTTCCCTTGCCCGGGTTCCAGAGCTGCTTCCTTATCCAGGGACCAGTTTTCAATGAGCAGAATGCAGGGCTCTGGAATTTCCATTCTTCTCAAGCCTCTCCATAGTTTGTTATGATCCACACAGTCAATTGCTCCAGTGGCATGGTGGTTGTGGGTTGGGCTGCTATCTGCCTGGCCAGCAGTTCAAAACCTCCAGAGGCTTCCTGGGAGTATCCACATGGTTACAGGGCATTAGACGGTCTCAGAAACCTACAGAAGCAGTTCTACCCTGGACTTACAGTGTCCCTCTGAGTCGGAATCCACTCGATGGCAGTGAGCTATTGTAGGCAGTGCGTCAATCCACACGAGTGTCTATTTACCTACTTGTATTTTGTTCTGTATTTCTTTAGGGCATATATGAAATATTGATATTTTAGGTTGTATAGTATTTCTCTGTGCTTTTGTTTAAGGAATGCACTATACTATTTTCCATAGTGGCTATACAATTCTTCAATACCACTAGCAGTGTTCTAATCTTTGAATGAATGTTCTAATCTTTTCTAATCTCATCTCCTATCAGCTGAGTAAATGAATTAATATATGCAGTTTCTAACTTTCACAGCTTAAAAGACATAGCATAATTCCTACTTTCAGAATAATCAAGGGCATTAGAAAAAAGATTTTAAAACACCAAAACAACAACATAAGAAAAAAACATTGCAACAAAAGAACATAAATTCCTGCATAGCATATTCTTAGTAGTAATCTTTACAAAAGTAGATTTCCAGACTCTCCTCCCTCCACACAGCAGTGGATGGGTTTCAATCCCCAACCTTTAGGTTAGTAGTTAAGAAATCACTATTTACAGCACACAGGGACCTCTGGATTAGTGGATATCAAACACAGGACACATAGAAAACCCTTGATCAGTGATAACTAGTATTATATGGTCACTTCCCCTTGACTCAGACTAAGGTGACAGCACCACTAAGTAGCCAGAATAAACCTAGACCCCATATCTCCCATCTAATATGCTTTTCTCTAGACAACATACAAACGGGTAGATATTTTCATGGGTTCCTGGGGTCTCAATGGGTCTATTTAGGACCAAGAAATGCATGCATACCCCCTGAGACCCATTACAAGCCCTCCGAGATTTTTCTGTGCCCTAGAGAATCAGGAACACAATTTGTAACTTTATCCAGCAGTGAAATGCCTCTGTGGTAGCAAAAAAAGCTAATGCAATATTTCACCCAGGTCTAGCACCCAGAATAAAAGACTCTTTTAATAGCAAGAATAATCTATCAATTTTGTGAAAGAGCTGTTGGGAAAGGCTGCTGAAGTCCTGCTGCTGTATAAAACATAAATGGTACATTGTCCTAGATTTTTTGCTGGAAATTGTATGTTAGCGCTAAAGAGCAGAATTTCTTTTGCCTCAGCCTGGATTTTTACAATATGCTCTAGAGACAACTCTATTTTCTAGGGGTTAATAAATGACATAAGAAAAAGGAGGTGGCGTGGGGGAAATGAAGATAGCAAGAATGATTACAACAATAATAATACTGATGTTGTGCTCTTTTTCACATTTAAAGCATAACAAGGAAGCGATGTTGCTGCCTACGAGAGAAACAATCCCTCTCCTTATCATTCTTGTGCAGTCTATTTTGTGGTGTTTTATTATCATAAAATACAATTGTAACAGAAGTCCTGCGAAAGGGAAGGGACTTGTCTCTGGGTAGAGGTGCGGTGCGGTCGTTGCTGGTATCAGCCACTTGAGTGTGCTCTGGAGTAGCAAAGTCGGCGGGTCTTCCCCTAACAGGCAGCAGAAATCCTAGGAAGTGCTCCTGGAGGTTTGGGAAAAGTGTCCTCCTTGGAGAGCAGGCAGAGAACAAGCAAGGAAGGGCCCCAAGGAAAGAGTCACGACCTTGATTAGTCTTTCGGTGTTCCACCATCGTGAACAGTGTCCCTCAGCCAAGAAGAGAGGGCAAAATGGGAGGACAGGAAATCTCTGCTCTACAAAAGAAATTGTTTTTGGTACTTCTTATAGGGGCTGCTTAGTTATTTGTCCATTTTCTGGTTTAAGTGTTTAGATTTTTAAAGCTTTATTAATCGTAACTGAGCTCGTGGGAAAGAAGCAGGATCTATTCTCAGGAGCCAGATACATAAGAGAAGGGAGACACGAGAGTACATGGATGAAGCTGGAGTGGAGAATGGAGGGCTCCGATAAATTCAAGAATCCCAACGCAGCGCCCTTGGAGAACGACATCATGTTTGGAGAAGTAGCAGGGCAGCAGCAAAACGGGGAAGAACTTCAGCAAGCTAGAGTGTCACCGAGGCTGCAATAATGGCTCAAGCATAAGAACAATTGTGAGGCCAGCACAGGAGTGGTGTGGCAGTTACATAATCTGTTGTCAACTGGAGACTATTAAGAGTGAAGGGGTGGAGTTTAGCCTGTCAATCACATTGCAGCTTGATGACCTCTTTTGGAGGCACCAAGGAGGTAAACAGTTCACTGGAGGCAAGACACACTCACTCCCTGGGAGACATTACTGACAAAGAGCCTGATGGAGCTATGTGGATGGAACCAGAGCCCTGGAGCTGGAGGAACCACGTGGAGATGCACGCCAGCACTGAGATGCCTCTACCACCACTGGATCCACAAGACTTTCCACCTACTGGCCTGTGATCTTCCTGCATTCAGCATTATTGCGTAACTGTGTGAGTTTAATGAGGAATTTATGGACTAGGTTTGGATATATGGACTAATATTGGACTTATCAGCTTGTTCTGGACTGATTCAGGATGTTTCTCAATATACAATTGCTCTTTTATATAAAACACTTTCTTAGACACATATTAGTGTCCATGAATTTGTTTCTCTAATCTACCGAGACTGACAGAAAAGGGCAGTGTTTCTCTCTGTTGTACACAGAGACACTGTGAGTCAGCACCAGCTCAATAGTACCTAACAACAACATGGCAAAGGAGGAGTCTGTGGTGGGACGTACATCACAGTTAACAAACTCAGCTGAAGGTTGGTGATTCAAGTCCACCCAGAGGCACCTGAGAAGAAAGTCCTGATGATCTACTTATGAAAACTCAGACACAGAACCCATCTCCTAGTACGATAGCAACATGATGACAATTGACATGGCAGAGAGGCACCAACTGCCTCCTACCTGGGACAACTTGGTTCCAATTGATTAAAACTGGCATGTTTCAACACCATTTTGTCAGTGTTGTAAAATGAATTCTGCAAGTTCCTTTTCTCTCTATTTAACCTTCATAACAGACACTTTCAGAATAGAAAGAGTGCCGTCGAGTCTGTGCCGATTCACAGAGCGGTAGAAAGTCCACTAAGTGGGGACTCCCTGGCGACTGAACATTTTGGTAGAGTTGCTCATCTGGCCCAAATGTTCTTTATGATTTCACTCCAGAATTTATAGCAATTAACAATAGTCACTACACTATTTTGAAGGAAAATGATGAAAATTTACTTATAATAACAATAATTTTGAGATACATTCACTTAAATGTAAATCGCCTGATAACACAAATTATTTTATTTTTCATGCTGCAGAATTCATTTATTCCTTCTAGGAACAGAAGATAAATATGCAGCCCTCCTTTTCTCTATAATCTGAACATTATGTGCTTTGTTTTTAAACTTATAGAATCTAAATTTGTTGTCCTAGTGAAATATTTTAAATGCACAGAAAAATATATAATTCATTCCAATTGGTCCATATGGCATGCACATTTTCAACTTCTCCAGAATCTTTGCTTTAATCGTCAATTAAGTGTTTACTCTTTGTTGAGTACCCCCCTAGTATGCAAAAATATTTCTGCCCTGTGGGACACACATTCTAATGGAGGAAGACAGATCATGAAGAATAATCATAACAAAGAAGTCCAGTAGTATATTAGAAAGTGGAACCTGTTAGAGAAACCACGCAGGATATGGGGATTGAGAAAACCATGAGAATAAGTTACAATTGACAGCGGGTGGCCTCGTGAGACAGGTGACATCTGTGGAAAGACCTGCAGGTGTTGGGGCCTGAGAGGCCCCATGGTAGCGAGCCTCAGTTCAGTCAGAAGTCTAATGCAAGACAGTGAACACTGGAGGAAGTTAGAGATTACTTCTTTCTAAGCCTTTCCTTCAAGGCCGTGTGAAATGGGAGGGGGTGGGGAGACATGGAGATTTTAAACAGGAAAGGGATGTAATAAAAAATAATAATAAAAAGCATTCAAAGTGCTGTGTGGAAAGGCAGGTGAAATTAGGAAAGTTAGAGGGAGGCTGTAGCTATAATCCAGGAAAAAAAGGGATTCTAGCAGTATAGATCTTGGAATGTGGTCATTTTTGTAATATTTTTTGAAGGTAAATCTATCCAAATTGCCAAGTGGATTGGATAGGGACCCTGAGATAGAGACAATTCAAGTGTGCCTTCAGGGCTTGGGGGTTTGAGTAATGGGAAAGAGTGCGTTCTCTCATCCAGAGTTCAGAAACTGTAAGATTGGGAGTGGGAGGTGAACTCTGCAGTTTAAAGATCACAAATAACCTTCAAAGTCGTGTAAAAATGTTCCACTCCAACCAGCTGCTTGCTTTTATTATGCAGTGCAGCTGTAATAGAAACGCCACAAGTAGATGGTTTTAACAAACAGAAGTTTCTCTTTCATCGTTTCCAAAGAATCCAAACCCACTGCCCTCAGTCAATTCCAATCCACAGTGACACTGCAGGATAAAATAGAGCTGCCCAAGTAGGTGTCCGAGACTGTAATTCTTTTTTTTAACATTTTATTAGGGACTCATACAACTCTTATCACAAACCATACATATACATACATCAATTGCATAAAGCACATCTGTACATTATTTGCCCTCATCATTTTCAAAGCATTTGCTCTCCACTTAAGCCCTTTGCATCAAGTCCTCTTTTTTCCCCTCCCTCCCCGCTCCCTCCTCCCTCGTGAGCCCTTGATAATTTATAAATTATTATGTTGTTATATCTTGCCCTATCCAGCGTCTCCCTTCACCCCCTTTTCTGTTGTCCGTCCCCCAGAGAGGAGGTCACAATTATATCCTTGTAATCGGTTCCCACTTTCCAACCCACTCACCCTCTACCCTCCCATTATCACCCCTCACACCCCTGGTCCTGAAGGTATCATTCACCCTGGATTCCCTGTGCCTCCAGCTCCTATCTGCACCAGTGTACAACCTCTGCTCTATCCAGACTTGCAAGGTAGAACTCAGATCATGGTAGTGGGGGGGGGGGGGCGGGAGGAAGCATTTAGGAACTGAAGGAAAGCTGCATTCTTCATCGGTGCTATGTCACACCGTAGCACCAAGACTGTAATTCTTTTTTTTTTTTTTAACAATTTATTGGGGCTGATACAATTCTTTTCACAGTTCATACATATACATACATCAATTGTATAAAGCACATCTGTACAGTCTTTGCCCTAATCATTTTTTTCTCTTTTCTTCTTTTACATTTTATTAGGGACTCAAAAAACTCTTACCACAATCCATACATATACATACATCAATTGTATAAAGCACATCCATACATTCCCTGCCCCAATCATTCTCAAAGCATTTGCTCTCCACTTAAGCCCCTTGCATCAGGTCCTCTTTCCCCCCCCCCTCCCCATTCCCCCCTCCCTCATATACCCTTGGTAATTTATACATCGTTATTTTGTCATATCTTGCCCTATCCGGAGTCTCCCTTCCCCCCTTCTCTGCTGTCCCTCTCCCAGGGAAGAGGTCACATGTGGATCCTTGTAATCAGTTCCCCCTTTCCAACCCACTCACCCTCCACTCTCCCAGCATCGTCCCTCACACCCTTGGTCCTGAAGGTATCATCCACCCTGGATTCCCTGTACCTCCAACCCTCATATGTACCAGTGTACAGCCTCTGTCCTATCCAGGCCTGCAAAGTAGAATTCGGATCATGGTAGTTGCGGGAGGAAGCATCCAGGATCTGGGGGAAAGCTGTGTTCTTCATCGATACTACCTCACACCCTAATTAACCCATCTCCTCTCCTAAACCCCTCTATGAGGGGATCTCCATTGGCCGACACTTGGGCCTTGGGTCTCCACTCTGCCCTTCCCCCTTCATTTAATATGATATATATACATATATACACATACATATATACATATACACATACATACACACACTTATATCTTTTTTTTTTGCATGATGCCTTATACCTGGTCCCTTGGGCACCTCGTGATCTCACTGGCCGGTGTGCTTCTTCCATGTGGGCTTATTTGCTTCTGAGCTAGACTGTAATTCTTTATGGGAATATAAAGCCTCACCTTTTCCCCCAAGGAACAGTTGGTGGTTTTGAACTGCTGACCTTGCAGTTAGCACTCTAACAAATAACCCATAAAGCTACCAGAGCATTGCTTCTCTTGGTTTAGACACTAGAAATCCAAATTCAGAGAGCCAGTTCTAAGGGAGAGCTTTCTCTTGATGCCAGATCTAGAGAAAGGTCTTTATCTCCTTTTGATATCTTTGGGCCCAACATTTGTTGAAAATGTCTAGGTGTCGGCATCAATTTCCCTTGGGTTCTCAGTGCACTGGCTGTGAGGTCAAAGGACAGTGCCTGTTCTTCTATTTTTGTCATAATGAGGTCCCTCCTCTGCCCACATCTCTCTCGTTTTATCTCTCGCAAGATAACAAGGCCCAACCTCAGGGAATGTCCCCTTCTAAGAGGTCAGGGCAGTGACCTGCGTCAGGCTGTTGCATCTCACCCTAATCTCCTTATAAATGATGATGGGCACATCACTTCAGAACCACAAATCACTTCATTATAGAACTCCCAAGCCACTGAGAACCATCTCCTAGTCACCATGGCACGTCTTTGGGGTTGGGAGACGTAGCAATTCAGTCTCTGACACCTGACATAAAACATATGACTCTATTGTCCTGCTTATGTGCCACCTTCTGTAATCTGAAAATTCACCTTTCAAACCTAGGAGAATCGCAGCCATCACTCAAATGTACACTCTTCTCCATTCTCGTCTCTTTTTCCAGTTTTATATCTATAAAGCTCTTTTCATAATTTACCACTCTTTTATTTTTCGATGCCACATTCTGAATAATCCTTAAATATATCTTTTCAATTATAACTATCTCCCTAAAGGTATATGACTGATAGGAAACTCATTTGCTTTTTATCTTAATGGTGATAAGCTTCCATCCTTCAAGGTTCATTTACTCTTTTTGATTCGCTCATTCTTTTTGCAGATTGCTGTGTTGGTTCTTTCCATCATTTATTCCATCACTTGGTTATTGAGACCAACATTAGTTTCTAGTTTTCATTGTTAGCATTCAAAGTTATCTCAGTTCTGACATGCTAATTTTTCTTTTCCTTTCATCTAAAACTCAAAACCAAAACTCATGGACATCCAGTTGATTTCAACTCATAGCAACCATAGAGGACAGTGTCGAGCCACCCGTGTGGGTATTTCTGAGACAGGAAATCTGCACAGGAGTAGACAGCCTCCTCTCTCTCCCAAGGAGCAATTGGCAGGTTCACACTGCTGACCTTGCAATTAGTAGCCCAACAAATAGCCCTCTGTAGCACTAGGACTCCTGTTTCCTTATGTCTCTTCATTGTAAACAATTGCCTTGGCTGCAAACAATTCCTTTCCATCATTTGCAGTTATTTGTTGCGAGGTTACAAGGAGTGAGACTGTCCAGTCACCCTGAGATGGGGCTCATTTTACCTTTTCTCACTAAGTCTCCGGTAGTTTCACAGACCTAAGAATGAGTTCTTAGATTTTTATCTCAGCTTAAAATCTCTATGATCAAGGTAAATATTTGGAACTTAGCCTCTTCACCTGATCCTTGAGTAGGGTTGATGTTAAATTTTTGCTTTTCCACACAGAACACAAGAAACACAACGTCTTCCTGGTTAATGGGAAAGTTTTTCCCAGATTGTTTTCCAACAAGAGGTGGGCAGGCCTTCCCATGGGCTTCTTCTTGAAAAAAAAAATCTTAGTTTCTTTTCCCTTCTCGTGAGGACACAGGGCATGTCTCCATCCTTGTAAGGATACTTGCATCTCAGTCTCTTTGTGCCAATCTGTGTGGGAGACTCTCCAGAGGAGGATACTGTCAAATTGAGGTCTCTTTCCATATCAGTCCTTTAGAGATTTCCCGTTCTTCCTTTAGATGCTGCTATGTTGGAATTTTGGTTTGGTTGTTAATTTTGGTTTAGCTCTTTTCCACATAGCCTGATTGGGGAAAGAAGCGGCTAAATATCATTCATGCCATCAGCCTTCGTGTTCAATAAGATACATACCACATGAGGTCCTTCAGGAGTCTTTGTTGCAGAAGCATTATCAATCCCTTCATTTCTGACTTGGAGAGAAGATGGGGAATCCTGGAGAGATGAAACAGCACAGGTTCTTTATACCAACCAACACTTAAACCCTCCCACATTCTAACTACCGGCACTTCCATGTGCATGTGTGCCTTCTACTCTCTGGCTACATTATTGTTCTCTGCAGGTCATTTGTTATGTATAACAATTAGATAAGAAAATCTACAGAGAAAAACTATCCCAGAAGTTAAAATTTTGGAAAAATATCTGGTCACAATCATATCCAAAGAATCCGGGAACTAGATAATATTAAAGCCTATTTAAATTGTTCTGCTTCTTAAAATTAGATACAATGGCAATAATGATTTTCTAAGTCTGGAAGGCAATTTTGTATCCATATTCTGGTGAACATAGTATAAGTGATTTAGAAGTTTTTGGAATTACAATTGGTTACAATTTAAAAATTGTATGGGAAAAATGTACACAGCCAAAGCTTCATTATTTCAACAATTTCTACATCTGACTCCAAGAAACAGCCTGGGAACCACTTCTGACCTCTCGCTTCTCTGTTGCCAGGTGATAACTGTTAGACACACCTCCACGTTCCATCCTTCTCTGCCTGTTCTGACACCCACCATTTCTCTCATGGAATTTTCATTACATGCTGTGTTCAACGATTCATTGCAATCGCCACACGATACTCACAATTATGAGGAGTTAAAAGGCTGCCACAAGTCAAGTTCAGAAAAGAGTAGGAACATAGTCATTGGTCCACAACAATACCTCTCCTCAGCCAGCAGCCAAATCTCTCCCCAGTGCTCAGCCTCCCGAGCCACGTGATCCCTTGACTTCTATTTCAGTAGATCAAGAAGGCAGCCCAGCCACTTTCTGCTGTGTCTTATAGCCCCAGAGACCCGGGCCAGATGAGAAGACGCTACACCATAATCTCAGGGTTGCTCCACTTAAGTCTCTGTGCTTCAGACTCTGGTCCTTATGTCTTGGCCTCTGCCACTTCAGACAAAGATGTGGAACATGCTCTCCCAGTCGTCCTGGGCTTTCCCTCTCGGTCCAAGGTGACACTTGTGTGCAGAGGTACAGTGTTGATGGATGTTTCTCCATTTAGCAGACCACACCCCCAGGGAAACAAAGGATGCTGAGAGTCACATCCGCTGGTAGACTCCAAAGATACATCCCACCCTAATCCTGTAATAGGGAGCGCTTTCCAAAGGGGATTATAGTCACAAGCCTAGACTCCAGAGTTATAATGCATCACAAAAAAATTATTACTAGAAGTGGCATTAATTGACTACATCTCAGACATTGATTATAATCTTCTACTTGAACAACCATTCAAAATTGTTTCACCACCATCAGCATGAACTCACTGCCTCCCAAGCATCTCATGTAACGCTGTCGAATTGCTGCTGCCAAGTTAATCCCAAATAGATATGCATCGGAGACACACACACACACAGAGAGAGAGAGAGAGAGAGAGAGAGAGAGAGAGCGCAATGGTCATGGCAGACATACATTTTGCATAAGTTAAATTATCGGGGCTGTGAGTTAGGCTCTGGGCTACTTACAGCAAGGTCAGATATTCGGAGGTAGAAAGATGAGGAGCGTGACTGGCCCAGTAAGGATTTACACTCTGGGAAATCCTGTGCAGGGCTTCTATGAGTCAGAGTAGACATGAGGGTCATAGGTTTAGTTTGGTTAATCTTGGTAAAGAAGATATCAAAAGTCGAGGTTTAAGGTTAAAGGATGATGTCAGGACAATCGTTTCAGTACAGCTCCTTTCCTCAATACCATCAATTCATGATTATGCTGTCTCTTAAAATGGTTGGGCATTGTCCAGTTCCTTGGGGTACAATGGCTTTGTGTACACCCTCCTGTGTTATTTGATATTTTTGCCCAGAGTATCCGTCAATATGGAACCTGGAGCCTTGACCTTTTTGTACTGTTCTTATCGCCTGACATAGCCTGAGGATGTTCTTCCTTTTTGTTTTTCTAACTTCAAATCTTGACCCATTTCCTTATAATATATTGTTTTGTCTGCTCGAGGGGTCCTTTGAGAGCATGCGTGTATGTCTTTTATGTGATCACTTCTTCCCATTGCCTTAGATCCTCTCCATTCAAAGCCAAGTGTCAGAGTCTCTCGTGACATCTATTTTTATTTGTTCTTTCGTTTCCCCCTCATCCATTTCTTCCCTTCTCAATATCCTACCCCTCCTCCTGCCCAAACCTAGCCACCTTGCGGTCACCACAGTCTTTTGTGTTGGTGTAAAGCTAGATTTCTTTTTCTTGGATTTTCCTCATAATAATGGTGTAATCAAATATTTATCTTTGATAAATATTAAGTTTGTCAATGATAATTTTCTCTAGTTTTGTCCATGTCTTGTGGTGTTTCAGAGTTACCATTGTTTTTTATTGACACATAATACTCCATTGTAGGAATGTCCCAGAATTCATTTACCCATTTCTCTATCATCAGAGTTTTGGGTTATTCCTATGCTTTTGGTATTATAGAAATGGATGCCTAGGTTTGCATATGTGTGTTCCTGATGTACCTTTATTTCTTTAGGGTATAAGCCCAGTAGAGAGATAGCTGAATCATAAAGTATTTATATTTGTTTAAGGAAATAGCCATACTGATGTCCATAGTGGTTGTACAAATCTGCACTCCCACCAGCCCTGTAAACGTATCCCCAAACTCCACATCCTCTGCAGCATTTATCATTTTCTCTCTCACTGAATTTTGCTCGGTCAGGGTGAAGTCCTATCTCATTGTTACTTTAATGTGTATTTCCCCGATTACATTTCTTCATATGATTGTTGGCCACTTAGATGCTGCCTTTGGTAAATTGTCTGTTCATACCTTGTGCCCAACTTTCAAATGGGTTATTTATATTTTTCTGGTTAAAATATTCTTCTTTCTATAAACTTTGAATATTATCCCTTTATCTGATGTGTTCTCACTATTTTTCCCCATCTGTGGGTTCTCTTTTAACTTTTTTGGTTGAAGTCTTTTGACGCGCATTAATGTATTTTTAGGAGCTCTGTACTCTTCTGTAGTGTGGGTACTTTTCATTATGTATGGTAGGTAGTGTGTTTATGGCTTGTATTAGGGTTTTTTGTTGACAGTCTTTACGTGTGTGTTTACATTTAGGTTTTGAGGTTGATCGTTTTGTACGTAGAATGAGGTACGGGTCCTGTTGCGCTCTTTTGTAGAGGAAGATCTGATTATTGCAAGACCATTTGTTGAAAAGGCTCTCTCTTCCCACTTAGCGTGCCTTAGCTCTTTATCAGGTGTCTGTAGATACTCAGCTGTGTTTCTGGGTCCTCAATTCTAATAAGCTGATCACCATACCTATCATTACACTAGTACCGGCTGTTTAGATTACCATAGTTTCTATATAGTAGGCTTTAAAGTCTGGAAGTGAAAGTTCTTCTACTTTGGGTTTTTTTTAATGGTATTTTATTTATCCTGGATTTCTTTCCTTTCCATATAAAGCTGGTGATTAGTTTTTCAATTCCTTTGAAGAGTTATGGTGGGATTTGGATCAGAATTACATTAAAATTAAAAACTATTTTGCTTATATTTACATTTTCACAATTTTTATTCTGTCTATTCAGCAACATGGTAGCTTGTTCCATTTGTGTTTCTTTTGGCTGCTTGTAGGAGTGCTTTGGAGTTTTCTTTGTGCAGGGCTTTTGTTTCTCTGGTAAAATTTATTCCTAGATATTTTATTTTTTGTGTAGTTATTGTAAATTATATTGTTCTTTTAATATGTTTTTAATATATGAGAATCTAACATTTTTATCTAATATATATATATATATATATATATATATATATAGCTTGCTATGATGCCACATTTTTCAAATTAGTTCAAGAAAATTTTTTAATGAATTTTTGGAGTTTTCTGTATATAGGGCTATGCTGCCTATGCGTGTTATTCTGGGTAGACTAAAGAAGCAAATCCAGGTAGACTAATATGTATATAAGAAAGAGTTTTATATACAAGAGCGATTGAATATTGAGAAAACATCGAAGCCCAGTCCAGATCAAGCCCATAGTCTGATGTTAGCCCATATGTCCGATACCAATTTATAAATTCCTCTTCAGACTCATGAAACACATACAATGATGCCAAATGCAGGAAGCTCATAGACCAGAGGGTGGAAAGTCTTGTGGATCCATTGGTGGTATAGACATCTCAGTGTTGGCAGGGGTCTCCATGTGGTTTCTTCAGCTCCAGGGCTCTAACATTGCTCCATGTATCTTGTTAGCAAGCCAGTCTCACAGGGAGTCAGCATGTGTCCCGCCGCCAGTGAGCTATTTTATCTCCTTAGTGCCTCCAAATTAAGTCATTGAGCTGTGACCTGATTGACAGACTAAACTCCACCCCTTCACTCTTAAGTCTCAAATTGACAGCATATTATGTGGCTACCATACTGTGACTAAAGAGTTTTATTTCATCTGTGCCTATGTGGATACCTTTAATATCTTTCTGATGTCTTTTTTTTGTCTTTTAGATGTCTTATGGCTCTAGCTAAAACATCTGGAACTATATTATTTAACAGTAGTGATAAAAGACAGTCCTGTCATTTTCTAGTCAAAAAGGGGATGCTTTCCATTTTTCTCCATCAAGTGAGAAGCAGGCTGTGGATTTCATATATGTGGTTTTATTATGTTGAGAAATTTTCCTTATTACTATTTTATTGAGTCTTTTAATGAGGAATGAATGTTAAATTTTATCAAATGCCTTTTCTGCATTTCTTAACATAATTATATTGTTCTTCCCCTTTATTTTCTTTATGTGGTGAATGACATTATATTTAAAATATTAAACCATCCTTGCATATTTGGTATGAATCCTATCCATGATCACTACTTGATCATGATGCATGTTTTCCTTTGATGCTTTGTTGAATTCTCTAAGATTTTATTGAAGATCTTAACATCTATATTCTCTAGAGGTATTGGTCTGTAATTTTCAACTCTGAAGATCTCTTTGCCTGTCTTAGATATCAGAATCATAGTTACTTCATAAAATGACTTTGATAGTATATTGTCCATTTGTATACTATGGAATACTTTGTGTAAAATTGGTATTAACCCTTTTGTATATGTTTGATAGAATTTCCCAATGAAACCATCTAGTACTGGACCTTTTGATGTTGGGAAGTTTTAATTACTAGAGCTCTATCTTCTTGTGTTATAGGCTTGTTGATGTTTTCCACCTCATTCCATGGTGATTGAGGTAAATAATCTGTTTCTATAAATTTATCCTTGTCTTCTAGATTTTCAAATTTGTTTGAATACACTTTTTCACAATACTGTGTGTGTTTTTTACTTCATTTGGTTCTCTTGTTATATCATTCATGTCATATTTTATTCAGGGAGTTTGCTTTTTCACATAATCTTTCTTTTATAGGTTTTCCAGTGGTTTATCAATTTTGTTGATACTTTAAAAGAACCCACTCCTTCCCTTATTGATTGTTTTTCTCTAGTTGTTTTTATTTCCCATATCATTTGATCTTTCCCTAATCTTTATTATTTCTTTTCTTCTAACTTCTGTGGTTAGTTTTGCTGGACTTTACCGGTTATTGTAGTTGATGTTCTAAACTGTTTATTTTCACTCTGCCTTATTTGATGTGTGTGGTTATTGCTATAAACTTCTCTTTGAATACTGCTTTTGCCATATCCCAAAGATTTTGATATTTTTTATTTTCATTCTCATATATTTCAAAGAATCTTTTGATTGTGTTCTTTATTTCTTTCATTACTCAGTGTTTCTTAGTTAAAATTTTGTTCAATTTCCATGTATTAGATTCCTTTTTGCCATTGATTGTAGTATAGTTGATTTGAATTGGATGGCATTGTGATCTGAAAAGATGGTTTTTAAAGTGACATTGTATGTTCTTTCTTCGTGTATAATGTCTTTGACATTGTCTCACAGCTCATCTGGTCTTTAGTAATTAGTATTCAATAAATCAAATATATTCTGGATGTGGTAGCTCAATTCAGGTGGCATATCTTAAGTTCATGCTTTAGCTTTTGGGGGCTGTTTTAATTTTGTTCCTACCAAGAGGTGGAGTATAATTATGCACTGAGTTGCTAACCACAAGGTCAGCATTTCAAAGCCACCAGCTGCTCTGCAGGAGAAAGACAGGTTTTCTATTTCCATTGACGTCGCGGTATTGGAAGCCCACTTAGTCAGTTCTCCCTTGTCATGGGGGGTGGCTGTGGCACAGAAATGACTGGTCTGCAATGGGTTTGAGTTTGAGCGTGGTAGGCATTGTGTTTGTTGGGTCTCAGAATCCACTTGCCAAACATTGATATGTGCGTTCCATTATTAAGTAGACCCATTTATTTAATTTTGTTCTGATGTGGAAACAGATTCTATGTATTTCTTGAACTAACGTTTAGCTTGCCAGGATTTGGAATTAAATTAAAACTAATTATTCATAAATGTAAAAACAATTGAAAACATATTTTAAGTGATGTATAATTAATATTCAATTCTGACTGCCCTGATGAGCTAACATTCTTCCAGGGCCACCACTTTAATGAGTCAATTAGGGTAACAAGTTTCACCAGGGACCTTACCCTGTTTCTAGGTATGAAATAACAACAATTCTAATAATTTGAATGATTGTTCTTTGTCCTACCTGATTACATAAAACTGCATCTTCCTCTAAATTGCTAATCACATCTCAGAGAACCAAGCTGTGTCTCTTGTGTGTCTATTAATCCATCCACATCCACCTAACTTGGTCCAATTGTCATGAACCTTTTTTCTAAAGATTGTTGCTGCTATTGGTTGTCAAATCAGCTCCCTACTCATCCGCAATCCGCATGCGCAGTGCAACTAAAGGCTGCCAGTTCTTCCGCCATTATCAGTTGCAGACTGAGCCATTCTAACCCGTAACCTTCTCATTGGCTGACTTTTCAGAAGTAGCTCACCAGGTCTCTCTTCTTAGTCTGAAAGCTCCACTGAATTCTGTCCTTCATCGTTGCGATACAGGGATCCTCCACTGACAGAAGGGAGGCGTCGGCATGGGAGCTGCATTGGCCAGGAATAGAACCTGGGTATCTGCCATAAAAGGCAAGAATTCTATTACTGATCTATCAACTCCCTCTTGTTTCTTGGTGTCCAGGGGTGTGAAATTATACTACAACCATAAAGTATAAGCCATATAGTACTGAATACAGTCCTATGACTGACAACAGTAATGACTATGCTACGGAATAGTTGTCCTATCCTCTGAAGAGGGGAGTGTCCCTGTCTCCCCGCTCTTTGTCAGTCTATGCCATAGGATGTCCCTGCTTCCTGTTATGGCCGTCACGTTAACAGTCCTTTGACTGCCAACAACAGACCCTCCTTAGGATTCAGCACAGAACTCGGGTCAAGCACAGAGTAGAGACCATCCTTGTAGTGCTGCCACCCCTTTCCAGTGCCTAGTCCACCTCCCCAAACAAAAAACCTTATTGCACAATCGCCCTTAGCACCCTCGATTTAAACACCCGTTGTTTCGCAGATGGTTACTATGCGTTTGCTGTTCATAGAAGACACTGTCTTCGATTTGACATAATCTATTGTTGTTAAGAGAGTCTTCATGTCTATTGCCCACTGAATGTCCAGAGAACAACCATAATGTGAGGAAATTAAGGGGAAATTACCATTTCATTTTGAGTTTGGGGGGAAATAATTTTGAGAAAAGAAAATTGAATGACTTGTTTGAATGGTGGAAAAGAAGCAATTTAATGTTCTCAAAGGGTGCTTCTGGGAGAGACGGCAACTAAATTTAAAATTAGGGGTGAAGAATGGGCTGATTAGCTGACCTCAATAGGCAGTAAATATCCCTCGAGAAATGGCCCCAGTTGCTGAGAATCATGGGAGAAGAGAAGTAAAGTAATCCAGAGCAGCTTGCAGACAACTAAGTGTAGGGAGACTGCTTTCATCTGAGGAGCAAGGTGGCCACTTTGAGCATTTGGGGTCCCGGACTGGCATCCTGGATGAAGAGATTCTTCTTTCCTCATTAGAGGATTTGGGATCCAGGATTGGCTTCGTGGATGAAAATAGTCTGCTTTCCTCATTCATACTCTGAATTGGCATATGAATGAAGGATAAAAAACATAAACTGCATTGTAACTAAGTCATCGTTCCATAGCCTGGTCCTGTAAGTCTCAATTTTACTTCAAATTACCCGACTGATCATTTTTCTGCACCACATTCTCGATCAGCTCGGTCAGTGAACATTCTTTATTATGGGGCACGAGGAGGGCAACTGGGAGGCAGAGGTAAGCACCGCGAGTTAATGAACGCAGACAGTCGAACCTTTCATTCTCATATTGGCAAAACACTGATTTAAAATATATATATTTAAAGCATATTTTAAGTACCTACAAATACCTAAATCCAAATTCCACAGTATGGGCAAAAATTCTGCTTAACGTTTCCCCAAAGGTAGTCAATGTAATCCATTTGGATTCTATATTCCCAGACATTTTCTCTATGCCTCCCTGCCCACCTTCCTTCCCACCCGCCACACACACACACACACACACACACACACACACACACACACACACACGTTACTGATGGCGTGATTGGTAAGACTGCTGGTTTGAATGTACCCAGTAACTCCATGGGAGAAAGACCTGGTGACTAGTTTACATATGTATAGAGAAGAGGCTAGAAAACCCTCTGAGACAGAGTTACTCTGTCATAAAGAGTTGCTATGAGTAGACATGGATTCAATAACATGTGGGAATAACAAGACACACATATATACTATGTTATCATGAGCCTCTGTGTGTGATAGCTCTTGCTTTTACGTGTACATATTGGGCCCTATTGTTCTATATCTTGATCTTTTTGCTTCTTATCTTGTAGATCACTCCATGTTCTTTTTCATAAGTCAGTTCATTCACCTATTGTTGAAAATTGACCTATTTTATTTTTCGCCATTACAAATAATAAAGCAGAAAGCACCCTTAAATTCTACCTCTACACTATATTCCTGGAAATGCATAGTTTACCTCAAACGCAGATGGTTTTAATTTTCAACAGCTCTCCGACTTTCCTCCAAAAGTCTATATCAATTTACCCTTAAAACTATATAAAAAATGACCATTTTCCCATACCATCACCAACAGTGAATGCTATCTTTCTTTATAATTCTGAGTACTATAATAGAAATAGTCCCCACATCTGTATGTAACAAAACCTAGCCATCTTTAAAGAACTGGTGGATTTACCTCCTCTATCACACTTCACCTGCCCCCTAAAAGATATTTCCCTCACTATTGAATGACCACAGCACTTTGCCCAACCCTCTCAAGTCACATTGATCACATTTTGTTTTCCATGATCATTATTGTTGATGTGTTTCTGAACTCTAGCTCTAGGCTGAGAGCATGGCAAGAGTCCAGCTTATCTGTACGGTCTTTGGGGCCCCCTTTTTTAATATCGTGTACATCTAAAGACTCCAACCCCACTGCTGTGGGGTTTGTGCCGCCTCACAGAGACCCTAGCAGACAGGGAAGGATGGCCCTGGTGATTTTTGGAGACTGTAAATCTCTGTGGAAGCAGAAAGCCTCATTGTTTCTCCCACAGAGCAACTGGTGGTTTCAAACTGCTGACCTAGTGCTTAGTCACCCAATGATTCTCCGTTCCATCACCAGAGCTCAGGAAAATAATCTGTAAAATACGAGGACCAAGGGAGATAAAATGAATGAAAGGACCTTTACCCTAAGCAAATTTGAATCAGACAAACATGACCTACGCTGCCTGAAATAACCATTTGAAGAGAAATGATATTGTTTGCATTCATCATCAAAAAGAACATTTACAATCCACCCTGACATACTATGATGCCAGTGAGGACCAGTTAATACAACGGTTATTCAAATTGACGATCTAATCACTAACCTCAAAGATGAAGAAATTAAAGAATTTTACAAACTCTGCTTTATGGAATTGATCAACCATGAAATCAAGAGTCATAAATAACTACTGCTAATTGGAATATGAAAGTTGGAAACACAGAAGAAAAGTCAAGAGTTAGAAAATATGACCTTGGTGATAGAAACATCGTAGTGAACATGAAACAGTTTTGTAAGTCCAATGACTTACTCATTGCAAATAACATTTTCCAACAACATAAGTACTCAGTGTACAAAGGATGAAGATCAGGGATTTCAGCCTTCAATATGCATTACAATTTGATGTAAAGAAAACAAATATCCTCACAACTGGACTAATAAGTAGCATCATGCCTATAGGAGAAGAGACGGAGCTAATGAAGTCTTCTATCTTGCTTGGATGCACAATCAGTGCCCATGGAAGCAGTATCAAGGGATAAAACAGGGCATTGCTTGACCTGCTCAAAAAGGCCTCTGAAAAGTGTTGAAAAGCAAGGATGGTACTTTGAGGACCGAGGTGTGCCTGACACAAATCATGGTATTTTTTCCAATCACTTCCTATGCATATGGACGTTGGTATTGAATAAGGAATACTGGTGATTGAATTGTAGTGCTAGTGAAAAATATTGGAAGTACCATAGATTGTCAAAAGAACAGACAAATCTTTCTTGGAAACCAGACTACCTAGACTTTGTCTCACATTCGTTAGATGTGCTATCACGAGAGATCAGTCGATGGAAAAGGACATCGTGCTTGGTAAAGCAGAGGGGCAGAAGAAAAGAGGAAGACTTGTAATAGGATGGATTGACACCTTGGCTGCAACAATGGACTCAAATAAAACAACAGCAGTGAAGCTGGCACAGGAATGGACCGTGTGTCTTTCGATTGTACATAGGGCCGCTATGAGTCAGACCCCGTTCAACGGCACCCTACAACAAAACCAAAATACACATGAACCACATCAGATGGAATACACAGAAATAAAATGTATTATATCTGTACAAACAGATGATGGAACAGCTCAATATAGCAATCAGGAAAAAAGACCAAGGGCCAATAGTGGAACAGACCATCAATTGTTCATTTGCAGGTCAAAGCTGGGGGGCGGGGGGTGGGTGAGGAGAGGGAAGAGGCCAAGACAGACAAGCATGGCGTTTAGATGGTCCTGCCTGAACTTGGAGATCATCGCAAGGATAAGTTTGACATATTGAACGCTAATGATCAAAGACCAGGTGAAATGAGGGGTGACACCAAGCATATAATATATGATAAATGAAAAATACAAAACCGGATTTCAAAGTAAACTGTGAAGCATGCTCCTGACATGGAGTAGCTAAAGGAATGCATGGAATGATTAGATAAAAGAGCTGAACATATTTCAATAGCTGGCTCAAGGAGACAAAATATCATAAAATGTCCACATATCTGGAGTTAGAAAACCAAAAAGAAAGAACACATTCAGCATTATCAAGCCAAAATAAATGGGGAAAAATGCAAACTTTAGTTTCAATACTGAAGGATTCTATGGGCAAAATACTGAAGAACACATAAAGCATGAAAAGAAGGATAAATATTATACAGAATAGCAATGCAAAGAGAACTGCTCAAAGTTCCATTTCACGATGCAGCATATAATTAAGAACTGATTGTATTGGAAAAAAATCTAACATGTTTTCCAGACTCTATTGTTGAAAACCAAAGGCTAGTTGACATGGGTCCACAAATGGATGCAAGGCTGGAGCCACCAGCTCATCACTGCCAAGGTTATGTTTGGAAGACAGCTACCTGGGCAACCAACTTGGAAATTCCTTATTTGTCCCCACTTCAAAGAGAAGTGTTGTAACAAAATGCAGAAATTATTTAAAATCTCACTAATACCACATATGAGTACATTTTGCTGAAGATAATTCAAAAATACTTACGGCAGTGCGCTGACAAGGAGCGTCTAGAAATTCAACCTGGATTCAGAAGAGGATGTGGGATGGCACATCCCTGCTAATGTCAGGGGCTCGTCACCGGAGCAGGAGACTAGGAAGAAGTTTGCTTGTTGTAGTAGATATATATAATTGTTGTCAATTTGAGGATTAAGAGTGTAGGGGTGGAGTCTAGCTTGTCAATCAGATCATAGCTAATGATGCCTCGGTGTGGGTATGGCCTTCTGAGAATTCTGGGAAATCTGGTATTTCCTCCATGGAAACACTCTCTCTGCCACTCCCTGGGAGACTTTGCAGCTACACTAGTGCCCTAAATTGGAGAAGCCACATGGATCTACTCTGATGCAACCAAATCTCTGAAGCCAGAGAAGTCACGTAGAGACCCTGCCAGCACTGAGACACTTATAAGCCCACTGAATCCAAAGACTTTCTAGCCACTGGCCTGTGGCCAAAGACTTTCTACCCACTACCCATTGTCCTGAATCCAGCATCATTGCAAGAGGATTTTATATATTGGTATCAAACATGTGCACTAGTATTGGACCTATGGACTTGGACTGGATTGGGATGCTTTTTCAATGTTCAATTCCTCTTGTATAGAAATCTCTTTGTTATACACATATGTGTGCCCATGGATTTGTTTCTCTAGTCTACCCAGACTAACACACCTGTGTTCTATTGGCTCGGCAAAGGTATTTGACCGTATGGGGACTATCAAACAAGGGATAACACTGCATTGTGCTCACGTGGGACCTGTACATAAACCAAGAGGCAGTCATTCAAAAAGAACGAGGGATGCTAGATGGTTTAAAATCAGCAAAGGTGCTTGTCACCATTGTAACCTTTTACCCATAGTTCTTCAATCTATATGATGGGGAAATGATCAAAGCGGCTACATGGTATAAAGAAGAACATAGCATCAAAATTGGGGGATAACTCATTAACAACCCTCAATACGAAGATGTCACAACCTTGCTTGTTGAAAGGTAAGACGATCTCAAGCACTTCTTGGTGAATGTCCATGACTTCAGTTTGGATTATACTGCAAAATTAAATTAAAACCCTCACAACCATGAACAGCATCATGCTAAGAGAAGGTGAGTTTGAAGTTGTCCAAGATTTCGTTTTACTTGGATCACAATCATCTCCAATGGAAGCAGCAATCAAATCAAACTCCAGATTGCATCGGGCATGTCTGCTGCAAAAGAGCCCATTAAAGTGTTGAGATGCAAAGATCCTGCTTAGAGGAGTAAAGTGTGCCTGGCTCATTGTATTGTCCAGCACCTTACCTGTACGTGAAAGTTGGACAACACATAGAGAAGACTGAAGAATGAATGCCTTTGGCACAGAATATTAGATACTCGTATACCATGGTGATATAGCGGATTACTTGCTGGGCTGCTTACCACAGGGTCAGCTGTTCAAAACTCCCAGCTGCTCAGAGGGAGAAAGGTGAGGCTTTCTACACCCATAAAGAGCTACAAGCTTGGAAAGCCACAGGGATGGTTCCACCCTGTCTTAGGAGTTTGCGTTTTGCAGGCCTCTGGAAGAAAGAGCAGCTCTGTGGTGGTCTGGGTCAAGCCAGAATGCTCATTTTCATGCAAGGGTGCGGACACTTCCTTTTACAAATTATGGACACGTTGACAGGAGGTGCCATGCCTCATCGAAGGACATCGGGCTTGGTAACACAGTGAGTCAGTGAACCAGAGAAAGACTTTCTGAAAGATGGGTTGCAATTGCGGCTGCAACGCTGGGCTCACAACGCACAAACATGGTGAGGATGACAACGGACCAAGCAGTGGTCTGTCTCTTGTCCAGTTGCTATGAGTCGAAACCAAGTCAAGGGCATCTACCAGCACCAGCAGCAACATCTGTTACTCCCGCTATAATTTTATTAACTTATACACATTTGTAAAGATGGCCGGTAAAGCAAAGAGGTGAAAATGCTAAGTCATGTTCCATTTCTCTCTATATTAGTCTTCTCCTTGTTTGCGTATATTTAAAAAGGTGAAGGATGAAATTAAAGCACTATGAGAAAAATAAGTAACAGAAAATATTGATGTAAAAGAGGCATTTGCACTTAGGTTGGCAAGGGAGTCTTTTCTTCTAACATTTTTTGTTTGTTTGTTTCTTTTCCAAATAGCTCTTTTCACTGTAACATGTTGGCCTTTGAGTCTGAATTAGTGCCGTATCAGTGGCAAAACCTGAACTGTAAAATGAATCTTAGGATTAAGGGTTTAGCTGTTGCATGGCTAAATTGGCCAAGCTCTCTTAACTGATAGATTTAACTGATGCCGCTCAAAAAGGGCGGGGAGATTTAGATTCGGTCAAACCTGACAGCTTTCCACATAGCTCATATATCACTCTTTTCCCACAAGACTCACAAGCTCTTAAGTTTTGAAAATAAATAAATAAAAAGGTAGATAAATGGAATTCTAGCTTTCTCCTTCTTTCCTGAGACAGCCTTATTAAGGGACAGTACGCGCTCATATGAAATCTAACCGCTCAGTGCAAGATACCTTTATTTGTTAACGAGATGTTGTCAGGTGCCATGGAGTCAGTTTTGACCCACCGCAACCGTTTGCACAACGGAATGAACACCGCCCGGCTCTGCACCACCCTGGCAATGGATCCTGTGCCTGAGCCCATTGCTGCAGCCACGGTGTCAATCCAACTCACTGAGGGCCTTCCTGCTTTTCTCTCCCCTTCGACTTTACCAAGCATGAGGTCATCCAGGGACTGGTCTCTCTGGCAATGTGTCTAAGTCTATAAGATGAAATCTTGCCATCCTTGCCTCTAAGGAGGACTCTGGTCATGCTTCCTCCAAGACAGATGGGTTTGTCCTTTAAGCGGTCCATATTATTTCTGGGTTCGTCTCCAGCACCACAATTCAAGTGCATCAGATCAGTCCTGCTGTGATCTTCCATATCTGATGTCTAACTTTCACATGCGGATAAGGCGTTGAAAATGCCATGGCTTGGGGGAGGTGCATTTTACTCCTCAAAGTAACACCCTTTCATTTCAATACCCCCAAATGGTCCTTGTGCGGCACATTTACCTAATGCAGCGTGTCTTTTATCTCTTGGCTGCTGCTACCGTGAGCATTGATTATGAAGCAAACAAGGCAAAATCATTGACAACTTCACCCTTTTCTCCACTTATCATAATGTGAGGCTTTAGGACTTCTTTACATTGAGTTGTGACCAGACTCTTTGATCTTCATCAGAAGGTGTTTTAAGTCTTCCTCAATTTCAGCAAGGTTGTGTCACCTGCACATAGCAGGTGGTTAATAAGCCTTCCTCCAATCCTGATCCCACACTCTCCTTCATATAATCCAGCTTCGCTGAGGATCTGCTCAGCCTACAGATTGAGTAAATCTGGCGAGGGGATACCGTCCTGATACACATCTTTCCTGATTTTAAACCATGCGGCATCCCCTTGTCTTATTCAGGCAACTGCCTCTTCCTGCATGTACAAGGTTTGCATAAGCAAAATGAATTCACATTCTCCTGGAATTCCTCTTCTTTGTTAACTAGAGTTTTAAATAAATCAACCAGCACCATTATTGTGGAAAAATTTATTTCAAGTTCTATGACTGCCTCAACATATGTGTAGCTCTTAAGCAAAACACAGCATTCTTTATTTGCTCGATTTCATTCACAATGCTTCTCGTAATCATAGGTGGGGCATTTTATATAGGGCTGCCACAACTCAGAATTGACTCAATGGCGGAGAGTTTTTGAGTAAAACATTGGTCTACAATGAATCCAGGCTCTTAACCTGAAGAGTAAAGCCTGGTGTTGTGGTGGTTATGTTTTGGACTGCTAACCACAAGGTAAAAAGTTTAAGACCACCAATGATATCAAAAGAGAAAGATGAGGCATTGTACTCCTGTAAAGAATGGCAGTCTTGGAAGCACACAGGGACAATTCTAGCTCCCCTGTGAGTAACTGTGAGTCAGCATCAACTCTATGGCAGTAAGTTTGGGTTTAGATCAATTTATTAATTTATATTGGGGCCCAATAGATGTTTTTCATACCAAAGCAAGTCTCATTCTCAAATTTTCTATGTAATGCCTGCCACAAATGCTTACCTTTTGCCAGCAGTTGTTTCATAGATTTCCAATGCCTCTCACCCCTTTGTTAATTATAAGGATAAAGCCGAAGAATTCACCCAGGTCTATCACCCCCAGGGTTATCTTTGATTCTCTATCCATTTGCTTACAATGAAAATTAAAATTAGATATAATGGATACCATCAATATTTCTAAATAGTCATAAGTAAACGTGTAATTCTTAAAAGACTGGGAAAATGATCTTTACAAAAGCTTTCCTCTCAGGAGAATGAGATTCTCTAGTGGCTGGGATGTGCCCCCTACTCTGCTTACTCTAATGCAAATGAAAGTGTGGATGAATGCAGATTTTTCCATGTAATTTCCACAGAGTGTGTTCTCCTGCAAGGGCCTATATTGATGCCTAATGAAATAATCAGCCAGTATGCAGTGGGGGAGTCATGGTGCAAGAGGGGAGGAACCACCCTAAAAGGTCTATTATCCTGTCAATATGTGTACAGAACTCTCATTAATGTTAATTAGATTTACCCGCCAGTACAAAGGGGAGGCTAGACCTTAAACAGCAAGTTTGAAAAAACCTATCTAGCAATGCAAAACACAGGGAAAAAATTAGAAATCATTCCTGCCTCCAAGCAACCTTAACTCGTGTAAAAGACATTTATGTGGCCATTAACCCAAGCAGAAATTGAACTTGTCAGCATTACATGCAGAATGTACATAAGGGGAACTGTTCGTGAACAATTTCTCAAATGAATTAAATACAAACTGGATTTATTTCTAGGCAGTAGATGTATTCTGTCCATCATCTTCCTAATAGAACGACTGAAGAGGTTTAGGTTTTATAGCCTTTTAGTTCATGTTTGCCTTTAAGGTAGAAGATGGAGGATCAAAAGAAAGCACTCCTGTCGAATCATTGGCAGATGAAGAAGACCAAAAATCTGAGGTCACCTTTGTCTTCCTTCTTTGTCACAGAGCCCATTTTCTATTATTTTCCAGAAAATAAATTTAAAAGCAAGGTACTGTTCTACCACTCTGATACAAACCGACGTGGCTCTCCCTGGTGCCAGGGCGTCTCTTTTTAATGTGAAAGTAAATGCTGCACATTTTAGACTTACCTCTCTCCGTGGCTGGCTCTCTAGCTCAGAGGAGAAGCCTTACACCATGCTTCAGGAGTAGCTGCATGCTCACCAACACCATGTCTGAACTTGGATTCGTCTACACCCTGCCTAATCACTCACCTCGAGCCAGACGTCCTCCTTGGGCTTCTTTGCACTCCAAGAGATCTCCAGTCCTGAGATCTCTCTATATTCTGTTCTGTCCCTCATCTCCCACTTCCTTCAGGTGTCTTCACAGAGGCACCCCTTCAAAGAGTCTTTCTCTGGCCCTCCTATGAAAGAGAACCGATATTTAAACACTCCCACACCTTTGTCCACAGCTGTCTCCTTCCCAAGGGCAATTCCTCTGGGTCCCTGCTGTTGACTCAGCAGCCTGGACAGCTGTTCCCTGCACACAGCAGGCAGTCAATAGATATTTGGAGAAATTAAAATTTTAAAACATTAGGTTGAAGGCATATATTATTTCTGGCAGTTAGGGTTACAACGTATTAATTCCCAGTTAGTAACACGGTGAGTCCACTTCCTCAATTGTGGGAAAATTTCTTTGATACTACAATAAAAGATTATACAAGAAAATATAGCAATAGCTGTGGAAATCCCAACATAAATACCAATATTGTTGTTGTGACTGGTAGATACTGGTCAGTCAAACCCTGCCCGTGCATGGGCCCCCTTCTCATCCCGGGCATGCTTGAGTCCCTGGTTCACATCAGTTCAGGAGACTCTGACTCACAGCCCATTTATACAGTGGAGTGTCCCATCGAGTTTTCCAAGGCGGTAATCTTGAGGGAAGTAGGTTACCATTTTTCTCTAATGGTGGGTTCAAATCATAGACCCTTCAGTCAGCAGCCAAAAGTTTAATCACCACACGGCTAGGGCTTTCTGTCTGCTAACATAAAACTATCATTCTGTTGTCTTCATAAGATTTAGATTGGTTATTATTCAGATATAGATCACCATCTCTTTCTTAAGGTCCACCTAAAATACTTTTCCAACTTTCTTTTTATGTTAGATTCACTCAGAGTGTATTTTTTTTTACATTTTATTAGGGGCTCATACAAATCTTATTACAATCCATACATATACATAAAGCATATCTGTACATTCTTTGCCCTAATCATTTTCTTTTCTTTTCTTTTTTACATTTTGTTAGGGGCTCATACAACTCTTATCACAATCCACACATATACATACATCAATTGTATAAAGCACATCCATATCAGAGTGTTTTTGAAAATATATTTTGCACTCAATACCTTTTATTCTTAGATAAATGTCTGGTAGTTCATGCACATTTTTAAACAAAATTTATTAAATGGTAAACTTGCTTATAGGTAATGCATTTTTGTTTGTTTGTTTGTTTAACCTTGGCCCTGTCTCAAAGTCAGAGTTGCAAAGAGACATGAATCAGTATCTCATTTGGCATAATCAGAAGTGCTAGAAACAGGAGCTTCAGCACGAGTGTACAGACGTGAATTATGCAACCTACTAGTTTTTGTGTGTGACATGTTGACAGAGGTTGACATTTAGAGGGTGAATATCGTGTACTTGTCAGCTGGCATTAAGACTTGCAGTTCATTCTGCAGTCAAAATAAAGGAGGGATGACAAAGTCCATATTTGAAATTGACACGCCAGGACTGTGGCAGCCCAAAGCATTTCTGTTAGTTCTGGAGTAGCCCATGTCCCTCTGCTCTGAGCTCGGAGATAGACACATGCAAACTTAAAGAGGGTGCCTATTAACTACTCACACATCACTGCATTATGTGCATTGTGGTCATCTCTATCCTTGTATGTTGATGTGCCTTTAAGTTATTTACAATTGTATTTACCAGCTCCCATGCCAAAGGGGAAGTCAGAAAGAGAGAGTGTGTAACAGGAAAGACGACATACAGGATGGTGTTGGTGTGTGTGTGTGTGTGTGTATGTGTGTGTGTATGTGTGTATGTGTGTGTGTTCGTGTGTGTGTGTATGTGCGTGTGTGTGTGTTCGTGGGTGTGTGTGGGTGTGTTGTGTGTTCGTGTGTGTGTGTTCGTGTGTGTGTCTGTGTGTGTGTGTTCGTGTGTGTGTTCGTGTGTTCATGTGTGTGTTCGTGTGTGTGTTCGTGTGTTCATGTGTGTGTGTGTTCATGTGTGTGTGTGTTCGTGTGTGTGTGTGTGTTCGTGTGTGTGTGTTCGTGTGTGTGTGTTCATGTGTGTGTGTTCGTGTGTGTGTGTGGGTGGGTGTGTGTGTTCGTGTGGGTGTGTGTGTGTGTGTGTGTGTGTGTGTTTCTGGTGTTTCTTAGATATGTGCAATAGAGAGAAGTAGCCAAGGTAAAAGAATACCCAGGATGAGAAATTGTCTCTCTGGTTTATATGTTTTGCAATGCTTTTCTGCTCATCTAGCGGGATCTATTTTGTGTTTGTGAAAATACCTACTTGAAAGTCTACAGTATTGTCATACTACAGTATGTGTTGTTGTAACCATAGAATTAGACTTTCTAAAGAACTGTGTTTTAGTTTCTCCTGGTCATAATGCCTACCATGAGTAAAGCACGCTTTTAAACTCATAAAAGTAATTAGGGCCGTGATCTGTAGAAATACTTTTATATTGTTATAAGGCTATTTGTGTTGCTTTTCTCTTGGAAATGAATTACAGTGGGTTTCTAAATTGGGGCCTTTTTCTTCTTTTTCTAAGTCATCGAGGTGGACTTTCTTTGTTGGCATAATGAATAGAAGTCTTATCTGGAAACTCTTACACAGCCACACTCCGTTTTAGGGAGACTTGAAAATTCAGTTTCTTCTTTCTCTTCCAATGAATGAATAGACTGCAGATGTCTTCTACCTGTCCGATGCTGGTAATTGAATTACTGTACAACACATTAAGCAAAGAAAATTCAGAGAAGCAGCAATTAAATTATGTTCTCAGGTTCCAAAGAGTAGGCTCTTTGCAGACTGAGAATGAGATGACAAAATGGTGTAAAATGATGGACACGGATATTAGGAAGGGGAGAGAAAAAGGATATGCCATAAGGTCTTGCACTCGGCCATCCCACAAACAGAAATCATGGATCAAATTTGGCTTAAATTGTTTTCACGTTGGATTATATCCACATCAGTCAACACACGGTGCAAAGGATATTTGAGAACCAAGGGCATGTGTGTGCATAGGACTCCCCATTTACACCCAGAAGAAAATCAAAACAACACGCAAGCTTTGGAGCCAGTGGGAGAATCATCGGCTGAGGAAGTCCAGATCAAGGCTTCCTCTCTAGATGGCGTCTTCTCACCTAGGGGAGGAGACTCATCCGCACTCAGGAGATTTCCTGCTCCTTTGTGTCCTTTGCTTGTTTCCTACAGGCATGCTGGCCTTGACCCAATGGGACCTGGTAGTCGAGTCCTTCCACATATTTTATCTGCTTTGAACTCACTTGATTCAAAAATTAAAGGCAGACTTTAATTTTATTTTGCAAATAAAAATACCCATGCCATTAAGTTCATTTCAATTTCCAGGACAGAGGGGGGATTCACCCCAGGGAGCTCCCAAGTCTGTCATCTCCATGGGTGCTGACGGCCACACCTGTCTGTCTCTGTGCAGGATGGGGAGTTCAAACCTCTGGTCATTCCCTTAGTTAGTCGTTGTTGCTGTTGTTAGTTGCCATCAAATAAGTTTCGACACACAGCAACTCAGAGCCAAGCCTTCACCACGGAACCACCATACACATCTTACACAGGAAGACCCTACACTCCATTGAGTGGCGTTAGATTAATAACACTAGTTATCACTTACTGTATATTTATCAGAATTGGAGAATGTTTTCTTGTGTATATTGTTGCCACAATTAAAAAAATAAATACACAAATAACAACGAGGACAAAGAAGGAAACAGTGTTCTACAATTGATTGTGGTGATGATTGTACAACTATTCTTGATATGATTGAATGATGGAATTGTATGACGTGTAGATGAAGTGCCGATAAAACTGTTTCAAACTCAAAAGACATTGTGCAAGGAGCCACGTGGGCAGAGTGGGCTAAGTTGCAAGTTGCAAACGGCGAAGTCAGTGATTTCAACCCACCAGCTACTCCGGGGAAGAAAGATGAAGCAGTCTGCTCTCCTTAAGGTTCATTTTCTTAGAAACCTAAAGGAGGGGTTTCTAGATTGTCCCGAGGGGTTATATGAGCAACATTGGTTCAGCGGTGGTGGACTTAAACATTGTCCTAAGTAAGCACTTTTTAGAAGCTATCAACTTTATTCATAAAAATTAGCCATGAGGTGGGTGCGTTTATTATTCTGTGTGGATAATGATGGTGGTGATTATCTCTGTGAGTATCAGAAACCATCCTTAGGCACTTGAAAGCAGGGGTGAAGATATTCTCTACCCATAGTCCTCATGTATGTGCATGTGCATGCATCAACACACAACAACCTTCCCACCGCCATCACATCCTACTTGTCTTCCAAGTTCCCTTCCAAGTCGATGGGTATGGCAAATTGACAATATACACATCTGTTCATACATATCTCACGGGGTGAGGAATTTCATTTAAATGGTCTGATACATTTATGTTTATTACTGTGCAGGGAGGCCTAATAGTGTAATAATATTTCTTTAATTATCTACCAAATGCATAAATATTATCTGTAAAAATCCCCAATATAAAGAAAGCAGAAGTTCTGCTGAATTCTTCCCAATACCAATGTCATCCATTTGGATGGTGTATATCAAGGCGTTGTTTCCTATGCTCATTAGCATACAGTACATTCATCCAGGACTTGGATGCTGCCATAAAGCCAGCGGTTCAAACTCACAAGCCATTCTTTGGGAGCAAAATCTGTGGTCTGCTTCCATAAAGATTTACAGCTTTGAATACTCAATGGGTCATTTCTACTCTGTCCTATAAGGTTGCTATGGATTAGAATGGACTCAACAGCAACAGATTTGTGAGTATTTCACTGGATACATGTGCTAGTCTGGGTGGACTAGAGAAACAAATTCATAGACACTCATGTGTATAGGAAAGAACTTTATATACAAGAACAATCGAATATTGAGAAAAAAATCCCCACCCAGTCCAGATCAAGTCCCTAAGTCCGATATTACCCCATATGTCCCATACCAATCTATTAAGTCCTCCTTAGACTCATGAATCACATGCAATGATGCTGAATGCAGAAAGATCATAGGCTAGTGGGTGGGGAGTCTTGTGGATCCAGTAGTAATGTAAGCATCTCAGCTATGGCAAGAGTCTCCACATGACTTCTCTAGCTCCCAGAGCTCTAGGGTAGTCCCATGTGTCTTGTCAGCTGCAGTGTTTTCCAGGGAGTGAGCAGAGAGAGGGTTTCTCCTGCCTCCAAGGAGGAATACCAGAGTTCCCAGAATCCTCAGGATAAGGCTATGCCTACACACAGGCCTCATTGGCTATCACCTGATTGAAGGCTGGATTTCACTCCTAATGCTCTCAAATTGACAAACTCTTCTATAACTACACCAATACATAACCCACAATATATTCCTGCTTTTGCTTCTTGATCAATACTATAGTTATTTTGAATCGGAACTGGCACTAATAGAGTTGCTATGACCATCTATGTACACTTTTGTATAACAGTATGTTTTCATTTTCATTTTTCTTGAGAATCATTAAGTACTCAAGAGTTATTAAATGATATGGTGAACAGGTGTTCATTCCGGACAGGGGATGTTCAGTGGTGTGCCACATTACATCCCTATGAGTTTGTCTGAGGACTCTAGCTGCTCCCCGTCCTCACCAACACTTAGCACGATTAGTATTTTTCATTTTAGTCACTTTAATTAAAATGGGAAATCCACAACACCTCATTGTGCTCATGGGGAACCTGTACACAGACCAAGAGACAGCTGTTCAAACAGATCAAGGGGATACTGTGTGGTTGAAAATTAGGAAAGGTGACTGACTGTAAGGTTGCATCCTGCTATCAAAATTATCCAATTTGTATGCCGAGAAAATAACCCGAGAATGTTTACTACTTGTTAAGTGAAATACAGGAGCATTCTTACATCACAGTTTCCCATACTGTCTTCAATTCCAGTGGGTTATCGATGGCAAAAGGCGGTTGCCGATCTCTCAGTACAAATATTAGTGTCCGGATGAAATGTCCTGAGGGCAAGTTTCTTGTTGAGATTGTTGCTCACTCTATATATTAAGTATTGCTTTCAATGTCCTTCGGACGGCACGTTCTTTGACATTGGTGAGTGAGTGGACATTGTTGAAACCCGCTGTATGTGGCTACAGCACAGGTGGGATTATCATCCGCGTGCCAAACCACAGGATGCTTCTTGGGCTCATTGTGGATTGCAAAGAAGAGATCATGTAACATTTTTCAGATTTCCAAAGTTCAGCATTTGTCAAGGGTAGGGCTGAGTGTGTGGACACCCCTCACCCCAAATAATAATCATACACAGTAGATTTGCGAGTCACAGGCCCTTTGTGTTAGGACTCCTCCTGCAGCTGTGTTACACCCCACTTCCCTCTTGCGATGCTTTAGGTCAACAGACAGCAAATAATTATTGGTTCAAATACTTCTCTTGCTTAGAAACCACTCGAGTCATCGTGGGGAAAGCTGCTGCTCTAAGAAGGCAAAACAGCAAAAGGAAACGATTAGATTCACTTAAATGCTAAGTGCTAGCTGACGCTTGGGAATCATTGTTATGAACGCAATAATAGAAGATGACTTAAAGCTTTCTTCCCCAACTCTGCCTTCAATTGGAACAGCTGAGTATGATTCTTAATTTAATATCAATAATCAAATGTTTGTATTAGTATATAGTATGTAGTGTACCCTTTCTATGCATAAAATATTAAGGAAGCATTTTCAAATGCTCTAAAACATCTTTCACATATACTACAGTCATGATAATAATAATATTTTCATGCATGTTAGAAAGTAGGGCCTGTCTATTATTGCAAATCATTGTGTATTCCTTGAATGGGCTTTCTATGGGCTCATTCATAACTACAGGTTGTACACGAGTGGGGGCGGCCTGTATTTGGAAAATGATCATTCCTTGCTTATTTATTTCCATTAACATTGTTGGAATGACCTGCCTCCTGTATAAACTGACATGGCAGGGCTAGGTGCCAACCCACACGCCGCATTATGAATATTTCAGAACATTCGCTACAGTGTAAATCCATGTAGACTGTGTAAAGATGCTGTTCTGCATAGTTTATATTGTCTCTTGGCCATCTAGCAGTAAACCCTGGACATTACTGCTTACAATAGTTGCCCGTGGACCACAGCCAGCATCTCACATAGAAGTTAATGACCAATTGTTATCTTCACCCATAGCTTGCATTCCTTTTGATAAGACTATTTCAACAAGGGGGTGGATCACAAAGTACAGGATTAATTAAGGTCAAATCCCAATGAAACATGCAATCTATTTTCTCAAGGAAAGGACTTGGAAGAATCACAGAATGAATTTTATATACTAAATCCCAATTTTAAAAATAATGTTTAATTAAACTTGAGGCTTAATTTCCTTCTTGTTTCAAGAGACAGAATAGTAATGCCACATAATTTAAATGTGTCCGTATATCAGCAGACTGGAAACATTTATCATGGCTGTGAACTTTGGTAATTTACACTGGTCCTGAACCACCCTGCACATCCAACCAATCCAAGCACATCTAAATCATCCAGCGAGGCAGACACTAGTTTATTAACATCTGACAGTAAAAACTGGTCTCTGGGAAACCACGGAATTTGCAGCCAGCCATGTATTGTTATTTAAATACGTGCATTTCGATGGAGAATGATCCAGGACGCTAGCCTAGCAGCTCACATTCGACACCGGTCCAGTGCCAACTGGGCTTCTAAGTCAAGAGAAGACTTTGCTGAACTTCTGGGGCTTCTTTCAGATATGTTTTTCTTCCAGGATCCAAATTGTCCTTTGATCATTTTCCCTATGATTTTATGACATCCTTTGGAAGACAGGGAAATTAACCTTTCTTTTTCAGACTCAGTCAGTAAGCTCATGTGATCTAAAAATCTTGGCATGTGTTAGGCTTTCTCTTATATTGCTGGAGAAGGTGCGTTGCACATCAGACCACAACTTACAAAGAGACTCTCAAAGGGGAAACGGTGTCCCCCGCGCTCTCCGAGGTGCTAGCATGGCCTTTCCTGTTGTGATTTTACCTTTCCCAACACAGGTACCTGCAGGGATGAGAAAATGCACTTGCAGGGACATTTTGAGGGCAGGTAAATTCAAAAGTAAATGAAGGTATACTTCATACATTTGTTGAGTTGTTTTCAGTGGCATTAAGACTTGACCTTTAGGGAGTCAGTTAGCCTTTCCAGATGTGTGGTAGTTTGTCAAATTATTCAAACTATTTGGAATGTAAATACTGCTCTAAATGAAGATCAACTAACGAACTGAGTAATGCCTCTTTTCTTCAGCCTCAGATGTGGGTTTTAAATATGTTTCTTAAACTCTAAAGATGTTTGAGGTGGGGCAAGTCCCCGGAGTTTGGGGGCTTTGGTGTCTATGTGTGTAGAGTTAATGTGGTGGTCACTGTCCCGCAGCAGGTCTCTCTCCCCTGTAGGCAGGAATGCGGGGCTCTCCTTTGTCTTCCAATCCACCCTGTTTGTCCTCAAGAGAACATTTAGCACCCATGATATTCATGCCATTTACATGCCTACAGCATGGCACGTCATGGGAGCCAGAGACAGAATCTCTCTCCATGCCATATTCTCACAGCTCATCAGAGTACTTGTGAGGGCGCAGTATCGACAACCAGCCAATATTGATTAAAGAAAAGAATGACCTCTTCGTGCACGGGCGGGGTGGGGGGTGCATATATGAAAGCATTTCCAAAGGCTGCAAAATGAAAAGATTCATTAATGAAATTATAATACAAGTATATCCAGGAAGATCCTTGAAGAAAAAATTCTACCTGTTTGTTTTGTTTTGTTTTGAGGGGATCTGATCATAAACCTTCATCTCAGAAGTTAGCACCGGGGGTACAAAGGTTATAGCTTCACATTGTTTTGCTATTTTTCTTTTTCTCTTCATTTATCATAATAGACTAAGCTCAAATGGTACTCTGTGAGGCTAACTTCTCTGTGAGGCTAACTTCAGCTCTTCAGTTAGGATGGGCATGATAGTGTTCTCACTCCTGCTATGTTGTCCTGGATATTAGTCTATTTGCTAATTGTATAGCAATCTATGCATATTTGTAAGGAGCCCAGGTGGTGCTGTGGTTTGGGTGTTCGGCTGCCGACTTGCAAGGCAGTTGGTTACAACCTACCAGCTGCCCCTTGGGGGCAAGTTGAGGCTGTTTGCTCCCCAAAGATGTCCAGTCTCAGAAACACTAAGTAGCTCTACTCTGTCCTCTCATGTTGCTCTGAGTCCGAGTCGAGCTGATAGCAATGGGATGATTTTTGTGGACTGCCTTATCTCTTGTTGAATGACAAGTTCTCTGCGGGCAAGGTCAGACTGTTTGGATAACTGTAGCTCCAGTGTTGGGGAGAGTGTCTGTACTACAGAAATGATTCATAATGTTGGGAGAAGAAAGAGGAGAGCAAGAGAAAAAAAGAGAGGACAAACCCAAGGTTTTATTAAACCTACAAAGGATATCCAAATCTGTGGCTAGACCACCTTGAGATCTGCTCTGCACCCTGCACTCTACTCTTCTCTCTCTCTCTCTCTCTCTCTCTCTCTCTCTCTCCCTCTTTCCCTTCCTCCTTCCCTCCTCCTCCTCCTTTCTCCCTCCCTCCCTCCACTAGTACAGGGGGATATACTCTCACATTAAAATTTTGAAATAGAATGTTCAAAAAATCCTCTGAAGTAGAAATACATGGAAGTTGAGGAGTTCATAGGTCTGAGTACTCAATATTTAAAGAGTCTATACAAAAAGGACATTAGGAAAACTAAATGCCTATCCTATAAAAATAAAAAGACTAATGCTTACATCCTTTAAACTGGAATCTAAGGTTTTATATTGCAAAAGCAAATGAGAAATATCAAATAAAGTTCAAGGGCAAGTTATGCAAATGGAAAATTAATGGCTTTATTGTGCTCTGCGTTGGGCATCATTTCCTAAACATTTGAAGCAAAGTGTATATTTAAACCACATTTAGATTTATCTTTGACACCTTTTTAAAGAAAAATAGGAATTAAAATGCAATTTGTATATATTATTGTACTTCATACTCTTTCTATTTAGCATTAATGTTGTAGAAAATGTCAAAAAGAACAAATTACTCAAAATGGCACTGTTGATGGTAAGTAGGCTGCTTTGCCTTATCCTAATGCAATGAATTCTCTCAGTAATAAGACCTATTTTCCCCCCAGTTTTTCAGGACAACTTTAGTGACTCATGATCACAAGCTAAAGGATAAGGAGAAACCCATCTCAATGTAAAATATTTCCGTACACTTAGATACCAGCCAGCTATTTCTGGAGGGCAACTTTAAATCTAAGTCGTCAAGTCACAAATGGATTGAGACTGGTGATCTCCCTTTGTCCTTTGGAAAACTACGCCTATCACAAAATCAGTATACATTTTGACACAGTTGGTGGCCTTTGCTTGAAATAGGCTCCGAATCAACTGAGAATGGAAACTGAATTTGCCTGCAGATATATACCAGCCTTGAAATAAAGAGGGTTGCTATTCTGTGGTAGAACAATGGTGGAATCCCCCAACATCTATAATATTGTGTGTGCTACAACTTTAACAGATGGTCTTGGTTGCAAGCCATCAGCTGCTCATAAAATGATTATATATACTTTTTAGGACAGGACAATAATAAGTGTGTTTCCAAGCTCACTTGAATACAGTTTCTTGAAAAAGGGTATTGATTCTGTTGCATATTTACTTTTCTTTCTATATTATTTTTGTGTTATCTCTCCAGCAACCTTGGTCACGTAGCATACTAGCTGCTGATCACACAGCTCTGAGGCAGCTCTTGCAGATTGCTAACGATGCCCTCTCTCCAGGGAAGAGATGAGTCTGGGTGTGTGAGCTAGCTCTGGGTGCAAAGGGCCTGCTCAGAAAAGGCATGATGGAGCTACTTAGGAACACTGAGAACCACATTAGGTATTCGTAAATGTGTTAGCAATTATCCATGTACACATACTCCCTAAAAATAATTGGGACCACCGTGCACCTTACTTAAAGCTCCCTGGGGCTGGCAATAAACGGTTTCCGAATAAAGGAGCCAAGATAAAGCCCCAACTGTGTAAGCTAGAGTTTAGTGGGAGTACAACACTATTTGTCGAGGTGATATGCGGGTGCATTTAATCTTTCAGTTGTTTTTTGTTTTTGTTTTGTTTTTTAATGACTCGAGGTCATTTCATTCAGTAATTTGTGGGTGAACAAGCAACTTTACTTTTCAAGTTAGCAACATGATAAGATAAATTTATAAATTTTGGAACAATATCTGAGCAATAAAAATACACTGAACAAAAAAGTACAAAGTATAAGCCTCATTAGTGTGAAAAATATAGTGTTAGTGACAGAAATGATGCTGTATATTGCATGATAGAATTTTTCAAGACCAATGAATTATTTATTGTAAATACCCTTTTCAACAATGTAAACAGAGACTGCATGTGTGGATCTTGCTGTATGGACTATACAGAAACAAATCAAATACATCTGTGTAAAGAGATGATGGAAGCTACATATGATCAGTCAGAACAGTGCCAGAGGCTGACAGTGAAACAGACCATCAATTGCTCCTATGCGAGGTCCAGGTGATGCTGGAGAAAAGTCAAACAGGACCACAAGAACCAGAATGTGGTTTAAGTATACCCCACCTGAATGTGAAGGTCATCTCAAGAGCAGCTTTGATACATAGAACGTTAATAACCAGAGGAGATAACGGGTGACAGCAAAGTCATCATACATGAAGAAGCTAAAAGGTCAGACACTTTTTAGAAGAAAGAAGAAATAGAAACAAGAAACTGGGAGGAAATCGAGTGTGTTCACATTGTGGGGACTGATATAATTAAAATGAAACAAAATGTTTATGAATTAATGGATGGAAAACTCATCAGCTCTGTAAACAGCTTTCACCTTATTCTCAGTTAATGAGACAGTATCATTAATGCCATGCATAAGTTATATTTTTCTGAAGATAATTTTTAAATGGTTGTAGCAATACAATGAACGCCCCCCCCAAAAAAAAGCTTTGAAAAAAACTTTGAAAAACTCAATTGTCTTCAGAAAAGTATGAGGAATGAAGACTATCATTGTTGATGTCAAATGGATATTGGCTAAAAAGTAGAACTCACAGAGGTGTGTTTACTTGTGTTGTATTGACTCTTCAAAGGCATTCCATTGTGTGGATTGTAACAGATCATGGATAACATTGGAAAGGATGGAAATCCAGAACATTTCACTGTGCTCACGAGGAATGAGCCCAATAGAGCAAAAGCAATCATTCAAACCGAACACATGTGCTCTTCCTTGTCTGGTTTAAAATCAGGAAAAGTGTGTGTTAGAGAGGAAGCCCTTCAGTATACTTTCTCTGGCTGTAGGCTGGGCAGATGATCTAAGAAGTTGCACCATATCAAGCAGGATGTCCCATTAGGATGCGAGAAGGACTCCTTAGCAATCTGTTTTATTCCGATGAAACAGCCTTGCTAGCTGAATGCCAAGAGCTTTGAAAGCACGAATCCATGAAGATAAAAGTTGTTGTGGTCAATATGGATTACATTTCAACATGAAGAAAACTAAAGTAATCAAGCCTGAGCCAATTAAGCAACATCAAGATGAACACCGGGGAAGACTGTTGTTAACAAGGATTTAGTTTTGCTTGCATCCACCAGCAACACCCACGGGAACAGAAGTCCAGAAATCCAAGCAGGTAACACTGAGCTAATCAACTGCCAAAGACCTCTTCAAAGTGTAAGAGAGCAAAACAGTCGCTGTGAGGACTAAGGCTTACCTGGGACCCGCCACTCTCTTCTAAATCATCGCATGCAGGCCCGGGAAGAACCGGTGCCTTTGAAGTGTAGTGCTGGTGAAGAGTCTGTCTGAGAAGTCCAGCCAGAAGGCTCCTTAGCAGCAAAGATGGCTAGACATTGGAGGATACCATGCTAAGCTATGTTATGATTTTCACAATAACTGTATTATCATTTAGAAAAAGACCAAAAAAAAAGAGGACCTGATGCAAAGGGCTTCAGTGGAGAGCAAATGCTTTGAGAATGATTGGGGCAGGGAATGTGCAGATGTGCTTTATACAATTGATGTATGTATATGTATGGATTGTGATAAGAGTTGTATGAGCCCCTAATAAAATGTTTTAAAAAAAGACGACCGCAAAGCAGATTAAACTTCACAGAGAGAGAGTACTCCATTCTGTATGTAGGGCCCTAACTTAATAAGTTAGACATAAGCAAGGCACCTAAAATAAAATGCTCATACTGCATTTTAAGTTATTCTAATCACTCCGCCCGCTCTAATTTTAATGCATCCAAATCATTTTTATCATAAAAAATGAAGTTTGAAAATGTCAGCCAAAATCCAAATTCCAGGATTTTATTAACAACAAATAGTTGAGCAAAGTACTTGTGAGCTGGGTAAGCAGATCTGATGTCTCTCTTTTTTTCGACTGTGCCTTAGCATCTGTTTCAACTCTTTCAAGCAATCAAGTACAACTGATGTGAACCTGTTGGTGTGAGGGTCTCTGGCATTGTATCAGTTGCGTGTAGTGTGTATCATTCCAAGACAGTCTGAACTGATCAAGGAAAGGAATTTGGTTTGGATCAAGCATGCTGTGTTGATGCCAAACAGTGTCCAGCTGTACATAGTAAGAGCTCATTGTTTTATCCTACATGCGACGAAGCAAACCAGCAGAAGTCATGTGGCAGGAGGAGCACTTCAAGCACACACATGCTCACATACAAATGAGTCACTTGCTCTCGGCCTCCGAAGTAAAGCTTATAGTCACAGCTAACTGTATACAAGACACTCAAATGAGGCTTAAAATAAGAAGAACTTTTTTTCTTGCCAGGTTTTTAGCTTCTCAAAATTCAAATGCCAATATTCAAATACCAATTTTCTTATCAACACATAGCCTAAAGGAAATGATATGAAATGGTAAATAAAAAATTCAAAAGTAAATGTAAGGTTGTCTATAGAGAGGTTAGAGAGAGGTTTTCTTGGATATTGAATTGTTACAGCCTCCCCGCATCAGAAAGGTTCTCCCCTTTCACTCCAGCCACTGGTTTTTAACCTATCTCCAGACTCTCCAGACAGGGAAGTTTATTTTATTGAATGGTTTGACATGGATTGTGAGCTAGCTTCTTTGAATACATTTTAGAATTGATTTCTTCTGAAGATACAGCATATTACCACTGTAGCAAGAGAAATAATTAGATTTGGCCATCCTGCTTGTATGAGAGCTATCTCAAACAGATGGGGAGCCTGATCCTTCAGTGGCTATAAACAAATAAAATTTGAAACAATGCTATACTTCAGTAAGACAAGTAAGACATTAAAATAAATCAATGACTAGTTGAATATAAATAAGATTCTAATTGTAGATTTTGGTTTTCTAAATCTCTCTCTTTTAGTCTTATATAATTATTTTAGAACAAATGCCCGCATAAAGCTTCTTCTTCTTCTTCTTCTTCTTCTTCTTCTTCTTCTTCTTCTTCTTCTTCTTCTTCTTCTTCTTCTTCTTCTTCTTCTTCTTCTTCTTCTATTTTGTGTCAAATTGTAAAGCTGAATTTTCCCAGAAGAACAAAGAAAACTCTTTCTAAACTTTGATCTCATGGCCAGGTTCCAATCTTGAAGTGATATCGATATTGTAGTTCAAATTTGGCCTTGATTTCTTGTCAGGGGAAGCCAGCCCCTAACACGTCATTACGGGTCCGGTAGGCGCAATTGTATAGCGATAATAAGTAAAGATTATAGCAAAGTTATAGAGAGCTTGAGAGATAGAAGAGAAATATTGAAATAAATGGAGTCAGACACAATTCATGGTAGCATGTTCACCTCAGCCCCGCTTGGTGGTCCACATGGAAGGAGAGAGAGATCTTTAATCCTAGCCCAGGCTTTAATATTCTCTGGGGACATTCAAAACCCCCTAATTATAGATGAGGACATACGTCACAGGAAGGGGTTGTGCTATAGGTAATACAGTAATGGGAGGGGGTGATCTAGGGGTATTCACGCACTAGGAAGAGGAGGGTTTGGGGGTACACATGTGGCAAGATGGGTGGATCCTAGATACAGGATGGCAGCCAAAAGTTGGATGTCACAGAGCTGGTTTGGCCTGTTCCCTGGCTCAACTGCTAGAGACCATTATCAGTAGGGTATGAACTCCACCTACAGGAACCAAGCTAATGGCTGCAGGCCCCCACCCCTGTGGTGTGGGGAGACAGCAGTCTGCCAGGGACTGCTTTCAGGGAAGATGCCTGTAAGCATCTAATCTCTCCCCCCTACAATTCCCCCTTTTTTTTATGTATAAAATTCAAAAGCCACATAGGCGATATGGTTATTTTCTATACATTAAAAGCTGACAAGGCAAAACTTCATGATCCAATTAATATAGTCAAAAATTCAGGCTTATAGAAACATTTAGAATCCAGGTGCTGGGGGAAAAATCCCCTTATACCCATCTGCTATTGGAGGAAGGTATGAGAGAGATTGGATACTGCCGTGGGAAGAAATAGAGCCAAATCGGAATGTCTGCTTCTATAGGGAGAATGAATCAACCATGTGCTCACTTTAAGACAGTACAGCGTAAGAGGGAGAAACTGTGGAAAAAATACATGACTGCAGGAAAATATACTCGGACTATATCTCCAACTACCAGAGTGGCGGCTTTCCTGCCATGGAACACTGGCTTTCCAGATTCCCGCCGTACACGTCAGGGATTGAGTCCCAGTTCTGTTTCCCTCAGTGCTAGTATCCCACATTTCCCCTTTTTGCATTACATTTAAGATTTAATAGTGTCACGGAGGCAACATGGTCTCTGTTCATGCCTCTTAGCTTCCTATAGATGCGACATGAGACTGCAAGCATCAGAAATATGATGATAAGCAATACAGTCGGTCTGGAATGTAAGCTCTGTGAGATACTTTGAGCCCAAGCTCGAGGATCCAACCCTTCCATGCCACTCACCAACTGCTTAATCACATCAGAGCCAGAAGATGGCTCAAGTCTTCATTTAAATTTGGAAAGAATTGTGTGTGTGTGTGCGTGCGCGCGCGAGCGCGCACACATATATGAGGAATGTGTTTCCCTCACAGCTTCAGACAACAAACAATGAAGCTATATGGCCCAAAGTACACCCTTCAATCGCTGAGTATTTTAAAGCCATGTCTTCATCTTCAAGGCCCCTAGCCGTGCATAGAGCTCACAGATGAAAGGCTTGGTGAGAAGAGATAATTACACCATAATGGGTGCTTGTAGCATAGAAACGTGCCAAGAAAAATGATCACTTTAGGTATTCTCAAAACATTTATAAAGAGTTCTATGTGTTAGGATTAATTAATTTTCTGGTAGTTAACACTATGACGATGACCCCTAAAAGACATGGGTCAAGGTTAAGTGCCCCGACTCTCTCTTAGGTTATGTTTTATGGGATATTCTGTGCTCAATGTAAGACAAAAGGCACCCGATCCAAGAAAGTAGGAGACAAACTGAGCTCTCTTGGCAGTTTCTATTCAGATGAAAGCAGTAACTTTTGGTTTGGGGGCGGGGGCCGTTGCTAGCCTAAAAAGCCACCACAGATTAAAGGGCATGGCACTCACTTTGGGAAAGAGTCAACTTTTCACCAGATGGCTTCAGAAAGTGGCCGTCTCGCCTGCCTGAGTAGGTGACGGCTATTGAGACGTGCTCCAGGCACACTTTCTGGGTTCTCCCAGGAAATGGCCAATCCACCACAAAGGAAGCTTCGGTTTTAGAGTGGCAGAAAGATACGGGGATAATTTTACAAAGCTTTCAAAACTCAGTAAGCTACGCTATAGGTCTGGTGGCAGCGACTCCTGTTTGTGTGTGTCAGAGGTGTCCGGCTTGAAGGAGCCTTTTTAGCCACATTCTGTTTGAAGAAAGGTCTTGCTGGTTCTTTCCTTTGTTCATCCGTGTGTCTGTCTAGCAGTGGAGCATAGCTGTCTGTGAAACCAGCCAGCCCTCTCCAACTCGGTTCTCCATCTCTCCATCTTCCTAACTCTCCAAGCTAGGAAGCTTTCAAAAGGAAAACATTCGGATGTAAATTGTGAATACATTGATGAAGTCCTCTTCTTCTTCCATTGATATGATTTCATTTACAGACAGCATACATTACTGAAGAGATCAACATGTGTCTGCATTTGTACCACAGGTGAGAGAGAAAGCACACATGCAGTGACAAATATTAGCAGAGCAAACATGAACATTAAAATGTAAAAAGAAAGAGACTATGGAGTATGACTTACATTGATTTGTTGAGGCTAATGATTCTCTATTTAGAAAGCAAGACCTCTGTCATGAAAACGTGTCATATCACACAACTCTACGTGCTGCCCAGGCTTCTCCTTTCTTCACTCCTGCTTCTCTTCCTTCCTTTGACAATCTAAAGTACCTAAGCCCATGAAACATGAAATAAAATACTCCCATTCAACATCCTTTGTTTTCTGATGTGTTTTAAAATATCTCCTGAATATGGTTCCTGTTATAAAAAATGGAATTTTTTAAAAGCACACACAAATAAGGCCAGTTACAGGTCACATACACAGGTGAGAATCAATGCAAGACATGCGGAGAGTGAGTAAACATTTCCTTCCTTCCTATTAATTTTTTAAAGCAATAGCAAGTCTTCTTAGCATTTGATGCTCTTTATCCCCCCCCCTTCTGCTTCCTCCTGTCTGAAGCCCAGGACCTCGAAGAAGAGTGGGTCCTCTGAAACTGCGGAAGCCTGATCTGGTAACTCTTATTATGCAGCTGTTCAAACACATTCAAAGGCACGGAGCATTGTTTGTTGTCAGAGATGAATTTTATTTATTCTCTCCATGTTATATATGTCTTTATTAGTTAGTTCTTAAGACAGTAGTTATGTCTGAGACACTTTTAAATAAATGGAGTTTGAGTTTTGACTTTTGCTTAGCTTGTTTATCTTTGATGAGGCAGGATCAACTCAGTGGCGATGGGTTGGGTTTGGGTTTGAGGTTTCAAATATAAATATTCCTTTCACAGGTAAAGACACTTAAAGTTTTACAATAGCAGTAAGCTCTTATCATACCTCACACAGAGATAAGCTACCATATATTAGTTAACTTTTAATATATATCAAAGTTCCTTTGATTTTCTCAAAAATGCCTTTCTTATCATTGTTTTAAGTCAAGGTCCAAGCACAATCAATGTATCGCATTTTTTCTTTTATAGTTCCTATATTCTGTAGTAATCTTCAGAAGAGATTTGGGGCAAATTAAAAATGGCAAGACAATTTCATGGATGTATTACCATTCATTCTTTATTGGCATCTCATCCATTGCCGCCTGGAGTGCTGCTCATAGTGACCAGGTGTGACTGCTGTCTGATCTAACCCTTATAAGTCCATGTGTCCTCTGTCCTTCCATCAAAAGGCCTTACTCTCCTTCAAAGAACATTGCTGAAATTCACTCCTCCCTTAGGAACTCAAACCTGCCACTCTCCAACCTTCTTTATCAAATTATTAAAAGGTCTACATCTCAATCTGACTCTACCCTTCTCTCCAAACTTAATAACACAGACTAGGGAAATTTTTGATGCCCAGGCAAGGAGGAAACTTTCTAGGATCTTATAACATATGCCTCAGCAGGGTTGATCCTGAAAATTGGGGTAAAAATAAGTTACACATATACCAAGGAATTTACAACATATATGAGTCCACCAGATATCAAAATACTCCCAATGTTCTTCAATTTTGAATGGTTGGGGTAAAAAAAATGTCATACTCCAGTTATAAGTCTGCCTTCCACAAATTGGTACAGAACCATATGGTGAAGTATTTTTTCTTCACTTTATTTAATAATACGAGGTCATTCTCTGAGGTCTCCACATATTTTCTCTATTAGATTATCCCAGAGGGCCACAACTAATGTTGAGCCCATTTCTCACTTTATATAAAAGTCAAAAAGGCAGAAGGCAGAAAATTCCATTCAGGATTTTTCTTGGTGTCTCCTGACAAATAAAGCCAACCCCGGGGAGTAAGATGCAAGCCCATAGAAGTTAATGTCCCAGAGGCCCTAGGGTAAAGGTAAGGTTCAGGCAAAGAATTAGTAAAGGCTCAGAGAAGGAAATAAATTCTTGTTTCAAACATAATTTGAAAGCACCAACCTAATCTCCGAGAGAATCGAAGCAAGTCCTTTTAAATGTGGAAGGCCTTTTCCATGATAGCTAGTCAATGGCTGCCCACCTGTACTGCCCTGAGGCACAAAGGCAGCAAAATATTGTCTTTCCTTAACTGAGAAAGACTCTTCGGTGACCCGCCAGTGTCACTTATGAAGAATCTTGGAGGGGCAAGAGCGTCTTTTCTCTAGCCTCTCCAGAGCTCCCCTGGATGCTTGAGGCAGCCCCTACCCTCTTGCTTAAACTGATACTCTTTCCCTCCCTCCACTCCCCTGCCCCCACAATCTCTCTCTCCCTCCCTTCATCTCACCCACCCTCTCCTGTTCCTCCCTCTTCCTCAACCACTCCAATTCAACGATTTAAACATCAGGATCTCTGCATGAAAAACTTCATTCCACTCCCCACTTCTCTGCTCCACTTGGTCCAGAACCGGTGCATTATGAAGGTGACTTGGATCTTTGGGAATGCTATGGTTTTTCTCAAATTTGCAGTCCCTCTTGAGATGCTAACAGCAGTGGAGCAAAGGGTTCAGGCTTTGTAAACAGCTCTGGCCCGCTACTGCCTACCACGCACTCTTCAGTCAGCTATGTCTCCACAGCTCCCTCTTCGGTAAAATAGCACTTGTGTTTGCATTTCAGGATGACTGCAGGGACTTTAAGTTGTGTCTTTACACCACGTAGCACATGCCTAGGATGTGGAGGATACTCATTACTTTTAGAGAATATTCATTTCTTTCCTAGAGACCACTATTATTTCTTATTACTAAGAAGCAAGCCTCGCTGTCACATGCAGTCCACCATGTCTACGCTCACTTTCCAAGCGACAGAGGTGTTTGACCACCTGTCACCCTTTGAGTTCTCCCTCTGGGAAGTAAGAGAAACTATTTAAAGTGTCTAGAACACTCTCCTGTGACACAGCTGAAACTCAAACCATGGGGTGTTTATTTGGTGCAACAAAGAGGTACAATGAGGGTCAAGCAGGGTATAGTTATCTCTATAGTGGCCTGGGTGCTACAAATGGTTTGTACTTGACTAGTCAACGAAAGGTTGGCAGTTCGAACTCACCCAGAGGTATCACAGAAGAAAGGCCTGGTGTTTGTTTCTGTTGAAGATTACAACAAAGAATACCCCATAGAGTAGGTTTACTCTTATAACCGAAGCACTTGCTGATGCAGATCAAGAATTGCAGCCTTGTGTGTGCATTACGACTCAATGTAAAGAAGACCAAACTCCTTGCATTTGAACCAATAGGATACATGGAGAAAAAGTTGAAGTTTCAAGGATTTTGTCTTGCTTGGATCCACAATCAATTCTCATGGAAGCAGCAGCAAGAAATAAATAAGAAGGATTGCATTCGGTACATCTGCTGCACAAGTCCTCTTTAGAGTATTCAAGAACAAGGATGCGTGTGAGGGCTTAGGTGAGCCTGACCCAACCCTTGATATTTCAATTGCCTCATATGCATGCGAATGTTGAACACTGAGTAAGAATCGATGCATTTGGATTGTAGTGCTGGAGAACATGAAAAGAACAAACCAGATCTGTCTTGGAAGAGGTGTGCTCAGAGTGCTCCTTAGAGACAAGGATGGTGAGACTTCACTTTATGTACTTGGACAATTTGTCAGGAAAGGCCATTCCTTGCAGGGAGACAGCATACTTGGTAAAGTGGAGGAGTCGTAAGAAAGAGGAAGGCCTCTAATGAGATGGCTTGACAGGGTGGCTGTAACAGTGGACTCAGGCATAGGGACAATGTGAGCATGGCCCGGGACCACTGGTGAGCTTTGTTGTGCACAGGTCACTAATGAGTTGGAACCAGCTCAATGGTGCCTGACAATGCTCATAACAAGTGATGTCTCTGTGCTTCGGAATTTACTCAGTGACAACAGATTTGGTTTTTAGAATATTTAGCCAGTCTCACCTGGTCACTTGCCTTGTCCATGTGCCTCACTGAAGATAGCTGGACTTTCACTTGTTGAAAACTCCCAACTCATCCTCTCCACAGACCGGTGCTGTCTCTGTTTGCTATCACTGCTGACTTAGAGAAGCCACCTGTGAGTGGCATTATGAATGCAACCTTTCTTTTCTTACAGTTCTGTGAGCTGCAAACCTCGGTCATGGTCTTGTGCATACCAATAGTTTCTGTGCGTCTATGAGTGTTCTGTCTGCCAGTGATCCTGAACTGACCTTGGCACTTCTCGGAGTTCCTTCGCATCTGTGTTCCTTCTGGTGCGTCTCGGTTTCTTTGGATCTTTTTGTAACCCCAAAGTTTAAGATTCACCCTCAATGCTATGATCTATTAACTTAGCAGAAGCAAAACTCCATTTCCATCAGAAACACATCTATAAGGACCTAAAATTCAACACATATTTCTGAAGAGATACAAATCAATTCATCACAAGGTCTATGCCTTATCCCTGTAGTAAGCATCACAAGGATGTTATTCTGCCCCTGAATTCTAGCCCACTGGTTTCAGGCAACCTTGCAACTGCTGACAGACATCCTCAAGGTCAACTTGGTGCCCACTTAAAGACACATGATGGATCCTGTCTATCTATCAGAAAAGAGCAAAGGCACCGAGTCACCTCGCTCATCTAAGATCTCCGTTTACTTGCACCAGCTCTCTGGTCGCCATACTCAGTACACGGCATCCTTTCTCTCCGGAATTAAAGCTTCCTTCAGCATCTTTACGCGAAACAGCAGGAACGTGTACATTGTGGCTCGTGAGTTCTAACTTCTGACTTTTTCAGTAGGCCTATTCAACCATCACTGGCTGAATCTCAGGAAGGACATCTAAATTGACAGCATATATTTAGATCCTGTTTGTCAGTGTCTATTGCCATTTGCAGGTTGTCGGTCATTGAAATGTAATAACAATGTCGGGGTGGGGGAACATTTATTCCTTTGGGGTTCGTTGGCCAATGACAAGAATCAGAGCGAGCCAGCTTCTCTGCTTTCTTCTTTGGTTTGCTTCAAGCAGTTCTTTGTCTTGCTTCCAAAATCTAATCATTGATTAAAAATAAAAAAATATTAGTTTTGCAGTTAAGAAAAAGAAAACATGTCAAAATACATAAAAATTATTTTCAAAAGTAACCAGTGATGCACAGGTAATCATTATTACTCCAGAGTAATTTTTCCAAGTTTTCATTAATCTAATCCAAGTTGAAATCATATATATGTTTTCTATATATAACCAAACCAAACTCACTGCCATCGAGTCAATGCTGACCCATAGTGATCCCTGGTTTCTGAGACTATAACTATTTACGGGAGTAGAAAGCCCAGTCTTTCTCCTACGAGCTTCTGCTGGTTTTGACTGCCAACCATGTGGATCACAGACCAATATGTAACCATTCAACCACCAGGACTCATACACACACACACACACACACACACACACACACACACACACACTCACCAAAGCAAAACGTACTGCCATCAAATCCATTCTGATTCATAGCAAACCTATAGAAAAGAGTAGAACTACTCCATAGGGCTTTTGAAATAGTAAATATTGAGTGGAGCAGAGCCTCATCTTTCTCCTGTGCAGACATTGAACCACCAACCTTGCAATTAAGAGTCTAACAGAAGCCATGATGTGACCAGAAAAGTGTGTGTGTTTGTGTGCACATGCAATTGTGTGTATATATATGTATATGTGTATGTGTATAGATGGATATATATATCTTTGCTTAGGTTTTTAAATTAATATTTATGAATCTATACTGATTACAAAAGAAATACACAGATATATATATATATATATGAATCTGGGTATACTTTTTTAAGTTAGCATTGACTTGTAAATTTTTAACTTCAAAAAATTAAAAGTAACAAAGTATAAAAAATACAATTGGAAACAATCTCCCATTCATGAACCTGTTGCATGTTGACATACATTGGTGTTTCTTGATGCTCACCTAAAAGCATGTTCTTGATTACTAAAATTCATTAAAGCTATTCATGTTCTAAAACAAGCATTGATAATAGGCTGAGCTTTTCAAACTTACAGTAACCTAATTGGGAAATCCTGGTTTAATCTTTATTCCTACCACGTGACATCAGCCAAGGTATCTCTGCGTTCTGATCACTTCTGCACTTGCGGTTCACAGCCACGCTCACAATCCCCTCCACCACCAGGACTCCATGAGAGGCTCAGGGACCTTGAAGATAAAAACCTAATAGCATGTTCCAAGCTAAATGATCCAGTGGTTCACAACAATGTGAAAATGCCTAAGAAATTGGTAAGCACAAAACCAAATAAGGTTTTATTATTTCAGTAATTATATTAGAGTAGAAGGTCTATTTCTCATTTGGCAAAAATCTAACCCAGGTGAGTAAGCATTTTGCAAGTTTAGATACCACCTGACAAGAAACAATTAAGAAACTCAGTATTTAATTTGCTAATTTGTTTCCTGATTAAAATCAAAGATAAATTAAGCTGTGTTCTTTATTTATTAGCAAGACTCAAGTAAACAAGGTATAGAGGAATAAATAGAACAGGGTTTCTTTGTGACTTATTTAATTAAGAAATAATTTTCAAAGACACTTCCCATTTGTTCTACTTAGAATATTTTCAGAAAGCAAATCTCTGAACCAAAATTGATAGCTTTCAGTTAACATCTTCATCTTGAATATTTGCCTACTTCAATAACTAAATCATATGCTGTTAGGCATAAATTGAGTTTTACTGATTCATAAAGATAGCTTCTTATTTAGGATGGTGATTTCTATGAAGTAGATTCAGACTCATAGCAACCCCATATGTGCAAAATTGTAGTGTCCAACAGGGTTTTCAGCTCTGTGGCTTTTGGGGAGCAAATTGTCAAGCCTTTCTTCTGAGAACTCTGGGTGGGTTTTAACAGCCAACCTCTCTGCTAGTACTTGATCACCACTGAGTCACCTAAAGCTAAATTACTAGTGATCACTTAAAGAAGAATGAACATTAGAATATATATTAAAAACTACTTGTTATACATGCAATCGGGGAGCCCTGCTGGCACAGTGCTTACTCACTGGGCTGCGACCCACATGGTCAGCAGCTCAAAACCACCAGCCACTCCACAGGAGAAAGATGAGGTTTTCTACTCCCATAAGGAGTTACAGTCTTGGAAACCCATAGGGCAGTTGTACCCAGTCCTATAGGGTCACTATGAGTCAGCATTGACTCAATGACAAAGGGTTCCGTTTGTGTTTCTTTATGCATGAATTCTGTTTGCTTCGCCAATAATCGAATAAGCTGGAAGAAGAAAATAGCATCGGGACTGGAGGAAGGCTCCTTGCCAACCTGGTTTACACAGATGCCAAACCTCAAGTACTAAATGGGAAGAAGACTTAGAGCATAATAATAAGAAAGATCTAAGACTTTGGTATGCATTATACCTCAGTGTGAAGAAAACAAAATTCTTACAGCTAACAATAAACTCACAATTAACATTAACATAACTAGAGAAAAAGAGTAGAGCGGTCAAGGATTTGGTTCCACTTCGGACCATGATCGACACTCATAAAAGGAGCAATCACGATATCAAACATACTACATTGGACAACTCTGCTCCATGAGACCCGTTTAAAGTGGTAAAGAGCTGAGGGATTCCTTTCAAGTGTCACAGTGCAAACGTTGATCGTTTACGGGCCCTGACACAAGCCATGCTATTTCAATCAACCCACGTGCATGTGAAGGCTGGACGGTGAAGAAGGAGAACCGGAGAAGAATGTCCCCCAGTGAGCTGTGGTGTTAGGGAAGAATGCACCACGGGCTTCCCGAAGAGCTAGCAAATCTGTCTTAGAAAACACACGGCCAGAATGCTCCTTGCAAACAGGATGGAGAAACTTCATCTCTGTTACTTTGGACATATGATCAGGAGTCCTTGGAGAAGGGTATCATGAGTGGTAAGAATCAGCCCAAAAGAGAAACACCTTCAATGAGACGGATTGACACAATGGTCCCAGAATGGGATCAAACACAGGAACGATTGTCAGCATGTCAAAGGACTGAGCAGTGTTTCATTCCTTAGAATAAGGAATTGCTATGATTTGTAACTGGTATCACCACGTAACAACAGCATATACATGAAATTCCCAAGATATGTAAAACTAATATAATTAACGGAAATTCACTGACAATAAACAAAAAAATGACCATTACTAAAATCCACTGCCATCTTGTCTATTAGGGCTCATGGCTCCCCCTATAGGTCAGAGTGGAAGTGTCCCCAAAGGGTCTAAGGCTCCCCATCGGTAGAGCGGGAGACTGGCTTAGTTTTCTCCCCAGGAGCAGCTGGGGGGTGTGAAGGACACCCCCCCCCTTTGATTGGCTGCCTAACAGTTAACCCACTACAGAGCAGTATCACCAAGCTCTTGAAACTGCTGGAAAGTATTTTCACCACTGCTGACCTGAGAATTTTCAGGTAGAAACTTTATCCCAGCGATCAAGATAAAAGGAAAAACCTACTCTTTTGTCTATCATCTTAAAACTTCCACATCCTGTGTCCAATCCGAAAAGTAATGCATCTGCTTTAACATCAAGCAGACTTGAGAACTCTCCTTGGGCGTTTGTCCACCCTCAGTGATTCCTAGCCACCTCCTTCATGTGGTCTTTTAAAGTCCGCATTTTAAAGTTATTCCAGGGGCCCCTTAATCAGGGGTACAGAGGCCTTTTAGGTTCGCCTTCATCTCCTCCCCACTTAGATTTTTATCTCAGCATTCCCAGACCGGTCTGCCCCTGGCAGTTGGAACAATGGTTTTCTAGCATGCCTCTGATCAAACGGTTGCTCCATATCTTACGTCTGAAGAATTAAAAGGTAAATAAAATTAAAATGAGCAAAATGTAAACTGCAAATAGATGCTCTTCACCAAATGTCAAGGAATTGTAGGGGGTTTTAAAAGATGGATCTAGTGATGTAATTCCATGATTTATGGTTTCAAATGGTATTCAGCGATCCATTGACACATAATAAAATAAGCACAAAAGCTGATATGTTTAGATCACGAATGGAATTAATTTTGAAAAAGAAGAGCAACCCCTTTAAAGACAATGAATGGCTTTTAGAAAGTTCATCAGAGCTGTGTTAAAAGATCAGTGCTAATGGTGTGGCATAAAAAAATTAACATAACATGACTGAAATAAAAGCGAAATATTGTGAGATCTCTCTGCCTAGTATGTAATCAGTAGAGTCAGAAGCACGCACAAACGACTGGACCATACCTGTTAAAAATGTTTTTGACTGACACTGGCTTAGGTTCTTGGGATATGTCAGTGAATAAAAGATTCTACATTTCATTGGGAGTAATAGAGGTCAAATAACAAACATACTAAGTAAAGTCAGAGAATGTATGAATTATTGGGTGAAAAATATATTGACAGTCGATCTGAACAAAATGATCAGAGGTGAAGAAGAATGTTGTTTTTAATAGTGAATAAAGTCAAATTCAGCAAAAAGAAACCACTTAAGTAAAGACTTGGAGGAGAAGATAGAATTTGCTTTGCATCTACCTGGAGGGAAGGCATTCTTGGAAGAGGGAACAGCAAGGACAAAAGGGGAAGGTGCCTGTGGAGGGAGGTACAGCCATCCTTCCCCTCACTGTGCTGATCTGACGGTGCAGATTATCCAGAGCTTCACCCTGCAGGGCAGCTAGGAGATGGTCCCAGGCACCCCACAAAGGAGCTCTTGGTGGACAGCCCACTAGAGCAGTGGTTCTCGACCTTCCTAATGCCGCGACCCTTTCATACAGTTCCTCATGTGCTACTTCATCACTGTCATTTTGCTACTGTGATGAATCAGTCCACCCCTGTGAAAGGCTCATTCGACCCCCAAAGGGGTTGAGAACCGCTGCACTAGAGGAATCCCACATCCAATGCTCAGTCATTGGGTGGCCAGTGGCACAACCCTGGCTTGAATCCCATCAGCTGGGTTATAATAGTCAGCTCCTCTTTAAGGCCATCAGGCCAGAACATGCCTAACAGAGTCAAGAGACCAAAGGGTGGCACTGTGGCTGAAGCCAGGTGAGCAAGAGGGAAGCAGGGAGGAGATCAGAGAGAGATGGGAGGGGGTGGGAGACAGGGCAGACCCTCAGGGTCTAGTGAGTTATTACGAGAACTTTGGTGTTGTCCTCTCGGTGAAATGAATTTACTACCAGGAAAATGCAACTGGGTGAGTCGAAGAAGAAGGAAGTGGCATGGAAGTAGCTCTGGAGGTGTCATGGGCTGCACATTGGGCTGCTAACCACAAAGTTAGTAGTTCGAATGCACCCACTGTCCCACAGGGGAAAGATAAAGCTGTCTGCTCCCCCAAAGATTCCCAGCCTGGACAACCGGAGAGAACTGTCGTGCTCTGTCCTACCCGGGAGTCAGGCTCGCCTTGTGGGCGGTGTTCAGTGAGATGCTCTTACATCTTTTTAAAGACATTTCCTTGTGATTTGGGTGAAAGTGGAAATAGCAAGTTATTTTTCCATCAGCAATGAATCCGCCATTTGTTTTTTCAGGTGACTTTAATTAATGTGCTTTCATTGCCATTCCTTTGGCGTAGCAGCATTCTGTCCACTTCCTCCCAAAGTTTTCTGTTTCCATTGTCCTTTCCTGCCCCTGTGACCTTCTGGGTTTTGTGGGTGGCCAAATACTGCCTGTTTGCTGTTGTTCTGAGGCATATTTTCCTCAAGGCCTGTTATTTTCACTTGATAGGTCTGTTTCTCGCGTGGCTGAGAAGTGGGCTCGGTCCCACGTTAGAAGGGCATCAAAGGGTATCTCAGAGAGCCCTCCAGGCTCTGATAGGGCAGGTCTGGTCTTTCTTATGATTTGGAATTGTGTTCCACATTTTCCTCCTACTTTGGGGCAATCTATGGTGATCCAAATCAGAGGGATGGGTGGCGGTCACAGGGTCCCCACATGGATTAAGCCTGTGCTGAATCCCCTCTGATCACACCCCAGGGATGCGATAGCCTTGCTCTCAGACAGGAGAGCACTGTAAAGCCAATGACGGCAGACGTAGGGGAGTAGGTTAAAATGTCACACCTCATCATTTGATCTCCCTTTCCAAAGACCCATTTTTCAAGTTGTTTCAGTTTTTAATTTTGTCTGCTTCCTTTTTGATTGAGGTCTTTCCGCTGTGTTTTATTACTGTTGAGTTTTGCTTTGTTTGATTTTTACTTCCTGGTTGTGTTTTGTATGCCCTTCTTATATATGAAATCCAGGTTAGGCCGCTCTATAGAAACCATGATTGGATTAATAATTACCTGGGGGCATGGCAGGGAAGCTCGGGGGAAATGGGAACCTAACAACGATGAATACAAGAAGAAAATATTCCAAAATTGATTGTGGTGGTGATCACACAAGGCTTCTTAATGTGACTGGGTGTTTACATTGTATGATATGTGACATATAGGCCAACAAAACTGAAAAAGAAGAGAAATGTCACTCTACCACATAAGCCACGGATATATAAGCAGATTTAACATTGACATATACTCATCTATATGATACAAATTCAGGAGAAAGATGTGGAGTAAAGACAAGAAGTTGATCGGTATATAGACAGATACTATTTAAAATCATGATCCTGAATGAGGTAAAATGAATCTTGGTGGGGCCATGGTTCAAACATTAGGCTGCTAAGCAAAAGGTCAGAAGTATGAACCCACCAAGCACCATGTGGGAGAAAGATGTTATGGTCTGCTTTCTAAATGTTACAGTCTTACACACTCTCTGGGAAGCTCTGGTCTGTCCTGCACGGTTACTGTGAGTCCTATTTGGCTCCACGGCTTTGGGTTGGTTTGGGGGGTAGGGGTGGCTCAAATGTGATAAAGAACAAGGTGGTGAACGTTTTCAAAAATTAAAATAACCAAACAAAAAAAAACCCACTGATAACAAATTGGTTCCAACTCACAGTGTTATAGAGACTAATTTTGTTTATCATTTTATTAGGGGCTCATACAACTCTTATCACAATCCATGTATACATCAATCGTGTAAACGACATTTGTACATCCATTGCCCTCATCATTCTCAAAACATTTGCTCTCCACTTAAGCCCCTGGCATCAGGTCCTCACTACATTTTTAAGAGAGCAGAGAGCCGCATCTCTTTCCCGCAGGGAAGCTGGTGGATTGAAATCACAAGCCTTGTGGTGAGCAACGCAACACCTAAGCCCAGGCCTCCGTCACACAACTCTCATTTGCTCTTTAATGTTAAGTCAATTTTCTCATTTTTAGAGATTGAATCAACCCTCACAATAAACTGTTTATCACACTCACCTTTGTTTATGGCTCATGCTTTTAAACCATAGGAAAGACTTCATCTCTTCTTGCCGTTCAAAGAAGAAAAAGCCTCAATGCTGTCAAGTCCATTCTGACTCCCAGAGTCTCTAGGATACAGTAGCACGACCCATACAGTTTCTACAGAAGCACTGCCACCTCTGTCATCGGTACTTGCACTGAACTACTTCCACCCACTGCCATTGAGTCCATACCAACTCACTGAGACCCCATACAGGATTTCCAAGACATTGTCAATCTTTCAGGTACCATCTTTCGCTTGTGGAGGCTCTGTTGTGTTTGAACTGCCTACACAGTAATAGCAGTCCAATGTTTACCCAACGGAAATCATATGCACCTGTCCAACTCACCTGCACATTCTATTGTGTTAGCCCAGGTTGCCTGGAGAAAGAAATTCAAGGACACTCATAGGTGTAGAAGAGAGAGCTTTATATCAAAGAGTGATTGTATATTAAGAAAACATCCCAGCCCAATCCAGATCAAGTCCACAGTTCTGATATTAGCCCATATGTCCAATACCAGTCTATGAATTCCTCTTCAGAATAACAAAAGCCATGCAATGATGTCAAACACAGGAAGATCACTGGCTAATGGGTGGAAAGTCTTGTGGATCCAGTGGTGGTGGAAGCATTTCAGTGTTGGCGTGGGTCCCCACGTGGCTCTTCTAACTCCAGGGCTATCTGCATAGCCCAGTTGCTATCTGCATAGCTCCATGTGGCTTGTCAACAGGAATGTCAAGCAGACAGAGAGTATGTGTCCCAGTGGGAAAAAGAGGAAGTTCCCAGAATCCTCCTGGTGGCTGTTACCTTGTGACCCAATTGACAGGTTAAACTACACCTCTTTGCACTAGTTGACAGATTATGTAACTGCCACGCCACTTAAAGACTTCAAAAGAAGAATGAATTTCTTTTGCAATCAATACTCTCTCTGTATACACATATCTCTAATTCTCAGAACAACATGACAAAAAATTTTATCTTCCTTTGTTCAGATATGCATGTTCAAATTTGGAGAGATGGACGTGGCATAGTGGTTCCATGTCAGGCTGCTACCTGCCAAATCAGCAGTACAAAATCACTGGCCACTCTGCAAAAGAAAGACAAGGCTTTCTACTCCAGTCAAGAGTTACAGCCTTTCGACTCCAATAAGAGTACAGCCTACAGGGACACTTCTACCCTGCCCTCTAGGGTGGCTGTGAGTCAGCTTTGACTCGATGGCAGTGAGTTTGCCTTGGTTTGGGTTTAGGGCAACACAGTGGTCAGCAATTGGAACCCACAGAGGCTGCCCTCAACCGGATCAATGTGCTCCGTCTCCATCCACTAATTTTAAGGAGAGCTTGGGAAGCTTACAGAGGCAATCCTACTCTGTCCTACAGGGCTAGTATTAGCCAACACACACTTGAGGACTCTGGGGGCTTTGTATGGTTTTGATTTGTTTTTTACAGAATCCTGCATAAGAACATGGACCTGTACTGCCTGGGCTCAAGGCCCAGCATTGGCCCCTCTCTACCTCTGCAATCTTCTAAAAATTACCTGGCCTCTTGGCTCCTGTTTCCTCAGCTGTTTAATGCAACAATGTGTACCTCAGGAAATTTTATATAAATGCATAAACTCTTCTTAAACTTCTTGTAAGTGCCCTGGCCCATACCAGATGTCTCTGTTGCTTGTTAATTAAATAAACTTTCCCAATGTCACACAGCTACGAAAGAACCGAGCAAGAACATAAACCAGGATTTTCTGCATTCCAAGCCCATCTTGCTCCTTTCATAGCCCAGTGCATGTGACTCCTAAGCATTAGCATAGATTAATTAATCTAATTAGGAGAATTGATCGTTTGGACAAGTGGAGAGACAGTTCTGAACGGTAGTATCAAAGTTATTTTTCTCAATAGAAAATGAAGTTCTGAAAGGACAAGTTGTGTGAATTTGAAAGTAAGTAAATGAGAGAAGTAGAAGATAGGTCAAAGTACCCACAGTAAGAAGAGGACATCTGGGTCGGTGGTTTGTAGGGATCTTTGGGGGAGCTCTAGTAAAGTAGTTGTTGTGCATTGGGTGGCTGTTTGAAACCACCAGCCACTGCATGGGAGAAAGATGAGGCTTTCTGCTCCAATAAAGAGAGAGAATCCGGCAAACCCAGGGGGCAGTTCTATCTTGCCCTGTAGGGACACAATGAGTCAGAATCAACTCAGTGGCAGTGGGTTTGTTTGGTTGGTTGGTTGTTTATTGAGTTGTCTCTGTTAAAAAGAAGAAAACCAGCAGAACTCCCAATGCCATTTTCTCGGGAGGAATTAGAAACACCAGGGAATTTACTTCTTACTTGGTTGACCTAAGGTTGACCCTTTACTTCTGGATTCTGGAATTCCAGACTGCATCAGGGATGCAAGAATCTTTGAAAATTCATGACCATCAAGTAAATTCTCAACTCCCTGCCATCCAGTCAGGGCTGACTCAGAGCAACCCATAGCGCAGAATTGAACTATCTGTGTGGGTTTACAGGGCTGCAGCTCTTTAGGGAGTGGAAGCACATTAGTGGAGCTAAAAAGGTCATCAGAGAACCAAGAATTGGAGAATCCATGTAAGACAATACTCGCACTCTATTGATTAAAGAGGAATGAAGGGATGAATAATCAGTATCCGAAAAAGGCAAAAAGAGAAGTCAGTTAGAGATACGAAGAAGGCCTTTTACTTTGCTTATGTAGACACGAAGTCATTCCCAATAAAGTGGCAGGGGAGAAGAGAGAATAAACTAGTTTAACTTAGGTTGTCCCTCAGTAGCTGTGCCGACATTGGGAAGGAGTCACAGAGGAGAGAAAATGAAGTCAGGGAGAATAATCATGGAGAGCAGATGTAAACAGAACAAATCATTTTAAAGTAGCTGGAAAAACTTAAGCCAGTGAAAATAGAGTCATACCACTTGAGGCTCAAAGAAGCTATGGGCCTCACCTTCTTGAACCGTTTTGTCCAGGATTTACATTGAGGCATAGAGAAACTGTGACTTGCCCAGGTTCTCCCACATGTGAATTGGAAGATTTAGGGCAAATCATCGGTGAAGGCTCAATTTTGACAGATTTTCTGAAAAGGGAAAATAAACTTTTCAAAAGGAAAGAAAGAGTGTAAATCCTATAAGAAAGTTTCAGGCAAGAAATAAGCAACAAAAGGACCCCTCAGTATCTGAAACATAGGCTAGTATGAAATAAGGGACCACAGATGGAAGGAGAAAGAGAGCGAGATGTCTCTTTCTGCTTGAACAGGGCTTTTGAGAGGTGACAAAGGAATGAGGGAGTAATAAAACGTAATGTTTGGGAGCAGGGATACCTTCAAAGTCATAAATTACTTTATAAAGTAAAAAGAGAGTCTTTGATAGTTATCTTATTTGTAAAGAGAGAAGTAGTCCAGATATTTGGCTTTAAAAAATTAGTTATTCTGAATTTTGTGGTGAAGAAGCAAAATATACACTAAATGAAGCATGCTTTTTATTTCTTAAAAAGTCCTTTGATGAGTCCCATGGAATGGACTAGGGAATTCAGCTTGAAATTTACAGCACTTATATAGACTTTTCCTCTATATTTCTTATGTTTGTATGCAGTAATGAAGAAATATGGAAGCCGTCTGGTGGCCAGATCATATCTGTAAATTCCCATGGATAAAGCCTACCCTTTATATTTCAAAGTTATTAAGTTCAAATACAGTTATGGTCCTAGTTTTATTAGTTTTTCTCCCCATCGATGATATTATTGATTGATTAATTCCTATTGGCTTTCTAAAGTAGAAAAAAATATATGGTTGAAGTAAAACACTTCATAGAAAGGAGTGTTGCACAAGTGAAAATTGGAAAGAAGTGGTAAAAACCTTTTCTATTAACCATGCAAGTCTCTCCCGTGTAGAAGACCAAGGCAGGAGAATACTCAGCATCACTTGTGGGTTTGGTAGGGACCAGAGTTGATGACTTGGGGACCGTGGTTAGAGTTCAGGCTTTTGACCAAATAATGATGCCTTGTTGTGGTAGTGGGTTATGTGATGGGTTAGGTATTGACTGGACTGCTAACCACAAGATGACCAATTCAAAGCCACCAGTCACTCACTGCTTAGGAAAAAGAAGACACTCTGAACTACCATGAAGACTTACAGTCTCAGAACCCCCCCAGGGGCAGTCAGACCCCATCCTATAGGATTCATAGGAGTCAGAATTGAATCAATGTCAGCCAGTGTGGTTTTTTGAGCTATGGCACAACCCATTATGTAATATATAGTGTCCAGCACGTTATCACACCTTAACTTCCTTCAGGCATACATTCTATGAGAGAGTCAGGGAAAATGATACCCTTTATAAGAAAACTGAGGGTCAGAGGTCAAAGGGCTTTCTCAATATTACAAAGCTAGCTAGATGTAAACAACCATAAATTCAAACTAAGTTTACTGGGTTTGGTTCTGTTTGTTCTTCCCTCCTCATAAAGTCCAAAAGTAGGTTTGTTAGTAATTATGTCTAGGGTCTCTGGGCACAATGGTTCAATTAGTAGTAATGTGTAACCCAGAGAGAACCTAAGCCAGTCACGATAACTCAAGGCAAAATCAAAGTATGTTAGACCAGGTTGACTAGAGAAACAAACCCACAGCCAACCATTCAATTCCACCTCACATGAACCCTAAAGGACAGAGTTTCATTCTTCTTTTGGGTTTCTAAGACTTGAAATCTTTACAAGAGCAGACAGTCTCATATTTCGCCCATAGAGTGACTACTGGGTTCAAACTGCTGACCTTGTGTTGCTAAACTCAATTTGTAGTCCACTACACCAGTGTTCTTACCAGGCATGATAAAAGTATCCTTTTGAAGGAACTTGCAATGATGACAAACCAAGGAGGGAGGGAGACTCACTGCCATTGAGTCGATTCCAACTCAGTGACTGGACAAGGTGGAACTGCCCCTTTGGGGTTCAGAGACTGTAACTCTTCACCGGAATGGAAAACTCTGTCTTTCTCCTGCAGAGCTACATTGCTCATCTTGAAGTTAGCAGCCCAATGCGTAACCACTACAGAAACAAGAAATCTCTTTTTTTCCCCCCAAAGACCTGATTTGTGTCTAACTCATTAAACCGTAGATGATGACTTCTTTGGGCCAGGTCTTAGATAATAAAAACAAAGGAATTGTTCAGCTGTGTTGTCTAGAGAAACAAAAGAAGTGACCCTCATCTATGTATAAGAAAGAACTTTATATCAATAAATCAACTTATATTAGTCAACTTATACCAAGAAGGCATCCCAGCCTACTTCAACTCAAGTCCATAAGTCCGATGGTAGATGGGGCCCTCTTGAAAATCACACAGCTGCAGGCTGATGATGCAAACAGATGAAGTGTGATGCAAGCAGAGATCACAGGCTGGTGGGTGTAGAGTCACGTGGATCCAAGGTTGGTGGAAACATGGCAAGTGGCCGACAGTACTCAAGGTCCCTGCAAGCTGGAAGTTTCTTCCTTATAAAGATGCCACACCCTCCCGGAGGCATCATCAGGCTGTGACCTGATTGACAGGCTGGATTCCACAACCACATTTTCATACAAATTGAAGTTGACATAAAACCCAACTGTCAGACCGAGGCCAGATGTTTCCCAAACCCACAGGCCCACCACAAGATAATACCATGTCTTTGTTGATGAATGAGGTTTCTTCTGAAAAGTCACATTCCTCATATGCAAAGACTGACTTTCCCATTGCCTGTTTTCCTATCGATGGAGATTTCTCCTTCAGCGTTCTATATCTGAGAGACTGGGATCTGAAAGGCAAGTTCAGGGCCGGGCTGAACTCAAAATTAAATATACAAATAATATTTATACCAAAAGATAATTAATTAAAATGGCTAAGCTTAGTCATATGAAATGTCTATTGGGAAGAATCTGTACATAGACCAAGAGGTAGTCAATAACACAGCAGGTACACTTGATGTTTTAAAATCAGAAAATGTATGCTCAGAGCTGCGTCTTTTCACTTTTCTTACTCAATCTGTATGCTGAGCAAATGCTGCGAGAAATTAGACTCTAAGTAGCACATGACATCCAGATGGCAAAAAGGCTGATTAACCATCGGCCAGATGCAGACGACACAAGCTTCTTGCTGAAAGTGACGAGGACTTGAAGCGCTTGCTGATGAAGAGCAAGAGCTACCGACTTCAACAGAAATTACACTTCAGTGTCGAGAACGGAAAGCCGCACAACTGAATCAGTAAACGGCATCATGCTCATGGAAGAAAACATTGACGTTCTCTGGGGTTTCATTTTACTTGGATAATAATAGACACCGTGAGCGCAGCAGTCCAGAGAATACGCGGCATATCACTGTTTTGACACATGCATGTCTGCCGCAAAAGACCTCTGTAAGGTGTTAAAGAGCAAAGCGGTTCCTGATGACTAGGATGTGGGTGGCTCATTCCAGGATATTTTCAGTTCCTTACGTCCATGGGAAATCTGTTTGATGTGCCAAGAAGAGTAGAGCAGAATGGTGCCTTGGGGTAAGCACGTTGAACATACTACAGGCTGCCAAAAGCATGAACAAATCTGTCTTGGAAGAAATGCAGCCGAAATACTCCTTAGAAGCAAGGATGGAGATTCTTTGTCTTACGTCATCAGGAGAGACCAAGCCCTGGAGAAGGAGATCATGCTCGGTAAAGCAGACTCAAAAAGAAGACTCTCAACGAGATGAATCGACACATTGGTTGCCACAAGGAATTCAAAAACAGGAAAAATTGTGAGGCTGGCAAGGGACCCAGTAGTACTTTGTTTGGTTGTCCATCAAGTCTCCATGACCCAGAAGCAACTTGACAGCACCTAACAGCAACCTCCTGTTATTCATAAGTTTCCCATTTGTGTGAGGACATTCACCACTCTAAAGTCCCAGGATATACAATACTAATACTCACCTCACTGTTTCTCCTCACACAATTCCCAACACCTTCTCTTCTACTGTATGTGCCCAAATATCGCTCATGAAATCTCCAGCCTTGGAATGATTTTTCAATGTTGCTATAGTAGTGAATATGCCATCCTATCTTCCTCACAGTTCATGATTTAGCATTGTTTCCTTCGTTAGACTAGGAAACTATGCCTGCATTGTGTTCGTTCTGGTATTTTATGTACATTTTGACATTATCACCTCCCCATCACCACCACTTCATTGTGCTTGTTTGTGGTTGTTGTTGTTTTACATTTTGATTGGCACCTAATCCACACATCATGCAATTCAATAGCTCAATTTTTCAATCATACTAAGAAGAAGTATACAGTCATTATCACAATTGGTTTTAGAGTATCCCTCTCTTCCCCGATGGTTAAATTGCCTTTTATTTGTTTGAGGACAACTCAAATAGTGTTAGGCTCAGAGGAGAAAATTGAGAACTTATGATTATTCAATGACTAAAATGTTATAAATTTAAATCCTATTTTTAAAATGTGCATAATTTGTAACCATGAATATTCAAATTTAAGAACATCAAAACCAAGGAATATTAAAGACAAGATAGCATAAATGTATTAATATTGTATCCATCTTTGTATAATTCCATATAGAGAAACGAGATTTTTTCCTTTGCTTTTGTTTATAAGTTTTTATTGTAAATTGGGTAAACATTTACAGAACAATTCTGTGTACCATTCAACAATTCATGCACATTGTGTTTCATGTCATAGATTGCAATCCCCACAATGTCATGATATCAGTCATCCCATTGAGTCCCTAAATCTCTAATGCATTATGGTTTTGTTGGTGTGTTTATCTTCTCAAATTTTATTTTTTAAAAGCAGATTCAGGATATAGTAAGAAATCACTAAATTATGTATTCTTTTTAAATTGGCAAGTGCTGTAGTAATGGTAAAAATAAATAAGATTTTTATTTTCAATTTTATAGACATATAGTTTAATGACTGAAGTAGAATGCATTAAATCACATTTCAATACACCCCCAAATGAATGGAAGGGACTTGGGAAAGGTACATTGTTTCCACAAGAACTAAAGACCAGCATTAGAAGTTAGTAATGAGTCAAAGCTTTAGATTTTGTTTGTTTTCCTCGGTTTGACTGCAGGAACTTGTGCTTTGGGCTGCAGTAAACACTTCCAACCCACCAGCTACGCAAGGGAGAAAGATGAGGCTTTGGGCTCCCATGAAGATTTATAGCCTCAGAAACCCACAGGGCATTTCTACCCTGTCTTATAGGACACTGTGAGTCAGAATTCACTCAAGGCCAGTGGGTATCTGGTTTGTCTTCCCTAACCCTTGTTGCCTTCTGAATTTTGTCCTTGGGAAAATACTACCCTCTTGATCTCAGATGGTGGTTTGTTCTAAGAATGGCATCCCTCCCCCGTGTTATTGTTCCCCTGGTAGACCAGTGTATTGTTTGGCTGAAAATTGAGGCACGGTGGGTGAGTTCAGCTCCACAGCTCAAGCGTGACTAAGGCTCATCCTTTCGGGGATTCCACCCGTCTCTATCCAATCAGTAAGGCTGCTCTGCTTTATGTTCTTGAGTTTTGCCCCATACTGTTCTCCCACTCTATCCAGGACCTCCTAATAGGATCCTTTTCAGAGCAATTGGCAGTGGGATTTGGACACCATCCAGTTCTTCTTGTTTCAGTGTGGAGGAGGCTAAAGTTCAGTGGTCCCTTAGCCCTTTGGACTAATTGGAGAAACAAGGGTCTTGTTGTTGTTGTTTTGTTAAAATTAATAAGCAAAGGAAATTATGAAATCATTTTCATTTGGATTTCACTGGGCTTTTGGGCAGATGAGAAATGAGCACTGAGAAAATAAAAGAGGACATAAAATAGTCCAAAAAAGGAACTGACTCAAGAAGAGAACGCAAACTTGACTGTGACCGTCACAGTACAGCAAAGGGAACAACTAGGGAGAGAAGAGAGCAAGGCTGTTGCCAACTGGCTTTAGGAGTTAAGTCAAGGTTTAGTACGACTCTCAAGTAACTAGGCTTTCCTCCTGGGCCAGGGAAGAGGAGTTGATACCTGGGCGGCCTCTAAACGTTTTCCTCCGGTACTGAGCTGGACAATTTAATATCACCTGTAGACTCGAGTGAAATTGGAAGTGCTTTAAAGGGAGATATCAACTTACACCCACCAAAGACCCTGAGCCTAGGAGAGATGGAGAAAGCCCTGTGGGCGCAGGGACCAGAAAGGAGCCAAGCTGGCATCCGTAGTAAATAACAGCAGTGGGAGCAGAAGAGAAAACAATGTGAAAGAAAGAGGATGGCAATCAAAGCCGCCCTCGGACAAGCAGTCAGGGATGATTTCGGAGGCAGGCATTTCAGAGAAGCAATTAAGCAAGATGAAATCAACTGCGGGGGCCCAAATGCGATAAAGATCACCTTGTGCAAGATCGAATCGCTAACTTGGTCTTTCACAGGGGAAGCGGTCAGCGAAAACCTTTCCAAAACATAAACCTTGTCTGTAACCTGGGCTGGGAAATATCTGAACCTTAGTATAGATGCTTTCGATCGGAGGGTGTGCAATATTGGCAAGGAAGGTAACTTCATTTTAAAGAATTTTAAAGAATACCTCCTTTTACAAAGAATGATTAGACACAAGCTACTTCCATTCAGTCGGATGCGCTCTCTGAGAGTAACTCAGGCGCTTCTGGAGCTACATTAATCTTTTTCGGTCCCTGGAGCACCATTAAGTACAGGCAGCAGTAATTTACTAAATTGCATACTCGAAGCCTGAAAGAGTTAATGCGGCTCCAAAAGTGCCTAACATTTACCCAGGGAGTAATTTACACACTGGAAGCATCTGGCTGAATATGGATTCAATTGTTTACTGTACTGTGGGTCTCCCAGAAAAGAGGTCACATGCTTTCTCTTATTGAAAAGTTCTAGGGAGCAATTTCTTTCATTTAAAAAATATGCACCTACTGCCACATTCTCCCGTAATCTATTTTTCACAGTACTAAAAAGAACAGATCCTGCAAGAAATAAACTTAGATTCTTTTGATTTGCCGAGCGACCGATTTTATTGTCTTTTTACCTTGGCTACCTGAAGGGTCCGAGTTTATCAGGTTGAAGTAACCCGGGAATTTGGGCACCGTCTTTATGTCCGTTCTAGAAGAGGTCATTTAGCAGATTTGTGGGAATGTTTGTCTTGTAGCGCGCTGCGTGCCCAAACACCTGCCCGTGGTGCTGTTCCGCACAGAACAGTACAGCAAGCTCAATGCCAAGTTACTGAGCCGGAGGGCTTCGCGCACACACAGTCACGGCGGCTCCCGTGCCCTCGATGTGTTTTCGGTTGCTTGTTTGGGTTTGGATTTTGGGATTTCTGCAGCACATGTGCTGTGCCCGTGGCACCACGCACAGAACGTGGTAGAAAGAACAGGCGCTCTCGCCGGACAGAGCTTGTAAGGAAGGAAGGGAAAGGATGCCCACTGAGGGACGAGTTAGAGGTAGAATTCAGGGCGTTATAGGATACGTTTCCAAGATAGCTTTCAATTGCCAGGACAATCATCTCCTTTTTTCGGGATGATGGAAATCCAAAGCTCGGTATATAGTGCTTGCACATCTCAAGTGGTTATGTTTGTAATCAACAACGTCTGTCTCTGAAACAATGAGCGAGGACCATTTTATTAAGCACCTCCCCTCCCCACTTGCTCAGAAACTTGGGCTGCTCAGCTCGATGGTCCCTAATAAGCTGGGCTCCCTATTTAGGTCAGCATTCATTTCACCCTTCCGAACAACTTATTAAATACAGTTTCTGGTATCCGCAGCAGGTGCAGGCTGAGAGAGTTTCAATTTTTAAACAATTGTCAGCTCCTATAAACTGTGTTTCCTACGTAATATTGTAGTTCCATCCACTAATCTACGACCGCCAGAGTTTATTTTTGCAGATAAAATTATGTCAGTTCTTTAAATCTGCTTGAAGCAGAACTACAGAAGACAGTGTCGCAAGTAGAACTCAGCTGAATCCAGGTGTGATAATTCAGATTCTCCTCAAAAGCCCAAATCTGTACACTCAAAGGATGTGCAGTCAAAGAAAACCAACTCGGTGTTTTTAAAACATGTGACAAGAGGCCACCTCGACCTGTACTCCTTGGAAGGAGAAATAATGTCATCACTCTGCTTATCTCTCTCTTTATAAGTATAAAATTCTAACATACATCTTAAGAGCACTTCTGCCTCTTTTTAGGTAATGGAATCCTGCTCCCTGTTGCTACACTCATCCTTCGGCCCCCTCTCCTCTCTCAGGGCCTTTCTTCGCGTGGTCCCTTCAATCCTCTGCGGTTCTCTGCATTCATCCCCCTCTAGCCTTGGACCAGTGGCACAGCACTTCTTCCTTTCTGCGAGCCCCCGGGCCACCCTGCCCTCTCTCCGAGGCAATCTGTTTCTCCCAGGTTGTATTTAACACAAATGCAAGTAAATGGATATATGCGCCAAACTGATTGGGGCATACATCATACCGGCATGTTCCTTTAAACATGAAAGCCAAAGCGGTTGATAGAAAAGACATGCCCAGGACGGGCCTCTAAAATAAGCCAGGAGGAAGATGGAATGCCTTTCTCTCTTTGGAGCCTTTCCCTTTTTTCTCCCAGAAGGAAAGAGAATGCGGTCTCCTTCGTTTTTTTGCTCTTGAGAAATCGTCAGCGTTGCTTCAGCATGCTTGAGTCACGCGTGCAGTTACTTACTCACATGGCGTACACCTGGGCTTACTTCAGTCTGTCCGAGGGGCAGAAAACTCCTCTGCACAGACAAGGATGCATATATCACGTGCCCATTAGCTGAAAGGCAAGGGGGGAGCAGTAGTGTGTTCTGAAGCAGAGTGACCTCTAGTAAATTGGGAAATAAGAACAGTTCAGATGACAGTGGGATGAGCGCACGAAGACGTCCATTTCTAAAGAAAGACCACACGCTCACGGGCTTTTTGTTGTCTAGCTTTCAGCCTAAAAAAGAGTCATATTTGTGTGCCTTAAAAGAATTGGATTTGACCGTGAGTGTGCACATTGCTACGTGAACGTAGAAATTACTCAGTAGAGAGAAGATTAGGAGAGAATGCTTCATATAGAGAACAATAGAGAAATAAAATTGTGCTGGGGAAAAATCCTATACACGTGTTTCTCTGTCCAGTAGCGAGGTTGAGCTGGAAAAATAGCTGATATCATCTTGACGACAGGGCGTCCAGGTTTTTCACCCAAATTGTAATTCATTTCCTTCAGAATGTAACATCTTAACACAGAAATTATGTGGCCCAGCTACTTTGACATTTTTCATCAAACTAAGTTATATAATCACATGGTTTTACCTGGTGATGTTCATAAAAGAAAAAAATACATGCAATTAAAAATCCCATGTCCCCAGAACACTGCATGCCCCTGGAAACATCTCCAGCCTTTATCTTAGCAAATCGGCTAAGATTCCCACAGAGAAAAAACAATGGACTAATACCGGAATCTCAGGACACATGCTTTTTATCTGCAAGAAGCTGAGACTGCTTTGCTGATATCAGGTCATTAATCATCACTAAGTAAAATAATCCCATTTCTGAAATCAGCAGAGAGTTTTCTCTTGATTTTATGAATGAGGGAAATGGAACATAGTTTAAACAGCTCACCAAAAGCCAGATCCACAGAGCTGGCAAAGAAACTGATGATCTACCATGTCCCGTCTGCACACCTAGAACCAGTCTTGCTGGAAACTGTGCAAGCAGAAAAACGGAAGAAATCCCCACTTTGGATAATAGGCGTGCCCCATAAAAATGCTCAAAATTTGAATTGATTGTTCTTAGGTGAATTCAATTTTAAATAAACTTGGAACAAGGCAAAGAAAAAAACTAGCACTAGCTCTATTTTTCCCCTAATTTGCTAATGTGAGTGATACTCCGTCATTTCTCTATTTATTTTTGAATTTGGTATAATGCTTAGATTTCAAGTGTAGCCTGTAACGCAATACTTTTCTCATAACCCTTCCAGTTGACATCTCCTTTTCTCTTTCCTCACCTATGTCTAATTATTTGCGGCCTTTTATTTTTTCTTTTATGAATATTTCTAATTCTTGGCTACTATCAAAAGATAAATGATTTGCATTCACCAGCCACTCAGAGGGAGAAATATATGGCAGTCTGCTCCATAAGGTCACTCTGAGTTGGCATCGACTCAGTGGGCTTCTGGTGACAGGAAGAAACTAGCATATTTTCCCAACTTTTCCTTTCTCCATTACAAAAATCCCCATGCCAGCTCACATCTTCCTTTTTCTCTTGTAGAACAAACAGCTTCCACCTCTTTCAAAGTTAAGTTGTATTTCTTTGTGGCGTTGATCTCACTCATCCTGGACTGACCACTACTTCACCTTATCTGCGTCCTGTTCCTCCAACAGGTTTAGTGTCTTCTATGTTTTTGGCTCGTTTTTGTTCCTGTGACCATTTTCAGGATCTTGATGACTACCTCCATCTTCTAACTGCCCACTTGTCTCCTAACCCACCCCAGTTGTCTTCTCAAGACCATTCATAAAGGCTGCATCTCCAGATCAAGTGAGGCTTTTCCCTGGTGCCAGCCTGCAAGCCTTTTTTTTAATAAATATTCTCGGACTTTCCCCGCACTGTGGAGTGTTTGTTCTCTATCCTGCTCCAATTGCGGCTTATTCCCACTCTCCCTCAGAGGACAATTCCATTTCTCCTCTCATTCACATACAAGCAACCTCTTGGTTTGATTCCGTTCTCCTCCTGTATACTTCCTTGGGAGTCAACAACATCTTCCAAATCACTGTAGGATTGATGGCGATTAAAATAAATCACACGCTCCCATTGAATGGGGCCTTCAAAGATCTTGTTTATTCCGTTGTGTTTCTGACTTCCATCTACTCAGTTCTAACTCACAGTGACCCTGGATCAGGTTTCCAAGACTGTAAATCCTCTCCTGGGAGCAGACAGCCTCCACTGTCTCTAGTGGAATGGAAAATAGGTTTGAACTGCCAACCTTAACAGCAGTTAGCAGCACAACCTCTCACTAAAAATGCCACGCTATAAGACTCTAAAACATTCTCCTAGAGATCCACAGTGATTATGCCTCGATGTTGGAAAAAAATGAGTACATATTATTTTCTTTCAATGTTTCTCAAATGTCCAAGACCCTTAAATTCATCTCTCAAATTACTATAAATCTTCAAGTCCCAAGGGATTTCAAAAAGAACAGTCACAAAATCAAACTCATCCAGTTGAAAGGAGGCAGATTTCAGGCAACAGTTGATGATTGGTGTGTTTTGGAGTGGTGGGGAGAAATGTTGTTTTTTGAAATCCTGTTTGAACTTCAAGGGAAATATATGATCCCTGGAGATATAAATTCAGTTGTCACAGACTTATAGAAACTTTGGGACAAAATAAAATACACTCACTGAATCATAATCACCATGAACATTCTAGTGAATTCTTCCATAACATTTGTTCATTATTTTCCCACTAAATACTATGCAATGACCACCTTTCTGTATATATATATACATCATTTAGTGGTGGCATATAATTTCACTGTTTACCATTAGTTTTATGGTGTTTGTGTTTGCATCTGGCCTCCGTCTACTCTTCCTATATGAGGTTGCGGAGTTAATAAGTGGCAAAGACAGGATTTGAATCTCGGCTGCCTGACTTCCAAAGTCCTGCTCTTTACACAGCAGTAAGCCCTGGGCAATCAGGAACCGCAAACAAAGCTTCCCTAGCCATTCTGAAAGGGAATCTGCTAAGAAGAAACCCAGTGGAGCCGCTGAGAGAGGAATAAAAGGCTGCTCCCTCATTCATCCTACACTACACTGACTGTTGTACTAAACAAGCAGTTTGATACAGATTCAAAGGGATTGTGCTTCCCAGTCCCACCGGTTGACAATCCTTTTATACAGCCTTGACCATTATTCGCTCAATCTATCTGGCCACAAGTTACAACCTGCATAACTAGAAACCTGCTCTCTAAATTTGCATTCCACATTGTCCTTCAGCTTGCCATTTAAAATGCAGAACTGGAGTAGAATCACCTTTTCGTTTAGTTATTTTTCTAAATTTCTGTCAGACAACAGCATAAGGAAAATGTCATAGCTGAAGTACACATTTTTAGTTCCCTTTGGCTTAACGGTGCCAAGTCGAAAAATAATCTTTTCTCTCTGGCAGAATGGCAACAACATTCAAGCACATGTGATAAGGGCAGGGAGAGAATGCGGAACTCACAGGATAGGGCATTTACCAACAAACATGGAGGGAAGATAGAATGCTGGCCCTGAGGAAGAGCCAAGAGGAATGCTGGGCTGAAGGAGAGACAAAGGGGCAGGCGAGAAATGGAAGGGTCTGTGGTTGAGTAATGAAGTGGAGTAAGGAGTTAAACAAGGAAATGGATATTTTTCTTAATGACCGTCCAAAGAAATTCAAACTCCCAGCCTAATTTCCAAAAGAAATAGGACCTCTCCCCTGTTGCTTGTCCTCATGCCCTGAGTCTCTGCAGCTTCCCTCTCTGGTTTCATCCAACTCCTCTCTCTGCTATCTTCTTACTTCTTGAACTTCCTAATGTTCTCTAATTCCTTTCGCTTTATTTTATTTTGCCTCTATCATATTTCCTGCTGTACCATCATTATCATAGCCTCCTTCTTGCCACATAATATACCATTGTGATTCCTAGCACTTTTAAGCCTCACCCTCTACCAGTAACCCTTTACCTCTCCCTTGTGTTCCTCTTCCACTTGGTAACAGACCAAGCGAGTGCGGTCCTCCCCGCACCCCCCCCCCCCACCATTCTTGTCAGCAGACTTGTTTCTCCACACTCCATAGTCCTGTCGTTGCCCTCCGCCGAGCCAATTCTGACGCATGGAGACCCCAGAGGACAGAGAGAACTGCCCCATAGGGCTGTCATCCTGAGGGAAGCCAATCACTAGGTCTCTCCTTCCAGGTGGATTTGAGAGCTGCTGATGAGTTTGAACTGCCAACCTTTCCTGTTAGCAACTGAGAGCTGAACCGTTGTGCCACCAAGGCTACTTCATCCACAGCCCAAGGAGCCAAACGAGGGAAGGGCACATAGGATCCCTCGTGAGTTCTTTGTCCTCGTTGTGTAAAGTTTGAGATTCTCAGATTTCCAGGTCTCTGCTTGCTTCCCCTGCTGGTACTGTGTGGCTCAAGGGCTCCCCAAAATAGCCACTCAAATCCCCCCCTCCCCCCCCACCCCATGCAACTCTGAGTTACGGTTACGCTTCCATCTGTTGCTTTCGTTCAACAACTCCTTCCACTCTCTGCATCTGACTGACGGAGTTGCTAAAACCAGGCGCTGCCCAGGAAGCCAGAAGGAATGGTGTCTTCACTACCGCCAACCTCATCCTTGTCGAAGACGTTGGCGGTGGTGATAGTAACAAAATACTAAGATTACCCAGCATTAACAGAATACAGGCTAGGTGGCAGGTGTTTCTCTAGAGATCTTCATCAAAGTATTCACGTTGTAATGTCTTTATAAGAATATACCAGAATTATTCCCAGATTATAAATGAAGGAACTAGGGCACATATATGCTAAATAAAATCCCCAATACCACATGACTCTGATTTTATTATGCATGTAATCATTAAACACCCCCCCCCCAAACTACCTCCTTGTATTATTTTAGGGACTTCTATTGAGGAATTTGGGACACATTTTCTATTTCAGATGCGCTATCCCCCAAATCATATCGGGATCCCAGTATGTCCACACCAGTACTACACATATCAAGGTTATCCTAATGGCGGGGTAATTCTTGTTCAGTGTAACCTCCGTTTAGGAAAGATGGACTTTCCACTTACTTTTGGATTGGACAATCTCAGTCCTCTTTTGGACTTGTCACCAGGAGGGCTCAGTGCTTGGAGAAGGGGCTTGGTCAAGTAGAGGGTCAGTGGAAAAAGAGGAAGACCAAAATGAGATGGGTTGGCACAGTGGCAGCCACCATGAGCTCACCCCTGACAAGGCTTGTGGGGATGGTGCGTGCGCGGGCAGAGTTTGGTTCATCGCTGTGAGTTGGAACCAACTCCGTAGCCCCTAGCAACTGCAATCTTACTGCTCTGGCCTTGACGTCATTGCTGTGGCAGTGTGTGCACAGACAGCGTCTATGCAAGGTGCCCGCTTTATGTCAGGGTGCAGCTGCTCCGTAGGATTTTCAAAGCTTTGCTCTTTTGGAAGGAGGCCTTCAGACTTGCCTTTCACGGCCTCTGAGTGGGTTCATTACACCCATTCTTTTGACTTGTAGTTAAGCCCTTAACTGTCTGTGCTTCTGAGGGACCCCAGGCTCTGGCCCCCAAAGCCCATGTATTTATTAATTGAATGAGCACTTCCTAGAGGCTAACTATGTTCCAGTAACTGTGTAGACCTTTCTTTCTGGAGATCCGAGCAGGTTGGAACATGGTGGCAGGATGGACACTGCGCAAATAGAACGATTTCCCAAGAAAGAAACCTAACCGGGAGCCACTGGAAGACTGCAGGGCAGGTGCTCTGGGGCCGAGGCAGGAAGATGAACGGAGTGCAGCAGGGAACGGGGTAGAGGGTTTCCCTGAAAGCTGGATTTGGAAAGCCAGTTGAGCTGCTTGTATGGAGCCATGTATCGGTTTTGGGAGGAAGAAAGCGGTAGCAAGGAAAGAGATTCTGTTAGAAAGTGTGCTTTAGAGAAATACCGATTTACACACTGGCCAACATAGTTGTGGAAATTGTCTTTCATCTCTCTGTAAAGCTCTGTAAGCCAATGATTTTCAATAAGATAACTCCATTATCCCAGTGACATCATGAAATCCTAAAACCTTCGCTTGCAACACCGTCACTTAGTTGGGTTTCTTCTTTCATTTTTAATTTTTGACTTCATCTTGGCTAAACTTTATGGGGTTGTTAATATAAAAAAATTAATGTTGATTCAAACTAGGTTGCCTGTGCACACAAAATGAAATAATCAGAGTACCATCCAGAAGAGTATGCTAACTCGTCTGAACAACAGTGATAACCAGTCAACTAGCATGAGACCCTTGGTATTAACTTGCTAGAATGTTCGAATAAATAGCTACATCCTGCCAACACCTATTTTGTGAGTAGCTGTGATCAAAAGATGAATGGTGAGAAAAAAAATTTGAGAAGTAGATCAGTTTCAATTATATAGAATGTGATACACAGGCAGATATTGTTCAAAGAAATACGGTGTAATTCATTTCAAGTATAGTTTCAAGAATGGGCCTGCTAAAACGGTGCAAAGTCTTATGTAGTACTGCTTTATTTTATGTCTAAAAATAATTTGTTATGGTATTATTCATATTTTAAGAATTGAATTGGGGCTAACCTCTGAATTTACAGATGCAAATATCTTATTTAATATGTAATGTTCAGTACTGAACAGCAACAAAAGCCAACATTTTCATATAAGCTTGTATATATTTCCTCTATGAAAATATGTACTCCATTAAATAGAGGTTTACAGTATGCTGTGTAAGCTTCCCATGCCTTATCACATGTTATAATTAATGAGACATTTACCTCTGTTAGACATACAACCATCTAAGGACCAACACAGAAGACAACTGTCACTGGGACTGTCTTTTCTCCTGAAGCCAAAAGCACGTTCAGAGCCACCATAAACAGGCATCATACATACAACTAGATGCTCGATCATTAGAATATGTCCCTTGTTCTGAAATAATCTAATTGCCTCAATCAGCTCTAATGACTAATACTGCATTTCAGCCAACCGATTAACAGCACCCTGAGTCTTATGACTTGGAACTAGAAGGAAGAAAAAAAAAAACAAGAGTGTTTTAAGTTCAGGTATTTCATTCTACAGGAGTGACATGAAGTCACTCCACAGCCACAGGGGAGAATTGTGTAGAAAGCCCCACTTAACTTCTTTCCCACCTTGGGTTCGTGTTGTCTAGTGTGAGCAGCATGCAAAAGATGTCATCAATAGACGCCTAGGGCTCCCGGAAGCCCACCACAGCCTACTCCCTGAAATTTGCAACTAAAGGCACCTGAAAATTATAAACTACTACTATTAAGTAAACAGTGATACTGGACTACAGTATGACTTGCCTTAGAAAGCCAAACAGACAAATTGAAAGAAAATAAAGCAAAATATCTGTGTTGTTGAATCGTATCGCTGATGTGGAAAAGGTGCACAAAATATTTGCTAATGGGAAAAGTGGAAGTGTGTGTGTGTGTGTGTGTGTGTGTGTGTGAAGGGACACAAGTGGACATTGAAGCAGCACAAAGCAAGTGAGTCCTTGCTCTATAGGCAACTTATATGAATACAATGGGCTAGAAGAAGATTCAGCAGATTGCTAAAAATAATTTGTTGTGTCTGCGATTGTGGATATTGTGTGTTAAGGGGATTTCTCTGTGTTCTCTAAAAACAACACTAAGCCTGACTTTGTTTCACAATTAAGAAACAACTTGATGGCTGCACTACATATACATGCCATAAACTATTCCACAAAGTAATTTTCGCATGGAATAAAACCCCTCCTCCCCAAAATCCAGCTGCTGATTAATAAAACATTGAGTGGTTATTCTCTGTCCTATCATTCAGTGTAGGCTGAATCCTCTTCATTCTCTCTCTCTCCCTCTCTCTCTCTCTCGCTCTCGCTCTCACTCTCGCTCTCTCTTTTGGTACTAGCTGACAGGAGCCAAAATGGATGAAGCCAGTGTTTGCTCCCAGGTTCAATATTGATTTACCTGAGTTGGTCCTTTCCATCTCAGTGATCACGGGGAGCCGAGCAATGGAAATCAGTTGTGTAAAAGGTTTCTGCCTCGTTGTTGTTTTAATTAATCTGGGTCCCTGAATGACACACAGGCTTAATAGGGTGGTATGGAACCTGTCGCCATTAAGTAATTGGTTTGAACCCAAACATGGACTGTGATCAAAAGTTGTCACCATCCAATGACTACTCACTGGCCCATATGAGCGGGTTGGTGGTCTCAGTCTAATTCCTTGTGGACCAGTGTCAATCTCATGAAAAGCATTACCCAAAGTAGCACTAATTGGTTGACATTCTCAGCATGAAACAGGGAATGAAGAGATTGAAGCCTAAAATAGCCTTCAAAGTTAGGGTGAGGATGAAAATCAGGAAGACTGTATGGTAGGAGTTACTTACTTCTCTTGCCAGCCATCATGCTGAAGCAGAAAGAGGGGAGTCCATTTCCACATCTTATCTCAGCCCCTACTTTCATCGGTAGTGGAAGTTGAGCCTAAGGTAATTGATTAAACTTTCAAAGACTTGTAAAATTTCTTAGCATTCCACCCGCCCCCCCCCATACTGTCTTTTGCTCAAATGTCCCTAAGGAAATTTGAGCAAAGATATTTTACCAAAAGGCAACAGGCTGAAACTGACTTTGTTAAACCTTTAAAAAATTCTCAAACAGAGATCTAGCTTCATTATTACCAAACAGTGTGTGTTCATCACTTTAATTATAGGAAAAATCGATAGGGCATATAAAAGTACATGGCATATTTTACCTGACATTTGTGCGTGTTCACTTTATTAAGCATGCCTTTCTGAGCAGAAATAACAGGCTAGAATTTACCAGAAGTCCCAGTGTCTGGGAGTAAAGGCTCCCCATGCATTCAGTGTATCTCATGTTTGATGCCACCATTTCAAATAGCGTGTTTTCAGTAAACGAACATGAAAACAAATTGAAAAGGCCATAATGGATGCATCCTCACATCACTGCAACCAGGCAGATTACTAATTCACAAATATTGAAACTAGCACTGATTGAGATGAATGAATTTCTCATAATTTAATAATGCAAATCACACTAACAGCAGAGACCTCCGGTAGCTAGGGGCACTAGAAGAATTACTACAAAAGCCAACCGAGAGATGCGATGTTGATAACGTTATTTATTTTATTGTGTTATTCAAAATATTTATGTCTTTGATGACATTCACGATATACTCTGTACTGCTTTACCTTTTATTTGTTATAAATGATTGTATTGCTTTCAAGAAGAAAATTGCCCGGAACTGTGGTAGTTAATTGGCTAGTTAGTAATATTATTGTTCTTGATGTTTGGTCAGGTCTTTTTAAATATGTAGCACATTGGGGAAGATGCAGCTGTTTTAAATGGGTAGCAAACATTGCGGGAAGGCCTTTTCAAAAATCACCTTGCCAAAAAAAAATTCCAGCAGCATCATTTTTTCAAAAATTAGGGGGCAAGTGCAAGCCTATGTCTAAAATTCCCTGCAAAAAAAGCTTTTCGATCTAGAATGTCTTGACAGATCGGATGTAAGACATGCATATAAGAATTAAGACATAGTTTCAGTGGCTCTATATTTCCAAACTTCTACCATGAAGCTTCATTAAAGTATATAAATTAGTACTACTGTCAGAGATGGCATTAAGTATTCAATAAGAGTAGACTTAATGCAATTAATAGCAATTAAAATTATACTTTTATGATGTCAGCCACCAGCATTGTAAAGACATAATTGCCTGTAAGGACTTTTGTACCATATTTATCCTCTAAAACTGTCCAATTTATATGAAAAATGCCAAAAACATATCCCATATGGGTACCATTATCTTCTCGGATTTTTAGAAGTAATCTGTCTTATCCAGCATGTGCACATTAGGCTAATTTGCTTTAATTAGTTTTTCTCTCATTGTGTTAATAGGCATGTTGATGTTAAGTTTTTATTTCAGAGGTACAGATGCTAACTTCACTCACTATGTTCCGATTCAGGGGTCAGTAGAGTCGGTGATAATCTGGACTTACCCAGTTAAGCACCATCTTTCTTCGAAATAGTAGATAAAGTAGCTTATTGAATGGAAAAAAATGGCATTGCTATTGTAGTCACCGTGAGCAACTTGAATTCTACCTAATTAATTAGTAGTTAAATATGAAAGAACAGCTTCACTGTTTCTGCTGTGAAGGCATTTCTGTATGGACATAATAAATTAGATAAACGAATGAACTGATTGCAAAAGCACAGTCAGTTGTGACTCCTTAAAGCAGTCAGAAGAATTAGCATGAATCGATGAATCGATGCCGGGGCTTTGCGTTTAAGCCGGGAGGCATACAAAATAAGAAACGGTTTTGTTTCCTGTACCCCATCGTGTCCCACACCTGAAACGTTAACGGCAATTATTTAAAGCTGATGTATTAAAATAATTTTATTAATTATTATTATAAACTTTCCAACACTGAAATAAAGAAAAATAATTACATATACGCAAAGAACAAAGCATATAATTAAAAATGTTGCCTGTTGGTTCTCTGGGGATATTAATTTCTTTTTTTTTTCCATACAAATAATCGAGAATGCTCAGCAGAGTCCCCAGATGGAATTTAGAAGACTTAGGGGAAATATTAAGAGTGGGTTTTTGCTGTTTTCTCCATTAGATTCGAAATATATTTTTAATTGAAGCATGCTTAGGTTAGAACTATATCTGGATTTGAATTTTGCAACATGAAAGATGTTCACGTAAGCACGCTCTGTTCTTCGTTGGGTTTGTTTTAAGGCTCACCTAGCTTGTGCTCTGATCTTGGAACAGAATCAGCATGTAAACGGTGCAATTCAGCAGTTGCAAAATGATTACAATATTATCAGATTCATTGCAGATTTGAAATCCTGTCTACGGGCTTTGCAGTGCATGCTATTGCAATTAGCAATAAAACAAGTAGCAGGTTGGGTTAGGTTTGTCTCTGTCTGGAAATTCGGCACATAAAGAGTCCACATTGGGTGACATGGAGAGAAGAGAAATTAAGGGTGCAAAGATTAAACTATTCAGCGATCTTCTAACGGGGAGGAAGAGCAATAAGAATGTTAAGAAAATCAAAAAATATTTTAAATGTTACTTGGTGTATATATGTTTTATTCACAAAAGGAAAACACGCATTTCTGCGATTATTTATCACTGAAAGCACATACGACTCACTGTTTGATATTAAAGAGCAGTCTCATAGTTTCTTGAAACACCAGCTTTTCTTATTTTGTTTTCCTTTGTTTTCTTTTTTGTTAAACTCTGTCTGTACTTCACAAAACTGGAATTGTTTTAGGGAAGCAGCCAATAATTGTATTGACAAGAGAAATAAATTTGATATTTTCTTATAACAAAAAGAAATAATTTTAAAATCTGCAAAATTGAAAGCAACAAACACTCAATTGTCTGCCCTATCCATTTTAACTGTTAGTCTATAAGATTGAAATGACTTTCACAAGCAAAACTGTTTAGCTAACGAAAAACAAAGTAAATAACAGCAAGTAGAATAAATTAGGATGTAACGGTCTTTCACAGACTACCACATAAGCCTTTCAGATGCAATTTGAATGTAACAAGTTTTTCTGTACTCCTTTTGTCTCTGTTGTATTATAAAACATCGTGATTACTATTCATTGGAATTGAATTACTCTTGTTTATATTTAGTTTCTTGTTGCTAAGAAAAATAGAATGAATTACACATCTGCCTTTGTCCCATTTGTACAGTGAATATACACTAAGTCAATTGTTCAATAACACTGGAGTGCGTGCTGGAAATAGGGCCGTAAGACGGTTTGTGTGTGTGTGTGTGTGTGTGTGTGTGTGTGTGTGTGTGTAAGCAACCTGGTAACAACACTTAAGTACAAATATTTTCATTACTAGAATTCTCAAATTGCTACTGAGTTATAACCCAAAAGGCATTCGTATCGGAGTTGGTTGTTTAGGTTCATGATTTCCATAGAATCTATTTTAAATGGTGGGCCTAAGCTTAATTAACCCCAAATATAATTGAATTTAAATAGCAACCTTGGACGTTTGTCTATGTTGTGTGTATGTGTGTGCACGAGGTAGGAAACAAAGTGTTTTTTTAATTGAGCACTTGCTATAGACAAGGGTCTATTTTCAGTATTTTCCTGGTGATTTTCTCATTATATTCCTATCAATGTACAATGAGACACATAAAGTTGGTCCTCATTAATCACCGCGTCCATAGTTGTGCATTTGCCTCCTTGCTAACATTTATTTGTAATGTCAAAGTCAGTCCTCACGGCACTTTTGCCGCCGGGTGTGGTCATGGGCAGGGTGGCAAAAGAAGAAGAATGGAATTGCCCAAAGCCTACATGCCCGGCTGTTTCAGCTCCTGTGGTTTATGTTTGTGTGATTTGCATGTCCTGTCCAGTCCCACACGTTTAACATTTCTGTCATCTGGGTTGATGGTTTTGTTATTAAAATGGACCCACGCTTGTTGCCGCAGGGCTTTCAAGCGTACCCAAGCTCAAGATGGTTGTGATGTCACGTGTGTTAAATAAGCTGCATCCACTTATGATTTATAGTGCTGTTGGCCAAAAAGTCTGTCTTACAAGGGAATCAATAATGCATATTGAATGAATTGTCTTAGAACAGAAACCCCCGTAAGACAAGGTCACGCAATGCTCAGCTGATGACAGTGTCATGGGAGAAGAAGGCCTACGGAGGGGGCGACACAGAATCCTAACCTGAGATTTAGGAGAATTTGTTTCGTATCCAATCGTTCTGTGTCACGATGGCCTTACCCAATGTAACTACCACGCATCCCGAGGATTGATTGTGGATCATCCTACAAATCCTGAGAGAAGTAGGAGGTTGGAGAGGCGGGACTCAAAATCGAGTCCTGGATTCTTACAACAGATGTGGCCCAGATTCCAAATTAAGTAGGATGTACAGAAGAAAGTTACTATTTCATTTGGGCTGGTCTTCAATGTAGAGACCTACTAGGGCTTCTTCTCTCAGAAAAAAGATAGCTTTCTTTCCTCATAAGACAAAATCCATCAGCGCAGAATAGCTAATCATAGTTGGGTGTTAAGAGGAAAGCGCTGAGATAGTATTTGACCCCTATTTATTGGTTACATATTGGGCTGCAGTCTGCAAGATCCTAAGTTCAAAACCATCAGGTACTTTTCAGGAGAAATACCACTTTTCTTCTCTGGCACACAGCGTTTCAGAAACCCTCAGGGACAGCTCTACTCTGCCCTCTGAATCTGCTCTCTATGAATCCGCATGGACACCATGGTAGTGAATTTGGGTTTTTTGATGTATTTATTGAACACTTACAATATGCCAAGTTCCACTTAGCAAAGTAAATGATGATATATAGTCAAAAACACAAAATTACAGTTTTCAGTTTTACATTCTCCAATATGGTAAGAGAGAGAAGCATGGAGAGTGGGGGTGATGGGGGGGGCGCAAAGTCATTGTCAGAGCCAGGAGAAAAATAGAGTGATGGAACTGGGGTCAGTTGGGTCCATAATTATTTTTTTAAAAAGAAAGAGACCCAGTTTCATTGTTGTGGTATTGGTGGTGGCCGTGGTATGATGTCAGGTCACTTAGGATTCACAGGTGCTGTAGGTACAACCGAACACAGCGCTCCCAGCCCTGCACCATCCTCGTCGCTGCTGTTTGGTTGAAGCCCTTTGCTGTAGCCACTGGGACATCCATCCCCACGGAGGGGCTTCCTTTTGGCCTGTGCTTTATCACGCATGATGCCCTTCTCCAGGGACCCCGCATTGCTAGGAACATCTCCAGAACACATGAGGTATCAGGAGCATTCTGGCTGACCTAGCTCTTCTGACACAGATTCCTTTGTTCTTCCGACAGTCCATGGGAATACAGGCTTCTTCCCCAGCACCACAGTCAAAGTATATCAATGTGACTCACTCTATCTTTTTTATGAAGTGAACCGCCTTCCCATGTACTTGAAGGGAATTGATCTTGGTGTGGATCAAGCACCCTTTAGTCCTCAATGTGATGTCCTTCCCCTTTTAACACTTAAAAAGATATTTTTTGTAGACTTTTCCAATCAAGTCCATTTGATATTTTTTGTTACTGCTTCCATGGATATTGACTATAGATTAAGCAAGCAAAACATGAAATCTTTGACAGCTTCAATATTTTATCCATTTATCAACATATTGCTCAGTATCTGCTGGTGGGGATTTTTGTTTCCTTTGTATTGAGGGGCGATCATATAGAGGGACAAATTCTTTGATCTTCATCAGTAAGTGCTTCAGGTCTTTGTCATTGTCAGCAAGGGGGGGTGTGTCGTGTGTGGAATATAATTTGTTACTGAGCAGTCTTCCAATCCTGATGCCACTTTCTTCTTCATATAGTCTAATTTCTTAGATTATTTGCTCAGAACTCAGATTGAAAAAGTAGTGGAGTGATACAGCTCTGATGCACACCTTTCTTGCTTTAAACCAGAGTATCTTTTTCTGTTCTAATGACTACCTCTTAGCCTGTGCACAGGTTCTGCATGAGCACAATGAAGTGTTCTGGAATTCCCATTTTTGCACACTGTTATCCATAATGTGTTATAATGCACACAGTCCCATGAGTTTGCACTGTCCATAAAACACAGGTAAATGTCCTTCTCCAATGTCAGGCAATATGCACCTGATATCCACAGTGATATCCTTTGTTCCATGTCCTCTTCTCAGTTCTTCTTAACTTTCTGGCAAGTCCCTGTCAGTGTACTACAGTCACATTGTTGAACTATCTTCAGCAAAATTTTATTGCCACGCGATATTAATGAGAGTGTTCAAGATTTACTGAGTTGCCATCCTTCCTATAGAGGCACGAATACGGATCACTTTAATGCTTACTAAAGCTTGTCCCATCGCTGACTTCCGAATTTCTTGGCGTAGACAAGTAAGGACCTTCAGCATTGTATCCATTTGTTCAATATTTCCGTTGGGATCCCATCGATTCCTGGAACCTTGTTTTTCATCAATGCCGTCAGCAAAGCTTGGGTTTCTATACCAGTGATCCTTGATCACATGTTCCCTCCTCAAATAGTTGAACACTGAATAATTCTTTGTGGTACAAGGGCTGTGTATTGCGTTCCTTCCATTTTCATGCCATGCTGCCTACAGTGCTTAACGCTTAGCCCATTGACCCTTCAGCATTGCAACTGGAGGCTCGAAATGTTTCTTCAGTTCCTTTAATGTGATAAATGGCAAGACTATCGTTGCCTTGTGGTTCTCTAAATTCAGTCCTTTGCACAATTCATGATAACATTTGATCTTCCCAAGCCACCCTTTGAAATCTTCTCTTTATTCCTTTTACTCCAGTGTCTGTTCTATTAGCTTTCTATCCTTTATATTCAAGGTCAACTTTTAGAGTCTCTTTTGACATCCATCTTTGGCCCTTTCCTTGTTTCTTATCTTTTCTAGGACCTTATGCTTTCTTCGAGTGTGAGGTCCTCAGTGCTATTCCCCAGTCATTGTCTTAGGTCATCCCTGGACAGTGCCCAAACCTTTTCTTGACATGATTTCTAAATGTAAGTGGAATATCCTCACTGTCAAATTTGGCTCTCATGGACATGGTTATTTTTTTAAAACGTGCATGGGAACAGTTAATTTTCTGTTCCTCAGTCCAGTCCTGGCCTTGCTTGGACTTATGATACTGAACTGTCCGATCATCTCTTTGCAGAAATACACTTGATTTGATTCCCATATATCCCATCGGGTGAGAGCCACATGTAGAGCTGCCCCTTATGCTGCTTAAAAAGAGTGTTTTCTATGAAGAAAGAAGTCATGGATCTGGCAAAGGACCATCAGGTGATCTCCAGCGCTGTGTCTGTCGCCAGACCCATCTTTTCCAGCAATCAATCTTTCTCCTTTGTTTCCAACTTTTGAATTAAAATCACCATAATGCCGATGAATCTTGATTGCATGTTTAATCCATTTTAGTTTCAGACTTTGGTAAAAATCTTCATTTTTTCCTTAGTGGTTGTTACGTAATTTAAGTTAGAATCCTATTCACTGGTATTCCTTGTAAAATTATGTATATTATCCTATTGTTGAAAGTGTTGCCCTTAAAGACATATCACGAATTGTGTTTTGTTTTTACAATGAATGTAATGTAGCTCCTTTCCCATTTGTCATTCCCAATGACCCGGGCCATAGCAGTAGGCTTGAAAGGGTTCATAAGAATTAAATTATAAGTTATTGGAGTTCTTCCATGAATTTTTGACATCTCCTCTTGTTATTGTATGCTTCGAATGGCCAGTACCAGCCTATTCCAGCCCATTAATGCCTAAGATATTGATCTTTATACACTCCATTTCTTTTTGATGACTTCCAATTTTCCTAGATTCTTATTTTGTGCATTCCATAGTCAGATAATTAATGGCCATTTGCAGTTATTTCATCTCATTTTGAGTCTTGCCACCTCAGCAGATCTAAGTCCAGAGAGCCGTGGTCGTTCTACCTCATTAAGGGTGACTCTCCTTTGAGGCGGCAGGTCTCCCCGGTCACGGCTGGAGGGCCTCTTGAAGTGGGTGGCTCATAGTTTGGAACTGTGTCAGAGCGGGTCCACTACGAGTCATTGATTTTAACCAGCTTGTCTTCACAGAAGTGCCTGCCAACTCCTGCTTCCCAGTCTGTCTTCGTCTGTAAGTTCTGCTGAAAGCTGTTCACCACAGGTGACCCTACTGATACTTGGAATACTGGTGGCATCTGGTACGCCCAGAATCAGAGCAACCTGCGAGGCAAAAAAGTATGATGAACAGATAGAGAGTAAGGAAGAATCCCACTAATTCCCTGAAGAAATGACTTTTGAGCTCAGACTGAATTCTGGAGAGAGAAGGCCATTTGAATTCAAGCTGATGCCAGCACAAGAGCTCAGGGAGGGTTAGAGCCTGACAGCTTTTCTAGAAGAACGGGGGTTGGGGGGGGGGGCTGTGTGACTGAAGTAAAATAAGAAAGGAAGGAAATAGAGGGAACCGAAAGGGACAGGGAGGCTGATTGCAGTAAGAGTGTTTTCAGGAAAACAGTTCGGACTCAATTTGATTGCTCACTTACCCTCATTCTGTCCGCGGAGTGGGAAAGTAGGACCTAGGTTCAGAAGGAGGTAGAAATGTCAAGCCAAGATTGATTTGTATCAAGCACCTGTGACTTAGATCAGGTTTGGTCAAAAGGGCCTGAAAATATACTGTTGGGTTTGTGATGCTCGGCGGGGAAGTAGGCAACAAGAATGAACAGAACGTGGATGAGCCACTAGGATATCTGCCGGAGAAAGATCAGGGGTGTGTGTGTGTGTGTGTGTGTGTGTGTGTGTGTGTTGGGGGGGGCGGGGGAAGAATTGGGAAAGGACTGGTTAGAACTGGCTTTTCTGATGGGTGAATTGTGATGGGCTAACTCACACAGTGGATGTGTGTTTAATGATCCTCTGGGTCTGCACTGCAGTCAATAATGAAAACGAAGCAGTTGTTTAAATGTGCAGCGATAGTGAAACAACAAAGGAAGGAGACAATGTCCATGACTTTAGGGGAGAAGTCAAGGGCAACGTCAAAGATAAGGCACGCTGTGCGCAGTAGTGCTGCTCCACCTTTCAAATGTTTTTCACTTATTCCACCGCAAACACCACAGATTGCCTAATATCAGCAGTTGATTTCTAAATAGTTTATCTTTATTGCTATCAGGAGGCATCTCTGAGTGCTGTTTAATATGCTTGGCAGGTAACTCGAAGGTTCTCACTCGCTCACCACCACGGAGTCAAGGCTGACTCATAGCATCCCCCTTGTGGGTTTCAGAGACTATAACTGTCTAAGGGAGTAGAAAGTCCTGTTTTTCTCTTGAAGAGCTGCTGGTGGTTTTGAACTGCTGACCAGGTGGACCGCAGTCCCACCATGACCAATATACTAACAAGGGCTTCATAATGGAAAGGTTAGAAGGATGGGATTCATCCAGAGGTTCCTCTGATGAAGGCACTGTCCACCTGCTTCTGAAAAAGCAGCCCTTGCAAACACTACGGAGCACAGTTTTACTCCCTAAGTAGCAGCTGACGCCCTGGTCGCTGGTGCTTGATTGGGGTCGGGCAGTTCGATGTATCGCTATACAGCTCATTGCTGCAGCCATGTGCAATTTAGTCATTGGCAGCGTTCTTCCCCCCCCCCCCCCGATGTGAACCAGACACAATAAAACATCCTTCTTCCACTTCTTAAAGAATTAGAAACATGCTATGTAAATCGGCTAACACAGCATTTGGCTTGTGGATACGTGTGAGATACCATTCCAGTTCTTGTACACTTGAGTCTGATTTCCTGTTAAGCTCAGATTTTGTGATTGAGATAGGCACCAGCCCTGTTCACTTGCATTCTCCAATGGATATGTTGCATTTCATGTTCTGTTCCATTGGCCCCTTCTACGAAAAAGAACCTTGATTTATGACCAAAAAACCAAAATCATTAAGTCAATGTGGACTCATAGCACCCCTGCAGGACAGGAGAGGACTGGCCTGTGCGTTTCTGAGACTGTGTCTGTGCAGGGACCGAGGACTCCCGCTTTCCCCAGAGGGGCGGCTGCTGGTTTGAACTGCTGACTTTGTGAGTAGCAGCTCAGTGCATAACTGCTTCACTGCTAGGGCTCCTAGTGACATGTGACAAGTTTTAAAATGATAGGTTATCTTTTAAAATGAAAACTAATGACTTTACGAATAAATAGGTACCCCAGGGCCTCACCAGTTGTCCTGGAATGTCCACTAAAAGAACAGTACAGAACGAACCAGGAGAGACCGGCCAAGACCTGGGATTAGCCGAAGACGTGACTACTGGTTTGAGTCATCTATTTCTTGGTCAAGGAAAGCCTGCTCTTCCACACACTCTTTCAATGGCTTTGTAAAGAACGTTACGTATATTTAAAAACCAAACCAAACCAACCCGTGGAGCACAGAGAACAGGAATGTCCCACAGAAGGTTGATGCGCTTCCTAAAACAGTAGGTGTTCCTGTTAGCATCTGAAAGTGGTGGCATGACGGGAGACCCCGAATGGCATGCATCAGAAGGAAACTCTCAAGTACCCTTCAATAAAATAGCGTGCTGCCTTATCAAAACAACCACCTCCTCACATCTGGTTCACCAGGGCTTATAAAGTTGCTTTGCTATTATGGAAATGCGAAGGCAACAATGTTTCTTCAGGAGAGGATGTAATGACAACTTCATTGTCAACCTCAAACCGGATCTTCCGATGCTGATGTAAATTCATTATGAAAAAGGAGCATCAGTTTATTAACTCCTAGAAACTTTGGGCTCATTCAGTATTTAATGAGCTTAACCTTTATGTTAAAACATAAAATCATGAGAAACACCATGCCTCCCAAACCTACAAAATTTTTGTTTCATTGGTATTTTGAAGAAAATGATCATCCAGAGGTTTCAAAGATTTTAATTTGGTGGAAACATAGTCTTTGCTTTAGCTGTAGGTTGTCTGCCTCACACCAGTTGGTTGGATTGTTTCTTTTTCACTGTGGTCAATTACATAGGATTATTTCATTTCCAAAGACTGTTTTTACAGAGACGGTGTAGCTGTTCAGTGAAATATAATCCAACTCAGCCCCTTCTGCATCCAATAAAATTGTCAGTCAGTGTTGGGGGAGCAATCATTGAAATGATGAAATAGCAGTAAGTGCTGAAAATAAGCTATGGAAAATTCTACAAAAGCTAAAATTATACCACTGGGACCCCCTTGATCACCACAGCCCTTCTTGGGCTGAGAATCAGTTCTCCCTAAGAACTGAGAACCTGTCCTTAGAAAGGAAACCATTCTGGAGATGTAAAATCAACTTCCAGGGGAGCAGTCTCCTTTATAGGACTTTGCCTGATCTTTATACGGTGGTCTCCACTTAGCTCTTTCACATTAACAATGTGTTCTCTTGCTTTGAGGTGATATTGCTGTCAAAGTTAGAAAGATTGCTTCATATGAAGAAACTAAGTCCAAGCCCTAGTCCATGCTCGGTCGTGGATGACCTTAACATATTGACACCAGTTCAAATGTAGAGATTAGAATAAATGCATATGAAATAGCTTGTGAGAAAAGTCGAAAACATGTCTAGCCTCATCTAAGAAAACAGGAGTCTACAGCAAACGTGGCGGAGTAGAAGGTTATCATTTGCTGGACTGGGGGAAAACAAAGTTAAGTCTATACGAAGATAGACCTTCCTAGAAAGATGCATTAGGTCCTAAAGACTAGTGCATTAAGTTGCTTAAGAAAACTAAGTTGAAGAATGACTGCTTATAAGATTACCATAGAATAAGAAACCCTATGGTAAGAATTTTGAACATGAAAGTTCAAAACAAGAGTCACAGTGCAGTGGTTTGAAGACTTATTCGCAGCACCCTAAAGGTTGGCCAACGCAAAGCAAAGTTGTTTTCCTTCTTCTTTTCTTTCTTAAAAATTTTTTTTTTGGATAATTATATTTTAAAACAAACCGGAGAATATTTTATGTTCTATATGTCCAAACTACCAGTTCAGCATTAGGTCGTTTTGCTATAAAACACTTTCTCTGGATTAATGTGCCTTGATGTTTTTAAAGAATACAATGCAAATTTGGCTGCACACAGAAGAAACAAATACGATAGTTAATGAGCGTAGGTGGCCTTAATAAATTATCACTGGTCCTGACATAGACAGAAGTGGTTTCTGTTTCTACCTGTCTACATGCTTAGATGTGACACCTGAGTGAGCTGTTCTCAGTCTCAGTTACTCTATAAAAGGAGGCTGCCTCAGCTTGAACAAGGCAGATCACACTGAGTTACCCTTCGGTAACTAACCAAGCAAGATAGAAAACCAAAACTTCCCTGGGAAAGCTGTCTCTTTTAAGTGCTATCATGACTCTTTCGGGGCAAGAGGGTACCACTTAGCAAATTACGGCTTCTGTCAACTACCACTTTTGCTACTCGTGTATTCTGAAGAATATATATATATACATAATCATCGCGGCAAGTACTCACAGAACAATTTATATATTTAGAGAATTCAGTTGAATAGCCCTAAAGTGTTTTGAGTCCTTTAAAAGAATGTTGACATATATGTTTCTACTTGAAAAAAAAATCTCAAGAAGATAAGCAACACAAAAAAAGGAGAGAAACAACTACTTAAAACTCAACTAACCTCTAACCATGAAATCACTTCTGAACCTCAGGAGGGTTTCTGAGACTGTCAATCTCTGCAGGAGCCTCATCTTTCCCTCTCGGAATGGTTGGTGTTCTTGAACTGCCAATCTTCTGGTGAGCAGCCAAATACTTATAGCACCACAGAGGTGGAGTTTATCCTACTGCATGACCTGCAATATGTCTAAAACCTTTAAAAAGACAAAGTTGGTTAGATTGGGCCACTTGTCTTGATGACTGACTTTACTAGTTTTATTGATCATTCCGCCCAGAATCTGGTATTAGATCTCTAATACTCTAAACTTCACCTTGTTTGCTGGAAGCAAAGAAGGTTTGAAGTTTTTTTTTCTGATGAAGATCAAAGACTGCAGCCTTCAATATGGATTGCAATGTAATACACAGAAAACAAAAGCCTACAGCTGTATTAGTAGGCAGCGTGATGATGATAGGAGAAAATCTTGAAGCTGTCAAGGATTTCATTTTACTTGGATCCATAATCAACACTAATGGAAGCAGCAGTCAGAAAATCAGAAATCATATTGCACTAGGCAGATCTGCTCAACAAGACTAATTTAATCTGTAAAAGAGCAAGATGCCCCTCTGAGAACTAAGATACACCTGACCGTAGCTATGGTGGTCTCCGCTGCCTGCTAGCCACGGGAAAGTGGAACAGTCAATAAGGAAGACCACAGAGCAATTGTTGTATTTGAACTATGTCTTAGGGCAGTGGTTCTCAACCTGTGGGTCATGACCCCCTCACGGATGGGGGATGTCCAATGACCCTTTCACAGGGGTCACCTAAGACCATTGGAAAACATATATTTCCGATGGTCTTAGGAGCCGAGACACCACACCTCTATCCGACTCCAGGCAGATACACCCACATACGAGTACCCGCCATGAAGACTGTTACCCATGCTTCAAGACAAAATTTCATTTCTTTGTCATTAGAAATCAATATTTCACAATATAGAATGACATATTGTTTTTGTAATGAATCACTATGTTTAAATTATGGTCAGTTTGTAACGATGAAAATATATCCCGCATCTTAGATATTTATATGATGATTCATGACAGTAGCAAAATGACAGTGATGAAGTAGCAACAGAAATAATTTTATGGTTGGGGGTCACCACCACACGAGGAACTGTATGAAAGGGTCACGGAATTATGAAGGTGGAGAGCCACTGGCTAAAGAGAAGAAAATTGAAATGCTCTGAACTGCCAAAAGTACAAACTAATCCGTGCTGGAAGAAGGACAGCCAGAAGGCTCCTTAAGCAAGGGTGGTAAGACACATCTCACATGCTCTGCGGATGTTTTCAGGGGAGACCAGTGGCTGGGAAAGGACGTCAGGTTCGGTCATGGAGAGAGTCAGCAAGAAAAAGACAGACCTTCAATGACTTTCCCTGACCCCGTGACTGCTTCCACGCACTCAAGCTTATCAGCAGCGATGTGGGTTGTGCTTCACTCTGCTTACATGCGGTCGCCGGTGGCACTAACAACAACCCGAAAACATTCATGTATCAATAGAGGAACTTGTTAGAAAGGCTTTAAATGTCATTCAGGTTTTCTCAAATTCCAATTGAACTTAAAGACTTGCCAGCCTTGGTTTTGACTTCTGGGGGTCTGGGGGGCAGGGAAACATATTCCCTTTTATCTTAGGGGGAAAATATGAAGGTTTCCAAAAACATCCTCAACACCTCACATTATTTCACTGCCAGAATTTTTCTTTCCAATGACACAGTTGCCAACCAAGAGAAGAAGCATGCTTACCTCTGCCCATCTACTAAACTATCAGTAACAAATGGTGAGGCGGTGCTGGGAGTAAATCTGAGGACAAAGAACCGTTTTGGATCCACGCTAGAGAGAGAAGGAGCCCTGGTGGAGTGGCAGGGTGTGGGTTGGGCTGCTAAGCAGAAAGCCTGCAGTTCAAAACCAGCAGCCACTCCTCAGGAGACAGATGAGGCTCTCTGCTCCAGTAAAGATGGACAGCCGCAGAAACCCAAAGCAATGGTTCTTCTCTGTCCTGTAGGGTCCCCACGAGTCAGAATTGAGTGGGCAGCCGTGAGTTTGGTTTTGATAGGCAGAGAGAGAAAGGGTTTCTCCATCTGATGACAGATTCGCCGCTGACTGTCAGTACGCCTTTTCAGCTCCTTGCCTTTGTTCAACTCCCTGACTTCCACACTGAGCTGAAGCCTCACCTTCCCCGAGACTCTGCCGTGATGTCTCCTCCTGTATGACTCCCAGAGACTGCTGAAGAAGACTGCCTTCTCAATTTGGTCTTCTGTGATAGCCTAGAAGCATTCCACCCGCTAAGGTCACTATGGATTGGAATTGACTTGATTGTTGGTGATGAGTTTGGGTCTGATTTTCACAAGTCATGAAAGTCCCACCTGGGTCCAATAGGGCCAGGTGCTTCATTGTCATTCTAATTACATGTTATGGACCTTAGCTTCATTTGCAGCTCTGGAGCTATCCCTGGTAAGCATCACCACCTACACCGTGGACTTGGACAATTACTACTCCTTCCTCTTAATAGTAAGAACAACAAAACATTGATCAGGGCTTTTTGCTCTCTGGCCTATAGGTTACCAGAATTTTTGAAAGAGTTAATATCACAACCCTCCCTCCCCCTGCATACTTTTCCTTCAAATAACCAGCACTTAAATTAGGGGCCAGGGTCCAATGCTCAGGTTTCACACATAACCTCAAATTGGCCTTGACTCTTGACGTTGCCTTTTCTTAAGTTGTAGACCTTTCTCTTACATCTGACACTAATATCAACAGATTTCACTTTTGATATGACTTTGTATCTGGGTCAATTGACATATTAAACTTGTTTAAGTAAGATTCATGGTTTATTTATTTTTTAATTGGATGGCCACTACTGATCTGAATAATGAGTGCTTCCGGAAGTACAAATAGTAGCTGCACAGCATTCAGGTAACTTGAGTAGCGACTCTACCTGGGAATCCGCAGGGATTCTTGATGACTAAGTACTCACATTTACGTTCTGGTAGCGCAGCATCTTTCTAATTACAATTATATTTCATGTCCATCTTGGTAGAGAAGACTATTTATAAATGAGTGTAAGCATGTGGTTACCAATATTTTCTTGGAGTTTGAAATACTGTGATCTAAGTGTGAGTGAGGTCTGTACTTCCTACCAAATCACTTAAAGCTAGATACTCCAGTAGACAGGTTTGGACCTAAAATCATATCAAATATATTATACCCCATGAGTAATCATCACAAACTAGCTAAAAATAAATGTATGTTAATCATTTTGAAAAAATTACCTTATAATACACTGTAAGCATATGGACATATAAATCCACAGAGAGCGAGCTAGAATGTAGACAAGATTGTAGTTTTTGCATCATAGTTTGATTTTTCTCTATGAGTGAACATCTTACTGTTGCATGCGGGCTTGATATGATGTTGACTTTGTTTTATTATGTACTTGAGGTTGATGAGGGCAATCATATCCCATTAGAGTTTATTAGTCCCTGCATATGGCAAGTGCTTCAAATTTTTATAAAGCAATTATTTTATCAAATAAAGGCCCACACCTGTTTGTTGTTTTGTATGATTCCCTTGAAAGTACATTTAAAACTTATACATCTTTGAGTTTGAAAACTAGTTGGCCTCGCAGTTTGCTGCTCAAATAAGGATTTTAAACACATCACATCATTTTACTTAGTTGGTGCAATCCTGGACATTGAAAAATAAATCATCCGATCTTTTAAGATTTAACCTGTTTTTTTATTCTCATTTTTGATGTCAGTGGAAAAGGATTTTCATTTTTGTTAAGTAAAAATAAATAGGAAAAATATTGGATTTGTAACCATATTGTGGTTGACTTATGCTAAAAGTATTTTAAACTTGATAAAAATATAGCTCTTTACAAAAGTATAAGAAAACATTTTGCTCCACTCATCAATTTAAGAGCATTGAATTGCACTTAGATTCTGAAAAATAAGACATTCATATTATGTTTAATATTCATCCTGCATATGTATAGGCATGCTTATATAAACATATAAGCTCAATAAAAATTGACAAATTAGAAATATACTCTTACATTAGGTAATTTATTAGAATATGGTTGAGGAATACAATTTCTATGCTTAAATTCATATATATATTAAATTATACATCTTCTAACAATACAAGGATTTCTTTTTTTTGCTTTTATTTTTAATCATTTTATTGGAGGTTCATACAACTCTTATCACAATCCATCCATCCATCCATCCATTGTGTCCAGCACATTTGTACATTTGTTGCCCTCATCATTCTCAAACAATTGCTTTCTACTTGGGTTTTTGGTATAAGCTCCTCATTTCTTTGCCTCTCTCCCCGATCCATCCTCCCTCATGAACTCTTGATAAATTATAGATTATTGTTATTTTGTCATGTCTTACACTGAGAGATTTCTTATTTTATTTATTTATTTATGATCATTTTATTGGGGGCTTGGATAGCTCTTATCACAATCCATACATTCATCCATTGTGTCAAGCATATTTGTACATTTGTTGCCATCATCATTTGCAAAAGGATTCCTTTAAAATAGCTAATTATCAACTATTGTATTGGAAAATATGCTATCAGTTAAAATAAAGCGAGGAAATCTGACTCTTTAATGAAAAAATATATTATGACATATTTCTGGATAAAGATCTTATATTTAACTCTATAAACATTATCTCTTAAGTCTAAAAACCATTAATATATTATGTTTCATAGGATGCAATAGTATATTATGTTTAATGAAATTCAAACTTTTAAAATAAGTCTTATATTATATAAGTGGAAAACACAAATGAGTTTTAAACATTTAAGTTTATTGCATATTCTATGCTAAGAAATTGAGTCTTTATTCCTAAGAAATTGAGTCTTTATTCCTGAGATAAGCAATTCTTGAGTCCAAAGGAAAGGTTTAGACCTCCTCTGATGTAAACTCTTGAGAGACTTTCTATACAATCCACACGATCAGCAGTCACCTGACTCCTGGTCTCCATCCCATGGCTTCAGGAAGAACGCTAGTATCACTCTCCTTGAGCTTCTCTTCTGCATCTTCCCTGAAGAACTGGGCATCTACAGTCAATATACACGGGGGTGAACCCCCCCTGCTCAATGGAATTTGTTTCCTCAATGCTATATATTTAAAGTTTTGTCCAAAACAACCTCATCACCATCAAAGTAGTCTCCATTACGCTTCATACGTTTGTCAAATCTGCAATTCCGTTCTTGGAAAAAATTGTTCGAGCTCATCTGTTTGGACAGCTGAAAGCATTTCTCTCATTTTGTCCTTCACCTTGTCTATGTCCTCAAATTGCTGTCCTTTCATGTCCCTCTTCGTTCGAGGAAACAAAAAGAAGTTGCACAGAGTGAGGTCAGGTGAGTACGGTGCATGGGGCACCGTATGCTGTTTTTGCCAAAAGCTGGTGCGCTGAGATGGCTGTGTGAGCAGATATATTGTCATGGTGGTAAAACCAGTCCACGGTCTGCCACAAATCGGGCCTTTCATGTCGCACAGTTATGAAATCTTTTCAGAACCTCTAAATATAAAGCTTGATTCACAGTCTGACCTGGTAGAAAAAACTCCAAATGTGTGATCCCCCTCACATCAAATGGACAAATGAGCATTGTCTCGATCATTAATTTCACTTGACAAGCTTTTTTGGGAGAGGTGATGATGGTGTCGTCCACTGGCTTGACTGATGTTTGCTTTCAAGATTGTGAGAATAGCACCCTTTCTGGTCACCAGTGAGGACTTCGGGGGACAAAACTCTGGGTCACTATGGAGCTGTTCTTTCAAAACATGGAATGTTTCCATTAGACATTCCTTTTCCTGATCAATCAGAATCCGAGCATAACTTTCACAGCAGCCCTTCTCCTTCCCAAACCTTCCGTTCAGATTCACTGGCTGAGCTCTGAGACAGCCCAGAGAACGTCCCCATCTCTTCAATGCTCTGACCTCCATCTCAAACACCAGGGCACACATTTTGTCAACATTTTCATCCTTCTTGGAAACTGACAAACGTCCAGAATGAGGTTGGTCATCAATCAACATTTCACCTAGTTTGAGACTTGAAAACCATTTGCACACCTGAGTTTTTCGTATAGCGCTGTGCTTGTAAGCTGTGTTCCACATCATAACATTTTCCGTGGCATCTTTCCAAGCGGGAAACTCAATTTCACAGCCGCACACTGTTCTCTTCAATCGACCATCACAAAAAGGAGGTTCGAGTGAAATTGCTTTTACTAAAAAATTCACTGTGACCAGACAGAACCTTCCCGTGCAATGCCACTGTGTGCACTAATTCAGAGCAAGTTGCTGGATGCTGGCCTAAGAGGAAAAAAGTGTACTACAGAAGCTCTGTCCAACAGAGCATTTTTTTTGGGGGGGTGTACCTCATGTGCTCCATATTAACATTTACATTCTCCCAAGAAAAATCTTCTCATTCCAAGGAGCTACAAATTACTACGTATATTTGAATGATTCTCAAATGTGTACCTCTAGCCCTAACCCTTCTTCAAAAGTCCAACCCCAAAGCATCGCAGTAACACCTCTATTCAAATCTAAGGGGTGGGAGCGCAGGGCAGTACAAGGGGGCTTTAAATCCCTCTCAGCAAGCACTCTGCCTTATAATACAAGACTGTAGCTATCCCGGCAATAACCCCTTTTTTATAGTATACAAGTACTTGCCCAATCATAACTGCAATAATAATGCCGGGTTGGTTTTCTTCCTTAGCCCTTACAAATCAAATGTTTCCTTCTCCAGTTAGTGTTTTCAGGAGGCGCTGGTCTTAGCAGCCCGAGTCACCTCTGTTCAATACAGGCTACCGTTGTCACCAAAGAACAGTTTCAGTTACAAGAGAACAGAGGTTTCTTTTGTAACATTTTGAATTTTTTGAAATTTCCCCCCAATTTTTCTTAGATTCACTGAACACTTGTACTTGTTCCAACGCTGGTTTCTTGCCTGTTCTTGCCCATTAATTTCTCAGGTGCATATGACTCCCGGCTCCCTCTCCTCAGGCTGGAGAAGGGACCATCCTAGAAGTAACGTTCCGCTGTGAGGCTCAGAGTGAATCTACTGGATCAACATCTAGGGGTGGCATGCATACAATGCACGGAACACTTGGAGTCTAACCACTGTAACCGAAATTTTATCTAAAAGTAGATTTCCATTTTATAAAAGGGCCGACCCCTTCTCTGTGAGTAAAGTGTATTCAGGGGACAGGCATGCTTCAGTGGTAGAGCTCTTGCTTTCCACGACAGGGAGACCACAGGTTTGATTCCTCACAATGCACTCCGAGGGCATATAGAAAAGCTTGGGTGTTACTGTCGTGCTGAGAAGGTTTCAGCTGAGCTTCCTGACTAAGACAGATTAGGAAGATGGACCTAGTTGTCTGCTTCCAAAAACCAGTCACAACAATCTAATCCCCTGTGTATGGGGTCACCACATATTGGAGTACTAAGTCAACATCCGTTAACAATAGTAACCATATATCCTATAAAAAATATTGAATATTTGTTACTCTAAAAGTAGTAAAATGAGAAGCTAATATCCAAACACATCGAGCAAAAATTTACCGTTAGCCTCCTTTCTATTAAATAGAACATGTCCAGAGATGTCTGACTTCTTTCACAGTTTGGGCTACATCACTAATAACTCTTTTTTTTTAAAACTAATCCCTCTTAAAGCCTTGTTCCCCCAAATCCTAGCCAAGACTTCCAATTTTCTCCAGTGCTCTCCAAGTGACCACCCCCTTCGATCACAGTTGTCTCAAAACATGAAACTTATTTGTCACTTTAGAAATAGAAGTTAACTATTTCCTCCCAAAAGGAATCATTAAAAATTAAATCTTCTGGCTGAAGAATCCTGGGAGGGAAAGAAAAAAACCCAGCAGCGACGGAAAGAGCCTTCCACCAGCTCCCTCCCTGTAGCACCGCAGGCTCCATTAGATTTATTAAATTAGCTGATGGTCATGTGGGAAGGCACAGGCGAGCTGATCTTGAGATGAGAAACAGAACAAATAGGTTTGCCGCGGTGTGGATGGGGCGCTGGGGAAGCGTTGAGCCTCACTGAACCCGAGGCAGCCGGTCTTAATGAGGTGCGCTCCAGAGGACCAGAGTCCTGGTAGAAGTGTCCAGGCTCCAGAAAGCAGGCCGTGGGACCAAAGGCCCACCTGAAAGGGGTCGATCTATCCAAGTCACATGCTGAGAAATTAACAAAATGTTTAATTAATGATAAACTTCATCAAGGCAAATAAGTCCATCGCAGCTGTATTTGCTGTAAAAACAAAGTCTAGGTTCAGAGGGAACATAGTCATGAATAATCAAAATGAGATTAAGTTTTTTAAGTTAAGAAACACACCACATACACACACACCTTTTAACTTGGAACTCTTGTACATATTGATAGCGTTGAATCATGACACACACACCCCCACCCATCCAAGAAGATTTGTTGAAATCCCATGCGTTAGCATCTTATGGGGAAATAAGATCTTTTGTAGATGTAATTAGCTAAATTCACATGAGGTCATCCTGGAGTAGGTAAATAAGAATCTGCCATGGCCGGGCTCCTTTTACAAAAAGAAGAGACAAGGAGAGATGTGAGGGAAGCTGAGTGGAGCTATGCTGCTGACAGAGCCAGCGATTTACTGGTGCTGCCACATGCTGACATGGATGAGGAAGAATCCTTCCTGCAGTCTCCAGAGGGAGGGTGGCCTTGCCGATACAGGGAATTTAGGTCTCCAGCCTCCAGCACGGCAAAGAATAAATTTGTGTTGTTTGGAGTCCCTCTGTGTGGGACAATGTGTTGCATACAGTAGCCTCAGAAAACTAACACAGTTTCCTTGACAAAATGTGTGTACATTCCACTTATAGAAGGCATTGGAAGAAAGCGTTCCCTCAGATCTTATTCCCCACTCTACTTCTTTCTACTTTGTCACTAGAACGAGGGCCCGTAGCACCTTTCACAGGGTCACCTGATGTCAAGAACCGTGTCTGGTGCTGGCGTGTGAGTCAGGCCTTCCTTCTCTGGGGCCACCACCAGCTGCCCTCTGAAAGGGGCGTTTAGTTGTCAATGAGGACTGAAGATGCACCTTTGTGATGGAAGCCAGGTGGTCTTATGCTGCCTCAAGTCCCCTCTCATCTTGTTGGAATGAGAATATGGGGGTGGGGGATATCGGATAAAAAGCATCCTTAAAAATATCTTGCGGGACATCTTTGTTTCCCTCTACTTGGACTTCCAACTGGATTTCCTAAACTGGCAGCTGTCACCTGCCACAGCCCTGGCTCTGCAGGTGTTCACAGCTCTAGGGATGTCATGGCTTTACATTTGTCTAAATTCATCACGTTAACTTGTATTGGTGGCCATTTTAGTTAAACTCTGACTCTAATTTGTGAGAGAAAACCTTCATTATCTTAGAAATACATGGTTTGTGCTTTAACATCCAGTGGCATAATCGTGTGGAGCAGACTCGCTTCAATGAGCAGTTTTGTAAGTCTGTTAGCTTTCATTGATCATTTCGGGGACCTAACATTTACAGCCACTTAGAATAGCCGAGTGATTCAAGCTTCCTCACTGATAAATAACTGTTATTGTAAGGTGTGTTGGATGGGTTTTTTGCTTGTTTGGTTGTTTTCCTTTTACCCCATGTCCGGGGCATGTGTCCTTTTTACGACGCAGACAACTGAAATAGGCAAAGCGCTAAGTGAGACTATTAGATAAAGCACGATATTATCCTATCCTCTTTCCTGGTTTCCTTTCTGATCATCAGGCTTTTTCAAGATTTTCTTGGTGGTAAATAATTGAGGCACCGAGGTTTTCTGAGCCACAGAAGTTTCAAAAACCTTCAGTGTTGCCCTCCTGTTTAAAAAACATCCTTAATTATAGGCCTTCTCATCCACTTCCCGATTAGCATGGTGCATTGTTGTTGTTCCGCCTAACCTGAGCCCATAATGGTGAAGCCAGCTTTGTCAACCGCTGAGTACTCACCCTGCTGCAGCTGTCTCCCTGGAAGGCCCCTGCGTCTGGTGTGTGTGCACTTTTCCCTTGGCTTCTGTGGGGATTCTAAGAGCAGCGCCATTATCAGATAGAGTTGTAATGAGAGAACGTGATAAGATCCATCAGCCAAGCTAATGTCTCTACAGACAACTCTTACTTGCTTAACAGAAGATTAGAAGTATGTGATGGAGTCCAAAGTAGACCCCTAATGTCATTAAACAATAGCATCAGAGACTAGTAATAGTTTCCCTAAGATGACCATAAGCCATGAGTTCATAAAAATTAAATGGATTCTTCGTTTAAAATTAAAAATAAAAAAAACAGGCCTTGAGGTTTGTTATCAGTATTCATTTTAGACCATTTTTTCTGCACTGACTGATTTTGTTTGAAAACCATTAAAAAGCTAACATTCATTTGGAAGGTCAATCTGAAGCTATTAATTAAGCTACAATTTACAGCATAGCACTTGCAATTTGGGATTGCAGTAATTTTCTGAATAATTTTCTGGATTTATTCGGAAAATGTGTTCCAAATGTCATAGAATCCTCCAAATATCCCCTCATTGTTTGCCTTCCAGTTAATACTATATGCAAATTTAGAACCTTTTTCTTCGTTTAGCTGTAGGCCACAGAAAGAGTTGGTGATTTAGCAGTCTTCTGCCTGTTCCCCACAGGGCCAATCCTGCTCCCCAGTGGCTCTCAGCCAGCATTCTCTGCTCCCACCATCAGCCAGCTCCCAGGTTCCTCGGCCCTGGCTAGATGTGTGCTTCAGCAGCTGCTTCTAAAAGACAACAAAACCAAACAAACCCTCTGCCATTGAGTCAAGTCTGACTCATAGTGACTCCTTAGGACAGGGTAGAACTGCCCCTTTGAGTTTCCTTTGTCACTCGTTTAGCCCTATAATGCCTGAATTTTTAATTTCAGGAAAAAATTGTTTCTATTCTTTACTTTCATAGTTATCAACATATATATAATATTCACATTTTAAGTAAATATTAACGAAAACATTTCACTCAGCATTATAGGGATTCAGGGAGCAGAAAGCCCCACCTTTGTCCCACGGAGCTGGCTAATGGTTTCAAACTGCTGACCTTGAGGAAGTAGCCCAAAGAGCAACCACTACCCAACCAGGGCTCTGCACTAAAAGACAGGCAAAAAGGACATTTTGTGGATTACCTACAAGGGTTGGTTGAAAGGTTTGCTTATTTTTTAATCTTCAATCAAATTAGCTTGCCTATTATACATAATAAAATGAACTTTTTCCTGGATTGAATTTTGCATCGGAAATAAAATTAGTGTGATAGCAAGAGAAGTAACGCTGGATTATGTTTGTGTATAGTATGTAGCCTGTTGCATTTAGAAAGAAGACTGTGATTTTCAAAAATCACTTCTTTTTCAATAACTCCTTTGCTCATTAATTTAATGGCATCGGTGTTATAAAATACAGATTCCCACGATGTAGTTGCACAGGATTAAGTGGAAATACAGTCTACTTTATGAATCTTTCTCCAGGTTATTACACATTCCACAGGAGGATCATGAGACTGCAATCTTATAAATTGTCATGGTATTGATCTGCATAACAAACTCACCTCACAACTCCTACCAGAACTTCCCCTAAGCCCAGGAGCATTTTCAGGGAGATTGACTAAGACAATTTCTGTTGATACCTTATAAACTAAAGCCGCAGTTTATGATTTATTTGCAATGTCTTTAGAGAGAGAGAAACAGGGCAAAAGTCTTAAAGCTACTGAACAACAGAGCTGAAAGCCCCCGAAAGATCAGTAGCTTATGGTATTTATATCAAATCATAATTCAAACCACAGGACATTTGTGGTGAAGCGGGAAAAGGGGCTGTTTCTTTGGACCTGGAAATGAAGTTACAAACATAAAAGAACCTCCACTTCTGGGTGGTTATTTGGTTTGGACATTCAGATAAATGACTGTTTATTTCTATTCCAGTATGGTATGATTATTTCCCATTCTAATGATAATCGATATCTATTCTGTGAGATTGAACTTTCTCCTGGTCATCTCATAATGTTCTGGGAAGGAATTCTTAAACTTCCCACCTTCTTTTCTCATTTACCCAGATGAACCAATAGCACCATCTCACCAGGAGTTCCGGTGTCGTAGAGGGGCTGCTAACTCTCAGGTCCACAGTTCAAAACCAGAGAGGGGCTGTGGGGGGAAAATGATGAGGCTTTTCACTCCAGTATATACTGCCAGTCTCTGAAGCCCACAGGGTCAGTTCTAATCTCTCCTGTAGGATCACTATGAGTCAGAATCCACTTGATGGCAGTGAGGATGATTTTCTATTCTCTCTTTTGTTCCTTTTGTTAAAGTCACACAAATGTGTGGTTCTTTGTGTGTTCTTATCTGCTTCCTTAATATGAAGTTCTGAACTGAGCTGGAAGGGAAAGATAAGCGAAGAAAGGAATTGGCTGAGTGGTGATCCTTTGGAGCGTTTGAAATGATTTGCATGGATGGCGACAATTGGCCTCAGAGCACCTTTCCCTTCCAGTGCTCCTAGGTCAGCACACTAATCTCAAACCCCGACTTTCTTTGACAAGTTATTTAAGCACCATGCTTCACGCTGCTGCTGATATAACAGGGATGATAGTATTTATCTAGCCGAGATGAAGTTCTCCATTGTACGGTTACGAATACCTCACATTGACAAAGTGGTCTTCCACTGTCTGCACGATTTACAAAGACCACTGGCATAATAGTCTGGAGTTACTTCCTATTCTACAGCTTTATGAGTCAAGACCAGGAATCACATTTTACCATGTATTTTGAGATATCATAATAACAACCAATATCTACGGGGCTGTGAACTAGTGCCCCAAATTGTGTTACTATCTCCTTTAATTCTAAGGAAGTTTTATTATTTTTTTAATTTTTACTTTTCTGTGGCAATTTATGTCCATGTCATTATAAAAGACATAGATACTTTAGAAAATGAGGAATGTGGCCCACGGGGGACACATGAGAACATGGCACGTGTCCAGACCAGGGCACACCTAGAAATGCAAGTCCAAGAGTATTTCTACACAGGCACAGATACTTTACGAAGCAAAAATAATAACAGCAAAAATCAAAGGACGCTATTGCTGTTCAACATATCCTCCATTGAGCTCTATGCACTCTTGAAGGCAGTGCCTTTATCTCTCCAACCATTCTGGAAGAACCCTGCACTCTTCTTTCCACACCACATCAGAGCGGCAGGCTGACCATCCTGGAGGGTTTCTGCTCCAGTTGCTCTCCAGGATGCGTGGAGTTTGAGAGCACAGATAAATCTGAAGAGCAAGACCAGGGCTATAGTGGCAATGAGGGGAGGTGTCCCAACAAAATCCTCCTGGGGAAGCCCTTGCTTTTCTCAAAGAAGGAGCAGGCGCCTTACTGGACGGGGAACGATGCCTCTGTGCAAACGTGCCTGGCCTTTTGGTCACCTATGAACTTTTCAGTTTTTGTGTTAGTCTGGGTACATTAGAGAAACAAATCCACAGAAACTCGTGTATAAGAGAGAGTTTTATATAAAGGGTAAGTGCACATCAAGAAAATATTCCAACCCAGTGCTGCCCAAGCCCACAGTCCAACATTAACCCATATGTCCAACAGCAATCCACAAAGTCCTCCTCCATCTCACTCAACAGACACAATGATGCTGACTCTAGGAGGAAAGTCAAGTCAGTGAATGTGTAAGCATCTCAGCGCTGGCAGGGGTCTCCACAAGGCTACTCCAGCACCCAGGGCTGCATCAGAGTAGGTCCATGTGGCTTCTTCCCAGGGATGTCTTGCAGGAAGTGAGCCTTGCCAGATGAAGCAGGAAACTGGCTAAGGCAACTGCACCCTGGTCCGACCAATACAAAGCAAGAGACCTAAGAACTAGAAAGGCGAGGCTCACTGAGCCATTTACCCCTCCACCCTTCAATTAACCCCACATGTGTTTATCAGCCAGGTTGTCACAGTAAACGAGCAACCTCAGTTTTCTTAAAAGTTTGCCAAACAAGCCCCCATAATCATCTGTGTCCTTGAAGAAAAATTTGTCAAGGTTACCCCCTTCAAATCTCCAAAAAGAGTTGCTATAACCTTCTGAGCCAGCCTTGAATTTAGCTGGCCCCAAAGAGCCCCGCTATTCCTTTGTTTGAAATGAGCTGAACCAGATGAGAACAAGTGCATAAGGGAGAAACTTGTGTGCAGCTGCCCACCGGTTGCCAAGATAGGTTTGAACGCCTTTTGTTTGGAATAATCGCATGCATACATTATTATATATGATATAATAAGCATAATATATATGTTACATGTATATATAACTGGAACCCTTGAAGGAATACTTTTTTACTTTCTCTCAGACAGCTGCCGGCCCCCAGGACTATGTTGTCAAAATTGTATGTCAGTGAGGTGACAGGAAACGAGTTCATCACAGACACTGATGGGATTTCTTGGTTCTGTTGCCTCGGCTAATAACCTTTTTAATGATAATAATGATCTTTCCCTTTAGTGAGAAATGCTCAGTGTGACTGATTACCAGGACATGGTACAACATGTCAAGTGTGCCAATAAATGCCCAAAGGGATGAACCCCTCTGCTGCGAGCCTCATTTGAAAGCATTCCACTCGAGCTCCATGGGTCACCAAGCCCAGCTCCCTGAATTAAGCACCCTGAGACACCCAGTCCAGTAAGCCTCAGCCTGGTGACACTCAGTTATACTTCTGTGGGTCTTGAAGGCCAACTTCCTCTATTAAGTGCCTACAGACACACCCCTCCTCAAGCCAGCCTCCCGCACAAAGCACTCAGCTTCACTTGCTCCGGGGCTTGGGAAGCCCATCCCTCAGTTCCGTGCTCTGGCTCCTGGTTCTGATGCTGCTCCTCCAATAGCAGAGCTGTCATCTGGATCCAGGAGATTCACTGCTCAGGGATCTTGGGTCCAGAGGACATGCTCCTCTCCTGACACTTGCTGATAATGATCGCTCCTCCTGCATGTATACACAGCAAAATAACCCTTCAGAGAATCCTTTCTGAAATTACTCATGGAGAACCCTATCTTTGCCACCTTCTTACCAGACCAGGCGGGAAGGTCTTTTGGTGGGAGTCAGTGACTTTGGCTAGAAAAGCCACATGGAATAATCCACTGCCTCTGTAATCTACCTCTGGGAGCAATCCCACTCCCATGCCGCACCTAAAAGTTCTAGCCCCCTCTCTCCATTCCACGTGGAACGCAATGAAAAAAGAGCAAGCCCCACTGAACTAAGCTGTCTATCCTGCCAGTGTTTCCTGGGCTTGCTCTTGAGACCCAATGCCACTGGCAAAGCTTCTTCTCTTCATGGGCTTGCTCACTGTCCACGTGAAGAAAATCACATGAGATATCATCGGCACTGGCTGAACACTTGACTGCTAGCCAAAACAGCGGTGGTCTGAATCCATCCAGCAGTTCCACAGGAGAAAGGATCCGGCGGTCTGCTCTCATCACCTACAGCCTCACGAAAGCCTGCTCTGCACCGGGTGTTGCCAGGCATTGAAATCGAACAGAGAGCATAAAATCACAGCAGCGAGAGTTCCACAACGTGGATGTTTCCGACTGAACTTTCTGTGTAATCGCTTTACTAAATGTTCTCGATTCAGCTACAGCCACTGTTCCCCAGGGTTTTCACTGGCACCGCTTGTCTGGTTGTGTTATGAGACTACACCACCAAAGTAGGACTTCCATCTCAAATAACTAGACTCTCCACCTCCAAAATTGTCTAGAAGACTTGAGCTCATTTCTGTTTCAGAAAATTATAGTAGAATGAACATGTAGTTTGGTTGTCCTCCTTCATTGCGTCAGACTTGGCAGCAAGCGGATTGAACTGCTTCCATCCTTGCAGCCATCTCCTAGCAGGCAGTTGTCATGCGGTGGTGATTTCCCAGTCTCTCTGACACTGGAAGCTCTGCTGCTGGCATTTCCAATATCAGCAGGGTCTGTCCTGGATGATAGATTTCAATGGACCTTCCAGACTATGACGGCTTAGGAAGAAAGGTCCTTGGCTCTCTGTTCACTCATTTCCCCCAGTGAAAACATCATTAATCACACCCAAACCCTGTCCAACTTGCTTGCTTTGGACCTGTCATCAGGAGGGATCAGTGGCTAATGGGTGACATCATTCATGTTTGGTGAAGGAGAGGGTCAGCAAGGGTGAGGGAGACCCTTTGACCCTTTGTGAGCTGGAGATGCACAATAGTCACAACAACTAAGTCAAAGAGGTGGGCAAACACGAGGTGACTCGGAGCCTGGCAACGTTTAGTTCTGATATACATAAGGCTATCATGATTTGGAGTCAATTCCATAGCAGCTATCTATATTGTTATCGATCTCTATGTCTATTTCTATGTAGCTCTCTGTATTGAAGGGGTCCTGGAGGCATAGTCATTATATGTTGGGCTGCTAACCTTGAGGTAAGAAGTTCTGAACCACCAGTGACTCCTCGGGGGTGAACAAAAAAGATGAGGCTTTCTGCTCTCATTAAGCATTAGTCTCATAAACCCACAGGAGAAGTTCTACCATGCCCAGTATGGTCACCATGAGTTAGTGAGGTGTTTTTGTTTTAAATCTATATCTAATCATCGCACAGAGCCAAGAAGCTCTAGCTCCAAAAGGCCAGGTAATATTTTCTGACTACGGTTTCTTCCTCTTTGTTTCCAACGTTTGAATTCCAATCACCAATATTATCAATGCATCTTTATTGCAAGTTTGATCAATTTCTGACTGAAGTCAATGGTAGAAATCTTCAGTTCATCATTAACATTAGTGGTTGATGCATGAATTTGAATAACAGTTGTTTTGATTGGATTTCCTTCAAGGTAATTATCACAGGGAGCGTCACACTTCATGACTGACTTTTCAGTGTTCTTTTTACCCCACTTGAGTTTTGAGAACATCTCAAAAACAGATTTAACACATTGAACACTAATGAGAGAGGATCTGACTAATTGAGGGAGAACATCAAGACCATCACTCATGAACAAAGCAAAAGTTCATTAAAAAGACAGGAAAGGAGATCGAAATGGATGTCAGAAGAGACTGAAATTTGCACTTACTCATAGAGTATCTAAACCAAATGGGAGAAAGGATGAAGTCAAAGAGCCAAATAGAAAATTTCAAAGGACAGTGTGAGAAGACAAAGCCAACTATTATAATGAAATATGCAAAGACCTAGAGTTAGAAAACCAAAAGAGAAGGGCACGTGCTGCATACTGGGAGCTAAAAGAACTCAAGACAAAAATTCAAGCCCCGAGGTGCAATCTTGAAGGATTCTGTGGGCAAAGTACTGAAGGATGCAGGAAACATCAAGAGAAGATGGAAAGAAGACATGGAGTCACTGTACTGAAAATAACTAGTCGACATTCAGGAAGTGGCATATGAACAAGTACCGATGGTGCTGAAAGAAGTTCATGCTGCGCTGAATGCATCAGTCAAAAATAAGACTCCAGGAAGTAATGGAAGTCCATTAGCAGGTCTTCAGAAACCTGAAGAAGCAATCACTCATCTGTGCCAGGAAATTTGGAAGACAATTACTTGGCCATCTGACTGGAGATCCATATTTTGCATATTCCAAAGAAAAATAACCCAACGGAATGCTCAAACTCTAGAATGCTATCATTGATATCGCATGCAAGTAAAATTTTACGTAAGATCATCCAACAACATTTGTAGCAGTACATTGACAGAGAGCTTCCAGAAGTTCAGGTTGGATTCAGAAGAAGACGTGGAACAAGGGGATGGCAGATGGATCTTGGCTCTAAACAGAGAATACCAGAAATACCAGAAAGATGTTTACTCGTGTTTCATTGACTATGCAAAGGCATTTGTATGTGTGGACCACAATAAACTGTGAATAACCTTGTGAAGACTAAGAATTGCAGAACACTCCTTTGTGTTCCTTCAGAACTTGCACATGGATCAAGAGGTAGGTGTGCCTTGAGTGATTTTGAAAAGGATTCTCTGGAGTGCCATTTTGCAGTTGTGTGAGCAGAACAAGGGAATATTGTATGGTTTAAAATCAGGAAAGGTGTGCTTAAGAGTTGAATCATCTCACCATATTTGTTCACTCTACACGCTGAGCAAATCATCCGAGAACCTGGATTATGTGAAGAATGTAGCATCGAGATTGGAGGAAAGCTTATTAATAAACTCTGTTCTACTGATGATACACCCTTGCTTGCTGAAAGCGAGATGGACTTGAAACACTTGCTGATGAAGATCAAGGATTGCCGCCTTCAGTACAGATTCTGACTCAATGTAAGGAAGACAAAGAGCCTCACAATTGGACGAACGGCAGCATCATGATAAATGCAGAAAAGTTTTAAAGTGTTGATTATTTTATCTTCTTTGCTCCACAATCAATGCTCATGGAGGCAGCAGTCAAGAGATCAAAAGACATATTGCATTAGGTAAATGTGCTGCACAAGACCATTTTAGAGTATAGAACGTTACTTTGAGGAGGGCAGTGGTAGCTTTGAGGAGTGAGAGCCATGGTATTGTCCATTGCCTCATATACATGTGGAAGTTGCATAAGGAAGATGAAAGAGTTATTGATGCATTTGGATTACTGATGTGTGGAGGAGAATATTGAAAGTACCATGGACTGCTAAAGGACAAACCTATCTGTCTTGGAAGAACTGCAGGCAGAGTACTCCTTAGAGGCAAGGATGGCAAGACTTTGTCTTATATACTTTGGACATGTCGTCAGGAGAGACCAGTCCTTGGAGCATATCTGGCTTGGCCAAGAGGTGTGCAGTGGAAAGAGGAAGGCCCTGGACAAGGTGATTGACACCAGCTGCAGCAGTGGGCTGAGGTACAGGACAATTATAAGGCTGGTTCCGTCCAGGGCAATGCTTCTTTCTGTTGTGCATATCATCACTGTAGGTCAGAATCAACTCCATGACACCTAACAACAACTGTAAGGACATATAAGGATGGAGTAGAATTGCAACACAGTTCCCAAGACTATAAATCTTAAAGAAACCAACAACCTCACCTCTCTCCTGCTCCTCCAACTAAGTACTTCGATTTATCTGCCTCAGCTCACTAAAAGCTCAACAGAGCCCTTCACAGTCCAACCTTTAAAATGCCCCCAAACCTTTAAAGGGTCCCCAAAGTTTGAACAGAAACCTTTAAAGTGCCCCCAAAATTTGAACAGACGGCTTATTTTTTATCCTCCTGTGATAGTTAAAGTTTATTGTGCCAACCTGGGCGATAAACACATGCGGGGTTAATTGAAGGGCAGAGGGATAAATGGCTCAGTGAGCCTTGCCTTTCTAGTTCTCGGGTCTCTTGCTTTGTGAGGGTCGGACCAGAGTGCAGCTGCCTTAGCCAGTTCCCTGCTTTAGCTTGCAAGGCTCACTTCCTGCAAGATATCCCCAAGGAAAAGCCACATGGACCTACCCTGATGTAGCCCTGGGTGCTGGAGCAGCCGTGCAGAGACCCCTGTCAGCGCTGAGATGCTTACACATTCACTGACTCGGCTTTCCTCCTGCAGTTAGCATCATTGCATCTGTTTTGTGAGATGGAAGAGGACTTTGAGGATTGGTGTCATACACATGGGTTAATGTTGGACTTGTGGGCTTGGGTAGCACTGGGTTGGGATGTTTTCTTGATGTGCACTTAACTTTTATATAAAACTCTCTCTTATACGTGAATTTCTGTGGATTTTTTTCTCTAAATTACCCAGACTAACACACCTCCCATAGAACAACTGTTTTTCCATTTCAGAACTTATCAAAATTTGTAATTACAACTTATCTGCCCATTAATTTGAAATATGTCTAGATTCTGTCTTCAATGACCGCTGGAATAGAGCTTGTCTTACCAACTACTGTGTCCCATCACCGAGGAAGGCTCTCATGAGTTCTAGAGGCAGAATGAATGTTTGGTAAATGAATTTGTGATTGAATACATTAAAGTGGAAAATACAATATTTAAGTTTTCATATTTTAGTCGATCTTTTATTTCCTTCCTTTAGTGTTTGTTTAGTGAAAAAATATGAATCTACATTTTATTTGGCATAAAAGGTTACAATAATAGAAAAGAAAAAAATTTTGATTTTTAGAATAGTCTAAATAAGTGTCTAGGTTAACAAATCCATATTTTACAAATGTGCCAAACATGGTTTTCCCAATTCATTCTCCCCTTGTATTTCCAGAGTCTAACTTGTTCACAAATCATTACAGAGAACGGAAAATAGATCATTTTGTAACTATCTCTTAAATACCAAACATCACCATTAAATGTCAAATTTTGAGCTCCAAGTGTGAATAAGAAAATGATTTTGAAACATACTTTAAACAAATATTCATAATCCTTCATCCAACCCAGTTGATATTTTTTAATAGGATTTCTGGCCCAAAGTGGATAGTGGCTGATGGGGAGGGGACCGAGGGAGGTGGGGATAAACCCTCCCAGCCTTTTTTTAAAATATAAAAGCTTGCCTTAAGCAGATACATTTTTCAAAGTGCTGTCAGCAGCACACCTAATTGCTTTTCATGTAAATTAAGAATATGTACCTTTGTTTTCGCAGTAATCTAGGTCAAAATGTGGGGGTGGCTTATTTGTTTTATCACAATTGGAGCTTTGAAATGGCACTGGAAGCATGGCATGAAAGTTCTTCTTGGCTTCTATTTATTTAAGTTTCAAAGAAACTTGCTCTATTAAACTCCCCTCACACACCCCTGTGTCCCCCGCCCCCCTCAACTTCTGTTGAGAATGCACACCACCCATTAGACGGCATGTACAAATATGTCAGACCTTTGTTACAAAAGCAGAATTGAGGTTGTCACTGCTTATTTTTGAATTGCTTAACTTTTCATTTAAAGCCAGATGAGTCTGCGGATGCATTTAAAAGGTAGCTTGAGACCATTTGCTTTTGAATTTAACTCACTAGAATGATTACAGGATTTTTTTCCCCTCTCCTCCTGGATCCAGACATATGTGCTTTTTGTCAAAAAAAGATATAGCACTGCCCCAATTATCAGACACATTTCAAACATAGATTATGTCACAGGGAGGGATTCCTGACTGACCCCTCTGGTTTACGATGCCAGTGAGCGCAGGAGTGTGCGGTCTATCATTGACCCCCTGCGCATGGGAAATTGGGTCTCAGCAGGTTCTACCTTGAATCCAGGGAAAGGGTTTGCTGAGCTTTTTGTGTGTTTGTTTTAAACATTTCATGACAGGGACATAATAATTGACAATATGTCACAAAGAAAGCTTACGTTTAAAGCCAGAAATACTGTTTTTCTCATTTATGTAGTGTGCAACAGCATAGCCTCTATCTACCCCCACCCCAAAACTCCACTGTCTTAGCAATCCATTGGCTGTCATTCTCTCTGATAAAAAGATACGGAATTCCAAAACCATTTCAAAGCATTCCAAGTCCCATGGATGTCACGTGTTAAATGAGTCTCCAATATAGGCACAGTCTATAGAAAGAACTGACATTTTACTTCTTTCAACAAGACTGTCACAATAATGCATGTGATTATACGTTTCATTTTCTAAATGCATAGTGAACAATAAAGCAAAAATATTGAACATGAACTACAGATTTGAAGGGAGAAAAAAAGACTTTCTATAGCCCAAAAGAAAATGCCAAATTAGAAATTCTAAGAGAACTATCTTTTTCTTCAGAAGGTACAAGACCTTTTAAAAATAAAATTAAATACCCATACATTATTGTGTTTGTTTTGTACATGTTCTGCATAGGAGGAAGTGTGTTGGGTTATTTCGTTTTGCTGTGAAGGTCTATTCAGTGTGCTCATGTCAACATAAAACGAAAATCTTCACGACTGAACCAACAAGTCATTTTGAAAAACGAAGGCAGTATTGATGTTGTCAAGGATATAATTTTAATTGGAGCCGCAAACGATGTGCTTGGAAGCAGCTGTCAAAGAATCAGAATGGACTTTTCTTCGTTTCCATTCTGCTGTCCCTTCCATTGGCTATCTAATAGTTCCCAAGGACTTTCCTGTTTGTCCCAATCAAAGTTCCAAAGTTTACTCAGAGTAATACTCACAAAGCACAAATATGACTGTGGCTTTCCTGATTAAATCCATCCCTAAGATTCCCCTTCTTCTCAGAATAAAAATGTACATGCTTCACATGATCCAGCCACACCGCCACTTTGGCCAGTTCTCTGCTCTTGCAGCCCCTGATCCCAACTTGCTGAGCTGCCCCTCTGAATCCTCACGCATTTCTTCACACTCTGCTTCCATTGGGTCTTTGTATACACGATGCCCTCTCTGTGGAAGACGGTCACTCCGTTGATCACTCCTTCTAACTTTTGCTGCACTCCTTCCAGGCAAAGCCTTTCCACTCCCGGATCCCCAGGGTAAATAGCCCTTCCTCAAAGAGCCTTTCCAGGTGTTTCTGCTCGGTGGTCTTCATCTCTTCTCACAGAGCTCTACTTGTGTGACGAGTGGATGAGTATCTGTCTCTGCCACCTGAGGACAAAGGCTGTATCTGTTTGTCCTTCTTCATCTCCCTAAAGCCTAAAGCATTTCCTACCTGATACGTACAAAGCATGGAATCATATCTGATGGGAGAAGGGGCAAAGAATAAATTAAGACGTACAGTTTTCCAAGGAACCTTGGCCATGTAGTGGGCTATGCTTTGGGCTGCTAACACAAAGGTCAGTAGTTTGAGACCAGATGTTGCCCTGCAGGAGAAAGAAGTGACTTTCTACTCCCATAAAGAATTGCAGTCCTGCAAACCCACAGAAGCAGTTAGATCCTGTCCTACTGGGTCTTTACGAATCAGAATCAGCTCAGTGACCATTATTGGGGGGGAGGGGCAGTAGGGGAAGGCAGGGAAAGTTGACACTTTTCAGAAACATTGGCATTTCAGTCCTCCTAGTATTCTCTTTGCAGGTAGCAATGGTCACTCATGCACAATTTGAAGGTGGTTCTGGTTTTAGTAATAAATCATTTCATTGGGGGCTCTTAGAACTCTTATAGCAATACATACATGAATCAGATCAAATGCATTTGTACATATCTTGCCATCATCATTTTCAAAACATTTTCTTTTTACTTGAGCCCTTGGCATCAGCTCTTCTTTTTCCCTCCCTCCCCCACTCTCCCACCTTCATGGGCCCCTGATAAATGATTGTTGTTTTCATGTCCTGTACCATCTGCTGGCTCCCTTTGCCCACACTTCTGTTCATCAGGGGTGGAGGGAATTATACGTTGATCATTGTAGTCCGTTCCCAGTTTCTCCCCCTTTTCCCCATACCTTCCCCCTACCCTCATAGCATTGCTACTCCCATTACTGTTCCTGGGGGGTTATCTATCCTGGATATTGTGTGTTGAGAGCTCCTACCTGTACCAGTGTACATGCTCCACTCTAGCCAGATTTGTAAGGTAGAAGAACTGGGGTTGTGATAGTGGGGGGGAGGAAGCATGATAGAACTAGAGGAGTGTTGTGTGTTCCATTGGTGCTTTGCTGCACCTTGGCTGACTCATTTCTTCCTTGTGACCCTCCTGTGAGGGGATGTCCAATTGTGTACAATTGGGCTTTGGGTCTCTTCTCTGACCCCATCATTTGCATCAATATTTGTTTGTTTGGGGTCTTCTGATGCCTGATACCTGATCTCTTCACCACCTCATGATCACACAAAATAAATGTGCTTCTTCCATGTAGGCTTGTTACTCCTCTGCTAGATGGTCACTTCTTTAACTTCAAGCCTTTAAGACCCCAGACTCTATATATTTTAATAGGCGGGTACCATCAGCTTTCTTCACCACATTTGCTTATGCACCCATTTTGACTTCAGCGATTGTGTTAGGAAGGTGAGTATCTGTGGCAGTTACATAATCTGGTGCCAAAGTGAGACTATTAAGAGTGAAGAGATGGAGTTTAGCCTGTCAGTCAAATTGCTACTTGATGGCCTCATTTGGAGGTGCTATGGAGATAACTAACGCGCTAGAGGCAGAACACAGACACTCTGTGCTTCGCATTCCTGTTGACAAGCCACATGGAGCTATGCTGATGGTACTCAGAGTATTTGAGCTGGAGGAACCATGTGCAGACCCACACCAGCTCTAAGATGATTCCACTGCCACCGGATCCACCAGGCTTTCCACCCATTGGCCTGTGATCTTCCTGCATTCGGTGTCATTGCATGGCTGCATGAGTCCAAAGTGGAATTTATGGCCTAATATAGACATATGGGGGAATATTGGACTTATGGACTTGATCTGGACTGGGCTAGGATGTTTTCTTAATATTCAACTGCTCTTTGATATAAAGTTCTCTCATACACACATATGAGTGTCTTGGATTTGTTTCTCTAGTCAACCCAGACTAACACATCATCAGAATATGCCAGGTTATTAGAACAAAGTGTTCTTGCATTGAGGAGAGTACTTGAGTAGAGAACCAATGCCTGTCTGCTACCTTAATAATTAACATATAAATATTTGCATTTGTGCATTCCTATACTTGTACCTCTATGAATGTATTTTGCCACCTAGTTCTTTCCTCTTTTTCTTTTAACTTTCCTCCTGTCCCACTATCATATTTCACCTTAATCCGACTTTCAGTACTTTCTCTCGGCTACATTGCTCTTGATCAAACCCCACCAGGCATTCTACGCTTTCGTTACCATTAATTTAAATCTCTCATTGTTCCACTTGTCCGTGGCTTTTACATAAGCCACTATTCTGACTTATTTCCCAGCACAATCTTGCTCACAGGTCACACCACATTTTTATCCCCTTATCTCATTATGAATGTTCAAAACTTTTCTGACCTCTTAATTGTCTCTTCCTCTTGTATGTTATGTACTTCTTATAAAGTAATCAATCTTCCTCGTACTGATCCACAATAGTAAGGTGGAAAGAATAATAGAGTTCTGCATATCAATATCTTCACTCTTTTGGATTGCAAGTGATTCATATTGTCTTCACTAACAAATTCCATTAGCAAATATATTTTAAGTATAGTTTGAGATTTTGCCCTGGACTAGATTACCAAACTTGTGTCTCAATTGAATTTTCATAGCAGGCAATTGTCTGGTATGAGCAGAATAGTGTTGAATAATTTTTCCACAAGACTGAACTGCCATCTCAAAAGCAAGGCAGCAGCTTTCTTTGAGTGACGTTGTTTGTCTATTTTCATTGGCATATTTAAATTGCTTGCATATACTTTTGTCCCATGGTGTTATGCTAATCAATTTACACAGAAAGAATCTGCATCTTATTGTCCTGCTCACTGTGCTTTGTTTCAAAATAAATTTGAAACTTGGTGGGAAGTGTTGGACACATTCACTACATATAGACCCAGAGGGATTAGGAGAAATATATGGTAATCACTCTACAAGTGGAAACTGGTAGAGGTAATCTAGCATTGTATTTCCCTACTTGGTCTGATTTCAATGCATGTTTCTCATCCTGCAGTGTTTGGTTCAGGATGGTCAACACTGGTTAAGAAAGTGTTTGGTTCTAGAAGACCCAGTTTGTCCTAGAATACAAAGTTCTAGGAGAATGAGTTAATTGGCTGTAGATTGACCAAAAAATCCTGTTTCGTTTAAATTATGTCATTGACAAAGAATATTAACTATACCATGGACTGCCAAAGGAACAAAGAAGTCTCTCTTTATAAAGGGATAGCCAGAAAATACTTTAGAAGAGAGAAGGGCGAGGCACAGTCTCGCATGCCTTAATCAATTATCCCTAGAGACGGGTAGATGGTAGGTGGTCAGCACAAAAGCAGAAGACCTTCCGTGGGAAGGATTGCTCCAGTGGCTGAGCAGGAAACTCAATCATGGCAGGGAGTTTTGATGATGCCACAAGCAGTAATTTGTTCTGCAGTACAGGCAGTGCCTGTGAGCAGAAACATCATTCACTTGGAAAATTCCCACTATCCCTCAAGATCTTGTCCCTGTTATTGACACTGTTTAACTTGGCCCAGACAAACTACTTTATTTTAATTTAGAAATATAAACAAAATTAAAATTCAGCATTAGAAATTGTTTTTAAATATCAACTAGCACTCTTCTAAGTGATTTACAAATAAGAACTCGCTTTGTCCTCATAAGAAATCCATTGGAAATCTCATTATAATCCCATGTTTAAAACCAAGATAATTAAGGAAGGCAGAGAGAATTTAAGTGTCTTTCTCTATATTGTCCAGACACGGTTATCAGGTGGCAAGACTACTCAGGCATTTTGGTTCCAGGAAGCACATTTTCTCTCTCACTGTCATTGAGCTGATGCCGACCATTTAGCACAGGGTGGAAATGTCCCAGTGCGTTTCTCTCACAGTGACTCTTGATGGGATCAGAAAGTCCTGTCGTTCTCCCACAGAGTCTGGTGGTTTAGAACTACTGACTTTGCAGCTGGCACTCCAACACTAGGACTCCTAGAAGGCACATGAAGCAACTTACAAATGGGGGGTGGACAAAGAGCGCTAAAAGTCCCCAAAGTCGGCTTTGACTCTGCCGGCGCTGCAGCTGCACTCGATTGACCTTGTTGTGTGGGAGGTACAGCCAGGCTACATGGCAGCAGCTGCACGTGGAAAGAAGTTGCCGGGCTTGAGTTCAAGGCCAAGGCAGAGCTAGAAACGTATGTGTCAGCAGTTATACTACATCTTGTAAAGAAGGAGAGTGCCCTAGATGAACTGAAAACCCCAGGACACCTCATCCAGTCTGGGTTTCTGGTAGCTCTTGGATGTTCCCAAGCATTGACTCCACCGTTCACGTTCCTTTCTGAGCAGAGGAGTGTCAGAGTGGTTTCCATCGCATTTTCTTGGTTAAAAGATGATGTTGACCCCTTTCAAGAGGATTCTGAGCCATGGGTGTAGGTTACTAGAGTTGATTCTACCGTTGAATCACTTTGCCATACTCAAGAAACCATTTCCAATTCTAGGATGCCTCATCAGTTTTTGCTGCATCTCTTGATGTTTTGTGACATCTCTCGTTTTCAGGGTTCATCTCTAGCGGTGATTTGCTGTTAAAGGATAGTAACAATGCAAAACGGAATTCTAGGATTAACTGTACTGTGGAGGACTTCAGATGAAAATTCTGAGCATGCCTACACAATGTCCTATTTCAGGTGTCTCCTCCATGAAATGATTGTATTAACTAATATGAGAAATAAGACAAGCATAGATGATGATATAATATATAATATGGTAAACATCTATTTTAGAGAGATAGATGTAACCTATATTATATCTATGAGATATAGATATAATATAATTATATATTATATATCTTTTAACAAATAGGATATTTATATATATAGAGAGAGAGTGTATATATATATATATATATATATATATATATATATATATATATATATATAGAGAGAGAGAGAGAGAGAGAGAGAGAGAGAGAGAGAGAGCGCTTCAAAAAGTCCATGGAAAAATTCCATGATCTTTTAATTCCATTTTTCTATGAGCTCTCTTTAACCCCCTTGTATATGTAGAAATTAATAAAGAGGGAGTTAAACCACAACCAAACTTCTTGCCATTGCGTTGATGTAACTGCAGATGGGAGTACAAAGCCTACTCTTTCTCTCATGGAGCTGCTGGTGGTTTCTAAGGGCCAACAATGCTGATCGCAGCCCAGCACATAATTACTATTAGTGTCTCAGGGCTCCTAGAGAGAGAGAGTTAGACTGGGATAATTAAGGATTAGTCCGGGAGTGTTCCATAGTGAGGGCATTCCATTGCTAATGAAAAGGGTGGATGTTTTAGTCTACCCAGGATTCCCTCAGAAGAAAGGCTGGGCGGTCTTCCAAAAGACAAGGCTGTGGAAACGACATGGAGCACAGTTTCACACTGACTCACACAACGTGGTAGAGTCAAAGTCAACTGGATGCTCACTGGTTTTACTGGATGTGAGTTGGCTGATCGGTTTGTGTTGGAAAACATTCCAGGAGGTGATGGAATCCACTCCACAAATTCTTGTTCTAAGAATGATTTTCTCTTCCATATCCACTGCCCGGCACAACCTAGGTTGCAAACTTTCTTGGGGAAAAAAAATCTTTAAAATGCCCCATCTCAATTCATAAGGCAGTCCTGTTCACGTTCACTGGCCACTGACTTGATTGTTGGTGGTTGTTTTTCTTAACATAAAATAATGTCCTCCAGATATGCCTCTACAGTCTTTTCTTCATTTGCTAACTTCTCAAGTCACTAGATCCATCTATACCCATTTTACAAAAGTTTTCTTCTGCCTCACAGAAAATGTCGCCTCCCTTCCACACGTCAAATCTCTCCCCTACCCTTCACTGTAACGACCACTGCTTTCCTGCTTCCTCTAATACCTACCACCGTTTCCTGCTAACGGGCCCTGTCCTCTTATTGCTTCATTTCATAACACCTTTTTCAGCAACAGAAAGCAAACTGATCACCAAAGACGTCTCCTTCAATTTTATCATCTCTTGTTCCTCTTCTTCATGGGATCTGGCTTTCCTTCTCCTCTTAATTGGATCTCCTCTTAGAAGTCACAAGTTTTGCCTAGGTCAAAGCCAAATGATCTTCAAACAATTCTCATCCTTTTAAACCTATTTGTATTTGGTGACGCTCTCGACCAATTATTTATTCTCAAAACACCCTCTTCATAGTCGCTACTGAAAACTCTCCATTGTGACTTGAGGTAGTTAGTTTATTGTGCCAACCTGGCTGATAAACACATGTGGGGTTAATTGAAGGGCAGAGGGATAAATGGCTTGGTGAGCCTCGCCTTTCTAGTTCCCGGGTCTCTTGCTTTGTGATGGTCAGACCAGAGTGCAGCTGTCTTAGCCAGTTCCCTGCTTCAGCTGGCAAGGCTCACTTCCTGCAAGACTCCCCCAAGGAGAAACCACATGAAACTGCCCCAATGCAGCCCTGGGTGCTTGCTGGAGCAGCCATGTGGAGACCTCTGCCAGCGCTGAGATGCTTACCCGCTCACTGATTCAGCGTTCCTCCGACAGGTGGTGTCCTTGCATGTGTTTTATAAGATAGAGAAGGACTTTGTGGATTGGTGTTGGACATTTGGGTTAATGGGTTAATGTTAGACTTGTGGGCATGGGCATCACTGGGTTGGGATGTTTTCTTGATGCACACTTAACCTTTATATAAAACTCTCTCTTATACATGAGTGTCCGTGGATTTGTTTCTCTAAAGTGCCCTGACTAACATGCGACTCTTGACCATTCTCTCAACTGTATAAGTCCAGCTGATATGTTCATGAAAATTGATCTAAAACAAAGAAATTACCAGTTTTCTGAAAAGAGTGGTATTCTTTCCTATCTCTTCCTTTTTCCTCACAATGGTATGAATTATCTCATGGTCAATAGGGCCTACACCTCAGATATATGTATGCTTCTTTTTCATATCTGTTTTTGAGAAAAAGGGCAGAGAAGGAGCAGAACATACTGGGCATTCTGTCTAACCTTTAAAAACCGGCTTTTCAGGACTCGAGCACTAAATGGTGAGACTGAAGGGATCAATTCATGGTAGCCACATTTGTGTTTAAATTGACTAAGTAAAAGGCAGAAAAAGGAAATTCAGTTTTTGTTTTCCATCAGCATTACCAGAAATAGGTATTTTTGAGTTCACATTGTAGCACATTGGTTCCTGTATTTTGATGATACAATGTCACACATGATACCTTTGTAACTTCATCTAATTTTCAAAATTGGAACCAGAGTTTCCAACAGGAACAGGGATGGGACAGGCTTCCAATAGGATCAAGAGATGGCAAATAAAGTATTTCACTCTTTGTAAAAATAAAATTGCATTTCACACACATTTTACTCTCTGTAAAACATAAATAATCATTATAAATATCTGCCTTTTAAACTACTGGGTAAAATTCCAAAAGATTATAATTAATAACTTTAGCATAACACATTAATCGGGAGCCCACAAACATGTTGATGTTTACTAAGAATCTTTTTGTTATAAATTGGCAGCAATCCCTTGTTAAAATGTATCTCATAATTATTAAAGATTTCACAACCAAAATTACTTACATAGAACACCTAGTAATGTTTTCTTCTGGTTTAGAAATTGTGTTTGTTTTATTCAAGGTTCCCTGCTCTCCTGAGACAACGTGGATCAGAATTTCTGAACAAGCAAGAGAACAGAAGGCCCCTTTAGAGACAAGCAGAAGGTAAGTCTGCGGGACTGACATGTCTTCAGGGTTGTCAACTGGGACAAAAAGCCTCCTTTAAGCACACTGCTTGTTTGTCTTGACGAAATAAGCCACTCTCACTAAGCTGCTGTGTATCTGTAGCCCATTACTTATGTTATTAACCCAAGTGAATCAGCTATCGGGAAATGATTCCTAAAAGTATAATTAATCTACTTTACATACTCTCCCTGGTAATGCAAAAACCCCACGGGAAAAAAAAATTGGAAGAATGTGAGGATTGTAAAATATAGAATCTCTGCCTTTTCACTGCAGACAAAATGTTGCCAGCAGAGACCGTAACAAGCACAATGGGGTGTTGTGTGTGTGTTTTCCCCACTTCCAAAGTGATTTGTTTGGGAGCCCTCTTGTTCTCCGGAAGTCTTAATCCTTTTGAGCAGGTCTTACATGGCAACCCTTGAGAATTAGACTTGTACCTGGTTATTTTTCTCTCTCTCCTTGATATAGCTCAGCGCGTTTTCTCAATGGAAAGCAGGGCTTAGTAATTTAAAGCTTTTGAACCTTGTGAACAGATTCATTTAAAACCATATTCCAAAGGGTTTCTGCAAAATAAGAGTGTCTTCTACTAGGAAACTACAAAAGCATTTAAAATTGGAAATCTGATAAGTGTCCTGTTCATGATGTTTCTGAAGTAGCCTGCCCAGAAGATCCAGCTGCCAAGAGCAAACCGTTCAAAGGGTAGCTGGTGCTTTGAGTTCAGTGGGCTGTGCGTGTGTCCTTGCCACTTCCCGGTGGATGGTTTGTGCTTATTTTGTTTCATTTTCTTTAGATACAAAATGCAGTCCAAATTGCCCTTAAGGAAAGAGCTTTTAAAAGTTATAAAATAACTACAAAATGCCAACATTTAGAAGTAATTTCTGATGAGTTTTTATATTGGAAAAACATGGAGTTACTCGAGCAGAGTTCTTTTTGGCCCCCTTTACTCAAACACAGTGTGCAAGTATAAGTCAAAAAGGACTGCTACGCAATCATAGAAACTTCTAGTAAACAAAACTATCAAAATGTGAATCTATTGTTTCTCAGTGTACTCCCCATCTAGGCCTGTTTCCACCTCTCTAACCTTTCTCTAAAGAACGCTGGGCTCCTTGATTTATACCAGGAGTTCTGGTAGTGTAATGGTTATTCTGCTGGACTGCTAACCCCAAAGCCAGTGGTTTGAAACCATAGCTGCTCCTCAGGAGAAAGATGAGACTTTGTACACCTGTACAGAGTTCCAGTCTCAGAAACCCACAGAGGCAATTCTGCCCCATGCTACAGGGTCACGATGGGTCACTCCATGACGTGAGGGTTTTTTGTTGTTGTTGTTGTTTTGATTGATTTATACCATGTCAAGTGACAGTTTTGGCAGCATCTTCCAGGGAGTCATTCAGTTATGTTCTTTCAAAATGTTCTTTGAGTTTTGAGAACAAAAACCAGTCTGAAGGGCAAGATCAGGCTATAGGATGAATGAGGTAAAATATCTGGATGGAATTACTGTAGGATGTCCATTGCTACCCCTGAAGAATGAGCAGGTGTCTCGTTGTAATGGGGGATACATTTCACCGTGAAACTTGCTTGGCCTTTTTCTCACTAATCCAGTTTTCTATTTCCTGAGAAGTTCTTCATAATAAGCCCTGTGATTGTCCAGGGCCCTTTGAGGCACTCTGTCAAGATTACCATTTGGAATTCCAAAGCCCGGTCACCATCACCTTTCCAGCTGACCCCACTGCCTTGAATTTCACTGGTCCCCCCAATCCCCTGGAAAGCTTCTGTTTTTATTGGGCCTTTTTTCTTCTGCTGCTGCTGCTGCTGCTGCTTCTTCTTTTTTGAAGTCACCTTATTGAGACTAAGACAGTGTGATTACTTAGAGAAGTTATCCGCAGCTATCCAGTGATCTCCGTTTCATGTTTAACTGTGTTTTGTTTGGCATAGACTTGTGCATACATGAACAGAAATTATAGTAACAATACTTCTTGATTTAGTCTCACATTGTTCTCTCGTAAGACTTAAAAATAAATGTTTGTAGAAGATTGGGGGGGGGCTTCCCTACTTCTTCAGAGGCTACAATTGCTGTGATTTGTCAGTGAGGGTGTTTTACATTCAGATGATTAGATCTGGATTCCCTTTATGTCGAAAACAAGTGATCTTGTCTTCTTTTGCACATGTTGACACTGAAAAAACCAGTACTTGCAAGAGTTTTTTTTTTGCTGGCCAGCTTCACAGAAGGGTGAAGGTAAAATAAAAAGATGTGTTTGTGAGACTAAAATTGTGATTTAATTGTGATATGAAATCGTAGCAACTCCTGTTGTTTTCCTTTAATAGCCCTCTTAGGCATTGTTTTGTTGTATTTTTTTTTTCATTTTTCCCTAAGGGCGTCTCTGAGAAAAATGACATGAGAGTCCTTTAATAAGCATTCTTTCAAGCACACGCACACATTCCTATCTACACAGTGAGTAATTAATCAAAACTAAAATAAAGCTCAGGGATGAGTGGTGTGTGAAGTGGCTTCCCCTGCATACAGGGTATCTCTCTTCCCTTGATCTCAATTTAGGTAATGGGGAGATTTTTTTTCATGAAGATAAAACAGTTAATTCAAAATACACTTTAATAATTTACCACCGTACATCTCCTCAGTAAGGGTTCTTTTGAAAGCGTCACTTAGAATTTTAGCTTTTTTTTTTTTTTTGGCATACTGCAAGGCAACAAAGAGCCCTAGAAACGCATGCTCCATTGTCTCTGTGGCCTAGATAGGAGTAGCTTATCTCAGTGGAATGGTTAGTGTTTTACTTAAATGCTCCTCCTGACTTGTCATCCGAACGTGTATCGTGACAAAGCACACACTGCCAAAAATAAAACCAAAAAAAGCCTATTGGTATTGTTCTTTTATCAGACGCTTCAAATAAATTAAAGTTTTAGGAGAAATTATCACTGAGGGAGTCAGGGTATCAGGCGCAACGCCCCTCGTGCTACCTACAGGAGCCATGGACGTGATTTCAAGCACTCTAGGCTGAAATGTAATCACCTATGCGGTTTCTGCTATTAAAATATATAACTCAATATGCCGTGCAGAAGCAATACTTGGTTCTCTGAAGCCCACTGTGGATGAGACTCCTTCAGGTCTCTAGCATTTCACCTTTGAAAAAGCGTTTTCTATGAAGGCCACTATAATCAACCATGCCAGTCTCCATGGTCTTTTAACACCCTCTCTTCCAACCTTTCTCTTGTCAATTCATGAGAAACACTCTTCACAGACTGACAGGCTCTCTAGAATGGACATGCAGTCTTTCATAGCTAATACAGACACCTGAATGTTTTAGAGCTCCTCTGAAAGATACCTTGAGCGGTGACATTTCGTATGACATCGCTGCTGTGCTGTTGGGACCCCTGCCTTAAAAACACACACATAAGCATACATCTTCGTGGGGGAACTAAAGTGATCATCTGCCCACCCCCAAGTCTTCCTACACCTGGCAGAACAGCGGTACTGCTGTGTGTTTGTTGTTGTTTTGTTTTAATCAACGAAAAGAGAAGACATGGAGGCACAGGGAATCCAGGGTGGATGATACCTTCAGGACCAAGGGTGTGAGGGGCGATGCTGGGAGAGTGGAGGGTGAGTGGGTTGGAAAGGGGGAACTGATTACAGGAATCTACATGTGACCTCCTCCCTGGGAGATGGACGGCAGAGAAGGGGGAGAAGGGAGACTCCGGATAGAGCAAGATATGACAAAATAACGATGTATAAATTACAAAGGGCACATGAGGGAGTGGGGAGCGGGGAGGGAGGGGAAAAAAAAAGAGGACCTGATGCGAAGGGCTTAAGTGGAGAGCAAATGCCTTGAGAATGATTGGGGCGGGGAATGTATGGATGTGCTTTATACAATTGATGTATGTATATGTATGGATTGTGATAAGAGTTGTATGAGCCCCTAACAAAATGTAAAAAAAGAAAAGGGAAAAGAAAGAAAGAAAAGAAAATGATTAGGGGAAAGAATGTACAGATGTGCTTTATACAATTGATGTATGTATATGTATGGACTGTGATGAGAGTTGTATGAGCCCCTAATAAAACGTTTAAAACAAAAAAAAGAAAGAAAGACAAGAGAAGACAAGAGGAAACCGTACCGGGTCTGTCCAAAGTACATGCAGCTGGAAGATGTCTAGATCTCCCCTGGCCCTACTTCAGCCAGATAGAGTGAGTGTGCTTCTCATCGAAGCTAAGGTTTCTCAGTGCTGCTGACAACGGCGTTTCAATTTCCCGACGCTATCCAGATATTTAAACTAATCCTAACAAATCCTAGGAAACATTTCCTAAATTTTAAAAAAATTTAGCAAATGATATATATTTTTTTTAAAACAATGGGACCTAGAACTAAATCCCAGGCACTTTCTCAGGCACAGAACCCAGTGGAAGTTTAAAGGAGTTGATAGGAAGAGGGGAAACTTGTAGAATCATACGTGGCCTGTCTTCAATCTGGACAAAGAGAATATCGTAATTAGTTCAAACCCACCTGGAAGTCAAAGTTGTCATATTTAGTCAGTAAGCTCCCCCTTTCACCCAGTCTTTTACAAAACTGAATACGCAGCCACAATTGGCTTGAGTCCGAATTGTTTCTATTTCCTTCCTGCTGCATCAACACTGATCAAAACAGAAAGGGGGAATCGTCGTCCTTCCCTGCATCAACCAGGTGCTGCAACTGATTGCTTCACGCTGTGACTCATGTCATTAGATGAGATCAAAGAGGCAGCAAACATTAACAGTGTCAAACAACATAGCAAGCCACTCAGATGGTTAGAAGTAGTTCTGTGTTTGTCGTCTTGTGGAACAAATCCGAATAGCTGACTACAAGGTTTACATTTCCTCTAGATTTGGGAGTATGTTGCAGACAGAGCACACGGTGCCAGGGAAAAGCTGGAGTTTAAATTTGCGCGGCACTGTGGTGCAGTTTCACTTTGCTCCTGGGCCCCTTCCTCCTGAATGAGCGGGATACTCTGAACCTACGCCCGAGCCGTAGAGGAACAGCGTGGTCGATTTCTGAAACTATCCGTCTGATTTCAGAGTCGTGGGGAGTGTTCGGGCTGATTGGATGCTCTGGTTGTTAAAGTGTGCATTGGGATTTGTAGGTGGGACCACTAAGTAAGTTGTCCATGTTTGTCTTTTGTTTCTATAGTCAAGGTGGAATTTTGCCTCACTAAAAACAAACAGATGAGTAAATTTTAAGGGCCTTAAGATGTATTTTCTTGGTATGAACTAACAGGAGCAAAAGACAGATGTTTGTTTTAAAAATTCTTCTTCTTCTTTTTTTTTTTTTGGTTGTTGCATTATTGGTTTTTACTGAAAACCTCAAATTGAATAGCATTTATACCGGGATGTCTGGTGAATGACCATCAAGTCAACTCGGACTTAAGGAGACCTTGCGCGGCAGAGTGAAGCATTGTTCGAATCTGCATCATCTCTCTGACGGTTGCTTGAGCCTACTGTTGCAGCCAGTCCATCAATCTGCACTCACTGAAGGCTGGCCTCTCTTTCACTGCCCCTCTCCTTTAATAAACACAATGGCTTTTTCTAGGGATTGGCCTTTCCTGGAAAGTCCAAAGTCTCGGATTCTCACTTCTAAGGAGCATTCTGGCTGGATGTCTTCTAAGATTAATTTGTCTTAAGCTAAAGGAACTTATTGGGGCTGTACCAAATCAGTAATGGCATGGCAGAGATGGTGATGTAATGCTGATAGGTCACTGGCAAACTCACTTTAAAACATGTTGGAAACACTTTCTGAAGTTTATATTTCAGTTTAATCTGTGATTAGGCTATAAAAGTTTGTCTTCACAGAGTTAAAAATCTGTGTTTCAAGGCTTTTAAAAGCCACAATGTAATTATTATTGGGCCCAGATCTGGACCATACTGTGCCGAAACAAACAGGGCACTACACAGGTGTGTGCCTGGCACCTGGTCAAGAGTCCCCTTAGGGCCACATTTGCACAGATGGAAAGCAGAATGCTTGTTGAACACTGCCTGTGTGGGTGACTCTGCCGATGGGAAGCATTCTGCTTCCCCCACGAGGTTGATTCTTGCCCCGGTATCCTCTGCCAGCAAAGTCCTGGCCCCTGGGATCCTGAATGTCCCATCGAGTGTTCTGAGAACCAAGGCTGCTGGGGAAATACCCAAGCAAAACTACTCACTTCATGGCATGGGCTGCAACCCACGAGTAAAGAGGTAAGAAATTGTTCTTTAAAGTACCATCAACAGAAGACAGGAGACAGGCTAAGGAAGACGACCCAAAGAAAAACATTGTCTTCCATTTAGTGTAACCGGTGTTAGAGAAAATGTCTCCTCTGAGATTTTATGGACAGTTTCTTTTTCCTAGTATGTGGGGGCTTTCTTGGTTTCAGTTTTCCAATCGGTGGGAAAACATAAGTGTAACTGAATGTTCTATGGAGTGAGGTTTGGTGGACTGGACATGGCAGAGGCCTGAGAACTGATGGGCCTGGGTTCTAATTCTTACTGCCTCACTTTCCCGCTCTGAAAACTTGGGAACATTAATAAATGTATCTCCTCTGTTTCTTCATCTGAGAAACAAGAATAATAATATCCACATATCAGTATTAAGGAGCCCTGGTCACCAGTGGGCTGAGCACTGGGCTGTGAACCTATTGTCAGTTCACCTCGATGGGAGAGCGAGGAGACCGCCCGCTTCCTTCAACATTGATCACCTTGGAAACCCACAGGGGTCACTTCTCCTGGGCCCCACGGGGACACCATGAGTCTAACACAATGCGGTGACAGAGGGTTTGGGATTCTGTGGGGATTTGAGAAGAGAAAACGTGACCACATTAGGAAAGCCCCGAGGTATGGCCATGATGTGCAACCAGGGACAGATGTTATCACTCAGGGTAATTGCTCCACAGGCGTGTCATGTTCTCAAACTTATTTCCACTTGTACTTCCTTTCCTAAGACCCATTAGTTAATGGGTAAGGTGCGATGTATTCAATACTCATATATAACATCATATTTAGGTTCACAGAGAATATCATCAATTTTACACCTCATGATCCATACACATTCTGATCAACCTCATTCATTGCTATCCCCTCCATAGCCCACCGCCCATCCCACCCACTCCCTGCCTTCCCACTCTCCATTCTGCCTTCTTTCTTCACCTTCTAACTTTGTCCACGGGTCAGTGTCACCCTTTGATCTTAAATGGTTGATTATCATAAGTGTACACCCCTCGGTAGTAGTTGCAATTCCTCTATGGTTTCACTGCAGAGTGAGCCCCTGTGGTGAGGTAGGTTCCAGACCCTCGGGGTGACTAAGGGCCATAGTTTGGGGGCCTTCACCAGGCTCCATCTAACCCCAAATCCCGGTCTCTTTCACGGTCCTGTTCACTCTTTCTCCACTCTATGCTGGCATCTGCTCATATCATCCTTTTCAGAGCACTTGGGAATGGTAACCAGGCACCTCTGGTCCTTCTCGTCTCAGAGTCATGGACACTAGTGTTTGTGTAGTTCATTTGACTCATTAGTCCATAGACTATTTATTTCCAGGTGGTCACCTATTTTCCTCACTCTTCCCATCATTACACCTTAGATGGCTGCTCACAAGCTTCTAGGAAGGACTCCAGTCACTACTGAGCGGAAGTAGGATGTGGACTTTGTGAACCACGTTATGCAGATGGATCGTGGTGTCGTTTAAGATTATGGTCCTGAGTCTCCAAGCCAAGTGCCTGGTCATGTCCCATAAGTTTCAGAACAACCCCCACCAGCCCGCTCATATGCTCCATCTCATTCACGGATATAATTGCAGCAAAGATAAAGGTTGTACCAATATCCTCTGTCTCACATACACAGACTGAAAATGGATGAAATTCAAATTTTGGTGAGGGAAAGAAAGAATAAAAATAGGCAAGGCTCCAAGATGTGTTCTTGTAGCTGTTGCAATTCAAGTAAGCCAACTTCGACCTCTCTGCTCATACCGTGGTGAGGAGACGGAGGGGGTGTTGAAAGTTTGACCTACAGGAAATGCAGCCAGTTGCCAGTGTTCTCTCCAGGTCACCTTTCTTGTTGGGTTTTGACTTGAGACCTCTGCTTTGTGGAAGTGGCCAAAAGTGAATGAGCCTGATCTAGAGGAGGGGGAAATGGAGACGGAAACGGCTCAGCTGGTATGGCTGGTCTCAGGGAAGTCCACAGCTCACAAGACTGTGGGGGTGCTGTTGGCTACTCGAGTCTCTGGTGAAATGTAAAGTAAGCCAGTTACTGATGGGTGGATTCTGACTCACGAATGACCCCATGTGTTTCAGAGTGGTACTGGGCGCCAATGGGTATTCAATGGTGGTGTTCTTTCAGAAGTAAATCGTCAGACCTTTCTTCCGCAGTGCCTCTAGAGCCACAAACCATAAGGCTAGTAGGCAAGTTCTTGTCCATTTATGCCCCACAGCTACTCCCGAACTGCATACAAGAGGCTCCATAAATATATGTTGGATAAATGAATTATTTTCCTTGGAAATAATAAAGTAGATATTCTCTAGTCTTGAAGCTCACAGGTGGTTTCTAAAAACCAAGACTGAATTTGGCTGTAACTACTTATGATTCCAACACATTGTGAGAATGCTTCCTTTCTATCTCCTCCATCCATCTGCTGTGTGCATCTATAGGCACAATCTGACCAAAAGAAGCATGCTTTGAGATCTTCTGATTGAAATTCTTCACAGTGATGGTTATTTGTGAGGTGTAATTTTCCCAGATCTGAATTATCTCTTTCCTTGTGAGTCTGACCACATAAGAAATGTCACACCTAATTAGCCCAGCCGTCTTTGTAGACCAGGGTTCTTTGTCCACCATTGACCTTGAGAGGTATTTTATGGGAGATTGTGGTTGCCATCCAAACATCATCTAAATGAACTTCAGCTTCCTCAGGGATTTCATCATCAATATAATATTTCATATTCATTTAATCACTCTGAATGTTATGAGATAAAAATACATTTTCATAGACAACCCACAGCATCCACACTCATCCCCCAACCCGGTATGGATCCTACCTCATCATAAAGGGAAAATATCCTCATATATGAACCAATGAGCAGCATCGTGCTAAATGGAGAAAATATTAAAGTTATCAAAGATTTCATTTTCATTGTATCCACAGTCAATGTCTCTGGAAGCAGAAGTCAACAAAAACAAATGATGCATTACCTTGGGAAAATCTGCTGTAAGACTTCTTCAACATGTTCAAAAGCAAAGATGTCCTTTGGATGGCTAAGGTGCACCTGACCCAAAACAGGATCTTTTCAATCACCTCACAAATAGGTGAAAGCTCTATAGGGAATAAGGGGGATGGAAGAGGAATTGATGCCTTTGAACTAGGGTGCTGGCAAAGAAGATGGAAAGTACCAGCAGTCTTCCAGAACAACAAACAAATCCATGTTGGAAGAAGTACAGCCAGAATGGGAAAGCAAATATGGGAAGACTTCGTGTCATGTGCTTTGAACATATGATCAAGAAGGGCCAGCGCCTGTAGCAGGACATCATGTTTGAAAAAGTCAGGGAAAAAAAACAAAAAACTCCTCAATGAATGGATTGACATAGCGGCTGCAACAATGGGCTCATACATAGTTGCAATGATGAGAAGGGGCCAGATTGGCCGGTGTGTTATTCTGTTTTACATAAGGTCACTATGAGTCAGACTGACTGAATGGAATGTCACAGCACAACAAGCCCGCCTCCCCCAATTACTCAAAGTTCCTTGTTGCACCAATTTTTATATGCCAGAGTTCAAATGGACACTAAGCCATGATGAAACGTGATTAACCAGATGGTATTTATATCCATTGACACCTGATTTTCAAGTAGTGACTATGATAACTAGTTAATATTAGAGTAAATTTTTGATCTGATAGCTTTCCACCTCTCTCCTTTCCTTTCCTCTCTCTTTTCCAGTGCACAGTGTTTACTTGGTTCACAGATGTTGTGGGCCTTGCTTTATCCATACACACAGATCTCATCAGATAACACCTATCAATTTATAAATTCGTGATGAAAATCAAAGAGACAAATTGTGCCATGACAGCAATATTTTAAAAAAGAGTTGAGTAACAACAACAACAACAAACAGATGCAGTGTACAAAATCAAGCTGAGTTGAATTAGCAACAGTGACTTCAGTTAAATTGCATGTTCTGAGTAAGAGATATTTTTGTACCTCTATGAAGAAAACCTCTTTCTTTATAACACGTATATTATTCAAGAGCCAAAACGAAAAGGCAACGGAAAAGAAAGCAAGGGAAGAACAAGAAAGCCCTCCCAGACACTGTTTATTGGGGTAAAAAATGTCAGGAGAGACGAGCTCAGTTTTCCAGCAGAGCAAAAACCTACCTTTCTAAAGGAGGGCCAGAGGATGCTTTTGAAAACGCTGCCTGCATGCTGCAACATTCATTTTAAATCGCTATCCCTATTATTCGTGACCGTGTCGAGCAGAACGTCATTGTGAATGGCATTATCACCAGGAACGGTTAAGTTGTTTTCATGCAAGATGTTCAAAATCTGCTCTGATGTGGTCAATTAGGGGAACTTTATAAAACTCCTTAGGACTAACAGAGGGTACATTATGGTGTGTGTGTGTGTGTGTGTGTGTGTGTGTGTGTGTGTGTGTAAGTTGGGTTCTCATGTCCCTCTGACCTCCATAGGAGGGGGGAGTCAGCCATCAGCTGGTCTTTCTCAGAGCGGCTCAAGGAGAGTTTCTACATCAGGGACAGGCAATTTGTGTGCTGGCTTCTGTGTGTGTCTATTTATACGTCCAGCGACAGATCTACCTATCGTCCTTTCTCTCTGTTCAATGACTTATCATGGGCACACTGCATGAACAAAAGCTCATGCGTGAGCGTGATCTTAGAGTAGATGTGTACAAAGTGCAAGAGGTCTTTATCTGCAGAATGAGATGTGCAAAGGAGCCTTGCATCGTAACTCCCTCTTCTAGATCCGATTTTGACCTCAAGACCTGCCTCAGTGTGGTGTGCGGTCTGTTTGCAGAGCGCCTTTCCTCTGGCCTGGAAAGGGACAGTGGGAGGTGGGTGGAGAAAGCACTTCAGCAATTCTTCTCTTCAGAATGGACAGCAACTCCGTGTCCCTAGGGACTGTCCCCTATGGCTTCTCCTCCCATTGCAAACCCCGCCCAAAGCAAAGCACCAATGTGCACTATCTCCCACTTCCGTGAACCATACACCTGCCCTTGATAAAGTTTCATGATTACAATCATATTGAATCCCAAACTTAAAAATCAAGGGAAAGTGGCCCTCAAAAAAAAAAAAAGATCTGCTTAAATGCTTAAGAGAAAGAGGAAAACATTAAAAGGATTTGTATGCCTGTTATAGATCACCACGTTTTAGACCGCTTAAATGCTCTCTATTTACCTTTAAGATGGATGAGATCTGTGATCATATATAAGCATATGGGGGAGGGGGAAGTGTCTCACATAGGGATTGATGAACAATGAAGATCTGGGTGTTGGTCTTTTTTAGCCAAATCTAGGTTTGAGAAATTTGCCTTAGAGAAGAAATTGGGTCCTTAAAAATCAAGGGCATGTCCTGTAAAAATCTGTTTGTTTTTACATGACATTGTATTCGGCTCCCGGGTACTGCAATGGAAATGTACAATGGTTGCCACTCCTCCACCTGGCCGCCATCCCAGGCTCCACAGGTTTTGCAGTGGCTGGTTTTTCAGAAGACTATCTCCAGGCCTTTCTTCCAAAGCTCCTCTGGGTAGGCTCGCCCATCCAGCCTTTGGGTTAGCATTCACCACGGGCACCACCTAGAAACGCCTTTAGGGGAAACCGTCATAAGCAGAACACAGCAGATGAAGGAATCTAATGGAGGCCCACAGGAAGTGCATTGGGAAATAAGATGGAGAAATGGAGAGAAGTCAGATTTCTTGAAGAAAATTTTGTTGTTTATCATATTTATCCCAGAGATGTTCAAATGGTCCCATGGACTGCTTTCAGGCTGCAGCGAGGGCAGTGGATTTTCATCCATGAGTCAGTTCAGTTCAGTCACAGCTTCTCTGCGGGACACAGGAGACTCTCACTCTTTACAAGGGCAGGGAGCCCTGTGTTTCTCCTGCACAGAGGCTGGGGCTTCCCTCTGCTGACGTTTAGGGATGCACCCACGAGGGCACCAGGGATTCTTTTAGAAAAGTAGGAAATGACCCCATTACAATGAGTTTTTAATCTGTTCTTTGTGTGTCAATTTGTATGATAGGGAATGGCACTTTGTAAGACTCGCGGTTCAGAATTGAAAGCACACAGAGCATTTTCTGACTTTAAAAAAAGCATAATTTATCCACTTATTCACTTCTGAAATATCAGCTTTTGACAAACAAATGTGACTGTCTGAGCCAACAGTTTATGGTTTCAGTAAAGAGCACCCTGGACAACACAATTAATGCAAGTCATAAAGAATTCAGCTATTACTTTTTCAGTATTTAAAAACATTGGAATAGATTTGTTTCATCATCAGAAAGCCACATCAGAAATAAAACCCCAGGGTAACCTGAAGTGGTGTCCCCATTTCAGTAGGCCAATATTCTCCATCAGAAAAGTCGGGAGACATGTTAATTGCCAAGCTTTGGGGAGGCAGGGGTGCTGCTGGCGTCCCATGGCCAGAGACCAAGCGTGCTGATAAACAATCCTACCAGGCATAGAAACTCCTTCTACAACAAAGAATTCCCTGGCCACAAAATGCCCAAAGTGCCAAGGTGGAGAATCCGGTCTTACGTTTATATTACTTCTCAAGTCCCTCATTAGAGGGTTACAGAAACAAGGAACATTGCGCACGGAGAAACCTTAAAGTCACGCATCCTTTGCATAGGAACAGGTCCTTCGCTGACCAATCAGAGAACCCAGCCACCTGTTGGTCATGTCATTGGGAGTAAGATCCAGGTGTCAAAGAGAAGAAAGAAAGGAGGCAGGGCCAAATGCGGAGTGCAGACTCTACTGGACTGGACACCTGGAGAAGACCAGATCCCAGTGAGGGGCCTGGAAATGGGCCTCCAGACAATACAATGGGAGCTAAGCCCAAGGGCATTCTTCTCAAAGGGCAGCGGTGCTGTGGATTACTCACCACCAATTGCTGTCTTTTCACTGGTAGCAAAGATTCCCCTTTTCTTTGCCCTTCCTTAGCTGCCTTCTTCTTCATTGTTCTGTGCTCACTCTTAACTTCATCTAGGAGCTCATGGTCCTTTCCCTTTCCCCAGGAGCCTCCGGGCCCCTCCTTGCCCACCCTGCTCAGCCTTCCCCCCTGCCAGTTTCCCACACTGGGGCCCTGAGTCACCACACTGGTCATGACAAATGGGAAGCGGAGACTGAGGGACTTGCTCTTGTAGTCCGGGATGTGTACAGATGTGCCTCTGTAAGCCAAGGTTATGAATACAAATTCAATTTCCAAAAGAAATGCCTTCATTGATCAGACGCTGTGATTCTGTTAGTGGGCAGGTTCTGTGTTTCTGTTTACTGGTGGTCACCAAGTCGGAAGGAGAGAGTAGATCTGCCCCCCTCGCATTTCTGAGACTATAAATCTTTTTGCGGGTACACTGCCTTTTCTTTCTCTCACAGGATAGCTCAGTCGGTTCACACTGCAGCCCAGGGCTTCAACCATGACACCGCTGGGGTGTGCAGTTCTATCGGTACACTCTAATACAAAGTGACCTCTCTCGAGTCAGGCCTCCGTCTTGAGTGAACTGACGTTTGGCACTACCAAAGTCAGTGTGATAAGGCTGATCGCTTCGGGCTGCTCTGTGGGCTGCCAGACGAGCCTGAAGCAATGCGCTCTATATTGCCATTGAAGAGCAACTTTGCCACCACGCATCTCGGCCGTGTCTGAAAGGAGCCTAGGAAATGCTGTGCTCTTTCACATAGTGTGTGTGTGTGTGAGTGTGGGTGTGTATTTGGTAAAAGAATGCTTGACTTTGGTGGGTGCACAATACCTGCCTGATTAATTAGCAGATGCCCAATGTTTTGTCCTGGCACCCCTGTCACTGTCATCCATCCCCTCCTTCGGTGCGCTTTCATGCTGCCTCTCAAGCGTGGTCTGCACCAGTGCGGACGCATGGCCACAGGTCTGCAGTGGGACTATAGTGCTTTCTGGACCCCAGAGTGCTGGCTCACTTCACACAGAGAGCTCTTTAGGAAGAGGTCCTTTGTACTTGAGCGTTGCCTGCATGCCCACCTTCAAGTGGGGAGCTCACTGAGAGCAACCCCATTAGAGAGTGCTCTTCAAGGCAGGGGAACCCTCCTTTTGATTCATTTTGTGTTTCGCTGCAGGGCCGAGCACACCCTAGAGACATTTAATCTATTGACTTGAATTGCTCTCTGACTCTGGACTTGGCCTCATGTGGACCTTCATGCTGTAAGACTCAGCAGGTCGTTGGAACTCATTGCAGTTTAAATACATGGCCCCCTGACTGTCCCAGTCAACTCCCCTCTGAGGACCACGGGTCTGCTCAAAAGATCACAGCTTTGACCCGAGGGGCACTTAAATAAAGGCAGGCTCTTCCTCTAAGTCTATACGTTGAAGGCAGAAGACGATCTAGGGGGGAAAGCATGTCACTTCCCTGGGGGAACCGATGGCAATATCAATGTACAACACTCCACCCACCCACCCTGGGCCAAGGGACAAACAACAGAAACATGGGTGAAGGGAGACAGCGGGTGGTGTAACTATGAAAATAAGATTAATTTATAAATTATCCAGGATTTACAAGGGCCACCCAAGCATTGGGGAGGGAAGGCAAAAAAGAGAAACTGATACCCAAGGTTCACGTAGAAAGAAAATGTTTTGAAAATGATCATGGCACCATATGCACAAATGTGCTTGATGCAAATGATGTACGGATTGTTATAAGAGCTGTAAAATCCCCCAATGAAATGATTTATTAAAATTTTTTAAACTACCTCAAAAACAAATGAATGGATGGAGGGAAACTATTAATTACCTAAAAAGAAGAAAGTGCCATGTCTTTATTCCACCAGGCTGGCCCACACTTAACTTCTCATGACTCACGTTCATCTCCCATATGCTCTAGCCAACCAAAACAAGTTTTTTATTCGGCTTCAAAGACTCATCCAATGTGGGGGCCCACAATAGCCTTTCCCTTTCCTCCTCTGCCCTCCACCCTCCTGTCCTACATAAATCCATCTCTATGCACATTTTATTGAAGACATATTCTTCCCTTGTCTCCCAAGTGTCAGGCCATATGCTCATTGCTCTGAATACGGAGGTGAAAAAGAAGGGCAATGTCACCTGTACAGTGTAAAGATGGAGCAAGAGCTTACACCAAATAGTCATGCTGATGATTACAAAGCACAATGGACGGAAAGGAATAAGTACCCAGGCAAGAGAACAACAAGAGAAGCTTCCTTAGAAGGCAAGATCCTGGGAGACTCTTTGGGAGACACCGTTCAGACTGAGAATCATAATCCTATGAGAGTTGAAGAGAGACCATTCCAAGACAGAGGGCAGCAAATGTAAGGCCGCCAATAATTTGCGACTAGAGTAAAGGTCGCCAGGGACAACATCTTTAGATAGTTCAATGTCTCATTGTCTATGGCCCACACGATGTGCCATGATGATTTCTCCCACCACCAACCCACGTCCTCTGGGCCCACGGGAACAGAGCTCTTGACTCCTTGGCTTCTTGTGGGAGGTTCCTGCCCCTCTCCAGTAACATTCTGCTGTGGAGGAAGCCCATGTATCTCCGCTCCTGTGAGATGGGGATGGAGCCTAGCTCACTTCTGAAGACCTCTTAGCAAAACAGCGGTGGTAGCGCTCGCTCTTTCTGTGCCTTGTTTCCACACCCATCAACCTTGTAGGACACAATCTGGGAGAGTCGGCTCTTAGCCAAGCAGAGGAGCGGAGGCAGTGGAGCTTTCCTCATGGGCTGGCAGGTCATGTGCGCCTTACTCCATTCCTACCTAGGCCAGCAGTGCTAATGGTCTGACGACTTATTCACATGTCTCTGCTGAGTAGAGAAATGACACAGCAAAGGCACATCTTGAAGGAGCCCTAGTGCCACTCTCAGATGAGCAATGGACTGCGAACTGAAAGGTTGGTAGTTCAAAGCCACCAGTAACTCCACAGAAGAGTCTATATGTTCCCCTAAAATGTCATAGCCTCCGAAACCCTATCTGGGGTCACTAGGAGTAAGAACTGGCTCTATAGCACTGGGTTTGGCTTTGAGGTTTGGGGAATCTTGTAAAACTGTAAAATGAAATAATGAGAGTTTTATGGTGAATTGATCAGGAAATATGGCTCCATATGATTTTAGTTAGAATACTGAACTATGATGTTTTGTATTACTCATATATGTGTTCTATTTGGACAGATAATATCTATTTATATAGAATTGATGGTAGCAAAAGTGTGGAAGGAAGAAACATAATATAATTGTATAAGAACATCCTAACACAGGGGAAGAATGCAGGCCTTGGGGCGCAAATCCAAGTCACTGGTAAATAAAAGAGTTAAAAAAGCATAGCACGAAAATCGGTTTCATAAAAGAGCAGTGTCCTGCAATTGCCTTGTTATGATATTGAATTCTACTTGAGTAAATTAGGACTGGTGTTCTCTTGTTTAGCTGTCATTAAAGAACTCAGTGGTAGATGTCAGCATCCCCAAGATCCCACTGAGTCTAGTGAAATCCTCCCCAAACCTCTTCAACAGGAAAATTTATAAGCTCTGCATGTTCGACCGTCTCAATGTGTGAAACAGACAGAGAGATCTGAGACGAACTATATGAAACTCAATTCCAATTTGTTTGTTTGTTTAACGATGTCTTTAACGCATTACATTATGTCACGTTCCAGCGCTATGGCAAATGACTTCCTGGGTCCAACAAAGAATGCATCTTAAGAAGCATGCCAGCTACACTGTTGTTTTCCTTGCTGTTTCCAATGGCAGGCACTTTGCCACATCGCTCCTGTCTCCCGAACATCACTTATCGGCAACAGAGCTCATTCCTGGTAAACCAGACCGGCTTAGCCCGGTGGCCTTCTCATCCTGCCCACCTCCGGCAGAAAACTCAAGTGGTTTCGCATTCTTGCATTGTATGTGGTATAAGCAACCCTTACAAAGACTCCAGAAATTTGAGTTCCCAGCAGGCTACTGGAAAGTTTGCAAGTCTTCTTTTTCTGGAAAGGGAAATTATCCTGGTCTGAGCTACATGGAGGTGGCACACGCTCTGAAAATAACAAGTGTCCTTCGTTCTCTTCAGTCTGCGGCGCGCCTCTGTCTGAGTCTCGGTTAATTCTTGGGAGCAGAAGGTGGCAGGGATGAGGAGAGAAACATCTCTTCAACCCAATCAATCTACTCATGTGGGAGGGGGCAGGTACTGCTGACTTCTGAAGACTAGTCAGAAGATGGTGGAGGCTGACTTGGCTGCCCCTGGTGATAGCCATCCTTCTCAACAGGAAGCCATCCAGCTACTGGCCCCGCACCTGAAAGTGCGCTGATGCTCCACACTTCATCTTTGCCTTCGAAATCTGCTGCTGAGCGCTCTCTTCCCACAATGCACCAGATGATAACTGTCTAGAAGGGAAGTGGATCCTGAAAGTGAATAAAGCATGAACCTCAGAAACTGTGAGGGATCGGATGTTTTAAGGTTAAAATGGAGAAACTTCTCTGGAAAGGAACAAACACAGAAGGTATCGCTACCGAGACCCAAATCGCTCACTTGACCTCCAGCTGCCATGTGGTTCTCTCCCTACCTGCACTCCTCTTGAGACTAGCCTCATTAGAGACTCTGCCAGTTTGGCCTGAAGTTCAACGTAAAGAGGAGCACTCTGTACCTCAAAGGAGCTCAAGACAAGAGAGAAATTCCCTTAGAGGATTGCGCCCCAGATAAGGTCCTGGGGGCTTGGGTTTTTAAGAATCAGGCAGATGAATCATTTGGGGTTCCCCGCCCAAATCACAGCTTTTAAATATATGTATGTCACTGGCTGTGTTAAATATTTAAAAGATCCATCTCAACTACAATACAGGATTAAATGGCATGCACACTTAAGTCACCAGAGAGGGGATGGGACCTTCAGGTTTTGATAATTCTTAGTTTAGTGGGAAAGTGATATCTTTCAGAAATAAACCCACTGGTGTTTTAAACAGCAAGGTGAGGGTTTTGTGTTTTTTTAAAGCAAAGACACAGTCCATTGGCAAACACGGGATTTGATCTCAAAAACAGAAGCAGTGCAAAGACTGCAAACGGGTATATGGCTACCAAGACATTGCATACGTAGAGTGAGAGGTTGGGCTTTGTCCAGGAGTTATCTATTATCTTTGGTGGTTCACAAACTACAACTTTTTAAAATAGCAAAACCTAGTTAGGAAAGATTCAAAAGGCCTATAATGTTTTAGGCCCAGCCCCAGTGGCATTGTGGGTTATGTGCCGGGCAGCTAATTGCAAGATCAGCTGCTCAAACACACCAGCTGCTCATGAAGAGAAAGATGAGGCTTTCTGCTCCCTTTAAGATTTGCACTCTTGGAAACCCAGTTCTCGGTTCTCTAGAGAGTCACTGTGAGTCGGAATCAACTCAATGGCAGGGCGAGGCTGACCCTACCATCACTGGTGGTGCACTGGTTAAGTGTTTGGGTGGTAACAGAAAGGATACAGTTCAAACACACCAGGGGCTCCATGGGAGAAAGGATCTAGTGTTCTGCTCTCTTAAAGATTGCAGCGAGCCAGGGGAAGGGAGTGGTGAGCAAACAACGCCATAAACAGGGCAACAACTAGGGAATTAAAATCAACCATGAGGAGGACATGGAGATCCCGGGGGTGCTGGAACCACAGCCATCTAGCTGAAAGAAATTACTAAGAAGCAGAAGAAGGGTGAGTATGATAGTGGGAAAGGAAAAAGGTAAAAGGAAGCAGAGGAAAGATCTAGGAAACAAAGCTATGAAAAGAGGTATAAACATAGATGTGTACTTATATAACTATAGATGTGTAGTTATATAACTATATTACTTTATAAAATAGAGGTGTTAGCATAGGTACATATATTTATATGGCAGTACATTGAGGAAGTGGATGGATTTTGGGCCTCTGCTCAAGCCCACCCTCAACACCAGAACACTTTGCTCTAACAACCTGGCATTCTGTGGTATTCACCCTCCTTGCATCATCACCGAAGACAAAATGGGTGAACAAGCAAATGTGGTGAGGAAAACTGATGGTGCCTGGCTATCAAAAGATATAGTGTCTGGGATATTAAAGGCTTGAAGTTAAACAAGCGACCATCTAGCAGAGAAGCAACAAGCTCACATGGAAGAAGCACACCAGCCTGTGCGATCATGAGGTGTCGATGGGATCAAGTAACAGGCATCAGAAGACCCCAAAACAAACATATTATTGAAAACAAGAAGGGTTAGAGCAGAGACCCAAAATCCATTTGTAGACAATGAGACATCCCCTCACAGAAGTTTCGCAAGGAAGTTTGAGTCAACCATGGTGAAGGACAGCACCCAGGACACACACAATGTTCCTCAGTTCCCTGAGGCTTCCTCACCCCCAACTATCTTGACCCCGTTCCTGCCTTTCACTTTGGGCTAGGCCAGAAAAGAGAATCCAGGGCAGATAAATCCCTCAGGAACAGAAATGGGAGTCGTAATATCAGGAGGGTAGGTAGAAGGTGGAGCGAGGGGGAGGGGAAGAAACCATGGGGGAAGGGAGACAACGGTCAGTGTGAGATATGAAAATAAAAATAATTTATCATTTATCAAGGGCCAGGAGGATGGGAGGGGAAGGGAAGGATAAAAGAGGAGCTGATGCCAAGGGCTCAAATAGAATGTAAATGTTTAGAAAATAATGATGGCAACATATGTACAAATATACTTGATACGATCAATGTATGGATTGTTATAAGAGCTATAAGACACGCCCCCATAAATGATCTTAAAAAAAAGATTACAGCCTAGCAAACTTCATGAGTCATTTATGCTCTGTCATATAGTGTTGCTATAATTTGGAATTGACTCAAAGGCATATGACAACATGCTGACCCTACTTTATTTCACCCAGTCTAGTAATTTACTAAACATATTTAAGATAATTTCAGATTTAGCTTATAGATTCTTATAAGCAATACAGTATAACTGACCCCAGCTATAAAAGAAGGCCTCCTTATCTTGCACGTCAAGTTAAACACTTCAATGTGTCCTTGCACATTGTTTTTCAGAAGGAGGGAACTCCAACAAAGTTTGTCGTGCCGTGGTGCCTTGTCGGTTGTGTGGCGCTGGAAACCATGCCACTGGCATTTCAAATACCAGAGAGTCACTCAAAGTGAGCCGATTTCAGCAGTGTCCAGACTAAGAACAGCTATAAAAAGGCTTTGCACTGAAGAGGCATTAGCCTTGGACAACCTATGGAAAGCATCAGAGCATCGTCACGTACTGGCAACCTAAGGAACAGAAGCCGAACACTGCCAAAACTCGTGCCAACGCAATGTAAAGAAAACAAGAAATCCTCACAACTGGGCTGGTAGGTGGCTTTGTGACAAACAGAGAAAAGGTTGAAGAAGTCCTAGATTTCGTCTTGCTCAGAGCCACAGTCAATACTCACAGGAGCAGCAGTCAAGCGATCAACCGGCGCCTTGCATTGGGTCAGCCTGCTTCACAAGACCTCTTTAAAGAGTTCAAAAACAAGGCTGTTACTTTGAGGATTAAGGTACTAAGGACCGAAAGGGGGATTGAGGATCTAAACTGTGGTTTCCCGGTGCTACTTATACTTGTGAAGGTTGAACACTGCATAAGGGGGACCAAAGAAGCATCTCTGGATTTGAATCTCGGTGTTGGCAAAGAAGATTCAAAGTGCCACTGACTGTCAAAAGAATAGACAGATCTGTTGGGGAAGAAGTACTGCTCTGTAAAGGCAAAGATGGCAGCACTGTGTCTCATGTACATTGGACGTGCTGTCAGGAGAGGCCAGTCCCTGGACAAGGACGTCGTGGTTGGGAGGTTAGAGGGGCAGAGAAAAAGTGGACGGCTCTCTGTGAGATGGCTTGATGCAGCTGCTGCAACAAGATGCTCAAACATGCGAACTCTGAGGGTGACGCTGGACCGGTCAGTGCTGACGTTCTGCTGTCCTGAGGGTCACGGTCAGTCAGCGCCAACGTGATGGCACCTGGCAACAGCAACATTTTAAGAGTGATTAATATGATCATCCACTACTTCACGTTCATGTACACGGCTCTGATTGCATCCACACCTCGAAGAAATAAATCAATCATTTTATCAAACGCATATTTACCATGTTCTTCCTTAGAAACGATCTTAATCACTTACGCTCTCCTTACTCAAATTCTGCCCCATTTCTGAGACCTAATAGTATAATCGTCAAAGAACTAAAAGGGTGACTAATATGTTCTGGATTCGCAGATGATAGAAATTAGGAAAATGAAATAGGTATTTGCTATTTTTGAGGGAGCCAAAAAATCAAGTAGAAATTTTCTGTGTTTTTCTGGGAAGCCAGAGTTACCTAAGTGGAAAGAGGTTGGAAATAGTGTCCTGGATCACACACTAAGTGTCCGTGGCAGGATTAAGGGAAGGCTAGTGTGAAGAGATGGCAGTGCATGCCGGGATATGTATACAGCTTCAGTAATAGTGGAAAAGATGAAAACTTGCTCCATTTCACAAGCCACTAAATGCCGTTTCCATGCACCAGGTGCAATTTTAACCTGTTTGCCTTCAACTTTTGATTCCCGTGATTTCCAAGAACAATAAATCTAACTTAACGATTATTGTATTGGCTTCTTTAAGCTTTGCCTTGCCTTTATTTTTGAAAAAAAATTGAATTGTTACAGTATTTGAAAAGAGCTCTATCATCTACCTTACTGCTAAAATTCCTAAGGCAATATTATGTAAAATATCAACAAATGTTCTGGTGCTCAACTCAAACTGTGAAGTACTGCATACTAATATACCCATTCCTTTAAAGGAAAATATTCTCCAAACCATTACCTAAATATATTTGCTACGACGGATCCTAAATTATAGAAACTCAGTTGCCACACATATACGTATGTAGAAACACACAAGCTGAAGAGAATTTTAGAATATGATAAAGCTAAAACTAATAATTAATTGCCAGTGTAGTTCAAATGGGTTTTTTAATGCTCACTAGCTATGGAATTAAATTATCCAAAAAATGACTTGAAGTACTACAGATCTCATATATGCCAAATTAACAAATACATATTTTTCAATACATATATATATATTTGCCAATATATATGCACAATTTCAAACTCTTGCAATATATGGCACTGATATACATTTTCATTAATTCACCACTTGAAAGGATCAAAAAATGTGTTACATATCTCAATATTTCACCTCTTTCTGAAAGTTCAGCACGTTGTTCAAATTTATATGCCAGGTGAAACTCTATCTGATCAGTTTGCCTGGGAATGACTCAATGAAATTGTCATTTTCTTCTAAATGCAGTTTGAGATGGCATGGAAGCTGATATTTATCCTCGAACTTATGTTCTCTTAGCTGCCGCTAGTTCTTTGTAAACAAGCACCCAGTGCCACGGATTCAAACTACCCCGCGTTACAGAATAGTGTGTGCCTGGCTGTAATCTTTCTACATGCAGATCCACAGACCTTTCTTCAGAGGCAACACAGAAGGTTGCCTTTGGCTTTGAACCACCAACCTTTAGGTTCAGTGTCCAGTGCAAACCATTTGTGCCACTGAAGGACCTCAGTCCTTTGTACAGCTCTTAAGTTGCTAAGACTGGAGAAGTGGGTTCCCAGGGGTGTGGATGAGAAGGAATTATCTCAGCAGAGTGCACGAGAACGCTACTGACACAGACAAGCCTCCTGGCAGACGACACGTACTTCATCTAGCTTGTCACTTTCCTACGTTGTACTTTTGTCTTCAGTCACTCGAAACCAAACAAGCAAAAAAACAAAAAAACTAAAAACAAACAAAACCTAAAGGCTGCAAAGCTATTTAAATGACTTCTAGTTGTTTGTTGTTTTGTTTTCTGGGCTATCATTTTATACATCAGTCTTGATTGCCCTTGGTACTGTACAAATCATTCCTATTGTGATATATGATGAGCAGCTCAGGCAATCATCCTTTCCTCCAAATACTGGCTCTCTGGACTGGTTTTCTTCAGCTTTAACCTGAACTTACATAGAAGGGGTTGATGATGTGTTCCACAGTTGACCCTGGCTGAATTTTGGCTGCCGATGTGGAGTTCCTACATCGTCTGTTCCCACAGACAAGAGGAAGACCCTTGACAAGGTGGCTGGAGAGAGTGGCTGCAACCACAGACTCTAACATAGCAAGGGTGAGGATGGGGCAGGAGCAGACCGTGCTTTCTTCTGGTGTACACAGGGTCGCTATGAGTCAGAACTGACTCAAAGCTGCCTAACTACAGCATACGACAGAAATACTTTGGAGAAAGACTCATAAAATATTTGGTGGTTGTGATAGGTAGGTTTATTGTGCCAACTTGGCCAATAGGAACATGTGGGATTAATAAGGTCACAGTTTGATTGGAGAGCAAAGGGATAAATGGCTCAGCAAACCCCGCCTATCTCTCTCATTCTCTGGTGATCGGACCACTGTGTGGTTGCCTTAGCAAGTTCTCTGCCTCAACTCGCAAGCTACACTACCTGTGGGACACCCAACCTGGGGATCATGTTGCTAGAGCTTGAGGTTCCCCTGAGACCTGCTTCACTACACTGCTGGTGTAGACATCATCTGAGCTTGGGACTGGTGGATTCTGTCATCTGGCTGACTGTTGGTGCCCTGCTCTGCTGTTTGCTTTCTCTGGCCGGACTGCATTGCTCTACAGAAGACTCAGCTGTCTGCTTCCTTGACTGTGGATTCAGCAGCCCTCATGAGTTGCAGGACTTCCAGTATATGTTACATGGAAATGAGGTTGAACTGAGCCCTCTCTACTGCTGTGTGGACTAATTAGCTGTTTATTCCTTCGTGCTGTAAATTATATATATATATATATATATATATATATATATATATATCCCCATCTAGTCCATTCCATCTCATAACAACACGAGGTCCAACAGAACGAATCACTGCCCAGGCATGCTCCATCCTCACACCTGTTATATTGAAGCCCCTGGGTATAGCCACGGTGTTAATTCATCTTGCCAAGGGTCTTTCTCTGTTTGCTGCCCTTTAGCTTTACCAAGCATGATGTCCTTTCCCGTGACTAGTCGCTCCTAATAACATGACTTAGATGCCATCTTCACTTAAAAGAAGTATTCTGGTGAAACTTCTTCAGTGGCAGATTTATTTGTTCTTTTGGCAATCCAAGGTACTCAAAATATTTTTTTGTTATCACCATCTTTCAAATGCATGGATTTTTCTTAGATCTTCTCTATCCAGTGTCCAACTTTCACACATAAATGAGGACAAATACCAGGCACACCTCAGTCCTCAGGAACATCCTTGCTCCCCAACATTGCAAAAAGGTCTGTGTAGCAGGTTGACCCACTGCATTCTGTGGTTTGATTTCTGGACCTCTGCTCCCTTGAGCGTTGATTGTGGATCAAAGTAAGTGACATCCTTGACAACTTCAGTTTTGTCTCCATTTGTCACGATGTCCCCTATTGGTCCAGTTATGAGGAATTTGGTTTTCTTTACATTGGGTTGTAATCCGTACTGAAGACTACAGTCTTTGATTTTCATTAAGTGCTTCAAGTCCTCCTCACTTTCAGGGAGCAATGTTGTGTTAATGAGCCTTCCTCCAAACCTGGTCCTGCATTATTCATATAGTCCAGTGTGATAGTTACATAATCTGGTGTCAATTTGAGGATTAAGATTATAGGGGTGGAGTCTAGCCTGCCAATCAGGCCAGTGAGGCCTCTGGGTGGACATAGTCTTCTCCTGAAAATTTTGGGAACTCCTGTTGGAGTTCTTCCTTGGAGGTGGAGACACTCTCTCTCTGTTCGTGCCCTGCGAGACATCCCTAGGGAGAAGACACATGGAGAGAGGCTGATGGAACCAGACCTCTGGAGCCAGAGAAGCCATGTGGAGACCCCTGCCAGTGCTGAGATGCGTATACTGCAAATGGATCCATAGGACTCTCCCCCCCCTCCACTGACTTATGATTCTCCTGCATTTGACACCATTGCATGTGTGTTGTTAGTCAGAAGAGGTCTTTATAGACTGGTATTGGACATATGGGCTGATATTGGACTTATGGACTTGATTTGGACTGGGTTGGGATGTTTTTTCAATATTCCATTGCTCTTGTATATAAACTTCTTATACACATATGGGTGTTTATGAATTTGTTTCTCTTATCAACTCATACTACCACCTCCAGCCAATCAGATTATTTACTCAATGTATAGACTGATAAGTATGGTGCTCAATTGGTCTAGGAATAGGCAAAGCCAATTAAACTATCTTATCTCTTACGTGTGACTTTTAAAGTTAAAAAAATGTTTGTAGGTTAAAGTTTTGATTTTTTAGCTCATTTAAAAAAATTATACATCTTCCTAGAAGCTCTGGTAGCACAGTGGTGAAAGCACTTAGTTGCAAACCTAAAAATTAGTGCTTCAAACCTACCAGCCTCTCTATGGAAGAAAGATGTGACGGTCTTTGTCAGTAACAGGGGCAGCCTTCCCTGTAGAGCAATTATACCCTGTCCTTTATCAGGTCCCTGTGAGTCCTAACTGATTTGATGGCAATGGGTTTGAGTCAGAGGTCAAACTTCAGGGGTTAACTCTCCAGTACACTTCAGTGGGACTGCCATCATATACTTGATTGTATATTTTAATACATGCTCGACTTTAGGTAAATTTGCATGTGTGAAATACACGTAGCACCAGTCAGGCACTTAAATTCCATCTAAAGCAAATCTATGTGGTGGCCTGTAAGGAAGACAAGCCACCTTTTATAACGGAAATGCCTGCACCATTTGGTGTTTGGGTATGCAGGTTCCAGCTCTGTCCACAGCTTCCATGGCAAATGAGAACATACATTTTCTATTTTAGCTATAAAATCAATCTCGGCAGCTCCACGCCAAGTCTTTGGAACGGCATTGATTTAAAGACTGTCTTATTTATTTTTCACATGATGGCTGAAATATCTATGCAGAGCATTACTTTTATATGTAAAGTTATACTGTACTGACAGATTTTGTAGTCTTTTTATGACAGGGCAGTATAAAAACCTTTCTTTCTATGTCTCCCCAAGAAAGCACTGGGGTTAAATGACAGAGCTCCCCTAGCTATTTGTCTGTCACCGAGAACGGTAAATTGCAGCCTGTCTGGAGGTTAGTGTTTGGTCGCATTCTGAGATTAATGGTTTTGCATAGACACTCTGGACTCCAAGGGAGTTTGAGATGAGCTCTCTCAAGAAGATCCTCTTGCCTAAACGAAGCAGCAGGGCTTTGGGAAGTTTGGCATTATGAGCTCCATGTAAACGAAATTTTATTGGTAAACAGACGACACTGACATTGAAAATTATATGGCTTCCTTTATGTCTTTAAAAAAAAATGAAGGAAGGTCTTCGGCTAAATCCATGGTAACTGGCCTTAGGTCTTGCTTTTCTAAGTCCAGACCAGAGGACTGTTTCATTTGTTTTCTGCTGAATATTTTTCACGAGGCTGCCCTTAAAGAAACAGATGTCCAAAGAAACTTTTGATATGATAAATGAACAATTACAAAGAAAAAGTCAGTTAAGTAGTATGAGTCACATGAGAAAACATTTCAGCTAAAAAGATGCTGACACATGTGTTTTCAATAACATCAGTTTATTTTTAGTGCTGCGTTATAATCTGATAGGTATTCTTACAGATGGTGAATTTGAACACCTTAAAGGTGATGAACTGAATATTGAAATATGCAGAAGTCACACAAAGAAAAAGTGCACTGCAGTGTGTGCTTGCATTTTTCCGCAGTTCTGCTGACTACTTCTGTAAATTAATTTCTCTATATGGACCTATCATGAAGCTCATGAGAATAAGGGGTTTAAAGTAACAGATTGACATGGGGTAATTTTCTCTCCCTGTAGTCTCAATGTTGGTTCATGTAAGCACTTGAAAAAAAATAAATTTTAACACTTACTATTTTACTCGCTATAGTCCTATGCTAAAAATGGGAAAGTTTTAATAGCATTCACCCTATTTGTTCAAATATTCCCAAAATAACAACAAAAAATGCTCACATAAAGACCGAAGACATAAAATCTAATTTTACAAGGATTTTTTTGTTTCCACAACTCAATTATTTTTCCTGCCATATACTTTATACATTTTTTGAATGAATAATTAGCGAACGCCTATTAGAAATAAAGTATTGTGCTAACAAGGTCGATAGAACCAAGGGTGACATGCCATTCCCTCTTCGTTTAGTCTGTCACTAATGAGTAGTGTGTTGATTGGACCTCTAGAAAGATGAATGCCAGCAACAACCAGCCAGCATGTGCTCTCCGTGGGTTCAAAAGAAGAGGGATCAGCGCTTCCAACCCAGAGGGCCAGGGAGATTCTTTGGAGAAAAGCTGAAGGCTGTGTGGGAAGGCATTCCTGGAGTTGGCATTGGGCTAAAATGCCGCAGAAGTGATAGTGAGGCAGGGAAATAAAAGGCAAAGTCAAGACCAGTGCTTAAAGACTTGATTTTGAATATCCAACAGACTTGACTTCAGAACCTGGCTCTGTCTTTCACAAGTTACACAACTTATTAATTCTCCGTAGATTCACTCTCTGTCTTCAGACTATACATGGCTTGTTGGTCATTATAAAAATTTGGAATAATGTATGGAAATTGTTCGACTCTGGGTCTGGTATAAGTCATCAATAAATTCTAGCTATTAACTCTTTTTACTTTTCTTTTCTTTTTTTAAGTAGAAGCAGCCCCAATTAGCTTCAACTAGAAAAGTCATAGAAAACGGTCTGAAAACTTGGATGGACTTTCTCCCATGCTCCTCTAAGAATCCTGACTTCATGAAGCAATTGCTGGAGACCTATTCAAAGTGTTTGAATAGAGAGATGACATCATGAAAGCAGTGCTTAGAAAACCTGGCGACAATGACAGGGTGCAGTGGGCTCACCCAGGGGAGAGGCTGGAAAAGGGAGCCATTGTGGTGGAGGAGACCTGAAGTGCAGTTAGTCTGACGTGGGGCCTGGGAGTAGGGATGAAACAGAAGGGGTGTTTAAAAGGGGAAAAAGTGTTTTTTAAATTTCATTATAGCTAAATCTCGACAAAGAACCCTTTACTCACGACAGGCTTTCTCTAGTCGTGTCTTTTTGAGGTGCTTGTTTGCAAATGAAAGTGGGTGAAGACAGCTAGGCTGTAGCTGTTTGCTCTTAAATTCCCTCCTACTTCCTTTACTCTGTCTCTATCTCCCTTCCTCGCATGCAACCGATTTATTTCTGAAATTAAATACTCCTGGGATGATTCTGTACCTCAAGAGAGGACAAAGCAGGCACATCTTGGCCTTTGTATAGACTCTGCTCTCACTCTTTCTGCTACTAAGAAGTCACCGCAAAGGGCCCCTGGTGGCACATCGTCTAACATGCTCACCTGCTAACTGAAAGGTTAATGCCGTTGTGTGTCTTCAATCTGTTCCAACTCACGGTCACCCAATGTACAACAGAAGGACACACCGTCGAGTCCCATGCGTGCTCACCGTTGTTCCCGCCACTCGGTCAGTCCATCTCATCAAAGGCTGGTGTGTGAAATCCCGTAGGAGAAATGGAAGGACTGCGGTCGTGGAAACCTTATGGGGAAATTTTCCTCTGCCCTATAGTGTCTCATTAAATTGGCAATTCAACTAGGTGGTAGAGAAGCTAAGCTTCAACTCTATTGGGTGAAACTATGATTCTATCCAATGGGAAATGAGAATCTGCAACAATAATTCACTAAACCTGACCAGCAATTTAGGTCATTTTATGCTTTCTAGAAAAGGTAGATTCTTGAATTTTCCTTCATCTGTAAAGTCATTCTCTCGTTCATGTTGTTTAAATAACAACAACAAAATATGCTTCTCTGCAAAAAGAATGATTCAGTCACCTGAAAATGAGAGAAAATAATAACAACATCACAGTCATAATAAGTGTTAAAGGAATTCAAATTTTTAATGAGATTAAATTTATATAACACAAAATTAACCATTTTAAAGTGAGCAATTCAAAGTCACTTGGTACATTCACAAAGTTGTACAATCATCACTTTTATGTAGCTCTTTTTTTAAAACAGTTTATTAGGTACTCATACAACTCTTATCACAATCCATACGTACATCAATTACGTAAAGCACATCTGTACAGTCTTTGCCCTCTATGTGGTTCTAAGACATTTTATTGCCCTATAAAAGAGACTCTCTACCAATTAAGTAGTCACTTCCCCTTCCTCCATGGCCCCAGCCCCTGGCCACCACTAATTCGCTCTTCTGACGATGAATTTTCCCGTTTTGGGTATTTCGTATCAGTGGAATCATATACACCTTGACTCTGACTTCTTTCACACAGCATAACGTTTTCAAGGTCCATCCACATTTAGTATGTGTCATACTTCATTACTTACTTTAGAGGGTCGAATAATATCCCACGGCATGTAGATACCACATTTTGTTAATTCTTTCCTCCACTTGTAGACATTTGGGCTGTTTTTAACTTTTGTGTAATGTGAATGATATTTAAATGAGCATTCATGCTGACATGTATGTTTGAGTACTTCTTTTTGCTTCTTTTGGTTATGTGCCTTAGAATGAATTGTCGGTCATTTGTTAGGAATGGAGTTAACTGTTTCAGTAACCCCCGCATGATTTCCCACAGTGACTGGACCATTTTACACTCGTGCCAGCAACGTAGAAGGTGACAAATTTCTCCACAGAGCATCAGCCCTTGTCATTTCCTGCTTTCCTTTTGATTTATATTATTGTTGTTGTGTTGGTCCTCCCAGTGGGTCTGAAGTTGTTTGCATCTCCTGAGGATTTTGATTTGCATTTTCTAAATGACTAATAATGCTGGCTATCCTTTCATGTATACATCGCCCATTTGTACATCTTTAGAGAAATGTCTATCCAAGTCAACCAACAATTTTGTTGTTGCTGGTTTTATTTTGGTTTTTTAATCACTTTATTAGGTGCTCATACAATTCTTACCATAATCCATACATACATCAATTGTGTAAAGCACATTTGCACATTCACTGCCCTCATTCTCAAAGCATTTGCTCTCTACCTAAACCCCTGGCATAAGTTCCTCATTTTTCCCCTCTCTCCCTACTCACCCCTCCCTCATGAACCCTTCATAATTTATAAATTATTATTTTGTCATATCTTACACGTCTCCCCTCACCCACTCCTCAGTTGTCCGTCCCCCAGGGAGGAGGTCACATGTAGATCCTTGTATTTGGTTCCCCCTTTCCAGCCCACCCTCTCTCTACCCTCCTAGTATTGCCACTCACACCACTGGTCCTGAAGGGATCATCCACCCTGGTTCCCTGTGTTTCCAGTTCCTATCTGTACCAGGGTACATCCTCTGGTCTAACCAGATTTATAAGGTAGAATTGGGATCGTGGTAGTGGGGGAGGAGGAAGCATTTAGGGACTAGAGGAAAGTTGTATGTTTCATCGTTGCTACATCGCACCCTGACTGACTGGCTCGTCTCCTCCCTGAGACTCTTCTGTAAGGGGATGTCCAGTGGCCTACAAATGGTCTTTGGGTCTCCACTCCGCACTACCCCCTTATTCACTATGATATGATTGTTTTGTTCTGATGATGCCTGATACCTGCTCCCTGCGACACCTCGTGATCACACAGGCTGGTGTGCTTCTTCCATGTGGGCTTTGTTGCTTCTGAGCTAGATGGCTGCTTGTTTACCTTCAAGCCTTTAAGACCCCAGACACTATATCTTTTGCTAGCTAGACACCATCAGCTTTCTTGGCCACATTTGCTTATGCACCCATTTGTCTTTAGCAATCGTATCATGGAGGTGAGCACACAATGAGCAACAATATACAACAAAACAACAACAACAAACCAATGGCCAAAAAACACACACACACACACACACAATAAAGTAAAACTTGTAGTTAGTTCAAGGACTGTTTGTTGGCCTTCAGGAGTATTTTCCAGTCCAGTGTGTTGGGAAACCATGTCCTGGCCCCAAAGTCCACCTTCAGCATACCCTGGGGACCTCACAGCTCCGTTCCCTTGCTGTTCTGTTGCACCCCCTCAGTATTTTGCCTGGGCATGACAGGATCAGATCTGGTGCAATTCCCACACTGTGTCTCCAGTGCTGTCCCCTGTAGGCCATGGGTCAGTGAGGGACATCATGTCCCATAGTGGGGCTGACCATGTGGTCCTCTCTGTGGACTGGCTGCTCTAATTGGGAACATCATCCTCAAGGCCTAGTGGACCATGATATATTCCACTCTCTCCTCCTCCCCCTTCATCTGCTCCCGTGTACTCTGATCAGATATGTCCCTTTCCCAGAGCGGCAGACTCAATGTCATCCTTTGAAATAGGGTAGGTGTTCACATAATAGTTGGGATTGGGGCCAGCCCCTCAGACCTCTCCACTGGTTCCCTACCCCACACCAGCATGTTTCATTCACATCTTGAGCACGGTTTGAAGTCTGGTCCCTCTTTCCCTGTGGAGATATAAACAATACCCTCCCCTTGGATGGGTTAGTGCCCTATGCCCCGCTACCCATTTCTTTTTTTTTCTCCTTTCCCCACCTCCTTTTTAGTTATCTACCATATGTATCCTTGTATTTAGTCTGGTCCCTGCCATACTACCTTGTCCAACAATTTTATGTAAGTAAAATACTTAGCATGCATCATACAAAATAATGGTCAATGAAAAATGTTATGTAAGTAAAGTACTTAGCTTGCATCATACAAAATAGTAACTAGTAATGACAATATCAATAAAAACAATGGCAACAATAATAATGGGGGTCTAGTCTGGGTTCTATCACATCCGAATTTTATATCGAAGCCAAGTCTGTGAGGAAACAAACCTGAGGAGAGGGTTGATTCCCAGTCTAGGATTCTCCTGAATTGTTGTCGTTAAACATGTGACTTGAAGGATTTTTGTGAAGTTCTAAGTTAGAATTCAGAGGGCGCCTTAGCAAAACTCAGGCACATTTTCCAGTGAAAGATGGACATTCCATTTCAAAGAAACAATTTTCAGGTGCGTCCAACTGTGGGTATCCCTACTCTGGGATTCTCCCATGCCAGATCGCCCTACTTCTCGGCTCTGTCTTTTGTCCTGTGTCCTTCTTTCTTCACACATGCAGCCTGCAGACCGACTGAAAGCGAAGGACTTCAGTGAGGAGAGTCTGACAGAATCCCTCCCAGGAAGCTGTAGAGAGATTACCTTATCTGTCTGCTGCCGAGTGATGCCGAACACTACAGAAGCTAGAGATGACATCTGTAGCAGGCACACCTCGGATGAATGGAGTGTTCATTACAGGACCTGATAGTGCCGGGCTGCTTCAAACTTCAGCAGCTTATTTGTGAGCACACAGGAGCGTCTCCCCTACGTCTCCACTCAGGGTTCAGTATATCTGGGCGAAAGCTCCCTGACTGCGTATATGCAGGGTGAGTTCAAGGCCAAAAGAAAGAGCCACTGAAAGTGTTCCTGGCCTTCAACTGAAAGTGTTCCTGGCCAGGACTTTGAGGTATATGACCCACAGCATTAATTAAAAAATCATCTTCCCATTGACATTCAATCCCAGGAGTTATGAAGGATAGAGGAAACCCTTTGTGGGCTTTGTGAGCTCTAAATTACCTTGAGAAACTGAACTTTTCCCTCCTGAGATGGAGCTGACTCGCCGTTGCTTGGCGTACTGGTGATTTCTCTAAGGCCCTTCCGATGTAGTGGGAATCCCTCCCTCTGCTTGGGGACTAACCATTCCTAGTCTCTGCCGGATAAGACGATTTTAATCTACTTAAGTTGAAATATGTCTTAATTATGTTTTAAAAGTTTGTGTTAGCATTAACTGACAGCGCCAGATTTCTCTATCTAGAACTTTTTTTCCTTCGGGTCTCTGTCTTCCCCCAGTCATTTGCATTACGACAACTGTAGGTGAAGCTTTCCAGTGGCACTTTGCATCAAAGCCACCTGCTTCCCTACAGAGTAGAGTGATGGGAACTCTATGGGGCAGGTAAGCACAGGAGAGAGCAGTGAGCATTTATATTGCCTCGGTTGACCGAGAAATCTGTGAGAGAAAATGAACCAACAAACAAACTAACTCACTGCCCATTCCTAGAGATGGTATGAGATCAGGAAAGACCTGTCCCTGTGGGTTTCTAAGACGTTAACTCTTGCAGGTCTCATCTTTCTCCTACAGAGCAGCTGCTGGTTTGGAACAGCTGACCTTGACTTTAGCAGCCCAACACATAGCCACTCCACTACCAGGCTTCCCTTTTGCCAGAAAGCTCAAACTCATTGCCATTGAAGTTGATGCTGCTCAGGAGCAACCCCATAAGATAGGGTAGAACTTCCCCTGCGTAGGATTTCCCAGCCTGTAAATCTCTACATGGGAATAAAAGGCATCCGTAGGTAGCAAGTACCTTCTGCATCAAGTACCATACTAAGCAAGGCACTCGTGGGACAATTTCTTGGGATTTGGCTGAGAGGAGCCCTGATTTGCACCGAACTTGAGACTCAGAGAGTTGGGGTGGTCCTGCAGCTGGGGGGTGGCAGTGGTGATTTGAGAAGATCTCTGATTAACCCCAAGGCTCATGAGCTGTAGAGTGACCTGAAGACATGTGTATTTGTGTCACCAAAAGGCTCCATTTACTTTCTGCCTGCAAAGTTTTGGGGTTCGAGAAGGGGACTTTGTATGGAGCATCCCAGCTCTTAGAATAATAACCATATGGAATCCTTCCTCTCAGCATTCACATGCTATGCTTGAGCGGTTTCACTGTGGGTCATATGTTTGGGATTTTTTTTTTAACCTAGATTGCATTTACTAAGCAGTGAGCATCTCTCAGTGTTTAGGAGAAGCCTCTGAGGAAGTTTTCATGATAGCAATTAAACTTTGTAAGTACAACTGAAATATTAAAAAAAGAAATTAATAAATGTATTATTTTCCCTGCTCGATGAAAATTACATTCAATGTTATAGTTTGAAAAGAAAATTTAATAAATGTTTAGAGTACAAACCTTTCTTTCATTTTATTCCAAATTTTCCTCAAACATTTTGGTAACTGATCTTTCTTCTACATAAGTAAACACAAAGATTTTGTAAATGAAAACCCACTTCTGGATTTGCATTTTAATGAATCCTACAAAATGTTTGAGTAGAAATCCATGAACATAAAGAATTTTGGCAACTAGAGATGAATATGTTAATTAATGATTTAGATGAAAACTTTATGATACATCTTAGCGGTAGTACAAGATACTAACAAATGAATATCTTGAAGTATATTAAAATAAATATTGTAAATCACAGAAATTAGTAAATGTTAGATTTATAAAAACATCCACATGGCAGATCGATAAAAATTGTAAGCATATGGTAGAAAATAAAGCAGCATAAAGTGACATAAAATACAGAAGTAGAAAACCTTCTCAACTTTTATTTGGTGTAAGAGGGGAGAAAAGAAATAGGAAGTTTCATAACTTAGGTTAAAGGTGGAAAAGAAAATAAACTAGTTCCATGTCAGGAACAGACCCAGTAATAGGCCAAGGAAAAATGGATTTTAAAAACTTGCTAAGAGGCAACTTTGAAAAAAAGAGAATAATAAATGAAACAACAAAAGTATAGCTTGTTTCATATTGAGATAAGTATTCCAATTTAATTTCTGGCAGTGAAATATCAACATTCCATTGTACTGCATTTTGATGTTATATTACATTGCTTTTTGATGTTAAATTACATTGTTTTATAATATCATAAAATTAATTCGACAAATTTCAAAACCCACTTTCCCAGGCCTTATCTCTTCAGTGTACTTGGAGGGGACCAGTAAGCAGGATAGGTTAGAGTCAAGTTTCTAGCAACTTCTCCCACCCTCCTCTGACATCGATCATCTATGCCTCCTTTGAGGGAGCCCGCAAATGGAACGTGCACACCACATTTGCTTGCTTGCTCTTTTCACAAATCTGTGTAGTGTATACGCCCTTCGTGTTCAAGGTTTCCCAGCTACAGTAACACCAGATAAGGGTTAGTCATTATTTCTTCTTATTGCCCAAACCAGGCGTATCAGGTGCTGACTACCCTTTCTCTGCTTCCAAACTTCCTGCATCCCAGATGCTAGCATGACAGGTGAAGGGAGGAGTTACTGCCCCCTCACCTTTGTGATCAAGACAGTCCGTTACAGGGACGGTGGTAATGCAAGGCATGATGCACACAGCGCAGCTTGGAGGTCAGGGTCATTGCTGTCAGACTGGAGAGTCAGGAGAGACTTCTGAGCGGCCATTGCCTAAGAAGCATTTATTCGGGCAAGAAGAAAGCAAACACTTCTAGGCAGAGCACGCAGACCATGTGGAGGAACAGTAGCACAGCATGCTCTGAGATGTTTAGAAACTTCAGGGAATTCTGTGAGACCGAATTCCAGTGTGGAAGCAGTAGTGAAAGTTAGGAGACAGCCGTGGTCAGGGACAATATTCATTTACTTATCCATCTCTCTGTCCTCCCTCCCTGGATTATAAATGCTTTGTGCACAAGTAAAGTGTCCTATTTATTTTTACATGACTTCATAGTCTCAGACAATGCCTTCTAAGCTATTGTTTGATACAGTCGAGTAGGTTCCAACTCACAGTCCCCTTACGAAGGACGGAACAGCATACTACCTGGTCCTGCATCATCCTCATGAGTGTGGTCAGGCTTGAATCCAATGTTGTGTGGATCCATCTCATTGAGGGTCTTATTTATTTATTTTTGCTGACCTCTCCTTCAGGATGTTCTTTTCCAGGGACTGGTCTCTCTTGATAACACACCCAAGGTGTGTAAGACAACGTGTTGCCATCATCACTTCTAAGGAGCATTCTGACTGTGCGTCTTTCAAGACTATGTTAGTTTTTCTGGTAGTTTCAATATACTTTATCAACACCATAATTGAAATCCCTTATAAGTAGATGCTGATTAAGATAACATATATGAACAGACCCAATATGTAGAATGAGGGAAATTACATGAATGGTGAAAGATGTATCTGAAAAAATATAAGATCTAAAGATAGCAAAACAAAAAAACAGGTGGATAAAATGTAGCTGGTATTCAATAACCTCTCAGGAAGTGCTACTTGCTTTTCTTAATCAGTAATTGAGGAATGCACGATCTCAACCTGAAAATCACCTCTCCTGGCACCGATTCAGGCACATCTGTCTCATAAAATTCTTGCATTTGCAGAAATATCTCCAGTAGTTCCCCGCAGTGCCTCCTGAATCTGTCTGTGCTCTTTGCTGCTTCCAACGGCATGAGCCTCAGATATCTTTTTTGTTCTATTCCAACCAGTTCATGGCAAACTCGGAAACTTCCCGGACTTCATGACAGCATACTCCCATAAATAGTTAAAGTCCCAAAAACCCAGAGGAGCAGTTCTCCTCTGCCCTAAAGGGTGGCTTTGAGTCAGGGAAGGGTTACAGAAGGGAAAATACCACCTTCTGATGTTTGTAGATCTCGATGGAAGATACCCGTATGTTGAGCAGCAACAGTGTCACACTTTGATATTTTTTGCTGAATAAAGGGATGTATGATTGTGTAGCAGATCTTTTTGACATTCCCTCTTACACCCTCATTGAAGGCTGTTTCTTTTTCTCAGGAACAGTTCAAGGTGTTTCCATAGAGGATCACTGTAATTACCCCATTCAGTTCAGTCGCATTCAAAATCTTGCTGAATCATATATTTTTATTGCAGAGTCAAAGTATTCCTAAGTCTTCTCTCTATCCCGTTTCACTATTCTAGACTTAACTAGTGAATGCTTGTGTGAGGAATAGCCAACACCAAACTAGTTTCCAAAATATGAAGGTATCTCCTATCACAACTTTACCATATCCTCATTCTGTCAACAAACACCTACATAGCACCTTTTCTTTCTAACCCTGAACACCCAGGGTTGGGCATCTTCTGAAAAAGTCAAACACCAACCTTACTGTTGTTTCTCATTTCTCCAGGGGCTTCAATAAATTGCTAGAATGACTCATAGAACTCATGAAAACGATTACCTATACTTACGGTTACCCATTGGTTATAACTAGAAGGGATACAAGCTAGAGACCCCCAAGGCAAGATCAGGAAGCTTCCCAGCAAGGGGGTTCTATTGTTCCTAGATATGCCACTCTGTGGCCCATGCATGGATGTATGTTCTCACCGAAGTCCCCAAAGATAGTGCTTCAAGATGTCAATTCTCCTAGTCATTGAGATTTCCATGAATATGTATATAGTCAACCCAATCAATGAATTCATTACTGCATTAGGAGGGCCTCAACTGAGTGGGAAGTGACACTGACTGACCATGAGGTGAGTCAGGGTCATGAGGGATGTATTAGTCTGGGTACTTTAGAAACGCAAATCCACAGAAACTTCTGTGTTAGAGAGAGTTTTACATAAAGGTTAAATGCACATCAAGAAAACATCCCAACCCAGTGCTATCCAAGCCCACCAGTCCAACATTAACCCATTATGTCCAACACCAATCCACAAAGTCCTCCTCCATCTCACAAAACAGACACAATGATGCCAACTTCAGGAGGAAAGCCAAGTCAGTGGATGTGTAAGCATCTGAGCGCTGGCAGGGGTCTCCACACGGCTGCTCCAGCACCCAGGGCTGCATCGGGGTAGGTCCATGTGGCTTCTCCTCAGGCATGTCTTGCAGGAAGTGAGCCTTGCCAACTAAAGCAGGGAACTGGCTAAGGCAGCTGCACCCTGGTCTGACCACCAAAAAGCAAGCGACCCAAGAACTAGAAAGGCAAGTTTCACTGAGGCATCTATCCCTCTGCCTTTCAATTAACCCCGCATGTGTTTATTGGTCAGGTTGGCATGATAAACTACCTCAAGGGACATCAGCTGGCATGACCATGAAATGTCAACAAGCTAAAAGATTCAAGAAGGATAGCCTGCTTGGAACAGCAAAGAGGGTGGTCCTCATTTTTAGTTGTCTGGTTAACAAACATCATCCTGTCTTCTGAGTTAGAGCCTATGACTTTTCTAGTAAAGCTCACAATTGTCAGTATATTCTGTGAATTCTGTGGAGCTACTACAATAATTAAACCTAGCAGAGAAATGGAAAGTTCTTTGAGGCTGGTGTCTGAAATGGTGAAATGATTCCTCGGATGAACCAGCCTAGGAGTGACCCTGATTCTTATCCCTTGGGGATTTAGAAGACATTTGTCACTAGTTTACAACATCCTGTTGTTTCATCTTTATCATTTTTGTTAAGTTTTATGAAAAATTATTTATACTATGGGATTTTAAATTTGATTTTATGGACCTTGTTGTTGTTGGGTTCTATATAGTTGTTTCTGATATCAAAGAACCTCATGTAACACAGTAGCTCAAAGGGTTTGCAAGGCTGTAATCTTTACACATAACACTTTGAGGGCTATTGTACAACAAATCTAAACCATGGTATCTTCATCACCTACTATGCATGGAAAATCTGAACAATGAATAAGAAAGTTCAAAGAAGTGATGCATTTCAACTGTGCTATTGGTGAACAGTATTCAATATACCAGAGAAACAAACAAATCAGTCTTGGAAGATGTACAACCAGATAATCTTCATATACTTTGGACATGTGATAAGGAGGAACCAAGTCCTGGAGTAGGACAGCATGCTTGGTAAAGTATAGGGACAGTGAGGAAGAGGAAGCCCTGCAAGGCCATAGATTGACACAGGGGCTGCAATAATGGGCTCAAGCAGGAGGTGAAACCAACTTGGTGGGACTGAGCAGCAAAGGAGGCCTGGTTGGCACAGTGGGTTAAGCATTGGGCTGTTACCCGAAAGATCAGCAACTTGACCCCACCAACTGCTCCTTGGGAGAAAGATGAGGGTGTTGCCTTCTGTCAGGATTCACAACCACAAGAATGCTGTCGAGCAATTCAATGTTGTCTAACCGAGTGGCTGTGTGTTTGAATGGACTTGATGGCAGTGGGTAATGAAAACAACAACCTTTACAGACACAGGTCATCCATTCTTTCTCCTGGAGAGCAACTGGGTGGGTGCAGACTGCCAAGTCCTCAGCTAGCAGCTGAGTGATTAACCGAGTTATGGCTGTGATCCTTAAAAGTCATATTCTAAAGACTTAAAATACTTAGAAGTAAACACAAGCATCCATGTTTGAACCAATAAAAAAATTGAGAAGTGCCCTTATGTATTAGGGGCTCTGTTTAGTAAAAATAATAGATAATATTATCAGTGTCTGATTATTCCTTCATAGCTTGAAGATATTTGTGGTGCCCAGTGATCTTGCTTTGCTTCTTTCTATGAAAATGCCCCTTACCTTATAACTGTCTTTGGGGTACTTCTCAACCATCGAGCTTATCAGAGATCTCTCCAACTCTCTAACTCTCCTGCTCAAGCTCTCTCTCTTTCTGTGTGACTGTATGTGCCTGTGTGTCTGTCTATCTATCTATCTATCTATCTATCTATCTATCTATCTATCTATCTATCTACCTACCTCTCTATCTAGTTAGCATTAACATTGTTTATACAATCAGAAAGTGGGCCTCTGATGAGCTCATAATCCGTCTGTACTTCCCAACAGGGTGGACCACTGTCACTGGTATCTGCTGACAGAATTGTAGCTGTAAAATCAAGGAATGCCCCCTGCTTGAGAGCAGTAAACAGTGGGCAACACCCCTTTGTTTGACCTAGAAAATTAGATAATTCAAGATACTATAAAAGCTTCTAATTACTGATGATAAAGAAATAAATCCTTTGAAATGATGTTCAAGGAACTATACACCACTGCAGTATGCAAGCCAAGAAATAATTCCTCTTCAGTCCCCTTTCTCGTGCTCTGGCACTGAGGGGCCTCTCCTTCAGCAGGATCTCCAACAATCTTCTCTTCCTTCATTAAGGCTTTCAATATTTGACAATGCTTCCAAACTCTGCATTATGTTTTACCAGCTTCTTCTTCTGAATTGAGCTGCCGAATGCTTCTTCATTGTCTCTTCTTAGTCTGGAAGCTCCATGGAGAGCTTTTCCCTTTGGGTGACTCTGCTGGTATACCAGTAACATCGCATCCAGGATCACAGCCACACACAAACCACCACAGCACAACAGACTGATAGGTAATCCAACAACAGTTTTTGGATTCAGGGAACGGCCAAAAGTTCAGTCCAGATTCAAAAGAGGATGTAGAACAAAGATCGTTGCTGATGTCAGATGGATATTGGCTCAAAGAGACACTATCAGAAAGATATATAATTAAGAAGTTTCATTGCCTATGTAAAAGCATTCAATTGTGTGGACCATAATAAACTGTGGATAAACTGCATGGACAACCCCCTTCCCCACAGAAGAATTCACTTCAGAGGACAGCACTGAAGCTAGTTCAGGGAGAGGGACGTGTCTGATCAGAGCACACGGGAGCAAATGAAGGAGGAGGAAGAGAGTGGAGCACATCCTGACACACCAAGCCCTGAGGATCATATTCCTGCTCAGAGCAGTCAATGCACAGAGAGAATCATAGTGCTGGTCCCACTATGAGACACGATGTTCCTCACTGGCCCATAGCGCTATGGGGAACAACACTGAAGACACAGTGAAGGAATTGCGCCTGATCTGACCCAACCACACCAAGGTGAAACACTAAGGGCTTGCAACAGAACAGCAAGGCGAGCAGAGCAATGAAGTCCCCAGGGAATACCAAAAATAGATGATGAGGTCAGGGTGTGGCACCCTATCAGTCTCGACCAGAAAACACCCCTAAAGGTCAATAAACATTGAATTATTTACAGACTTTTCTTTTTTTAATAATTAAATCGTTTTATTGGGGGCTTGTACAACTCATCACAATCCACACATACATCCATTATGTCAAGCACTTTTGTACATTTGTTTCCCTAATCATTCTCAAAACATTTGCTTTCTACTTGAGCCCTTGGTATAAGGTCCTCATTTCCCCCCTCCCTGCCCTCTCCCCCCTTCCCCCATGAACCCTTGATAATTTATTAATTATTATTATTTTGTCATATCTTACACCATCCTATGTCTCCCTTCACCCACTTCTCAGCTGTCTGTCCACAAGGGAGGAGGTTATATGTAGATCCTTTCTCCCTCACCTTCCCTCCACCCTCCTGTCATCAACACTCTCATCACTGGTCCTGAGGGTTTCATCTGTTCTGGATTCCCTGTGCTTCTGTTTCCTATCTGTACCAGTGTACATCCTCCGGTTCAGCCGGATTTGAAAGGTAGATTTGGGATCATGATAGTAGGGGAAGGAAGCATTCAGGAACTAGAGGAAAATTGTATGTTTTATCATTGCTACACTGCACCCTGACTGGCTCTTCTCCTCCCAGAAACCCTTCTACAAGGGGATGTCCAATTGCCCACAGATGGGCCCTGGGTCCCCACTCTGCACTCGCCCTCATTCACAATGCTATGATTTTTTTGTTTTTTGATGCCTGAAACCTGATCCTTTTGACACCTCATGATCTCACAGGCTGGTGTGTTTCTTCCATGAAGGCTTTGTTGTTTCTCAGTTAGATGGCCACTTGTTTATCTTCAAGCCTATAGGACCCAAGACTCTATATCTTTTGATATCAGTTTTCTTGACCACATTTTCTTGTGCACCCGTTGTCTTCAGTGATCATGGCAGGAAGATAAGCATCTCAGACTGTCGAATTTTTGTCATTGGTTTCGTTGTTGTTCTTGTTTTATTTTCTTTTGCTGCTTTGTTTTTCTCTGTCTTGTTTTTGTGCATGTTCTTATCTCTGCAGGTCTATCTAGATAAGATAGGCAGGATAAACAATCTGGGGGAGAAAACTACAGACAAGTGGTTCCAGTGTGACGTAGGAGAGGGGGAGGTGGGGGAAAGAGAGTGGGTGTTAACAAACCCAGGGACAAGGGAACAAGTGATCCAAAATCTATCATGAGGAGGTTGTAGGAGGCCTGGTAGGTCTTGATCAAGGGCAATGTAACCGAGAGGAATTACAAAAGCCAAATGAAGGCTGAACATGCTAGTGGCACAAGAGTAAAGTAAAAGGAAACAGAGGAAAGAACTAGGAGGCAAAGTTCATTGATAGAGGTCTAAATACAAGCATGTGTATACGTAAATATATCTATATATGATGATGGGAAATAGATCTATGTGGATATATTTATAGGTTTAGTATTAAGGTAGCAGATGGACATCGGGCCTCTACTCAAGTACTCCCTCAATGCAAGAACACTTTGTTCTAATAATCTGGCATTCTATGTTGCTCACCCTTCCCTGGGGGACAGATAACAGAAAAATGGGTGAAGAGGGACATCAGACAATGTAAGACATGAAAAAAAAATAATTTATAAATTATTAAGGGTTTGTGAGGGAGGAAGATTGGGGGAAGGGGGGAATGGGGAGCTGATACCAAGGGCTCAAATAGAAAGAGAATGTTTTGAGAATGATGATAGCTACAAATGTACAAATGTGTGTGACACAATGGATGGATGGATGGACTGTGATAAGAGTTGTATGAGCTGCCAATAAAATGATTTTTAAAAATAAATAAACGGTGGGCAACCTTGAGAAGAATGGGAATTCCAGAACACTTTATTGTGCTCCTTCTGAACTTACACATGGAGCAAGAGGCAGTTGTGCGAGTAGAACATGGGGAGTACTGCATTGTTTAAAGTCAGGACAGGTGTGCATCCTCTCGCCATACTTGTTCCATCTGTATGCTGAGCAAATCATTAGGAAAGCTGTATTATCTGAGGAAGAGTGTGCCTCGGGATTGGAGGAAGGCTTATTAACAACCTATGGTATGCTGATGACACAACCTTGCTTGCTGAAAGTGAGGAGGAATTGAAGCGCTTGCTCATGCAGATCAAGGATACCAACATTCAGTATGGATTCAATGTAAAGATCAAAATCCTCACAACTAGACCAATAGGTAACATCGTGATAAATAGAGAAAAGATTGAAGTTGTCAAGGATTTTATCTTACTTGGATAAAACAAAGCACAAGCAATGCTCTTGGAAGCAGCAGTTAAGAGATAAAAAGACAAGTGGCATTAGGCAAGTCTGGTGCACAGACTTCCTTAGAGAATTGAAAGGCATGGATGTTACTTTGGATGCTAAGGTATGCACAACCCAAGCCATGGTATTGCCATTGCCTTCTATGTGTGTGGAAGTTGGACATTGAAGAAGTAAGGCCATAGAGGAATGCATGCATTTGAATTGTGGTGCTGGAGAAGAATATTGAAAGCATCATGAACTGCTCAAAAGACCATTGATCCATGTTGGAAGAAGTAACGTCTGAGTGCTCCTTAGAGGCAGAGATGCTAGTCACGAGGTCAGCAGTTCAAACCACCAGCTGCTCCACAATAGAAAGATGATGCTTTTCTGCTCCCATAACGATTGACAACCTGGGAAACCCACAGGGCAATTCTGGTCTGTCCTGTGTGGTCACTATGAGGGAATCAACTCAACTCGAGTTTCAGTTTATTATAGGCCCAGTCGGGTGCCTGGCTTGCTAAACTTAAAAGTTTCCAATTACTGCTTCATCTCTCCCTTGATAAGTACATTTTAATGCACTGATGCCTGAGCTTTTACTTCAGGTGAAATATACGCAGGGTTTTATACCTAGCTCTGGATAGAATTCGGCAACGGACTAGGAACTTTGCCAGATATGTAAATGCACCAGCTGATTTTACTGTGTCTCCTTTCACAACTGCCCTCTAAGTAGACACCAGCCTTAGTTAGCAGTGGAGGAAGGGAGGGTGACGGAGCAGCCCAACCACAAAAGTGAAGAACGCGAATAGAGACTTGTCTGTCTGTAGGCAGAGTTCATGCTCTACAGTTCATCACACAACTCTCTGTATAACTACTCAGTCTTGCCCCATCTCGGCCCTTACCCAAGGGAGAAATTGGGGCTTTCAGCAGCTTCTTGGCCCATGTAATTTGGCTTATGCGCCCTGGTAACTTAGATTCCCCACGCACCAACTCAGCTCCGCCATTTATCTCAGAACTCACAGACTAGCCGAAAGGCACCTTAGGATCATCTATAGTAACTCTTCCATTTTCAGACAAGCTAGTGGAAAGTTAAGGTCATGGAATTAGGTTAGTGGCTGGTCTTTTCCAATCAGTCTAAAATGTTTCCCTAAGCATTTGGTATTCTATACCTCAGGAGTGCTATAATATGTAATTTTGATAAATAAGAAAAATCCATTATTACATCTTCTGGCAGGGTCTCAGCTCCTTCAGAGACTGCTTCTGAGAGAGAATTTGCGCCAATTTTTTCCCCTCACAACATAAACCATATGTGACCTGATCATAACCAAGACTTTACAAATAGCCGTGTGCATATAGCATTTGCTTAGTGGGGCCTTGCGTGGGGCTGCTCCCCGATTTGGGGGGCATACATCAGCATTAAGTGCAATGTCCCAGGGAGCAGTGGTGGGAAGTCCCTCAGCTCAGCAGGAGTGGCAGCAGATTAACTGCAATTTCATGGCTTTTCCCTCATCTTGGAACCACATATCATGAAGAGTTATATTGAAACGCATATAGCCTCCTTAGCAGCCAAGCAGACAGAGAGAAGCATGGTATGAAAGAATTTGAAGACATCTCTTGGGAACGTAATGCAAGCTACTCTCAAAAACTTTCATGGGAGAAACAATTTTTGTTTCAGGAAGAATTAAAAAGAAAACTCTATTGGAAAAGCATAAGCTAAAGCTGTGTGGTTACCTCAGGAAGAAGGATAGATGGAAATGTTAAAATTATTACATGGGGAATGACAATATTTGGTTTACAGGTAAGATGAGATCTGAAAATGTAATGAGGTAAACAAAAGAAAGATATGCCACAATGGAATGAAATCAGAAGTTGTGGCCCCAAGGCAGATGTTCTACCACACTCCAATAAAACGTCTAAAAAGACAGCTATCATAAAGAAAAAAAATATCTCCAGTGTTCAAAATTAAGGAAGTGGTTTTAATTTACTACATAGTATTTAGAGTCTTAAAAGCTTTCAAGCAGCTACTCAAGCTCCAATAATTGGTTTCTATTAGGAAAGATAGCCAGAAGTAGGAGGATATGAAGAGTTACTTGATGTTCAGCTACCTTTATTGAACATTTTGTTCAAGGATTCCATTTTTTAAATCCTGATCAAAAGGAGGGATAGATGTAGAACTTTCTCTCTCTCTCTTTCTCTCTCTCTCTCTCTCTCTCTCTCTCTCTCTCTCTCTCTCTCTCTCTCTCTCTCTCAATGCATGGTATTCTTTCTGGAGCAAATAAGAGTACATAACACCCAGAAACTATTGCCCTATGATAATCTTGAAATTTTAAACCAAAAATATGCCCTGAAGTCATTTAAAACCGAATAGTTTAGCTTACCTGCTTTAGAAAGTGGGGAGGAATAGAAAAGCATTATGCCCATTTTAGAACTATCTTCATGGAATCAAATTGACAACAGTAATCCAGAAATCTAGACAGAACACGTAACGTATGGGCCATGAGCTCTGAAGGCAATGAGAAGGATGAAAAGGATGATGAGAATGGCTGTTTTCTGAGAAAGTGATCAATATCATCACACTGTACACATAGAAACTATTGAAAAGAGTGGGGGGAGAAGGTATGTCATCAGAAAGCCTCAAGAATAGCGCATCCTGGTTAGTATAGTGGTGAGTATCCCCACCTGTCAGAAAGCCTCAAGATTATAGCATAGTAGGTCAGCAATTTCAATATAGCATAGTAGGTCAGCAATTTCAATATCTGCAAACATCATCATTACATCATTAAAGAAGTCCAAACCTGGCCTACTCTGACCAACTCCAAGGATCATGATTCTGCTGCAGCTCATTGATACTAACCTATTGTTACCAAGAATACAGGCCCAGTGTTCTCTCTGATTCTGATTTTCATGAAAAAGATCCTTTTTTAATTTGGTCCACTGATTTTCCCCAAATATTAAAACACTGTGTGTGCAGAGTAAAACTTGTCTTTAAGATAAATTATCTCTGAGAGTTTCAGTGTCTTCTCTCCTCCTCGATAGAGCTTCTACCATTCCAGATTTCAGAGTCTAAAAGTAGTTAACTCCCCCGACCCACCTATCCCCCTGCCATGTGATTGACCTGGACATGAGGCACCAAGATTTTCCCCATTCGTGATGTGGCAAATTTCAGCACTATATTGAAGCTTGTCCTGCTTTTTGCTGTTGTCAGGTGCCTGTGAGACAGTTCTGACTCTAGTAGCCCTGTGTAAACTGAAGGAAATATTACTTCTTGGTCCAGCACCATTCTTGGTCCTGCAAGGATTGCTATGTTTGAGCCCATTGCTGAAGCCACTCTGTCACTCCATCTCACTGAGGAGCATCCTCTTATTCACTGACCCTCCACTTGATGCAGAATGATGGTCTCCCGGGACTGGTACCTCCTGACAACATGTCCAAAGCACATGATGCAAAGTCTCCCCATTCTCACTTCAAAGGAACATTCTAAACACCTTCCAAGACAGCGTGTTTTTCTGGCGGTCTATGGTGTAGTCAATATGCCTCACCTGCGCCCTAGTCCAGGCATCAGTTCTTGGATGCTCCGTATTCGTCGTCCAGCTTCTGCATGCAGGGGTCGTTGAAAGCCGCTTGCCTTTGCTGAGTGACATCGCAGTCCTCAGGGGGACACCTATGCTCTTTGCTTTTTCTTTTTGACACTTTAAGGAGGTGTTTAGCACCCGATTTTCCCAATGTAATGCGTTCTTTGATTTCCTGGCTGTTGCTTCCGTAATTGTTGATTGTGAATTCTAATGAAATTGAATTAAATCCTGACACCTCCCACCAGGTTATAGTTTTTATTGGTTCAGTTGTGAGGATTTTTGTTTTCTTAATGTTGAGTTGTAATTCATACTAAAGCTCTAATCTTTGATGCATTCAATATGTGCTTAAAGTTCTCTTAAAGTAAGTAAGGTTGTATCACCTGCATATTGCAGGTTGTTAATAAGTCTTCCTCAATCCAGAGCCCATGTTCTTCTTCATAAAAATCCAACTTCTTGGATCACTTACTCAGCATACAATATGAATAATTGCTTAAAAGATACAACCATGGTGCACATTCTTGCTGATTTTAAGTAATACAGTATCTTCTTTTCTCTGTTTGAATAACTGCCTCTTGATCTGGGTGCAAGCTCCACCTTAGCACAATTAAATTTTCTATAATTTTCTTCTCACAGTGTTAGCCATAATTTGTTATGATCCGCACAGAGCGTTCCTTAACATACTACATAAAACACGGTAAATATTTTCTCACAATCTTTTCTTTCAGCCAAGGTCCATCTAACCTCAACAATAGCAGCCCGCATTCCACATCCTCTTCTGAATCCGCCTTAAATTTCCACCAGTTCTCTGTCCATGTGCTACTGTGAGCATTTTAAAATTCTCTTCAAGACAATTTCACTTGTATGTGCTATTAATGATATGGTTCAGTGATTTCCACATTCTACCAGATTACCTTTGTTGAAATGGGTACAGATATGGATCTCTTCCAGTCAGTTGATCTCCCAAATTTTAGGAAGAGAAGAGGGAATATTTCCAACATCTCATTCATTTGCTGAAAGAGTTCAACTGTTGTTTCCTCAAATCCTGGAGCTTTGGGGCGGGGTGGGGAGTGGGGGGTGGGGGTGGACGTTTGTTTTTGTCGATTCCTTCCATGCAGATTGGGCATCTTCCTTAAGTACTATGAGTTCTTGATCTTAGGCTGGTTCCTGAATTCTTTTGGCAGACGATTCTTTTTAGTAGAATGGTTCTTGGGCATTCTTCCATCGTCTTTTGATGCTTTCTTCCTTGTTAAATATTTTGTTCAGAGAATCCTTCACTATTTCAACTCTAGACTTTAGTTTTCTCTTCAGTTCTGTGACCTTGAGAAGCACCAAAAGTCATTCTTTCCTTTTGATTGTTTTCATTGCAGATTTTCACACAATTCATTACTGTATGTACCTTCTCTTCTCAACTGCCCTTTGAAATCTTTCCTTTAGCGATTTCACTCCATTGTTTCTTCCAGTCACTTTATCTACTACTGTGTGTTTCAGAGAAAGTTTCAGAGTCTCTTCTGATACCCATTTTAGTCTTTTCATGTCTTTTTCATGACTTTTTGGCTTCTTCATGGATAGTATTCTTGATGTCAGCCCAACACTCTTCTGGGTTGGGGTGATTAATATTTGTAGCTTCAGATTGATTCTTTAGATGGTCTCAAAACTCAGGTGAGATGTGCTCAAGGTTTCACTTTGACTTTGATGGACTTGTTTCAATTTTCGTTAGCTCCAATTTGAACTAGCACATTAGAAATTGATGGTTCTGTTCCTCAGTCGGTTCCTGACCTTGTTCTGACTAATGATCCTGAGTGACTCCACAGATGTCTCTTTCCATAAATGTAGCTGGCTTGATCTCTCAAGTGAGGGCCATGTGCATAGTTGCCATTTCTGATGGTGGGGTTGGTGGTGGGGGAAGTATTTGCAATGGGTAAGCCTGGGTCCTACAAAATTCTGCATGGAATCCCTGGCATCATTTCCATAACCTAGGCCATTGTTTCCATCTATGGGGTTTTCTTTGTCTCCAATTTTCACATTCCTAGTAAAACAAAAACTACTACCACCAAGTAGATTACAACTCTTAGTGACCCTATGTACAGTTTTTGAGTTTGTGAAACTTTATAAGGCAGATAGTCTCATCTCTGTCCCATAGGGTGGCAGGCTGGTTTGACTCACTAACCGTCTGTTTAGACATCCAACCTCACAGCACTGCCAGAGCACCAGTCACCAGTAATTTCAATAGATCTACTTGCATGTTTGATTTGTTTCAGAAAGTAGTAAAGATCTCCAATGTCTTCATCTTGGGATTAATGGTTAAGGGCATAGATTTGAATAATCGTTCTCTTCACTGCTCTTTCTTTTATCAACCAGCCCACTACTATCGACTCAATTCTAATGCTTAGTGACCCTACAGGACATATTAGAACGACACCTTTGGATTTCCAGTGGTTGTAAATCCAGAAGCCTCATCTTTCTCCTGTGAAATGCCTGGTGATTTCAAATTGCTGATCTTGCCGTTAGCAGCCAATATATATTCCACTAGTTCCTGGTCTTCCTTATAGGAATATGGATTTTATCCTATCACTGACAGATCTTGAAATGCTCTTCTTGATGATAGTTGTGATGCCAGTCTTCTTTAACTTATTATTTGCAGCATTGTAGACCAAGTTTTTTCTAATTGGAAATGGCTTCCACCAGTTCATTTCACCTCACTAATGCATTGGACATCAACCTTTATGGCAGTGGTTCTCAACCTTCCTCATGCTGTGACCCTTTAATACAGTTCCTCGTGTTGTGGTGACTACCCTCCCCCCCACCATAAAATTATTTTCATTGGTACTTCATAACTGTAATTTTGCTACTGTTATGAACCGGGCAACCCCTATGAAAGGGTCATTTGACCCCCCAAGAGGGTCATGACCCACCGGTAGAGAACTGCTGCTTTCTGGTTTCCATTTCAATTTTGATGCTGTTCAATATACTGTTCACTCTTCATGTCCCAGTGATTCATGGGTGTTTTCAGTTCTTTGGGCTCATTTTGAGTCTTGTTCTATCGGCAAATTAAAGTTCTGAAAGTTTTGCTTCATTGATAACATTAAGGTTGACTTGCCTTTGGGGAAGCAGCTCTTTGTCAGTTGTATCTTGAGCGCCTTCCAACCAAAGGGGTCATCTCCTAGCACTCTTTCAGGCAATGTTTCTGATTGTTGATGAAAGTACATTATTAGGTCTTCCTGCCTAGTCTGCCGTAGTCTGGACACTCTGCTGAAGCCTGTATACCATGGACGACCCTGCTGTATTGGAAACATTGGGGCAGGACTTCCGGCATCACTGCCACATCTAAGACACTGCAGAAAAACAAACTAATAGGAAAATTGTGGTAAAACACAGAGTACTGTCAGTGATCTGAAACAATAGATATATCTTATCTTTTCAGACTCCTACTGTTGTGCAAATAGTTAAATGCTCAATTGTTCAAGTTCATCCAGAGATGCTGAAGAATAAAGACCAGTCAGCCATTAAAACCCCTATAAGGTAGTTCAACTCTGACACCCCTGGGTTCACTGTGAGTCAGAATTAACTCAAAGGAAGCTGGTTTGTTCTTATTGTTTTGTTGTGTTTGTGTACACACCATCAAAATAATGGGGTTAAAATAGAAAACACTAGAGAAAAGGTAGAGGGAGTTTGAAAAACATTCCAAAAGAAGGAACGACATGAACAAAGACCCCAAGTGAGAAGACGCATGGCACCTCAGACAAACGACCCGGGCAACGTGGCTCAAGGGACAGAGGAAAAGGAGGGTCCCAGCACCATTAGGCAGGAGCTAGTGAGGGTATGAACGATGGGGATATTGCCATATAATGTGTTTTCTGAATCAGAACAAAGACGGATGCTCTAAGTAATTCTAACATGCAAAAAAAGAGAATATTTCAATCAAATGAGATATGTGGATAGCCTAATCATTGGCCCCATATCGATTTTGAAGATGGACAAATTTACATTTTATTTTGTTTTTTAATCACTCTAGTTACCGAATGGACAACTAAAGTGAGAGTTACCATGCCAATCTGAGAAGACCAGTCACTGGACTAGTGCAGAAATCCAAATCCTCCTCGACTCTGACCAGAGCTAGAGAATAAGCGAGGAAATGGAAGGAGTGGCATACATTTTATGTATGTGTGTGTGTGTGTGTGTATGATGGCTTGACAGGACATGGTGATATTAATTATTTGTTGTAGAAATGAATGGATGAAGGGGTCGGGTGGAGAAGAATGAGAAGGTTGTGCTTAAGGGAGGGTAACGTTTAAAAAGAGGTTCCGGCGCCGAGCCCTACTCTTGGTACCAGCAGTGAAGTCCCCGGAGAGTATTCTGAACGCTGGTCTTGATGAATCTGAAGATTGCAGTACGCACTACAACTTCCATTAGTGATTATTAGTGAGAGTATAACTGAGGCTTTGATACTGGAGAAAGGTTGATAGAGCAAAGTGTTCCCCAGTGGACAATAAGTACCAATTTGTGCTTTCATCAAAATTGCAGACAGAGTTCATGTGCTTTGAGGAAAAGTGGAGAACTTGGCAGTTTTCATGGCTCAGGACAAAGGACGAGGAGCCAGGCAGTGGATGGGGGTTTAATATTGAAAGTTGGATATCGGGTGCTAAAGTGCCAGAGTCGAGAGTAAAAAGTTATAGGAAGTGACAACCAGACCAGCAAGCAAGAGAGCAAGACCTGCATTTTGTAGATTTTTGATGCTTCAGAGGCATTTAGTTGAAATACTCAACCAAAGTTATATTTGGAAGCTGAGTTTAATACATAATTCAAAACCGCCCTAAACTCACTGCAGTTTTAAATGAGATGTTGCGGGGATTGTCCAACATTAGTGCAGAGTGACTCTTCATCAGTCATTTCTCCGGCCAGTGTGTACTGCCTGGGCAGGAGGATTGTGTTTAGTTATGTGCGAGCTTTCAGTCAACCTGATTGCATTTGACCAGGAAGGTTTGGGTAGAGATGTCACTTCCACCCTTTACCCTCAGGCACAGTGAAGGAGGAAAGTTAAAGAAACTTGAGTGGCCAGGGCGCTCAACTAAAGGTCAAGAATCCTTTGTGTCCTCCTCCTAAGCCTTGACATTATTTCACTGTAAACCAATTATTTTACCCCCATACCTGGGATTACCCATTTACAGAATCGCACTGTGTAAAAGGGTTGCTCCTGTTTGTCACGCAGAGAAACTAATGAAAAGAAGAGAGGAGGGAGGAACCTGAGTAGTGAGCATGCCTGTGTGTGCGTGCGCTGTGCTTGGTTTTGCAATACTCCGATCACCTGCAATCCCTGCGTAATGCCACTGCCATCGAGCGTATTCCAGCAAACAGCATCCCTGTAAGCTAGACTGCAACTGCCCATAGGGTTTCCAAGACACTGACCCGTGTCTTCATCCTTCCGCCTCCGCGTGGCCCCAGGTAAACACGCACTAGAAATACCAATGCCATGCTAGCTTTGCTGGAACCATGCTGCTCTAAGACGATGCACCTGGACTGGGTTCAAAAGCAAACCACTCTCGTGCACACTCAATTAGAAAGGGGTTTGACATGCCACTACCAACTAGTAAGTAAAAAAATAAGATTATAGAAAAGCGTGATGGATATAATTAAATGTTGTATTTCAATAGGGAGAGAAAAAAGCTCGAGTGACGAAAAATAAAACCCTAAAATGGCCCTCTTTGAAGAGTGAGATAAACAATAACTCCTATTCTTTTAGATGATTGTGTCTACGTTTATCACACTCATCTGTTCAAGCAAGATACATAGTGTAGTTATAATATTTAATGTTCATAAATATCCTGGACCTACAAGCCATCATCAAACAAGTGAAATGTTGCCATAGTGAAGGCCACCTAGCATCAGGGTTTAGAACAAAGACTACAAAGTTGGATCCCTTGCTCTGCCACTATGATAATTTAATTAACCTCCCCGTGCCTCAGGATTTCAAGTGTAAAATGGGGATCAAATGGTGGCTAACCCTTAAGAGTTGTGTTAATAAAAATAATTTTTAAAAACCTTACTAATTGCTTAGCCAAATTAACATTTCCAAACAGTTAACACAACTTTACTGTCATGAAAGCAATAATTTGTCCTGAAAACTTTCCAAGAATGTGTACAGCATGGAATGTTCTATTTCATAGACAGAAGACGAATTGCGGAAGTTGTCTTCAGTGAAGGCCAAGGTCAAGCACGTTTTAAAAGCAGAGGTTTAAGGGAAGCTACTAGCATAAAGAGAGACTGATATTTTCTGGTCGTTGCAACCTTCCAAATATGGCTCAGAAACTCTGGCTAGCTGTGGGTCGTTGGCTTAGCTGATGTGTAGATTTCAACACTGGACCTAGAAAAACTGCTTGTTTACATTTCTGCATTTTCAGGCCAGTCTAGAAGCTGGACTGAGGCCTGCACGTTGAACTGTCTAGATAACTTCAAAGGCAGTAGTTGGCGATATTAAAGTCCTACTGACTAGCCATTCTTTTTTTTCTAACAATTTATTAGGGGCTCATACAGCTCTTATCACTGTCCATACATATACATACATCAATTGTATAAAGCACATGTTTACATTTTTGCCCTTATCATTTTCTTTTTTTTCTCCTCTTTTCTTTTTTTACATTTTATTAGGGACTCATACAACTCTTATCACAATCCATACATATACATACATCAATTGTATAAATCACATCCATACATTCCCTGCCCCAATCATTCTCAAAGCATTTGCTCTCCACTTAAGCCCTTTGCATCAGGTCCTCTTCTTTTTCACCCTCCCTCCCCACTCCCCCCTCCCTAATGTGCCCTTGGTAATTTATACATCGTTATTTTGTCATATCTTGCCCTATCCGGAGTCTCCCTCCCCCCCCTCTTCTCTGCCGTCCCTCTCCCAGTGAGGAGGTCACATGTGGATCCTTGTAATCAGTTCCCCCTTTCCAACCCACTCGCCCTCCACTCTCCCAGCATCGCCCCTCACACCCTTGGTTCTGAAAGTATCATCCACCCTGGATCCCCTGTGCCTCCAGTCCTCATATGTACCAGTGTACAACCTCTGCCCTATCCAGCCCTGCAAGGTAGAATTCGGATCATGGTAGTTGAGGGGAGGAAGCATCCAGGATCTGGGGGAAAGCTGTGTTCTTCATCGGTGCTACCTCGCACCCTCATTGACCCATCTCCTCTCCTGAACCCTTCTGTGAGGGGATCTCCATTGGCAGACACTTGGGCCTTGGGTCTCCACTCTGCACTTCCCCCTTCATTCAATATGGTATATATATATATATATATATATATATATATATATATATATATATATATATATATATACATATACACACACATATATATTTTTTGCATGATTCCTTTATACCTGGTCCCTTTGGCACCTCGTGATCTCACTGGCCAGTGTGCTTCTTCCATGTGGGCTTTTTTGCTTCTGAGCTCCACAGGTCTGTCTGAATAGGACAGGCTGGATGAACTATCTGGAGGAAAAACAACGGGACCGACTGTTCCGGGGGGACTTGCGGTGGGGGGTAGGGGGGGTAAGGAAGTGGTGTTAACAAACACAGGGACAAGGGAACAACATGGGACCCCAAATGGTAGAGAGGGGGGAGTGGCAGGTCTGGTGGGGAATGATCAAGGGTAAGGTTGTGTAGAGAAGAGGTATACTCTAGCCCAGGTGGTGACGAAGCATGGTAGTAGGGCAGGAGGAAAGTCAAGGGAGAGGGAGGAAAGAGCTAGGAGTCAAAGGGCATTTATGGAGGTCTAGACAAAGACATGTACATGCAAATATATATAGGAGGATGGGGAAGTAGATCGATGTGTCTATATTTATAGGTTAAGTATTAAGGTGGCGGAATGACCTTGGGCCTCTACTCAAACACTCCCTCAATGCATGAATACTTTCTTTTATTAAATTGGAACTCTATGATGCTCACTCTCCCGACACAACGGCTGGAGCCAAAGTGGGTGAACAAGTAAATGTGGTGAAGAAAGCTGATGGTGCCCGGCTATCAAAAGAGATAGTGACTGGGGTCTTAAAGGCTTGAAGATAAACAAGCGGCCATCTAGCTCAGAAGCAACAAAGTCCACGTGGAAGAACACACCAGCCTGTGTGATCAAGTGGTCCCGAAGGGATCAATTATCAGGCATCAAAGTACAAAAAAAATCATAGCATTGACTGCACACCTCCATGATAGGATCGCTGAAGACAAATGGGTGCATAAGCAAATGTGGTAAAGAAAGCTGATAGTGCCTGGCTATCAAAAGAGATAGTTTCTGGGGTCTTAAAGGCTTGAAGGTGACTAGCCATTCTTTTTGGAACTAAAGTGATTTGGGGATAAATATGCCTTTGAGGGAAAATAATTTCACTTTTGGACAACTGTGCTTGAAAATAAATAAGTGCACTGAGAATATTGAATGCATGATTATATAATGTTGCCCTTATCATTATCTGTGTTGAAAAAGCATGAGAGAGAGATCTAAATTCAGCTCCCATGGCTGTCTTATCTTGAACCTCAATTGAAATATTACACCTGTTACTTTTCTATTTTGAAACAGAGTGTTTTGGTTAGAGTTCTGCATAAAAATAGAACCATAGAAGAGGGAGACATGAACTGAGACCTTAAGAAATTAGCTCACATTTCGGTGGCAAGTCTAAAATCTATAAGGCAGGGCAGTAAGCAAGAAACTCAGGCAAGAATTGATGCTTCAGACTTGAATCCAAAATCCATACGGCCAACAAGCAGGCAGGAAACGTGGCTGTATTTGTACATTACAATCTGGGGGCTGAACTCCTCTCATAGAAACATTGTATCGTTCCTATAGCCTCTAACTAATTATATGCCGGTGATAGCCTTGAAGTCAGCAGATCCTAGATATTAGTGACATTTACAAAGTAGCGTCAAAGTAACATCTACACTAATAGTGGACCAACCAAAGCCTAGCCAAGATGATACATAGAATTAATCATAACAAACTAAATGACTATGTAGATGTTGAGAGTCACTAACTTCACTACTAAATGGAAACAAGATACCATTGGTCTTTTAATGCCAAGAGAAGACAGGTACACCAGTGTGTAGTTAGGTAGGTGAGTAGGTAGATATCAGATGCCATTGAGTTGACTCGTGACATTATGATCAATCTGTTGCTCCGTCCAGAATTATGCTCACAATTGCTGATGTAGTCAAGTCTGTTATGCCAGCTAGACCTCTGAATCCCTCCTTCACCTTCATTGGCCCTCTACTTTACCAAACTCTTCTCCTGTAATAACTGACTCCTCGTAAGCACCAGTCAGCAGGAGCCCGGTGACGCAGTAGTTCAGACAGTGGATTGCTAACTAGAAAGTCAGCAGTTTGAAACCACCAGTTGGTTTTCTACTCCAGTAAAGAATTTCAGTGTCAGAAACACATAGCGGTGTGTTTATGCTGTCCCACAGGATCATGATGAGTCAGAATTAACTCAGTGGCAGTGAATTGTGTTGTGTTCTCTTGGATAATCTGCTTAAACCCAGTAACTTCGGTTGTGATTCATACAGTTTGCAAGATTTCATTACAAGACTTTTTTTTCACAGTCTTAGTTTGAAATCTCTCCTGAAACCTACCCACAGTAGGTATGTGCAATGTTGGTAGCACAACTTGTGACAGCACAGCCACATACAAGCTAACAGAAGGACAAACAGACAGACCATTGTTTTTGTTCGGTGCCATTGAACTTAGTCCTCAGGAGGGACATTCCTATCCACACAGCATTGTGACTGTACTTCTTCTGGTGGGAAAGTGGCACATAGGAACCTGTTTTCTCAAGAAATACTAATGTGTGTACATGTCTATGACGATATAGTGCTCAGCATAGTTTTTGCTAACTATTTTAATGGCCTTTATTAAGGTGAGTTTGTGTGCTGGAAAAAAAATGTCCCACTCCTTGACAATGTAATATACTAGGCCAGATCTCCATTTGAGATGTCAAATATCTACTTTATTATCGTAAGAAAGTGACAGTCAATTTAAATCAAAATTTATGGAGAACATTAGGAGGTAGAAGGACTTTGGCTAATCACTGCAATGTCCCCACCAAATGGTAAATGAAAGCATGAGGAAATTGAGTTAACACGAGTTAAAAGTTCACATACTTACTGAATTATATTAGAAGACCTACAACTTAATTAAATTATCTGAAACTGCTCATTTAGCTTCTGTTGTACTAGTGAACATTTATGCAATTTTACTGTTAGATATATGTTACGTAATAGGTTTGGATTGGGTCAAATTGGAAGAACCCTAATGAGGCAGAACAGGGGGAAGTTCAATCCATCATGAAGCATCACTCTAAATCTTTATATTGAATATTATTAGGCAGAGATTTCCCTGGTTAGTTGGTTACTCTCTTATATCTATCATTCTGACATTTTGAATAATTGAAAAATCAAAGAGAAATTTTGTACAAGGAAAAATAATCAAATGGAGAAGAAATGTACTATTGATCACCTAATCTTTGTTGCTGTGTTTTTCTAAGTCTATATTTGCTTCATCAACTGCAGAAACTCAAGAAATGTTCAGGTGTACCATTTTTTTAAACAAAAAAATCGAGGAATTGTTATCAGATTTTACACAAAGGATAATTTTGTGAGATGTAAAATACAAATTTTTCATGTAAAATCAAGAAGTAAATATATGCTTATCATTTTAGATAAGTAAGTCCTTAAATCCATGGTCTTAACATATAGAATTGTTACTTTCACAATATTTTTAATATGCAGTGCAGAATAAGCATAAAACAATTGGTTATATGTGGTATTTTGTTCTTGTGTGGATGCTAGCTTGCCTTTACTGAGAAGCATGGAAGACTTCATATTTGAGGTTTAATATATATACATATTCTTCCTGGGGGAGAATCAGAGTAAACCCAGAATAAACTCTGCTCTCTGATAGAGGAAAAATCACCAAGATCACAAAGTGCCACTCCATCTGGAAAGATTGTCCCGCTAATGAAGAAACATACCATTTAGTGTAATGCAATCCTTAGGAAACAATCCAGCTGCACAACCATAATTTTTTAAGGGATAAAATGTTTGTGATTCTGCCTTTACCTCTCTTTTTGGTAGATGCGAACACACACACATACCAGGGGGCTTCAGATAGTTAAGTCGTGGAAAAAATTCTGTTACCTTTTGATTTCCTTTCTCCACAAACTTTTGAAATATGTGTGTGTAGAGAGGGAGAACTATATATACATAATACTTATTAAAATGCACATGTGCACATAGAGGAATAGCTAATATATAAAATATAGAGGCTTGTTTCTAGATGCTTGCCAGGGGCGGAGGTGGTAGGTGTGGGCAATCTGCATTCTCTCCACTCGGTGAAGAGAATTCATTCTCATATGAACTGAAAGGTCCCATGCCATCCCATTGCATGGAAGTGTTGAGCACTTGGTTGTACTAAAGCAAAGGGTAGTACTAGATGGCTCATTGTTGACATCAGTTTACACGAGAAGGTAGCAATTGTGTTAATAATCACACTAGCAAATTTGTTTTGCCTTCAGATTAGATTTTCGGAGGTGTCCGTTTGGTATGTGTCACGGAGATGCTTTTTAAAATCAGTAGCACTCAATCCCAGATTTACTTCTCAGATGTTGTGTTCTGTCGTTTCCGCTCCCATTAACTGGCCCAAAGACTGCCCCTGCGTTAGGAGAATGTAAGCTGCAACTGTGCTACAGTTCTACGTAGTAAACATGGCTATTCACCTAAACAATGAGAAAGATTCCATTTAAGACAGCAATGCATAAGCATAATTACATGGCTTGTAGGAATTAATGACATGGAGGATGTATGAAGGATGTCATCATTTGTAAGGGAAACTGGGGGCGAATTTCTAGAGCTGACCCTTATAACTGAGAAGTGCAGGGCACTAATAAGATGTATGGCAGACCAACACTGTTCACATATAAATCACAAGGCAGTTGTGTCTAAATTACCTCACAAGGTGGCAAAAGCTCATCAATTCTTCACTAACACCGAAGATAAAAAAGCCTTCCTGAAGTCCAGCTTTTCACAACAAGCCTATCAGCCTTCTTAACTGGCTGGCAACATTCATAGAAATAGCCAACCTGCCCATTCTCTGTAACTGCCTGTGGACTTGTGTCCTAAAACAAGTTCCCCAAAGCGGTCATCTGAGCCCGGGTCGCCATGCTCAGAGGACCAGGAAGAGGAAGGGGTGGAGAAGAATGCTGCTCTGTGAATCAGCAGCTCTCTCTCCAGATGGTGGCTTTGCCACAGCTTGGGTTACCTACGTGACAAAGGGATAAGAGGCCAGGGGTGAGCACTTGTTTTCTGTGAAACTGAGAACTCCAGACATTTGTCATCCCGAAAAAATGCTGGCTTCTCAGCAGGACAGATTTCATTTTTTTTCCTCAGTGCCTTTCTCTAATTGGACTTCCTAGATGTTTTACATATCCTTTTCCTCCCACAAGTTCACACAAGCCAAAGTTCTCCCACACCTAGTCACCAATGGCAGGCCCATAAATCACAAGTTGCTGTGAAAAAAAAGTAGCATTGTGCAATTAACTTCTACAATATAGCGGGGGGGCGGGAACCATCTTATAATATATAACATATTAAAGCAATAGGAAATAGCATGTCAGACTTCTCATTAGTAAATTCTAATAATGGCTAACATGATATGTAACTATCTATTAATATTTTTTCTTCAATTCACATTTAAAAGAAAAATATTATACTGTCTTTTAGTATCCGTGCACAGATAGTCATGTAGGAATATATTATACCAAAATGATGTGGCGTGCCTAAACGAGCGTGAGCAATATGAAAATTTAAAGATAGCTGAATACCCATTCTTTAATTTTACTAAAATAATGAAAAACATATATTATTTGAGCTTACAAAACATGTAAATACTAATTCAAATGAAACATCTATTTTGTACATCCATATTGTATTTTTCTACTTGGTATTAAAAACCATTTCTCTTTTTCTGCTTTAGTTGCTTTTCCCCCCTAAAAGTCCAAAAGAAACATTAATCTTGAAGATCATCTACCTACCCTATCCAAATCCTGTCATCGCTAGCAAACAATCTCCTTAACAAAGTGACCATAAATTGAACTGCATAATCTGAATAATACCTGGTGAATTTTCAAAACATAAGTAGAATGGAAATCATTTCTCTATCCATGACACAGGTGGCCTTAGAAATGAAGACATTTGGCAGTTTCTGTTTGTTTTTCAGGAAAAAAAATTAGAAGTAAATATCCAATTATGAAAATGGGACTCAGGGCAAGACTTCATAAGCAACTGTAATACCTGACAGCCATGGTCTGATCCTGGCTCGGGCCTCCCAGAGAACTTCAACTTAAAGGGACCTGCAGGCTGTGAGGCCACAGCAGGCACATGGCCTCAACCAGGTACAAGTGAAGAAGCAGGCTCAGGACCCCTCACCACCGCCGGAGTCCAGCTAAGGCACTCCTACCCTAAAGCCAACATATGCAAATTCTAAACACTCTTCATACTAAAAAGAAGGGGCGTCAAATCAAGAGAAAGACACCTTTCTGTCTTTTCTTCTTGGCACACACGTCAGCACACAGGCCCTTGACCATGACCTGAGAAAGGGGACAGTAAGTGTGATGGGAGGAAGCACAGTGGACAGAGACCCAGAATACATTCATTTGCTTCCAAATGCATTTGGTGGGATTTTTAGAAGAAGGTGTGTTAAGGTGGGTTTTGTGGGGGGAGGGGGTGGTGGGGGTTGTGCTTATTTCTGACATCAACTGTTTGCATTTGCTTCTGAGGAAGGAAGATTGAAGGGTAGATTAACGATCTGATGGTAAGAAGCAGCAGAGTAAACTGAGGTGGAATTAGGTTACAGTTGTAAAATTATTCCTCACCTTTTGTTTGGTTTTCCTTTGAGCACTCTAAAAGATAAAGTGGGTCTCTACATCAAAGACTGTGGTTCCTGGGAATTTAAATGACATCTTTTAAATAGAAGGAGTGCTGTCTGGGAGGCACAAGTCCCCCTCCCCCCCAAACTACCAACTTCGCCGATTACTCTCTCAGTAATTGTGAACACTGTCATATGCATAAACTCACTGGTCCTTGATTCTTACCTCTGAGATCATTCCTTTTTTTTAAATCATTTTATTAGGGGCTCATGCAACTTTTATCAAAATCTCTACATACATCAATTGTATAAAGCACATCTGTACATTCATTGCCCTCATTATTCTCAAAACATTTGCTCTCCACTTAAGCCCCTGGCATCAGCTCCTCATTTTTCCCCTCCCTCCTCGCTCCCCCCTCCCTCATGAACTCTTGATAATTTATAAATTATTATTTTGTCATATCTTACACTGTCCAACATCTCTCTTCATCCACTTTTCTGTCGTCCGTAGATCCTTGTAATTGGTTTGCCCTTTCCAGCCCATCTTCCCTCCACCCTCCTGAATCACCCATTCTCACCACTGGTCCTGAGGGGTTCATCTGTCCTGGATTCCCTGTGTTTACAGTTGCTATCTGTACCAGTGTACATCCTCTGGTCTAGCCAGATTTGTAAGGTAGGATTGGGATCATGATAGTGGGGGAGAGGAAGCATTAAAGAACTAGAGGAAAGTTGTATTTTTCATCATTGCTACACTGCCCCCTGACTGGCTGGTTTCCTCCCCGAGATCATTCTAACTTTATAAGTGAATCTTTCCCATTCTGCCTGTCATTTACTGCAAAGAATAAACCATCGAATGGGTGTTTCACAGAGCCAGTTAGGGCAGAATCTAACCTGGAATAGATATTGTCTCAACCCCACTGAGCTGATCACTCATGCATTCTGTATCCAGCCCACCCCCTCCCATGTCCGAATGCACAGGGCCTTCAGGATGATGACTTCTGGGAATGACTTCTCATTCCGTGTCATTGATGCGCGCACCTAATCCAAAAGACTCCAATGGATGAGCCAGACAGGGTGCAGTACAGTACCGATGAAACACAGAACTTACCTTTTAGCTCTTTGGTGCTTCCTTCACCCAGCTATCATGACCTCATTTCTACCTTACAAATCAAACTAGACCAGAGCATGCACACTGCGACAGATAAAAGCCCTCATCACTGGGAATCCAAGATAGATCAACCCCTCAGGGCCAACAAGGAGAGTAGAGATACCAGGAGGATCAGGAGAGGGTGGGGGTGAAGAGGAATCAATCATAAGGATCAACCTAGAACTCCCTCCTAGGGGACGAATAATGGAAACGTGGGTGAGGGGAAATGGAGGACAATGTAAGATATGGAAAAAATAATCTATAACTTATCAAGTGTTTGTGAGGGAGGGCAGGTGGGGGGGGTGAGGAGGAAGAAATGGGGGGCTGATATCAGAGGCTCAAGTGGAGAGAAAATGCTTTGAAAATGATGATGGTGGCATATGTGCAAATGTGCTCGACACATTGGAGGATTGTATTGATTGTGATAAGCGATGTAAGAGCCCCCAATAAATGTATTTTTTAAAAAAGACTCCAATGAAAGTGTACCAAATCCAAAAGATAAAATTTTGTCATAATATACAAAATAAATACTACTCAGGGAGTCTGGTTACACTCAGGGCTAATGTGGAACAATAGAGGATGATTATGGGTTAATCTGTGGAAATTTTATTTAAAATTTAAAAAGGAATACAATTTTGGGGGGTGACACACTGGCAGTAATGTTATTAAGTTCTTGTGGAAGGCAATTTCCCTTCATTGGCTAAAAATGAAGGCACATGATGCAGCATGAGACTACCTGGTGTTTGATGCTAACGAATACATAATAGGTAAGATCAGAACTATTTTTCTTGTATTAAGCTTTTAGGCTGGATTGGACCAACATTCACTCATTGAAGACAGCATCAATATTAATGAAAGATGGAAGGATGAGATTTAGTGACTCTCACATCCCGACCCCCACCGTACTTCCTTTCATGCTAAATCCATTAGTATAGATGCATCGACATTAATAAACAAGAAGGACAGAATAGCTCTCCATTCAGGGACAGTTTTATTTGACCCTTGATACTCAATGCCCCTGCATGGCCACAAGATGTTTGACCTATCTCAGGACATTTATCCATTGATTGATTTACTCTTTGTGTTTCAAACCAATTCTCCCCTAGGTACCTTACACTTCTTATCCTTAAAATGTATTTTAAAAGTTAAAATTTCTGACAGGGAGAGCCTCAAAATAAATTGAGGGCAGATTCTATCATTCATCTTTGTAAGCCTTGGGAACCTAATAATGAATTTTTCACAGTGGCTTCTGCACAGTAGGTACTCCATAAATGCTCATTGAGTGGAACTGAACTGAATTGCATTGTCAAGTTCTGGGTTGTTTAATATGATCTTATTATCACCTTCCACATTACCCTGTTGTTCTAGGTACATACCTGAAGGTATATATATATACAGAATTTTACTCCAGTGAATCTAGACAAAACATATAGTAGATTTTTCTACTTTGAGTTGATATTGAGCTCTTTAAATGTTATGTCGAAAGATAATCTATTGTTGTTGATATCAAAATAACCATAGGATTTTGTGGATCATGAAATAAATTGTGTGCTTAAAACAGTATCTGACAGTATACAGTTCATCTCAAGGACTCCCAAGAGGCACAAGGCCGATCCGAGGACACAGGCAGTGGCCAGGGCCCCAAACCTTCTCTCTAACCCATGAGCAAGAATGTCATTTCAATTGGCTTAATTTAGTAATATATTGGGCTTTTCCATAAAAATGTACTTGAGTGATAATGTTCACTGCTTTCAAAGTAACCAAGGACAATAATTTTAAATATTAAAAAATAAATAAAGACATTTTTAGGCAAGTAAACTTTTTTCAAGTCACACTGCACAGTTGCAGGATACAGTTATGACCAGTGCAGCCACAGCGTACCTAGGGGCCAGAGGGAGGAGCAAACGGGAGACTTTCCATAGACAGGCTTAGGAGTTGAGTTGCAGTGGACTCTAACCTAAGCCTTGGGTAAACCTCTTCAGCTATAACCACAAGAATTCAAAAGAAACTGAATATCAGCTAAAAAAATCAACTCGGGTGCTAATATTGACTTGAGCTCCCTGCTAGCCACAGTAATTTGTTAGAGATTAAAGCCTATAGAAGCTTTATTGATTAAAGACCAAAAAATGACCAGACTCTTTCTCTCATATGATAGAAGATAACACTTTTGCCATGTTTGGGGCCGCCATTACCAATCATGGAGCGCATGTGGTCACTCACTTCCTACAGAGTGCTAGGATCCTGGCTGCAGCTTTGTGCACCATGTGCAAGCTAAACATAATAGCTATTTAGATGACAAATGTGGCCTTCAATATGGTCATTTTTGTCGACCAGGTTTTGTTTTAATTTGTTGGAATTGTGATTTTCTACTTCTCCGATGCCATGCTAACTATTAAGGGTTCTCTTATCCATGCTAGCAAATGTTAATCAGCACGGTAGGTATTTTTAAAGAGAAGACGTCGTAGATTACTTGTCTATTTGATTTCTGGACTAAAAATTTAAATATATATATATATATTCATGATGAGAGAAGTGTAACTTTCCAGACCTAATTTCAGTGTCTGAATAAGGACTCATCTGCTGATCAGACTCAGACGTTTGGACCCTTGAGGGCTGCTGGACATTGAAAAACAAAACCTCTCAAAAACCGGATCCTTGATCTAAAATGCTGACGTTCATACATTCTGATCTAATGACTGATCATAATGGCATTAGTCTAAAAACAATGGTGGAATGATGTGAAATAAAGCACAGCTCTGGGGCAATGTCAGGGTGTGTGCTTTGTAACTGACCAGTGAAAGCAACAGTGCCGAGCGACAGCCCTCGCCCCCTCCACCCCGCCCCCAATAGTGGGAACCGCATTTCAGCCCGGTTTCATCAGACTGTTCTATCAGTCAATGAGTAGAGCGACCGGGGAAGAAATGCATTTTTCAGATCCATTAGCAGCCCCTGCAACTAAATCAAGATCACAGGGTATGCTTTTCACAAACAAAACAAGAACTAGGAGTAAATCAAGCTAAGAAGATCGTAAATTCTTCCAACTACAGTCTGAAAACCTGACCAAGCCATGGAGAGGTGAGTGGGTCAGACCATCCCCATGGTAGGGCTCCTGTAACTCATCTTTGACAGACAAGAAGCCTTCCTACTTTGAAGCAGCTCACTTCCCTAACAAGGTTCTGTACAAGGAATCCATTGTGATCCACATTCCACAGCAGAAATGCAATCTGCATGTGTCACCCCATGATTCATACAGAGAATAGCTGTTTATTATCTATCCCAAATCATTCATCATTCTAATATTAAACATCCTTCCAGTCTTTGGAGAAGTAATAACAGTTTATTTAATCTTTTTTCTTAAGTGTTATCTTCTAATCAGTTGGACCTTCTAAAATTGTGTTATTGTCCTAAAACCAATTTTCATGGCATAATGGTTCATATATCTATTTGATGTTTTAAGAATATTAGACCATAAATTATTATTTTACCTTTTAACAAAAAAATTAGTATTTTGCACATATGAGAAAGTTTCCAAAAGTTCATGAAAAATTCTATTACCTTTTAATTCCATATACATCTATAGATAAATTATATGTATGAATATAGATATGCCATAGATTGTCAGTATTCATGATGATAAATGTTACTGATTCTGATCAAGAGGGGACACCATACACAGACCGCCCCTGGTGCAATGGGGAAAGCCGTACAACAGCATGCAACTGCTTAAAATCTCCAGACCTATTGTGTAGACTAGAGGAACATCTGAGTCTCAGATTACTGCCTGAGACAACCTTTTACCCTTGACCTGAGTTAGTCCCAAGGTTAGCCTTCAGCTAAAAAGGATGAGCACATAAAATAAACCCTTTCACCCAGGGACTATACACCTCTAACAAATAAAAGCATGTTGGTTCTCTGTGTGAGACCCAACAGCCAGAATTCACCACAAAGCAAATGGGAGAAGGTAAGAGAGGGAAGGAAATCGATGAATGGAAATGGAAGAACTGGGATGGAAATCCAGGGAATGTTAACACATGGTCCACTAACTCAAACTAATATCACTAATCAAATTGAATGGAAAATATTTAACAGGAAACTACTCTGCTGTGTCAGCTTTTCACTACCAACAATAGATTTTTCCCTCCAAAAGGACACTCTCACAAGCTTTCAGATCAGCATCTCTGGCAGTTTGCTGAGTTAAATGGGTGACTGGATTTCATTGTGGGTCTTCCTCTTGTTACTGATCTGCCAAGCATGATGTCCTTGACTGGAAACGGACCCTTTGTGATGATGCACGATCGATCAAAGGGTATGTCAGACAAAGTCTTTCCCTTCTCAAAAGCAGTATGTTGCTCTTCCCTGGCCCATTTGTTCACCCTTCTGGCAGTTCTGGATACATCTACTATTCTTCACCAGCACCGTCATTCAGAGGCATCAATTCTTCTGTCTTCATGGTTCAGTCTCCCACTTGAACGGACATAGGAGGCTATTTAAGATCTCATGGCTCCAGTCAAACACACCTTACTCTTCAAGAGGACATCCTTGTTTTTGAACATGTGAAAGAGTTTGTGTTTAGTTTTTGTTTTTCGCAGTAGGTTTCCCCAGTGCAATGTGTCATTTTAAACTGCTGTTTCAATGGGCATTGATTGTGGATCCAAGTAAAATGAAATCTTTGATAATTCAACTACTTCCTCCCTCCCTTTGTGATTCTATGACTTATTGGGACAATGATGAGGATTGGTGTCTCCAGGCTCAGGTGTTACCCATACTGAAGCCTGGGTGGTCATTGATCTTCATCAGTATGTTTGCAAGTCCTCCTCATTCTCTGCAGGCAAGTTTGTGTCGTTTGCATATCACAGGTTACTGATGTCTTCAACATGCGGCCCCTTTCTTCTTCCTGTAACCTGTCTTCTTGCTTATTGGTTCTGAACACAGCTTGAATGACTATGGGGCAACCTGACCTGCACCTTTCTTGTTTTTAAACCTCACAGTATCCCTTTATTTAATGTGCGAAAGGCATCCTCTTGATTTCTATCTCTAGCTTCCACATAAGCACAATTATACAGTCATGCATTCTGGAATTCCCTTTCTTTGCACTTTATTCATAATTTTTTATGATCTACATAGTTGAATGTCATTGTGTAGTCAGTAAAACACAAGTAAATAACTTGGTATTTTCATCTTTCAACCAGGATTCATCTGATATCAGCAACGATATCTTTAGTTCCATTTCCCCTTCTAAATCCAGCTTGAATTTCTGCTAGTTCCTTGTCAATGTGGAATCACTTTTAAATTATCTCGAGTGAAAGTTTACTTGAGAGTGACATTAACGATAATGTTCAATAAGTTCCCTATTCGGTTGGATCCACTTTCTTTGGAATGGGCCTGAAGATGGATTCCTTCCAGATGGTTGGCCAGGTAGCTGTCTTCCAAATGTCTTGGCATAGATGAGTGGGCACCTCCAGCGCTGCATCTGTTGGTTGAAGCATTTCAAATAGTATCCCGTCAATTCCTGGCGCCTTGTTTTTTGCCAAAGCCTTCAGGGAAGATTGGACCTCTTCCTTCACAACCCGCAGTTCTTGATCTTGTGATATCACCTCAAATGGCTGGATACCCACTGATTTTTGGGGGGGGGTAGATTGACTCTGTATCAGTGGTCCCATCTTCCTTGGATTCTTCCTACATCATGCAAGATTTTGCCCAAAGAATCTTTCCATATTACAATGTCAGGATCAAGTTTTTATTCAGTTATTTTAATGTGAAAAATGATGTCTGTTGTTCCTTTGGGGGTTTCTAACTCCAGATAACTTGGCGCATAGCATTATCACACATTACTTTGTTTTCTCAGGCCACCTTTTGAAAATCTGTTCAAATATTTTGCTTCATCATTTCTCCCTTTTAATTTGACTATTTTACATTCAAGAGCAAGTTTCAGCCTCTTCGTGTGGGTGTTTTCTTTCTTCTCTGTCTTTTTAATGACCTTGTGTTTTCTCTATGATATCTTTGGTGTTATCTCACAATCCATAAGGTGTGTAATTGTTAATGTTCAATGTATCAAATCTTTTCTTCAGGTGATCTCCAAGATCATTGTTAACCGAATGTTTTACTTTTCTTCAACATCAACTTGAACTTGCATTTAAGCAACTGATGGTCCCTTCTACAGTAGTCAATGTAGCCTGTCCTGGTTGATGACATTGAGCAGCTCCATCTTCTCTTCCAGTGATGCAGCTGATTTAATGCCTATGTATTCCATGCTATAAGATAAACTGGAGAGTCATGATTTTATGCTGTTGAAAAAAAAGTGCTTACAATGAGTCAAACAGTCCTGCAACATTCTATCATGTGACCTCCAGCTCCATTTTTATCAAGGCCATTATTTTCCAACTATAGATCCCTCTTTGTCACCAACTTTTGTATTCCAATCGCCAGTAGTTATCACTGCATCTTGATTGCATGCTTGATCGATTTCAGATCACAGAACTTTGTCGAGAAATTGCATGGTCACATTCTGAGCATTTGCGGTTGGTGTATAAGTTCGAATGGTAGTTGTATTGCCTGCTCGTCCTAGGAGGCATGCGGCATTAACCTTTCCTGGCTGGTGTCCAGGACGGGCCTAGGGGTTCTTTGTGATGCCAATCCTCTTCGGTTTGTCATTCTTGGTATGATCGATCATTTAAGTGTCTGATTCAAAATGGCCTGGGAAATATCAGCCCATGTCAGCTTTTGAATGCCTAAAATAGGAGGCTTGATAGAATAATGGATAAGCACTTGGTTACTAACCAAAACATTAGTGGTTCAAATCCATCTACCCTTCTATGGGAGAAAAATGAGGCACTCTGCTTCAGTAAACATTTACAGCTTTGGAAAGCCTATGGAGCAGTTCTCCTCTGTGCTCTAGGTTCACTGTGTGATGGAATCATTGGATTTTTGTTTTGTTTTGTTTGGGGATAGGAACATCTCTTATGTTGATCTCTATCCATTCCATTTCATTTTTGATGACTTCTAATCTTCCTATATTCATCCTTGGTGCATTCCATGTTCCAATTATTAATGGATGTTTGCAGCTAATTTTCTCTGTTTGAGTCATGGCACATCAGCAATGAAGTTCCTGAAAACTTTATTCCATCTGCATTATTGAGGTCAACTCTGCTTTAAGGACAGAGTGCTTCCCTAGACTTTGTTTGAGTGTTTTCTAACCTCAGGGGCTCATCTTCTGACACTGTGTCGGACACTTTACGTCATAAGGTTTTCAGTAAACGGTTTCTCATAAGGGAAGTGCCTCTTCCTTCCTCCTTGTCTATGCTGATCTGTAAGCTTCACTGAAACCTGTCCTCTCAGGGTTACCTTGGTGGTACATTAAATAGCACTGCTGTAGCTGACAGCATCACAGCAACACACACAGGATGACAAGCGGACAGAGGAGTGGTGGACAAAGCACCATCGAGGTAGAGAGGTTATGGATTACAGCCTACAAGGCCATTACACCAGGTAACAAGATGGAGGTCAAGTGTGTCATAATGAAAATTAAGGCCTAGCCAAGTTGGCATACATCTTCAGGGATACAACTCAATCTGTAGCATTCCGTTGATACCAGTGAGCTTGTAATGAATGCTTAGATCTCCTCCCTCCCCACCCCCCCAAAAAAGCATTACTAAGGAGGACTGTTATACTCTGACCCACATGGAGTCACCATAGTAAAACGCAATTAGATGGTGTACAGGTATTTTAGGCTGAGTTCTCTAGAGAAGCAAAAACTGATGTATGTGTGTACACACACACACACACACACACACACACACACACATCAGTTTTTGCTTCCCTAGAGAACTCAGCCTAAAATGCCTGTCAACCTGGAAGCTTCTCCTGACCCATGTAGCTTCAGGGTGGGATGAACCCACAATGAGCAGAAAGACTACAGGACCAGCTTGTGACTGAGAGGGTGAATAAATTCCAAAGTTGTCAGGATCCAGTAAGTCAGATGCAGGAGCCGAACTTAGCAAGAAACAAACAAAAGCCTTCACGTGGTTCACTTATATAGGAAATAGGCCAGACCCCAAGGACACTTCCTTTCCGTTGCATCAGGACTGTGACCAGAGAAAGGGGATTGCATTTCACTCTAATCTTGACTGCTCACAGAAGATCCTGTTATGGACTTGATACTTTGTCTTGGATAGAATTGGGTAGAATTCATAGGCCATAACTCCCAAGCCACTGAGAATCCTGAACGAGCCAAGTTAACCGAAAACCATACATATCACAGTATATATGTCTAAGTTAAGCGCATCTCTAGCTCTGGCAACCTCAAAAAACATAACATGCAAGGTGACTTGAATTTGATTTTCTGAATCCCAATTCACCTGAGTCTGCCATCGTTCAAACCACCAGAAATGTTGGATTTAATTCCATCAACATAGAACCTGGTGAAATCGTTATAATAATTATTTTACATGTAGGACTTAGATGCCTTCTCTTCCTTTCTATTCCACTGCCTCCCACCGATGAGATATTCTCACTTCATATGTAAATTATTTCAAACCTTCTTCATCTCATCATGTCTTTTTCCTACTTCAAATATTCAATGGCTATCTTCACGACTTACACAGTTCAGCCTCCAAGCCTTTTCTATAACATCTCAGGTTCTCGTTAGCTGATGTTTCCCTCCCTTCAAGATATTTTCATGGGAAATAGATGTGAAAATGGTTAAGACTATCAATGAGGGACTCAGTCATTCGGGATTCAATTCGTAGACAGACTCATAAATTGTGACTATAAGATGAGACTCAACAAAAGGAAGTTTTTGGCTGGTATTCAGAACTCATTTCTGGACCCAAATATTCTGAAGCGAGAGTTAGTTCTCAGAGAATCAGGAGTTAATTCTAGCAGCCTCTTGGTGGCCAGTGTTCTAGTATAGCACCATGTACCCAGGAGCAATATCTGACCATGAACATGGGAATTTGAAGTAAGATGGCTACAACTCAATGGAACATAGTTGAGATTTGTACAGGGTCCAAATTTACAAAAAATAACTAGGGAGTATGTTTTGTAAGAAAGCATTCAAATAGTAAGAGCATGGACTATATTGAGAAAACACAATAGCCATAGTCTATGGGTGTCCTGGTCATGAAACCGGTCATGAATGTAGCAATTACACAAGGGTACATCAAAAGTGAGCACCACAGCCAACTTGGTTACACGTTGGGTTACTACTAACTGCAAAGTTAATAGTACAAAGCCACCCGCCACTCTATGTTTGAAAGATGAGGTTTTCTACTCCCATAAAGATTACCATATTGGAAGCCCACAGGGCCAGTTCTACCCTGTCCTATAGGGTCACCATGATCAGAATTCACTCTATGACCATGAGCTTTGGAAGTCAGTGTATTTCAACAAATCATATAAACCTATATTAAACAAAAATATGAAAACTTAAAGCTATTGTTTTTGCACATATCCTCCATCTAGATCAATATTCTTCTAAAACTACTGTTCCCATTTCTTTAACCCTTCTCCAAAATAATTCTGTATGCTTTGATTTTATGCCACTTCAAATCTCTGGAAGTCTTTGAATCCTCAAGTTACTCAAATCATGTCCCTTTGAGTTTGGGGAAGAAAAACCAGTCTGAAGGGTCAAGTTCAGGGCTATGGTGTCTATGAGGAAAAGTGTCTAGAGGACAGTCCTTTTGCCCTCAAAGAATAAGCAGGAACATTGTTGTGACAGAAAAAAAACATATGTTGGCCCAACTTTCCTGGCCTTATCCTCATCAATTCAGTTTTTAGGTTGTTTTTTTTTTTTAATTTTTTTTATTTATTTATTTTTAATTTTTTTTTCAGTTTTTAGGTTTTTTTTTTGTTTTTTTTTTAGTGGTCAACAGGACTAATTTCATTGTTTCAGATGGAGATGTGGCATACACAAAGTGATATATATATGTACATACACAATGTTATATACATCTCTTTTTTTTTTGGGGGGGGGGGCTGATACAATTCTTTTCACAGTTCATACATATACATACATCAACTGTATAAAGCACATCTGTACAGTCTTTGCCCTAATCATTTTTTTCTATTTTCTTCTTTTACATTTTATTAGGGACTCCAACAACTCTTACCACAATCCATACATATACATACATCAATTGTATTAAGCACATCCATACATTCCCTGCCCCAATCATTCTCAAGGCATTTGCTCTCCACTTAAGCCCCTTGCATCAGGTCCTCTTTTTTTTCCCCCCCTCCCTCCCCTTTCCCCTTCCCTCATATGCCCTTGGTAATTTATACCTCGTTATTTTGTCATATCTTGCCCTATTCAGGGTCTCCCTTCCCCCCTTCTCTGCTGTCCCTCTCCCAGGGAAGAGGTCACATGTGGCTCCTTGTAATCAGTTCCCCCTTTCCAACCCACTCACCCTCCACTCTCCCAGCATCGTCCCTCACGCCCTTGGTCCTGAAGGTATCATCCACCCTGGATTCCCTGTACCTCCAACCCTCATATGTACCAGTGTACAGCCTCTGTCCTATCCAGCCCTGCAAGGTAGAATTCGGATCATGGTAGTTGGGGGGAGGAAGCATCCAGGATCTGGGGGAAAGCTGTGTTCTTCATCGATACTACCTCACACCCTAATTAACCCATCTCCTCTCCTAGGCCCCTCTATGAGGGGATCTCCATTGGCCGACACTTGGGCCTTGGGTCTCCACTCTGCACTTCCCCCTTCATTTAATATAATATATATATACACATACATATATACATATACACACATATACACATACATACACACACTTATATTTTTTTTTTGCATGATGCCTTATATCTGGTCCCTTGGGCACCTCGTGATCGCACTGGCCGGTGTGCTTCTTCCATGTGGGCTTATTTGTTTCTGAGCGAGATGGCCGCTTGTTCACCTTCAAGCCTTTAAGACCCCAGACACTATCTCTTTTGATAGCCAGGCACCATCAGCTTTCTTCACCACATTTGCTTGTGCACCCATTTGTCTTCAGCGATCCTATCATGGAGGTGTGCAGTCACTGATATGATTTTTTGTTCTTTGATGCCTGGTAACTGATCCCTTTGGGACCACTCGATCACACAGGCTGGTGTGTTCTTCCATGTGGACTTTGTTGCTTCTGAGCTAGATGGCCGCTTGTTTATCTTCAAGCCTTTAAGACCCCAGTCACTATCTCTTTTGATAGCCGGGCACCATCAGCTTTCTTCACCACATTTACTTGTTCACCCACTTTGGCTCCAGCCGTTGTGTCGGGAGAGTGAGCATCATAGAGTTCCAATTTAATAAAAGAAGGTATTCATGCATAGAGGGAGTGTTTGAGTAGAGGCCCAAGGTCCTTCCGCCACCTTAATACTTGACCTATAAATATCGACACAAAGATCTATTTCCCCAACCTCCTATATATATTTGCATGTACATGTCTTTGTCTAGACCTCCATGAATGCCCTTTGACTCCTAGCTCTTTCCTCCATCTCCCTTGACCTTCCTCCTGCCCTACTACCATGCTTCATCGCCACCTGGGCTAGAGTATACCTCTTCTCTAAGCAACCTTACCCTCGATCATTTCCCCCCAGGCCTGCCACTCCCCCTTCATTACCATTTGGGGTCCCATGTTGTTCCCTTGTCCCTGGGTTTGTTAACACCACTTCCTTACCCCCCCCTACCCCCCCATCCCAAGTCCCCCCGGAACTGTCGGTCCCGTTGTTTTTCATCCAGATAGTTCATCCAGCCTGTCCTATTCAGACAGACCTGTGGAGTCACTAACATGCACGAAAACTAGACAGAGGAACACAAAGCAACAGTATACAACCAGACAACAAAACAACCAAAACAAACCACTGAAAAAGAACAGAACAAAACAGTTCACAAGAGAAAAGCTTGTAGTTAGCTCAGGGATCTTTGCTGGCCCTTAGGAGCGTTTTCCAGTCCAGTCTGTTGGGGCAAAAAACTTCTTCATAAAAATCTTCCATGATCTTCCTCTGTCGTTCAACAAAATCTGTCATGATGACTCCCTGGAAAGCAAAACAAACAGTCATCATAATATTCTGAGCTGAGCCCTCTGTCTTGAGTGTAACTGGCCTAACAGAGCTACTTCAAAGAAGCACCTGAACATGCGTGATCCAAGGATTGTAAATTATATAATCCAAATCCAAAGGAAGGAATAATATAGCAGCCTACATTGCAAGATTCTGGTATGCAGAAGGCTATGGATGAGAGCGTGTTTTAATCAGGGTAGACTAGAGAAACAAATTCATAAACACTCTTGTGTATATAAGAAATAATTTTATATAAAATAACAGTTGAATATTAAAAATATGCCAAACCCAGTCCAGATCAAGTTGTCTACAACTCAATAAATAAGTCTGATATTAACCCATATGTTTCATACCAATCTATAAAGTTCTCTTCAGACTCATGAAACACGTGCAATGATACTGAAGGCAGTATGGTCAGAGGTCAGTGGATAGAAATTCTTTGGATCCAGTGGTTTTGTAAGTATCTCAGCACTGGCAAGGGTCTCCTCATGACTTCTCCAGTACCCAGGGCTGCATTAGGTACATCCATGTGACTTCTCCTCAAGAATGTCTTGCAGGAAGTCAGTAGAGAAAGAGAATGTGTCTTCCACCTCCAAGGAGGAAATCCTAGAGTTTTACCTAGAATCCTCAGGGGAAGGCCATGCCTACGCAAAGGCCTCGTTGGCTATATCCTAACTGACAGTCTAGACTCCACCCCTACACTCTCAATCCTCAAACTGACACCAGATTAAATAACTTCCACAAAGTGGAAGCCCAAAATACATTTGCAAGTTCTACACAGGGAATAAGCCTCCAGGGATTTCCCTCTAATCATGATTGACGGGTGGGAATAACCTGGTGATCAGACAGAGAGTATTGGAGAGACAACTATTGTATATTAAAATGATAAATCTGACTTGAACAGTTAAAATCTTGTCACTTGATCTCCCTTCTCCTACACTTGGGGCTTGATTCTTAATATTTCCTGTGGGGTTTTTTTCATATTAGAGTTTATCTCTGCTGTATTTTATCAATCTTGAATCTTTGTTATGTGTTTTTCTATGTTTTTCCACAGATGAATCTAGAGATGAATCTATAGAAATAACCAGAATAAAGGTTTTTATGGATTATGGTATGGGAGATAGGAGGTAAGGGGGAGCTGATATCAAGGAGTTCAAGAGGAAGAAAATATTTTAAAACTGATTTTATTCACATCTTTCTTTTTTAAAAAAAGTCTTTATTTATTTTTTGGTAATTAGCATTTGCTCTGTATCATATTGGTTATCCAAGACTTATTCCTGGTTACAATTCATTCCATTAAATTATCTTAGTAGCTTTGATCTTGCTTAACAGACTGATAGATTATCTCTTTGAGCTAGTTAATCTTCCTTCATGCAGTGCCTTTGGTACCCATTGCTGAAACTTTGCTGAAACTAAAGTGTTCACATAAAATGGAAAATGTTGAACCATGTGAGATTTCCAACTTTAATAGCTATTACATCAAAGTAAGTCTAGCCTTCCCGACTCTTAGCTTCTCTTTGAGGTCTTCTTGACTTTGCTTAGAATGCTTGCTTCATTATTTTATGGGGAGCAGCATTTCTAAAAGCCTTAACAATTTAAGACGATGTCTACATGAGTTTTATTAAACATTTGGTATTAGCTGTGACCTCAAAATAGGTTTCTCTATGGAATGACAGTCTCTGTCTCTCTCTCTCAACAACATCAAGAAAAGTATATTACTCAGAGAACTTGTCTGTAGCCATCCACTTATGGCTTGATTAAACGGTTTTGACCATGAGGGTGGGGTGGGCAATAAACCTGTCTGACACTATCTGGTAAGCAGTGGATTATTAACTTTGAGCTTGGAGGTTCAACCCACCATCCATTGCATGGGAGAAAGAGGAGGCTGTTGGGCTCTTTTGAAGATTTACAAAACACTGAAATCCTACATAGTGTCACTAGGAGTCACAGTCTACTCAATAGCAATGGATATGTATGAACCAAAATATAGTAGCTATTGCTTTTTCACTACCCTTCTACTACCTTATACTAGGAGTTACCTTGATTGGAAATACCTTAAGGATGCTGTGGTTGATTTATGATTTACTCAATTCATTCATCCATCAATGAAATATATGATTTGAAGACAAATTTTGATGTTGAGCATTTGAGATAGTCTCTTTAATATCATGGTCAAGAAGCAAAATGTTCTTTTTAGGAATTCAATCTCATTTTAACAGTGATGGAAAAGAGATCTTTCCTGTGAACACCACACAATATGCTATATTCAGAATCTGATGTGTAAGACAGATCAATTCTAGGATCTTCTCTGGCTCCTTAATGAGTGTAGCCTGAGGCTTAATTGAGAGAAAGTTAAAAATATGAGTTGAAATTGACTCTACTGCAATGGGTTAAGACTAGCCTTGGATATCAGACGCTCTAAATTATGTCTGCCTCCCAAATCTGTTTGACCTTGGTCCGTTTCTTAGGCCCCTTAAGCTTCAGTCTCTTTATCTCTAAACCAGGATCAGGATTGTATTTATCTCCTGGAGCTAGCGGGAGGATTAAATGAGATAAGGTACTTGAAGTACTTAGGAGAGCATCTGGCACTCAGTAAATGCTCAGTAAATGCTCCTTCTTTCAGCTGCTGTGTATCCGCCACACTAGAAAACTGTGTTAAAATTGGAAATTTAAGAAAATAGTATTAAAGGTAATTTTTTTATGTGCAATTATGGTCAATTGTTTTCATTATTTCAGGTGTAGTGAGCATATTTGGTCAGGGTGTCACTGGTCATGTGGTGTCCAGGGCTGACAATCTTGAAGGTTGCATGTTGCCTGATTTTTCTCCTGTGGAGCTACCAGTGCATTGGCACTGCCAACCTTTCCATGAGTAGCTGAGCACATGCCCACTGCACCACCAGGGCATCTTAGAATAAAATGAGCCATTTCCAAAAGAAACCTTTAATTTTCAGACTAAAGTTGATCCGCTTAAAAATGTTCTTGTTCACAAGCAACCAGCAGTTAACACAAAATGATATTAAACTAGTATTTATCAATTTTCTACACATATGAAGCTAAGTCTCGTAGTATTGCTCCTGGGGTTCCAGTTTATACATGTTGTTGTTAGGTGCCACTGAGTCAGCTCCAGTCACTGCTGCCCTGTGCACAACAGAAGGAAACCCTGCAAGGCCCTGCGCCATCCTCACAATTGCCCTCATGCTCGAGCCCATTGATGCAGCCACTGTGTCCACTGATCTTCAGGGGGACCTTCCCCCCTTTCCGCCGCCTCTCCACTTAACCAAACATGATGCCCTTCTTCAGGGACTGGCCTCTCCTGACACCATGCCCAAAGTCCGTCCGGTGAAGCCTTGCCATCCTTGCCCCTAAGAAGCACTCTGGTCTTCTTTCTTCTAACACAGGTCTGTTTGTCCTTTTAGAAATCTATGGCACTCTCAATATTCTTCTCCAGCACCGCAATTCGAATGCATCTCTTCTATGCTCTTCCTTATTCAAGGTCCAACTTCCACGTGCGTATGTGGCTATGGAGAATACCATGGCTTGGGTCAGGTGCACCTTAGTCCTCAAAAATTCACACATGCGCAGGTTTATTCCAAAAAAAGCATAGTTAGTTATACATGCTTCTGTGGATGAGGGTAGGATCAGTTTTCTCAGCAAAACACTTACTGTACCTGCCTTTTGGGATTCCAAGAGGGGAATCGGTATGAATTTACTCAAAGGACACAGGGCTTTCACGGAGGCACATAATAAGGAAGTTTTCAGAACACTGGAAGATGAATCGATGAGAAAAGCGTCAGGAAAGTTGTGCTGAAGTTTTTCTTTTTCTCTCAGGACTATGCATCTGTTAATTCTTCAAGGCTGCATAGGCTGACAGACGAGAACTTTGTTGGGAAACCTTACCCCATCCACTCTACCACCCTGATCCGCCTCTTCAGACTCAGTTTTGTTCTCAGACCTCAAAAGAGTTCTTCCTTGGACACAATTAGAGTCACGTGAAGATGCTAAAACTGCCATTTTGGTAAGCTATAAATCAAAGGGTACAAAATTCATTAGGGAAATGTTAAAAAAATTAAGACACTGCCTTCAAGTATACAGACCTGATGTAATAGATGTTGAGAAATAACTTCTTATCTTGATATTTTGTTTAATATAGATGTCTATTAAAAAAGCAATACTTTTTTTTCCAGTTACCTTCATATTAATCTTCACAGTATGTGAGAAGAGGACTCACCATCTAAAAATTTCCTGGGCATATAAATATGCCTAGTAAGTTTATTCTAGAGAACTAAAATGTAAATGCAAATAAGACATACTTTTAATATTGCCCAAGGCACTAGGTAAATATTTTAAATATTAAAAGTTCATCTGAACAAAGGCAGAAATCAATTGTTTGTTCATTTCCCCTAATAAATCTTAATAATTAAGATCAGGGAGAATAAAAAGAGTCTTACAGTCATCTGACAGCATTAGCTTTGAGTTCAATCAATTGTCCCTTATAATGGACTGTCTTCACTCAAATTTTTAAATTAGAATGAAAGATAAAGTGGGATACGACGACAGTGAATACAGAATTCCTGGCTTGTTTGCTTCTTCTCTAGTCTGCAAAGCCCAACTCTAAAAACCTGAAATGGGGAGCGTTTCCTCACTCCTCACTTCGCCTACAGTAGTCTCTTCTTTCTAAGACAGCAATGACAGAAGGAATTCCTTCATTCGGCTTCAGAAAAACTCCTCCTTTTGAAATCAAAGCCTAAAGATTAAGGCTCTTTTAAACCATTATGGTTGGGGGCCATTATCATAAGCTGTATGAATATTGAGTGACAAATAATACCTGATATCCCAGTGGTCCCTTTCAAGCACCCTGTAATGTCACTCGTAAAATTACGATGAACCCCATCCTTCACTGATTGACACAGGTAGGCGAATGACCTTCATGGTATCCGGTGTCCTGCTAGTTTACAGATAGTGCACTTGGTCTGCTTCTGGAGTCTGATCAGGTTTGGGCATGTAAATCAAAGCTCTCTTATGTGATGCAGATAAAAGATGTCAACGCAGCTCCTTGGTACCCCCCTGGTCTTGGACCAAGGAAGTGCTAGTAAATATTTAACGATTTGTTTAGTTTCCAACTTCTGTGATGTAAACACTCCAACCATGACCATTCCAATCTATCAATGTGATGTTGCTAAAGGACTACAAGTGGACCAGCACAAGCATACCACTGGTTTGAATGCCCTGCACCCAGTTGGGAACATGATTTCAGGCTTTACAAGACTTTACCAGAATGCTAAGTTAAACTAGCTGCTTAACTAGAAAAGAAGAAAATTGAGGTGCTTCTAAAACTAAAGCATTTAGAGAAGGAATCAAATGATCCAGGGTAAGGAGGCTTTCTACTCCCCTAAATAGTTACAGTCTTAGAAACCCAAAGCGGCAGTTCTATTCTGTCACATAGGGTCCCAGTGACAGGTGGGACTACCATGTTTGAAACACATCCATTATGTTAGATAGAAAAGTTTGCAAGGTAGTCCAGGGCCTTCCAGCCAAGGGGCTCAGGGCACAGCTGATTTATGAACAGGCCGCCCATATGCTGTCCCTTTAATGATGCACTCCATCCAGGACACACTGGGGCAAGCCCCCTAGAGAGATGGCCCTTCTCTGGGCTGACTGGAAAGAGGTGGAGGTAAGCCACATTCCAAAGCACTCTGCCTGAGGGCAAGAGGATCTAAATCCTTGGCTAATGATCAGAAAGAATTCGATGGAGATTTAATCCATGTGGGGTTTTTCTCATGGATTTGGGCTTCCACTGGCATCCAGGCCCTTCTGCAAATAAGGTGCTCAGAATTAAAATTCAAATACAAAGGGAAAAAACTTCTTAAATGGAGCCTTCCTAATAGATCATCCAGGGTCAGTACATCCCCTCTTTTTTCACACATGGGGTTCATTTCCAAGCCTTAATCTTACCTGAAAAGCTGAACGGGAGACAACACTGGGGTTCTTAAAGTATTTGGGCACATTTGTATGTCTTACGGTGGGCCAAATTCATCTCTGCTGAGAATAGAAATAGTCTTGAATGGCAGCTGAGGCTGGCAGCCCATGTGTGTGCAAGCAGCCTGGTGGAGTACCATGCTCTCAGGGACACTAGCCGATGTCGAAGAAGTGACTATGACATAAGGTGAGAGCAACTGCTTGGGACCTAGTTGAAGCCTCTGCAGGAATCCAAATCGGTAATAAAACCACCAGTCCAGACAGCTGTTTATTCTCTCTGGTGATCTCACCAGAATCCAACGGGAGCATGTTTCACTGTGCAGTTTCTCAACCTTGCCTTGGCTTTTGATTCAGTAGATTTGGATGACACTTGGAATCATCCCAGGAAGTTCTGATATTATGGTGGGAATCTAGGACCACTCTTGGAGAGTGTCAGGTCCCACAAGGCATCAGATTTCTGCTTTGGTGATGGTGCCTTGCATTTCTAGGGGAGAGCATTTTGTTTGATGCTGGAGAGAGTGGGGCTGTTTTTGTCTTTTTCTTTACTAGACTCTCAATCCAGGAATGAAGAGCGAATTCAGGATTACTTAATAAAACTATCAAATTACAGATATAAACACGAGCAACTTTGAAGCGTGGCACATAGTAAGTTCTGTGCAGGGTTTGTGACTATCAGCCTGAGTGTACTAGTGCAGTTGTAGAAACCTACCGGAGTCGCCCTACTATGTGGAGACTTAAAAATCACACCCCGTCCCACCGGGCATCGATGATGAGATGATATTTTAGGATAAGAAGTGCTGCCCTACAATGCCAAGAATTAAGCTGCGGTGTGCCTAATTCTATACCTCGAGTCCCGGGCCATCTAATTTGCAGCTTCTAGCGCATGTTCTAGAGGGTAGACTTTGGCTCGTACTTAACGGAGGTCCGTGCTATCTCGCCTTTCCTGTGGCAGCGCTAGTTCTCCAGTGAAGCATAAATCCGTCCGCGAAGCCAGCAAAGTCACAGCCTTGGAAAGAAGAGCAGACACTTCAAACGAGTGTCCTTTTTCTGTGCTAATGACAGTTTTTGAGTGAGCTGAAGAAAATCTGGTAGGAAGTTTCTTGATTCATTAAGTAGGCTTAGATTTTCCCCTTCTGATGCTTAACTTCAAGAGAGCCGTTCAGCCAGAACCACTGTGTAACGAAAGGACTCAGCTTCCAAAGAGTTTAGCAGCCCTTACCTTATTTAAATTGTTGCTTTACCCATTTTTGAGATAGGTATGTACAGCACAAAAAAAAAGCTTAGTGTTTTCAAGGAGCATAAATCAAGGTTCTTAAAGTCACTTTAAGTTTGTTTTGACATTTTCTGTACTTTATCACAGAGAAGCAGCTCATCTCCAGGGTTAGTAAAACAAGTAACATAACATTTTATGCCCTGTGTTAACCCATGCGATATCTCGCACCTACATTTAGACCTGCCAGCTTATTACACAATTTATAGCATCAGCAAATGCCCCGCCCCGGTCGCTCATACCTTATGGACAGGATACTCCTTATCGATGTTTACTTGGAAAATAACAGAAACTATTTTATCTGCTCCCCAAATCTGTAGAATTATGGTAACTCTCGTGTTTGTTTTTTAAGTGTCTGCATGATGATGCTTTGAAGGCAAACCTTCCGTATGAAGACTTGGGAACTATAAGGTTCTTCGCTGTGTGTCATGGAAACTCTTAGGCCAAGGAAGCATCTTCGCTATCTAGTGTCGCCATCTCAGAAATACCCTAAGGGGATGACTTCAACAAATAAATATTTTTCTCTCAGAGTTTAGGAAGTTAGAAGTCTGAATGCAGAGCCCTGGCTCTAAAGGAAATTTGTTTTGTTGTTTTTTTCTCTGTTGGCTCACAGTTTAAGGGGAAGATCTTGTCTCTTTCAATATTCATGGGCCCAGTGTCCCTTGGGAGATCTCCAGGTGTGTTGGCATTAATCTTTTCCTGAGTCTAAGACGTTCTCCGTGCAGGTCGCTCACGAATCAGGAGTGAACCACACACCCTTAGGACCCAGAGTCCCGGTGCTAAGGACCTCTTAGACCCAGGGGAAGATTGATGGCAGCGTACATGATGATCTCCAAAGGATACTGGGTCCATGGCTGTTGGAGAAGAGGACATCTACCAGAGCTGACTCCCAGAAAGATCCTTCTCCTAGGGCAGGCACCTGGATTTGACATCCTGACCTTGGAGAGAAGAAAGCCATCCTGTTTGTTAAAGCCATCTACTTGTGGTGTTTCCATTATGACAGCTCTAAGTAAGACAGTAACCAAATCAGGATCTCCGTTCCCTATGGGACGGTGGTGGTTTTTGTTACTGTGTGTCACCAAATCAATTCCAACTCAGAGTTACATTGCAGGACAGAATAGAATTGCCTGTGGGCTGTTTTAGGCTATAATCTGTACAGGAGCAGATGTCTAGAGTTTTCCCCCCACAGAGCCGCCTCCGCATTTAAACTGCTCACATTTGAATTAGGCTCCAAACTTTCAACCATGGTGCCTTCCTACATAAAGGCAGAGCAGGCAAATATAAGATGATCTTTTAATAATGACTCCAGACAAGTTGATTCACAAAGATAATGCAATTCATTCACTTGCCAAAAATGAATTTGCATTCTATACTATCCTAGGCATTTTGTTCAATTTGGGGTAATATGAATAAATTAAGCTATCATCCCACTCCTCCAAGAGTTTGTAGGCTAATATAGGAAACGGTGGGTGGAATCATGGAAGCAAATAATTCAAAGTATATTGGACAATAACTCTATACAGAGAGTTAAAGAGAAAACCAAGAGCATGTAGAGGGTGGATGTTGTAAGTACTGTTAAAGTTACAATTTGTTTTCTGGAATCTTCCTGTTTATGCACCCATTATTAAGCAACACAGATTTTCACTATGAATCATTTAGTTAATTAAGGGTCATTATATTCTATTTTATATTAGCATGATAAAACAGGAGACCCATAATCCATAAAATCTTATAATAGTCACATCTGTTTCTTATATTAGAGGTATGTTATTGTCCATGCGAACATCTAAAGCATTTGCCTGCAAATTGCATTTGCTTTTAAATCAGTGATTAATTTACATAGCCAACATATTAGATCCCAATTCTATAAATTATCTATTTAGAAAATGTAATAATTTGAGTGGTTTTGTTAACATTTTTATAAAGAATTTATATAACTTAATCCAGATATTTGATTACCTAACATGTACTTTAAATTAGTGGAGAATCGCAAAGCATGGACAACAAGTTTTAAAAACTGACTCATTCTCATCATGACAAAAAGAAAATATTGCACTTAACCTCACACATGATGAAATCAGCCACATTAATTAAAATGTTAGAAAATAGAACATGTGAGAGCATCAATGTATTTCAAGATAACAACAAAATATGAAAGGATTATATTGTTGCTTCTCATATGTGTCCACAGTCCAGAAACAGCCCACATCTGAGCCCTACAACCGCCTTGGTAATGTTTCTGAGATTGGTCCCCCCCCACACACACACACATTCTCCATTTCATGCATTGCATTTGTTCCTCCTTAAAGCATGTTTAAGTCTTAACTGCTATACAGCAACGATAGCCCTGTTTGGAAATAGAAGCTTCCTTTTTGTGTTAATGAAATCATAATGAGGTAGAGTAGGTCCTAACCCGAATGCCTTCGGAGTGGTGTCTCATAAAAAGAACAGAACTGGCACAGACCCAATGGGCTACAAGGGTGGAATGGTAAGACATCAAGCAATGAGTGAGGGAGATGTGGATGAACAACTAGAAATGGAAGAGATGAGGAAGGGCCTTACCCTAGAAAGGACACCCTGACTTTATATCTCTGTTCATTAAATGCAGCCACCTTGCAAAATTTTGTTATGGAAATCAAGATACCCCTTATTCTCTAAACTATGCTACAGAGGACGCTAAATTAAATGGGTCGATGGTTTAAAAGGCAAGGGGATTGAACTTAACCACTTCCTCCAACAAAAGAATGTATTCGCATCTTCTACTGTGTTCCAAATCTGGCCGGCCACCTTTTTCCACATTGTCCGGGAGATAAGCCAGGGCTTTTCATTTTTAAATGGTTGAAAGCAAAAGAAGAAGCATATTTTGTGACATCAAAAATGACATGAAATGTAAAGGTCAGTCTCCATAAACTTTGATAAAGTTTGGAAGACAGCTCTCCTGATTTGTTTGTATCTTGTCTATTTCTGCATTCAAACCCCTATAGTAGAGTTGCCACAGAGAACCTATGGTCTGTAAAGCCAAAACGTATTTACTGTCTGGTTCTTTAGAGAAAAGTTTGCTGATCTCATGTAAGAATTGAAATCCTCGAGCCGCTCTTTCAGTATCTTGAAAGCCTAATCCAGAATTAAGAGATGGGGTTTCCAATTTTGGCAGGCAGATTTATGATAATCAGAAGAAAAATCTTCCCATATGTGATGTTAGTATGATGGCTGATGTGCTTTCAAACTAAAATAGTGGAACTCTCTATAAGATGTGAAAAAATTCAATATATACCCAGGAATTTGTCAAAATTCAGGCTTACATTTGTCTTTCAGAGATGAGGCTGAATTTGAGGACCAAATGGATGCTCAAAACTACACCACGTTTAAGTGTATTATATTTAGTGAGTAACATTTAGATCATGACTTTGTAAAATTACACAGTCTTAGGGCATTTAGCCAACAAAGACGTGGAAGTAATATTTTTAGCACACTGAATGCATTTATACAAATTTTTGTTGACACTTTCTATTTTTAAATCTAAAATTAAATCTATCAACCAGTAACAGCACAAATGGTTAGGTACAACTTACTCATGGTACCCTATGACAATTAGGTAGACTTCTACTGACATTTTGAGGGAGAATAGGGACTCAAAATCTGTATTTACATGTTTTTGTTGTTGTTGTTTTTAATTAGCATTCGTTCCAAGCCAATTCAGTATGACAGGTGGTAAATCAGTATTGAGGGACTTTCATTGTTCTAACGCGATGCTAGCTCCTCTTCGCGCGCTCTGTAGTACTTGGATCCCAGAAGCAATCAACCATAATGGTCTCACTCACCAAGGCCTTTTAATTCATGGATCATAGACGTGATAAATCATAAGAACTCCTCTGGTGCCTTTTTGTCTAGAATGGCCAGTTCTTGAAAGCCAAGTGCAGAACACCTTTTTAAAGGGCACCTACTCAATTTAAAAAGGATCTTTGCATTCAAATAAATGTAGAGCGTGTAACAGATGTGTGGGCAATGAGAAAATAATACGCTAGGAGGCAAATGCTTAACTCCCTCCCCTCCTTACCTGAATAACTGTGTTTCCATGGATAGATGACGGCTGAGATTTTCATTATGTCCTTTGTGTTCCTTTTATATTCTCCCACAATCTAAAAAAAAAACAACAACAACAAAACCCAATAGTTTCCCCATTTTAGGAAAGGATGCTTTGGGGATTCAGTTCCTTCTTTGAAGGCAGATTTCTTGGGGTATTTCATTCAGAGCAGGCCAGAAGGTCTGTGTTCTCTGTTCTACAACAGAGGGCCTTGGAAAGATGGGGACATACGGGAGGGATTGGTTAATAATCTATGGGGAATGCAGTGAATGCTTAATCCAATTTCTCTCTCAGAGCATATAAACTTGGCCTGAGCTACAAATAGTATATTCTTCATTCTGAAAGGTATGGCTAAAGGCCATACTTCTTTCTCTTGCATGTACATAATCGTGACTACATTTTGCTCCTTGATTCCACATATTGTGTGATGATAGATAGTCTCTATCAATGCCCCGCATGCCCTAGCTGAGCTACCTGGTCCCTTCCTTTCTCAGAGCCACATTCAGAAGTCGCTCCCTCCTCCCTTCCCTTCCCTCGTCACCTTGTGGGGACACAGATTTTGGTACACAACTTTCATCTAACTGAGTTCCTCAGGTGGATGTTGCTAGTAGCATCACTGAGTGTGCTTAAATAGTCTCACCCTCCGTGTCATCAAAGTGAATGCTAGTTGATAGGATTTCATTGGATTTTCACAGAGAAAGGAATCAATGACTATTGACATCCACAGCACAGAACATGTTAAATTGTGCATTCATATGTGTTTAAAGGGGTTTTACTTTAATCATTATTTAATATGATTTTCTAACAGGACAAAAATGGGGACAAGGGCCTTTCCCTTCTGCTTCCCATTTTCCTCAGTGTTTAATCAATGTCGATGATAAAACGATAGACAAAGGCAAGCACATTTGTTTGCATGGTCTTTTCATTTTTGAATTTATGCTAATTGCTATCCTAGATTCTCCGCCAAGCGACGTTCTTTGGGATTAGCTGTTAAGACCTTGGAGCTTCAGCTAGCTCAATATCGACCCTTCGTTGGATAATGCTCTTCACCCTTACTACAATGGTCAATATCGCTGCTAGTTAGCAGAGGGCTGGGAGTGAGCGCTAATGCTGACGGTCTGGAGGACACACCTGCAAGACTGCTAATTCTATCTTCAGGATGTTATTAGACCAAGTCCTAATTGTCCTGCTCCTCTGCAGATCCTGGGATGTCTGATGATATTCCTCGTGTTTATACTCTACCGTCAAATCGGAAGGTTAAGGCTTATTTATACTTATAAGGAGCTGAGTATTAAAGTGATGGAATGGTTTGCAAAATAGTTGGTGCTATTTAATAAAGGGCAAGCAATTGTTTTATCTAGAAATGACCCACACTTTCAGAGACAGTATTTGAAAAATCACCCTAGTTTGTTTCTTTGGATCAGACATTAAAGATTTCATCTGTTATCTTAATTTTGGGAGAGGGTTTGAGATCATCCGTGTGCTTTGCTTCTTTGTCTCCCTTGCGGTTGTTTTTCTTAAGGTCATTCCACAATTGAAAGGAGCCCACGAAGAAGGGGAAAGAAATATTGCTCTCTTGTAAAGAACTCAGAGAGAGGAGATTGAAAGTTGTGCTTGGGGACTAGGAATAGATTTCACCTGTTCATTCTGTCCTTACTCTCTATTACCAGAGGTAATTGAGAGTTAACTGGACTTAAATGAATAATGAATACACACAAATGCATTTTTTATATGTGAAATGAAAATGTCAGATGATTTCAAGGAAATAAAATCTTATTAGATTTGTATTTTCTGAAATAAAATATAAGCCCACCATGCTAGCAAAGTTACTCTAAAGCAAATGAAACATCAAAGAAGCACTATACATAAAATTAGAGGTTTAATAGCAAGAGACAGAGGGGGGACAGGAAAAATGACAGAATGAGAGTGCGTGTAAATGTTTTTGTATTTGGGAAACATCAAAGATTGATTGACGCTTGCTGGTTTTAATCACTGTGGTGGGACTCTCAGTGAATTCTTTCCTACCTTTTATTGCAGAATATGATGACATATCCACATAGTTTAACCTTTTCCTAAACTGGCAAGGCCAGCATTATAGACATTGCATAAGGATGCTCTTGGAAGACACCAAAGGGCGCCCTTGACACTAGTTATTCAGACGACTCAACTTGTTTTGAATATTTTTATCAGCTTCCCTCTTTTCAATAGAATCTCTAATTTTCTATATCTAAACCACTATCTATTTCAAAGCCATATATCAAGCTTGTTAAAATTATGTACAAGGTAGAAGCAGTTGCTGAGAAGTAACTTAAAAAGCCCCCATGAGGAAAATGCACAGAGTTTTGCCTGAGGACTTTTGGTACTCTATTTAAACCACGTTTTGTTGTTGTTTTTTTCTCTTGAACATAGTCCAGATTGCCACATCAATGAATTTAAGATATGAAGGTGTAAATTTAGGGTAGAATACAGGAAAGGAAAAGTCAAGGGAATTGACACAAAAAGTTGCTTTTATAATATGTATGTAAAAAGTAAAATTTTCTTGAAAAAAAACTAGATACATGCACCCATATATTGAATATAGTGGATGCATAAATAATTCACATGTTCAAATAAGCAAAAATTATATAATCATGTGTTTTCTTTATATAATTACACTTCATGAAATGAGAATTTGAGGCTCAGTTCTCATTTTGCATATAAAAATTAAGTTTGTGCATAATAAATCATATTCTATTTCCAATAAATATTTACACAAATGTATGTAAAATATACAAACAAGATTATCCTTAAATGTGTGTATATTTATATAATTATTTTTGAATAGGCACTATCAGAGTTAAGTTAAAAATATTGCTACACAAACATAGAAACTTTTATTTATTAAACAAATATGCTGAAATATGAAGCTATTAAAAATAAATAGGAAGGTATTGTTTCTCGATGTGTCTTCCACTGAGGTCCATACAATTCTGAAGGCAGTGTTTCTACCTCTCTACCCTACCCCAATGATTCTGCATTTTTTTAAATTTTCACAACACAAAGGAAGTTTGGGCATCCTTGAGAAACTCAAATCTTGTTCCTTTGAAATGTTCTTTGAGTTTGGACAGTAAACAAGACATTTGGATGAGCAAGCTCAAGCCTGCAGGGTAGGATCAGGTTTCTCAATGGAATTCTTGCAGGCTAGCCCTCCTATCCTCAGAGAACAAACAGGTGCATCATAGTGAAGGAAAATACAATTACTCGTGCGATTTCCTGGAGTTTTCTTACCATTGCATTTTTCCATGTTCTTAAAGCCCCTTTGATTGTCCTATGTATATGAGAAAAATCTTTCAGGTTTATCCCTTTGGGATCACCCCAAAAAGGCACCATAGTCTCCTTAACTAACCCCTGCCTTGAGTTTAACTGGACCAGCACATCTCCACGGAAGTCGTGGTTTCGATTGGACCATGTTTGGAAGGCACTTTCAGGAGATTGAGACATTTAATGATGAAGAGAACTTGTCTGCAGTCATTCAGTGATGCAGAGACTGTTAAATCTTGAACTCTGCATTATTTGGAATAAACTCATGCACGCCTGGACTGGAACCCCTGGTGTGTAGATTTTATTCACCTATGAGCATAAGTCAGAAAGCATTGGTATTAGGGGTCCAGCTAGTGAACCTCAAAAAACAAGCAACAACAACACAAACACGTTTTTTGTGTGTTTGATTTGTTCTTACAACTGCCTTAACTGGAACTTTAGTAGCAATACTTTGTAGTCACACTTGTATGTGAACAAAATCCAGAAATTACCCACCCTCATTCCTTGCCTCAAACATAATTAATTATCATCAGTTTTCTCTATATTTATGGTTTTTGTCTTTCACAAGCAATCTTGAATAAATCACTAAGGTCTTTTAAGCGCTGTCCTAGGTGCTGGAAATAGGGAAGAATTAATATATAAGTGAGTTGATGTCCCTGCCCTTGAATAGCTCCTAACTAAGGATAGAAGGCTAAATAAATAAAATAATGGCAGTCTTAGACATTAGCTAAATACTATCACGACATTTCTTCATCTTGGACTCAGTGAGAAGTACAGTTTTACAAGCAAGCTGATCAGAGGGTAAAATAATACAAGGCTAACATTTGAGAGACTTTGATGATACAATAGAATTTCAGAGGCTGTCTTGTTGAGTGTATTCCAAGTAAACAATTCTGGCTAGAAAGACAGCTTTTAATTTCTCTCACTCGTCTCTTGCCCTATGCCACTTGCTATTTGGTTCCTTCTATTTCTCGCTGTTTCTTTGGTCCATACAGTCATTTGGACTTTCACAAATTGATCTGGTCCATTATTTTCACTGTATCAATGAAAAGATTAACACCCAGAAAAGTGAAGATTTTGCCCACAGTCACCAATTAATTTATGGAGACACATCCACAATTTCTGGACCCAGTGCAGGTGCCTTTACATTCTATGACACTTTTATCTTTGCTACACAAATAAACATTCACCCACACTGCTTTCGCTTCTTTAGCCCTGGCCTCTCCCTTGGAGGGGAGGTTTGGCACTTGATGAGATGACAGTGTGCTGAGTAGGATGCTCTATAAGACTTCGCTACAGGAAGAAGCTGAGATTCACCGGGAGGAGGTGAGGCTGTTGATCCTTTCCAAGAAACTGTGCAATATTCACCCAGACATGACAACCTGTGGCAGGATTCTCAATCCAATCAGAATTGAATACAAACAATATCTTTTTGTATAGTACCTCCTTCCCCAATATCCCCTCTTGTCCCCTGTATTAGCAATATTCTGAGTAGATCAAAAAAGTTGGCTTATAAGAAAAAGTTATTTATTTGATACTTGATTACTACCATTCTCCATTCTGGGTGTTTGGAATACATCATCAAAGAGAAAATAGATATTTCTCCTCATAAGCTTTCTATTCCTGCGATATATTCTAAGTCCTTTGTGACTCTTAGCCACCCTAAAGGACAGAGTAGAAACTGCGCCGAAGTTGTAAATCTTTATGGAGCAGAGCGCCACGTAGTTCTCCATGGAACTCTTGGGGGCGTTCCGATCCTCAACCTTTCCATTAGTAGCTGAGCCCTTGAATCACTGACACACAGGGTTCCCATGTATCAACACATTGATAATAATATAATCTGTATGATGTACACTGACATATTGATAGATATATCACAGTATAATATACATCATGATAAAAGGAGAAAGGTTTTCATCTTGCTTGGATCCATAATCAATGCTCACGGAAGAAGCAGTAAGAAGATTAAGCAGCACAATGCATTGCATAAATCTGGTGTACAAGGTCTCTTGTACAGGTTGAAGAGCAAAGATGTATGTAACTTTGAGGACTAAGGGGCACCTAATGCAAGCCGTGGTATTTTCAGTCGCCTCATATGCATGTGACAGTGGAACATTGAATAAGGACGAGCAAAGAAGAATGGTGCAGGAGAGGCATCTGGAAAGCACCATGGGCTACCAAAAGAACAAAGCTGTCTTGGAAGAAGTACAGCCAGAATGCTCCTTAGAAACAAGGATGGGGAGACATTGTCTCATGCACTTTGGACAACTTTTCCGGAGAGAGCAGTCCCTGGAGAAGGAAATCATGCTGATAAAGTGCAGGGGCAGCAAAACAGAGGACGACCCTCCCCAAGATGGACTGGCACTGTGGCTGCAACAGTGGGCTCCAGCTTAACTACAGTTGTTTGTTATGAAGGACGATGAATGAGGATGGTGCAGGATCCGGCCATGTTTCCTTCCGTTGTAAATATGGTTGCGTTGAATCAAACCAATTTGATGGCGTACATAGATGGAGAGAGAGATGAAGGAACCCTTGTGATGCTGTAGGTGAAGGATTAGGCTGCCAACTGCAAGGTTAGGGGTTCAAACCCACCAGCTGCTCTGCAGGAGAAAGATGAAGCTATCTAGGCTGGGAAAGATTTACTGCCTCAGAAATTCAGAGGGAGCCTAATGATATCGGGTTTGGGTTTTGTGTTGTCCTGAAAGTGAAGCAAACAAAGTTGTAATGACTCTGTAGAATGGCGAGGATGAAAGCCTCGTTGAGTTTAAGGGGAAATGGGAGTAGAGGGTTGTTGTTATTCGGGGCCATCAAGTTAGGTGCCAACCTATAGCAACCCTTGGCCCAACAGAACACAGCACTCTCCAGTCCTGCACCGTGTGTACAGTTGTTCCTCTGCCCGAGCCCATTGTGGGAGCCACGGTGTCAAGCCATCACGTTAGAGGCCTTCCTCTTTATTTTTTTAAAGGAGTCATTAAATACAGACAACACTATCAAAGACTTTTCCTAGAAAGGGAGAGCAAATCAATGAGGCATCGACTGACAGGGAAAGGTAGAGAAGTATAGGTTTTGATTTCTTTCTTTCTCTCTTTTTGCCCTATAGAAATCACCTACAGGTTTGTGATGGCTGAAATCCCTCAGGAGGGCCCCAAGCAAATAATCATGTCACCGAGAGACAAGTTTGGTGATCCAAATATATAACACACTTTGGAGAATTCAAAAGGTTGCTTAGAATACGTATTGAAATTAACAAGTCACTGACTAAATGCCTACTAATGTCTAGTCCACAGAATCCACCAATCTCGTTTGCATCCCATTCAAAATTCTGATGCATTTAAAAATGATCTGAGGTGAATGTTGATCTCCAATTTCATTAAACTATGTAACAATAAGACACACATTTTTCCCAACATCCCTTTGGATGTAAGTTATATTTTTTTTGACTTTGCAATAAAAGGCATCTCTAATTAGAAGATACGCTTGAGTGGCCTTTTCTTGAACATTTGAGATGTGATGCTGTCCATATTTAGTTTAGAGACGAAATTAGGGTGAATCGGGGGGAAACAAAAGTATGGCTACCCGAGTCAACTGTCCCCGCTGAACCCGATATAATAGAGGAGCAAAAACGAGTGGAACACGGGTTTCCCACTTCACCACACCCTTAGCCCATCTCTCCTGGGAATTGAACAGAGTCCAAATCCATAAAAGGACATGCATGTGTAACACTAAGGAGTCAGATTAGAAACGAAATGTGGGGGCTTTACGATGAAGAAGGTCTCATGAGTAGATTTAGACAGATTCAGGATGCTTAATAGCTCATCTTTTGTTGGAGTCAAATATCTCTATGTTTGTTTGTCCGCAAATGGTGCTATCACCTTGCTTTGCCCCTCAAAATCTTCTTTTCCCAGTGATCTGAATCTGCAACACACACACACAGCAAACTTGACCTAGCTGGCCATGCCTATGACCTGTGGACCCCCTGGGGCTGAACAAAACTCCTACCTATCTGTGGGCGCCACACTCCCAAGGCCAGTAAATACCCCAACCACTCCCATCACCCCCTCCTAAACACATGCAGAGTTAGCAGAGTGTTTTAAGAGCCATCCTTGCTCAGAGTGCTTTTAAGTATGTCAGCTATCTTTGCTAAGAGTGACTTTCTTAAGCAAGGCGTAGCCTACATGCATTTAAATGCATATGGAGTATTTGACACATGTTAATGAGCTCAATCCCAAGTGAACTTATTCATAGGTTACCAAATACTCCGGATGCATAAAGTTAGATTTAAAAAAGCAGACTTTCCATGTGAATAATTAAATAAAAATATTGCCTTATATGAGCGGTCTTTGTGTTTCTTAAGCATGTGAGCATGAAGGGTTAATATTATATATAAGGTAGACATTTAATGGATAAATTTAAAAGCAGCTAAGAACACAGCATCCTGTGTATAACTTTCATAATTGTGCGTTCCTCCAGAGATAATGGATATCATTATCAGCGGCGCCTGTCCTAGGAAACTTGGCAAGGTTATGATTGTTTGTTACAGCTTTGGTTATATTAACATACACATTAATATTTATAAATATTTGATGTCATGTTAATTTTTCATATAAGATGATTTATGTAATGTTGCCGTGCCCTGTTAGAGGGCATTTGCAATATGCTTCAAACGGGAACGGAATTGATGCATGTTCTTTAAGGGAACTTGCCTGTATATCACGGTTCTTACAGTGCATTATTCTGAACAAAAGTGTTTCAAAATAAATTATGTGAATTGTGGATTTACTCCATTAACATTTTAAATAAAACATAAAGGAAAAGATCATGCAGAAACTATCTGCTGCATTTTTAAAAGGAGCTCTGTTCCCTTGAAGCAGGACAAACTTAACTGAAATGCTCCTTTTCGAAAAAGAAGTTACCAAGTAAGCAATGATTTTGAAATTTTGCTTTAAATAATATTATATAGCTTATATAGTGTGCAAACGAAAGCAGTCAGAAAAGGATATTAACTTGTGGGTGGAAACAGATTGCAATAGCTTTAGCCTTTCTCTGGCTTTTACTTTGTTAGAATATTTCTTACAGTGACCAAATTTGGATATTAAGGAAATTTAAACTAGGCAGAATCTGTATCATAAATTAGATGTACTATATTAAATGGATATTTATTTTAGCTGAGAATAATCAATTTGTGTTTAGAAGTTTTAGATAACTTTCAGCAAAAAGTTAGAATAAAGTTAACATTAGAAGGCTTAACATTTTCCTGAAAAAACAATAGAAAATGGATTTTTTCCAAAGAACTTTTGACACCTCTTCTTAATTAGGTAAAATTGATTGTATATATCGTGAAGGACTGTAGGTCTGTTCAGCATCATATTAATGTTTCATAATATAGTTCATTGGTACATGTTTCCAGAATGCTTTACTTTTAAAAAACATTTTTTACTCTTTTGGTCAAAAGAGAATAAAATCTGGAAGAAAAACTCTCCCAGATTATTTATATATAGAGAGAGAGCCCCCGGCTCCCCTCTGTAGGCATTTTTAAGCACCATCTACAGTTAGTTAGGCTAAGTAGCCCTGGTGCACAGAGCTTCAAGCGCTTAGCTGCTAAAGGTAAGTGGTTTGAAACTGCCGTCCAAACCCCTCCATGGGCGAGAGATGTGGCCGTGGACTTTCGCAAAGATCTATAACTTTGGGAGCCCTGCCTGTCTCTATGATTTATAATCAATAAAACGGGTGCCGGTACGGGTTTCGAAGTTTCGTGTTGTTTCGGCAGGGAGCTATTAGTCTAAGAGTTATGGATAAAATCTGACATTTAGTGTGTCTTTTTTTTAAACGATTTAAACTATCACTGTAATTATTTTTCCATATTGAAACTAAATCTTCTTTAAGAAGAACCACTCATTGTGTGCCTATTTTTCTGTTTGGGTATCAGCTGTAACCTAACAATAAGAACTTATTTAGGAAACTTGAGAATTGTGTAAGCCTTCATTTCATAGATATCATACATATAGATCTTGTTTGAATATTTTCCTCTTTGAGATTTGCCAACTAATAATAATAATTACTTTCCAATGTATTCCTAACAATGGAATAAATGCTTAAAAATTAAGAAATTGGCTTTGATTTGACATCATGAAGTTTGACTTGCTCCGATTATCCAGTTTCACAAAATTGACAATTAATTTGAGTAAAATTTAATTGACTTTTTCTTATATTTTCACGCTCAAATTAATTCTGCCCTCACAATTATTCACATTACATTAAAAAATTACATCAGGTCATGAGGGAAAAAATTTCCTTAATTTGAAACTCAGTAAGAGCTCTGGCAACAAAGCACGTGGGAGTAGTGGGAATCGGTTTGCCTTCCCTGGTGACAAAGAGGCAGCATTCCACAAAGTTGGTGTCTATCAAATTCTATTGAATTCACATGACAGATAGCATATGAAAAATCTCTTCCTGATGCTCTGCAGCAACTACCAAAAATAACCATGCAAAGCATCAATGCAACAGTAATGGGTAAATTGTAGGAAACCTAAATAGTCTGAGTTCACACCTGAGTTTGTTCACTCTAGGATATTTGTGTTACGAGATGAATAACTTTTTGTTCTATAGTGTTTAATACAAAGAAAAGATAAACATAGGAATAAGTGTGTTTAGGGCAACACTAATCTAGACTGTCAAATCTTAATTAGAATTAACCACAAAACAAAAGTATATACAATAGGTAGAAACTGAAATCATCAAATCCATGGACAGAACTGTCTTGTTGGAAACAACATACCAGGCGACCATCCTGGAAAACCCAGGAGAAAATTCCTGGGGATGAGAAGATAGCTGGTTGGAAAGAATGACCATAAGAGGGAATCTCACAACGGGTTACTTTACACTTGTTATTGCTGAACATATCTTTTGACAAATTTAACAAGTCTAAGTTGCACTGATTCTTTTATAGCTGACAATATATAGTAGATGAACAATAGAGAATAAATAGGCCCATTCTAAATTTTATAAAACATCTTCCTCAAAATTTTAGGCAGCCAAGTATCTGGGTTAGATTCATTTATTTTTTAAAGACAAATTATTGTAGGAAATAGTGATCTAAAAGGAATCCTTAAAGAGTTCACGAGAAAAATCATTACCCTTTATTTCCATATTTTTCCGCAAGCCTTTTGAAACCCCATTATAAGTACATATATTTAGATTTACACGCATTAGAAGATATGCATATATATACACAAAGGGAAATTTTCTGACTAGCCAAATGTACAAATCTATATTGCATTACCTGTTAACCTATTTTACAGTTTCTAGTTTAGTCATAAAATTGCACAAAATACAAGACAAAAAATGGACATAGTAAAATATCATTCTAAATTCAAGCTACAAAAATTTAACTGAAATCTAGGTTGTATATCTATGAAAATTTAGTTATTTAACATTAAGGACATTAGGACATTTCCTTATAAGGGTTTGACTGAATGAAAAGCACTACATAGCAGGTTTTCTAGATAAACATGAAAAATGCAAAAAGTGGGCTGCTCACAAAAATTGAACATTAAAAAGCAGTCCACAGCAGATCAATAATGTCATTCGGTGTCATCAGGGCAGCTCTGACTCATAGCGGCCCAGTGTATAATCGGACAAAACCATGCTCGGTGCTGGGCCATCCCCACAATTGTGGTGATAAGTTGAGGCTCCTTGTTGCAGCCGCTCTGGCAATCCCTTCACTGAGCCCTTCCTCGTTTTCACTGAAGCACTTTTCCAAGCAGGCATGATGTCCTTTTCCAGGGTCGGTCTCTCCTGATAGCATGTACACAGCACATGGGACAAAGTCCCTGCGAATGAGAATGGATAAAACTCCCAAATAGACGGATCACATTTCTTTTTCATTCATTCTCAGTCCACAAAGTGTCAATACTCACCATCATTTTGTGGCACAGATAAGTTAGACGAACAGTGATAAACCTAACGCTCCATATCAAGCTTCATGTAGGCCACTCGATGAGACATGCACTTCCTCCGTCCAACACCCTGAGCCAGCGAAATGCACATTGTCATCCTCCTTTCAAAGAAGCACTTGTTGAGAGAGCAGGGTGACTCTGCAGAGTCTGGAGCCATACACAGAACGAGCTTATCGCTCACGGAAGCCATTTCCTTTCCGTTTCCAGCTTTGGATCGGCACTATTGGTATTAAATATTTTTTAAGATAAAGCTGAAAGATTTACCTTTATAACTTCAAATAAGTCATTACCTGAAGCCTAACACTAAAACGGTTTATATGTATTTGTTTGTTTACTTCATGAGTCGAACTGGACTAAGAAAAACTGGTTAAAATAAATATATTTCTCTCTAGATTAATGATAAATTCTATCTACCCCTTGAAAGTGTAAATAATGATATCACATTTGATTCCCACCACATTTTCTGACAGAAACTTTCCATTACTTCCTGTCAGATTCAAGCACAGAATACAATGAAATGGGTCTTTTGATGAACAGTTCAGTTTGACGGTAATGATCTCTGATGTGACAAGTAGGTTTTGGAGGGCCAGGATCCTCTGTGTAGACTAAGATAACCTAATTATTTCTATAGATCTCAGTTCTATGAACTGTGTTGACATAAATATAAAAATTAAGATGATGGGGTGGAGCGTGTGGAGAGTGAAGAACATAAAGGAACTATGCTCCGTTATATAACCCTGAATTTGGCGTTTGGCATGTCTATACATAGAAAATGAATGTGCCCAATCCAATCAATCACTTAGCTGTCCGTTGGTCTTTGCAGAACAAGGCAAAATATGTTTGGTCACACTAATATGCATCAATTTCTAAGGTCATAAATATAAATAAAAGTTATCAGGCCAGAGTTCACTTTTCTTCCTATTTACGGACATGTTCCAAGCCTGTGCTTTCACTAATACAAAATGCAAAGTCATTTTTTTAAATTAAATTTCTCCCTCATTAAGATAGTTTTTAAAAATTCTGAAAAAAAAAGTTATGCTCCACTAGAGGTGGCACCAGCACTTTCTGTCATTAACACATCATTTCCGTAAGGAAACAACGATGCTGAGTTTATTTGCTCCTCCAGTTTCATCTATTTATATTAATTCTGCCCTTGGAAAGAGTTCGGGGCAACCACGTGGGGGCGGGGTGGGGGGTTACTCCATCACGAGGTGATTAAGTGTAAAAGGAAAGCATTCCAAAGTCACAAGAAGGAAATGTAACAGAATGCACATGGGGTCAATACCAAAGTGCAGTTTTCCTTCCACTCTGATCTTCTGCTCTTCAGAACAATTGATTAGACAGGTTCATTATTGTTTTGTAACCACACATAAACCATCATTACCCGCATTCCCCCCTCAGGCCTTCTCACGGGCAGTTTTGCAATGATTGGTAATTTCAAGTGCCAGTTCGCTGACAATTCACCCTGGTTAACTTTCCTAGCCCTATAAAGAGGATTGGCAACTTCTCCCAGTGAAAGACCTTGGGAGCTGTCCCCGCCTTCCTTCCTGGAAAAATTTTATCAGAGTCACAAAAGTTTACCATCTCAAAAGTCTATCCAGCCTTGAAAACAGTGCTTACACTCCATTCAGCGCAGTCCAGTCCAGCATTGAAATGAGAACCAGCATGTGGAGCTGGACGTCTTCTGCAGGTCTGGTCTTAAGCCATGTGCACCCAGGGTTGTAGTCATTTTGTTTAGAGAAACACATCAAGAGCAATAGATGAAGGAATTTAAAAAAACATTCTATCCGGGCAACTTTATTATAATTCCCCACAACAAAACGTAAGAGTGAAAAAAGGTTTTGTTGTTATTTTTTCACATGATGAAAGAACACCTTAAAACAAACCCAAGTAATGACAGCAAAAAGCATTGTCTTTGTGGAATCCTTTCATCAGAGTTTTATTTATTTTTTTAAGAGGCTTTGCTTTTTCATTAAGCTCAAGTTTGGATTTCTGTGTGTGTGATTTTGCTTGCATGTTTCATGTGTGAAGGAACTTAGGAGATCAGGTCCAGTTCTACTTCTCCTTTGCTTTTAACCAGAAAGGTGTGTCCCGGGTAAGGGTGTGGGCTCTGAAATCAAGTCTCTCCCACTTAAACTAGGCAAATTGCTTTCCGTTATCTTTAAGAATCAGCAAAATAATAGTAATTGTGTTTGAAGTTGTTACGCGGGTCCCATGAGATGACCCTTGTTAGGCTGCTCAGCACATTTACCTGCAAGAATGCACAGAGAAGGTGAGCCGAAGGAGAAAGGAGGGGGAGGAGGACAGCAAGAGACCAAGTGTAGTACTCCAAATAAAAACCTTACAACTCAAACTCACGGCCACAGAGGAGATGCTGACTCAGAGAGACCCTATACCGCAGGCACAACTGCCATGTGGGTTTCTGGGATTTAAACTCTTTATGCTCGGAGTATAGCGTCTTGTCTTTCTCTGCCAAGCAGCTGGTGGCTTTGAACTGTTGACCTTGCAGCTAGTAGCCAACACCTAACCACTGATACCAGGGTTCCTGGTGTGGCACGGGTAACTAGCATAGTCAAGGCATATGAAAAGAAAAAAATTATTCAGATGTTTTTCTACTGATCATAACAGAGGCTTTAGATTGGTTTATAAGGGTGGTATCCTTAAGTATAATATTTTGATAAAGTAATATTCTTTGGTGACAAGTAATTGCAAAAGAAATAAATGATGATGGCAAGGTAATGATAATGTCTTATGCTAAAAGGTTAAGGGCATTTAGGAGGATTTCATCTAAAAACCATTTGAGCAATAAGATGGGATGCTAACCTGTAAAATCCCTGGTTCAAGAAAATCTCGTTTTTTTAATATATTTGGGGGTTCTGTTACAAGTTATACATGTTGATTTCATTTCTATTCTGTTGTCCATAAAGAATTCTTTAATTTCAGATAATAAATAAAAGTAATACATATTTAAAGTTTCATTTCAAAGCCTATATAATTTTAAAATCATACATGTAATATTGAACAATATAGTCAGCAAAAATTTATACCCAGCAGCCCAACTATTAAAATATAATCCAAAAATGCTATCGCAATTTATAACTTATTGATCTTACTACTCTTGGAATGAATGATTCAAAATCTAATTTTGAAGTGTCACTGAATTTTCAGCTCGAATTTCTTTAGATGGACATCCTTGTCCTCTTCATCTTGTGAATTTTGGTTGCTTCTTTAAATGGGAATATGTCCATTTTGCAAATAAATCGACTAGTTTCATCTTGAATAGGGAAATGATAAAAGCTGAAGCATCCATCTGTGTTATACAAAATACTTAGCCCCGGGGAACTTCTTACATGTCCCGGTGCATAAGAATGTTCTTGAAGCCATGTTAAAAATGTCAATGTATGAATTCCATCCTTGGATATTGTGATCTGTAGAGCTAAAGGCCTAGAAATGTGTATATTACACAGAACCTCCAGGTGATTCTGATAAGAGATGGTCTAAAGGCCACAATCACAGAAACATGGTCTCAGGTTACCAGGTTTGTTTTAGAGCCTACTGATTGTCAAGATAGTCTTTACATTTAATATTGAATCTGTTGCCACAATAATCTTCTAAATATAAATGCAATAAAAGTTGATTCAAGTAAGTTTGGAAAAAAATATCACATGTAACATGGCCTGAACTAAACCGAGTTTCTGAGTAATACTGCAGACTCTTGAGGCAAGATTCTAGTCTGCACTGATCAGTGTGAATAGACCAAGAAACTGCGCCCTCCATTAAAGGAGGGGCATCCACTCTGAACTACCATCTCACGTGCACTTGCTCCTTCCAGCATCTCCTTCGTTCATCTTCTGTTTAGGTTTGTTCTCCCTTCTCTTTCTCCTAATTCAGTTTCTCTCTGTGCCAATTCCCTCCCTCTTTATAGACTCTTAGCTCATAATCTTCTCATGGCCTACTCCCTCCCCCACTCCCATCACCCCCCTTCCTATATATCTTATCCAAGGATGAAAGGGGGCAGCTCCATCCTGGTCTTTCATGGATTAAAAGTGACGGATTTGGAGGACACGGTGGGAATGGAGTGTTCGGCAAACACAGGGCCTGGTGGACCCCGACTCCATGCAGCCCAACTCTCCCTTCGCCTCTCCAGCTCTAGAAATGCTTGCCTTCTAATTGATCTCCTGAAACCAAACCCAACCCAGAGCGGAATCTTCATGTGTGAGATTAAAATTCAGACTGTGGGGACTGTGGAAGATGGCTTTATTCCAGGAAGCCATTTAACCATTTCCTGGCCTGACTCAACAACTCTCCTCTCTCAGGGATTTATTACACGGCACAGCATACCAGGCTTTGCTGTCTTAATTCGCGGTAAGCACAGGGAATCCAGATTTTGAGAGAATAGCTTCATTTGCTATCAAAAATACATTTCTCTAGCCCAGTTGGGATGCTTTTATTCTTGAGAATAATGATGTTTGTGGTGTTATCCTTACAAAAAACAAAATTCATGACCCGTGAAGATAATTGCTTAGACTTCCAGACACAAACGTATGTGACTGTGACCCATTTACTTCCAGAATGAGGATTTATGAATGATACCGTTTTAGTCTTTTAAAGAAATCATTTTTTGAGTCAGCTGCAGGCTTGGGGTAAAACTATAAAGTATCAGCATCCAAAATTGGATTTTAAACTTCTGAAGTCTTAAACAGGTCATTTGTCTATTTCCATGTTTCAAGTGGGAACAATGGTCCATGATATGCTTTGCTATTTTCAGAGAGTAGTCTATGAGCATGAATTGCAGAATCTATTTTTGTGTTGAGATTAGCAGCAGTATTGATGATATAAACACCTTTTCTATCCTGGCATTTACAGGCAAAAATGTGACTCCTAAAACCACACACACACACACACACATACACACACATACACACACACACATACACACACACACCACATATACACACATACACATACACACATACACACACACACCACATACACACACACACCACATACACACACATACACACGTACACACACATACACACACACATACACACATACACACACATACACACACATACACACACATACACACACCACATATACACACATATACACATACGCACACACATACACACATACACACACATACACACATACACACACATATACACATACACACACATATACACATACACACACACACACACACAGCTTCCACACCTTTAGCTGACATTTTCCAACCAGCAAGGTTTGTGAGGCTGAACCCTAAATGATCTGTTAATGATTTGGGATTTTAAACAGGTCACTCTGAAAGCTGGTTCTTGTAATCCACTTTGACATGAAAATAGTACTGTCATTGAATCCAAGGAAATACCACAGTTTAATGCTTAATCACATTAAATTCAAGATAATTTGGATGTCAGGAAGCCATATTTTGGAAACATGAAATTGAACTTTATTCCTGAGCAAACCATGAGCATAGACTTTGCCAGAGCCCCTTAGCACTGAGTTGGAGTTCTAAAAAGTTGGTATAAGGAAACAACAACACCTATTTATTAATAACACTTAAACACTGTAGAGAATACACACATATAATTAAAATGTCAATGCTGACAAATAATAGTGCAATGATTCATTTCTTGTATAACAAGTGTTTTCCTTTCAAGAGAAACATTCTTGCTCCTTCACCTGTCTCGTGAGTGCCCAGGAGTATCCCTAGCTTCTGATTGAAAGCAGGTCACTGTTGTACACTCTCAGGAGTTCTACTTGCTTGCCTTGTACATTGTTATGTGTGGACGTTGTCTGGGTGATGGAAGGGTGGGGATTAAGCTGGATTTAGGGTCAGTTGACAGAGTGACGTCTGAAAGGACTGAGGAGATAATTTGCATTTTTGAGCTAAATTGTTAAAATTATGGTGAGTAATACATATTATAAGGATCTTAACATATACCTAATAGGTCACCTATGGCCCCACAGGAGTGTTAATACTTCTGAGTCATTCCATTTACTTGACACAAATGGTTTTGTCTGATTGCTCTAATCTATCATGATACCTTGATCTAAACAACTGATGTCATTCCATAAAGAAGATCCATTAAAGAGAAGCCCATTATAACACCTTATAATCTACAATGCAAATGAGAAACCGTTTAAACGGAAAAAAATGGAAAAGAAAACCTGGTGGAGGCTAAAGAATTTTCTAAAAAATAAAAAGCGGGTCTCAATTCTTAAAATACCATCAGTGTTTTTCCCCAAAAAATATCAAGCCAAAGTTGACTATGTCTTTGTGGACTCAAACTTTCCACAAAACACAATCAGGTCTTCCAGCAGGCACACCTCCCCAATGTGTTAAACTCTGTCCAATTGTTCAGCTAATTCTTATGCCTCTCCACTTTTACAGGATGTGATATTTTTATTGGGGTTCAGGGAAGCATGGCTAATGACATCAGCAAGCTTTGTAATTTCTCACTGCCAGTTTTCGACACGACTTGCACCTTTGTCACTCAGATGGCACCAACTTGCTCCAACAATTAATCTGAAAGCTCTGGAGTAGGGAGGCTTTAGAATGGACCCTTCTTGGGATTTTGTTGTTTAAAAAAAGAGAAGTTCCCATGAGCGAAGGGAGTAAGTCAGCTTTTCCAGCCTCTGCCTCTCGCCCCCCAAGTCCTCCTGTTTTCCCCCCACCACCAAAAGGAATGAATTACATTTCTCTTCTTGTCCTTTAAATGAATAGCATAGTTTGGGAGAAATTATTGGGCAATTGCATGCCTTTTATGCAGATAATGCTATTTGATGAAAGCGGTGTTTTGATCTGCTAAGGATAATACAGATCCAGGGTTGGATTCATTGGTGAGAGTAAAGCTGTCTTCTGTGATAACTTCATCTCAGCATGAGGTCAGACGGGGAAAACCGGGATGGGGGATTAAAAAATGACACAGTCGGAGCAGTATTCAGTTCCCTGCTGTGCTCCTGGCTGCAGACTCTAGCTTATGTTTCTGATCTGTTATGGTATTGTCTGCCTTTCTCTCTCAGAGCAGAAAGAGACTGCTTAAAACTTTTCTTTTCGCAGCTAGAGGGATTAGTTCTGTGCAGCTTTTTTAATTAAAGAAACTGTATCTTTTTCAAGGCAATTTAAAGCTGCACGGGAAGGACCATCAACACCCACGACTTAGGACTATTATCTGTAACAAAATGTAAGCTCCACATTTGATATACAAAAATAAGGGGAGAGGAGCTAGAGAAGTCGGCCCTATTTTTTAACCTTCAGTGATTGTTCCGATCCCTAAATGAAGAGCAGTAAATAAATTATTTGGGATAAGGCCTAAATACGTTTCCATAAGTAGTAACTTCTAGCCGCTTGGCTTTCTAGCTTAGCTGAGCTTGCTTAATTAAATCTTCATGATGATAGCGAACTGCACTTGAAAATAGTGTAAGAGGAAATAGATTTGACTGTGTATCCTTTTCTTTGCCCAGAGATCATTTTTAAACATTTCCATTTTACTGAAAGGGAAAACAATAGAAAACGTCTGCTTAATATGGGCAATTTGCATTTAAACAGCGCAAAGCCCCACATTAGGGTGCTTTATCACAAGAAACCTACGTGTGTGTGATAAGTGGCCAGCGTCTTTATTAGCCTGATGGGAGCCTGGATTGAAGGTGTCCAAAGTGATGATGAATTTGTCAGGAGCTATACATTTGAGTTGAATTTATAGCTCAATTTAACCCAGGTTAATGTCGAAAATCCTCAAATGTTTCAAATAAGGCCCAGATGGTTATCACTTTACAAAGCACACAGGCTCTGCGCTTGGGTTGCGACACACACACACATCTCCAGCTCAATTCCATGCCAGATCAATTGGAAACAGTCCTCCTGAGCAGACAGGAACAAGCAGAGATTGTTTCCCCAACACCAGCTGAACCCTTGTCTTGAAGAAATGGAAAGCAGTCATCTTAGGCTCTACTCCCTCTTGCTCTAAGAAATCCAAAGGTCGTTGGAAAACAGTTTAAGAGTTTTATATAGTCTGTCATCTTTATCATCAAAGGCTGGCACTATCAGTATTCAATAGGTTCCTACCTCCAAAATTTCCTCCCCATTTTCAGTAAATGCCACGTCTTTTTGAAAACGAGTAAATCAGATTCTGACCTCTTTGCCTTTGCCCATTACTTTTGTCTTGACTTCAAATTATGCGTCTGAGAAAAAGTCAACTAAGTTCAGAGGTGAACGGATGAGGCGTCTTGCATGACTCGAATTTTTTAATGGCATGCTTAATGAACATATTTTTCTAAGGTACGTTTCATTTATGGCCTATCTTTTAAAAACAAAAAAGAGAGGCCCAATGGTAGAGTACAACAGAATAACTAACTATTTACCTACTTAACTCAACATCTTCTAAGCATCTTATAAATGCCAGGCCTTGGGCTAGGTCTCATGGTTCACAGAGAAATGGGGCCATGCTGTCCCGTTCCAGTAGCTTTCAGCTATTGGGAATGGTCCATGCAAAAACAGGGCCATCATTTACCACAGGAAGAAAATATGGTGCAAGCACTCCTAAGGGAGGAGGGGAACACTAATAGGTGCTTTGGTATGTAGGTTGGTGCCAGGCTGAAGTCAGCACAGGGAGAAGACAGAATGGGGCACCTCTGGGGAAAATGAGGCATTTCAATGCCAAGAGTTGGCAATGTCTTAATGGCAATGATTTTTTTTGTTCTATTTTAGTTTAACCTGTCTCTAGAAGTAAACTCCTGACATATTTAAAAGATATTATTTTATTAACCCCAAATAATCCTTCTGGATCTCTCATTGATGTTGGTCTTGTCACAACTCATTTCTCCTTATATCCACTTGGCATCAAGTCTCTTTTGACCATGGCAATGCTAGATACACTATATATACTAATATGTTTACAGAAAGCAGAATAGGTTTGTAAAGGCTCTCCATTAATAACAATTATAAAGAGCACACCTTTATGTGAGGGACAGTATGGGAGGAGGTTTCAAGCATGTACTTGGAACTCAGCCAAAGAATGCCTCTCTGGTTGGAGTCCTTCATAGGACTTGGGGTCGTTTAGGATGGTCTAGCAAAACCAAATCAGCAGTTGCGTTGAACTCCACCACTGCAGTGTCACCAAACGTCAGAGACACGTGGAGTCTTGGTTTATGCAGCGGAACACAAACTAATGTACTGGCTAAGTCTGGTCCCATTTAAAGGTTGATTTGTATGATCACCAGTCCACAGAGTGGCTCCAAAAGGCATGTCCGCTGAGAGAGGCCTATCATGCTTTAATTAAGGTCACGGAAGCATATTTTCCACCACAAACGGTCATTTAATTTTATGGCTCATCGGTGATCAAATTAGAATATTGGTTTTACAGGTTTATTTCAATCAAACAGCCAAGGGACATGTTATTCATTCTTTAGTACCTTGTTTTGTAGGGATTAAAAATAACAATAATCACTTCAGAGATATCTGAACAACTTCCCAGTCAGATGGAAGTTCGAGTGCTGTAAATTGTTCTTGGCAATTTGTGGCACTCAAAGTGGTTTGGTTAACACTCCAGTTGCCTATAACTCAGGTATTCCTCAGTGATAGCCAAGACCCTTGGCATTGTGGTGGTCACTCGCCAGTCGCTTTACAGGAGAAAAGAGAGGCTTCCCTACCCTCATGAAGAATGACGGTCTCAGAGACCCACAGGTAGCTCTCCCCTGTCCTCATAGGGTCTCTATGAGTCAGCATCGACTCTCGGTGGCAGTGAGTTTGTTTTCTTGTTTATCACCTGTGTTGTTCTCAGTTGGGAAATAACCTTTGGATCCAGTTTAGACGGTTGTCTTCCCTGATTACTTCAGAAGATGAGCTTGAAGGTCTGTCCAAGTGGCTCCCCAAGTCATCCCCGCCTGTAGCACGGAGAGACGGGAGTGGCTGCAGCCCCATCAAGTCCTTGGCTGAGTTCCTCAGTCAAGGTACTCTCGCCTCAGTTTACCAGAGCATACCTATGTCCAAGGAATACCTGTGAGTTTCACCAGCCCCTGAGGAAAGTCTTATCCATACCAGTGCTGCCCTTGCACTGGCCTGAAATCCCCAAATGCCAAAGGAGAAGTGGGTGCTGGGACTGGCTGCTTCCTACAGGTGCCGGGGGAGGGGGATATAGATCAGCTGACCCCCAGCTCTGGCCATTGCTTTGAGAAAGGAGGAGAAATCCGAGAGTCCCCAATACAACAGCTTTAAGAACAGGCAGAGGGGAAGCCAACTAAATTGGATAAGCATCTCCACGTGAGGTGAGACACCGGCCAGAGGTGTAGGCCTGTGAGAAGTTGGTAGTGTAGCAGCAGAGAAGGGGTGCCCTCTGTCCTACCTCAGTTTGTCCTTCTCCCACCCAACCAGTTCCAGAGGACAAAGGCAGTCAGTTACTTCCCAATCCTGAGTTGAACCCAGAGTTTTGGCCCATCATCTGCCATGGGTTCACTTTTCAGAGCATCACACAGAAGAGTGTCACCCAGCGTGGGAACCAATGGTGTCAACCCCCTTCCCTGTACCACACCAGGGCTTCTCCCTGTACCACCCCAGACAGACAGAATCCATAGTACTGTATATCAACTTAAAACACAGAATAATGTGTGATAAACATAAGCTGTAAATGTCAGATTATATAACTACTAATAACAAAACTGCTTTATAAAATTGTCCTACACAGAATTACAACACGAGTTGCAGCATCATATGAATGAATGAGTTGGAGTCTTTTTTGGTTTTATCTCTTTTCCCTTCAAGTACATTATTTCCCCCCCCCAAAAAAGTTAATGATACAGGTTCATAAGTACTAATCCACACAATGTTATAGTGAAACCATCATAAAACGTGACACAAATCAGAAACTTTATCAACAGGGCCAGATAAGAACCCATCAAAATGTGCTTTTTAGCACAGGATGGTGAGGTGAAGCCACCTGATTGGAAGTCTCACTGTAATTGGGTAATCATGACAGCTCTGACTAGAGAGGCATTAGAAACTTCTAAAGCAAATTAGCATAGAGATTTAGTCATACATTTAAACTGATACCTATGAGCAAGACTGATGAACAACGGTTCTGAGGTGCCAACCATAGAGCTTTTTGAAGAAAAATCTGAAACACACAAAAAAATCTGTAGACATTTTGATGTTACCCCCTCTACTATTGTCCCCAGTGAAGTCCTCACCTCCTCCCCCCACCACCCAGGCTGTATTCCCTCCCACCCCATGCCCTCCTGGGCACCACTGTCTCAGGGGTTTGCAGAGGCAGAGGAACCTCTATCTCCAAGGGCAAGGGGGCAGGGGTGGAGCAGGGAAGAGTTCCACAACATGTTCTTTTGGGTGAGTTGTGGAACTGTGTGACCAGAGGGTCCCACGGGAGGGCGATGCCGCCACCTCAGGCCCATTGTCTCACGCAGGATCTGCCGCGCTAAAGTGGCAAAATCACTAGACTTAGCTGTGAGCGGCCAGAGGTTTGCAAACGCAGACACCGAGGATGTCTTGCATGTCTTCTCCCGCTTGTTTTTGTTGCTGCCCAGGGCTAGGCGCGAGCTAGGCGCCCTGCCTGCGCTCCCCTGACAGCCTTTGGTCACATAGCGCTCTGCCTAGCCGCTTTCCAGGGAATCAATCTGAGGACTAAGCGCGTGGTCCACGTTCGCGCTGCACAACATCAGCCTTTTCTGATGGCTTGGGCAGATGGAACTTCTTTGTTCCGGAGCGGGACAAAACCAAACCAAACCAAACCAAAAGCCACCAACCCCAAACTTAACTTCCAAGGTGCCGGGCTTCGCGCTGCGCTCCGCAGACAGACCTGGAGGGCACTGAGGACCCCTGTGCGCTCTGTCCCTTGGCCACGCGGAGCGTGGGGAGAGCACAGGGCCCAGGAGAATGAGTTCTAGAGGGTCTCCAAAACAAAACCACACAAACAAGACACACAGTGGATCCAGTTAGTTTCAGTGGTGAGCATCACGTCGTGAAAAACTTCGACTATCATCGTGTAGAGAGGAGCTGGGCGAGAGGCACGCTCCAAGATGTAGTACCATTTCTGACTGTATGGGCCCTATAGTGTCCCATGTCTATTGCCAGCGTTCGCTAGTTAGCTATAATAAGAGTTTTGGAAGAAGAAAAAAAGAGCTGAAAAGCAGAAACATAGATTCCCCTCTGGTCCCCCCCCGCCCCCCCCACCCCGTGACTCCCACCTGTTTTATCAGCAATTTAGCTCTTCTGTTCTGGCCTCTTCTGGCTGCAGCCCAGGATTAGCTCTCTTTGTTACGTCTTCCTAGAGAGCAAAGTGCAAAAAAGCCAGGACGTCTTACTAGGACGCCTTAGACAACTTTTCAAGATTTGGTTTTCATGGTAACTGCTCAAGCGGGTGATTTTGGAAACACCGTCAAAGTTTCCTCCAGGTCATGCCAGCGTGATTGCCACCTAATAAAGGCTTGAGACCCATCTTCGTAATTTACAACTTTTCTTAAGCTACAGATAACGGCTCAAATGAGGGGACTCTCACTCATTCCCACCCCAGCACAGGCTTATTTTTGAAATGAGACTGGCCTCCCCCTAGGGCCACGCGAGATCCCTCTGGCAAACCGTATGCGTGTGATGGGTGCTTTGCATCACTGGCGCCCTGCCACTGGGGTCTGTTTCGCGCATTGCTGCGCTCAAGGTCACGTGGCTACATCAGGAAATCTAGAGTGAGCCTGGTATGGTACCTTAACTCAAGTTCAAAGATTCTCTTGTTAACCCCAAACTTTGGATATATTGTCATTAAAAGTCTAAGGTTCTGGCTTTCCTAAGAGGCATTGTCCAAGTTCTTCTCCCCCCCACCCCCAAGTGGTTGATCTGTTGCTCATTCTGGCTGAATCAGGTTAGACGCGCAGGTCGGTGGATAATAGAAAGAGAAGGATCCTAGAGCAAGGTCCCCTCTGCCCATGATTCTGAGGACTGTGTGGCTTGGGCCAGACCTGAAGCTGACCCTTCCCAGCACTCTAGCGGGGAGCGGTCCCAAGAGGATGCGGAGAATTCTCAGGTGCCCCCAGAGGAGCCCCAGGGCCTGGTCAATCCCTAAACTGGAGCGCCCCACCTGGCACAGAAGCTGGGTCTGGGGACCCAGGTGTGCCTGAAGGCACAGACACACCAAGAAGCTGCTCCGCGTAGGTCGCTCATTGGGTGTTCAGAAAGCACCCGGCAGCTGGAACTTGGCGGGGACTGGGGGGGGACGGGACCTTAGATAGCTCCGGGGCCCACTTTCTTCACGCCAGGGGGTCTGGGGGGAGCCTAGAGCAAGAGTTTTGGCGGGTGCAAGATTGAGTAGAAAGATGCAGGCGGAGAGAAAGAAACTCCCCCCACCTCTCCTCTCTTCTCACCACAACAACGTGGAGGCAGAAGTCCTGTTAGGCTAGTCATCTGAGCGGGAAATGGAGAATTGAGAATAAGGCGGCAGCTGGGGGTGAGAGGCAGGGGGTGCGGAGGGGGAGGGTAACCCTGGGAGCCTCTAAAGAGCTCCAGAACCTGTCCCCAGGCCCGTGCACGGTAGTTGGAGGTCGCTAGCTCTGGAGCCTGCGGAGGACACTAGCGCTGCGAGCCTGCCAGACTGAGGATTGTAAAGGCGTCTGAGAGTTTAGTGTCCCCACCCCCACCCCGGGGAGAAGGTCATTGGAGATTCTGAACGGCGGACGAAAGCATATGCTGGCAGGGAAGGCGCGGGTCCTTTCCACGGCCCCAGTGAAGGACGGACCGCCTACCGGGGGTGGAAATCCTTAATTATACCCTTCTGCCTCCGAATCCAGCTTCCCGGGAGCGTCTCGCACTCCCACCGCCTCGGTGACTCAGCTGACCTGAAATGCCCACCCTACGCAAGATCAAAAACAGTTGATTTCTAAGAAGGTTCGAGGTGTGTTTGCACACAGAAGTGTTTCCACTTAAGTCCGAAGCAATTGCCCGCCCCTCCCCCCGTTGCTCCTCCCCGCCACCCCAAGAAAAGGACAGACCCGCCACGCTCGTCCCCGCGCACTTTGTTGGTGCGTGTGAATTTCCAATGGCGCTGTAAGTTCATTAGTGTTTGCAATCAGCGGCTGGCAGACCCCTCATCAGAGCCGAAAGCCGGCAAGAGCCATTCATCAGCGTGAAGTGTTATTCATGGGTGACCCCTAAATCACGGCAAGAGTAGTGGATGCACTGATTGGTCACAGCATGGGAGCCTCCGTGCTTTTCCCGGACCCGACGCGGCCGGGAAGAGGGAAGGCGGGAGGGGCGGCGGACGTGGTTCAGTCCGGCAAATCCTATGTGACAGAAAAAGGCAGTAAATGAGGGAATATCTTTTTTTGAATAAAGAAGAAGAAATAAATACCTGTCATCTTGACAAGTGGCGGAGCGGAGGAGTCAAGGATTATAAATGATCAGAGCCGGGTCCAGCTCGCCCCGTGATTGGGCTCTCCCGCGATCTGCACTAGGGGAAGCGCATGGTAGGCTACTCTCCCCTCTCCCCCTCAATCTGTCTCTCTCTCTCTCTCTCTCTCTCTCTCTCTCTCTCTCTCTCTCTCTCTCTCTCTCTCTCTCTCTCTCTCTCTCACACACACACACACACACACACACACACACACACACACACACACACACACACACACACACACGACACGTGGACGCGCCGCCTCTCGGGCACCCTCGGCCCAGCGCATCTCCCGGTCACACAATTAAGGTCCTGGATGGTGCTCCCAGGCACAGGGTCCTGCTCGCCTCGTCACCTTTCCCTCCTCTTCGCCGTCCTCCCCCGCCGCCTCCAGCCTCACGCAGCCCGGCTGAGAACCCCAAACTCCTGCCGGGCCTGGCCGCCCGCGGGGAAGGCTGCCAGGGGGCGGGCAGGCGGGGAGAGGGGGCGCGCGGGGGAGAAAGAGAAAGTGAACTCATTGGCGCGCCCCGCGCGCCTCCCTCCCCTCGCCGGGCGCCGGGCCCGCCGCGGCCGGGCGGCGGGCTGGGAAGGAAGTTGTAACACTTGCTGTTCGCCCCCTCCTCCCCTCCCCGCCCCTCGCCCCACGCCGCTCCCGCCGCGGGGCCCCCTCCTCCGCGCCCGGCTCCTTTGAATTTGGCAGAGCGCTGCGTGTGCGCGCTGCTCGGGTGGACGCGGCGGCGGCCGGTCGCGAGCCGGCGGCGCGGGCGAGCGGAGCGCGGTAAGTGCGGCGCCGCTGCCGGCGCGCCCTCCTTCCTTTCTGGGGTCCTAGTGCCCGGGCCGCGGCAACGGGAGCGGGCGGGCGGGCGGGCGGGAGCGGGCGCTGCTCGCGCGGGGCTCGGAGCAGCTCCGGGAGGCGGCGGCGAGTCGGCCGGCCCCGGAGGTGAGGGAGCATCCCCTCTGCTAGCGAGCGGGCTTGGACCGACTCCGGCGTGCGGTTCCCGGCCTCCGGTCCCCTCCCCTCCCGCGTTGACACCTCGGGTGGAGTGCCCAAGTAGGAACTTGGCGGGTGCTTCTGGCCCGGGGACTGGGCGCCGCTCCCCCATTCTGGGGAACCCGGGTGCCCCGAGGAAACGCGGGCGCTCCGTGGGGGCAGGGAGTCCAGCCTTCCTTGCTCAGGTCCCAGCCATCCCCAATTTTTGCGGCGGGGTTCCTTGTGCTCTGAGAGGGGGACCGAACGGTATCCTGGAGGGCTACCAGCCACCGGGAAGCGCGGAGATGTCACTACTTTCCTGGGAAGTGGGGAAGAGGCTTCTCTAACTGCCTAGGAGCCAAGTTGGGAAAGAGTGGGAGCAGGAGAGCTAGGGGCTGGGGCTGGTGTGGGGAGTGGCTGATCAGGACCAAACTTGATCTGGTAACTCTGGGTGGGGCTGGTAAGGAGCAAGCCAAACAATATCTTGAACTGGGCATGAAACAAAAAAGACCTACAGATTCGTGAGGCTGCAACTGTAGCTAAACTCCGATTTTATGTCTAATTAGGTTGGGGCAAGTTTTGTCTGATCTCTGCTGAACACCCATTGTGCAGTTTGGGTGCCTCACCTCAAAGGGGGTTATAATGGTCACTTGTTAATTGTTGCTGTGGAGGTGGGGTGGCAAGTTCTTCTGCAGAGCAGCACAGCCAATACATCCCTTTACAGGAGTCCTTATACCTTAAAGCTGGAGAAAAGTTTCCAGGTACTTCCGAGGAGGAGCCCTGGCAGTGAATAGGGGAAGACTTGCTTGCCCTAATGCTTTTCACGGGGCCCCAAGCCACTGGGAAAGCCAAGGACTGCATCCGTCTCCCAGCGCTCCATTTCTTATCTTCTGACAGTGTATTTGTCAAAGGGTTGTAGGCTCTGGCAGAATCCACTGGGTGGTCTTTACATTAGAAATAGAAAAACGTCCAAGCACTACTTTTCCCTTCCTTTGGTTATCAAAACTGGGAAGAGAGAGAGAGAGAGAGAGAGAGAGAGAGAGAGAGAGAGAGAGAGAGAGAGAGAGAGAGAGAGAGAGAGAGAGAGAGAGAGAGAGAGAGAACTGGCATATCTTTGGAGAGATTGAAAGAATAGCTCCGACGGTGATTTAGCAACTAAACAGAACTTGGTAATTTGATTCCCTTAGCTAATTTGTTTAAAAATCAATGGATTCCACCCCCATGCCCCACCCCCATGTCTACCTGGAGAAACTTCTGTAGTCTTTCTAGTTATAGTGAACAGAGTTCAGAATATAGAGTAATTATCTCATTATAATTCATTGTGCATTTTACTATTTCAATTGAAACAAGTTTTTGAGTGTTTCATCCATTTGCTGTGTGTATTTCTTAATATATTCTTAATGACCTAAAACTTCTAGCTTGTGTTTCTCAATCTATGAAATTCTTCTTGAAGCCTCAAAAATTTCGATCTGTGAGTCTAAATGCAGAGCAAATATTTAATTCTTGCTCTAAGAGTGAGAGGTGAGTTCAGTAATAAGACTTGCTAATCCCACTTTAAAATGTCATGGCATTCACAAATTATTCCTAAATTCTTCAAAGATGAGAGCTTATAATTAGTTTAGTTAGTCTATTGTGTATTTCTTGATTTCATCTATCTCTCTTCCTGTTGCATTTTCACAATCTTTTTTTCCATGAGTTTTAATATTCCTTCTATTCAAGGTACTGGCTTTTTTCTAACAGTAAATATATTTTATTTTAGATGATTTTAAAATAAGAACAGATATATTATTGGAAGGGTAATTTCTTCAAGTAAGAGAAAAATGTTTTTGTACACACTGTATATTTTTATTAAAATCTATATACATGTAGCTATACCGATGCTTACATATTTGGAACATTTCAGGAGCGCCCTATGCCAATAGCATTAATGTTAGCAATCCCCAGGCACAGAACATCGACGCTAATACAGGTTGTTTGATTATTTGAAATAAAGCAGGTATATGGATAGTAGAATTGTGACTAGTTCTTTTTCCAAATTGATCAGTTTGCATGGTTGTGTTTATTTTCTGGAAAGAAATGTTTTGGGTAAATTGTAGAAGCTTTCTTACTGTGATCATGTAGGCATGTCACAGTCTTTTGGTGAGAAAGGGAAGCTGCTTTCTGCTTTACTGGGAAGAAGACAAAGAAAGATAAGGATGCTTATCTTTGCACAGAAGCACACCCCTGAATAGAGGGAAAAGTTTTAAATTTATTTGGAAAGAAAACCTAGCTAAACAATAATAATCCAGTTAGCAAGTTCAAGCTCTCTTAGCTTAGCTTCTGAGAGCCAAGAGTAATTATTCTCTTTGTAAAGAGTCGAGGAAAGAAGAAACCAGCCAAAAGTGTAAGGCTGTCATTGTGCGTAGAATAATCTTTCAGAAATCCTAGATAAACTTTGAGCTTGATTGTTAAGGGGGAAAAGAGGAGGCTTCCATTGCCGTGAAAGTATGTTTGGAGATGCTGAAGCTTATCCTACCGACAATGATAATGGAAGACAAGTCTGGAAGTCATGAGCAGTGATATAAGTCTATAAAGCCCACTTTATTACTCTGTTAATGTTGATTATTGAAATAAATGCATTGCTATTGTCTCCTTTTCATGAAACCTTTCCACTCTTTTGAAAATGTGATTTGGAGAGCTGGTAGAGGAGTGTCGTCCAGGTGGTATGCTTAAGTGTATCAGTGTACTCGCCGCCATAATGATGCATCTATCTGCCCTTGGCTTGAGGGTGCGCTTTAGAGACCTATCAAACAGGGTCAGCTCTAGGTTGCTTGAAGGCCTAATGTTTCATTTGCTAATCAAATGTCCATTTTGATTTCGAGATGCACTTTCTTTGCCTAAGTTGAGAATGTGAGTAAAGAATAGGATACTTTTCTACCAAAGTTTCACTCTGACCCACATTCCTTTGAATTTTCAGTTAAAAGTCATGGCTCATGTTTCTTCAGATAGCTTATAGATAGAATGATACACTTGAGGGGGGAATGTAACACATGCATTCATATGAAAGAAGGCTACTGAAGTGACCAAAAAGTTTGAACAGCAAAGTTTTGAAAATTACTTCATGTGCACTCATTTTTTGAGCCTGTTTAAATCTTGAGTTTCTGAGAGATCAGTTGCCTTCGGAGCCTTGAACAGTCTGTGCTTCGAAAAGACAAAAGCCAAACACAACTTCTTAGTTTCAAAACTGATTAATTGTTGTGTCTTATAAAACCTGATTTATTTCATACTTTTTTATACCAAGCATTACCATTATAAAGCTCTCCTTCTAATTGAGATTAATGTTTCTGAGCAAAGAAGCAGTTTAGAGGACTGCATTCATTTTGAGTGCTGTTGTAATCAATTTTAGATCCAGCATTCCACAATGGATCAGTTTGCCTCCAAACCTGCCTTATTATGTAGAATTAACTTGTTGGTGATTGATAGTAATACTTCTCCATCTTGAGAAGTCATTTGTTTCCAAACAAGTGTGATGGCTTGGATAGGTCAAAATATTTCTGCTCATAATTAAAGCATCCATTTGGGGACCTAATTTGAACTTTGTTGAAGAATTATATAAAGCATGAGGAACCAACTCTTTAATAAATTTCCAACTGAAATAGCCTTTTCCTTCCCCTTCCAAATACAATATGCCTTGAGGTGTATTTTTTTGCTCATCAAAGGAATTTATCGTCTTTCTAGTCATAAATGGTAATCGTTATCCATCAAAGCTATTTCCTTTTGGTTTATATCAGCTTTTTAGACGAGGTTTTGTTGGGGGAGGGGGATTTCTTAAAATGATAGCTTTCTTGTGCATGTGTTTCACAAGGTGGTAGGTATAATCCGGACAATGAAAGGTAATGCATGGGGAGGTAATTCTTTATCCTCTTTGGAAACCTGAAAAGATGGTGAATGATATCATCCCCACTGTGCCATTTGCATTTGTTTCTTATTTGTATCTGGTCTGCCTTCACTTTATCAGCTTTTTATTCTCTTCTGAAAGACCACATTAAGATTGCCTTGGACTTTGGTCCATATTGCATTGCTTACTGAGATACATGCTTAAAGTGTCCATGAAATACAATATGAAAAGCTAAGAATGTAAGGTTGATATAGATAGGGATTACAACATATCTAAAGTGTATGGTTTTTGGTTTTTAAAGACAGCTACAACAGCTTTATTATGCCTATACCTTTGCCAGAGTGAGGCTGTTCTTTTTTCTTTTTTTTTTTTTGGAGGGGGGTAGTGGGCAACAGGGCTTGATTGGAGCTGTTTCTTGTTAGATTGTCATTTTCACTTTTTTAATGAATGTTTTTTTTGTTTTGGGGGGTTTCTTTTTTTACATTGGTTTGGTTGTTTTCAGGTTAAAAGCAGTCATTTAAAATAGCTTTGAACACTAAGATATCGTAATTAAAGTCTCTTGTTCAACATATTCTTTTGAAAAGCAAGCAAGCAAACAAAAAAACAAAAAACATGATTTTGGCCAACTGCTTGTACCTGAAGGATCAAAATGCATAAACGTGTTCTAGGCAATAAAAATATTTCATGTACTCAAAGTACAATATTATCTGATGCTTCAAAATGATTTTGATAAATTATTCTATAGTTTTGACTCAACAATTCAGGTCATTGGGTAATTAGTACCTAGACTTCAGTAAGACTCAAACTTGCTTCTTTCTACTATAAATAAATTATGGTGCAAATTAATCATAGCTATATTCATGGGTGACTGCAACCAGATCATGTAATAATAATTATAATAGTAATGATAATGAATACCGTATTGCCCTATTGGTACTTTCTTGGAATATTAGAACTAGGGGTGAGCTAGCACTGACTTTTCAAATAAGTTTATGATAGGTGGCAGTCTGAACTGAAATCTGTGACTTCGGTGAGAAAATGGATGGTTCTAGCATGCCTCCAGGATGTGTTGATAAAATAAAACATAACCTATCACCAAGTTATGTTTGCATTCTGTATAAGTTTCAGTGTTGATAATGATTTAGGAATATGCATTGTTTATAAATATTTCTTACACTTAAAGTCTTATAATTTAAGCTGGAGTATAAAAAAGAGATGCATTATTTGAAAATGAAATGTTTTGAGAGAAGCATAATGCGTGTGCACACACACACCCTCACTTGCATTTTGCATCTTGCAAAACATCACTTTAAGATGCTGTTTGCTGGCTATGTAGTTTTCAAGTATTGCGCAATGCTTTCTACCTTTATTGGAGTATTTGGAGAGGAGAAGGGAGGATGTGATTTTGTTTGTATTTGGGGCACATTATTTAATAATAATTAGTTAGTTTTTAACTGGATTTCCTGGGTCTCTGCCTGAAAACCCCAAAGGGAGCCAGAAAGTGGAAGAAAGAGACAGGGAAAAAGATAGAGACGAGAAGGTGAATATCTTTTACAGAGAACCACCTTTTCTCTATGTTACAGTGTCTTTGACAGGAAAACCCAATTTCTAAAGGTTAAATTTTATAACCTAAGATAACTGAAGAAATACCGAGCAAAATTAACTTCAAAATATTTTCACTTTTTAAAGTATATTCATATGCTACATTTATTTTTAATCAGTGCTCAAAATTCCAAATATTGTATAGAGTTATTTATTTTGATAGAGAATATTTTTGAAACAGCTTAATTTTATAGCTATGCTTTCTCTGTATATGGGAATAAACACTAAGCTCTGTACTTTTCTATATGGAAATATATAGGAAAACATATATCCACACACATCACTATTGTGGAGGTAAGTTACAAATATCAGTACGCTCTGAAAATAAGACTCTTAATATAATTGAGTCTTTCCTTACTTCTTCGGTGATTCCTTATATTTGCCAGAATACTTGTAATAATCCCCCTTCAGTAAGAGATAACAGCTTGGTAATGACTGTCTTCCTTCAGCCAGATTCTAAAACACCCCTGAGTGGTAGGATGATATGAATTTTTGGTCCCTCTTCCCCTGAAGGGGGTGGGGAAAGCTACACTTTTATTATTACGGTAGATGATTTTATTTTCAGTTAAGTTAAGCTCCACTAATATTTCATAATTAGAATTGTTGACCCTCTATCAGCATGAGGAGGTGCCATTCTGCTAACTCAGGGGCGTTCCCAAAGAAGAGGTCCTTCCTCCAGAAAGAGCAGCTCCAGCATCCCTATTGTGCTCAGCTTTTGGCTTCTGTGCTGGAAGGGTGTCTTAGGAGAGCCAACCCTGGCAGGTATGTTATGCAGAGAGTAAAAAGGCAGAATTAAAATATTTTAATTTAATTTACAAGGAGATATACTATAGTATTTTTATAGGATTGCATGACTACATGCAGATAGATAAATTGGGGGATTTTAAAGATAGTAATTAAAGTAAATCTATGGAAAAGTGTACCTCTTGTTTATTCTGAGTTTACCAAATGTGGTTTCAAAGTGGAGCGTCTATTGGAATCCTTTCAGGATGGAATTTGGAATTTTCAACATGTAGGTGGGAAAAACTGGCAAGGGTCTGGTTCCTTTAAATAAAACAAAAATCAAAACCAAAAAACCAAAACTTGGCATAGGGCTTGTCATTTTAAGTAATCGTGAAAATCAGGAGGTGACAGATCTAAATTTTATTTCTTTCAGAATCTATAATAGCTTCCAGCTACAGAAAGCTGTCAGACCAATAGTTCCTGAAGAGGAACAAATGTGTGGCGCCCCCCCCCCCCATGGACACTTGCAGAAAACTATATTTGACAGTGTTATTCTATTTCTTAATGTTTCTTAGCAAAAAGGAAAGGAACAGGTATTTAAAGTGTAAATTTTCAACTTATATTTTGTATAAGGAGTAGATGAGAACAATAAATGTACAAAGGAAATATGGTAAATAAGATTTACTCTAGTGATATAAATGAATATGATAGATAAACTGATTTTTGCTAGGTGTTGGAATAAAAGATTTAGTATAAATCATCATATTTTGTCTGTTGACTGTCACAAAAGCAAGACATTCTTCTCAGAGGCATATTGCTGCATGTTTGTGACAGATAGCTCCATTAATAACTAGAGAATAACTTGCCACCATCAAAATAACTGAAATGTTCATCATGATAGCCAATCCCTTCCAGAAACATCCCCAAGAAATCTGAAGAGCTTTGAAAATAATCAAACTTTCTAGGAAAATGACCATGTGTTTGTTGCCCTCGAAAACCATCCATGAATTTGGGTTCAGAAAGGGCTGCAGGTTGTGGAGAAGGGCTGTCAGGTTGTTATCCATCCTATGAAAACAGAGCAGACGTTTTTCTGCCCTTTGTAAGATGCTATTTCTACTTTAAGTTGATTTTGACTTTTTCCTCGCCTCCACCCCCAAAGAAGAAGACACTAGCAGACTGATCATTGAAAATAAATTTTAATTTAAACAAAAATTAAAATCACTTTTCTTAGGTAAGAAATGCCAGTGAAACCAGAAATTAATCCTCACTTGGAGGAGTTTTTATGCTTCCTTCTAGCCTTGCCTTGTCACGTGTGACTAAAACACCATCTTTTCTTTGATTGAAAAATTAAATAAAACAAATTTCTTCCTTGGTTATTTCTGCCCTAGAATGTGCACTCTGAATGAGAAGACTTTGCATGATGAGCCTTTTGTAATTATTTTATAAAAGGTTACGATGATAGTTGCTAATACGTTATATTAGCTACTATTTTTTTTAATTACACGATTAACAGAGACTTTGGGTCAATATTAGACTTAAAGTTCTTCTGTTTTTATCCTGCATTTTGATGATGATGCCATTTTCTGAGCTGCTTTAATTTATTATATAGTACATTACATGTAAACTGTTATAATATAAGAAAAAATATCCAAGCAAAGGGTATAGGTATAAAAATTAAATTTATTTTTAAATACTTTATGTAAACATTAGAAACATCAGACAGTTTAGTTAAAAATGCAGTCCCAAACAGAAAGTCCTTATTTTACTTCACTTTTAAATTCAAATATTGTTATATGAAAGTGTGCATAAATGAATCTCATTAATTTAAATATTTAAGACTGCATGTTTTGTCTTTTATGTGTTTTCACTTTTATATATTTTCTGGGAACGTCAAGAGTTCTCCTTTTATGGCTAACGTGCTCTAGAGTGCATTATTAAGGAATTTTAAATTATTAGCTCTCAAAGCACATGTCACTCAAATCTATGGCTTTAAAAAAAATAATCCTAAAGTGAAGGAGCATGTTTATATTAAGCTGGTTTTCTAAAAATAGTGAAAAATACCTTAATTTAATGAGTATCACATTTTGCATAATTTAGACACTTGAGCAGTGTGATTCATCAATATTTGTTCAACACCACACAGGGACATAAGAAGTTATTTATTATAAAATTAAAAGTAAATCATGGTTTTATATGATTACCTCTAAGTCCCTTAGTGTCACTGGATTTGTAAACACTAAGCTTTAAGGTGTGTCTGCTCATTGTGTTCCGGCTTAAAGTAATGGGAACCAAACTCATGTCCTCTGGCCTTTCATTTCAGTGTGGTGTGGGGTCAGCCCCCTATCAGGGAAGTCAGGACAGAAGTCGAATCTCTTTCTTCAAGTTCGATGTAAAACCTGCGCCTTCCAATAAAAGAGGCTCCTCTCCACTCTGCAGGTGCCAGAAATCTTGTGACAAATGAGCGATCTGAAGGAGCAACCGAGTGCCTGTTTTATGAGCGAGAAACCATCAGTTAATTCTCACATCATCTGATGAAAGTGGCTTTTAAAACCTGTATTGTACTTCAGATAGGAACTTTAGTACATCGAGTTGGGTGAATTTTATACTCAGCTATCAGCAAAGGGTCATGGGAATTGCTTAAAACAAATCATTAATGCATTGCATATTTCATTTAAATGTGATGTAAGGTGTGTGGATTGGCTGTGTAATTATGACTGGAGCTTTGAAAAGGGCTATCGTTCACTTTGAAAATTTTAAATGTAGAAGAAAGCAAAGTATAAATACTGTTCTCACCTTTGGAAAACGCTATTAATGTAAGCCTTCTCGGGATGATTTCACTTTTTATTTTATTTTGATTTTTTTAAAAATTGTACCTTCGAGGGTTATTTTTAACATTAAAGTCTGCCACAGAACCATTTGAATTAGGAATCGATGTAAATTGTTAATGCCCACTAGGTATCTAACACCCCCCATCTCGTACAACTTCCTCCCCCCCCCAAAAAAAAAAACAAGAAAAGAAAAATGTCTCAAGGCTTCCTAAGTGTAGTTTGGTTCTTTTAGGATTTGGAATCATTCGTATAAATGACGAATTTTGGTGGAAGGGTGCTGTGTCGTTTTTAAGTCCTCGTTATTACTTTTAAAGGAATATCCCATCAGGAATAGGAGGCTTTGTGGGTAAGCTGCCTCTCTTTGATGAAGGATTATATATTCTCCCCTAAATCTGTGGTCCTATGACACAATAGTTTTATCAAGTAGCACTAGACTAGTTCGGCCATTATTTCATTCCCTTTAAAAAGTTAATTGGTTCCTTTCCCAAAGTATGTATTTATTAGATTTTCAGTCTAAATATGTATTTTAGGGATTCTTAGATTCAACTTCTGAAGTTGCGAGATTAATATTTTGATGCAAGACAAGGACCGAGGAGTTTTGAAGGATGCTTTCAGATTTTTCCAGCTGACCAGTGAATGCATTGTTGTGAGGGCACTCAGTCCTTTAAGTCGTCTGCCTACTCAGTCAGGTTTGTATGGTCCATGGCCTGCTTGAAGTTCTTTGTAAGCTAGTCCCACGCTCATAAGGTTGAGAGCAACGTAAGAAAATAGTAGCATGTAAAAGCTAGGCCACCACACACACGCTGGCTAGTGAATTTTCTTGGAGTCTGGATGTAGAATAGTAAGCACATGATAGCATTCTGGGGTCACAGAGGAAAATACCAAAGAAGATTCGGTTTGTGATCATGTTCCCATTTTAGAACAAGCAATTTCTTGCAAAGCATAATAAGATCTGTAAAAGTCCAAAGGAGGTCCGTATTCTTTTTATTAACCCAGGAAATATAGTAAAAGCTTAATGGCCAGGTTTTGCACAATTAAGTATGGTAAGATTTATTTCAGTTGACTAAATCATAGAAGAACATTTATCATTAAAAGTAGGAAAATATCAAATTTTGAATAACCAAGAAACATTATTTATATAACACATGTGATGTCCCATAAAACATAATTTACTTATTTCTGAGGCTACTAGCGTCTATAAGTTTAAAAAGAGTAGAAGAGCTTATTGTTCATTTTGTTTATAAAGAAGCTTTCTGCCTAAAAATTTAATAGTTGTAAAGTGAGCAAGTATGAAAAGTGTTGCATAGCTTAAATAATTTTATTACATTCTAATCATGACTGCTCACTCACATTATTCATACTCTGAGTTATCATCTTAAATATTTTATGTAAATATAAAGTATCTGTGTTCATATATATGTATACACACTCATACATAGGAAGAATTAACAGATGTAAATCTTAAAGAATTATATCTATTTTTGAATATTAAATTCACAATATTTAAGAAGGAAACTATTTTAAAAGAGTATTTTTTAATGACAACTTTAATATGCCAAATGGTGAGTCAAACCCTCACAAATAACTTTAGATTGTTATAGCTGGAATAACCAAGATGTAAAAAAAATAAACGAAACTACCTAGCAACAAACTATGTCTTTTCAAATTTTGATCAAATTTTAATAAGAATGCCGCCTATTTTATGGGAATATCGTTGTCCAAACTTCTGATGGCTGCTAGTATAACACGAAGTGCATACACATTTCTTGAGCAGTTGTTGGGCTGAGAAACCTTATTCATTACGTTTGCTATTTCTGATTCTGAAACTACAACCTGTTTTAATTTGTTGTCTAAGAACAGTGCGGACCGAGGATTGCGAAGAGCAGGTTTGCCTTCTCTTTCATCAGCTCTGGCTGAACCCTTCCAGCTCTTTCTTCATTAGTCTCGGCCACTCTCCCGATTCTAATCTCCACTGTCTGCCCAGCTGTTTGAAGTTGGGTTTTTTTCCTCCCCCAAATGTAATTACAAGTACATGTGTTTTGTACAACTTACTTCCTATAAATGTTGATAAAGGAAGGTCAGAGGACAGCAGGCCTGGGCTGTGTATATATCCATGGACAATTCTATTAGTTTTTAAAATAATCATGCCAGTGGCTCCTAGGAAGAATTGCAAAGATTAAGACACAGCAAATTGGGCTACATGATATTGGGCAGTAATATCATTGAAGATTTCATAGCTTCTCCAAAACAAGTACTTTTTTTTAGAGTTCAACAACACTGAATCAAGGTTACCACATGCCTCGGGGTCGTTTTTCTAAGCGAATGGCCATAACATCAACTCCAAACAAAATACTGTAACTGTTTTCTTGACTCAAAAAAAAATCCATGGAAATATGATATCAAAAAAGGGAAATTAATTAACCCCTTAGATTTAATTTGATATCCCACGTTGGGGAATGGCTGATGTCACATGGTCATTCAACAAATTGTGGAGTGTATTGACCCTGCATATTAGAGAGAATAATTTTAGAACCCCCTACAACATGTTTACATGCTTTAAGGTTTAAGGAGCAAATATGGAAGTGCCATTCATAGATAAACCTTAAGAAAATTTAAATTGATCAACTTTTAAGGATAGCAGGTCTTCTTTACTTTTATAGTGTTAGATATTTTTTCTTCTCTGACTATAGTAGAACTACATTGTCTCTAGGAGTAGGTAAATATATTCTTGAGGTTAGCAAGTTGTAAAAAATAATGAATTCCGTTCTTGTCATTTTTAATTGTTAAATAAGATGCATATAAACTCAATTATTTTACTTTTATTGCTGGATGAAGAATACATGTTCTCTCATACAAATTCTTGGGATTAAAAAGAGAGGAGGTAAATGAAATTTCTTTCTAGTACACTTTGTGTGAGAATATTGATCGTGGAAAAGTGCATTCATAATGTAAATCCAAAATAGGAGACATGCTTTCATTTCTTGGAAACTTTTGAGAATATTTCGGGGAAAGAAATATATTAGTTATTATTACAAAATAGAAAATGTCCTTATTTTATACTTAACATATTGGAAACCAAATTACAAACCACTACCATTAAGTTTGTGAAAACTAGGAGGGTATATAAACGTAATAAAGACATAACTGTCATTTGAATGTGTGTACACACACACACACACACACACACACACATACACGGATACACATGCATGTGGAGGCTTCAAAACGTTTGTGGGAAATTCTATTGTCTTTTCATTTTTCCCCACAATGTTCTGAAGCCCCTTTGTGGGCTCATCAGTATATTTTCATCATCCAAGACACTACGTAACCGGAGGATCAGAAGGGAGACGTCATGGTCTCAGGCTCTAGGCAAGTCTTCATTTCTGCTTGAGCGTTCACTACGGGAGACAAAGACAAAGCGAAACGAAGGCTTCTAGCAGGCATTCTTCCTTTAGGATGCGGGGCGTAGCAGTGCCTGACCACCTCCGTAGGACATTGGAAAGAGTTGTCTATGGGAAGCCTAGAGAAAGGAAGGGTGATGGGAAATAGGCAAGGTTACAGAGGCAATAACTACTAACACACCACACAGGTGTCCTAAGGCCCATCGATATCTCTAAGGGTAATAAGAAGGGCCAGACAGACACGCGGCTGATACCTCCCCAAGCCACCCAGTATGGCTGTGGACATCAACCTAGATGCGGCACTGGAAGCCAGTGGCCCGGAAAGAATGAAGGCTGGCCTGTTGCCTCTTCCCTATGGAATAACTTGGCAGAATCGCTCCTTTGTTGTGCACTTGCCCACAAAAGGCCCGTGAAAGCAGAGACCCTTCTCCCCTGTCCTTGGTACTTCCCCCACTCCCCACCCCCAGCTTCTAGCACAGTGCCTGGCCCTGATAAGTCAGTCAGTGAATAATTGATAGGAGAATGAAATCTCCCCTCGCTCTACATCAGCGTCAAGTGGTCTTTACTGGCGAAAAGCTCGTCTCCAGAAAAGGTTTGTGGTCCCTAGACTGAGGTCATCCCTAGACCCACCACTGTTCTAAAAGTCCACAGTTCTGTTATTTTAAGTCAGCCTCGGATTCCCACTCAATATGTAGTGCTGCCCAGGTGTTGTCAGTGTATAGGGGAGAACAAAAGATTGGATCTTTGGGAAACACAGGGGCTGGATTGAGGAGAGGAAGGTGGGGTGGCAGGAAAGGGACGCAGGATGAGCAACTGAGCGACCGAGAATCGCAGGTCCAAACTCAGTGTGTCAGCAGAGATGAATGACATTCGCCAGGCTATTTGCATATTAAATGTTCACTTTTACAAAGATATATGTTCTCTCATACATCTTAACATCTGTAGTTCTCTTTGTCTCTCTCCTGGCTCAGCCCCACTTTGGAAAGCGACCTGGTAGAGTCAAGTATTCCTCCTTTGCCTGTTAGAACAACAACTGAGGAATTTTGATGATAAATGGCTTGGACAGTCTGAGTCAGAGAGATGTTGAGAGAGGAGAGAACTGTGAACAGAGGGACACAGGCTACGTGTCACCTCTAGACTAGTGGGTAACGCTGCCCCATGGTCAGTTTCCAAGAAATGCCTCAATATGAGTTCTATGAAGTCTTCAGGTTTTTTAAAAACATTTTATTAGGGACTCATATACATCAAATGTATAAAGCACATCTGTACATTCTTTGCCCTAATCGTTTTCGAAGCATTTGCTCTCCACTTAAGCCCTTTGCATCAGGTCCCCTCCCTCCCCACTCCCTCCTCCCTCATGAGCCCTTGATAATTTATAAACTATTATTTTGTCATATCTTGCCCTGTCCGACATCTGCCTTCACCCCCCCATAATGCAGCAGTGGCAACAACAACTACACACACAAATCAGCACTTAAAACACACCTGCAGGCTTGGTTTGCAGCCTGTGCAGTGACACTGTGTCTGGAGGCAGGACCGCAGCAGAGGAGGCCCTACCTGGAGAAAACTGTGCTGAATGTAGAGCCAAACGATTGGGCCAAGACTCGTCTGAAATGGTGTCCCCTTCTTCACACTTTGGAGGAGAAAATGTTTTCCGTTTCTTTTCCCTGCTTCCTGACAGAACCCTGATCCTGCAGCAGGCCCCCTGTAAGCACTGCTGGCGCCCTGGTGGCAGAGGGGGTAGTGGCAGTGGCAGGTGGCCCTTAGGGCTTTCACCTTTATGCAGCTGCTGCAGATCTCTGCTCTCCACCTCCTCAGCGTCCCGGATAGCCTCCTGAGATCCCAAGAGGCGACCACAGTGACAAAACCCTCTCCTAGCAGCTCTAATCTGCCTTGAAACGAGTTTATGGCACAGAGAAGAACTTCCCCTTAAGACTCACTTTTTCTCTCAGGGAGTGGCTGTTGCCTTTGAACCTGGAACCTCGTGGCTAGCAGCCAATGTCACCAGGATGCCTCTTGACACCCTAGTACACCGAACATTTCGAGGGAACTCCAATAAGCTGTAACTAAGGAATGTTTAGGCTGGCAGATGAATGTTGTCTGGATTCAAAAACTAAGTTTTCCAGAGTTGCTCTTGCTTTGCCCATCGTGGCCCCATTCACAACAGAAGAAAGCGCTGCAGGCAGAGTCACGTGCCCTCCTCACAGGTCCCCCTGTCGCACTGAGGGTCTTCCTCTTTTTGCTGAGCCTCCACTTTACCAAGCATGATGCCCTTCTCCAAGGCTGCGTCTCTCCCGGTCACCTGTCACATGGAAGAAAGGCTCCCCAGCCTGGGGTCTACAGAGCACTCTGGCTGCACGTCTTCCAAGGCAGGTCTGTTTGTTCCTCTGGAAGGCCACTGTACTTTCCATATGAGTGAGCGACTGAGGAGAGAGACAAATAATGCTCACAAAAATGATGGCATTATGTTTTTCTATCGTCTGTAAAAAAAGAAAATTGGACGTAACATTGGCTTAGGTCATACCCATTCCATTAATTCAATGTGAAGAGCAATCGCATTCACGGTTTTCCAAATTATTGTGTGGAGAGATTTTTGGGTTCTGACGTGGAAGAAGCCTGCCTATTTCCCATGTCTGCCCTTCACTTACTTGCTGTGTGACCTTGGCTAAACTCACTTCATCTCTGGGTCTCTTTCGCCCTATGAGCAATGGGATTGGTAACAACGCGGACTCTGGGGCTTGTTGGGAAGATGAAATGAGCTTGGATGCAGAGGAAACAAGCTTGTTTAGTGCTGAGTGTTGTGTCCGATGTGGTGAGCAGGTAATAACGTGTATGCGGGTGTGTATGAAAAATATAACCTAACATACACTCGTGTACGGTTCACACTACTGGCAACAAAATTAACTCTGTGTCAGAATCAGGAGAAGATCGTCAGAGAACTGCTGTTCTTTACTTGAGCCAGGATGAGTTCCTGGAATCATCGGCGGTTTCGGAGACTGTCAGAGTGCATGCGAAAGGGTACATTCAAGTGAGCAGCAGTTGAGAGAGGTTGTTGCAGTTTGGCCTTTTGTTAGCCAGAGAATTGAAAAGGTGCACGTCTTAAACGCAGAATGCTCATAAACGATGATCCCCAACACACGTAAGAGACGGAAAGCGAGCCGTACCTGTAGTACATTTACAGCTGTTTGCCTTGAGACTTGTGAGAGCTGGCATTCGATGGGCTGCCTTGGTTTTCCAGGTGTTGCATACTGCCGGTCTGCGTTTGGTATAGTGGTGGCCCTTTGCTGCGCCTCTGCTGCCATGCGCAGGCGCAGACTCATAGCGCCCCTGTCGGACACAGTGGAACTGCCCCTGTGGCTTCCCAAGCGTCCACATCTTCATGGGAGCAGAGAGCCTCAGCGTTCTTCCTCAGAGTGATTCGTGAGTTTGAACCACGGAACCTGCAGTTAGTGGCCCGATGTCGAACCCACTATGCCGCCAGGGCTCCTCATTGGTCCCTGTTAGTGGAAAAGATGTGAGTTTTCGGAAGCACGTCGCGTGAGCGAGCCCCTGTCGTCCCTCAGGTGAGAGGCTGGGACCCGGTGAGCACCGTGTGGGCGTGTAAAAAAAAATGTGAGCTTTCCTTCTCTTGACAGGCTTGTGCCATATACAAATTCTGGCATTTACTGTATATCCAAAATATGGGGAAAAAGATTTGGGGGCTTGTGAAAGGGTATAAAATATATTTTAAAAAGTTACTTACAGGGGAAGCCTTGTAAGTATATGTTAGCTGATTTAAAGAATGAAAACAAACTCCTGCCACATTTTTCCCACATTGCTGTTGGAGTGACCCAGGTGTGTCCGATTTACATAAAAATATTCTGAAAGTATTTGGGGGAAATTTCTACCCAAATTTATAATGTACATTTAAAACCCATTGATGTATTAAGTAGGGGTAATTACACAACAAACATGAGTATAAACAATCTTTCTGCGTGAGAATTACTTAGCACTGTGCTTGGTGCTTTAAAGAGTATGATTCACAACATCTGCTAACACAGTCGTTATCTCAGTGGATTCCTTCACATTATGAAATTTTTGTCTGTGAAAGGTTGGCTCTGACGGTGGGCAGGCTCTTGTTATTTTGCAGCTCGAATGCCTTCATTAAGTTATCATTTATTAAGCCTTCTTTTGAGTCCGATGTTGGCTTGGGCTCTGTGAGGAAGGGATCCCCCAAATGAAACATCGCGACTTAATACGTTAGCGCCCCCAAGAAAGCAGCCCTCTGGCACTTGACAAACAGGATGAGAGTTAACTCTGAAAACGCGTGTTGTGCACCGCTTGCTCCTCGCGCACGCAGGCAGAGGGCGGAGCCTACAGGGTGGGGTGAGTTTGACTCTCATCTCCTAGGACTGTGTTGAAGGTCGGCCTTCTGCCAGGCTTGACGAGGCACAGCTGCCCTTTCTGCTGTATTTGCATCATCGTCCTTTTGTTCAAACACGCTAGAAATTCAGACAGCTCCACTCCGCACACATCTCATGTCTAATCACTCATCAAGTCCTGCCGATTCTCCCTTTGCTGCGTCTCGGGAACCCTCCCCCAGCCCCCTTTTCATCTGCACTGCCAGCTTTCTCATTTGGGTCCTCAATATCCCTCATCTTGATTACTACAGCTCTCTCTTACCTGGACTTTTGCCCACAGCCTCTCATCTCCCCGATCCATTTTCCCCAATTGCCCACGAATTTTCCTAATGCCTTGATCTGAACATGTCAGTCTCCTCGTGAGCACACTGTGATTCCTCTTTAACTAAAAATGAAGCCCACACTCCAAAGCATGGTGATAGCCAAAGTACATTCTTCAGAGTCTGGCAAGACCCGTCTGAGTCCACCTCCCAGTATCGTGGGCTGTGTGTGTGTGTGTCATACACGTGAGTCTACTTACTAGATCCCCAAGTAAGGACCAGTCTTCTCACTTCTGTGTCGGGTTACCTCTTCTCAGAAACAAAAAAACAAACTGTTCTAGATTGTCTAAAGAGAATCTCTTCCCCTCTCTTTCTCTTTATGTTTAAGTTCTCCTAGTTAGCATTTATCTCATTCCGAATTGCATTTCAGTTTATTAGAATTGTAATTTTTAGTTCTAAATTAGGCGTGCTGGTGGCACTGTGGGTAGGGTGTTGGGGTGCTTAAACGCATCAGCCACTCCTCTGTGAGAGAACGATGAGGTTGTTCTCTCCCATAAAGATTTACGGCCTGGGAAACCTTATGCGGGGTTGCTTTGAGTTGGCATGGGCTTGGTGGCAGAGGATGTATTTCTTTTAGAAGAGTTAGAAACAGGTGCTCGGTGCGGTGGGTTACCTGCTGGGCTGGTAACTGAAAGGTGGATGGTCGGAACCCACCAACTCCTCCATGGGAGGAAGCTGAGGCCATCTGCTTCTATACAGGTTTCTGTAAAGACACCCTATGGGGCAGTTCTACTCTGTCCTGCAGAGTCATTATGTGTTGGAGTTGACTCGATGGCAGTGGGTTTGGTTTGGGTTTAAGAGTGAAAATCAGGCTACATTGATGATTCACTCTAGTTTCAATTCCACCCGTCTGCCATCGGAGGCTGTCGCTCCAATGCTGAACCAGTTTCATTGGCGTTTTGAGACTCAGAAGAAAGAAGTTTCTAGGCTAGGAAGAAAGGCTGAAGAATTGAATCCTGAAAATCATCCTGTGGAAATGCTGTTGATCACAGCAATAGGATCCAGGACCCTGCAATATGTTGGGCCTGGGGACACTACAGCAGCAAGTCAAAATGAACTTAGAGGTCACACAGGTGCAGCCTCTTATTTTAAAGCAGGGACAGAACAGTCGCTGCAGCTTAAATGCACGGAGTCAGACCCACTGGGGACTTTCCAGTTGACTTTGCATTTGACGCCAGCAGCCCTCCCACGAGGTGATGACTTCCTTTGTTTCCTGGCCCGCTTCTCTTTCACCTGTCCTCCAGCACCTGAGTGATCCGCTCTGCTTCACGAGTGGCCCGTCATATTCTAGTTGGCAAACAGTGGAGTTCCTTAGAAGGCAGCCCTACGCTCTTCTTCTTTCTCATGTATAGCACTACCCCATAAGCATGTAGACACCCATGGCTTCAATGCTCCTCCACAGGCAGACAGTTAATAAATCAAAAGTTCTACTCCCAGCATCCCCACGTAACTATAAACCCATCCCTCGAGGCTGACCTTATAACGGATCACAGGCACCTCTTAAGCGTGGAATGCATGATCATCGAGGCAGTTCCGAATCATACAGACCTGTAGAACAGAGCTGAGGCCGAGGCTTTCGGGGTTACCATGCAATCATTTCTACCTCATGACAGCCCTGTGGTGTGCACCAGAGGAGGCTCACGCTCCACAGATGTGTCAGGGCTGACTCTTCACAACTACACTGAAGGCCTTTCTTGCAAGGAGCCTCTAGCTGACCTCAAACTTTCAACCTTTAGCCTGCAGGGCATGTTAACCATACACAGTGGCATTCATTCGGGACTTTCCTCAGAGTACCTTATAGCCAGAAAATCTTTTAAGAATACAAAGACAATCGGGCCAGTCCCTGTTGAAACCGTACAAAATACCAAACACTTTCTGATGTCCTCCCTCCTCCCCATTGATTTTGCTCCTCCTCCTCCTCCTTCTTCTTCACCAGTAACATGGTGTTAGCACCTGGCCCATAACCATTGAGAAATGCATATTAATTGAATGAGAAAATGAATTAAGAACCCACTATTCTAAAAAAATCTCAGACTATTGTTCTAGATTCTCTATGTACCTTCCCCTCCCCCCTGGTGGTGGTGGAGGGGGGTGGTGGTGATTTTAACCTTCCTCAAGGCGGAGACTGTGTGATTCTGTTTGATCCTTCTTGTGCTTAAATGTGAAATATGCTTGTCTACTCTCGGTACCTTCCAGGAGCGGAGAAAGAAACTGCCCTGGGCCATTTGGAGTTTGGTAACCTCATCCTCAGGCCATCCTGGTCAAACGTGTAATGAACTCATCCTGATGTGATGGCTGGGACGGCTTCTTTTGGTGAGGCTGTGATGGTAGCCGGTAAAGGTGATCTTTGTGGGACTTCCATGGCGCTAGGGTCAGACACCCCCCACTGCTAGTTTAGTTGGTACTTCAAAATTTTTCCTTAGAAGCAATTCTATGGAATTCTCAAAAAATAAACAAATCAACGACAAAAACAAACAACCAGTGCTAAAATTTCTCTCCAGGTGAGTTAAATAAGAACCTTGGAGGCCCTGTCTTAAACCCGATTGTGAACGATCATTGTTAGAACCAGTAAGTTTCATAGTGGGTCTGATGCCAGGTTTCTGGGGCACTATGAAGGTTGGAGAAGCCTGTGGTTTAAATCCTGGGTCAAATGCTGCCTTCACCTGGGAGCTTCTTTCAGCTTCTCCCATGCCCCCTTAGGAGGTCAATACTTATTTCATAATTTTAGGATTTACTTTCTAGTTTTGTCTCGAGCTCCATTAAGACTGGATTATACCTTACAATGAGGAAGGTGCTCAGCATCAAGAAACTGCTTAATATTTTCATTGTGTGTGACAATGCCTCTACATCACCTTGAAAAACCTGGGATTCACAGTGAGATCATTCTTTATGACCCTGCCTTGGATTTGTGGCTGCCTTTATGGTTTGACATACCTACAATTTAAATAACTCTTTTCCATCTTATTCCTGACATGTTGATGAGCTGTCTTGAGTTGTGTTGTCAGCTGAGGCCTAGGCGGCACATGGTCTGCCTTTAGCTCTGGGGAGCAAGATAAGCAGGTGCCCGTACTCTTACGCAACTTAGAAAACTTAAGGCACCACCAGGAGCCCTGGAACTTTTAGGAAATATTTATCCAGTTGCTATGGGTACTTTCAGGTTTGAGTCTATTGTCTTCATGTGCAGCAAACTGACCAGAAGCCTAAAAGGTACATTAATTCTTCTTTGATTCATTATTTGGGGAACAAAAGAGCAAGACCAGTGATAGTAGTAGGTGCAAAAATAATAACTTAAATGTATGGATATAGCCTATTGACTTGATTATTCCTGTGTTTTTGTTTTTGGATACAGACCCAATGTGTGTGTGTGTGTGTGTGTGTGTGTGTGTGTGTGTGTGTGTGTAGAGTAGAATAGGTTTTAAAAGGAGAGATTCTCTGGGATCAGTTGAACCTTTCCACACGAAAGTCAAAGGGTGGCTAGCTTCACAGCATCTTTCCTGCAGTTACTCTGTGGGCTCCAGGGCTGATGCTGCCTGAGAGAAGGAATCTAGTACCTCAGTAGGTGCAGGCCATTCTTGCCTCCAGCGCGTCAGCCGTGGACCCAAGTCCTTGCTGCCAGGCATAGACGAATCTCACAACTTCCATTTGAGTGGTGTTCGCTGAAGATGACTTTTGCTATCAGCTTCAAGCTGCATGGAGATCTTTGTGGTGAACCCCATCCACTTGCTTCCACGCAGATTCTGACTCCTGGCAAGATCAGCACTGCGCCCTATAAGGTTCTGTTGGCTAATTCTTCCTCAGGCATCACCAGGCCTTTCATCCTGGCCCCTGGAGGATGAACTGAAACAGCCAACCTTTGGGGGAGCTGCGGCCCTACCCAGGTCTCCACCTTTGTGACAGAGAACCCCAGCCCACAAAATGTTCTACCCCAAATAACCATGGTCTGGAAGAAAGATTTTTGAGTGATTTTATAATAGATTTGTAAAATTATGTCTTGCCCAGTTATGTACCTTAATAAAAGTTCAGATGCTTGCTTATACAATGACACCTCGGTAGTCAAACTTAGTTTGTTCCAATTGGGTGTTCACACACTGAAAAATTCAAGAACTCAACATATTTGCCCCATAAGAAATAGTGAAAAAGCAATGAGTTAGTGCCAAGGACCCAAAGGTACATTTACCAATTTGTGTTTCTAAGACTTTGACACCAAAGTATCAGCCCTGGGCTGTAGAAATGCCTCTAAAATATCTGCACACAATAAGTGCGGTATATTAAATATAGAAATGATGCAGTACATAAAATCATGATGTTTTATGCAAAAACCCCACCAACGCCCAATGCTGAATGCAGGCATGCGCTAACACAAGCTCCCTGTGCTGCCTGAGGGACGGCGAGACTTCGATGCAGCGTCACCCCTCCGTGTCCAGGAAGCGTGACTCACTCAGCGCACGTGTTGTCACAAGTCAGGTTTCAGCTTGACTCTCCAGGGAAGTTACGAGCAAAAAGCAGATGGGTTTTTCGAATTTTGCTGTCCGCTTCATGCAAAGTTTGAGCTCGGAGCGGTTTGACCATGGAGACATCGCTGGATGTGATTTTATTCAAATGATAAATGTTAAACTCCGTTGCCATTGAGTTGGCTCTGATTCATAGTGACCCTGAAGGCAGGGGTAGCCCTGCCCCATAAGATTTGCCAAGTTGTGATCTTCTGGAAATAGATTGCCATCTCCTTGTCCCTTAGAACGGTGGGTTTAAACTGCTGGCTCCTCAGTGCCACCAGGACTCTTTTGTGTCAAGCCTCATTTATTTGAAAGAGCTTTTGGTTGTGCCACGTGTAAAGCCTGGGCTACTAGCCAATCGGTTTGCAGCTAGCATCCATCCGCTTTCCCGGGGGACAAAAGATCTCCTGCTCTGTTCCTCTAAGGATGACTTGACGCTCCAGGAAAGCCCACGTGGCTTTCCTCTGCTCTGTCCCAGAGGGTCCCTGATGCTGAACTGAACTTGATGGTGTGCAATGACACCAGTTCCTTTAATACTTGAACCTCCGTAAATAAATAAGTAAAGCTCACTGCCGGGGAGGGAGTCGATTCTGACTCATAGCCAACCCCAAAGACAGGGTCGGGCTGCCCCGGGGGCTTCCAAGGCTTCCAGAAAGCCCAGTCTTCTGTCAGCAGAGCAGCCGGAGGTTTTGAACTGCTTCCCTAGTGATTAGCAGCCCGGTGAGTAACCACGACGCCACCTAAAGAGTAAAGCATGCTATGCTTTGAAATGTATCTAAGCATGGTGTGTGAATGACATCCTGGGTGGAATTTAAAGTTGGGCTTGTGGACATCAGCTACCTATTGGGTGGAGCTGGTCAGTTAGGAAGTTTGGTGTGCCGTGTAGATGACCATCGGTCTTGAGAAGCTAGACGTACTTCAAGTTCAGTCTTTATGTAAAGCCACTCGGGTAACATCTCACTAAGTAATCTTTGCTGGGCGTCCAACCAACTGACTACAATGGCTGGCATTTTCACTGTTCTCACACTTATAAAAATAAAATCAGAAAGCATGAGGGGATACAGAAAGACATCTGGTCGCACAAATTGAAGACATTTATCAAAAAGGGTGCCTTTTTTTTTCTTGCCTTTTAAAAGCTACAAAAAGTTTTATTTCATCCCAGGATGTTCAATGGGAAAAAAGACTGGACTTTGTACCCCCCCCCCCCACAGAGTTACAGTCTCTGAACCCCATGGGGGTCACTCTGAGTCAGCATTAACTCCACGGCAGTGGGTTGGATGATGCGCAAAACTATTGACTGGGTGGGAGGTATAAGGAGTAGAAAGGTGAGTCAAAAACAGATGGTTGAAATACATATTTTTATCTAAGACGTTAACTTGCTCTGTTAAATCTCTTGCCTTGATACACAGAATATGCTAATTCACCTTTGAACTGGAGAGATCTGTGAGGTCTGTAATAATGGGAGAATCTGGTAGAGAATGAGGGAGACACTGAGGAAAAGGGAATGTATGTTCCTCCTTCCGTCTTCTAAAAAGAAATGCGTACACCACCCCTGAGAGAGCTACATCCATGTGACGATACGAAGTACCAGTCACAACAGTAAATTTTCACATGATGAGATTTGGCCAAGGAGATCAGCTTGAATTTCTGTTTATGCTGTTGCAATGCACCTTTACATTTAATTATAAACCCAGGAGCCACTCCTGAATAAAACATTCTTGTTGTTGGTATATGAATATTAGGGTAACTCTTCAAGACAAAAGAATATATTAGTGACCTTCATAAAGTCATGATGTTGTCTGTAAAAATTTAAAGTTTGAAGTTAGAAGTAACATGAAAAATGAGTATTAAATGTTGCTCCAGTTTTGATAAGTTATGCTGAAGCTTTCCTGGAAGCTTTTACTTCTGCTAATCAATTGGATGAGTGTATCTTTTAATCTTTGTCAGCCACATTTTATTTATTATATGTTCTGGAGAAAGGAAAATAGTATGCATTGCGTCTACTTTTTCAAAATATTTGCCTATTTGTATATTTACAGGCTTAAAAAATCCTTTATGAAGTCCATAGTGATTAGAGTGTGTAAGAATTAATTATATAGAAAAACAGGGTAAGAATTATATAGAAAACCAGTGTGTGTGAGTTGAAGTATATAACCCCAAATGAAACTCAATTCATGACCAGTGAGGTGGATGAAATATGCATATAGTATATAGCTATATGCATGTAGTAGAGGCAAATGCATATCCCATTATCTTTTAATTCCCTTTGTGAACTTTTTGAAGGCCCCTCCTATAATCCTTAAGCCTGTCACTTTGTCACACTGTGGGGACCTTCATGTTGCCATGATGCGGAAAAAACAATGGCAGCATCGTTTCTGGTGCCAGCAGAGGAAACCATGGTGAACAGGTTCCATTAGACCATCCAGACTAACACAGACACGGAGGAAGAACCCATCGGTCTTTCTTCCGAAAACACTGGTCAGTGAAAACCATATGAATAGCAGCAGAACAGATTCCCACACAGTGCTGAATAGACAGGACAAGAAGATACGTGTGATTTTATATCAGGGAAGGTGTGGGTCAGAGTTGTATCTTTTTTTTTTTACCCTATATTTATTCAATCTGATAAACAGAGGGAACAGTGAAGTCAGCAAGGATGTCATTTTACCCAAATCCACAATCAACGTTCTCAGAAGTAGCAGGCAAGCAAGCAGGCAACACATTGCAGTGGGCCTATGTGCTGCGAATGACTGCTCTAAAGGATTAGAAAACAGAGATGTCACTTCGGGGATGGAGGTGCTCCTGACCTAAGCCAGGGTCGTCTCATTTGCCACACACACATGACAGCTGGATAATGAAGAATCACTGCCTTCCAATGATGGTGTTAGCATCGAATATTGAGTATTCCCTGGCCTACAAGGAGAACAAAGCAATCTTCCAAGGAAGAAGTCCATTCAGAATGTTCTCCGGAGCCAGGAGGGCAAGACTTTCATCTAATTTACTTTGGACACGTTATCAAGAGAGAGCGACTGGGAGAAGTAGGATTATCATGCTTAGTCAAACAGTGGGTCAGACAGATAGAAGAATGTCAATGTAATGAGTTGACACAGCAGCTGCAACCAAAAGCTCACACTAGGACCTGGCATTGCAGTATGACTTCAGGATGCCTAACAATAGAATGTAACATAATGTAAAATACATATGCCTTTGTGTTGATGATATGCCATCTGCCAATAATCTGTATACTCGACTGTCGATCTAAAAACTTAATGGGATTAATTTATAAATCTGGTGATTTTGGTACTTGTGATCTAGGCTGGCATGTTGCTTAATTCTGTTTCCTTACACAAGTTAACTGTGTACAAAATTGAAGACATAGCCTTTCCGAAGACCCGGCTAACTCTGCCATCCAATTTGAACGTTCGTTGTAAAGAGACGTTTGAACTCTAATGGGAAAGACCACAGGATTCTTCAAAAATATCCACGCAAAAATCAACACCAAGAAAAATAAAAAATCTCCCGAGACAGATTGAATTCTTCTGAAGAGTAAGATATATAATTTACTATCATCTAAAATATTAATGAATCTATCTATGAAGGGCTTTTAAGAAGAGAATTTATCTTGTTTTCTTTTTTAATCAGATAGTGCTATGCACTGAAAATCTTTCTTTTGCCCTACTCAAATAGAATGCCTAGCAATAATGCATCACAACCCTTGACCGTTTTGTTTATCAAATATCTAGTGTGGCCATACCTCTACTGCGGTTATAACCTTCTGTTGTAATTTACACTAGCGTTTGTTAACAGCAAAAGACCTCTCCACTGGGGTAGAGAGTATCATATCCTTTAAAGCTGACATACATAACATGTAGCTATGTCAGCTACAGCTGTTTCTGAACATCAGTAACAAAATTATAGACAGGTTTTGAAGCTTCTGTGGTGGGAATGAATACATCTGAGGATTTAACTTGCTGACAGTGTTTATGTAATTTAATTTTGCCATCTGGTAGAAGGTAAACATTTTTTATAAAATTAAAGTTTATATTATAAAGTGAATACATTCCAATTGTTCAGAATGAAAAATTCAAATGTCATTTTATTGGAAAATATATGGAGCTTCCGCATTCACTATTTCAAGATGAATACAGGAGAGGGGTTGATGTCGCCAGTCCTTAAACCATAAATAAATAGGACACTCTCATCTCAGCCAAGGAGTCTGCATTTCATGCTTCCTGCCTTCATCTAAGATAACGTGCATGTGTTTATTATTTCTGGTTCGCACAAAGAAACCCAGACTCAGCAATGTTTGCATGTCCGTAATCTCAGAGTAAGTGATCTCACCTACAAAAGGCACATCTGAGCTGAAAAGAAAGGATTTCTTCCGTGGCTTTCTAGAACGTCGTCATAATTTTTACACAATATGCATTTGACTGTTGTGTGAATTGTGTGGCATTTTCAAATTGTTTTCACTTAGCAAAGAGAGCCTTTCTTTCTCCTTAGAAGTCGACAAATTAGCAGATTTGTGAAACTGACAAATTGGTCTACCAACGCTGCCAAGTTCAAACTTTATAAATGTGATCTAGACGTTTCCCTGAAAATAAATACACAGGCTGATAGACTCCTGTGTTTATAGCTATGCCCTGCTTTGAATTGAAAGTGGATGTTCTATGTTGGTGTAATAAAATTTAATTAGTTATAAGTCAGGTTTTGGTTAAGTGGTAATTAGTTTAGTGTATAATTATTACATCTAATAGCAATCAGAAACCTACAAGCATTTTGATCTTATCCCAAATTTTTTTAAGTCCAGAAGACCTAGAAAAGAAATAGAAATAATAAAATCGCATGAGCTGGTTTCATTAGACAAACCATGGAAGATGTTAAGCGGCAATGCAAAGTCTCCTTGATGATGTACACGTCTGAGCTTCTAAGCAAAACATTTTAAAGTGAGATTTTTCTCCTTATCCAATTAAAAACCATCCTATAGGACTTGGATTTGTTTTTCACTATTAAAAATGCATCATCTATACTTTTGCAGAAAATAAAATGTTAAATGATTGTGAGGGTCAGGAAACTTTACAAATCAAGGAAATTAAAAAAAATTTTTAATTGCTTTGAATTCATTAAGTTTTGGCAAGTTTTAACAGACTGCACATACAGTGTCTGTCTAAGATGGAATGATGGCCCGTGAAAACTGTAGCCCCTTCTAGCCGGAGACCAGTAGCATTAGATAGTGCCCAGCTACCACCACTACTGACCCGGGGAACAGGAGCACATTAGAGAGTCCTGATGTGAACGGGAGAAAAATGTAGAACAAAACTCAAATTTCTTAAAAATAAGATCTGAGACTTACTGGACTGGCAGGGGGTAGGGGAATTCTCAAGATTCTCACCTTCAAAGACTCTTTGAACTTCAAACTTACCGCCTGGTGGTCAGCTTTCCTCCAAATAATAGATTTACAGATGGAAAACGCTCGCCCACGATGTCTGTGCCCCTGAATGAACCAGCTATGTGAGAACAGTCCGTTCCCACCCTAAAACCACACTGGGGAGAGGCAGGTATGTCAGATTAACGGAAACAGGACGCACGAAGGTCAACACATTGTGAAAAAGGCAACTCAGGTCATGGAACAAGTCCTATCAAAATACTCACCTGAGAACCTAACTTTCTATGCACACTTTCACTTCAAATAAATTTGTAAAATTAAAAACCTGTATGATGTAGGTTATTGTCCAACAATATACAATGTAGTTTTCAGTAAATAAAACAATACACTGTGTACATACATCTTTTAAAATCAGAAAAATTTTAACTTAGTAAAACTAATCAGAAGTGCAATCGCTTCTACTTTATTAGGCAGGCACCCTGACATATTGCCTTTAGCTTTATGATGCTTTGCAACTATTTATTTTTCTTACGTCTTGAAGGTCTGGCAACCTTGAGTTGAGCCAATGAGGGGGACTGTGTTTCCAAAAGCATGTGCGCCTTTCGTGTGTCTGTGCCACGTCGTGGTGAAGTCTCACCTGACCGTGTGGTGTGAACGTAGCGTTTAGATGCGCCGCTCTGGTTGTCGGTGCTGCCGAGTCAGCTCCCACCGCTACGTGCACCCCGAGCACAGTGTACCCTGAGCACAGCACAAACCACTGCCGAGTCTCGGCCCGTCCTCACAGCTGTAATGCTCAGCCCACTGTTGCCACCACCACCGTGTCAGCGCATCTCTGTGATGGTCGGTCGGCCTCCTTTTCTCTGGCCCTTTGCTTTACCAAACACGATCTCTTTCCCAAGGAGTGGTCCCTCCTGAGACACAGTGGGAAATCAAAAAGTTCACAGGACTCATTTTATTGTGATCGTTTTCCTTATTCGCCCTGGTCTGGAACCGAACCTACGCTATCTCGAGGCCTGGCTCCAGATACTGTGTATATTAGGCATCCAGCCACGTCGGTGCTGCCATCGGCCTACTCCTGTTTCTCCTTCTCATCTCCTGCTCTCACGGGGCCCCTCTTCCTTTTATCGTCTGTGGGCAAGCGTGACCTCCTTTCTCTCTATAAACATGTGGTGAACTCTCCTTTTTTTTTCATTTGCCTTACATTTATCTTTATTTCAACTTATATTTTTTGATACAGATGTATTGGTTGTCATCCACAACACAGTTTAATGCTCAGGATGTTACCCACATCAAAATTATATTTCTCCTCATTTTTATATTTGACTTTAAATGACATTTAGATGAAAAATATTACTTGTTCAAGAAAGAGTGTGTACTTGCAAATAATGAAGGTTTTGTAAATTTGGGTGAGTTGGTATTTTCAATAATAGAAAGCGAGTGATTTTACTTTACTAACCAATTTTCATAAGCAAAGTGTGCATTTACTCCAAATACATAGACAACATTTAACTTTTCTATTTCTCCGATAGCATTTTGTTTCTTTACCTCCTCTGTGTTACTTCATTGGTGTCGGGTCTGTTTTGACTTCAAAGGGCATTGTGTGTTATGATCATTTCCATTTGGCAAGGAGAAAGAAGTGATTTGAAATAAAATATTCATGAACTGACATAATTAAAAATATTAACCGAGACATCTAAATTGGCTTTTATAGTATACCATTATAAATATTTATTCAGATCTTTTTGAAATGTCTGGTGTGGTGTACACATGTTTTACATAGGATATCAGCTCAGTTTTTATGAATTTGAATTTTTACTTACTTACATCGAATGTCTATTTATTAACACATCTCAATCTGGATTGAAGCTGCGTATTCGAGACATATGTATTTCAGACCTGGTTGTGCACAGCTCCGGGCCTCGAGATGGCCCTGGGAGGATGGAAAGAATGCTAAGAGGAAAGCCCTCCATTCATTGACAGACTTCAAAGTGAGCTAAGTCATGCCCATTAAAAGTTAGTAACACGGCATATTATATAATTAGCTCCAAGTGCAAAATGCTTAATAAAAGGTGAACTTGGGTTGTCACTTTAAGCTATTTCTGAATTGTTTACCCTCCATCCTTATCTTGGACCTACAACCTTATAGAAATGTGGCTTCATTAATTCCCTGTGATAAGATCTTGTTAAGCAGATAACAAGCTACTGCTTAATATATCAGTGGCCTGTTTATTAATTGCCATTGTGTTAAAATGTTTTATTAACCACTTTGGGCATTGGCAATCAAGGCACCTGGAAATCTGGGGTGCTATAATAATAAAGGTACTACATAAGTGTTAAACGATTTATTCATAAATTCACTACAGCTTGTTAAGCCCTACTATGTGCAGAGACCTACATTCAAAGTAATGAGCAATAAAGAATCTTGATGGATAGTGCCATCCAGAAACAGTGTGCTACGATCTCATATAACAGGTAAAAGAAGAGTCAGATTCAAAGTACTAACAACCATAGTATTTTGGGCGAATGTTTTACCCACGCTATGCCAGAACCTAGGAGATATGTATGATGGGAGGGCGGAATAAATTTGATAACTGTCCTATGTGTCCACATGAATCATTGGGCTTGATGGTTCGTGACAAGGGGTTTGTGAAAATATAGTCAGAACTTTTATTGGCATGCATTTGGAGATCATCGTTTAACTCTTGAGGACCAATGCTTCTCTGGAGAGACGTAAAGAACAAGGACCGAAAGACTGAGAGGTGAACGAAGCTTTTTACCGAGGAAAGCAGAGAAAGAATGAAGACCTACCGTAAATAGAAGTCTTGTCTGGTGTTTGCAGAGACTTGCGGTCATGTACGTAGGCGTTGTTGGAAAATAGGCAGCTTCAGAATAAGGAGATTGACAGATGAGACTGAAAGACTCGGAGGAAGGAAGGTTGGATGAGAGCTTTTCTATGTGATTAGGAGGAAATGGGTGTCTGTGGACTTGAGACTATCGTGGGTGGCAGCAATGTGGGTTAGAGGACATGTACTGAAACATAGATGCAAGTTGTTATGTAAATCCAGAAGTGAAAGGAAAGGGATGACTAGGAGGGCTACTGATCCAACCCCAAACAAACAACAAAACAAAACCCCTTTCTAGTCAATTCTGATTCCTGGTGGCTCTGTGCCCATCAGAGCCAAATTGTGCTCCATAGGATTTCCAACAGCTGATTTCTCCGAAGTTGATCTTTAAGCCTTTTCTCCTGAGATGCCCCTGAGTGGACTAGAACTGCCAACCTTTGGGTTAGCAACCAAACCCTTAACCATTTGTGCCACCCAGAAATTCTGCTATGTAGTCAGGAGGCTTTAAAATAACATATGGATAAATGTTCAGACCAATTCTTGTCTGTTAGGTTTTCCTCAGCTGACTCTGGAATACTGATGAAAATTTTTAATGTTATTTCTTATAAATGTGGGCTTTTGGACTGGTTTTCCTTGGTACTCAATGGGAAAACTGCTGCTCTATAAGAAGTTTTGGTTCCTTCTTGGGATAAATCATAAAGCACGGCTCATACTTTACAGAAATTGATGGGACAAAAGGCTTTCTCCCAAATAAAGATTAATTTAATACCTAAAGATAATATTTAGTTTGTCTTGCTGAAATTCTCTTGTCTCAGTAAAATTTTATTGGTGAATTACATTCTTGGAATACTGCAGGTAGCTTCTTATAAGGGTAACCATTATTTCCTAAATTTAGAGATTCAGGAAAGTAAAAGCAAACTATTCACAATTTAATTTAAATTTAGGGTAAAATACAAACCACGTTCTTGGTTTTACTTCAGATGCCTTTGGGTTCCTTAAGCACAGACGTAGAAAGGAGGCACGCTACAAAAGACGCCATTCTTCCCATTACTCTCTTCTCCTTAGAGGCATCTAAGGACAGCATCCCTGTCTCCTAATTCACACATACTTAGGTTTGTGTTTCTTTAACAAGGAGGTTGTGCCCCTCAAGATGAGATACTAGAGTGACCCAGGGTAGTAGAAAGAGTCAGTTAAGTACAGGGGGCAGTCAGAATCAGATTGAGTTCCACTAGGGACAGGGAAGCAATTGAACCCATATTAGGAAGTCGAGAAAATAATTGAAACTGGATCACTCTAGTCCATTAATCTGGAGGTTCCTTGTATAACTAGTGAGCTTTAATATCCAATTTAATGAAAGATGCTTATTTCACTTTCCAGAGCAGAAAAATTAATTGGTAGCTATAATTTAAGTTTGGTCTTCTTTCTAATTGAAAGTATGTCTACAGGGAGAGGGAAAAAGGGAAAACATTTTCATTCCACTCATTTTCATTTTTTAATTTCCTTTTTTTAGAAAAGTTTTATTACAACTATTGACATTTTCATGATTTCAACTGGAATATTTAATTGTTTCTAACTATTTCTAAGAACAAGGAAAAGTTTAAAGATAGCAGGCAGCGTAATGCATTTGCCATCTCAGGCTTTGCAGCTGTGGGGATTAAATTTATCCAGGAAGAACCTGGCACATGACAATGAACTTTAAGGCAGATAACATGACCATAATATACGTTCTGTTTTCACCATGCTAGACTTTATTTTAGTAGTGATTATTCACAATGAGCTTTTAAAAAAGAATTTTATTGGCAGCTGAGCAAGCCCTTATGCTTTCAAAAGTTCTTTAGTGAAGAACTGGTTCCCATGTGTGGCTTTTAGGTTTCTTTTGACCTTTAGGACTTCATTCAGGTCTCCATGTGGGTATGCACGTGCATGTGTATGCATATGTGTGTGCATATGCACACATGAATATTTATACACATACACACACACCAACATAGGAGCTCAGGTGACACTTCTGGGTAAGCATGAAGCTGCGATCCTGGGGGTTGCAGCTCCCCAGCCACTCAGTGGGGGGAAATGAGTCTGTCCGCTCTGGGTCATATTTACAGCCTTGGAAAGCCATATAGCTTTGCTGTGAGTTGGAGTTGATTTGATGGCAGTGGGTGCACACACGTACACACACACACATTGTCATCGGTAGATTTGAACTACAGACCTTGTTATTAACTGCCCAGTGCTTGTCACACAGTGCCACCAGGGTGACACGCATGCAAAAAACACACTTTTCAAGATGCAATGAAAGTTCATTTCCTGCAAGTGAACACGGAAATGCTTTGCAGCCTGTCTTGAGGTGTTTTTTTCAATTGACATATTTTCATGACTCCACAGTATGCATTCTAAAATCAAGACAGAAATCACTCAGCGTGCTTGTCCAGAAGTGCCACTAGAAGAAAGTAGCCCTTGGGAGTCATATCAGATGTCTGAAAATACTTTAGAGAACAGCTTCCTCCTTTTTACCTCTGCCATGAAAATAGAGGCCCTCACTGATCTCAAGTGGATTTAGATTCATAGCGACCTCACAGGACAGGGGAGACCTGCCCCTGTGGATTGCCATGACTCATTCTTCCCCTGCTGCTGACCTTGCAGCCCGTACCCGATTGTGTATCCCACTTCGCGACCAGTGCTCCTTCCAAAAAGAAAAGAGAGCATGTTGAAAAACGATTACTGTGTGGCTTAGCCCAGCTTGAGGACACTACAAGAATAGTCACGTGTCAGGGTCGGTCAGCTGAGTCTCTAAGCTGAGTTGCTTTTGGCATAATAATGTCCAATCAGGTAAAGCCAACATGCCTTTGCTTGTTTTCTGGAACACTGGATGATTCCCCAGAGACTCTTGAGAAGGGTCTCCTCTACTTCAAAATGATCTTCCTTCCAAAGAGTTAACGAGTAGCTCCCAAAATCTTGTGTTGTGTGATCGATGACTCCTTGGATCAGAATTCACTATGCTTTAAACAATGGTAGCGTTTTGCTAATGAGTGGGGCCTCCTATGAAGCATCCTAGATGAATGTCATTGTCTACTGCCCACAAAAACGGTTCCAACAACATCTTCAGATACAAAAGATCACAAGATGGTTAGCAGAAGGCCTTACTTACAGTAGACATGAAAAATGGTTGCTCAGAGAATGAATGACTGTTTAAGCAACACATTGAGAGGCAGCTGAGCATTCCATGAACAGACCCAGCCACCTTCAGGGAGTGAGTCATGGGCCTGGGGATCAGGACCGCATTCTTGCCGAACTCCAAGGCCATTCGGCATAACGTCGGTCACTGTGTTCTGCATCCTACTTTGTTGAGCAGGGCATGGGGTCCTAAAAGCTTGTGAGCAGTCATCGGAGGTGCAACTATTGGTCTCTCCTTGCACGAAGTGAAGAAGAGTGAAGAAAATAAAGGATTCAAGGATACAACACTGAGAACCGAAGAACTAAATGGTGCCTGGCTCCCACAGTCAGATGGTCTGAAAAGGTTCCTAATTAGATGGCCTTGGGTAGAACAGGAGAAAAATCTGGAACAAAATTCAACATCCTAAAAGAGAGCAGGTGTGTAATTCAGATAGAGAGACAGGTGGGAGACCCGAGATCACAGCCCTTAGTCACCCTTCAGGTTTGGAACTGAACTCCTGCCTGAGCTAAAATAATCAGCCATTTAAGATCAAGAGAGCAGCATCTATCCAGTGACAAAGTTCAAAGTGTTAAAGAGAAGGAGGAATGGAAAGAGAAGACCTAAGCGTTCGATAAATGCTGACAGGTTGAGGCGATGCAATGGATGAGTTGAAGCAAAAGGCGTATGAACTGTTGAATGTGAAATTGCTGATCTGCTCAGTAAACCTTCATTTAAATCACTATATAATGTTTTTTGAAAAAATAAACTAATTGTACAGAAAAAAATAAGCAAAAGATTAAAAAAGGGGAAGGATGCAGACGAACATACCTGCCTTTGAATAGGGTCTTGAAACTAGTTTATTCTGGTGTGACACATGGTTTGCTGAGAATTTGCATTTCTAACATTTTAGTAAGTTCCCCAGGTTATTCTCCCCCCACCCCAGGTTATTCTTATAGCTCCCCAGATCACTTGGGGATCTTGTCTGATTCGGTAGATGTGTTGTGAGAAATATAAAATTCAAGCTTGGGGTGGGAGCAGAATGAGCCTGTTCAAAGCCCTGGTTTGAATTACGGTTACACCATTCACTGCTTGTGTGACTTGGGGCAAGCTACGTACTTTTCATGAATCAGTTTTCCATTCTTTAAAATGGAGATAAAATAGTGCTTTTCACATAGGTTTGTAGTGTGTGTAAAAGTTTATGCATTAGGACTGGACATCCCCTTAAGAAGGGTCTCGGGGAGGAGACGAGCCAGTCAGGGTGCAGGGTATCAACGATGAAACATACAACTTTCCTCTAGTTCCTAAATGCTTCCTCCTCCCCCACTATCATGATCCCAATTCTACCTTACAAATCTGGCTAGACCAGAGGATGTACATTGGCACAGATAGGAACTGGAAACACAGGGAATCCAGGGTGGATGATCCCTTCAGGACCAGTGTGAGAGTGGCGATACCGGGAAGGTAGAGGGAGGTGGGTGTCAAGAGGGAGACCCAATTATAAGGATCTACATATAACCTCCTCCCTGGGGGACGGACAACTGAGGAGTGGGTGAGGGGAGACGTGTAAGATATGACAAAATAATCATTCATTAATTATCAAGGGTTCATGAGAGAGGGAAGAGCGGGGAGAGAAGGGGAAAAATGAGGAGCTGATGCCAGGGGCTTATGTGAAGAGCAAATGTTTTAAGGATGATGAGAGTAATGAATGGACAAATGTGCTTTATACAATTGATGTATGTATGGATTGTGATAAGAGTTGTATGACCACCCAATAAAATGATTTTTAAAAAGTTTATGCATTGGGATTGTGTCTAACTCATAAGTATTACTCTTATTATGTAAATGAGCACAGAGTTTGGTTTGAAAAGGAATAGTCTTATCAAACTGTGTACTTACAAGTAAATCGTAAATATTGGTTAAAAGAGTCATTAACATTTGCATGATGGTTTAGACTTTTTCATATATGTATTAGATATGTAAATGAAAATGGATATACTATTTTGTAAAAGTATTAGGAGGAGGACAGAAGAGACAACAGGATTTTAGAGATGATTGAAGCTACTTTTCAAAGAAAATAAAAATCTGACCTAGGAGAATCCTAGAAGAACCGGGTGGAATTTCCCTGGGTCCCAACATAGATTAGATGCTTCCATCCTGAGGGCATTGGCCCTCGATGGTGCTGGTACTCAGGTGGTGTTTCGTTTCATTTTTTAAGACTTGGCATATAATTCATATACAATTTAATAGCTCAATCATATTAAGAGTAGTTGTGCAATCATCACAGCAATCAATTTCAGAACATTTTTTTCTCGTTAACATTTTCCTGCCCCTCCTCCCCTGTCATGCCCCTAGGTTATGCATCTCCGGTTATTTGTTATCTTCTGGATTTCAGGTATAGACAAGCATACAAAGCACCAACAAGAAATAAAGAAAACCAACAATAATGACAAAAAAACAAACAGAGAAAAACCTCAATGATTGAGATTTTTTAAAAAGGAATGCTCTTTTATTTAAAATTATAAATACTTGCAAAAATGCGCCTTTTTTCTTTATTCACAAACCTGCATTTTGATTTTACTTGTGGAATATTTTTGATCTTCAGATTAAACTATTCCACAGAACTCAAGGGCTTTATCCTAGGGAGAAAGACAGAGCTGTCTGTCCGATATTCTATGTGTGGGCATACATTCCTTTTCTTGAATTGAAATTCCCAAGCTCTCACTGTCATTAATTCTTAAAAAACAAAACACGAAACCGTTTTATGGATATTTTATCCACATATCATACAATTCAATAGTCCAATCATATCAAGAAGAGTTGTATCATCATTACACCACGAATTTTAGAACATTTTCTTCTTCCTTGTACTTATTGCTATTAGTGTAATTTTTTTTAATTTGTCAAAAATATTCAAAGCCATTGAGTCAATTCTGACTCATAACAAGTGTATAGGGCAGAGTAGAACTGCCCCTGTGTGTTTGGAGACTATAAATCTTTATACGAGTTGACAGCCTCTTCTTTGTCTAGCTTAGAGGCTGGTGGGCGCAAACTGGGACCTTGCGGTTAGCAGTCTGATGCTTAACCCACTGACAGTGCCATTGTTACTTACTTAGGCATGCACAATCTTTATAATAGATCGATCCTAAGCACCCCCTGAACAGGAATGGCATTTTGACATTTTGTTTCATCCTACCAAACAGAGCAACTTGTTTCCTACATTTCAGGTATTTTAATAAATAGATGATTGATACATACATCCTTAACTCAAACTTCTGTACCTTTAATAACCTCAAATGTCTCCAGGATTTGTGGCAGGCCGAGAGCATACAGATAGCTAAATTGCCCACTTTTATTCTTTTAGATAGATAGCATCAATTTTACTGCCTTACCAAAAAAAAATTATGTAGGCCAGGGATAGCGCTTTCCTTATAAATTTTACAGCCAGCTCCTGAGAGGCCAGTGAAAGATCATTTACCTTCCCAACACTGTGGATCTTCTCAGTGACTTTTGTAGTGATTCAAACAATGTGACAGTAGCCATTCCCCATGGACAAACTTAATGGAATTAAAGAAATATGAACCCACAAATATACATACTAACACTGCATAAAATCTACGCCTTGCATTTTCAGGGATGCTCTTCTCTTCTTTAAGGCCTTGTAATTTCTCTTAAGATGTGTGTTTCCCTTCTAGATTTCACAACAGTGATTTTTGTTTGTTCTGGAAATATTTTCTTTAAATGGTTTGGGGAAAATCTACAAGGGTAGAATTCGTTACCTAATTATTTCTCTTTCACCACAAAACAACTTGATAATCATTTTCCTATAGTATCTGTGAGGCTTCCAACTTTACCAAACATTTATGACAAGGTAGTTTATCCTGGGACCAATTAGGCATTCTAAAAATTGTTCTAGTTAATTTCTGTTGATCAGCTCTTTAAACAGCTGACTGTAGTTGTTATATTACCATCCGCTCCTCTCTGCAAACCCTCAGTTCCAGGTACTGAACAACAAAAGTCAATATTGGAAGTGAAGGAAATGTGCCAACGTGTGTGCTTTCACGCAATTTCAGAAGTCCCTTGTTTTTCACCAAACTCTTGGCATGATTTCATACTTAAGCACGCACTGACTGAAAACCAGCTCAGTGTCTCCAAGGTGAGAACTTTTGTATTAAAGAACAAAAATAAACTTTTAACATCGCTGGACAAAAGAACATACCTAAGTCTTGCATTTACGTTAGCTTTAATTTCAGAATGCTTTTAAGGACCCTTTTCCCGTATTCCCTTGGTGGTCTTTCAAAAGCCAGGTGTCTGGGATTGTCTCCAGGCAGCTCTAAAAGCACCCCAGGCTCTGGATTAACACACGAGAGCTGCCTTTGACGTAGCACCGCCTATTGACATAATGCCGTGCAGTTAAACGCACTTGGAATGTATGACCAAGATGAATCCAAACCAGAGCGGGTCAGCAGTGTGTGCTTTTGCTTTCTCTTTGCATTAACTTAAAAATATTCCTCCTCCTTGCAGTTTAAAAACGAAAGTACGTAGTTTTAGTTCTTAACCCAAAGGCTCGATCCTGTCAAGGGAAAGAAGAAATAAATACAGATAAATACTGTCTACTTCCTCACAGACTAGAGCCTACAATAGCACTCTAATCCATAAAAAGTAAAATTTTAAAAATCAAGAAAATTATTAGATGCTTCAGTGCAAGAGGCCTGACGGACACAATTTCTGTACCAGAACCACAAAGTGCCTTGCAAACCTCAAAGTAATCTCTGCTCTGAAACCGCCCCTCCCGCTCTCGGAATACATTTACTTAATCCTCTGATTCAACTTTCAAGTTCAAAAAGCATCTGCCTTTGTGTGTCTATGTGAAATATGAAGGTTTTTTTTTTTAATGTGATCTTTGCCTTCTAAATACCAGCGAAGAGAAACGAAGACAGATTCTTTATTGTGGAATAAGTTGCGTCTTCCATTTTAGACTTTTACATGCAGTTTGAATATGCTTGTGGCAGGGCCAACAAAACCTAACCTTTGTCCCTTTGAGACCTCACACTGGAAGCCACTTTTGTGTTCTTCCCCCAGAAGGATAGATTGTATGGGCTTTGCATTATGGGCAGGGATCCACTTGAGTAAATTACAGCTTGCTCTACGTATTTACTTAAGTATTTGTGGCACTGAGGTCCTTAATCGGGCCAGTTGCAAGCAGACGAGAAATTTAAATCAAACCTGCTTTGGGGGTTAGAAGAAAAGGAGCGATGTTTCATTTAACAATAATCGGATTTTTAAATTATAAAATGCTGCTTTGGAATGTTTATTTTTTATTTCTGGCCGTTTAATGTTTTTCCTTGCCTTTGACCAAATACCTGAAATTTGAAATTGTTGCCATTTTTTACTTTAATTTGTGAAGGATAGTAATCACCACCCGCCTGTCTCCATTACTTTTCTCTGTGTCTCTCCCAAGAGAAGTGTTCATGTGATGTCTATCTTCTGTTAGGTTTTAGTTATCTTTTGCAGATCTTACATTGACATCTTATTTTAGAATAAATTTATGCAGTAATTGAATCTATTTTCCCTTACAGCATCCCCTGATGCCATTATAGTAAAAAGAGCATTTAAAAAAGAATACTTCATGTTGGATAAGCTTTATCATGTTTTGTGTACAATAGTTAGGATTTAAAAAATATTTTGAAATTATTCATGGAAAATGTACATTTTATATTATTTTCTTAGAAATAATGTTGATCACATTTCTATTGTTTTAATTCAAAATTCCATTTCTTTAAAAGCAATTTTACTTTCTTTCACTTTTAATAAAATTTTACTGTTTTCCCCTCTTTCACAAATCGCATCAATTTGTTAATTTTCTTTTTTTTAATTTTTGGACTATTATCACCTGATTTCAATAGACGTGCTGATGATTTTTGTTTTCTAACTTAGTAAGGGCATGCTGCTTTTCCTTATCTACTTAAACATATGAATGAGCCTGCTTTGATGCAGTGAAGCAAACACAAGAGCAACAACCAAATAAACCAGCCAAACTCAAAGACTTTGAAAGAATGAACCTACTTTTCTAGGAATTGCAATCAAGTATTCTTTATTCATAAACTAATCAGTGTTTCATTTCTTTCTTTACTATTCCCCTTGAACCCTGAACCTAATAATAAGAAATAATAGAAAACCAAAGCCCTGCTATGGCTCATTAAACTAACACTCTTAAAAGGCATTTTCCTGCAACTGCATGTGAATGAGAATGTCCCCCAACTCTTCTGCTGAAAGATGGGGCCCTCCTGTGAGAGTCTTTAATTGTTTGCTTCTTTTTTTCTCTACAGGAGCCATAGAGCCCAGCTTCTTAACAAAACCAGTATTAGAGAGGAGGTCAAAACCTACGCTCTAATATGGTCAGTATTTGGCCACCTTTCAATAGCGTTAATCACACATGCTAAGAAAAATGTAAAGCAACAACATGTAATGTTTCAGGGGGCCATTCCGTAATATAAAATTCCAAACGTGTGACCCTGTGGTAAGCTTTCACTTTTAAAAAAAAGGCCAATTTCTATGAAGGATCGTTAGATATAATTGGTCAGTTCAGCTAGGGTTACACCACTTATATATAGACCAGATTTTCAAATTTAAGATGACTGCTTGAAATATGTACACAGGGAGAATTGTGTGGACTGCTCATGTTTAGCATGGCTTTACTTTCATAGCACATTTGGTAAGTGTAAAAATAAAGCATAATGAAGCTCTCATGAACAAATCTGTTGTAAAGGTTCCACTATAATTTATATATATAAATTTATATATATATAATGAATGGCATGTTCTTTGGCTTTAAGACAAATCAATGAGAGTGGGCTCTTATGTCAAAGCTGTAAACAGTTATCCTATAAAACCTAAGAAACCTATGGAAGCATCAGCTTCTCTGTATGGGGCATCCTGGCTGATGAAAATGTTGGGCTCTCCAGTGGGCTTTGTGCCATCCTGGGTCAGGAGTCAGGGACCCTCCTCATTGAGTAGTGGGTTATGCTTTGGGCTGCTACCTACGAGGTGAGCAGTTTGAAACCACCCTCTCTGGGGAAGAATGAGAGGTTTTCCACTTCTTTACAGATTGGCACGCTTGGAAAAGCACAGGGACAGTCCTCCTCTGTCCTGTATTCAGACTCCATGAGTCAGAATCGACTCCGTGGCAGTGAGTTTTGGAGGTCAGAACTGAGAACGATAGGGACATTTCAACACGGAGCTCAAAAACAGCACAATTTTCTTGCATGTGATAGCAGTCGGAAGGTAGCTTATCTCTTTTATAATTCTTTGTGCCTAAATTATCCCCGTAGAATTTTGTCTTTTTGTGTGTGTGAATTAACTACTTCCTATTTAAATGTTAATATCTCTAGGTCACTTCTTCCTAAACTTGAACTTTTAAATATAAAATTCTTTCTTATAGGAAAGGAGAGAGAGGATAAGTCCAGGGTGACAAGTCCAGAAATAAGGAGGCACACACTTTAAGACGCCAACAAAGAAATGAGTGTTATGGTCAGATTGATAAAGTGACATGTTTAACGTAGACTCAACTAGGAACAATTGGCTCCATGATGCGTCACTTACTACTGTCTCCAAAATATTTTCAATTCAGTAAACCAACCAACCAACCAACAAACAAACAAAATACCTCCAAAACTAGAATCACTATGAAATACCCAAGAAGTAGAATGTGAGTTATATACTACACATGACTAATTGTTACAGTATAGAGAAAATAGGATTAAATGGATAAAACGAATATGTACGCAGAATAGGATCTTAATTCTGATTAGAAGAGCTAGCCATCAATTCTAGGAGAAGATTAGATGAAACGTCAAGAACCATTCATGTATATTAAATGGAAAAGCAGATTGCAAAAGAAACTAATAGTGAAATCAGAATTTTAAAGATTAGAACTGAATTTTGGAACACTGGAGTTTCCTGGGAAATGCAGCATGCTACCTTAATTACTGCCAAGCCCACCTAGGAGATGTTGCACTGTTTATAAATCAGTTATTAAAAGGACTCAGTGCTTTCATGCCTACAAAAGATGGAGATAGAGGTCCTTGTCCTTCTGTCTTGCTTGATGAAAGGACCTTGATTATGATTCATTAATATGCAGCTGCAGAACCAAGGACTACCTTGGTGGAAATGATTTCTACTCCTCCGAACTCCGGGGATCGGGAAGGATAATTTCTTTTGCTTCTTTTCTCGTTATTTCAGCATGAGTTTAACAAACTGAGAGACCAGATAACATATGTGCATTTTTATCAGCATTTTCATTTCTGCCATGTCTTGGACCATGTGCATATTGCAGCGCTGTCCCAAGTAGAAACATACCAAGATTGTAGGAGTTATTTCTGAACAAGCAGCAAAGTTTATCCAGATTACATTCCATTAATAAGACATGCATTTATTTTACATATGTTTTCCTCCCCCCCTCTTTTATTCAAGTGTTTTGTTACTTCATCTTTTCTTTTCTAATATTTAGTGGGGGAACAGATCATTGAGTAAATGGGGAAATAAGTAATATTGGAAAGATATTCCATGCTAAAACTACAAATGGCATTTTTACATTTATATGAAAAGCCAGTAGTTGGGTGTTTTCATCTTGATATGGAAAGTGGTAGTTCTGTCTGTTTTACTATTCCAGAAGAAATATTTGATAAATTTTGCAAAATGCTGACCAGCAGTTTGAAGTTAAGTCATTTCTTAACTTTAAAAAGTTCTACAGAGAAGTGGTTGGAGTAAGAGTAGTAAGAGTGCTTTAGGTTAGACAAGCAGAATCCTTTTGTGCTCTAAAGACTTGAAACAGGTTAGACTCGAAGGTTATTACAAGTTCATTCCCAGTAGAATTTTAGATTTCTAAGACTAAAATTTCTGGAATAGAAGTTAATCAAAATCTTTTTACTGCATGTGCAAATCCCTCAGCTGGGCCTGTGGGAAATTACATGGGCTGCGCTTTCCTTTAAAAGTTTACAGTTAGATGTAGAAGCATGATAAAATCCTGTGAACGCACCAGAATCTCTAAATAGTGCCCTTGAACCATAGAAGGAAGCAAGAAATAAAATATACCGAGGATGCTGAAAATACATTGAGGATAAAGGGATGCCTGATGGAGTATTATTATTTTCATGGAAAGTCGTGGATTTCTTATGGCTAATGTCAATTTTTAGTCTAAAAGAAATCAAAAGTGTATTTAAGCGCTTAACCAAACTTTCTCAAAATAAGCAAAATCTGCTTATTTCTATTATCTATCACACCTTAATTTGGGGGAGGGTCTACTTTAGGAGGTTATAGTTGGGTTACCTGCTTAATTCTGTCCAAGAAGAAATGATATGGTCCTGATGAATGGAAAGTATAATCTCGCTTGTTCCTTGATCTAAGATTATTTTGTTGTAACCATGTGAAAATCATCTATTTTATTCACATTTTTGGAAGGAAGGTCTGAAGCTGTCAAAAGAAAGATCTCAAATATGGCTTGAAGCTTTTTTCCCCATCAGTTTTTAAATCATTTCATTTACTCTCTTTCATCTATCTTGTCATCCAAGCAACATAACCTATTTTCTAGCCCCGTTAACTTGCGTGGCATCTTTGCTTCTGATCCACAATTGAACAAAGTTTCAAGTTGATGGCACAGTAGCCTAAACAGAGCATTCTCTTCAGACACTTAGCACTGTTGGAGCAGGCACTGTTTAACATATTCCTTACAAGGACCTGTTATTTAGACTGTATTGAGCATCTGATCAAAGGCAGTGTGAATCACACTGCATCTTGGCTTTGCTGAATTCAAGGTCAGCATTCGAATGAAGAACTCAAAAGGGGGAAGTGAAAAACGCAACAAAACAACAACAAAAATCTTTCATTCTTCCTTAGACAACAAAGGCCTTTCAGCCACTGCGGTCTTGTTAGCCTTCCTGAGCGGTCTCACACAACAGAGCGCTCACCAGCAATAATTCCATCATGACTCTTTTGACCAGCCTTCAAGCCTTCTGCTCCTCAAAGCAGCGCAGATCACAGATGTACTGGGTCCCACTAGTCAGGGCAAGAAGCTGAAACAAAATGATGTCCACTAACTTTCAGGCGGTTTCCTGCCCTCTGTGCAAATGTCTCCCTCTCATCTTGAATCAATTCCCTGAGTGAAGCTTGACCTCTTATTGTAGCCCATCCACTTGGTAATGTGTTCAAGTAATTTGAAATGAAATACCAGTTATATATAGAAAATAACAAACAACTGACTTTTATATGTCCGGTTTATTTTGAAAATGAAAATGCCTTTAAAATCCGCTTTTCTATTAAGAGAGTTACATTTACCATACATTCGATTTTCTAGTCATTGTAAGATAATTAAAGTAATGGATTCTAGCCTAAACTATAATTGTAAGCACATACTTAGGCTTCCCTTAGATACGGGCACTGAAATGGGAAAACGACATAATTAATTAAAAGAAAGGGGAAACTCTCTTTGTTAAATGGTGCTTTTCACCTAAAGTATGAAGGCAATAAGTTCATGTCTTCAGTTTTCTGTGTGTGTGTGTGCACATACCATTACTTGGGTGCAAGTGTGAGTGTGCATGTATATAGAGAGAGTCCATAGGAGATGAAAGATGATCCCATTAATTTTTTTCTATATTGATCAAAAGGTAGCAGGTTTAAAGAGCACACAAAAGAAAAAAATTGGGTGAGATTAATATATAGTCCCTCTTTAAAACATACGCATTGTTCAAATTCTATGATTGTTTTAAATAATAGCTTCTAATATTTAGTGATCAAGAAATTGGATTTATACAAAAAATGTGCTTATGCTTTTAATAATAACTGATTGCTTTAAAAAAAAAAAGATCACGTACTTCACTGGAACTTGCTACATGTATTACAACCCCTGTACTGAGTAGCCAAACCACATTCACATACACAGAATGAGTAGATCCCAATCTAGCCAACTTACTGGCTACTTGAACAATACTGATCACTAAAGTTACCTTCATTGAATGCCAATTCATATAAGGGAGATTGTTTTTTAAGCGTTGTATGAGCCTCTAATAAAATGTAAAAAAGAAAGAAAATGATTAGGTCAAAGAATGTACAGATACGCTCTGTACAATTGATGTATGTATATGCATGGATTGTGATAAGAGTTGTATGAGCCCCTAATAAAAAAATTTTTTAAGATTAAAAAAAAATCTTGTTCATATGAGCTCAATAGCTTTGGTTGACAATAGACAAATGCACCTCATAGATATTATCTATACGTCTGTAGGACACGCCTCTGCTGAGGAACTGTGTTTGGCACCTCCCCCTCCAGACTTTCTAATATTCTGGCAGTGGGTGTGAGGGTGGTGGTAGGAGTATTGGCAGAGATAGCTCCACGTCTTCAGCTATTTAATAAATGTAATTAGTTGAGTTTTGTGCCTTGCTTTCAGTGGAAAAAGAGCAGTTGTTTGTGTTATTTAATTAAGCAGACTCCTCTTCCTTACTCCTTAAAAGAAAAACAGTTACTCAAAGAATAAAAAGAAAAATGATATTAAAAATAAAGACTGCAAACTTTGCAAAGCACATAAGGAAACCTCATTAATTCTGGGTACTTTAAGTGTAAACAAAATATAAAATAAATAGGTGGAAATATAAGAGCAGAAATCTTTGGAAGAGGGAACAAAACATCTACCTTCTAAATTTAGTCTGTTTCTTCTTTTAACACATTTCACAAACAAGCGTTAAACAAAAGCAGGTTAATCGCATAACCCATGTAGTCAATTGATGAATAGCAGGTGCTTCCCCATAGGATCGAGTTGGTGACACTCTTCATATCTGAACGATGTGATGCTTCTGGGGTAATAAACCTTGTCCCTCTATGAGTATTAGAAGGTGTCAATGGTTGTGTAGATAATGAATATATGTATCCTCCTTAGAAAGAGTTGACTCACCTTCAACCACCTATTTCTTTCAAGGCTTGAGCTCAGAAATGGGCTTGTTCATTGTGTGAAGGCACTGCTATCTTAGCAGAATAGCAGAAGCCAGAAAAGGAAAGAATTCTTTGGTTGAACAGAAATTAATTAGGAAAAAATGAGGAAGGGAAAGAAAGCTCTTAAGTCAGAGGCTTAAAAAAAAGCGTTGTAACAGCTGTAATATGAGAGAACATACTAACACATTTTTTAATATAATTATATGAAAAAGACATTTTTATATTTCCCCATTCCAACATAAAAGGAGGTTTTGTCAAGCACTAACAATTTATTCCTTATGGAAACTGCTGTATTATTGTCTGATGGCCATTTTAGATCCATAAAACGAAATGGATTAAAGAAAATTAAACAGTATTTTTAAGTGTCTGCAGCTTGTGGCATGTTAGCAACAATCTATGTAAAACACCACCAAAAATAAGCTTAGGTTTCCGAGACCTGTGTGTGTGTGTGTGTGTGTGTGTGCGTGCATGCAGTAGCACATTATTTAAATATTTAACTCTGAAAGTTTGTTTGAAAATGCAGGCGTGACAGTCCTACTCATTTTTAGGAGCTAAAATGAAATCTAAACAAATATAAATATTAAATGCAATATATGTTATATACACACATACCTTCATACTTACATTTTTTTTTTTCATTTTGCCTCAGCTCTTGTTCTGGGCATTTTTTAACTTTATGCTTTTTGAGAGTCCGGAAAATCACATTTTAATCTTAAATTTGTCACTTATTGTGTGAGCTTAGATAAGTAATTTAAGTTCACTTGGTGGGTCTCAGGTGAGAGGATTGAGTCTCCTCTACAATCTTAAAACTCTTCAAGACTCTTACTAGTGCCCAAGTCAACTTCTAACATTAAGTAGAACATCCCACTATTCTCAGGATGAAAACCAAACAAAAATAACAAAACCAATTGCTCTTCAGTCAACTCTGACTCGACAATGCCACGTGTTCCAGAGGATAGCTGTCTTCCATAGGGCATTTCATGGTGGGGACCTTTTGAAAATACTGTATGTACTCGTGTAGAAGCCTAGTTTTCCAGCACATTTTAATGCCGTTTTCGTGGTAAAATTAGCTGCCTCGGCTGATATTCGGGATGGCGTAGACTCGAGTATATACGGTAGATTGCCAGGACTGTCTTTGGAGTTGCTTTGGGTAGATTTTAACACATCCCAGCACTTAAGCATTTGTGACATACAGGCACTTCTCTTGGGATTCTGCACGCTCCCAAGGATATCTCATGGACTGTAGGTGGGTCCCTCTTTCATGTTGCAATAATTCCTTCCTAGAAAGCGGGACATAAAGATGGGTGTTCTTGAGTGAGTTAGTTGGGTGTGACTTTGCGAGTTGTTTGTTAACGTGTTTTTAAATGAATGAATAAGGTCAATGGGTTGGCAAGATCAAACGGTTTGGATGCTAAGTAAATGCACAAAGAGAAGCATGGTATGGTACAGCCTGAGTCTTATAATAATTAAAACTCTCTAGGGCAAGCCCAGCAGTCTTGAAAGCACACGCCCTGTGGAGCATTCTAGATGCGCTTGTCACATGGTACTTTGTGATTGATCATATGGCCTGGACTCTATGGAGAAGAAGGTGGCATCGGGATTGGAGGAAGGCTTATTAACAACCTTGCTTGCAGACAATGAAGAGGACTTGAACGGAATACGTGCTGATGGAGATCAGAGATTCGAGCCTTCAATATGGATTGCAATTCAATGCAAAGAAACAAATATCTTCACAACTCGACCAATAGGTAATGGATCAAAGATTAAAGTTGTCAAGGATTTTACCTTGTTTGGATCTGTAATCAATGCTCCTGGAGGCAGCTGTCAAAGATCAAAAGGACACATTACATTGGGGAAATCTCTTTAAAGTGCTGAAAAACAAGGATATTACTTTGAGAACTAAAATTCACCTGACACAAACCAAAATATTTTCAGTTATCCCATATTTTTGTGAAAGTTGAACATTGAGTAAGGAAGATGGAAGAATAAGCAATGCTTTTGAATTACGATGCTGGCAAAGTATGTTGACAGTGCCGTGGCTGCCATAAGATCAAGCGAATCTCTCTTGGAACCAGTGCAGCCAGAATGCACCTTAGAAGAAGGATGGTGAGGTGGGACTTGGCCTCATGCACACTGGATGTGTTTTCACGAGAGACCAGGCCCAGGGGAAGGACATCGTGCCAGGGGAGGTTGAGAGGCAGTGAAAAAGAGGTGGACCCTCCCAAGGTGGATTAATGCCCTGGCTGCGTCTATGGGCTTGAACATAAATACCAGTTGGGAGGATGGTGCAGGACCAGGCAGGGCTTTGTTCTGTTGTACGAAACCTAACAAAATAAAACCTAACATAGATATGTAACTAAACTTAAAAGTAGATTTTTTTAATCCTTCAGTATCTTTTAAAACTGCAAGCGATACTTCACAGGGGCTATGTTCAATGTGTATGCGATCAAACACACCCCACCAAAGGCCATGAAGATCGGATGAAATAAATAAGCAACCAGAAAGTGCTATACTATTGGAAAGCCCAAATATGAAGTTGAGTGATTCAATTTTGTTATGTTTTATGCTCACTAAAATATATTAAGAGGGGCCATCGTTGTTTATCACTTGATTGAATGTAACAGGTGACTCGGATGTATGATTCTTGGAGGGCTTTCTTTCCCTTGTGCTAGGAGACTGTAATTCCAGCTTGGTGAGATTATTCTGGATCAAGTGAGTTTGATTGCTCAAGCATCACCAGGACATCAATGGTTACACTTGTGTCTAATGCGGAAAAAAATACCCTTCAAGCATAGACTCCCTGATGAGTGGGAGATTGTACTTTTTCCATACAACATCCGGAATATAAGCATAAATCTTTTTAAAAGATCCCTGTACATAGGAAATCAAAAGTTAAGGGGAAAGGCTCAGCTGGGAAATTTGATTTAGAGACATGTGAGATGAGAAGGTAGCTGTTGTGTAGCGTGAAGTCCCGGACACATGTCTTCCACTTTGTCTAGGCATCCGTCTGGGGGAGTAGGGTTTCCGTTCACCCCGACAAATCTCATTCTCTAAGCTTGGTGCATTTAGTGGTCTGGAATAGTTTCAAAGGGGTGTAGGCTTCAGCTTTTAAAGTAGCATAATTAGTCACGCCTATAATCCAGCGTGCATGTGTGTGTGTGTCCCTGAGTGTGTTGTAGCTCAGGGAGCCCCACCATCATGGCTTCAGAGAATTGAATGGTGGTAAAGTCCTGTCTTTCTAGTGTTATCTCACCTTCTTAAAGCCAAATTCATGAGCCGACAAGGCAGGCATCTGCAGCGCTGCAAGTATGATTTTTGTGAGTTTTACCCTAAGGGTTTTCTTCTCCTTTTTTGTTTTAGGATTTTGATTATTTTTAGACACAGTTCTGTTTTTTTTGCCTTAAAAATCATTACACATGGTTGATGTGGTGGACAGATTAACATTTTGAGTTCTGCATTACATTTCCTTATGTTCTACAAATAAATCCTTGTATGTAAATATACTTATTAAGAACATTTCTGTTTAGCTGGAAGATTGCTTTTAAAGAAAAAGAAACTTTTTTTTCCATGTTGGTCCCTTATTTTTGTCACCTAAATGCTAAATTATAAACACTTGGAATGAGGTGGTAAATACTTCTTGACTTAATTTGCACTGGTAGTTACAGATATTCTGAGATAGTGCTGGTGTGGCTCTGAGCATATAAATAGCTTGGGTAACTACAAGAAAAAGTGTCAAAAATCAGCACCCAAGCCTTTGAAACCAACTTTACCACTCTCCCTATGCACCTGGATTTAGAAACCGTGCTCTATCAGCGTCCTGCCTTTTTTTATTCAGTGGGGTTGTCATTGGATGGCCTTTAGGCACCCCATTGCATGTGGCTGGTCATAACAAGGTACTATAACAAGGTTCGCAGGGGGCAGAAACCAGTAGTCCGGTTATAACTGTACTTTCATGGCAGGTAGCAAATGATAGTGTAGATTTGAGTGCTGAATTTACCTAGAGGGGTCAAGTCTACCTGTCAGGACTGTTTTCAGGCATGGTCGTTTCTATTGCTGGGTACCATGGGGTTGGGTCCCACTCACAAAATCCCCCGTACAGCAGAATGAAACGGTGTCCATCTTTACACTCATTGTCTAGCTGAGCTCGTTGGTACACTTGCTGTCAGTCCGTCTCATGGTCTTCCTCTTTACTGCTCACGCTCTGCTTGACCAGCTGCACTGAGCTCAAGCATAACTAGGATCGTAGCATGGTCCAGGACCCGCCAGGTGCTGTTCTGTTGTACACAGGGTGGCTTTGAGTCAGAACTTGACCCCTCATGACAACTACTTCACCTACCTGGGTGCCCTTTCCCAGGGCCTGCATCGTCCTAAAATGTGAGAGCTTCAGAAAGTCCATTATCTTTTATTTCCCGTGTCCGGAGAATGTTAAAATGAGGCCTTACCAATGTCCCTTCTGAGGAGCCTGACAGACGGGATTTGTCCAATGTGGGTTCACTTGTTCTTCTCTCAGTCCGTGGGAGAATCCACGGCCTTCCCCCTTGCTCAAGGACATCGGTTCTACTGTTCTCTTTTAAGTACCGTGGCTTGGGTCAGACCTACCTCCTGGCATCTGCTCGTGAACACGTTGGAGAGGACTTTTCCAGCAGTTTGCCCCGATGGAATGCGTCACTTGGTTTCTTGACTGCTGCTTCCATGGGTGTTGACTATAGATCCAAGAATTGACAACTTCTCTATTCTTTTTCTGTTTATATTGATGCTGCTTCCAAGCTTAACTTCATAATTGTCATTTTAAATTCCATTTTCCATGTCTCAGTGACTCCTTATTGAAAAAAAAAATCAAGGCTCATTAATACTCAGTGAAATAACCTGGGTAATATTCCCACGGTGCCTACTCAAAGAAATATATTGAAAAAGAAGAGGAATACTCAGGACTCCCCAAACTTCCATGTTATATAGAAGAAAAGGTTTTCCGCACTCTCTGTTCAAAATTATGCTTTATTTCATTTGCATAGGTTTAAAGCGGGAATATAAAATGATTTAACTACCTTTTTTCATAACTCAAGGCATTTAGGCACAAGTTCTTACTTCACTAACACTACATTATTAGAACATATTTAATTTTTCCCCTCTAATTTTACAAATCTTTGTTTTAGACTATTATTGATAGATTGACCTACTTTTTGAGCACTTACTATGCCCTGTTGATATTATAGTATCAACAGTTATCTTTCTGAACCATTTTAGCAACATGGTAGAAAACTCGAGATTTTTGAGAACCGTGACAGAAAGAATTTAAAACTCAATATATGGTTTTAAATTATTTTATGAAATAGTCATTTGTGATTAGCGTATTGGGTTTCTAAAAGTGATTTCAGTTACTGAAACTGCATGCAGTTGTAGAGAAACAGCTGGAAATTCTTGACACTCATTGGTGTCAAAATTGCACCCAAATTTATCAAGGTAGCTTTGAAAGCCCTCATATTCTGCCTGCAACCAGCTCCTCCCGGAAAGGACTCTGAAGTCCTCTTTTTATGCTCGAAGAGACTAACTGTATTATTTTCCCAGTTTTTATCACCCCTTTTCTAGAAGGATCCGCTAACTGCCAGGTCAGCAATTGGAAACGACCAGCTGCCCCTAGGCAGGCAGATGAGGCTTTCTGCTCTTGTAAAGACAGGCAGCTTCGGAACTGCACGGGGGCGGGGAGGGTGGGTGTTCTACTCTGTCCTGAGGGTTGCATGAGTCTGAATTCACATGACTGCAGTGAATGGGTTTACTTTTATTTTTGTTTTGCCTTTTCTTAAACTACACACTGTTTATAATGTCTCTTTTCTCTGTTTCCTTGTAAGTGCGCACCCCTGGTTACTAAAGCATCTCAGATGCTTTTTCCTGAAATTGTCGTAACCGATCATCCCATTGAGCAGTCTCTTAATCTTCTTTCTCAATTACCAACCGTAGTGGCTTTACTTTTATGTGGTATTGTTGAAATAGGTATTTGGGCGCCTTTTGGGGTTGCGAGAACCTACTTATGAGGAACAGTGCCCACTGACTCATCTGCATCACGGTTACCAGTAACTGTTTCCTAGTGTCTGTTTAATCAGTAGGTGTCTCCGGCCCCCTATGCTGAAGTTCAGGGAGTAGTTCTGAATTGAGCTCAGAGCCATTTGCTTGTCTATGCTGATTTTTACGCTTCCGTTTTCTTCCTGTAAGCTTCAGATGCAGAACCCTTTTTGTGTTGGTGTTCCATTGCATTGCTGCAATTCTAGTGCTCACGGAGTCTTCAACTGAATTGTAAAGAGATACTCTCTACCTGGTCCCAGGTGGATCACCGTTGGAACTTTGTGATTGTGGGAGTCAGTAAATCACTGCAGTATTTATTGCATGATCCCGTTTTTGAGCCGTGCTCAGCGAACGAAGGCCTACTCTGCTCAGTCCATCCTGCCACTTATGTTTGTTATGTAATTTATTTGTTGGGAAAATAAAAGAATAACTTTTCATGACATAAAAATTATCTAAGATCAATAATTCCGGTATCCATAAATGCACTTTCATTGGAAGCCGACCACACCTATACACGCGGCAGCTTGTCTGTTGCCGCTTCCGTGACGCGACGGTGAAGATGACTAGTTGTGACAGAGTTTGCGTGGCTGCAATGCTTCATTACTGTCTGGCTTTTGATGTAAAGAAAAACTTTGACTTTGCTTCTGAGGACCTGAAAAATAATCATACTAGACGACACTCTGGTGACAAAGGCCATTTTTGTGTTTCCGATTGCTCCTTCCAGGGTAGGGCTCACTGGCACTTCCTTACTTGTCTATTGATTGGCTTGTTGATCTGTGTGCTGGAAGCCAGGGTTTCAGCACTCTGGAACATCAGCGTGAGCTGTTTGCTGCAGGACGATTTGCACCATTCCTTACCAGCTGGCATACAGTGAAAGTCTGCAGAGACTCAACTAATTTTGGGCCCACCACGTGCTGATTATTATTTGGATACATTGGCTCGATTTCGGACATGCCATTCTCTCATGTTTTACAGAAAACACTCATTCTCATCTTGCACTGTGGTTTCCATTTATTCCCAAGGGTGCTTATGCATTAGTTTTTGATTAATGGAATGTTTCCCCGTTCTCGAGATAAGTGTGGGGGATGCAACTTATCTAAATTGCATCGTGTGTGCGTATAAGGACTGCACAGTGCTCCGTGAGTTAAACACAGTTAAGTCCACGAATTTAGGCAAAAAGTAAGTACGTAAATAAATAACACAGCACTGGATCTTCCTCCGGCGTGCTGGCCCTGACGCTGCCCTAAACTTCTCAGGGTCGCTAGAAAAATACAGAGTGGTGAGCATTCCGGTGAGACCTTGTTCTACGTCGGCACATGCCGAAGCAGGAATTCTTTTCTAACCTCATCATTATCCCTTTGTATGTGTTTGTTGAACTTTAGCAATAGGGTTTCCTGCATTTGTTTCATTGTGACGTGAAGGTAAGCGTCGTGGTTTCCCCTGAGCGGGTTGTATGGCACGAAGTCTGTCCTCACGATTGTGTAATCTGAGGGCCCTAAGAGCAGCTTGCCTGCGACAGGTGTGCTTCGTTGATAAACAAGATCCGAAAAATGAATGGGGCAAAAATGTCAGGAGGCTTCTCATGCGTGTACCGTTCATTAAGGTGTTTGTTAAATAATGCATTCAGACAGACTATGTTTTCCACCCTCCCCTCAGCCCATTATGTGGTCTAGTAAATTAAAGCCCCGAAATCTTTGTCAGAGTTATAATACTCGAACTGACATCTAATTCCCCCAGACAATAGGTACAAGTCTGTGAGCGTCTCTAATTCTTTCCAGTCTTTACATTTATTGATTCTTTTGTGGACCTGTTTCATTCAATCTGTTACAAACAGCACTGGTTAAGTGTGAAGTTGACCGCCTTTGACTGTCGCAGGCATGTTCATGAACAAGAGCACAGGGTGTGCATTCTGCACATTCCAGGGGTGTCGCTCTTAGTCGGAGAACATTTCTCCTCTATAATTACATCACATTTGCCGAGCTCGCTCCATTAGAAAGATTGCCGTGTCCATTTTTCTGGCTGCCCCGTTTGGCTACACTTGGGTCGCGTGTGCCCATGGTCTACGTGACACTGCTACCCACCTTTTGTGACTTGAGCCAGGATGCAGGTTTTATTCGGTGTCCTCAGATTAGCATAGCTTCGACGGTCCTTTATCGGAGTTATGGAAGCCATTGTGCGAACATGCGTTCTCACTGGCCCGGATATTTGAGATGTCTATGTATTTTATACACTTGAGCATGCTTCTTATGGTTTAGTATGATGCAGATTGTTACTGAAACATTTATAAAGGCTGCCTCAAATGGCCTCTGCGACTTGATGGCCCACGTTAAGCTTTCATGGAATTAACATAATATACTTTTTATTGCATGCCATTCCTCAGGATTATGCCTTTTCGACGCATCTGATGTTGTAAAACATACTGCGTAAATAATTGATAATAAACAAACAAATTCTCCTTTTGCCCCGCTGTACTTCACCAGTTTCAAGACTTTGAAGTTCCGTAAATAATTGATGGCACTTATTAGTGTAGGCAAATCAAACGGTATCCTTGATCTGGGCTGCTTTTTGTCCTCGCTGTTTCTGAGCAGAATTGTTAAGTGATCCCTCTGAGTGGTAACTGGCCGGAACGCTGCTGAAAGTCGCGGCGGCCTTCCAGAGGCTGTGGACAGACAGACGCACGCACACTAATGGAACTGGGAGGGTTACCGGGATATCTTCTGGAACCAGGGCTTCCTGTGTCTTTGGAGACAGAGAAGCGTGCTTTTTCCACCAGGCTTCCATCATTTCCTCCCGATGCTTGTTAAGAGGGGGATTTTGATACAACATGCATTCCTTAGCAAAGATGCCAGCGCACTGAAACACATGAACTAAAATGTAAAAACGGATTATATACTCCTTCTGTTAACTCAGAAGCTTAGCAGAACGCCAACCAGCCATACTAAATGCCCTGCCATGGTCCTTCTTGGGTGTGGAAGATGTCGCACGTGATGGCAAGAAGAGGAAGGTTCAGAAGTTCCGAAAGATGCGTGACTTCAGCCTGTCCTTCCTCCGCCTGGTCCTCGGTGTTATTTATTATTACGGGGACCCCAACCGAAGGTCCCATTGCTGCCATGAGGAATTCAAATGCAGAGTTTAGTTCCTGGGTCACCAATAAAGGTGTGACTTGTTCTGTATGTTTTTTCTAAGTTTTATGGTAGTTGTGAGGAAGTTCAGTTTTTAACCAGGAGGTGACGTACTCAGATGTAGTAGATAGCGTGTCTTCAGATAGCGGCTACAATGGAAAGGTGGAAGAAGGGGGGGGGAATCCATCCCACACATATACACATGCCGCTACATTTAGAAGGACTTCTTCATGATATTTTCATAGAAAAAAAGAGCCCCTTTTGAAGAAGCCAAAAGACAAAGAACAATCTATGGAGGATTCCCTGTTATGATATTTGCCTCCTCTTAGATGGGTTTTGAATAACAAAGAAGGCCCATTCTGTAAATAGAGTCATTTTCCCACAAGATCAGCAGTTCGAATCTACCAGCCTTTTGGAGGGAGAAGTGTCGTTCTCGCTCACGGGCAGCTCTACCTGCCCCACAAGTTGGAATTGACTTGGTGGTGGTGAGTTTTGATGGCAAACTGAGGACTTGAGAGAAAGTACTTGATATTGCTGCTACACTGGCAACCATGGACACGGGGAAACATGCCTTATTTAGAGTAAGACCTCCATTGTTCCTGGATTGAACCATTTCTGTGTCTGGCCACTTCCCTATGCCTGAAGGTTATCTGCAGATAAGAGCAATTGGGTCTACTCTCCACCATAAAATGTAGCAAATTCTGTTTTGACATCTCTTGCTGCAATTGATCAGAGATTACTACCCCTGGGGAGAGCGCAGGGTGTTGGAGGCAAACTAGCACTAGGGTCAAGGTGGTGACTCACTTTACTGATTATTTATAATATTAAATGCTTATGATATTACCTATGACTGTGTAATATGTTGGCTGTGCGATGTGCATGTCTTATGAAAGATCTGTAAGCCCCATTGTATACACCCATTGAAAAATACATTCCCTCTCTCAGTTCTGAAATAGGAGTCCTTGTGCCCTGCTGTCTGTCTTAAATATTTTCCACAATTGCAAAGGCACTCCTGAGGACCTGTTAGAGAGTGGCCCCACTCATCCCAACAAGCTCTTTGTTTGTTTTGTTTCGTTTTACTATGACTGTGATGGCTGCCTTTTAAAAGATAGGGCTTTGGTTGCTGGTTGAGGGTCAGCTGGTCAATCTTTCCCTTTAAAGAGGAGAAGGTTTTAAAACACAAGCCTGTTAATAATATATTTCAAAAAGTCTTGAAACAACAGTATAAATGCATCTTTGTGACATTCTGAATGTTAATTACTAATCATAACCCTAAATTAATTTGTCAATATGCTGGGCAAAGGCATCTAAAAAGAAGGGCAAGTGCCCCAAGCAGAAGAGATTTGCATTTGCTATCAACCTTAACTCACTTAACTTCTGACAACAAATTATTACAATGTATGAAGGAAATCACAGCTCTCTATTGCATTTTACGAAGAATCTCTAACCCTGAAGCCCACCCTAGCCTTGACTAGACCTCAACTCCTTACAAGCAACTTGTCGCTTGGGAGTCAATAACACTTCTGGCAATTTCTTTTTTAGGGCCAAGTTTAACTGCCCCAGAAAGAGAAATGTATCTTAGATTGAGCTCCAGTTAAGAGCTAACCATCATCTTTGGCTTCTGCTTCTCATGTTACTCTCTGCTTGCACTTTCCTGACAATTCTCCCTCTGGAAGACACCACTCAGGTCACACCGGATTATACTCAGGTCATCCCCTATGAGAAGTGAATATAACTGAGCTCAGGTAGGTGTCACAAAGCTCTTGCCCTACCCCCCACCACCTTTGAGGTCAGAGTCAAAATAAAAGGTGTTTCTTTGCTTTTTTTTTTTTTCTTTCGGCACAGGGTGTCTAGAGATCATGTATTTTCTTAGATGTAACATTCAGATGGCTGGTTCAAGAACTGAGGAGTGTCCAGGTCTGGGACAAATTGGAAGTTTAACACAGAGCAAATTAGTGTTGGATTACTGATCAGAAAGCCAGTAATTCACCATTGTTAGAACTCATCCAGGATACAGGAAAACAAGCCAAATATGAAGCAGTAGACAAGTCTCTTCTCAAGGATGAAGGAGGAAGTTCCAGGTGGCAGGATGTAAGGAAGTCCTTGACACTAGGCTCTTCTCCATCCGTTTTTACTGTAATCTTGCTATCTGGTTGAAAAGCTCCTTTTGACCCTGAGTTCCCAGGTGTGATACAGTAACTAACGATATTGGTTGTCGCTGGTTGTGCTGAAGCGTTTTAGGAATTCCTTTTACCTGTATCTCTTATAGGCTTAAAAAAAAGTTTTAACAGTGGTATCGTTTTGTACATACACATTTGAAAGAAACAGACTAAGAAGTTTTGAGGATGAATATTTTATTAATCTCACTGTATCTGCACCTGAACTGAAAAACCCACTGAGCATCCTCTGTTTCTCTTTTCCAAACCAAATACCTATTTCCCCGGAGCCTTCGCGTTTCCTAGTTTCTTCATGAAATGCTACCCATGAGTGGTCTTCATTTTTCCAGATTTAAAGGAACTCTAAAAATGGCTTCTAAGAGAAATCCTTTCACCTCCTCTACCTTCTTTTTTTTTTCATCTTCAGCATTCCTATTAAATGTAGTGTCAACACCCTACAATTGAACAATTTTAACTTTCTCCAGCCATTTCTATGTCTATCTGTTGTTATTTGTGAATCCATTTCTTATATAAATGTTAGCTTCATTTCATTATTTTTGTTCTCTACAAGGTTGTTTGTTTTGTTTTTTTAACAGTTACATGTGAGTTTTCAGTGTTTAAATTTTGTTTATTTCCCTGAGTAAAGTGTTCACATTTAAAGTCAAGGTTCTTTGTACATCAATGTTCACTGGATCCCTCTTCACAATAACCCCAAAGGGGAAGCAACCCAGAGGCTCACCAGCAGATGAATGGATAAACCAAAGGTGGTGCATCCCTACAGTGGAATACTATCATCTGTAGCAGAAGTGAAGTCTTCATATATGCTACAGTATGGATGGAACAGGAAGACATGCTAAGCAAGATAAGTCAATCACATGAGGACAAATGTTTTATATATATATATATATATATATATATATATATATACATATATATATATATGAAAATGCATAGAGAACAAAGTTTGTTATTGGCAGGATGGGAAGGAAAGAGCTGGTTAATAGTGATGGAAACATCTGATTGACTAAAGATGACTTGACCAATTGACTTTTATAATTGCTCTCCTCTGTAAAACGTTGAATTGGAAAAAGTCATGATAAATATGGAAACAGCAGCAACAACAAAGAGTAACTTCACAGGCTCCTTTGGGGGATTTGGTTTCTTGATTTGGAGGCTCAGGGTCATGGTTTCATGGGAGGCCTCAATTAATAGACTTACAACACGTTTACTATTTCTGTTCTAACCCCTAGCTTGATATGTAAATCTTAAGAGCTTCCAACTGGTCATCCAGGGCACACATCTGTGTCGTTTTGTCTGGGACAGAAGAGGCAGCGAAAGAGTTGGGAATAGATAGAATAATATGGAATGTGTGGCTAATTGCCTCCATCCACATCTCCCTCCTTCATCATGAGATCAGAAGATCTGGATGATCCCTGGGTCATATTAACATGTTGATAAAAGATTCCATTGAAGAATCTTAATGAATCGAGGGGAAATGTAGAATGGAATTCAACATGTTCATTGACTCCAGACTTCCTAGAATCATGAAACTGGATGAACTCTCCAAATTACTCATCTGAAGACCTGCTTTAAACCGTAAGCCAGAAATAGCTCCTGGAGTCCTTTTAGGACTAAATCACAGTTTAGCTTAACTAGTGTAGAATATATGTCCTATGCACCATTCTCATTTAAGAGCTACCTATATGGATTGTCATTGACAAAAACAATTGGAAAATGAGATAGGACTTTAGGAAGCAGTGCATTTATGCTAATCATGGAGGCATTGCTCCGAAAAGGAGCATGGGAATGATTGCAAAACACAAAGTACGCATGACTGGTACATCAGAAAGTGTTGACTCGGTGTCCTTTTCTCCGTGTACAGTGTCAATCATAACCAAGCAAAAAGAAGGAGGAAAGAAACCCCCATGGAGTACAACGCTATTTTGAAGCACATGGCATCGCCATGAATCAAAGTCAACTTACTACAACTGTGGGTTTTTAAATCAATGCTGATAACAGAGTGAAGGTCCACAGTTAACACTCTTCCTCCTCCAAAACCCCAAATCTAACTCACAGCCGTGAACTTGATGCCGACTCACAGCGACCCTAGAGGACAGGCTAGAACTGCCCCTGAGTTTGCAAGACTGTAACTCTTTGAGGAAGTAGAAAGCCTCGTCTTTCTCCCGAGCAGAAGCTGGTGGTTTCAAACTGCTAACCTTGCAGTTAGCAGTCTAGCAGTAGATTGAAGCTAGGGCACCATAAACCTCTCTGATAATCAAAGGGTGAAGGACTGGGAAGAGTCCATTGTGTTCTAGAGGTCCCACCTCAGTTCAACAAGAACACATCCACACTATTTTACTCCCAAGAGTTCATTTCACCCAGGAGATCAATGAAAGCTTTCGAAATCATCAGTCTAATTATTTAGTACTCCTAATGAAGAATTATCCCACCCTGGCGCTATAGCTGTTGTTGGTGCTGTGTGCTGTGCGTTTCCAACCTCGAGGAAAGATGCAGGACAGAGTAGAACTGCCCTTCCAAAGGGAAATACTTCATTACAGCTCAATACGCACTGCCGTCCAGTCACTTCCGACCGGTAGCAACCTTCAGGGGCAGAGTTGGACTGCCTCCTTTGGGTTTCCGAGGAAGCACATCTGTACAGGAACAGAAAACCTCATCTTTCTCCCGGGGTACCACTGATGGCTTCTGACTGCTGACCTTGTGGTTAGCAGGTCAGTGCATAACCAGCTATGCCAGCAGGGCTCCTGAGAGCTCGATAATAACCATTTTTATTGTACTTGTAGTTGTAAAAGATCTTAAATGAATAGTGTGGTAAGAGTGAATATCTTCTGTATATCAATGGTTGAAATAATGACAATAATATTAGTAAGGCTTTAGTCTGACAGACTTAGAGCAACCACGAAGTTGTATATAATCTAGAGTGTCCATTGAGCTTCTCAGAACCACAGTGCTGGTGTTTGCATCTTACTCTCCTGCTCAGAAGGGTGGAAAGAGTCCATGAGCAAGCCTAAAAAAGGCTCCTTCCTAGCAGTTCATCCAGTTCGATGTCACCTACCCTACACAATCTAGGGATTGGAGATGGATTTGCATCCATAGACTCCCCTCGTCAAAGGAGTTCTTGCAGAGCTAGTTTCGTTTATCAGCTGTGACCCCTTAGTGTGCATTACTTCCATCACGCTATCAGATTATGAAGAGCAGAGCTGCTTTGGGGTGCAGCAGCATGTGAATTAAGGTAGTGAGAACGTAGATGTTTCTAGAAGTGTCAGAGCAAGAGTACCTGGAGGCTGTGAGTGAGCTTTAAGGTAGTAGTAAGCATCTTACAACCGTTTTCTGGTTCTACCTACTGGTAATGTCATTTATGAATCTACTTTCCATATACATGGTAACCTACATTTTCTCATTTTAATTTTCTGTCAGTTTTTTTAATAGCTACACTTAAAAAGTAGGCTTTTGATGTTTAACATTTGTTAAGTTGGTTTTCCTGAACTTATTGCATGTAATGCCAAGGTCTATCATTAATATGCTTTTAATTCTTAGGATAACAAAACTATTTGCACATAAATATACATACAAATATGTATATTACCCTTCATACATGTAAATGTGTAATGTATATATGTAACAGTATATTTTATAACTGTTAAAGGTTATTGATATGAGTTATGAAGATGAACGATATTACCTATAGGCCAGCACTTCGGTGAGAGGATACTTTATGGAGCAAGTAGACCAATCTGAAACAGCAGGCAGACAAGGAACCCTAGTGGTCTAATGGTTAGGCATTGAATTGGTAACCACAAGATTGTCAGTTCAAAACTAGCAGTGATTCTTGGGTGACAGGCAGGGCTTTCTACTCCCCCAAATAATTTACAGTTTTAGAAACTCACAGGGTCGGTTCTGTCCTATTCTGTAGGGTCACTTTGGGTCAGGGATGACGCCATGGCAGTGCCCGTGGTTTGGGGTCAGTAGGCAGGCGATGGCCACGGCAGCGGGAGTAGATGCTTGCACCACAGATCAGGCAGTTGTCAGGCAGCGGAAGTAGATGCAGACTGTCTTAGCTGATGATCTCTAGTAGAGACTAAAGACCCAATAGCAAAAGAGAGAGAAGAGTGTAAAAAGGAGTAACAATAAGAAGTCATTTGAGAGAGGTTTTAAGCCATGGTCTGAGATGAACTGTAAAGACACAAAACAACCTGAAGGAAAAGATGGAAGGGAAGGATGGGCTCAAGTCCTGTAGGAAGGATGGGCTCAAAGTCCAATCCTAACCATCAAAATTTCTAACATGTAAAGTAAGGCATGGGCCCTTACCTGCTTCTGCTTTTGCTGTGTTCTTGAAGCCAGACTACACTTTAAACAAAACGCTGATGTGTACAAGGAAGCTTCAGGAAGTTCACATAACAACACCATTAGCCTTTAATCCCATTTTTTCCATGAACTTTTTGAAGGCCCCTGATATTGTAGATAATGCTGGGACACAGTGGAATAACCTACCCACTGAAAACATTGCCACCACCCTAGTGCCCTTGAACTGATCAGGGCTCAACTTGAAGACTCACTGCCTATTTCATTCAATGTAAGATTTCAGTGTCATAAATCACACCACTGCCACAAAGGCAACATGCTCCATCAGGTTACTGAGGCTGTCAATCTTCATGAGAACAATAAAACCTCATCTTTCTCTCACTGAGCGGCTGGTGGATTTGAACTGTTGACCTTCTGATTAGCAGCCTAATGCTTAGCCCACTATGCCATCAGGGTTCTACTATTCATTGTAATAGTACCAAATAAATAAATAAGAAACCAATGGCAGTGAGTGAGGAAAATTCATTTGCACAGAAATTTTAATTAGGTTGAAAATTGGTGGAAAAGTTAGCGTGTCTTTATTTTTGTTTGATTGGAAAAATAATATCTCAGCATCCAAATTTATAACTACAGCTGAATCAAATCTGGACACAAATCTTAAATGTCTGTAGTACAGATAATAAAGCACAATTGTGTACATTTATAAACGTGAACATAGATGGTTTTCAAGCCCTTTGCATATTTTAAGATATATTTTGCTTGAGTTTTACCAGGATATAATTAGTCATCGAGTTTATGGGAAAGGCATTTATATTAAATAGATCAAAAGAAAAACTATAAAAGGTCTAGAAATACTGCTTACAAGACAGAATCGTGCAGGGAAATGTCAACATGTCTTAGATAATCATTGGAAAGAGATCAGTTCTGATAGATCTTTTTATAAAAAAAGCCCCAAAACTAGGGATAATAGGCATGAAATAGAAACTTTAATGTTAGAAATAGTGTTATTGAGCCCAATTCATCTTTAAACTTTATTCCACTAACTGAGAATCAAACACTGAGCATAAAGGGTTTGAATTAAAAGAAAATATATCCAATTCATACTTCAGGAAACTGAAAATACTACAGACCAAGAGAACATTCATATTGAGCTCGCCAGGCCCCCCCACACCCGCCTTCCTTTTTTTTTCGTTCAATGCTCTCAATTTAACCAGCTGGGATTATTTTTAAAGTACATCCGATTCAACCTTTTAAAATGACAGATTTGCCTTTTAATGGGAAATATGTATTTCATCATAAAGATGGAGCACAGTGTCCTTGGCTAAGTTATTCTCCACAGAAGGATGCTCTTTTTTATGTGCTGTGCCTAGCCTATAAGGGAGAACACAGATTATAGAAAATTTGCTCCTGGCATGGAAGATTAGAAGCATACAGACAGACTGATAGAGAAAAATTAAAAATGTAAACGACTCTCCAGCAGCCTCAGTGCCCGAGAGCGGCGACAGCTGCTATAATGAGCAGTCCCTGCAAACATACCCAGCCAAAGGAAGAGACTAACCTTAGAAACCGGAGTCACCTTTTACAGTCAAAGAAGTGCCAACTTCAACTTTCAATAACCAGATATTACGTCACCAATGGTGTCTCCCGGCTCCTTTAATTCGGGATATGACGATGTCTCTCCAGCAGTATCTTAGGTCCGTCTATAGTCATTCCATTACAATAGTTTCTTGTGGGTGGGTGTGTGTTTTTTAAGAAATTAAGAATTTGTAAGGAAAAAGAAATGGTTACCTGATAGTAACAGATCTGAATTAAGTTACCTGTGTTTTGTTAGCAAATGGACTGACCCTCTTCAATTAAGACTGACATTCCTGAGACATGTTCATGACTGCCGCTGTCTGACAGAACAAGATGGGTGCAAGGAGCCTAACGATTCCAGGATGTGCCCGAGAGAGGGGGCTGAGGTCACTCAGAGATGCTTACCTGAAAGAGGACTTCGGGGCAGGGCTCTGGGACAAGTGCTTGTAGTTGTTTGTTGACTGCAGAGGACAATGGGAAGAAAAGATTGGGAGATTCTGATGAAGTTTAGAGTCTGGTTACAAAATATAGGGACTAGAGGGTTAGCTGGAGATGGGGTGATAAGACGCTCTGGTTGATACTGATTCTAAATGGCATTTATAAAGCTCACTGAAGGCATCTTGTCTTTATAGTTGTTAAAGGGGTTAAACTGTTTACAGGTCTAAGGGCAATATTTGTTTAGCATATACACCTTTGAAAAGTTTTCCTCCAAACTAATTCATGATAGTCTCTTAAAAATTCTTTAGCAGTCAATAATGAATAAGTTACAAATATACTCGCAAGAAACATGTCATTCGTTGCTGTTAAAAGGTAGCAGGTGACTTCTTACTATTGTTTTACAGTTTTATTGTTCAGTCGAGGGGGGCTTTGCATTTCAGATTACAGGCTTGGTATTCAACAATTTAAATGACTCATCACCCCCCCTCCCCGGGGTTTACCCTTCACGTCTCCCTGCAGTGATGATGCTTTATGGGGCCCCTTGCAGACTTCTTCTGCATGATCCACAGGTGTCTTCCGTTCACCTCCGTCCCAACTCAGGTCTTCTCAGTCAGCGTCCCACACAGTCACACAGTCCGCAATGTCTCCACAAAACCAACACATCAAGGTCTTCCCATTCACACCCTTTCTGTCTTGGTCATTCTTTTAATAAGGACCCATTAAAAGGTTCTTGATGAGTCCCCAAAACCTTTTCCCACAGCGTTCACCCAAGATTTGGGTGCTGAATTCACTCTTGTGAAAAGTAATTAAGCATACACGTAAAGAATGAGAACCATTAACAACAGAAAGAAGGGAAGTCTCTGCTCAAGGCATGACTCCTTGTACTCTCCGCGACCTACAAATATACAGGTTTGCATTAGGCAGTCTGGCACGACACTTCTCTCAGAAAATATGGTCGCATAGATATTCCTGAAAACCTCATTGGCCGTGTTCCCCATCTCCCAGCAAGCTTTGGGACCGTTCAGCTGTCGCAGCTGGGATCGTGTGACTCATCGTCCCAGAAGAGGCACACTCTTATTCATGATCTTTAGCTTTTCTGAATTTAAAATAACCTCGTCAACGATAACATAACGTTTGAGAATCTTTCTCCAATGCTCATTGGATAATTTAATTCCTATTCCAGGTTTCTGACTCTGAAAACACGCATTGGCCATGGCTTACCCCCACTCCCTCCCCCAAAGAAATCCCTACCCAAACTCATATGCAACAGCATCTCCCGCCCCCTTTTTCTGCTTATACTCCTCCAGAGCCTCGCCTGCTTCTGCCTCTGAATAGTGCTCTCCTGACTTAGCCTGTGCACAGAAGCTAAGTGGTTAAGTGGTTTTCTACATGTAATTAACCGCAACTATTTGCATGATCACTTATAGGAATTTGGGCCCTGGGCGAACTGGCAGGCCTCGCTTCCTCTATGGGCCGCGGTGGGCCCAGCCACCTCTCACACCTGCTTCTGACATGTCTCTCTCCGAGCTTGGCTGGTCCCGGGCCTTGGCACCCCGCTCTGGACTCCCCATGAATCCATGTCCTCGGGGCCTGTGGGTGCACGGGAGCGTTTCAATGGCTGATTTACACCCGGCCTTTATTGTCCCGGGTAGTCCCCCGGCGCTCCCCAAATCACCAGGCTGCATCTGGCAACCAAACTCCTGCTGCCGCTTCCCTTCCGCTCCGTGTGTCCTTGGCTTGTCGCTTCCAAGTAGACAACCCCAGCTGATCTGTGTTTTCGTTTATTTGCAGATGCCTAGTCTCACGTGTTGACTGCTGTCTCCCACCCCCGTGTACGTGTACATGCTCGTCTGGGCAGCTCAGGGAGGCACTGAAGTGGACACGCGATGCATGTAGCAAGGGCCCTTTGTGTGGGTGCAGGCCCAGGTCTCATGGAAGGCAGGAGGAGCGGCCCAAATGAAGGGTCTGGCATTTCCTATGGACAGCCTGGCTTTCCATTGGAAATGCGCCCTGCCTCTGAGGCTCTTCGGTCTCGCTGAGGCTGGCCAAAGCACAAAACAGCAACTCATTCCTTTAGATGAGTCACCGAAAGAAGAAATCCATGAAATGTGAGGGGCGGGGGGGGGGGGGAAGGGCGGTTGTTGGGGGGAGCGGCTAAAGTCACTGGGGCCCCCCTGCAAGTAGATTCACGGGTTTTTCACGGTTAAAATGGCTGCATTGGTGTTCAGATGGTGTCTCAGAGAAGGCAGCGGGGTTTTAGCCAGAATCTAAAGGGATGGACTTTTTCCCTTCCTACTGAGAGGTCTCCTGGGTTAGGGGTCCCCGGGGGAGGGTTATTGGAGTCACCCTAGATGCTGATGTAAGTTTTGTTTGCCTGTTTGGTTCTGATTGCCTGCGCCATGGAGCCTGGAGATTATTCACCCCTCCAATGGGAGCAGCCTGATTTAAAAGCGTACCCAGAGCTCCATGCTGGAAGGTCCTACCCGGACGGACGGGGTGGGAGAACCGTGTGAAACAACCTAAAACCATCGAAGAAACCAGGCTTACTGGTCAGATGGGGGATGGTGTGACACCCCACCCCCACCCATCCCCAAGAGGACAGCCCTTAGTCCTCCTTCAGATCTGGAACTGAGCTCGAATCTACCCCCACTCCCAACTTGGAATAATCAACCTTTAAGATCAAAAGGACAGCATTTCTCAAAGGACCAAGTGGAGAGGGTCAGGAAAGATGGAGGAATGGAAACAGGGAACACGGCGGAGGGGCCGGGGAAGGGGGGTAGGTGATGGAACTTTGAGGGCTTGAATTGGCTGAGGTCAACCAAAAGGTGTGCAACTGTCAAAAGGAAAACTGAAGGTCTACTCTGGACACCTTCCACCCAGTTCACAATAAAATGTTAAAAACCAGCAAGACAAGCAAACACAAAATGCCGGAATGGCCCAAACCTGTGAGAAAAGAAGTCAGGGACTCCTCATTTGTTACTCAAGAAACTGTCTCCCCCTTCCTATGTGTAAGACTTGAATTCCTGATACTTAGCACAGCCAAATGCCCATCTTGCTCCTGTGGAAGGACTGGTGAATTCAAACTGACCTTGTGGTTAGCAGCCCAGCCCGTAACCCACTAACCTAGCCAGTGGTGGTTTGTTAGTAGCATGGAGTCAGTTCTAATTGCGAGCAACCTTACGCACAGCAGAGTGACACACCCTCCAGTCCAGTGCCATCGCCACGGTTGAGCCTATGGTTGCCGCCACGAAGGCCAATCCACCTTGGTGAGGGTCTTTTTTTAAAACACTGTCCCTCCACTTTACCAAGCATGATGTCCGTCTTCAGGGACTAGTGTCTCTTAAGACTAACATTCAAATAGTAGTGATTTCTACTCGTTTCTTCCTTCCCTGCAAGTCAATTCCAGAGTCTTTCTCTCTTTTCCTTTCTCAATAAATCAATGTCAGATGATCTGTTTGAGGAGGAGACAGCAGCAGGACTTACTGCGTCTTCATCTGGGGAAATTTTTTTTTCTAGAAAGAGCATTTGACGTATCCGCATAAATCCTCCTGAAGCACTTACGGATGAAAATCAATGGTTCCAGCCTTCAATATGGACCTCACTTCAAAGTGAGAACAGTCTCACAATTGCACCAATCAAAGAGTGTGATAAAATGGTGGAAAGATGGAAGGTTTCAAGGATGCCATTTTACTGGAATGCAGCAGCAGTCGAGACGTTAAATTGTGTTCTTCATTAGGCGAATCTGCTGCGAAGGGCTACTGTAAGGTAAAGGTGCCACCTAGCAGACGGGGTGTGCCTGACCCAAGCCATGGTCTTTGAATGACCTCACAAGCACGTGACAGGTGGACAATATGTACGACGACTGGGGAAGGACCGGTGCCCACCTTTGGATTTGAAGAAGAATATTGAATATCCCACAGCCTACCAGAAGAACCAGCAAATAGGAAGTACACGCAGAATGGTTTCTAGAAGCCAGCATATGCTTTGGGTTACCAGGAGGGAACAGGCCCTGGCAGAGGGGCCGCAGAGAAGACCAAGACCCTCCAGGATGTGGACTCAGACAGCGGCTGAAACAATGGGTGAAGTTCCACCAACAATGGGGAAGACGGTGCAGGTCTGGGCACGGTTTCCTTCTGCTGTAGGTAGGGCTTCTACCGTGCATACTGACAACAATCCACAGCACACAACAGTGACGATGACAGCACTGAAGTTCTTCTCCGGGCTTTACATTTTTCTACTCCCCCCTCTCTCCGGCTCGCTCTCTCTTGCGCAATTCCTAAAACTCCTCTCCACCGTTATTGTCTCTTAAGTCGCTGCGTGCTTTCTTATGTTACGCACTCGACATAAGTGCGCGTCTCTCGGAAATTTGTTTGCTAAATCATCTGGCAAATGGTCTCGTTGATGTCTGCTGAGCTGCTCAGAGCCTACAGTTGTTAAGTACTTATTACAGGAACCCAGCAGGGCAAATTAAGAAAGCTACATGTTTGCTTGTTATTTTAGGTCTATTATGTTATGCTTCTGAGGGGGCTGCCTATTGGACCTTCTGACCTGAAAGGACTTGCTGTTCTTTAGTCAGAGGTTGCTGGGTGAAATCGGAATCTTTGACCTGACAACAATAAAAGTGATTATCTTCCAGGGGGAGAATGTCCTCTTGTTGCTTTTCATGTTCAGCCTGCTAGAAAATGTAATGCACTTATTTAAGCAGCTCTAGGTTCACTTGGTATGTCATATTTTATAACTGAGCTGGGGGCCTTTTACACTTGCAAATTAAGTTATTTACTTCATTTTTTAACTTAAAAAGTGCTTTAAATAAACAATCCTTCTTTAATTGAGGGTGAGCATCTCTCCCAACACGTTCGAAAGGTCTTTGGAGTGATAAAACCAAATCCACAACAGTGCCATTGAGTCGATTCCGATTCACAGCAGCACTGTACATGGTTTCTGTGGCTTTGTATGCTTTACGGAAGCCCACAGCCTCATCCTTCTCCTGCAGAAGACCGAGTGGGTTTGAACTACTGACCATACAGTTAGCTGATTACTCAAACGCTTATTCAATAGCACCACCAGCATGACTTGGAATGGATACAGCTGTTATTAAAATTGTGGCTGATATTTCTTGCCCAATTATTGAACTTTATTGTAATTAGACATCATTTCATTGGTTCCAACTCATGACGACCCTGTGTACAACAGAACAAAATGCTGCTCTGTCCTCAACCATCTTTGTAACTGTTGCTATGTTTGAGCTCATTGTTACGGCCGCTTTGCCCATCAGTCTCCTTGATGGTCTTCCTCTTTCGTCTCTGACCTTCTTCTTTACTAAACATGATGTCCTTCTCCGTGGGTTGTTTCCTGCTGCTAATATGTCCAAGGTATGTGATAGGTTGTCCCACCAGCTATCTTTTTAAGGGGCGTTTTGGCTGTATTGCTTTCAGGATAGATTTGTTTTATTCTCCTGGCAGCTCACAGTGTAGTCAATACTTGTTGGCAACATAATTATTCAAGGGCATCCTTTTTTTTTTTTGTCTTCTTAATTGATTGTCTTGTATTTATATGCATTTGAGGCGATTGAAAACACAGCCGCTTACCAGGCACACCTTGGTCCTCCTATGACCTCTTTGTTTACCTTTTAAAGAGGTTTTGCAGCAGGCTTTTCCAATGCAAAATGTCATTTAGTTTCCAGACAGTTGCTTCCTTGGACATCAATTATGGACCGAAGTAAAATGAAATCCTTAAGAACTTCAGTTTTTTTCTCTATTTCCCATAATGTTGCCTATTGGTCCAGAAGTGAGGGATTTTGTGTTCTTGATGTTGAGATGTTACCTTTCGTGAAGACTGTATGGTCTTTGATCTTCATCAGTAAATGCTTGGCTTTCAACAAGCAAGAGTCTGTCATCTTCATGTCATCCTCAAAGCACGTCCTCTATCCTGACACAGAATTTTTCTTCAGACGGTGTCACTCCCCGGATGATTTGCTCAGCACACAGACTGAGTAAGTATGGTAAAGAGACAACCCTGCCAGACACCTTTCCTGATTTAAACCACACAGGATGGCCTTCTTTTGTTTGAGCATAACAAAGCGTTCTGGAATTCCCATTCTTTGACATGTTATCTGTGCTTGGTGAAGATCCACATTGAATAGATGTTTGCAGAGCCGAATGCCTTTGCATAATCAAGAAAACACAGGCAAACATTCTTTTGGTATTCTTTGCTTTCAGCTAAGATCCATCTGATCAGCCATGACAACCCTCATTCCACATCCGCTTCTGAATCCGGCTTGAATGTCTGACAGTTGTTCAGAACATTCTACATTCTGTTGGCTCATTTTTCTTGGATCAGGTAGCTGTCTTCTAAAATTTTTGGCACAAAAGAATGAGAACTTCCCCAGTTGCATCTGTTCCTTGAAACAATCTCAATTGGTATTCTGTCTGTTCCTGCAGCCATGTTTTCTGCCGATGCCTTCAGTGTGAACTTGATCCTTCACTGCCCTCAGTTGGTGATCACATTCTCCCTCCTGACATGGTGGAACATCCATCACTTAGCTTCGTTACACTCACTCTGTGGATTCTTTCATTTTCTCTAGGTGCTTCTTGTGTCGTTTGACCCATAGGACCCTTCAATATTGTCATTTTTGGCTTGACGCTTTTCTTTAGCTCATTCACCTTGAGAAAGGACAAACGGGCCCTTTCCCTTGGGTTTTCTAACTGGAAGCCTTTGCATAGCTCATTCTATTGTGTTGTTGACTTGCATCTTCAATTTGAAACTTTCTGTTCAGCTCTTTTACTTCACTCCTCCCTCTGCTTTAGCAACTCTGTGTGCAAGACCAAGTTTTAGAGTCTCCGCTGACATTCATTTTTGGAGTTTCTATCTTTTTAAAGGAATGTGTGGTTTCTAAAAGGTGTACACGGTGCTGGATGCCGTCCTGTGGCCTGTTTGGTTTTTGGTTATTAGTGTATCAAGTTGATTCTGGAGACAGCCTCTAAGCTTAGAGACTACAGTTAGGTGGGATATACTCAAGGTTGTATTTTGACTCTACTGGACTTGTTTTAATTTTCTTCGGTTTTAGCTTGAACTTCTAAATGATGGCTTGTACTGCTGTTGTCCACTGGCCTTGTCTGACTGAAGATATTGAGCTTCTCCACCTTTTCCACAGATGTCATCAATTTGATTTTTTCCCCCAATCTGGTGAGGGATATGTGTATAGTCACCATTTATATCATTGAAAAAAATGCTATTTCCAATAAAGAGATTGTGGTTCTTATAAGTTTCTATCATGCAATCTCTGAATTTCTTGAAACTACATACTACAAATTGAGTTTTCCATATAACTAACTGACACATCACTGGGTGACCCAAAGGTTTTGCACTGGGTAATAGCCTAAGCGTTGTGGTTCAAATCCACCCAACAGGGCCACCCAACAGGGCCACAGAACAGGGCCACAGAACAGGGACACAGAACAGGGCCACAGAAGAACAAAATACCTGTTTCCGTTCTATTCGTTACCACCTGGGATCACCATGACCTGCAATAGTTTCTTTAATTTTCCTAAGCACTTAAAAAGCAGAGTCAGGTAGTCTGAAAACTCTCTCAGCATGCTAAAGCTTGGGATAATGTGACTGACCAAATTAACAGTCAACTCAACTGCCATCTAACCTGCTCCAACTCTTAGCGATCCTCCAGATCAGGGTAGAACTGTTTCTATGAGTTTCTGAGTTTGTAACTCTTTACAGGAATACAGAGCCTCGTCTTTCTCCAGTGGTGCGACTGGTGGTTTGGAACTGCTGACTCATTGGTTAGCAGCCCAATGTGTAATCACGATGCCATTGTGGTGACCAAATATGCTGGGTTTGGGGTGGGGGAATGGGAGAACACCACAGTGATTTATTATTTTCATCATTTAAAAAATCCATCTTCTGTATTCTATTCTACCTGTACTATAAGCTTTGCCTTTGGCTCCTCCTTCCTGTGAAAGGGGCATTCCAGCGGTGCTTAAAATACCTGCCCAACAGTGTAAGTGGTTGTTCGTCTAGTTTAACGTGCTGAGGTTGTCATGACTTTGAAGAGCGCATCCTCGCAGATGGATAGTTATGTGTTTCCCCAAAACGTTTCAGCTGATTTCGTACGCTTTAAAGATGCACATGATGCGCAGGGAAGGGGGCTTTCCCTTTCTGCTATTGCTGTTTTTTAAAACACAATGTAAGCTGCTGAAGCACAGAGGCAATGTTCGACACGTCTCTTCCTAGCAACAAGCTTTGTACTCCATAAATGTTTTATGATACTAAATATTTGTGAGAAGTAAAAGGAACTTGCCTTTTAACAATAACAAAAAGTATTGAACAATCTTGAGCAATCACACCATGAAGAAAACAGATGCCCAACCTGAATTGTACTTTCATTGGTCTTTGTCTCTGAATTCGGGTTCTCAGATCTCAGAAACAACAAGGACTTTTCACCAACACTGCAAGGCAAGGGTGGACACTTGGTTTGTCTAACGGTGCAGATGGTAAATATATAAGGTTCTTTGGGCCAAGAGGTTGGATTAAGGATACGTGGGTATTTATAAAAAGGGAGAAAATAAATTTCCAGAAATATTGATTGGCAAGGCTCCAAATATCGAGATAAGACTAGAGTATTAAAAAATGCTGTTTTTGTTATTCAGGTTTTTGACAATGAGAAGACTGGATGCATTCTTTTTGGGGGAAGATAAGAATTTTGCTCAATTGAGGTTCAGAATGCTTGTTCTCAGCCATCTAAAGCAGTTCTAATGTCAGACTGGGGCGTACAGAGCAGGCAGGTGGACTCCAGATTTGAATTTGGACCATGAGCTGCAGCTTGTGCATCCCTTCCTTCTGTAAGGCATCATTTCCCCTGAGCCTGTGGTCTTCCACGTGACTGACTTTGTTTATTAAACATGAAGATCCTTGGGGCTTCCCGTAGGTTCTCGAGCTCATCGGGTTTAGCCTTTTCCTGTTGCTGTTGTAATCTCTTTCAGTTGTGTGAGTATGCTCCTTTCCTCTGGGGAATTCAGCTCTCTCTCCCCCGTGGACTCTAACCCCTTAAAGCAGCGGTTCTCAACTTGTGGCTCTCGACACCTTGGGAGGTCAAATGACCACCTTTTCACAGGGGTTGCCCAATTCATAACAGTAGCAAAATGACAGTGATGAAGTAGCAATGGAAATAATTTTATGGTTGGGGGGGGCGGTTCACCACAACATGAGGAACTGTATTAAAGGGTCATGGCATTAGGAAGGTTGCGATCCACTGCTTTAAAGTCTTATTATGAACCTGCTTTGACTCAGCTAAGGAATTCTGGGTGGTACTGTGGATTAAGATAGCAACCACAAAGTCAGTGGTTCAACCGCACCAGCTGCTGCATGGCAGAATGATGACTGTCCCCATAAAGATTTACAGCCTTGGATCACCCATATTGCATCACTGTGAGCGAGAATCTACCTGATGGGAGTGGGTTTCGTCTTTAGTCTTTATCTCAGCTAAGAAACCCTAGCTGTACAATGGTTAGGTGCTCACCTATTAACCACTGAGTCAGCAGATGGACCCCACCGGCACCCAGCCTATTTCCGGAAAGACGATGGCATTGGCAAGCCTAGAAGGCAGTTCTTCTCCGGATAGTGCCCCCTTGAGCCAGAATGCGCTCAGCAACCACAGGTTTGCTTTCTTGGTCCTTCCGCTGGAATTCCCTCTCTTCCCCACTCCTACTGTCTCCATGGCTCATGTAGTCTTTGCATCTTGCTACGAGGTAGCAATCACCGACATGCCTACCGTTCAATCTAAAGGTGACAAAACCACACCTTTCCACTCACAGGGTCACCCGCTCTGAGTCAGAGCCACTCCGGGGCAGGGCATTAAGTCAAAACCTCCCTTCAGCGCCTCACCCGTTGGCCTTTGTAAACCTCTGTCATTAAAGGATGCTGGCACTTCCGTCCTAGCTGCTTCCTGAAAGATGCGCTACATGCTGTTATGAGTGCTTCCTCCAAACGCTGTCCGTCGTTCTGTAATGAGATCTTTTGCCAGCTGAGTGGGCATTTGCTGGGCCTAACAGTACAGTAGATCAGTAAGCCCTCACGTGGGGACAAGAGCCGAGGGCTTGGAGGGGTAGGAGGTACATGGACTGTGAAGGAGCACACGGACACACAAACTCCTGGGTCTGCTACTGTGTCCTAAGTACTCACAGACGTGTGAAATCCAAGACCTGAGCTTTGTTCCTCAGCAAATGAGACCTGGGCGAGGGAATTCACCCAGGAAGCAGGTGGGGCCGAATTCACGCGTTCCCATCTCAGTCTGAGTCTACCTTGGGCATGTTGGCTGTACGAGGTGCTTCACTAGCTTTTGTCCCAATGCCACTTCCCTGCCTCTCCTCCCGCCTCACTTACAAACCTTTTATTTTATTCAGATTTCCCTTCTCTTCCCTCTAATTCTAAGAACTACCAACACTCTGTGTGCCGCACCCACCCCTCTGTCCCAGCTGCTCACTTGCTCTCAGGGCTTCAGCTCCCAGCCTTTAGACTGACGCATCTACAGCTTCGGCTGTCGCCTCAGGTCTACTGGAGTCTTCAGGACTCAGAAGTGGCCACTAAGGACGGTGACGGCACACTAGTGAATTTCCAGCACATATCTTTAATCGTGTACATCAAACTTGAACTGCAAATCCTTTCCAAATTTGCTTCTGACTTCACACATTTTAGTCACTGTTATTCTCATCTCGCAGCCCCGACATGTTATAACTACTCCTTGTTCTTCTGTCACCTCATGTCCACCAACTGAGTGCTTCCAATAGTTTAATTGCTTTCTCATTAGGCGTACAGAGGCTCTTCTAATTTCCCAGATGTCGTGGCTTCATGTAGAATTTGTATGCAGTCTTGCTGCTCCTGTTTTGTTTTGTGCGTCGTTGTCACGCTAATCTTCCCAGGACTCTTTGTTCAGCAGACTCTAGGACAAACTAGAACACTCGAACTCACGGCCATTGGCTTGATTCCAACTCCTAGTGAGCCTGTAGGACAGGGGTTCTCGACCTGTGGGTTCCGACCCCTTTGGGAGTCGAATGGCAGGGGTCACCAGATTCACAACAGTAGCAAAATGACAGCAATGAAGTAGCAATGAAAATAATGTTATGGTTGGGGGTACCCCGACATGAGGAACTGTATGAAAGGGTGGCGGCATGAGGAAGGGGGAGAAGCACTGCTTCTAGGATGAGTTAGACCTGCGCCTGTGGGATTCCAAGGCTGTAACCCCCCTTTTATTTTTGGCTGTAACTCTTTATGAGAAAGAGAACCTCATCTTTCTCCCTTGGTGGTCTCTTAACCTGTGGGTAGTAGCACAACGCATAACCACTACGCCATAGGGCTCTTCCCATCTAATCTCTTCCCATCTTCCCTAATATTGGGGTGGTAACAAGGCCTATTTTCTCAAAAGGCTGTCCCCATTATTAATCACACGACTCTTCTCACTCTTCTCCCTTCCCTGCTCCCTACTTACAGTTCATACCTTCTGGATTTTGTTCATGCTCTTCCTTCAAGGAAGATACCATCCCTCCATACATTGGAGTGTCTCTCAAAGAAGATGACATTCCAGGCCAAGATCAAGTCTGCTTTTTCCCAGGAGGCCTCTCCTGACTCATTGCAATCACTCCTTTGCTTTGCTGTACATGACCAATGTCTATCTTCAAGCCATCTTCTTTCTCTATGCGTGGCTCCCAGAAGGTGGGGTGACATGGGGTGACTTGGAAAGGACAAACCATCATCAAGTGGCCCTACCCTTGTCACTGTCTCTCCTGGATTTGTACTTCTGTCTCCAGAGATTGCACAAAAAAGATGGCAAGGCTTAGTAGCATTCTCAAAAAACTCACAGCCATCAAGCCTGTTACAACTCTCAGGAACCCTACAAGACAGAGTAGAACTGCCTCTGTAGGTTTCTGAGACCCTAAATCTTTACAGGAATAGGAAGCCTCATCTTTTTCCTGAGGTGCGTTGAGTGGCTTTGAACTGCTGACCATATAGTTAATAGCCGAATGCATCACCTGCTACGCCAGGAGGGCTCCCACAGTATAGCATTCCTCCTTTGAAATTAGTTTTCTCTTTGTGAAATAAGGCCTAGAACCAGGATTCTTTGGACGAGTGAGGATTATGTTCGTAAAGCTCTTGGACCCCCTGAAAGAAATACATGGTTTTTGTTTACAAAGAATGACTACATGGCATGCATTATTATTAATGTTATTATTATTACTCTTTATAGATAGATATATTATGGTTTTTCTGGTAGAAATTAAAGATGGGGGAGGGAACACTAATAAATTGAATTCAGATGAGTTTCTATGATTTTGCCATAATTAAATATTAACCACTACAGTATGTCTCACTTATATTTATGCAGTGGCCCCCTTTTCTATTTGAAAATTGTTTAACCATATACAAAAAATATGCCTACAAAATAGTCTACAGTGTGACTGAAATCTGAAACGAGATGATATGTACAGGAAAATAAACCCCTGATGTTAACTACATAAGACTTGGTAGGTTGTTTAGAAATCAAATCTCCTGCTACCTATTAAAAAGATATCAAATAACTGTAGTGTATTCATATAAATTCCAGAAACCATGCATTAAGAAAGTATACATGCCATAAAACATTTGCTGTGAAACACTGCATTTTATAACAAGATAGAAATAAGGTATAATTTTGATTGAACAACCAAATCTGTATTATTTTACATACATTTGAATTTTTACAAGTTTAAAATATATACTTGAAAATTGATAATCCACTTACTATGTGACATTGTACTAATTCCTTGATTCTAAAACTAATTTTGTATAGGGCCTCTGTTGATCTGCTACAGCATACTTACTGAAAGATTTGTTGCTAGGATTTAATGACCTGATATGTAAGGATATAGACTAGAGCTTATAGAACAGGATTGAATGACCTGATATGTAAGGATATAGAATAGAGCTTATAGAATAGCATTTAACGACCTGATAGGTAAGGATATAGAATAGAGCTTTTACCAGATGGGCAATACAGCAATGGAAGCCATATCTTTTCAACTGTTCTGATGAAATTGTGTTTATTTTATTTTAAACCGCTTCATTGACACGTAATCCATATATCCTACAATTCAATCATTCAGTCCTATCAAGAAGCATCGTACAGTCATCACCACAATCAATTTTAGAGACTTTCTTCTCTCATATCATTGTTGTTAGCGCCCCATTCTGCCCTAACCTGCCCTATCACACCTCGAAGGAAACAGGAATCCAATTACTATCTCCATAGATCTACTTACCCTGGGTTTTATGTACACAAAACATACAAACAAAACACTAACGACAATGAACAAGTAAAACAGAAAAACCTTGATCCCAAAGAAAGTAGAAAATATTAAAAATGAGAACAAATTTAAAATGGGTCTTATAGGGACATCGGATGATAAGGTGTTAAATTTTGGAGTTTATTCTTTATTCTCATAATAATGAGACTCTTTTAGGAGAAGTCAAGGGAGAATCAAAGAGTCCTTTCTTTCTGTCTTATAATTTATAGGAGCTTTGTGTATGTTTCCAGTGAAAGAAAGGCTGAGACAAAGTTGTTGCTCCCTGGGATCAGACCACCCCAGGCTAATGCTGCTTGAAGCAGCAACACACCACAAGAGGGTGGCTTTCACAAACAGAGGTGCCTTTCCTCACGGTTTAGGACACCAGAAGCCCACATTCAGGCCGATGGATCAAAGACAAAGCTTTCTTTCTCTCAGTGTTGACTCTGGAGGAGGGTCCTTGTCTCCTTTTAACATCTATAGGCCAGCATTCCTGGAGATCTCCATGTGTCTCAGCATCGTTTCTTACAAGAGAAAAGGCAATGTGGGCCACACCCCAGGGACCTTCCCTGACTCAAATCAGAACTGTGACCAGAATAAGGGTGTTGCTTCCAGTCCACATTCTCTTACAGGTAATAGGCTCATCATGTGAGATCGATCTTCAGGGATCAATACCCAACTGCCAAAGGAGTCAAGTTGACACATTTGGAGGACACGCAATTCAACCTATGACAGTCCCCTTTGCAGTTGAAGTGCAGTCCTGACCACCACCAGGTGACTTCCCCACTGCTTCCAGAGATACCAATCAGATACCCAGTGCGTCAGGCAGTGAGCAGGACGATCGAGATGTGTAGCCGAGTGCTACTGGGGTACAGTCTGGGTCACGGCAATATGTGTCGAGTGAGCACTTCACATGCTGTTCACCCATTTAGCCATGCCTTCTCTGTACCTGAAATAGATTGCTTACATAAAATGCTCAGAACTGCCTCCACGTCTTCTCCTGCTGCCGCTTCCCTGGAGGCTGCAGTTTCCTAATCTTTGATCCCTAGACCACAGGACCCTTTGGGGGGAGGACCAGAGAGGACAGAGTGGAGATGTTAGTGTGATGCATAGGGACAAAAAAATTAATTTTGATTTCCAAAAGAGTGGTGTACAAGATCATCAATCAGTCATGAATTCTCTATCATTGTTTTGGGGTGCCTAAAAATGCCAAAGAGACAAAATGTCATGAAGACCATGGGAAGACCCCCTTCCCACCCCATTACTGAAAGCATTAAAGAAATTAAGTTGGAGGTTGAGACCGTACCAGGAACATCAACGTTCGGCTCATTCTACCATTTCTTGTATGTTTTGCCTGATGTTACACATTTCAAGCACACTCACATTGCACCAGAGGATTTACGCATTGATTAGCAGTTAAAAGCATTTGTCTGTAAGTTTAGCTGGATGACTGTTTCCTCTTCAGGAAACCCAGATCTCCCCTGTAATTGGCAGTCCTATTATAAGTGGATATTTTGTTAAGCTTCTAAAGAACTTCTAAGAACGTATTAAGTAATTGAATAAAGCAGATCACATTTAAACTTACAGCTGTGCCATATTTGAGGGTATCACGTAACCTATGAGTCAGTTCAAATGTTACATATTAGTAATAAAACATGAATAAAAAGCAGTGCTGGAGAGACATGATGTGGATTCCCATACCACCCGCCTTTGCATTGCATAGGGATTTAGTCATCCGTTTTCGTAATTATACTGCTAAAGATTTGGTGACAATTATTTTTATCTTCAAAATAAAGTTATACCCCCAAAAGGTGCCAGGAAATTAAGATACCCTCTCCATAACTCATAACAAACATGGCTGCTTTGAATGTGCTTAATTATTACCTTGATTCAATTCAATACAAGGGTGATTTATTGCCTCTGAGAGCTGCTTGTAAATGTCTCATCAGGAAGAGCGGCTAAACGAGTACACTGCAAGCCATACGAAGGCACATTTCATGTCAGTTCAGTAATGGAGACACTGCTTCTTTAGCTCGATTCGCATGCCCAAACTCTGAGCAACAAACAAATCCCAATACGATAATAGAATTTAAAAATTAGCCTATATATTTTTGGCTATTGTCTAGAGATAAGAAGTGGAGCTTTTCTTAAATGAGAGGTAGAAATATGTGCAGTTTAGGTAACTAGAGTTTAAATCTACATGAAAATTTGGATGTATTAGGAGACCACAATACATCACTTGTTGGAAATAAGACATATAATTCTAGTTTTCTCCATCCCTAGGGTTTGTAAAATATGTTCTTACTTTATGATCGAGAAAGTGAAATGAATTGAACTGTAACATAACCAGTACATTTTGTGGCCTTGACATCTGATCTGTCGTTTCGTGACAGTCCTGAGAAAGTTGAGACATAGAATGGACAGCATAGCTTAAGATATTCCAGCTGATTACCTTCCCATGTTGGTTTGAAAACAAAAACAAACCTATTTAGTGGTACGTTTCTGAGCATCTATAATAAACCTTCAATTCAGGAGCTTAATTTCTATTTACCATGTTTTTTTGGTTGACTGACATAGTTTTTGCCATTGTGAGAGTTTTCAAGTGTACAATTCAGTGGTATTAATTACATTCACAATGTGTCTATCATGTTTATTTTTTTAATGCCCCTCATGAAATTAGGGTGATTCTCTCTAAATTTCTCCATCAATAAACGTATACTAGATTTAGCAGACATGATGTAAGTAGAAATCCTTCCATTTGGACAATGATTACATCGTTAGCATAATGCTGTCTCGGACTACAGGGCAGTGTTTCTTACCATTTAATCCCATCCTGTAGAAATCAGGCTTCAACAGGACTGTCGGCATTTTCAACATATAACAATGCATGTCGATTTTTTCTTAATTTATACGCCTTCTTAGGATAGAAGCAAATGCATTAATTTTCTCTTGTGTCACCCCTTACCTACATCACAGGACACAGACTAAATTCCAGTTAGAGATAAGGAGGGCATTTGCAAGACCATAACCATTTATCATGATTACAGGCGTGAAACTCTCCAGGCAAAGGACACATCAGAGACTTTTGAAGCCATGGCTCTGAACTAGAGTCCAGATGAAGTGCACGGGGCCAGCCCTGTCCCTGGGACAGCGGGCTTGTAAATGGTATTATCAAGAGCTTTCAGAGTGGACAAGGACAAGCAGTGAGTCTGGTCGTCTCCTTAGAATAAACGTCATTAAAGCAGAAGTGTTGTGCACGTGACTGCCTCGATCTTTATTAATGAAAAAGAAATAAAAGAAAGAAAATACACTGCCACCCAAATGAGGCAGTTATAGTTGAATTGTGGCAAGCCTACCTCTTCACTGGCTACATTACCGCTTCACCAGGCTGTGGTTTTTTTTAAAAACAATGCCCTTGAGGTCACAGAGAAATGTTCTGTTGGGCAGCGTTGGTTCATTTTAAAAGGGGTGCTGATTCCTTCCTATGTGGTTAGGGAAAATCAGAAAAGAAAAGACAATACAATAAAAATATATTGGAAAGATCTTTTGCTATTTTTTTAATACTGGAAGCAGTCATGGAGTCCCAGATTGGAGTCAAGGTTTCTTGAGACTGTGGGGTAGAGAATGCATTGGGAGAACCTGTAGATTCTGTTGGCTTCAGACACAGGAAGACACAGTGGTGTACATTCCTGGCTGCTAATGACAAGGCTGCAGGTCAAACCAGGCAGCTCCCAGGGAGAAAGCTGTGGCAGTTGGCTTCCACAGTTTTATAGGCCTGGAAACCCTACGGAACAGTTCTCCTCATTTTAGAGGATCACTATGAGTCAGAATGGATGCAGTGGAAGTATGTGAGGCACAATCCTACCCGCAGACTCATCCCAGGATTCTGGGGGAGATGGTCGTTCCCACAGGAGCCTCTTGGTTCACGCCTTGTTCCTGCGAACAGAAGCACCTTGCACCCAGAGCACACCATTTCTCTTCTCTCTCTTCTGACTTGTAATCAGTTCTCAAACTCCACTGATCTCTAGACACCATTCTAAGGGCAGAGCCCTCTCTTCTCCAGGGATTCTGTGTGAAAACTCATCTTCAGAAGTGGAGAGTTAGCTAACATCTCATTGTGAGTGAGGGAAGGGATGTCAGGGCTGGAGTCGCGATGCGGATCCATCTCTTCTCTGTTATCCATGGGGAAATCTCAGAGTGTCATGAAGAGTTCCCCTTTTTCTCTGTAGAAGACCTTTTTTATTCCCCCCACCCCTCTTTTATTTATTTTCCTGGTTGATTTCTCCCAAGGCCAGTGAACGGTCCATATGTATTCATGAGGAACCAGTGAAAAGTCTTCTGCATTCAATGACCTGCCCTTGTATTTACCAAACAGAAGTGAGTGCCAAAAACAAAGACTTCAAAATGCATGAGGGTGAGTGGGTTGGAAAGGGGGAACTGATTACAAGGATCCACATGTGACCTCTTCCCTGGGAGACAGACGGCAGAGAAGGGGGGGAAGGTAGACTCCAGATAGGGCAAGATATGACAAAATAACAATCTATAAATTATCAAGGGCTCATGAGGGAGGAGGGAGCGAGGAGGGAGGGGGAAAAAGAGGACCTGATGCAAAGGGCTTAAGTGGAGAGCAAATGCTTTGAAAATGATTAGGGTAAAGAATGTACGGATGTGCTTTATACAATTGATGTATGTATATGTGTGGATTGTGATAAGAGCTGTATGAGCCCCTAATAAAATGTAATAGATAGATAGATAGATAGATAGATAGATAGATAGATAGATAGATAGATAGATAGATACAAATGCATGGTTGCCAGCGAGGCCAGACTAGCTCTTCAAAGAAGACAGAAATACTCCTGATACCAGACCTCCTGGCAGTTCCAGGGTGGGGTCAACTTACTGCCTAGTGGGAAAGATACCTAGGGGGTTACCAGGTGAATGAAGGCATAGTTGCTTTCAAAGGAACCTGACCCTAATTTCAGCTGGTTCAGGTCCCACATGAACTTGCCCACCTGTTCTTGCAGTTCCACTACATTAGGTCAATAAGTTCAGAGTGTGATGTGCTGTCCTTTGGTACAGGTGGCCATGCTCAAAAGCATAAATCACCCTGGCTTCAGTTACAGTCTGTTGCGTTGTCATTTACTTGTCAGTTTGGCTTCTCCGCCTCCCTCACCAGTCCTACCTGAATGAGGGGTAAAAAGGCATGTAATCGTTGCAGACGCAGGCCTCACCTGCTTTTAGATACAGGACTGTGTACTGATAGTCATGTCACTCTCATTTAGACAGCACTTACTTCTTGAGCGCTGGCTGTACCTTTCCTGTTTACCGCCGAGTCTCTGTCTCACGTGTAATGTCGTGCTGCGCATGCACTGGTGTTCGACACGTGTGAAACTGCTTGAAGGAGGGTTTCTGTTGATAGCATTTGGTGACTAGATGAGGCCAGCACTGACACGCTCTAACTACTGAACAGGACCTAGCCTTTCCCAGAACAGTGGCAGTTTGCACCCCAGTGAAGAACTCCGCCGTCCATCTTCATAACCCAAGTGTTTGTAAAATGAAAATGAGCGTGATTCGGTGCTTCTCAGGAAAATATCCTAGTCAGTGTGTCTGAGATTAAAACTAAAAAGCGTTGTCTTAGGTCAAACTCCTTTCTATCCATAAATCCTCTGCAGCGTGATAGCTGGATAGCAACGCCACAGCAAGTACGTCGACTTCTTTGTGATTGGCTGTGCAAAGGTCGAAGTCCCTGGAACTTGTATAAAATAAGAGTAGAGCACAGGTCTGGGTATTTATTATTCAAGGAAAATATTTTGTGAAAATGTGCCTACATTGTGCCTCTAATAAGAGCAACTCTTTGAGGCATAGTGTTACATGTTGGGCTGCTGACTGTAAGGCGAACAGTTCAAAACTAGCAGCTTCCCTGAGGAAAGAAGATGAGGCTTTCTACTCCCATAAAAGGTTTTGTTCTTGGGAGCCCTCAAGGGCAGTTCTACCCACTCCTATGGCATCACCGTGTGCTTGACAGCGTCTCGCTGGCGGTGAGTTTGAGGTTGGCTATGCATTGAATGCTTACTATGTGCCAGGCACTGGTGGTAAACTCTTTACATAGATTAACTCTTTTAATCATTAATAGAGCATTAATGTAAAAATTACATTACACACATAGATATATATTTAAACTTCAACCCCTACAAGATGGATGACATTATACCCATTTTAAAGATGGCGAAAATTGAGGCACGGGGATATTAAAACCTATACCCATGGCTACAGAGCCCCTAAGGTTGAGTGGTGTTTTGTTAGTAGACGTCTGAGCTTCCATATGGGAAATGCAGGTATAATTCCTGGCCAATGTACTTCATGCCCAGCTGCCCCCCACTCTCAGGGAAGACTTCCTATTGCTTTGACGCTTGGGGGGGGGCCGGTGCTTCTGGACTAAACCCAAAAACCAAACTCCGTGGCATCGAGTCGATGCCGACTCTTCGCAACCCTACAGGACAGGGTAGAACTACCCGGTGAGTGTCTGAGACTGGACCTCTTTATGGGAATAGAAAGCCCCATCGGTCTCCAGCAGAGCTGCTGGTGTTTTCGAACTGCTGACCTTGCTGTTAGCAGGCTGACGCACAACCATTCCACCACCAGGGCTCTTCTTTGCACTAAGATGGACTAGAAAGAGAGCACAGCCACAGAGCCAGACCACGGCAGCACTGAGACTTGGATCAAGCTGCCTGATCTCATTTCTGTGCTTTTGCCTGCATACCAGCTGACAACTGCTCTTTTGCAATACAGTCATTTGAAATTTCCCTTTTAAGTTAAATTCCATCATTTGGGACGTGAAAAAGAAAGAAAGAAAGAATAAAATAGAGAATGATGATGTCCGGGGTAGTAGAGTCTTACGAAGAGAGAGGTTGTCTACCTAAAAGTAACAAAAATAATATTTTCGTGCAATGTACATTGTCTCTGGATCTGTAGTCACAGATAAGGACCCAGGTCAAACAATCATCATGATTCCACTAGCAAATGCAGAAGAAATCATTGACCTTGACTTAGCACTATCTATGTGATAGACAATGTTTCACATGTATTTTCCTACATGCATCAGTCCCGTATTAGGAAGGACCAAGGTACTTGCCCAATCACACAGGTTAAAAGCAGCAGAGCAGAGTCATCCCAAAGTGTGTGTTTGAACTCCCTGCTGCCCTTCCTCTTTCAAAGAGTCAGAAGACTGTTTCCTGAGGTCATCTTGTCATGATGGCTCAGGAAGGAGAACACGGTCTGGTGTTCTGTGGTGAGTGGACCACCTTGTAAAGATGTCTTAACTGTCGCTGTGATTGAAGGGGTTACGTGACTACAGCTGTTCATCCAAATGATGCTCCCGAGTCTCATGAGAGTTTGGTGGCTGTTAGTCATTGTATGACTTCCTATATCATCTCATTGAATTGGCCTTGGGACCCCGGTAAGTAAGTCTTGTTACCCTCACTTAAGGAGGAAATTAAGGCGTAGATAGGCTAGGTAAATTGCCAAAAACCAGGCATTAAGCGGCTTCAAAATCCACAAGCTTACTGTCCCTTACAAAATATCCCAACTCCTTAGGTTCAGTCACAGCTTATCACCTTTGTTGTGGCCTCACAATGGTCTGAGATTGGCCGTTTCACATTACTCAACCTAATAGATGAACCATAATCAATCTAACCCTTCTCTGTCATAAATTTTAAACATATCGAGAAGATTGCTTAAGATAGTTGAAAATGTAATGCACAAGATGAGATAAAAATCATAAAAATGTAAGTAGAGTACATGTTAATAAGATGGCCAAAGATGATGTTAATATTAATTTTATTCGTATTTACTATCTGGAAAATGACTTCAATGACTGTATATTTAAAATGGGAACCAAGTAATTGAAAATGAATAGAAGGAATTCATGAGTTTTAATTTTCCAATAAATAAAGGATTTAGGCTTTGCTCAACACTATCTAATCGTAGAATTGAAATGCTTCAATTTCAGTGGTGTCAGTGAAATAAGACTCAATCTTAAAATAAAAATACATTTGGGCTTCTTTAAAATTCAATTTTATAATAGCTAAGTTTGAAATAATTGTTTCAGTTTACATTGCAAACTCATGCAAATTGACATTTATCAAGCAGAGCTGTCATTCCGTCTAATGGTGAAGTCTGCTCATTCTCCTTAGGGGGAGAAAAAAAGCAAAAACTCAGAAACCTCTGTGTTTGTGTGTCACATATGATTTCATTTGCCAAAAAAGGCAGGCATTTTTCGTAGTGGAAAATAAAATATACATATTGATATATCGAATGTTTTAGCCTTTCAACGGAATACTTCAGATATGCCTGGATAGACTGGGGTTTCCTTTCCTGGAACACATCTTGCAGAGATCAACTTTAAAGGTGTCTGTATTAAATGAAGACAAGAACTGAGATGTCCTTTGGCCCTCAGCAGCCGCTTCCATTTTGGAAACTTGTAAGAAGTGCGCTGGATAGGTATGGGCACGGAGTGGGCTCAGCGTTCCAGGTGGGGCTGTTCAGGACTCTGACAGCTCTATTCTTTGCTGACCCTTCTCTGCTTCCCACAATCCCTTCTGGGGTCCCCCAGAGTGCTGCCATTCCGAGCAGTGTTTAAACGTGCCAGGCCCACACTGGAGCCGGCCTACCGGGGATCGATAGACAGTAAGCGTCCCGGGGAAGGTGCGCGCTGTCAGCTAGCCAGAGCCCAAAAGGCCAGTCGAAATACTTCCTTCCAAGTCGAAAGGTTAGGTAAAAATAGTCGTCTTTATGATTACATCACATGACATTTCACACTAGTCTAATACCCACCAGGTGATAAAATGTACAATTTGCATATTGACCAAGAGCCTGTTTCCAACCCCTTCAGTTTTCCTGGGCTCGGTTGTAGTGGATCGTGTAAGAGAGGCAGCAGCCATCTAGGCGTGGCTGAGAGTTCTTCCTATAGGGAAGACTTTTCTTCTTTTTGTTCTCAAGAGACTCCTCCCATGCACTGTGAGCGTTATTTAGAGTAAGTTTTAGCTCCAGCCTTTGAGACTGAGAGGCCCCTCTCCTCTTTCTTTCTCCCCCCTGTGCCAAATTAGGAAAATCTTGTCAGTGGGTTTTCCGCAGCAGAAAGATCCGAACGGGAGTACTTCAAAGGAAGCCTCTTCGGTGGCGTGTCTTTTATCAGTTTGTTTCACTCCTTCACTGAATCAAAAAGAATGAGGATTTATGGATGCCAAGTTACTTCCAACCCCCCACGAAAGGTTGGATTGTTCCGCGTGCACTTTCTGTACCTCAGTGCCAGTCCAGTTACGCTGCGGCAGAAAGATGTTGACATTTTTAAACAGTTCCTGATTTCATTTGCGTTGATTCTGTTCAAATTTTTAAAAAGAAAGAAAGAAAATGGGAAGGAAAAAAAAAAAAACCAGACGGTGTGCATTTGTTCTTTGCAGTAAACAAGCAAGGTTCTCTGTAAGGGGCCCTGCTTAAAGAGTGTGCAGAGAGTCAGGTGAATCCATTAGAATCAATATTTTTAAAGGATTTGCCAGGACATTTATTTTTTTAATACCTGACTCCCTATCCAAAGTGAACCTCTGAACAGCCGTCTTAGCACCGTGTTGCAGTCACAAAATGCAGGGATAATTTAGGAATTGATATAAGGTGGCCGGGACCCAAACTTTGCTGGTGGGCCACATGGGAGAACAGTTTAGACTAAAAATAGCACAGCTAAAATCATGGTGATGCTGGCAGCTTAAAACTCGAGAGCTAGATTAGGAGTGATCTTTTAAATGTAGTTTTGTCACACTAACTAATACACGCTCAGCCACTTTAAAGTAAGTTCTCCGTCCACCTGCTGAGGTTATGATTCCGTATGTATATATTCAAAATGTAGATATTTTCTTTTATTTCGATGCTCATATTTATTAGAGCGAGACATTAAGAACTATCTTCGAATTGAAATGTTTTAATTCTTTTTTTTTTCAATCCTGGCATTTGATGTCATATAGATGGAGTCTGCAAGTGAGACATTTTCGGCATAGCATCAGTCTTCCGCACATATTGTATGCAAATGTCATCCCAGCCCTGAAAATACCTTTTGCATTTTAAGCAAGATTGTATTTTGACAGTTCTTTATGCTTTTGGGAGAGTTCTTGTGTAGAGTTAAAAAAAAGGCATCTTGAGCTTTAGCCTTGGCATATTCATTTTAATTTGATCATTTCTGTTCCATCACAGTTAACCCCTCAATCAAATCACCTGGAAGTCCTTGTTAAAGTTCAAGGCTTCCATCAGCCCCCGTCAGTGATAGCAAGCAGGAGGTTGGCACATGTTAAACCACCAAAATGCAAGTCGTTCTTCAGGATCGCCCCGGGGAGTTTTCTGCTGCAGTTTTGCCGATTGAATTATGATGTGAGATGGCATGAATATTGATCAAATTTCTAAACCGAATTTCCCAATATTTTAGATGGTAGTGTAAACTAACCCATGGGTTGTCATAACCAATTCAGTCTGTTTTTAACAATATCCAGTGAAGCGTGGAAGTCTTTAAAACTCATTGAAATGTAGGAAATTATCTGCATATATGCTATCAACAGACCCCCTTTAACAAACTCCCTTTAACAAACCCCCTTTAACTCCATCCTTCCCGCATTGTTGACCCACAATAAAATCCAAATCCAGATGTGTGTGTGTGCATGTGTGTCCGTGTTTATTTTACTTCCTGTTTCTTTTTCTTTTCTCAGTCATACATATTTGTAAGTTTGGAGTGGAGGGTGATTGAGTGAAATAAGATAAAGGTGTGAGGAGTTTTGTATCTTTAGTGGTTTTGTTCCCTCTGAGGAGAACACAGGGCTCTCACACCGTGATGAAGGACAAGCTTGTTAGATTTATTTCTATGACCCCTTACTCTTTTTCTTTTTGCCTCAACAATTTTATCTTTAAGTTTTATGTAATACGTTTTGAGGAAGGAGCAGTTCTGAACCCCAATAGCACACCCCAAACAGTTGAAGGGTGTTTGCTCTTTATCTGCATGGAAACAACCGGATCTACAGACGCTGCTATATTGCGCTCTGAATCCAGGCTTGACGGCAGTATGTTTTCTAACATCCTCTAAGACTATGGAGTCTCAGTGAGTTTTCTCATCGTTTTCCTGACTGTCATAACACCATAACTGCATAATGGGGTGTCAAGTAAACCCTCCCTTCTTTTGACATTTGGAACTATTTTTCTAACTAACTTTTTCCCCCGTTTATTTTCTATTCGTGCATTTTCAATCACTGTGGGGTAGAAGGAGTTTCTTCTTCAATTGTCTGTCTGCTCTGGAGAAGTGTTCCCAAGTGCAAACATGAGTTCTGTTCCCTGCGGGCAGATTAGGGGCCTGCACCGCCCCTCACCCACAGTGATCCCAAGCCCCCCCTCCATGTCACCCTCCCCACAAGACAGTGGTTCTCAACCTTCCTCAAGCCATGACCCTTTCAGACAGTTCCTCAGGTGGTAGTGACCCTCCAACCATAACATTATTTTCATTGCTACTTCATCACTATCATTTTGCTACTGTTCTGAATTGGGCGACCCCTGTGAAGGGGTCGTTCGACCCTCAAAGGGATGACGACCCACAGGTTGAGAACCACTACAGAGATCCTCTAAGGGCCAGCCTGCCCTTTGGAGAGGCTCTGCCAGACCCCATCCATGACTTGATCCCAAACACCTTGCTCTCCAGCAATCGGATGGGGGGTGACTGTCTGAGCAGTCTTCCCTTGCATTCAGACATTTCCAAGCATGTAGGAAGAAAACGGGAGAGAATGGGAGGTGTGGACAGGAAAGATAAGGACGGAAGATAAAGTAGAGAGGAAACATATGAGAGAATACGGTAGATGGAAAATATATGCTACCTCATTGTTCAGGCAAAAACAATTTAATCACTATTTATTTCCCTTTTCTGCCAGTCTCTCATTCCCCCACTGTGGCTCAAGCCTGGACTCAACAGTGACACAGGAAGGACGGTCCCCTTGTCCATCGGGTCTCTCAGTCGGAATAGACCAGATGGCACCTAACAACAAAACTGTAGTAACAAATCCTCTGCTGCTGCTGCACGTCAATCACATAGTTCGCCTCCAAAACTCATTTGGGGCAAGGAAAAGTCTAAGAAAGGAATTCACCCATAAAATGAGTATTAGGTTTAGAATGCAATAAAAATATGTTAACATACTTTTAAACTTAACTAGGTAGTTCAGACTTTTGATGGCATTAAAAGATGTATCTTGGGTCTTCCATCTCCTAAAGGTGACAGAACCCCTTGAACCTATGCTGGTATCAAAACCAGCAGTGAAATCGACTGAATAATAATGATTAAAAGTGTGTTACAGTTTTCAGCATGCTTGGAGATGATCATTTGCCCCTAAAAATAAAAAAGAGAGGCAACAATATGCAATATAAGTAAATAAATGAGGACACGGAAGCTCAGGAAGGTTAAATACTGTGAATAAATCTTCATAGTTGCTGTTTGCACTAGATGTGTGTGTGTGTGTGTGTGTGTGTGTAAAATCATAGACCATTGCCACAAATGCAGATGGACTGGTTAAGAAAAAAGGTAAAAGAAATTGAATTGACTGGTAAATTATTAGTACTTAGATACACCACTTGGCAGTTAAGGGATGGCCCTCGTGTGTTAATATAAGCAGCAGAATGTCCAAAAGATCGTTTCAATCCAATTAAAGTGATCTGTTGTGACGGTATTTGACTGGAGGCCACGGAAGAAAGATGGTTGAAACGTCCTTCCAAGATTATCCTCTTTTACAATCCCCAAACTGAGGAAATTTCTGAAAAATGATTATAGCCTGACTTATTTTATGTACTCCACAATATATATGATCAACTCATCAATCAGGCTTCTTTCTAAAAGACTTTAAGTATCTCTGGATAAATTCCTTTAATATTTTAATTGAAATATGAACCCACCGACTACTTCTCATGATTTTCATTTCAGGTTGGCATATCAGTTCTTTCTGCCTGCAGCATGGCTCCCGGACTAAGATAAAATAAAAGTGACAAAATTAGACAACTATAGAAAAAGAAAGCACTGGCTTCTAGTTTTATCAGGTAGAGTGTTCAGACCCCGTATTCCCAGCTGGAATTCTGAAACGGGAGACAGTTCTTTTCCAGGCAAGAATTGCGCAACAGTTGTTTGTCTGTCCTTGAGCAGTTACCGTAGATCGCCTTTCTTTCCCTCCCCCCCCCCCCCGCCGTAGTCTTTCTAGTACATTAATGCACTACTTCCAAAGGTGCGCATTGTGTATATCAATTTTATTCAAATATCAAAAATCATTTTTATTCACATTATGTATTCCAATGTTTTTTTTCCATTGTCAAATGAGCATATCAACAAACCACTTTGGGGACCTCCGGTGGGGTAACCTCGCTGTTGTTGAGCAGATCCCACCTCCCAGGACCTCGTTGGACAGAGAACTGCCCCTGTGGGTGCCTAAGGCTGGGATCTTCATGGGAGCAGACAGCCTCGTTTTTCTCTGGCTCATCATACTCCAAGCCCAGAGGTATCAGTTTCTCTCTAGAGAAATTTGGCAAAGCAGGCAGGTTGGGAGACTTGGCTTCTTTGTGAGACACCTTTGTTCTCTTTTCTCTTTTGGCCCCTCATTTCATATCTCTAGCATGAATTTCATCAAGCGAAGATGGGCTGACGATATCGAGCCTGCTCATTTGTTTTGTGCACTGAATGAAATGCATTCTGAGAAGCATCTAGCTCAATGCTGTGTAAAAGGTTTACATATTCAGTACTTAGCAGAAATTGTTATTGTGCTTGGTCTTAACATACAGCAGCATTTACACTGTTAATACTTCTCTAAGAAAGAACCTGAATGGGACTCACTACAGAGCGGAGCTTCCAAACATGAAAAATATCCATGTATTTTGAGAGATAAGATGAACTCTTATTTCAGGATGTCAGCATGCTAAGTGGAGGCAGGGACCCTAAGAATTTTGCTTCAGAAATGGAATGGGTAAGATACTGACAAAGGTCCTTAAGCCCAAACTGACAAACTTCATTGAGAAGCAAACCTGCCCTAGCCACTGGCACCTGAAGTTCGAAGGGAGAGGGGTCTGTGATGTACAGGAAGGATGGGAACTGCAAGGGCTGGAGCTTTTTGGTGCAGGGATTCTGTGTAATCCTTTTATCTTTTTTGTTGCTTCGGTTTTGTTCTATGTTTTGCCCATGGACTCTTTCGTATTATGGCTCCAGCCTTGATTTTTTTTTCTTTAATTCTTTCACCTCGATAAATGCTGAGCATATTCTCGTCCCTTTTGGTTTTCTAACTCTAGGTCTTTGCACATTTCGTTTTAGAACTGTGCTTTATCGCTTGGGCTGCCCTCTGGAAATTTCCTGCCCAGCTCTTTTAATTCATCATTTTTTTTCTCCTTGTGCTTTAGCTGCTCTGTGTTCAAGAGCAGCTTCCAGGAGCTCTTCCAATAACCATTTTGGTGTTTTCTTCCTTTTTAATGGACGTTTGCTTTCTTAATGTAGTTGACATCATCCCACAGCTGTTTGGTCTTCGGTCATTAGTGTTCAGTGTGTCATATCTAGTCTGGGTAGTCTTTAAATTCAGGTGTCATATACTCAAGGTTGTATTTTGGCTCCCATGAATTTACTTTAATTTTCTTCAGCTTCAACTTGAACTTGCTCAAGTACAATTGATGTTCTATTTTACAGCGGTCCTCTAGCCTGATGTGACTGAGGATATTGAGCGTATCCATCATCTCTTTCCATAGATGTATTTTATTTGATTCCTGTATATAATGCGAATTCCAATGCCGCGTCTCTCACCAAAGCCATATTTTCCCAACTACTGATACCTCTTTGTTTCCGATCTTCAAGTTTCAGTCACCAGTAAAGCATTTTGATTGACTGTATGCTCAGTTTCAAACTACAGAAAGTGATGACATCTTGAATGGCTTCATCTTTGGCATTCGTGGCTAATGAGTAATTGTCATAATACTTCCATTAACTGCTCTTCCTTGAAGGCATATGGATATTAGCATATTGTCGACAGTGTTGTACTTCATCATAGATCTGTAAGTATTCTCCTGGACAAACGATGGCATGTCATTTCTCTTCAATTTGTCCTTCCTGGAAGAATAGGCCACCTGACTGTCTGATTCACAGCCAGTAGTGCTTTTCAGCACAGAAATGCGTAGGAGAGTTATCAGGTGAACCTGATTCTTGTGAAGATACAACCTCACTGTGAATTCTGTGTCTCAAAGGCTTCCTGCTGGCACTTGGACAAGCAGTGCTCTGAGAGGAGACATTTCCTTTTCCATCCCACCTCACTGAGTTCTCTCTCAGTACCTTTTCAACTGTATGCCGTGGCCAGGAGTTCAAACGTGTGTGAGGACTAAATTCAGCCTGGCCACTGCTAATTGGTGTCTTACACAGACAAATGATCCCGTTACTAGGCGTCTCTTTAGGATAACACAGAGTCAAAGTGTTGTTAAAAGTACACAGAGAATTATCTTTTATATTCACAGATTTTTGAGATCAACCCCCAGGGGTCGAGTAGGTTACTTCCTGGCTTGCTGACCATAAGGAGAGTAGGTTGGCGTCAATCCTGAACTCGTTCCAAAGGAGAAAGAGGGGACTGTGGCCTTCCATAACGATTTGCAGCCCTGCAAACAGAGGCAGTTCTACTCCGTGGACTCTGTTCTGTTCAGAGAGACACTGTGAGTCAGAATCGACTGGGTGATCATATGCTTGGCTGTATCAAACTTTTGGTACCAGAAGCATAGTTCATGCTTAGAAAATAGTGTTGTCAAAGCACTTTGGCCGCTAACCAAAAGATTGTCGGTTCACACCCACTCGCAGCCCACAGGAGAAAGCTGTGGGGTCTACTTCTGTAAAGATTGACATCCTTGAAAACGATCAAAAACTCAAACTCCAACCACTTCTATTCCGGTAGCGATCTGCAGTCTCAGTGGTCCACAGCAGGGGCGGTGGGGGTGGGGGGGTTCTACTTTGCCCTGAGGGTCACAATTTAAGCTCTACAGGAACAGTTTACCGTAACCTTAAGGTTACTGTGAGTCAGAGCTGACTCAATGGCCAAGTATTTTTGTTTATTTGTGTGTCTTTTATCAAGCTTTTGGGGCACAGGGGCTTGGTTCGGGCATTAGAAAAAGTTCTTTCTCCTTTTGTTTGATTTTATAAGGTGTCTTGATGAATGGACCTTGTTACGCTGCTGGATTGGATGCGATGGCTGACAGTTCTGTGTGATAGACCTTGGTGGATGTCAGGCCGAGGGCACTGAGGAGTGTTTCCTCGGAGTTTCCTTAGAAGCTGCAGGTTCTGGGCGTTGCACCAGAGGGGTGGGCCCAGTGGGAAGTCATGTTGACCTCCAACAAGGTTGGGTTGGGGGTTGGTACTGGTGACCCTGAGTTCCTGCTACCTTGGGGGACCTGTGAATCCAAGCACAGACTAATGTGGATGATGACTTCAACACCATGGCGCACTTGCTTTATATTCTGTCCCCTTGAGTGCTCAATGGAGTTTCGTTTAGACTTTCTTGACTGTACACCAGCAGCATGTTAATTTCTGTCTTAACCTACCTACGGCTTTCTTTTTTCCCTCTCCTTTTCAGTAAGCAAATATAGTGCCTTATGTTGAATGGTATTTGGGAAGAGCTTCAGGAAAATCATTCTTCACATTTTAGAGGTTGTTTGTAATAACTTTGCTTATACTATAAAAATGTTAATAGCTTTTGAAGAATAAAAACCCTGTAATAATTGCCCATCTATAAGCAGAGTCTTACGGTTTTAGCTGCAATCTTTGGTCCCGAGTGGTGAAAGAGTAACATAATACCTTCTATTTATGCATGGTTTATGAACTGATTTGCACAAGGGGCTTTGTATTTATAAAAATGCATTCTTTCTTTGTATGTATTTTAACCATTTAGTAGTTGATTTGCCAAGAGGGCAAAATTTTGTTTTTCAAATGCAGCAATATGACCTTAGACAATATCTATGTATGTCATTAAGTACATTTAAAAGTTTTGAAATATGGCTTTTTAAGAAGATCAGACTCTAACTATGGGTCCTCAGGCATCTTGGTAATTCGCACTGCTTAATTTTCCATTTCCCTTGCTGATACATAACTCATAATAAGAGTAACAAAGAATTTCCTTAATGAATTGGTGGAGGATCGAGTATACAACCGTAAAGCATGCTTCCAGTTCTAAAATTTGGAAGGATGGTGTTTAAAGGCACTGTAGTTAGTTATCTCAACAGGTGGTAGCTGGTAATTGATAATTATATTTAAAGTATGTGCATTCATTGTGGTTGGTGGTAATATAGCATTTTTATCCACAGATCTCAAAGCATGTGTGAATAAATATGCATTATTTCCCTATCTTAAATAGCCAAAGACTCACAGAACGTTAATTAGATATAAGCAGACAGAGAACTTGCATGTCCCCTGCTTGCTTGGAGCTCCTAAAAATGTCTCCCGAGAAACTGGGAGAAAGAACACAATATACCTGATATCTAAATACCCCTGTTCGGGGACAGAGTTGAGGTTCCCAGTGTGCCCTCCGGGGAGTGTGGGACGTCCCTGCACACGTCTTTTGCCAAGCTCCTCCCCCTTGGCATTCTGGTAAGTCTTAGCCAGGAAAATGCCCCAGTAGTATTTCTACTTATACCTCTACTTAGGCTACAGGGGAACCAAGAGTGGGGTTACTTTGCCATTTACTACACCTTTCCTAGGACTAGCTTGATGAACCTTTGCTTCGGACCGTCTGTTGGAATATCCACGGTGTGCTAAGCTGTGCTCTAGCTGCCTGCGAGAGAGCAGGGAACAAAGCCGGCAGGGCTGCGATGGAGCTGCAGCTTGGGAAGGAGAACTGGTCTCTGCTAGGCTGCTCTTTGCTCGCAGCTTGAGCCTTCTGTGTTCGTCTGGGTAGACCCGAGCAAGAAATCCATAGAAACATGTATGTGTTTTAGAGAGTTTTATATAAAGGGTAACTATACATTAAGAAAGCATCCCAACCCAGTCCAGTCCAAGCCCGTAAGTCCGATATTAGCCCATATGTATGATACCAGTCTCTACTAACACACTTTCCCAGCTGGGCCCAGCCTCAAGTGCCTTTCTCAAAGGCTTCCTCAGTCTGTCTTCTTTATAAATCTCAACCTTCCTCAGCCACGACCCTTTCCTACAGTTCCTCATGTTGGGGTGACCCCCCAACCATAAAATTATTTTCATTGCTACTTCATAACCATAATTTTGCTACTGTTATGAATTGGGTGATCCCTAGAAAGGGTTGTTTAACCCCCAAAGGGGTCACGACCCACAGGTTGAGAAACCCCGCTCTAGGGCACAAGTGCTGCTGAGTTTGACCTGCTGACCACCAGTTGTTTCCCTTATCTCTCCCTGTAATCACATCAAAAGTGGAAGTAAACTCTCCCAGCAAAGAAGCAGGTGCAGCTCTGCCCTTCTGTTTCCCTGGCCGCTGAGAGTCCTGCCTTAGACCAAGCAGCTTTGACTAGTCAATGACCACTAGCTCCCAAGCCCAGAGCAATTAATTCTCCCTTAGGGAAAGCAGAAATTTGGCTACCAAAGACTACTGATACTGAAGGATCTTTCTCTCTCTCTCTCTCTCTCTCTCTCTCTCTCTCTCACACACACACACACACACACACACACACACACACGAGCTGCGTCTGTATTTGTTGTTGTTATCATTCTTTCTTCTAGCAAATCCAAGAAATGCTGTAGTGATTTCAGTCCCCCAACGTCTGTCCTCTTCCCTTGTTGCCCTGAGGATTGTGCTTCTACGCCTTCTGCATCTCCAACTCAGAATGGACGAGTCCCTAGAGACTCCAAGTCTGAGCCAGTCCATACTGGACCGAAATGTGCCAATCCTGGAAGCGAGAGTTGCATCAGAAAAGCTTTGATTATTCGTCAAGATCGACTCCTGGGGGGTGGGGAGCGACAGTGGGGGGCAGTTAGCTGTCTTTAGGCTCACAGCCTCTTCTCGTAGGAAAAGAACTGTCTGCTGGTAAATATGCTGCAGCCCTGCTTTCTGAGCATCGCTGAGGCATGTTAAACTTGGTACCTGTGCGTGCAGTTGCTCAGGTTTATATTTCAGGGTCAGCTGCTGACAAACTTAAAAAGTGAAGAGACCCCCAAAGAGGAGGGGAAGGAGGCTCTGTCCAATGCGGGAATGTGCCTGGCTCTGGCTCCAGGAGCCTCCCTCAGCTGTTTCCGGAGTGGCTTCTTCTGGAATAGCAGCCCTGTGCGTGCGTGCAGCTGATGGATGCTCTTTGTACCCGCAGGGGCTGCAGCAGCTGACCTGCTTGTGCATCACAGGCATTTCAAGACAAACTAGCCGCCTCAGAGGCAGTAGGGCTTGGGGCACCTGCAGAGTCCCAAAGAATTGAGAGATACACAACCCTTTCCCAGGATATCCAAAGATCTGGATGGGAGATGAATTTGCAGAGGAAAAGATAATAGCGGGAAAGCACCTTAGAGATTAAATTGGCCAAAGTTCTGCCTGCTTTGCATATTTTTGTATGTACCTGTGATGCCTTTAAAATCATTTGCCTAGACTTCCCACTAACTAGCGTTACAATTAAACACTTCAAATTCTGAATCTCATTTCCCACACTCCAGGTATCTCTAGATGGTGTTTTGTTTTTGTCTTGAAGCCTTTAGGAAAATTAATTGTTGGTAACTTCAATACAATTCTACTTCAGGTTGGTGGTGTTTGTAATCCTTTGCCTTTCTGGCCCAAAGAGCTGGGACTTTGCCTTTGATTCAGGAACCAGCCTCTCAGTTTCCTACTGGCCCAGAAAGAGCACTCTCCTTCATTACAAACCCAACGATGAAACTCATGGCCATTGAGTCAATTCTGACTCCCGGAGACGGTATAGGACAGCGGAGAACTGACCCTGTGAGTGTCTGAGACCTCGCCTCTTTGGGGGAATAGAAAGCCTCTTTCTCCCCAGAGCAGTTGATGGTTTGCATTTGCTGAACTTATGGGTTGCAGCCCAACTCGTAACCTCTAGGCCACGAGGCCTCCTACCTCACAGACTGAGGAAAATCAGGGAGATAAAGGAAGAGGAAGAGGTAGCCCAGCACCTCTCACCATTATGATAAGACCACATTTTTAGAAATTTGCGTATATTATGCACATCTAATAAATGGATAATTGTCCAGTCATTGAAGGGAAACATGAGCATTATAATCCTCAAAGAGTACTGGAGAAGGGGCCGCAGGAGTGGTGCTCCCACACAAGACACCCATGCCGAGCATTGGCTGCCAGTCACACGAAGCTGCAGCCTCCCCGGCTTGCACAGGAAGGCTTCCCGCGGCAGCGCAGGGAATTGGATAGGGCCTCGCTCCCACCCGTTTTTAGGAGGAAAGAGCATGAGTATCGTGAGTGGACTCCGCGCACACAGTCCTGCCCCACTCTGCGTGCATTGTGGGCAAGTTGACACGAGAAACTGACCGTCCTGTGTTATAGTTTCAATGGGAAATGCACATTCCAAATGCCCACAGAACTGCCTCAGAAACCAACTTCTGAAATACAACCTGTTCTTAAGTTGTGGGCCACCTGTATTTAATACTTTCTTGGCAGTACAACCCGCTTTCACAATTGTACCCTTCTTATGGAAAAGGACATTCTGGAAACTCTTTAAAATTCACACAATTTTGGATTCTTCTCTAGCATATATTTCCCTTACTCTTCGGCACTCTATTTGCGGGCGGTCAGGCGGTCACCTTTACTATTCTCTCCCCGTAGCTAGGCCAACGCTGCTACCTTCCCAGCAGCACCAGGTGAGTCTGGGAATCTTTCTAATCCATGGACAATCTCCCAGATGAGAAGATACGCGCAGCTCTTCCACTGGGCAGGCAATTGCTTCAGCAGCGACTGTCATTCTTTTCACGGTAGAAAGAGCTGCGGGCACGAGATGTCTCAGGGAAAGCCCCCAGATTCTTTCGGACGTAAGCACAGACGCTTTGCTCCAATGTCCGGGGTCGTTTTCTCTTGCTAAAATTACTCTTCGCACACATTTATGCTTTTCCAGCTTTCCAAGCCTCCGACGTTGTGATCCCCGTGTTTCATTTTTGTGACATGAGCACTTGATCTCTTGTGACAGTCTGGGTGGTCACAGGGACACATCTAGCTCAGGGTCTCCAAGTTGACTGTCAAAACCGCCTCCTTGTTCACACGACCTGTCTGTCAGCTCTTACTGCATTCAAACCCTTGGCTTTCCCAAGGTGGTCTTTCTCCTCAGGGCCCGTCATAGAGGCGCACGCATAGGTTTACTGCCCACTTAGACCTAGCAGCCTCCACTTTACTTGGGAAGAACCCTACCTTGACCACACACACTGCCTCCTGCCTCACCGTTAGCAATTATTTATGGAGACAGAAACTTCAGGGGAAAAAATGTTCATTCTTTCAGTCAGTGAACCTTCTGGTGTCAAATCGCATGTTAACTGATGGAGTTAGAAAGACAGACACGACACATTATCCTCCAGGACGCAGAGCCCGCACACAGACAACATCGTCCGAGGGCACCATGGGTCAGCTGAGAGAGGTGCACACGGGGTGCTGTGGGAGTGGGGTGGGGATTGATAACTTGCAGGAAAAGGTTATAACTAGGGGAGACCTCCTGGTCATGACCATCGAGCTGACCCCAACCACATGGCGACCCACGGAGACAGACTAGAATGGCTGCCTGGGGGTTTCAAAGTGGTGGCAGATTTCCGGGGCCTGCGGGTGGGGTCTCCATGTCTAGAACAGTAGTTCTCAACTTTCCTCATGCCGTGACCCTTTCATACAGTTCCTCCTGTTGTGGTGACCGCCCGCCCCCACCATAAAATTATTTTCGTTGCTACTTCATCAGTGTCATTTTGCTACTGTTATGAATCAGGCAATCCCTATGAAAGGGGTCATTCAACCTCCAAAGGGGTCCTGACCCACAGGTTGAGAACCGCTGGTCTACAGATCCATCATTTGTATTGCCTAGGGACTCCTGGAAGAGGTAAAATTAGCCAAGGCTGAACCTTCAATGATGCATAGAGGGCAGGTAGGAGGGGCCCTTCCGGGCCCTGAGTTCATAGAAAGTGAAGACAGAAAAGCAGTCAGTAAACAGGTGTGAAGGGCACTGAGAAACTCTTACTAACGCACAAAGATCTCTCCTTGCCCCCCCCCCTATGTCCTCCTCCCCCCTCAGCACAGGACTTCCCGGGAAGCCAGTGGCTTGCATTTTCTAAGTATTCCTTGGAGCAGGAACCATACGTGCTGGCACACCCAACACCTGGGCTTTTTATCGTTTGAAAGGGCCTCTGGGGCACGGGAATGATTCTGGATTGAAAGCATATGGGCATTTACAGAGGGAAAAAGATGGAAATGGCTTTATACTTTCTCTCTGTGATCTTATCTCTAAAAATAGGTGATGGAGCTTCCAAAAGTTCTCTGGAAAAATGAAATGAAAAGGTAACAAGGTTTTCCCACGAACTTTTGAAGCTTCCTCGTACAGTCGTGGTCTTTATACGAACCTGGCAGCAAAAGCCAACCTTTAGGAAGAGTAGAGCTTGTACGTTGTCTGTGCTCACAGAGAGAGAGAGCTGTCTAGTTAAATTCTGCGTGCACACGTGTTTAGTGTGCTTTCTGAGGTGTAAAACTGTCCCTATAACTGAACCGTTAACACTCTCAGCTGCGCACCGCTGAAGGAAGGCCTGAAGGCCTGCTACCCAGAACTCAGCCCCGGGAAGCTCTCTGCAGGGCAGTTCGCCCCTGTTACGCACGGGGTCGCCTGAATCTGAATAGACGCCACAGTCATTGGTCTGGACGGGCACAGGAAGTAGCTTTTAGGATGGGATAAGAATAAAGCAAAGGAAACTCCAACCCCAAGAGAGATTGGGGCTGCCCTGGAGTTGCTGCCTACACAGGTGCAGAAAATGAGCCCGGCTCTCATGTACAAGCTCAGTCTGGTCCTGGTGCTCAGAGTAAGATGAAGGTTTGTCCGTGCTGCCATGGATTCCGAATGTCCTTATTCTAAATACTAAGTTTGGGGATATGGCAAAGGGCAGGATAGACCTGGCCTCTCCCCTGACACAGTTTGGGGAAAGCAAGTGCTGAGCACATAATAACACGTGTCCTGAGTTCTTCAAGGGAGAGGTGCAAAGTGTAGCAGGAAACAGTAACACACACAGGGAGTTGAACTGGTCTAGGTTTCTAGGAGCGCCTTGGCGTCAGGACTTCATGGAGAGGGGCATCGAGTGCTTTGATACAGGCGTGTTCTGGGAAAGGGCGCTGGTCAGGGACCTAGCACGAGGTGGAGGGCAATGACAAGGGCTAGCGAATGCACTGTTCTCTGTTCTGTCCAGGAAAGAGCTGTTTTCCAACAACGTTCATTGGAGTACATTTCGTGGTAGGCAAACGATTTAAATGTCCATCACCAGATGATTGAATTCAATAAAACGTGGTTTAGATGCAGAGTGGGATATTACACAGTCATAAAAAGAAATGAAGTCCTGATAGAGACTACAGTCTTGGTGAACCTTCACAAGGAGGAAGGAGTCATAAAAGGACTCATATGTTGTGATCACGCTTATGAAATATCGGGGCCGGGCAACCGTCTATAGAGACCAAGGTTTATAAGTAGTTTTGGGAGGAAGGAATAAGACAGGATGGGCTGATCTTTGCTTAGGGTGTACTGAGCTACTGTGAAAGGTGGTAAGAATTTGGAAATGGTAGTGTGAGAGTCGCCTACCATGATGGACATAATTCATGTGACTGGATTGTGAATCCACTAAAACGGTAAATGTTTTGTTTGATATGTGGATGCGTATTTTATCACAATGAACTGAGTCAAAAGGAAGCCTTGTTGAGCATGCATGGTTGTGTGCACGCACTCATTCTGCAACGGAGACTATTGCTTCTGAATCAGTCTCTATCCTCCTGGAATTTACCCATTAGTGGAATGTTTCTTAAGGGCAAACAGAATCATTGAAAGCTTTGATGCAAGCAAGTGACATGATCAAATTTACATTTTGCTTGACTCATGGTATTAATCAATATTAGCGAAAGATTGTGTGTGAGTGTGGGGCAGGAAAAAACAAAAGCAGAACCCCTTTTAACTCAATAATTTGACCAACAGATAAGCTCCACCATAGTAAGTGCTGGTTTCTTTACTGGGATTTTGTAGCTGTTATATAAAGATATCAAATAAGTGAAGTACAATTAGCTAATGCTCTGTGCTTTGTCCTGAATCTGGCGTTGTGTTTCTGAAATGGATGGTACACGAAGCAGGTTTAAGGAATGCTTCTGAGAATCTCCTTGCAGTTTCTCTCATTACTCCTGAATCGGTGCCATTGATAAAACATGACAAACTCTAAGATGTTTCCTTAAATAGACCATCTGCCTATTCATAATATGGACATTAATTCTCATAAACAGTTACTTCAGCTCTGTGAAAGACTTGATTTCCCTTCATGATATGTTCATCCACAGACAGCTCTTTCCCTTCCATACGATTTTATAATGGACCACCCACTTTTATCCCAGTGTAGGCTTAATAATATAATGTGAAATACAGATGTAAAATGTTTATATGCTGGATCCTGCAGACACATTTTTACTAAGGTCATTTGTGCATCTAAGTAAGAAATGTTTTTGTTGAAGTAAAATATAAGGTCAAAGAGTTTTAATGTGAAACATTTAAATATAGGCGCTCTGGCGGTGTGGTGGGTACTCGTTGGGCTGCTAACCGCAAAGTCAGCAGTTCAAAACCACCAGCTTCTCCTTGGGAGACAGGCAGGGCTTGCTATTCCTGTAAAGAGGTACAGTCTTGGAAACTCACTTGTCATTCAGGACTTTTTGGAGTCGATAAGTAATATCATAGGTGTATTATCTATTATCGATCCCTGGTGGCATACTGATTAAAGTACTCGGCTACTAACGGAAAGGTTGCCGGTTTGAACCCACCAGCTGCTCCATGGGAGGAAGTTGTGGCAGTGGGCTTCTGTAAAGATTGACATCCCTGGAGACCCTGTGGGGCATCTCTATGCTGCCCTGACAGGGCTAGTGTGCGTCAGCCTGGACTGAAGTAGGCTACTGTCCATTGAAACACGTTTCTCTGTCTAGGCTGCACCTGCCAGTTTAATGCATTAACATTTCTCCTGCAAAAACATGCACAGTCAGGCTGAAGACGATAAATAATAAAGACATCCTTGTGTCACTGTAGGAGCCCCGGTAGGGTAGTGGGTTACATGATGAGGGTCTGAGGCAAAATCAGCCCTAGGTTCTCCCTTACACGTGCTAGGATTCTCTATCGAAATGACCTCCCCAAAGTTTCCCAACAACTGAATGGCAGAAGAGGAATTGTAAGACCTCAGGGAAGTCAGGCTCCTTCTTTAATCAAGGACTTTGTAATTACTCTTCCCTCTGATGAGGACACCACCACCCCCCAGGCCCCCTCAGCAACAACAAAAATGTCCCTGCCCCCCATGTCTGGCTCCTTATCATTTGAATGTCAACTCAAATGTGATCTCAGATTGTCAGAAAGCCCTTCCCATTCCTATCTTACCAGGTAGCAGTTAGTGCTGGTTCATGGGTATGCCAAGGTCATAGGCGACCTGTGCTATGCAGACTTTCGCTCGCTGATTTGGGGCAGTAAATTGCCAGACCTTTCTTCTGGAATTTCTGGGTAAACCTCCAACCCCTTGAGAAGCAGCTGAGTATGTGGTCCCGTGGCCTCGCCAGGGACTACATCCTACCAGCCATTCGCACCGTACTTTGTATCTTGCTTGGCTTCCTTATTATTCTGTGAACTGCACACATGTGTTCATACCATCTAAACCTGGGTTTCCACAGGCAGGCAGACTCTTCATGGAGCAGGGATTCCAATTCCTCTCTGTTGAGTCCCGTGGAGCCTCCTGGGTGCACTCAATACATAGCAGTGAAGCGAATAGATGGATGAATGGTTTTCCACTGCTTGGGGTGCATAGTAGAGACCTGGCCAGTGTGTCAGGACCGAATCATCATTTCACTGTTTAACTACTGTCATTGAAAGCCCTCAGGGTAATAGCATTTTGAGAATTATTATAAGTTATAGAAACTATGAGCACAAGGCATTTTTTCCCACTCTTTATTACTCATTTATCTACTCTAGTGATTCAGACGAACAGCCAGGCCTTTCTCTGCCAGAAACAAACAAGAGAAAAGAGAGGCAGAGAAGAAAGACCAAGAGCATAAGTTTGGAACATCGCTTTCTTCTAGATAAATGCCCTCTCTCTAAAAAAAAAATATATATATATATATATATATATATATATATATATATATATATCTCCTGGAGAATATTTGAAGGTGTGTGTGGATTTTTTTTTACCTTGATTACAGTCCTGTATAATACTATAAATGCAGCTTTTTCTGATAGTCCCTTTCTTGACTTCTTTCCATTATTAATAAATTATACTTTATTAGTTTCTTAAAAATTGTATTGTGATGCCGCAGCCTAAAACCTAGCATGCTGCAAAAACGTGGTTACTTTAAGAGGTAAGTTTATCTTGCTGGGGAAAGAAAAATGACTCCCTTTGTGGAGTTTCATCCTTGAAAGGGATATACTTGAAGCATTAGATTGAAAAGATCTCAAACCAAATAGAGCCAGAGACACAGGAGGAAGAAAACAGCTTTGTTGGCACTTCAAATGAAGCAAGGCAGCAGCAGAATACAATTTACTGTTTGTTGTGTATCGTTACATCCAACAGCTTTGATGGCAAAAAATAATCAAACAGGTCTGATGATGAAGAAAAAAACCCAATTGATTAATAGTTCGCTATTTTAAAAAACAGGATAATTAATTTTAGACTTCTTGACACATCTTGGCTTTCCAAGATTAAACTTCTTAGTAAAATAGACTCAAGAAGAAAGTTCACAAAAACGCATTAATTGAAATGATTGTGGGGTGGGGGACAATACTTCATACCAGCTCTAGAGAATAAAACTTAGAAAAAGTGAAAGTTACATTTCTTGCTCAGTTGCTAACTTCACTGAGGTGTGTGGAAAGAAAAATGGAGATCACCCCTTGCCTCAACTCTTTATTTAGCAAGACTCAGGCCAGGCACGGTGACCAAGAAACTCTTAACAAGAGCCACTTCACTCACTCTCCCGACACAACAGCTGGAGCCTACATGGGTGAACAAGTAAATGTGGTGAAGAAAGCTGATGGTGCCCGGCTATCAAAAGAGATAGTGACTGGGGTCTTAAAGGCTTGAAGATAAACAAGCGGCCATCTAGCTCAGAAGCAACAAAGTCCACATGGAAGAACACACCAGCCTGTGTGATCGAGTGGTCCCAAAGGGATCAGTTACCAGGCATCAAAGAACAAAAAATCATATCATTGACTGCACACCTCCATGATAGGATCGCTGAAGACAAATGGGTGCATAAGCAAATGTGGTGAAGAAAGCTGATGGTGCCCGGCTATCAAAAGAGATAGTGTCTGGGGTCTTAAAGGCTTGAAGGTGAACAAGCGGCCATCTCGCTCAGAAACAAATAAGCCCACATGGAAGAAGCACACCGGCCAGTGCGATCACGAGGTGCCCAAGGGACCAGATATAAGGCATCATGCAAAAAAAAAAAATATAAGTGTGTGTATGTATATGTATTTATGTGTATATGTATATATGTATGTGTATATATATATTATATTAAATGAAGGGGGAAGTGCAGAGTGGAGACCCAAGGCCCAAGTGTCAGCCAATGGAGATCCCCTCATAGAGGGGCTTAGGAGAGGAGATGGGTTAATTAGGGTGTGAGGTAGTATCGATGAAGAACACAGCTTTCCCCCAGATCCTGGATGCTTCCTCCCCCCAACTACCATGATCCGAATTCTACCTTGCAGGGCTGGATAGGACAGAGGCTGTACACTGGTACATAGGAGGGTTGGAGATACAGGGAATCCAGGGTGGATGATACCTCCAGGACCAAGGGAGTGAGGGACGATGCTGGGAGAGTGGAGGGTGAGTGGGTTGGAAAGGGGAAACTGATTACAAGGAGCCACATGTGACCTCTTCCCTGGGAGAGGGACAGCAGAGAAGGGGGGAAGGGAGACCCCGAATAGGGCAAGATATGACAAAATAACGAGGTATAAATTACCAAGGGCATATGTGGGAGGGGGGAAAAGGGAGGGAGGGGGGGAAAAAAAGGAGGACCTGATGCAAGGGGCTTAGGTGAAGAGCAAATGCCTTGAGAGTGATTGGGACAGGGAGTGTATGGGTGTGCTTTGTACAATTGATGTATGTATATGTATGGATTGTGGTAAGAGTTGTTGGAGTCCCTAATAAAATGTAAAAGAAAAAAAAAAAAAAAGAGCCACTTCATGTCTAGTCTGTCACCGATTCTTAAGTCTGGTCACTATAAATAGTCTGCCTACGTCGGGCTGCCCATGTCCCAGACATCAGCTGAGATCAACTGAGATGCCACAGGGGCTTTGGCAGTAGGAGAAAGATATGCTCATATTAGAAATATAGAAGTACGCTCCCCACATTCTTTCAATATTTTCTCCCAACTATCATCATAACCTCTGTCTTATCTGGATTAATACTTTTCTGGTTCACTTTGATCCCAGCCCTGTGCGGGACCCCTCAGATGCTGAATAAATTGTGAAACGGTGGTGTCAAGATTAGAGATGAAAGGGGAGATAGAGACCATGTGTCAACAGCATACTGATCTCAGAGTGAAAATGCATCAGCTTTTCTTCCAGTTATCTCATGTGAACTTTGAACAGGTGTCTGATCGCTGTCACATCGGAGCAGCTTTCCCGGGAAGCCCGGCCAGGCAGCCCGGGGGAGCTCGGAAAGGCAGGATCTGGCAGGGTGTCCCTGTGACTCTCCCTCTTCGCTCCTAGAGCCGTGATGGAGGAAGAAGCACTCATATAGGATGCGACTCAAGGAACCACTTGTTCTGCCTATTTGCTTAGTGGATCCCATTTCCCCTGGCTTTGAACGCAGATCCCTTTAGATCTGGCCTCCTACCCATCCGGGCAATGTGGCATTTTCCCAGCCATACTACAGTGCTATTCCACTTTCTTCATTCGTTTTCTCTTTCTTTGAAGCCCACACCCACTGTCATGTCCTAGCCTCTAGATCATACATACCCTGGCGTTCGTTCTGTGAGGTTTTGGGCATCTGGATGAAAGGTTTTCTGTCCACCATTTCCCTCTAATCTCTCGTCAGTCTTGGTGGCTTGATGCTTATGCCGAATCTCCTCTGCTGGAACTGGAATAGCGCCGGCATCTCTCTGGTCTACCACTGGAGATCGTAGCCAGCCATCCAAGATGCTGTTGTCGGTAGGCGCTGTCCTGTCAGTTCCAACTCACGGTGACCTTGCCCCAACCGCCAGCATCCTCACAAATCTTCTCACGTTTGGGCCCAGCCTCGCCGCCATGGCGCCAACCCATCTTGTCGAAGATCTTCTTTTTCTCTCCCCCTCTCAGGTAGTCCGAAGCAGGAACATAACCATGAGCTTGGCCTTCGAAATGGTGAGTTTGAGACACTTTTGAGATATTCAAGAGGATGGATGAATGGTAGGTAGGCTTCCAGAGAAGTCTAGGGTTTAGAGAAGGCAGGGATACATTCTCAAGTTGTCCATGCACATGTATACATGGGGGAGAGTTCATAGGTTAGATAGTCCAGTGTAAGGGAAAAGGATGAGGGAGGATTGGTTCAATGCCTGAACAATTAGAGGGCGAATGACAAATCTGCAAAGGACACCGAGAAGAAGTAGCCAAGGACATTTTAGTCACGCAAAGCTATGAAAGCCAAGGAAAACAGTAGTTGAAAATGTTTGATATAGGGTACATACCACAAATACTGTAACGGATTCAGCAGGCTCGTTTCTTATGCAGCAAATAAAATGTATATTAACATCAGCAAAAATTAATATGTCTATGCATATTGAATTCAAAATAATAGTGTGTGTGTGTGTGTTTTTTAATGACTGATGTTCTAGAGTATAGGGAAGGATGTGATACAAAAAGGCTCTTCGATTCTCTGAGGCACAGAAGAACTAGAACCCGCCAGATGGAATCCTTTGTCCTTTCTGGTACAACGTATGACCAAGGATATTAGCTCACTGGCGATCAAGTCACCCCCTAGCATGAACTGCTTGGCCTTGGGCTCCCTTCACGTTGAAAACACTTCATTATCTGGAGCACGGGAATTCTTTCACTAGTTGAACACGCAGGGAACATGTACAGTTAGGACTTGGGCAGCAAGCAAAACTGCTCTCTGGCATTCAGCCGCCTTCTGGTTAATTAGTGTTTTATGTCCTTCTCATTTTGTGGTTGTTAAGTACATAGACTTTGGCTAGGACCTGGTTTCTAAGCCAGTGTTGCAAAGGGAAATGTGAAGACCAAGACCTGGCCCCTGTCAGACCCGGAAGCTGCATTTGGAAGCTCTTTCCTCCAGGGGACTGGGGGCCCCACTGGGTCTGCATGGCTATAGTCTCCAATGGTGTATAACAAATGAGGGACCAATTTCTGGGAAGCCTTATACATGTAACTGTTTAGGGAGCTTTTACTCCTCCACTGTTTCTAAGAAGTTTCAAATATCATTTTACTCCTTGCATTCATATAACTTCGTGCAAATCAAATCATTTTGAACTTTCCTAACTGCATTCGATGTGATTGAGTACGTTATTTATGCTCCAAGTAAATTAATGAGCATCTTGCATTTCCTCACAAAATTAAATTTCTAGGATCTCTTTTTATTTTAATGTCTACATTCTTATTATTTAATATCTACATTTTTAAACGGATGTCTTTAATCTTCCTAAATGATGTGATGCTTTCAAGTGTTTGGGGAATGAGGCTGAGGCTTCCGAACCATTAAAGGGAAAAAAAAAAAAAGAAGAAGCCATTGACTTCTATGCTATTGTTGCTCAATGAGCAGAGGCCGGTTGCTCTAGGGATCTTGACGGTCTGTGGCACACTGAAGTCGTCCTCTTTTTTGCCCCAGCACTGGGTCATGGGACGAGTTTACTCCATCTGTGGCCTTTGTCTCTGAAGAGCTGTTTCAGGGAACCAGACCCGTTTGCTGCCAGCAGGAGAGATCTCTGGAGAGAGGAGGCCCAGGCAACTCTGCTCATTCCTGTGTGATGTGGCATCTCCAGGTTCATCCAAGAAAAGTGAAAGAACAGGTGGAATGGACTTTATCTGATCTCCATGTCTGTGTTCTGGTTATTTATTTGTGTCACCTTATTTTGCAGGTGGTCCCGAGAGGAAATCACACATTCCTATTGACGTTGTCAATTTTGTTTTGGTTTTCCTTTGATTTTCTAGCATGTGCTATGCACGGAGCTGTTCTTAAATTCTGTCACATCGCTTAAATGTGAAGGCAATGCAGTGGCCCAATTTATTTCTCTGCTCAGCACCGGTGGTCTTTTTTAACTGTGGCAATCTAGAATGGTGTTTAGACCTCTTAGATTATTCCTGTGACAACCGGGGACTCTGGTAGCGCCTGTTGGAACCAAGTATCCCAGGATGTTGACAGATGACATGCCTGTGAGACTGAAAACTTCCTCCACTCTGAGCCAGAAAAAAAGCAAGGGGTGGCCTTGTGATGTCAACACGCAGCTCGCTGTAGGAATCTGAGCCGGCTTGTTTATTTATTTGTGATGTTTTATTTGGATTAGGGTGAACGTTTTATAGAAGAGGTTGGATTTTCAGTCGACAATGCATCCACCTTTTTGTCTGATGACATTGATGGGAATCACGAGGTGTAGCAGTTCCCATTTCCTCCGTGTATCCTTGCCTTTGGTTCTTCGTCCCCAGCTGTCCTGCTCTCTGAGCCTTTGCCCCCGAACAAACGCTGCTCTCCTCATCTCGAGTGGGCGATTGCATTCGGAGGTGTGTGCCTCACCAGTGTGCTCTTCTGGACCTGGGAGGCCTCACTGTGGTCTGGATGAAGGTTGAGTCATAGGCGTGAATTCAGTGCAACCTTCAAAGGGCTGTGGTTAGGACGGTTCTGCCAGGTTCAGCACCTTCTCTTGTCCTGAACAGGTTGGATCAGAGCGGGTGGTAGTGGGAGCCAGGCGCCATCTAGTTCTTCCGGTGTCAGGATCACGGAAGCTATGGCTCGTGTCCACTCATTAATCCTTTGGGCTAACTGTTTCGGTGTGTCTTTGGTTTTCTGCATTCTCTGCTCTAGACAAGGAGAGACCATTTGTAGTGCCTTTTTGCCAATGGGAGTCGTACCGTTTTAAGGCCCCAATTGCTACTCATCAAAGCAGGATGTAGAATGTATATTTTTTATAGACTGTGTTATGTTAATGGACCTGATGCCTCTAGAGACTATGGTCCTAAGCCCACAGGTCCAGCAACCCATTGCTCGCAGAATTCAGTTATGGTAAACAAAGTGTTTACGACTTTGCCCCTGCGTGCTCTACGGCATCCATGCAGGTACTTGTAGCATAGTAAATACACATGCAGAAAAGCCTCTGTCAAACAGGCGTGTCAACCACATACATGCGCGCGTGTCTGTATATGTAGTTGGAGCTCCACTAGACTGCTGATCAACGTCCGTGTCTGTATTCACTCATAGATTGTTGTTATTAGTTATTCTTTCAGGTTTGTATGTGAGGTCGCTTCAAAAAGTCCTGAGGAAGGTGGAATTTTTTTCCCCATGAGCTTTTGGAAGCCCCTTCCCATGAAACAGTATTGGCTTTCATTGCCTTTAACCCTTCTGTGCCACTTCCGTCTTCCTTTGCCTTGTTAGGTGTGCTGGTCTCCCCTCCGTGCTCTCCCGTCAGGAGCCCCGGCGGTGCGGTTGTTACACACTAGGCTGTGAACTACAAGGGCGGAATCCACTAGCCACTCTGTGAGAGACGGCGAGGCTTTCTGCTCCAGGAAAGACTCACAGCTCCTGAACCCCTGCATAGGTCACTGTGAATCCGAATCAACCAGATGGTAATCGGCTTCCTGGACCCTGCCACCCTGCTAAGCTTCAAAGCACAACATACATCTCTTTCTGAGTGTAAGCCTATTTTTAAAAACTTTTTATAGTTATGCTCTGAGTGGACTGTGATCTGAGTAGATTCTTGGTAAGACTTCGATGTTTTAACTTTGACTGAGGTGTGCTTTGGGGTTCAGCGCATGGTTTACAGTGGAGAAGGCTCCCGGGCAGTGGGAAAGCTCGTGCCACGTGTGGCCGCGAGGTGCGGTGTTCGGCACACATCTGTGAGGGCTAGTTGGTTGGTGGTGCCCTTTTGTATCTTCGTTGGATTTCTTTTCAGGTTGTTCTGCCCGTCACTGAAAGTGGTGTATAAAATCTCCTATGATTATTGTGAAGTTGTCCATTTCTCTTTCCAGTTCTCTTAAAGTTTGATGCATTTGGGGACTCATACTGAGCACACGGGTGCTTAGTGTAGTTATATCTTTTATTAGATTGGCCCTTTATTCCTTATATAACCTCCTTCATCTTTTTGGCCAGGTTTTGCCTTGATTTCTATTGTATTACAATAGTGCCCCCCTACTCCTTGTGGCTGGGTTGGGGCAGTGGGACCCCAGCTTCCCTCCGTCCCGTGGTGGGCAGTCTCTGTGGCACTCCCAGTGGGTGAGGCAGCAGGTGTGCTAGGGATGGAAGCTGTGGGGACATCAAGAGTTTCAGGAGGAAAAAAGACAAAGAAAAGAGAGCAAAGGAAACCAAGAGGGACCCAAAAGGAAGGACTAAGAACAAAAAGCAAGGAAAAGGTGGCATTAATGCCATGCAAGAGCTAGCTGACCAGCATGGCTATGGTGGATTGGGGGGGGGGTGAGGAAAAAGGGTGCGAATTGTCTGTGTCTCTAATTGCCAAGAGGTTTTGCTGGAGAAGGGAGGAGATCACCCTTCTCTGGGTGTGGATCACCGAAATGGGTATCTGGTGAGAAGAGCTGGTTCTCTGGTTCTTGCCGCAGCCAGAACACTGCTTGTGATCATTTACAGTGGCCGCACTGTGCTATGCCATGAGGCAGCTCATCGCTCCGTAAGCCTCTGGGCTTGCTGTTTCTGTTCCCTCGCTTCCTCTGAAGTTTTTGATCGATGTCTTTATCCTTCCTTTTGAAGCTTGCTCTTCAAGGATTGTCATCCATATCCTTTTCCTAGGAGTTCTCAAGTCTTTGTTGAGGGCTCCGGGTAGTTCAGCCCTCTAGTCTGTCATCTCCATCCTAATCAACTCGCACGATGTCTTACTCTTCTATGACTCATCAGTACACTGGGAGAAGAACCACTGATTTTTATAGAATTTGTTGTCGTTAATAAAAAGATATTTTATAAGGAAATTTCTAAAGTATTAGGGACTGATAAAACATTGTATTGCTTTCTAGAGCTCTCTTGACACGTGGGTCACATTGTGTTGATAGTGACTTGGTGACTCATCCGGACCTAACAACAGTGGCATCACTGCTGCACACTAACATTGTCGTTATGAGCTGCTCCTTTCCTTGTCTGTAATCTTCAGTTCCCCAAAGGACAGAAAATATACTAAAACGACCTTGTGTGTGCCTCTCCTCTTGAACAAATAGAGGCAGTAATAGGGACACTGACATAGCAGAGAGTAACACCTTCTGCATACGTGTTTTCCTTAAAGGCCTGGAATTAGGTCCTGGAAGTTGTCTCCTTGACACACTACACACCATGATCTAAGTGTCGCTGAATTCGTAACCGCAGGGTCACCAGCAGCGCTAGCACACGGCGGAAGAAAGAACCACAAGTAAGGATGGGAGGGGGGCGAGGGAAGAGGAAGAAGTAAAGGAAAGCGTGGAAGCAAAGATGAGAGAAAAGCAAATAAGTGTTTATGGATCAGACCTGTACTCCAGCTTCAACTCTGAGAATAACATTTTAGAGTTGGTTAACCTACAGTTAGAGCCAAAATGAGTAGACAAAATAAAAGCCGAGTTGTGAAAGAGTATATGATGTGGAATGTGTTCATTTTCTAGTATATATAGATATATATATGGCATGTTGATGAAAGTCATGCTTGACAGGAAGTGGGAAAGAAGAAGGTTGTTGCATGAGAAAGTCACAGCAGAGGTGGAATTGTGGGCTAAATCCAACAGCTTTGGCTCTCATTCTAAAGTTCAAAAGCACAATCATATCATCGAAGAACATATCTCATCCACATATAAAAAGACACAGGGTTTGTTGACTTTAAATCCGTTGGAATAACAAAATGCGGTGTTACCTGCCGGAAAAGCTTGCTCAATCTCGACCGCATACTAAAAAAAGAGTGACTTGTACTCACATCGGGTCCAGAACAGGGTTAAATCCTCCCTCTCTCCCTCCCCCCTGCCCTCCAGTTCTTCTCCCCTTCTATGTTGCGGTGCTGGCGCTGGTAGCATAGGACTGGATTTATGTTCTAGAGAAGAAACTTGCAATAAATCACCACACAAGCAAGGTAAGTTCCGATCATTGTGTTAAATTAAAAAAACAAAACTGACGGTAAAGATAGCACTTGGATGTTGAGGCCGTGCCGGTCCGTTTCGTGAGCTCATGAGGGACTTCTCTGAGGAGGTGATGTGTGCAGGCACCGTGAAGGGTGAGAGAGGCCGCCGGGGGAGGAGCTGTGGGAGGAACAGAGGAGGACAGAGCGACAACACATAGTTTCATAAAACAAAATACTTTCGTGTTTTAAACGAACTGAAAACGTCCCCTGGCGACTGGAATTCAGTAGTAGTCGTTAGTGACTCCTAAGTGGACCCAGCGCATGGCAATCCCCTATGCACTGTCCTGGCCAGATGCCGTCTCCACGATCAATTGCAGATGGGACGGTAGTGAGCCACAGGTTTTCATGGGCGGATACGTGGAGGAAGCTCACCAGCCTTTGTTTTTAGTCCATGTTAATCTGGAAGAACCATCGAAGCCTCTTCAGCACGACGACAGCACACACAGGCCTCCACTGGCCTATTCTTAAGGGCTGGCAAGCAGGGCAATGGGAATTGAATTCCTCATTCCGCACGACCACCCACCACGCCCCCTAGGAAGCCATTAGCAATAGTTAGCTATGATTTTGGAGAGGCAAGTGCCTCACTTCCCCGTCTGAGCAGGCCTGCAAAGCTCCGACCCGGGAGAGAATGACAGGCTGGGCACAAAGACCAGGAGAAGCTCAAAAGGCGTGCGGCCAGTGCGACCGGAGATCATTAGCTTGGAGAAAGGTCTGCTAGACTTCTCCGAAATGAAGTGTTCTGTGGAAGAAGACACGTAGGCGATGGCTCCCTAGAGTAGCCCACGGGCCAAGGGACAGGGACCGTGCGTAAGGCGGAAGTCACGCTACTTGGAAGGCAGAACGTTAACCACGCGACTTAACTGGAAATGACGTGGGCAGCTTCGCAGGGCGGTTAATGTCTAGTCACAACATATTGTCAGCCCAGAGGGGACAACTATTCAATTTTAAGCATTTTAATGCCAGTCATTGTGTTTTCTATATGTGTGTTTGCACTCTCGCGTAGTACCTGCCAGGTAGGTGATCAGTAAAAGTGGTAACTATTTTTGTCTCGATAGAGCTGAATGAAATTCAGTAACAGATAGACTAGACACTGATTTAAGTGACCTCTAGGACTGCACTTGATTAGGGAATTCTATGAGAAGTAAAATCAAATAAATTATCTTTGCTCCTTTTTAACGTATTTAAGTTGGAGGGGAAATTGCTGCCCTTGGTGGCAATGCTCAAAAGTAGCTTCTTAAAGTATAGCGATTATGTCGCCATCTTTTAGGTCCTTTATAAAGTCTCTGGTTTCCCAAAGCAGCAGGGACACGAGCAGCGCTGTTACTCAGTATCAGCATAGCAAAGATTTGTTAGTTCATGGGGGAGGCTCAGATAACTCAGTCTTCATACATGGGGTTTTGAAAGTTAATCTGAGATGTAGGCTTTTAACCAAGCTATTTTATTATTTTAATCATATTTCTGTTAAAATTTGCATTCAAGGATATCCTTGTTACCTTATCCATATATATAAATGTACGGTATATATATTTAATATCAGTAGTTGTAATATCAGTGTCAAAAGAATAATAAATGTCCTCCTTAGACCAGTTTAATAATTTGCAATGTAAGAATGGTGACATATGCCCTACTGTACATTGATCAAAGACATTATTATAGTACATTCTTTAATTTCAGGTGATTCTTTTAATGTGCAGTGCCAATTATTCTGATCACTGCTGAGAAGTGATGACATGCAGTATTTTTATTTAACACAGGTCTGGTAACTTGGATAATTTAAATCGATAGTTAAAATGGACCAGTACCTGAAACAAGCTTGCACACATGAGGCTTTGCTTTATGACAGTGGCTGAGATTGAGATATGGATGATAGATTTAACTGGGATGACCATTAGTAAGAACATGATTTTTGATTGCATCACCAATGTGTGCCAGGTAACACTTTAGGGCCGGGGATGCAACAATAACGACAACACACACAGAACCCGCTTGTTCGTTGACTACTAACAGGAGCCCTGGTGGTCTACTGGATTAAGGGTTGGGCTGCTGACCTGAAGGTCCGCAGTTTGAAACTACCATGCACTTCAAGGGAGAAAGAGGAGGCCTTTTCTGCTCCCATAGAGTTTCAGTCTCAGAAACCACAGGGTCCGCTCCTACCCTGTCCAGCAGGGTTTCTAGGAGTTGGAAGCAACTTGATGGCAATGAATTTGGTTTGTTTGTTTGTTTGTTTCATTACTAGTGAAGGGTGGCAAATGAGATGATGAAGGAACCTCCCATGATAAGTATAATAATACCTACCTACATACATCGCCCCTGGGGAGCACTGGTGCCTCAGGGGTAGGATTCTCATCTTCCAAATGGGAAGCCCAGGTTCAATTCCGGTCAACGCACCCCATGCTCAGGCAGCGCCCATCTGGTGTGTTGCTGAACATTTTTGAGCAGAGCTTTCCATCTAAGATGCACTAGGAAGAAAGACCTGACAGTTTGCTCTGGAAAAACCACACGGATCACAAGCATCCAGTTTGTTTTCTCCAGTTGTGCTTGGTGTTGCCAAAAATCGGGGTTCTGCATGGCAGCAGCTAACAACAAAGCCCCTCCACAAACATTACTACCTTGGCGCTTCCCAAAACTTCTGTGCAACAGGTTTAATAATAATAATGATAGAAAATCATTTATAATGTAGCAGAGGCTTACCATGTGCCAGATACCCCCTAAAGCCTTTCCATGTAGTAACGTCCTTCATTTTTGAAAAAGCTCTGCACAGGAAATGTTACCATCTCCATTCTTCATGTAAAGAAACTGAGACACCAGGTTAAATATCGTTCCCACAGTCTCACAGCTGGAAGGTGGTTGAATCACCCATAGTCTTCTTGGGACTTAGGGAGCTAGTCACTGTCAATGCCTCACAGCTAGATCGAAGAGAAATTTAAGTTTTCCAATTGAGAGTCAGTGCTTCCTGTCAGTCCCGCACAGCTGTCCGCCACCGAGTAATGATGTCATTGTAGTCCATAGTGAGCTTGTGTCGAGTCATGCTGTGGTGAGAGGCGGCCTCAGTACCGTTGAGGCTCACAGCAGCAAAGGTTATTTTTGGTGTGGTTTGGTTTCAGTCATTCTTCATGAGTTACATGGGTTGCCTTCCATGTGTCAGACATGCAGTTCTCATGGCAGAGAAAAAGATGAATGGCCAACCATGCCATGTCTCTTAAAGCTTTGGCTCAGCTAGTGGAGTACCACTCCTGTTTACATATCCTGGACCAAAGCGAGTCACGGAGCCTTAACTGTACCACCCACGATGAGGGAGACTGAGAGGAGCCGGTAGGAACTGGAGCTATGTTTAACAATTAAGATCTCTATATATCTAAGTATGTGCAGGCAGCTTTTAAAAATGATTTACTGATAAATCGCTGTGTGCTTGCAATGGCTCCAGTAATTTCCCAGTGTCACATCATTTATTTATGTATTTATCTATCATATATGGACCATATCCCCATTTTACAGAAGAGGAAATTCTCTGTAGAAAGAAAATAGAGAAGCTAAGGAACTTCCCTCTGGCGATCCTTAAAGGCTGGAATTGATCCATTGAACACAGGTGTGCTTTTGCTCCCTGCAGGCATTCACTTCAGCCTACGGGTAGGAACATGTTAATGCCTTTGGTTCAGGCTTGGACAGATAACAGTTAATAGTTTTGTCAAGCTGACCAATTCTTTTATGTGAATGACAGTCAGAGAGTAAAGGAAAACCTACTCTTTCCAGCTCTTTTAAGGTAAGAACTTTTAGACAGTAAAACTTGTGAAGGCTGGAACCTGTGTAAGGTGGAAACCTGCCAGAGAAGGAAAACTTCGTTTCCACTAAAAGGAAGGATAGAAAAATGATAAGATCTCACTGTATCAAAAGACTGGGTAAACAAGGAACTTCTGTTAATTCCCTCTCTCAGGGGTTCCCCTTTATTTTTGTTGGCTGAAAACCATTTAGATTTGTAGCATCTACTCAAGATAATAATACTCAGGGAATAATTAATTGGTGAAGTTTTTGTTTTATTTGTTTGTTTATCATCAACTCGCATGGAATTCCAGGAGGAGTTTCAATGGTGCAGCAGTTTTAAATGGGTATCATAATCTGTTCTATAAACAAGGGATTGTTCATCTTTAGCTTTCTTAAATATCCTCCGTCCCTAAACGGGGCAGATTTTGTCTGAACTGGTGAGGACAGTTTCTGTTAGAATCGACAGTTTCTTTCCAACAGCAACAAAGATAATTTCATCAGAGGGGACCCACGGCTTCAATTAAACAATTACATGTAGCAGCCTGAGTTGACAAGTGACTGTTCTTCAGGGTATCATTTGAGAACTGAAGAAAAGCCTTTTGATTCAGAAAGTCATCCTGGAAAGTTGATTTAATGCCTAAAACGGAAGGCTGTGGGGAGAAGGTAAAATCTCTGCTTCGTTTTTCCACATTAGGTAGATCTTCCTGTCCAGTATCATCTGAGTCACCTTCTTACCACTCTGAATTTAAGGCATGAAATGATGTGGCCGATGGGTTAGACATCAATTACTAGGATGCCTTGTGGTTTTTTTTCTAAGGCCGTTATTTTATCCGCTTTCACGGCAGAAATCTGTTTAACGTTCATGAGATAGAGCCTGGCGTAGCTCATGTCTTAGCATGTGAAGATTCTCTTTCAGTGAGTTAAATATGGACAGAGCACCCGTTCTTGTTCACTGTGAACGAGGTCTATCAACTACAGTGATTTATGTCATTAATTTAAATACATTAATTGGAATACCTGAATTTGTATGAAAATGTATGGCTGCAGATAATGTCACAAGCCTAGACTGGCCAATCTCTCTTGATTATTTAAGTATAGACACAACTTCTTTTATATTGCTCCTTATAAGTCAAATACATATGAAGTGCAAAGCTTTTAAGACCTCTGAAATCTCTCAATCAGATGTATACTGCTTTGAAAGTAGAAATTGCTTGCATGGAGATTTGGAAGGGAAAATAATTTAAATAACGATGTGATTTAGTGTGCAGTTGGCAAATCAGGATACTTAAAATACATGAATATTAAAATAAAGAACGCAATAAACATAACTACAGATTTCCTATTATCGAGCAACTGACTTTTAAATAAGATATTTTTTACTCTAGAATTTTCTTCTTAGACCTTCAGAGTTCCTTCTATTGTTATTTTTCAAGATCATTGTTAGATAAAGACTTATTCCACTCAAATAACTCACCTGTATATTTAAATAAGCCATAATTACGATAAAAAAGCTCCTGGATACATTTGGGCTCAGTACTGTAGTTGAGACATTTTATACATTAAAAAGACACATGGCTAATAAGAGGAAGCGAAGTGGCATGGATTCAGTGCCTATGAAGTGCCAGGAGCTTTAGTGTGGGTCTCAATTAATCTCATGACTGGCCCTTTAGGTTTGGAACCATCATTACCCTTGTTTGACAAGAGAGGCACACAGCCTCCTTAGGATTTTAAGGTCTCTTCAAAGTCTCAGAATTTGTAGAGCAAGGATTTGGATCCTGAAGCCTCTGTCCGAAGACTTGGCTATCGAACGCTTCTCATTCCCTGGCGATCTCGTTATCCAACATCTTGCACGTGGGACCATGTAGAACGATCTCCCATCCGACTACGCTGTGCATTAGCGATGTACCCATATCTGACAGCACCCAGTGCCGGTGCGCCAGGCATGATTAATGGTGAGTGTGATGGTCACAGTTGCGTGTCGCCTTGGCCAGTTACATGATGACGTCGTCTGGCAGTTATATGAAGATGTAGTGATCCTCCTTTTTTTTTATTGCATGTAGACAGACTCCATTTTCAGATTAATGCCAGTTTGTACGTAACAGCTTGACCTTTGAACCTAACCATGTCAGCAGTGAGGAACACAGGCTGGGACTTTTCCTCATCAACACTGTCTCCATACTCCAACTATCTTAGGAAATGATGGGCTATGTGTTTCTCTACAGTAAGGTTTCTATCTTTCTTGTGCCATGTTTTTCATTTTAGGGCTAAGTTTAGGTCTACAATCACACAAAGATACCACTTTGTGAGCCCATCATTCTCGGTCAGAGTTGTACAGAACCGTGGATGGAATCCTTCGTGGGTCCCCAGACCTCAGTCTCAGTAAATGACTTCTACACCGAAAGCCCCATTCTCCTATTGTAGACAAAGAAAGATTTTCTTTGATGGAAACTTGAGAATCTCTTCAGCATATTTATTTTCTGAAGTTGTCCCCCAGCCCTACAATCTTTAGGCTTTCTAAAATTAAATGATATTATCTTTATAAATAGAAGCAAGCTGTTAGTTTCTTTTGTTTTCTTTAAAAAGATGAATCATCATTAGCTATCTGGCTAAAACAAGTTAATACTTGTGAGAGGTCTTAAAGATGAAGTGATGTTTACCTTTGTATTGAGATAGTAGATGTCACAAATTCAGTTAATGGCTTTAAAAAAAATACAGCCTACACCAAAAAATAAACGACATGCTGTACAGTTTACCAAAAAAAGAATTTTTTAAAACGCAGTTTATTTTTATTGAGCTAGTGACTCACACGGCCTACTTTAGAAGGACGTGTAAACGTTGCTCACTTTGTGTTTTCCTTTAGTGCTACCACGTCTTCTACTCTCAGTCGCTGTTCACTGCCCTTCTCACTCGAATCGTGAGTGGGTAAAGGACGCCTGACTTACTGGGCTGAGGATGGCAGCAGGGTCTTGAGAGTAAAACATATTCTGTTTGGGAAGCAGGTTTCTCAAGAGATAAAAATCCAGAATGCACATACCTATGTCTGTGTCGTTTATATGCTTATTGTAAAACCAAGGTTTATGTTTCATGTTTGACATCATAGGAGTCTGTAGGTAAAAAGGATAAGATGGGTGGTCTTCAGAGGGCTTTTTACTGCCTTCAGATTACATGAAAACAACACATAACTTCAGTCTGTCTCTCTGTCTGTCTCCCCCCCGCCCCGCCCTTTTTGGAAAGCTGTGTGTGTGGTGGTTATTAACGCTTTTAAACATGACAGGAAAGGAATCTTCATTTAAAAATTCTGGGGCAGATAGATATATTTCACAAGACTATCGGGTGACTTAAAAATGAAGTAGAAAAATATTCTTCTGGTCTTTCCCCTGTTGGAGTACAGATGCCTTGGGGTGTCTGGGATATCTCCTATCCTTTCAGGTCTCGACAAGCCACAGAACGCTTTGGTTAATAGAGAAGAATTTTGCTTATTTGGGTCGATGTTACACTGAAAGTTGTCGTCCTTTTGAAGTACAATTTTTTTAAATTTAAACATATTAAGCTGGAGAAATTCAGACATATATAAAAGCCTTTTTTTTTTTTTGGTGGGGGTGGTGGTGGTCACAACCTCTTAACTTCTGTAACTTTCAGGTCTCATTTCTTATATCATGTTTCTGTCCTTGAGTTCAGATCGCCAGTGATACACATCTAAAATCAGTCCAGCCAGTAGAGAAGATAACATACCCAATGCGTCAGTGCCCATAAGCTCTGGTGAGCTAACAGAGGACGTTAGAGCTCACACAACGACTAAGTAAACATGCTAGATATGGGTGTTGTGCTTACACATTTTATGTGTTTATTTAAATATATGAGGGGGCAGAGTGCATCTCTAAGGCAATTTCACCAATTCTCATTTAAAAAAAGAACACTACTTTCTAAAAATATGAAACCATCTAACATGTGAATGCAGCATAAAGGAGCCAGTTTTTGCTCCAAACCATGGGAGTTGTACATCATTTCAAGCTTACAGCGTCATCTTTGTGTCACTTAGCAAGAATGAGGGCTCTCTGGTATTCTAGTGACGGTCCGTTCTACACATGAGACTGATCGGCGTCTCTATGATTGGGGAACTCTCATTAGTCTATAGGAGATCAAGAAGCCCATCATCAGACTGTGTCCCCAAAGCAGAAACCTCATAAACATTCTCCCATGTTTAGTAGAAGAGATCATTAACTGTGTTTATGATGGAAGATGGCCAACAATGCAAGAAAAGGCCTTGGTCAGTCAGTTGGCCTGCTCAAGGACCTCTACCCCACTGTCTTGTCTGCATAGACAGTGTAGCATTGGAAAATAAATGTCACTACTTGTAGAAAATATTGGTATTTTAATACTTTTTATTAGAGAATCCAAGCCTCCAGAATGGCCTGCATGCCATTTGGCAGGGTGGCTTGTCTTTCCCCAAGGTCTTATTCTGCGTTTGCTTCCCTGATCAGTGTGAAGCTGGGAGACCCTGTACAAGGCAGAAGGGATTGGCCAGGTACCAGAGGTACGATGGTACCTTTGGAGACCCTGAGAGGCTCTTCAGCTGGGCACTGTAGAGCCACTTTGAGTCAGAAATTACTCAAGGACAAACAGGCAGAACTGCAAAGGGGAAGGTATAGAGCTGGCCATAGGTGAGCATGTGTGTAAATATGTGCCAGCCGAAAGATTCTGAGAATCAGACTGATCGTGACACCTAGTTCTAAAAGCTGCGTTTTCCTTGTAACTGGTATATTTTTTGAAAGACTGAAGCTACACTCTAGAAGTTTAGAGTATGTTTACCCTGAACTCCATCGTGTTGACTTTAAGATCTCCTTATCGCTTCTCTGCTTCCCCGCTCCCTGCTCTTTGTACACCATTAGATTGCATCATTCCATCAAAAGAGAGTGCCATTCAGTGTCCTTGGAGTTTCCCTGAGAAGCTGCATCGAGCTCCATTGCAGGACTTGGTGTTGAGAACCTGGAGAGACATGTAGGTTCCTGGCGTCCTCCAAACGATGGAGAAGGCAATGCTTCCTGCCAGGACTTCGTGAGGTTATTCTGATCATTCTAAAGTATTTCAACCGAAACGTTATTAGATTAAATGTAACAGATAATTGGCTTTTCCCCCTCTGGCTATATCTACAAAGAAGAATGGCTCAAATTAGAATATATTGTGGGCTCCTTTTGAGGCTGCCTTCATTGTGGGGCTAGTTCCAGGCGGTGTGGATGGCAGGTGATGTACCGCTCAGGATTCATTTAATAATTTAAAGACTTTGGTCTGAACTAATGAAACGGTCCAATCCTATCTTGAAGTCAATGACCACAGCTCAGTTTGTTCAGTGCCTATCGTGTGTTTGCTGCTGTATTCCGCACATAAAATTTAAAACCAGAATTTGTTCATAGCCTCCTTAAGATAGTTCAACTCTCAACATTTTAACATATTGTCCCAGAAGAATTTCAACACTCTTTTAAATTTATTTTTTGTAGGTCTGCTTTATGTTTTATTCACAATTGTATTATCCTGTAACTTTTTTCCCTTTAAAAAAAAATCATTTTATTGAGGGCTCATACAATTCTTAACACAGTCCATACATATATCCATTGTGTCAAAAAACATATGTACATTTGTTGCCATCATCATTCTCAAAACATTTGCATTCTACTTGAGCCCTTAATATCTGCTGCTCATTTCCCCCCTCCCACCCCACACCCCAACATCATGAACCATTCATCATTCATATATTATTATTATTTTGTCTGACATCTCCCCTCGCCTTCTTCTCTGCTATCCCTACCCCAGGGATAAGGCTATGCCAACACTCTTTTTTCGGAGTTGGTAAAGTAATCTATAATTGTGCTGTTCTCTTTTAAGTTGTAGCCTTTGGCTTTTGATTCACCTGTGGGAAGAAAGACCATGGCATAGCAATGAAAGATTTTATTCCAGGTGTTGATTTAAAATTTCCATGAATTTTGATATTCTTGTTTCCATATAGAATAAGACTTGAACTGTGTTTGGAGTAATGCCATTTTTAATATAGCACACTCTAATGCCAAATTAAATGGAAATAGTTGTAGGCCAAATCCTGTTGAATTATTACTTTTAGCTTACTCTTTTCTTCTTTCAAATATTGCTTTTAAAATAGCTATGTTTATTAAAAAGCTACCTCTGAGTGCCATTTTCTTCTCTCAGTTTCACACAGAGCTCCTCTGGATAGAACTGGTGTCAAACACACTCTGAATACATGCACGGGTTTCTTGCCGTGAGTAGCTGCCCTAGGTTGATGCCTATTCACGTTTGGCAGAATTCTCAAACTTCAGCATGCAGCACAGTCATTTGAAGGACTCTTTAAGGGTGCTGGGTCCCACTCAGATTACAATTTAGTACACCTCAGGTAGAGCTTCAGAAGTTACATTTCTAGCAAATTCCCAGGGGATGTGATCCCCATGATATGGGGGCACACTATGAAAACTACTGTTTACAACCTGTCTGCATCCAAGTGATCAATCTGCATTTGTGTGTGTGTGTGTGTGTGTGTGTGTGTTTATAGCCAGGCAGAGCAGATATATTTTTTTACAAATACACGTCACACGTGGAGTCCTGCGAGGCATGGTTAGGGACTGACTGTGTTGCCACCAAACCTTCGTGGATGCCATAAAGTCACTGGAAGGGGCTAGGCCAGTAACATCTCTAAGTCAGTCTCTTGGGAAAATGCAAAATAATGAGTGTGAAATTCAGGGAGCCCAGTAGTTGAGGTGACAGAATGTGAGTGTCTAGAGGACATAGTTTACTCTGCTTCCGAATTGTCCAAGACACGTTGCTATGACTTTCACGGAACTGCAGACACCGGAGATGAGTTGTAACAAGTGAGTGAAATGGACAGCAAACATGGAGCCCAAACGGAGTCACAGTTGGTTCGCTGCGTACACGTACCATCTTGTTTCGTCGTATCATCTTGTTTCGTCGCAGCCCATTGAGATGAATATTATGTTGCTCTACTCTGCCCGTCATGTTGCTTCCAACTTATAGCCACTCTTATAATGCTTGCGATGTGCTTATGCGTTGTGCTGCGGACTAAAGGGCTGGCGGTTCAAAACCACTAGCAGCTCCAAGGGAGAAACACAGGGCTTTCTACTCCCGTAAACAGTTACTCTCAGAAACTCACAGGAGCAGGTCTCCTCTGTCCTATGGGGTCACTGTAAGTTGTCATCAACTGAGGACAGTGAGTTTGGTGATAGGACAAAGAACTGCCCCAGAGGGCTGCCTGGGCTGGATTCTTTACCAATGCACATTGTGAGGTCTTTTCTCCTCAGAGCAAATGTAGTGGATTTGAACTTTGGGCCTTTTGGCTTGCAGCCAAGCACTTAATCATACTGCTTTCAGGGTTCCTTGAGGTGTATATTACCACCCCCATTTTACAGATGAGAATTTTAGATTTAGAAAGGATGCCTAGCTTGCACAAGGCATATGATAGAAATGAGATGCAAACCTGTGCGTCTGGTCCCCAAATTACTCCCCTTTTTACAACTTTTCCTCTAATGGAAAAGGAACAAGGCTTTGCCATTTATATGATACTTTCACCCAACAGTAAATAGTATTACCAGTCTACGTTATTGTGTTTACTACATGAATAGAACAATAGTATATATCTCAATGGTAAGTTATTCACAAAATTCATACAGCTGTAGATAGATAGATATAGATATAGGTATGGATATAGGTATAGATATAGATATAGATACAGATATATAAAGAAGTCTACATAGTGTATCACAAAATTCTCTACCATCGAGTCAATTCCAACTCATATTGTTTACACATGTAGTACATATACTATATAGCATATGAACGAAATGTTAAAAGGACATGGAATACTACGTCTAGTGGATAGTCCTGACTGTGCATTTATAAGCACATATGATCAAGGTAGCTTCAAAAGGATTTTGGGAAAATTCAGTTTTCTTTTCATTTTCCTGAAACCTTTTGGAAGTCCCCTCATCCACGTGTATGTGTATTTTTGAACCTAAATGAAATCCTAGCCCATGTGCTTTTTTACATTCTGAGCTGGTGATGAAGGTTTAAATAGGTTGTTTGCTAAACCTCACCAAGCAATTTATAATGAAACAGTGTAAACGATTTATAGTGATTTCATGAGGCAATTAGTAATGTATGTCCCACGGAGCGGGGGGTGGTGGGAATAAATTCACTTTTTGTCTCTTCCGCTGTGGAACAAAAACATGTCAGTACAAATGTTCACTGCATTTTTCATTGAGCCATCTGATGACTTTGAATTGCTCAGTGCTTGCAGGGCGTCATTCTTCCCCCTCAGAAATACAGCCATGGGGAAAACTAGCCAAGGGGCTCATTTGCAAGTCAAAGAGAAAGGTATTGCTATGTAAGAATGCAAAAATAAACTATGTCCATTGCTTTCTGGATTTCTGCTTGTTACTTGTACCTGGGCATCTGTTACAGACTTCAATCCCATGGTATAAAACGCAAATCTTTTGAGTTTTACAATCATCTTACAAATTCCTTATTTAGATACATTTTTAAAGACCTTTCAGTGACTACCTACCCATTAAACTAATGTCAGGATTTTAGTAAAGGTTGTTCCCACAAAGAACAGCCCCCCTCTCTACTTTGCCAAGTGCACCCCTTACTTAAAACACCCATCTGAGAGGGACAAAGCTTTGATTGTTTGGAAAAATCTCCGGAACTCCGACATTTAAACACTCATGTTGGCATGGGAAATGCTGTTGGAAGTTCTATCTTTGCGTGCTGGGCTTTTGTTGTTTAGATTTGTTTTGGAGAAAAGCAAATAGCTTTGAAATATCTCGGTAATTAGGTAAAGCAGATACCTTTGTGTGTAAAGCTGGGTTACATTGTTTCCTCACGTTTTGGTGGTATCTGGGGCCTGCATGTGGCAAAAAAATACTTGTGCTGAATAAAGGCAGGCAGGAGTGGAGCTCTGTTTGACTGGGTGGGTGTGTGTTTGACCGGGTGCTGGCTGTAGGCGAAGGTAAACTCCATCTGACTATCATACTTGGCTTTCCCCAAATCATGCACGGAGCCCCTCCAGAGGCACTTTCAAATTAATAGTTATTTTAAGGATGTTTTACGAATCTGGTTTAAAAATTAATTCTTTTCTCTGTTCTGTTTATGTGGTAATATGTAAAGAGCAGGCAAAAGTGGTTAGAAATAAGCAGCTTTCATACACAACTCAATGTGCTAATATAAATTTATTGCCTATTGCACGGTATATAATAAGATATAACAGGAATTCTATAATTGAGGGACAGTCCATGGGAACTTCTATTTATTTAATTTATAATGTATATATGTGCATATATATGTCAAGGTTTTTTCAAATCAAATCTGCTCGCTTTCTCTTTAAGTAACTGCAACTTTCATTAACAAATGAGTGAGTCATTTCTACATATAATCCCCAACATAGAAATGTAAAGTAAGGTGGTGAACTTAAAGTATAATGTTGACAGTTTTAAGAAGTTCAGTTTTTAAGTCATAACACTTGTTCTCACTGCCAGGAATTATTAATGAAAAAGTATTTAGAGTAGTGGGTCTCAACCTTCCTAATGCTGTGGCCCTTTAATACAGTTCCTCATGTGTGGTGACCCCCAACCATAGAATTATTTTTGTTGCTGCTTCATCACTGTCATTTTGCTACTGCTACGAATCATGTAAATTTTTGATCTGCAAGATGTATTTTCATTGTTACAAATTGAACATAATGAAAGCAGAGTGATTTATCACAAAACAGTATGTAATTTTATATTTTGAAATATTTATTTCTAATGACAAAGAAAGGAAGTTTTGTCTTGAAGCGTGGTGTAGCGTGGGTAACAGTCTTCACACCGGGTACTCCTCTGTGGGCTCGTTTGCACGTGTGTAGACCTGTCTGGAGACAGATAGAGGAGTGGTCTCTGGGTTTCTAAGATCCTCAGAAATATGTTTTCCGATGGTCTTAGGCAACTCCTGTGAAGGGGTCCCTCCACACCCAAAGGGGTTGCGACCCACAGGTTTACACTCTAAATATTAGAGCATAACTAATGTGCTTTTAACATAGGCCCTCGTCAGTCAAGAAATAGTTGTTGACCACAAACTACAGTTCTGGACTCTGCACTTGGCCTTCATGATTATAAACTCATAAGGTCTAATGAGTATTTCAAAGCCAGACCTTCCAGCACCTTAGCCCTCCAAAGAACATTGCGCCTTAGAGGTCACCTGGAGACGGCATGGCTAATCCAAATCTGTGAGGGGGGGGCTCCCCTGTAGGTCAAGAAGGCCAGTCAGAATTTGGTCAAATTAACATAATCACCCAACATTTGCACCTTGCCCAGAGGACTTCATTCTAACTTCTATTTGTTTACTTTGAATAACCAATTTAACCTTAAGGAAGGAAAGGGTTTTTTGCTTTTGTTTTGATTTTTGTGTCTTGATTTTTTGTCTTTGATTTTTGTAGGAGATCAGTAAAAGAATATAATGTCTCGAAGACTCCTTTCCCAGAGATGCTCTTTAGAGAGCTATAGCTAGAGCCACATCTTGCAAGTCAGGAGCAGTCCCCACCAGGGGTGCTTGCTGGGAGCCTCCACTCCCACTCCCCGATGGGTTGGCTTGCACCTTGTCTACTCATCTCATGGGCTTAGCTGCTTTACACACCCCTCGACTGCATCACGGTCCCACAGTCTCGCTCATCTGCATGCCTGCATCCAGAGCACAGCAGGTTGGGGTGCAAGACCAGAGAGAGAGACCCACAGCCCATCCTGAGAATCTATCCCTGCATTGCGCTCACCCTCGAATCTTCCCTCTGAAGAAACACTGCCAGGATCACAGGTCACGCACATGTATTATCCTGGAATGGATACATCTTTTGTATGAAAAGAGCAGGAGGGACGTGTACGGCTATGCTATGCCATATACGGCTCATCGGTACACGTGAAGATAAATAATGGGGAACTCCCTGTTTTTACTGCAATTAAGTACTGTACCTGTTCATGGCTATGTGGCATTTGTAATAACTATGTGATACAACTAAATGAAGTTTAAAAGCTTTAATTGGGAAATTTTATTAAAATGTCATAAGCTATTTACTTCCCCTATAGAAAGTATATATGTATTCAAACTTCAGTATTCTTTGTTTGGTTTATGGTAGAGGATTTACAGCAAGGAAGCACAGATCTTCAGGTGGACAGAGTTGGGTGAAGCTACTTTAGTTTTACTGCCTTGAGATGTTATCATGATGTTGTACATGTGAAAATATATGGCAGTCTTTGTATTAATTGGCTGCTGTGAGGAGCCCTGGTGTATAGTGGTTACACATTGGGCCACTAACATCAAGGTCAACAGTTCCAGACTACCAGCTGCTCTTAGGGAAAAAGATGGGGCTTTCTACTCCTGTACAGAGTTACTGGCTTAGAAACTCACAAGAGCTGTCCTTCCCTGTCCTATCGGGTCTCTGAGTCAGCATCGACTTCATAGCAGTGAGTCTGGTTTGGGGCTTGGGGTGTCTGAGAAGGGAATCAGAGCAGAGACTAACAGGTCCCACTTGAACTGGCATGTCACAACTCGGGTTCCAACAGCTTTCCAGGGCAAGAAAAGGAAACCACGTGGAAGTAGAAAGCAACGAAAATCACAACGTTTCACAAAATATACATGTGGAAATACTGGGGCAGTTGAGACCGGGCAAACCTGAAGACTGGTACATGGCAGTGACTGTGAAAATGCGGCTGGGGGATTAAAGGGACGCGAGAGCAGATGGAGGCGAAACAGAGGCCCCCAAGGAAAGTACCGCAGAGGTCCTCCCAGCACTGTGTGTAGGTGAAGTCAGGTCGACCAGACCTCCCACGGACTCGCCCCTGCGTGCCCTTCTCTCCTTTTTGGTCCCTTCAGAGACATTGAAACTCGAAAGTGAATATTGGACACATTCTAGGAGATCATGTAATCCATACCTTCTCTGTGTGGAAATTCACACCAAAGTGATTTTGTTGTTATTGTCAGGTGCCATGGAGCCGGTTCTAACCCATGTGACCCCATGCACAACAGAACAAACCACTGCCCGGTCCTGTCCTGTCCTCAGAATTGTTTCCATGTTGGAGCCCGTTGTTGCAGCCTCTGCATCAATCCATCTCCCTGAGGTCTTTCCTCTTTGCCACTGCCCCTGCACTTGACCAAGTAGGCTGTGCTTCGCCAGGGCTCCGCCTCTCCTGACAGCAGGTCCAAAGTATAGAAGCTGAAGCCTTGCCATCTATATACAAATGCATAGATAGTCGAAAACCCCAAACCAAACTTACTGCCATCGAGTCAATGTTGAGTCATAGCAACCCCCTGTGGGTTTCCAAGACAGTACCTGCTTATGGGAGTAGAAAGTCCAGGCTTCCTCCCTTAGAGATGCTGGTGGTTTTGAACTGCCAACCATATGGATCACAGCCTAACCTGTAACAACTAGGCCACCAGGGCTCCTAGAGAGACGGATGCTGATAGTAGCCCAAGCCAAAGACTCAAAAGTCTGATTTCAGAATGTGCTTACAATCTGGACCTTCAGAAGGTTGGAAATTCTATCATTCTAGTTCTTCTATTCAACCTCTCAGAAATTACATTTTCCCTGCATTCTGCATATGTTTGGGTGACTTCTCTGTAGAAATAGGCTTGGAATAATCACTGTTAATAAATAGTGCTTTGCATCCATCGATGTATTTTAGGTGAGGGATAGAATCAAATCTCTAGCGTCTTTTATTCCTACAGAACTTATTTTCCCTTATCACCAATCATTCAAAACTGTAATTCAGGGCTAGAGATCTTCCTAAGGCCAGACACCCAGTGCCTGTGCACTCCCGGTGTGTCTTCACAGTTGGTCACGTTTCCTGGGAGGAGGGCTCACGCTGTGTACCCAGTTGGTTCTCATCTTGCTGTAGACTCCTTCTTGACCCTTCAAAGGCCAGCCGCCCCCTACTTACATGCTACTGAAAAGTCTCTTCCCTGAAATGTAGTCTTCTGGGCATCCATTGATTCAGAAAGGCCCTGGTTCAGGGTCAAAGGAATTGCATAAGTAACAGAAGCTTTCCCTCTCCCACCCCCCACCCCCCGCCCCCTCTCCTCTGCATGTCTCCTAAATAAGGCCGGTCTGCCCTTCCACAGTGATGGGGGGTGGGGGAAGGCGGAGGCATAGCACATCCTGAACAGGTGGGTCCAGTGGTGCATTTCAGATCCTGTCACAGAAGAAGGGGACATGTCCTTGAGAATTGTCTTGCCTAGTTGCCACCTGAGTTAAGCAGGAGGACATTGGGACAGAAGGCTTTTGAGAAGTTTTGATTTCTTTGCTTTGTGTGATGCCTTTGTCTTTGGACTACAATCCTATAGGCAGGAGCAGTATTTTCCTAGGACTTCCCACCTTCAAGAAATTATATCACAGTAATTAATTCTCACAGCATCCATTTGACTAAAGCATTATGATCCCTGTAATATAGAGGAGAAAACTGATTTGCCAGATTCCACAAAGAAAGGCAGTGTCGGAGTAAGGATTATCTCTCAGGAGGGTCTAAAAGTCTAATCTCGGCTCTGAGATGCTTTTGACAATTTTTTAATTATTTCCTTTCCTGTTGGAGCAGATGCAGTGGGGATTTACCAGGTACACTCGGGAAGGGTGTGTGAACGTGGCAGGTGGCTCAGCTCGCTGAGTCTTTGTGACCATTAGCCAGGCTAAGCTGCTTAGAGGTAGTTTGTTGGCATAGGGTCCTGTCAACAAAGATATGGAAACGTAGGCTGGATGATCGTACACTGAGCATAACCCCAAAGTTTGATTCTCCATTTCCACAGAAATCCAGACCCAGGGTAGGTTTGTCATTCATAGAATAGGCTAATTCTTGCAAAGATCGGGTGTATTTAAGACATCGGTTCAAATGATTTCCCCTACAAACAGCTCACAGGAGCCCTGCTGACTGACAGCGATACATTGGGGTGCTCATCCCAAGGGCAGCGGTTTGAAACAACCAGCTTCTCTCCCGGAGAAAGATGAGGCTTCCACTCCCATAGGGACAGTCTGGAAAACCCACAGGAGCAGTTCTGCCCTGTCCTGTAGTGTCAACTCCATGGCAGTGAGACAGACAGACAGACAGACACAATTCATGTATCGGTAGCTCGTCAATCTCAAGGCTGGCTGTTTTAATTCAGCCCGGAACTGGGAAACGAGGAAAAGAGGTGACTCACGAGTCTGAAAATAAGATCATCCACTCCTGTCAATTAGTAATGCATTGCCAATGTAAATCGCTAGTGGAAAATGGCTCAAAGCTGATTTGCCACAGGTTTCCCCAGGATGACAATGAACCTGCATGGACTCACCAGATAAAGACGCGGATACCATGAGACCTGAGCAAATGTAGTAGCAGCGAGCACACACAAACCCAGTGCTGACCTGCTCCGTGCGCAACGGTGCAAACAAGAACAATGACAATGCAAAGGAACTTTAAACATCTTGCCAGTTGTGGGCTAATCGTCCCAGACGGCGGTTCCCTCCAGGTGGTCGCTGGTCCCTTACACACTTTGTGTAATTGCTGGCGGTGCCACGTTTAAAGCCCTCAGCTCCGAACGGAAAGGTCTGTTGTTCAAACCCACCATCTGTTCAGCAGGAGACACGAGTTGGTGACCGGCTCCCCGCAAACCTAGGAAACTCTGGAGGGCAGTTCTCATGCATCCTGAAGGGCCGCTCTTTGTGGGAATGGGCTTGAAGGCACGCAGCAAAGAGGAACCACCAAGACCCGTTACTATCAATGTAATAATGACAATTCATAATGATGAACTGGAACATTGATCTAGTGACTAGTCATTGAACTCTTGGGACTCTGACAATGAACAAAGCAGGCCAGCGGTGGTAGAGTTTATAATCTGGGAATAAGAAAAAGCAATACACAAGAATTGTAACAATACATAAAAATGTGTACTTGTATTTCTGAAAGGATTTCAGCTAGTGGAGAGGGCTGGGAGTAAGGCAAGCTAAATGACAAAGCATAACTGAATGGCCTGGGCTTCTTCACACAAGGAGCTCAAGAAGTGGAGGTGACTGAAAGATACCGGTGGCACTAAAGTTCAGGATCTGTGGTGGCGGCACCGTTGGGTAAGTTCACCTCAAAGTTGATAGTTCAAACACAACAGCTGCTGTGCAGGAGACCAGTAAAAATGTAGTTTCCCCAACCCCATATAGGGTCACGCTAAGTCAGAAGCCACTTGATGGCTATTTGTTTGAAGTTTTCCTTTTTTCCCCTGAGTGTGTATGTGTGCGTGTTTAGGGGAGGGGGGTTAGTTGTGGAGGGGCAGCGGTTGGTGCCAGGGTTGAGAAGGACTTGGCCTTTCCCTAAAGACTTAGGGAACAGCCTAGGGAGGCTGACTCCCAGTTAGCAAGGGCAGATTGGAAGCAGCAGCCAACACTATGAAGTACTAGAGGAGCCTAGACCAGGAGCAACAAGGTTGGATTTAAAGTGGTAACATACAAGTAGTGGTGCTTGGAGGGTTGGTGAGGGCATCGTTCAGGTGAGACGTGATGGTGACTTGGTCTGGGATGGAGACTGAGAAGAGTGCATGTTCAGTAGGCCTTGATGAAATCAGGCCATTCTCCAGACGTGGGGACAGTGAAATGGGCATGGGACGCATGGGCACTGTGCCATCTCATTTGTTCCTCAGAAGAACTGGGCCATTCTTCTCCTCACTGCGCTGTTGGGAAAACATGGCTACAAGGAGTGACAAAAGTTGCCAGTGGCTTTTCTCCTAACAGGTGGTTGCACCCCCTCGCTGCCATCAAGCGGGTTCGGACTCATGGCGGCCCTGTGGGACGGAGTAGGGCTGCCCCGCGGCTTTCCCGGACAGTCATCCTTTATGGGAATAGAAAGCCTCACCTTTCTCCCAAGAAGCGGTAGGTGGTTTCGAACTACAGCCCAAAGAGAAGCCACTTCGCCCTCAAGGCTGGTGCAGACCCGGGCTCCTCCGCTCCACAGTCCACATGCCACCGTCCCCGTTCCCTCGCGATGCTTGGCATCTTTGTGGCAGCTGATTCAGTCGTGGGGATGGGCCCCGAGGGGGCTGATGATGGTGCACCGTTCCTCAGCCTCGTGAGCGGATCGATCACATGAGGGGATACAAGTCTCGGCTGTGTTTATGTTTAACGAAACATCCGTGTTCTCTTAAAAATCTTCCAGAAAGGTCTCATTGGTTGCACTGCATGTCAATAGTACACGTGGATTGTCAGGTGGGGGGAATTGTGCACATTCTATTAGAAGACAGGTGCAAACCAATTCAAGAAACTTAGAACAAAAGGACTCCCCAGAGCTTGGCTTGCCCTGTTCAGACGTGACGGGGAGACGATGCCGAACAAAGCCTTCCAAACAGTGAACACGGCGTTTTCCGCCGACAAAGGGACTGTGTAAAATGAGAAATGTGAAGGAATGCCAATTTGGACATTTGAGCTTTAGAAAAATATTTTGGTTTAAATTTAATTAAGAAGCTTTGTATTGTAAAGATTAAAGCGTGAAAATAGTTATCTTTCTAGGAAGGAAGGATTTCCTTAAGACCTTAAGTAACAATCGCATCTCCTCCGCCGTCCTGCACCGTGCTCCTCCCTCCACGTGGGCCTGTTGGAGCAGGAGGGACCGAGGGTCTAGACGAGGTGGCCGGAAAGCACAGGCGTCTTGTTAGAGGCAAGGAGTGGAAGGCGCAGTCTGGAGGCCAAGGTGGAGAGGGAAGTAGGTTGCCAGGCGAGCAACGAGTGTTAGTAAGAAAGGAAGAACTTTCGGAGAAGAGCAAGGCATAGGAGACATCTTTCCTGTGTAGATATTCACACAAGCCAGATTTAGTGTCCTTGACTATTTGGCAATGCCAATGAAGGTTGATATGGGGAAGGAAGTCTGTGAAGTGAAAACTCAGTGTTTTGACATGGTGTGCTTAGGTTCTGAAACACTCAAGATCACAGTTTAGAATAGGGCGCGAATGCAGGGTCTCTTGAGATGGAAGGGCCATCTCCAGCATCTCTCCATTAATGGTGACTTATCTTCTTGTTGATTATTCTTATATTACTTGATCACTTATTAGACTGTTGGCGAGTTGGTTGATTTTCATCTTCGTGTAGTGTGATGGCAAATAGATCCCGCCATTACGCCAGCTGCCGGGAACCAGGTTTGAGGACCATCCTTGGATGTCCTTTCTGTGTCCCAGAAAAGACTGATGAGAAACAGGTGCAGGCATTGGACATTGGGCATCTTTCTTCCAGCCTGGAAGCTCTGCAAGGACAAGGCCTGTGTCGTCTTCTTTTGGTGCCCAGCGCCTGTTGTAACTGCGGCCTCCTCCTCAAAGACACGCATCTGTGTAACACATTGTAACTCTGTACTTCTGGCGTGGCCAGCTCCACTCGAAGCTCTGGGAATAACGCGAAAGGGAGGTCCTTGTTCTCAGGAAGACCAGAACACTGACTAAACTTCATCCAAGAACAAGATAATTTCAGACAACAGTGCTTTTTCTTAAAGGGCTCTGTGTTAGCGTAACAAAGAAGTGCCTTCCTTTAGCTGGTCGAGCAAGGCCTCCCTGAGGAGGTGAATTTACAGTGAAAATCAAAGGACAAGACATGTCCAGGCAGCGCTAAGGGGGGATCCTCCTAAACAGAGGTTAACAGATAGTTAGCACATCCTAAGAGGGACACCTTGGTGAGTTTCTAAATCAAAAATACCCCCAACATTTCCCACCTACGCTCAGGCAACTAGAGTTTTGGGACCTTTATGGTGAGAACCGGATGTCCCTCCTTGACTTTTTATCAAGGAGAAAGAGTAGAATTCGGGTAAATTTAAATAGCTACCAGGTCACCTACTGGCCGTCTTGTTTTAGCATTTAAAAAGGGTCAAGCTCTCTGGAGGGCCTTTGCCCCACCTGCCTTCTCCCAGATGAACAAGCCTTTGCACGGATGGCCTCTGCAAGGAAGGTGGGCTCACTGCTTGTTTAAATGCCAAGAATTAGTAAACACTATTGTAAACATTTTCAAGGAAACCATCAAATATGTTTTTCCACTGAAGCGGAATTCATCACTGCCATGTTTCTTATGCGCGGCTGTCCAATGATTCCCAATCACACTCCACACTTAACCACCTAGTGAACCACACAGAGAACGTAATGTGTCAATGAATTTTCTTAGGTTATTGATTTTCCATTGTTTATCTTACGCTTCTATTTTTCAAAGCAACACATTCAACAGGATAGTTACTTTGTATGCATATGCAAGCCTTCCCACTTGACAATTTTTAATGTCTTTCTGCTCTCCAGAAAGGCTCCTAAATCAGAGGAAATTAACTTAGTTGGGTATTGTTTACAGTGCTACCTTTTAAAACGAAAAGATCAGTCTTAATTTCATTTTCACTATAATGGAAAATAATATGGAAAGAGTAACACATTTTATGAAAGACCAACTTGTCAGTAGCCTTTGATCGTATATCTGAATAAAATGTCCTGCCTTTAACATATAAGGGAAATAATAAAACAAAGCTTTACTGTGAAGTCAAATCTATTACTTGGGGATGTTTAAAGAGAACGCATAAACCAAGCAATCATACACTTAGAAATTCCGCAGTGTGGTCCGAATAAGATTGAGTTTGGTGAAGTTAGTGTATGTTGAATATTCAGAGCAAGATTAGCTAGCGATGTTAAATGAGTCCACAGATTTTCCTGGGGTGAAAATATCTCATTTTCAGAAAAACCTTATGTTAGGCAAGTATGTTCTTAGAGGTAGAGGGTTTGGTTGTTTTTGTTTTTAAAATTTTAAATTTTTTTATTGTTTTCTTTTCCATCTGTTGCAGGGAAATTGGTTATTTTCAGGCACTCTTTAACATGACAACTGTAAAAAAAAGCAAAATTATACATTACATTTCAGACTGTGGGTTGCTCGAAGGTACAGAGAAAAATAGGCTTCCTGTTCAGAAAAAGGAGTGTTGTTATTATTGTTGGTTTTTATAGCTACTCTTCACTCATAATAGAACAGACCCTCAGCCGAAGCGTTTGCCTAGACACCTCCTGGGGACAAGTGAGTTATCTGAGCGGTACGATGTTGCCTGATGAAAGGATGACAAAATAGGGTAGAGTCCCAGTTCTACAGCATGCCCGACGACCGGAGGCACAACTGCGCTCGTGGCCGTAAAATAACTATATTTCCCCTTTACTTTGCCAAGTGGGCTGACTCTGCCAACAGATGCCACTCAGCCGGCTGATTTACATTCTAGGCCCCAAGGAAAAGTCTTAGAAGACACTCTGTATTTAAATCAAACCAAGCGCCCAAACCCATTGTCTTCGGGTTGATTCCAGCTCCTGGTGACCCTACAGGACAAACTTGAACTTCCCGCAGAGGATTTTTGTGCAAGCATGCCCCACCCTCCTCCAGGGCAGCAGCTGATGGGTTAGAAGCACTGGGTTTGGGTTAGCAGCTGAACACTTAATCCTGGTGACGTGACAGCAGGGCTCCTTCCATTTCAAACAAACCTAAACCAAACTCACTTGCTATTGCTGCATCAGACTCAATGGGAACCAATCATAAATAATATTTACAGCTTAGAGGGAGGAAAGCAGTTAGCTGTCTGAGTCCCCTCTGTGTCCACCCTGTATTGTGATTCTCTTTCGCTGGCTTCAGGCTCCTCTGCTCGCTTTTGGCTGTTCATACCTTTCCATACAGACCGTAACTGAGGAGCTATTGACTGCCAATAAGACAGTCTTACGAGCTCGGTGACCAGGGCAATATAACCTCGTCAAGTATTCCGCTTCTCATTGGTAACAAGGATATTAAGAGCTGTCTCTCAGGGCTGATGCCCGTTCATGTGTTCGTGATGTGGGTCCATCATGGCAAGAAGTGCTGCTTTTGATGTATTGATGGGGAGGGTGGTTATGGTCAAAGAAAAGAAAACCCACTTTCCCGGGCCTACCTCTGTCACCGACCCCTCTCAAGATCAGAAGTTCCTCATGTGTAAAAGGAAGGAGTTGGATTAAGCTCTGTCCCTCTGTGATATTTCATGGTTCGATTAATTTAACGCAACGGGCACATACCATGTAGCTGGTATGTCATCCATAGAGATGGAAATTGCTTGCGCACCAACTGTATGCAGCCTGGTGCTGGTGTGGGACTGGGATCAAAAGAGATTTAAGACAAGCCCGCCTGACATGCTCAGTGTGCTTTATGTTTGCATCAACTCAAACAGTGCTACCAGTGAGAGCCCGGGGTGGGGGGGCGGGGGGGAGGAGACTGTGAAGGAGCTCTCTGGGCCTCCAAGTGTCCCGAGACTGAGCTGTGGGGGCTTGAGGAGAGGACAGGGAGAGCACCCCAGGTTGGGACAGAGGGGCCAACACACAGGTTTCTGCAGAACCACAGAACAGGGAAGGATCATTCATGGCACTGCACAAAGCAGCAATTTGGAGATTCTTATCTCACCTAAGAAAACCCACATCAGTTACTAAGATTACTGCCTTGCCTTTAATAACCTACAGTTTCCTTATTTGCTTTTTCTCTCTCATCAGTCACGTATTTGTTTCATTTTTTTCTGAGTGTGATTTTAATATATATATATATATATATATATATATATATATATATACATATCTTACACATGCATAGACAGAACCATTTTTTTATAATATGATCACTTGGAATGCTTCTTAGTGTCATGGTCAGGATTAAAGATAAATCAGTACTCTCCTTCCCCGGCATGACGAGCAGTGAGATGCCTGAGGGGTGTCCTAGGTCTGGGTCATACTGCTTGTGTTACTCTGGGCCAGGCAGGACACCATGCTGTGAGGCAGGATGAATGATGACCTCTTATTCAAGCCAAGCTCCAAGAACCTAGTCATCTAAAAAAGCAGATACCCACGTCTTCCGAATTATTACAGACACGAAGGAACATGGGAGCAGATGATAGGGGTGCATGTATTGCCTATGAACTATGTGGCTAGTCATTGAGTTAGCATGTGAGTCTCTCTGGATGTGCATGCTCATATCTACTGATGTTCTCTTTCAGCCTCTGTATTTTTTCGGTAGTTCCTGGAGTGTCTCGGCCCATGTGTATCCTCAGAGCAGGCATTTGCCCCCATATGCTTTGCTGTTTTGTACCTCAGCCTCACTTTCAGAGTCTCAAGCGTCTGGCATGCTCTGCTGTGCCCTTGACTTGGGTTTGCATTTTCCCGGGATGAGCTCCAAGGCGCTCATCCACTCCAGGGCAGTCTTTGCTACGTATCTTAGTCAGGCCTTCGCAGGGTGGTGCATGTGTACCCCGGACTTCCCCCCACCCCAGGACTTCTCTCTCGTCCTCCAGGACTCTTTGGGTGCCACCTTGTGACCCGGGAGAAAATGCCACCATCCTGCCACCTTCCTGGGGATGATAAAGCCCTGTCACGGGGCATGTTCATGCACAGAGCAAATCCCGTGTGCCCACTCCCTGGATCCAGGGCAGGCCTCAGAACCCCGGCGCCTTAAGCTTGTCTTCAGGCGCGCATCGGGTCGGAGGAGTCTGAGGGTCAGTCACCCTTAGTGCCCGCTCCCGACTTGGGCTTTCCCTGTGTCCCAGATACTGGAGTTTCTCCTGTCTTGTTCGCGTGGTTGGTCATGCGTAGTTCCCATCTGCCTTTTGTGAACATGCCTTTGTGAAATTCTTCATTTTTATGTGTTCACAGTTGTTGAGGGGGCGTCTCTGCCTGCGTCCTAGTCACTGGAAGTTACCCTCACTGAGGTTTTATGTTCCTTAATAAAAGCAGAGGGGCACAGGTGATCTTTCTCTGACACACTAGATTTTTCTTTTTCACCAAAAGTTTAGAACAGATCATTTCTATTTATGTCAGACTAGTCTTGCAAGGTATGAACCTGACTCATTCTGTAAAAATAAGCTTTCCCTCACTTTAGGGGTCTGCCTGCGAGCCCCTCCTCAGTCCCCATGGCAGGCTTGGTGTTGGTGGGTCAAGGTCGTAGGGGCCTCTGCTGGGCCAGCTGCCCAACCACGCTGGGGGACGAATGGACTGATAGCTTTCCTAGGCAAGGGGATCGCCAAACACCCATGTAAATGCTGTGGAAACGGTGTACAAAGCAGGATAAGACTGGATGGACTCTGCATGCAGTCAATATGGAAGTCCTGCTTCCTTGCCCAGGAGCCTCTAAGGCCGCGGTTCTCAACCTGTGGGTCATGACCCTTTTGGGGGCCAAACAACCCTTTCACAGGGGTCGCCCTATTCCTAACAATAGCACAATTACAGTGATGAAGCAGTAATGAAAATAATTTTACATCTGGAGGAGCCACCACAACATGAGAAACTATGAAAGGGTCGCGGTGTTAGGAAGGTTGAGAACCACTGCTCTAAGAGACCTCTAAGGAGTCATGTGCACGTGACTGGACTCTGTGCCTCCTCCAGGTCTGAAGTGACATGAATCCAGGAGGATGTGGTGTTAGGAAGCATAATTGGGTGAATGCCAATGACTCTCCTGTCCTGGGAAATTTCTCTGACACACCCCTTCTGCTTCTCTTAAAGTAAAATAATAATAATTAATAATAATAAGAAGGTCAGAGAATGGTGACTCATGTCTCTTAAAACTGTCCATTTTCCTTAAACTGGGGCCACCCAGGCTAACTGGCACACAGGGTCACTCCTGTTGTTAAAACAGGGCAACTTTTACAGGGAATCTTGTCATTGAGAAATAGTACTGTAGCAGTGTGGACCTTGTTTGAACTGTCACTTTAATAACAGATATATCTGAATCCATTTTCCTCGATTGAGTGAGAATAAAAAACTCAGAGCTCCCTTTTCCCTCCAGGATCTTCCTGACAAGTAATAAGCTCTATCGATAATCCGCAATGTTGAGCAGACCCCGCTGTTAGTAGATTCCCCTCACTGCGGAGCAGAAAGCAAGGTCGACTGCTGATGATGCCGATTTGTCAAACGCTCTCAAGGTTATGCTAATGAATTGTCTTTTTACTCTTTGATTCTTATTGGAGGAGTATTAATATTAGTTAGTTTTTATTAATTTCACTTAAAACAACAGCAACAACCACCGGAATAAATGGCTTTAAAGCAACATAGTGTTTTTTCAGTCAAGTGCCTATAGCCTTGGACCAGAAAGTTCACAGGGCCCTCCTTCTGCAGCCCTTCCCTATGGACATACCCGTCTCTGAACCCCTCCGAGGGGACAGAGCTCTTCAAGGTCATTGCCAAGTTATTTCAAGGACAGTAATCATATAGCTATATATTAATATATATGGTTCTCTGGCTTCTCTATTATATTGGCATGTTCTTTGTCTTCACGTGCTGTGTTGAAACAGCAAAGATAAAATTTTCATTATGCTGTGATCCTGACATTTGTATTATTTTCTTCCAGAGTAGTTTCAGTGTGTTAATAGCATGTAAATATGACAATCGAAAGGGCTTATCTGCCATCAGGGAGTGAATGCAGGGGCAGAGTCCCACGGTTGCTTTCTTTGTCTTCAACCTGAAATTTTTGTCCTAAAGCCATCAAAGAAACTGGGTAGAAATTCGTAATCAAATATCTCCGGTATGCTTGTATCACTAATGATTTCATGAGCTGTTATTTTAAACCAAGAATGGAATTGCCTCCACGTTGACAGTCTACTGACACCGTGTGACAATGGAAGTGCCGCCAGCTCTCTGCGCGGCGAGAAAGCTGTGGTTTCCATTGTGACAGTCGGTGCCTTCTAAAGGATCACAGCAGCAAATCTCTTGGTTTTTTTTACTCTTAAAAATTCATTTTCAATGGCACAAGAGCGACACAAACTTATTGGATTAAAGGGCGAGAGAAATAAAAAGTTCCCCAGGTTAATATCAAGTTCCCCCCATATTCAATGGAATGCTTTCAAGATGGTGGTCGGGAAACAAAAACAAACAAACCGCAGAACACGTGCACTTGCTTGGTTGCCGTTAGTCATTATTTGCCGTGGTGATCTTGTGCCAGCAACCCTGTGTCTGCATTTTGCAGGATCTCATGTGAGATGACATTACAATAGTGAAGACAGTGCGAGGTCAATAGACTCTTTTGGCCCGGTTTAGGAGCAGGAAGCCTGTACCTGGTCCCTCCTCAGTCTCTATCCACTCACTGCTCCCAAGGTGGAGCAGTAGGCCTCTGCTGGAGACTTTCCTCATCACCCTGGGCTGATCTGGAATAGGAAACTGCATTGGCTACTCTGGGTTCTTCCCAGTGAACAAGAATGAAGAGAAACAAAGTCGGACTACCGAGCCACCTGAGGGAACCTGATGTGCTACTTGGAATCTAAGAGAAACATATCTTTTAGGATTTCTTAAAAAGAGAGAGGAAGATGAAGCACCTGCTTTTTTGAACACAAGGTGATGAGTAAATGAGGACTCGATGTTTTCTCTTTTTGCGTGTATGAACATTTTCACAACAAAGGATGCTGTGAATTGTTTAATGGAAAACCTCTTCGCTCTGTAACCTCCCCTCTCAATTCACAATAAAAGTTAGAAATAGAACAGCTACACTTTTGTTAATTGGAGATGTTTTACATAAGTTTTGATTTTTTAAAATGTGACTTATAAAGATTATTCAACTTAAAAATAACAGCAAAGTGTATTGAGGAAGATCATAATTATTTTTTACTTAGTGTAAGAACTGTTAACGTAGAAGTTTCTCTGAATGCAGGTCTTTTGACAATGTTTGTGGGACCTGTGCCCCGAAGCAAGGTATGTGCATTACCTCCACATCACTTTGTAGGGTAGCTTTTGTCCCTAAAGAATCATGTTTATTATATGGCGTCTGCCTTTTAAGAACCTTCCCCATTACAGGGTCTGAGTTTATAAGACATGTGAGAGTTTAATTGGAGTGAAAAAAATAGTTGAACGCTAAAGGGTATAAAGTTTTATTTCAGGGTTACAAAAACTCGCCTCTCCTCTGGCTGTCTCGCTTTCAGATGAAAATGAATGAATGAAACTTGAGCATTACCAGCTTTCTGCTCCACCCTTAGAGCTTGTGAGACTAAGTTGGCAGGATTTCCAGATGACCCCTACGGGCGTATTTACGGGTGTTAACCCCTCGTAAACGCATTATTAATGTTTTTATTTTTTTAAAACATGTGTGTCCCGTGTGTAAAATTCCATTCGCGTCCAGACAGTCTGATCTGTTAAATATCTGTATGGATTGATAATGGTCAATGTTAACAATAAAAGGTAGTACTAGCGGGCTGTAAGTGCGTTGAGGTAAAATGCAGGGGAAAACGCTGAACCTTGTGTTTATTACTGCGGAAGCAATCTGACACTCCAGTGCACCCCTATTATGTTTCATACCCTAAGCGAAAGAGACTCGCGCTGAGAAGACGCTGTCAGGGAAACGTGTCAAACACTAGGTGTATCGTGCAATCAGAATGGTGTCGGGTTGGAAGAGTCAGTAGTTGGGAAGGGGAAAAAAAAAGTGACCTTGTCCTCTCCACGTGGTCTTTACGCTGAGTCGAACAGATGAGATGGTGAATTATTCAGAGCACTGAAGGCTTCTAATTGTTAGCAGTGGTGGAGGCGATAGAGGAGAGACGGGCTGTTTGAGTCCAAATGTCTGATTCTATTAAACATCAAAGGAATCTTTTCTTAAAACCATCTTTGGGAATCTGGGTGGCATGGACCCCATGAAGAATCCTTTCCTCTGTTTGATACCTTTTTGGGAATCTGGGTCAAAAAGGCACGAGTTAATATTTAGCACAGATACTTGGAAGTGCGGAGTACAGGAACAAAGGCACTCCGGCAAGAGGTTTGCTGTTTCAGCAGGTAAAATCGGCTGGAGAGTCGGGTCCCAGTGTAACAAAGCAGAACCTGCGAGCTACCAGGGTGTCTTGCCTTTTATGTAAATCATCTTATCCTATTCCTGACAAGCTGGATAGGATTTTAGCCTTGGGAGAATCTGTTCTTCACACAGTCATTGATTGCAATTAAAAGCACACTCACAACAAAGTTTGTGAGGCAATGGTGTGATTTTACAACCTTAGCCATTTCAGAGGAAAAACAGGTTTTTGTCATCTTTTATTCACGTATCTGGAACTTACTGAGGTAGCCTTAATTTAAACCTAGTTGTTCTGTTAGCTTTTGATTAAAGTGTGCCATGGGGTTTTAACTTTATAGGCTTAGGTAGTAATTTTCTTTAGGATTTCTTTTATAGTTCATTTCTGAGTTTTTCGTTCTAAGCCAAGAAATATTGTTATTTCTCTATCTTGAAAAATCGTAATAATATTGATGGCATTTCTGAATTTCCATGGCATCTCTAAAGAACTGTGTGGTGCCTGTGTTCAGAATTAAAATTTAACATCAGAATTACTTTTAAATGTCAAGTCTTGAAGAAAGACATTTTAATAATATTTACTGCATATTATAAAATGTCATTTTTTCTATTTTAATGCATTTCATAAAGATTGACTTATAATGTCAAAAATAATTTTACTTGTGGAATAAATGGCTAAAATATGTATGCATTGCCTCAGTACTCTTTAAAAAACTATCATCTGGTTTGGTCCCAAATTGCATATCCCTACCAATAATAATAAGCTTTTCAATAGAGCACATCCTACCCCTGAATTCCAGATTCTCTTCTAAATTTAGAATTAGCATGCTTGGGGTTCAAGGCCTACTTTAAATGACATATTTTTCTAGCTACAGAGTTCTTTTATTAGCATGAATAGAAGTTCAAAATAATAGCATTTCGTGACGAATAGATCAGCCCTTCCATTACAAAATCATTTTGATCATTGTTTTCCTTTCCTGCAACCATAATTTTCTCTTTAATTTCTGGGTCCACCATATGATTTTCATTATTATAGATTACATTCTAATTATTAAATTTACATTTTTGGTTTTCTTAAAAAGCCTAACCCTTATTCTTCGTAGAATAAAAATTTTAACAACAGCAACAACAACATCAACTGAATTGAATAGGCTTGTTTTAGGTCAAAGAAAGAATATTATCAGGAGCAGAATTGTGCTGCTTAAAGAAGGGTTTGCTTCGTGTCCCTGGAGTCTGATATCCTGGTGTGAGGAGCAGAGGAGCTAACTGGACTGATGCAGGCCGTCTGTACACACAGTGACCTTTGTATATTTTGTTTGTTTTTATATAATTTACTCAATTTCAAGATTGTGTACTTTATTGTTCTGCATACTGGTATTTATTTTGCTATTGTTTAGACTCTGCATGGCCTTTCCGAATTTCCATGGCATCTCTAAAGACCTGCGTGGTGCCTGTGATGCATCAGAATTACTTGCAAAGATCCAGTCTTGAAGAAATGTATCCCAATGCCCTCTGTTCCATGTAGTGTCATTGATGCCATTCTTCAAGCTGGGGGACCACTCACACCCTCCATTTCTGAGCGAGTCCCCCCTAATAGCATTCATTCACTGCCACTCAGAGTTCCTGTCAAAGAAACCCTGCTGAGGTGGGGGTCAAAGTGCTCTGCTGCTCCTCCAGTGGTCCTCAGTCTGCGTCCCTAGAGATCTAGAGCCTTGAACTCATGTGCTCAGTGCTACTCGGCCCGCTGAGGGGAATTGATGGCATGGCATATGTTCAGGCTGTTGTCTAAGCTGTTGAGTCGTCTGCCAATTCGATAGTTCTTACAAGAAGACAAGGCTCCAAACCAAGACACCACATCCAAGAAATTTTTGCTAGAACATAAATAATCTCAACAGCAACTCTTTTTCTGTTGTCATTGTGAATGTAACTATCTCACCACTTTTGCCAAGTCAGTGTTTTACAGGTATTCAACTTAATGACCATGGTAGGAATCAGCCTATCCTTAATCAACATAATATCCTAACAACAGTGAGTATTGCACAGGTCCGGATTGTATATCCTTGTGTCGTACATAGGTTCACATAGACTCTGTGACATCCGAAGGCAAGATTAACCCTCCACTAGCAGCCACTAAAACACTCAGCCTTCTATCGTGTTGTGATTAGGTGGCATCAACTCGGCTCTGACTTATATCGACTCCCCTCTGTACAACAGAACAAAACACTCCCTGGTTTTGTGTCACTCTGACAGACTTCCTATGTCTGAGCCCATCAATGTAACTACTGTGTCATTCCATCTTGATGCAGGTCTTTTTCTTTTATCTTCTGGCTCGCTACTTTATCAAGCATGATATCCTTCTCCAGGGACTGCTCTCTACTGACAACATGTTCAAAAGACTTGCTTCTAAGGAACATTCTGGATGTACTTCTTCTAATTCAGATCTGTGTGTGCTTTTGGCAGTTCATGGTACTTTCAATATTCTTCTCCAGCACCATAATTTAAAGGGGTCTATTCTTCTTTATTCAATGTCCAACTTTTACATGCATAGGAGACAATTTTAAATACCATGGCTTGAGTCAGGCTCACCTTAGTCCTCAGAGTAACATTCTTGGTTTTCAACAGTTTCAAAAGGTCTCGTCCAGCAGATTTACCCAATACAAGTGTTATTTGGTCTCGACTGCTGTTTCCATGAGCATTAATTGCAGATCTAAGAAAGAGGAAATTGTTGGCAACTTCTGTCTTTTCTGCTTATCATGAGATTACCTATTGGTACAGTTGTGAGAGTTTGGGCTTTCTTTACATTGAGTTGTAGTCCACACTGAAGGCTGCATTCCTTGACTTTCATCAGTAAGTGCTTTGAGTCCTCCTCACTTACAGCAAACAAGGTTGTCATCAGTGTATCTCAGGTTATTAATACATCTTCCTCCATACCTGATGCCACCATTGTCAGTTGTCTTCCCAAAATCCAGCTTCTCTGATGATTGCTCAGCATACCAATTAAATCAGTATGGTGAGACTGTACAACCCTGATATCCACCTGTCCAGGTTTTCAACCTTGCAGTACGCCCTGATCAGTTTGCACGGCTGCCTCTTGATCCATGTACGGGTTCCATATGAGCACAATGAAATATTATGGGATTCTCATTCTTCTCAACGCTAACCCTAGTTTGTTACGGTCCACACAGTCAAATGCCTTAGCATAGCGGATAAAACACAAGCAAATATCTTTCTGGTGGTCTCTGCTTTCAGCCAAGGTCCATTTGACATCAGCATTAGCAGGTCCCCTTCCCGATCCAATCTGAACCGCTGGCAGCTCCCTGTCACTGTGCTGCTGCCACCGTTGTTGGATGACCTTGAACAACATTTGACTTGCATGAAACATTAATGATGTGGTTCTGTAATTCGAGCGTGCTTGTGGGAGTTGGAAAATTGGAAGTTGCAAAAAATGAAATGGAACACATAAAAATCAACATTCTTGGCATTTGTGAGTTGACATGGACTGGCGTTGGCCACTTTGAATAAAAAAATCATGTGGTTTCCTGCGCTGGGAATGAAACAGTCAAGCGAATGGCCTTGTCTTCTTAGTCAAAGGGACATTTCAAGATCACCCTGGAAGTACAGTGCTGACAGGGACAGTGCTATATCTGTCCACTCCCAAGAAAACCCACTCAGTACAAGTGTTTTCAATTGTATGCACTAAGCAAAACTAATCATGATGAGCACACTGAAGAATTCTACCAATGTTTTCGGAGTGAAATGGATGAAGCATGCACTCCAGATGCATTGATAGTTATTGGCGATTGGAATGCAGTCTTCTATACATTTGCTTTGTCATGTATTTTTATATGAGTGAGGTAATGCCATATTTGTCCTTTTGTGATTGACTGCCTTCATTCTTCAAACTGATTTTCTCTTCTCGTTTCCTACTCGCTGATACTCTTTTATTTCTAACATATTTTAAGTATTTCGATTTTGTATTACATATTGTTTATAAAATGTTGGAGAATGTCTACCCGAGAGTCTTTCGACGGTCATATTCACAATTTTATTTTCTGAGCAAATTCCCTGTTTGTGATCTCTTTGCAAAATATTCTACTTGTACACCTGACCCTACAGAAGCTATAGCTAACAAAATAATGCTTACTGCCTCAGGCCCCTGCTGGCTCACAGTGACCCCACCATGTTTCTGAGGCCGCAGCTGTTGCAGGGGTAGAAAGCCGGGTCTTCCCTCCCCGGGCTGATCACAGCCCAGCCTGTCACCGGGCCTCTAGGGCTGATTGGACATCAAAGGAGTTGGGAAAGTATGCAGCATTGTTGAAGAAGGTGGCAACAGAGCTGGTTTTGAAGGAGAGAATTTTTGGATAGGTAAATGCAGAGGACACACCACCTGGCGGGAGGTTGGGAGGTGGGGTTGGGAGTCCCCTAGAGGAGGCGCTCAGCCACCGCCCTCAGAGAACCCTGGTGTTTTCAGGACTGGAGCCTCACTGGACTAAGAGCAGTGCAGTCCCTGGGTGTGGGAGACTCCTCTGCCGTGAACTGGTCACCCTCTACACCCTCTATACCCTCTCAACTAGCAGTTGGCCTCACAGTCTCCTGCTTTGGGGAATCCCCTCAGCAGGAAATCAGATTGGTGTTTGGTTTGTACTTCCAGGAGAATGGGCTTCTAGCTTCATAATAACCCGTGGAGGACAATTGACTATGAGCTGTCAGAAACCCTGGGAATGAAGGCGGTTAAAGAGCTTGTTTCTCATGGACTTGCCATCCTCTGAGGTTCAGTTTTCCTTTCCTATGATGGACTCCGACTAGATCAGCGCATCAGCAGGACCCAAAGTCTGTGTCCAACCCAGGCTGGAAAGTCAGTCTGTCCTTCTCACCAGCACCTCAAAGTCTACCAGAGTTTCCCTCTTTCTCGGCTTGCCATCAACAGGAATAAAGTTCTCACCACAAACTGCATGTCCGCAAGGTGGTGAATCCCACTGTCTGCTCGTCCTTCCCTATAAACTGCCAACACTCGTGGGATGGGGACTGTTACACGAAGTCTCGGTCTTGGTAAGTCTGCCCACCAGCATTTGGCCCCAGTTGTTGACAGCTCATCTCCGACTATGGGCACGCAGCTCTTCCTTGCCCTTTCCGCTTTGGTCCTTCATGGCAAATTCCAAGAAACAAGAAAATCCTGACTCATTAAAAATGAAACCACCCAAAAAAATAAAAACAAAAAACCCCGAAAAGACCAATATCTCTCACAAGGTCTTTTACAAAGGACCCTTCAATGGTATCTTTCCTCCCAGTCTTGTCCCTCCATTCTCCATCAGTGTTAGGGTCAGAGGAATCTTTTTGAGATTTTTGTCAGACATCCTATTTTTTATATCAGATCACAATTGCCAGAAAGCTCTCCAATAGGTTGTCATTGCCCTGAACATAAAATGTCATTAGCATCGCATTCACATTTCTTACCTGCAGTGCCTGATGTGATCTGACTCCCACCGAATCTCCAGCACCTTCCCCTCTGCACTCACTCTGTAAGCTTCAGACACACAGATCTCCTGCCTACCTCTTCCTGCTCATCTCTCACGAATGGATCAGTTAGAATAGCACTTACCCCAGAGACGCTTCTAGTGGGCAGCCTAGGTAAAATAATCACCATTCCTCACACTGACCCATCACTTCCCGTGACTCTGTTAAACTCTTCTTTAAAGCGCTTATCACTTATGAAACTTTGGGTTCCCGATTATTTTCCCCCTTTTTCCTAGAACTTACATGAGGGCAGGGGTTTGTCTGTCTTCTTTACCACTGTATCACAAGCACATAGGAGGATGTTTGGCACATAGTGGGTTCTCCATAAATACCTGTTGAATTAGTTCATGGGTGAATGTATTCAGCAGTATAGTTCTCCCTATTATATACCAGTATATACTATATGACCATGTAATATAGGCTATATTACATAGAGCCCATCAAATGACTGTGTCATACTACCTGCTTTTTGCAGATGAAAAAGTTGACTTTAAAGTAAAGTGACTTGTCCAACCTCATCCTGCTGATCAGGGGAAGCACCAGTTATTGAAATGGGAGGCAGTACGATCTGACCCTGAAGACATACATCTTTCTACCTTCAGGCTAGAGCAACCTATACAGCAGCCCAGCGCACACAGACTCTCCCTCTTCCGGCACACCATGTGCCTGGTGAGTCAGCCAATCAGTAAACACAATGTGGTATGGTGGGAGGCAATAGATCACTTAACAAATAACTTTTGTAAAGATTTATATTAAAAGAGACCTTGGCATTCCGTGAGCCCTGAGAGTGCGGTGGTTCTGTGCTCAGCTGTGATTCGCAAGGTCAGTAGCTGGATACCACCAGCCACACCGAGGCTGTGACACACTGCAGCCTCTTCAGCCCACAGGGGCAGTTCGGCCCTGTCCTAAAGGGACAGTAGGAATCAGATTGGACTGAATGGCAGCGAGTTTGAGGAGAGGCATTGTGTGAAGTGGAAGGAACCGTGTTTCCAGTTTAGACAAAGGACTAGGCATTGCTCACCTCAGCCAACAGAGTTGGTGGGTGAAGGTGAGCAAAATGACGGGGGGTCCCTGTTGCACTGTCTGTACAGGGTGTCCCCAGTTCTTTGCAAGCAGACACCACTGCAGCCTCCTTATACAATATGGTCAAATGACTTTATCGTGTATAAGCAGATGTCCATCTCAATATTACTAAGGAAAACAATACACTTGCAAATGTTTAAGTTTTGGTTTAGGAAAAAAATAAGATCATATCTATTCACCACCCCCAACCCCTATCCATTTTGCAAGTCAGGGAGACCAATTCTGAAAGTCACCCCTTCCATGAGTTTAGTTGAATCAACTTGAATTGAGAGTCTAGTCTTGGACATGAGGGTCCAAGGAGGGCAAAGAAGAGCAAGACAAATGGTTCCCTTGAAGGGTGTAATTGAATGGAGCCATTTCCAGAATGAAATGACAGCTCCTCAGCACTGCAGCAAGTGTGTTTCATGTGGTTGCCCACGCCCCCCTCTAGACTCTCCTCACCCTGCAAATTACATCCCAGGCCACCAAAGCAATCCACAGCTCTGCGACCCAGACGTATGGAGCCCCTGGTGGTGAAGTAAACGGTCATGTGCTTGGACGTGGAAGACAAGTGGGTGGCTTGCAGCCACGTAGAGGTTCCCCAAAGCAAGGTGCCTTTCCGAAGCTCCGTGTGGAAATTCCTGTAGAACAATGCGATTCAGACCCGGGGCATCTCCAAGAGTCAGAATTCACTCCAAGTACTGGTTCTAACCCGGTGTGTAGTCTTACCTGTCTCTGGACACATTGTTCTTTATCCTGGGTCATTATTCTATCCACACTAGCTTCTTCTTACTCCGTGAAATATCATGCAAGAACCATCTCCTATCAAAATGGCTCCCTTGCTGGATTTTAATTAGTTTCTTATCTCCCTGAATTGACCTTGAGCTCAATAGTGGTGACCAGGCCCTTGTCATCTTTGTGTCCCCAGATCGGAGAGCAGGGCCTGGCACTTGCAAATGGAGAGTCTGAGTCCGCTGGCTGACTGACTGATTGAATGAGTAAAAGTTTGAACCATCAGCAGATGCCTTACCCACTTCTCCCCTACTGCTGATTTCCTGGGCAGCTCCAGAGAAGGGGCTCCTGTAGCGGAGACCTGATTTCTCAATCCTGAAACTAAAGGCAATTACTCGGATACGCCACATCCTTAGGACAGTTCGGGAGTTTCCACAGTCACTGCTAAAAGCAATACATCTATTGGACTCAACTTCAGATATTTTAGTCTTGCTTTGGATCCTGCCCAAAGCCTTTCAATGAGGAGTTTGGTTTTGCAGATTCATAGAATCATGGAAGAGGAAAAACCAATCACGGCAGTTTCTGCAGAAGGTGTCTGTGTACTGCCAGACTCTCTGACCGACTTTCCACAGGTGGATGCAAACCTGCGCTGCCCGAAAGAGGCTCTCTAAAGGCAACTTGGGGCAAGGAAGCAAAGCACGGAGATGCTTGATTATTTATACTAGCGCACCAGGTTCTTGCAAGAGAAGGCGAAAACATCGTGGAGATGAAATGCTAGGCAACCGTAGGAAATACGGCAAGGAATTGGAAGAAGACATGGATCTGCTCGCTGATAGGGCCTACTGTGTGTAGAGCACTCAGACATGGTTCTGGGAGCTCGTACGTCTGGTACCTCCTGTGATCAGCTCAGTGTGTTGTGTGCCTCGGTGATTCTATCAACGCCGTTTCCGGGGTGAGGAGGCCATCGCAGAAAGGTCGATTGTGTGCCTCAAGGCTTCCGCCTTAGACACAAGTTTCATCAGAGCAGGGTTGGAAGCAAAGCCAAACTGGCTAGTGAGCCAGCATCCTTCTGTGCCAGGTGACCTCTTTAAGGTAGTCTTGGATAGTCCTTAACTCTAACCCTGGGGAGCAGAGGGAGGGAGGCAAAGATGCTGATATAGAGGGAGCCAAGAAAAGTCACGTTCCTACCGAAGAAGAATACCTTCTGTAGGCATTCAGCTGTGTGTGCTGGGCCGGGAGGAGATGAACTCAATGCTATGGAGTCGGACTCCTGGCGGGCCCATGTGTTACAGAGTCAAAGTGCTCTCTCTGGTGTTCTTGGCTGTAATCTTCGTGGAAAGAGATGACCAGGCCTTTCTAGTCTGTCTGCACTGGGTGGATTCAAAGGACTGACCTTGAGTTGTATGGTCGGGTGCAAGGGCTTTTTAACCGCCAGGAACTTCAGAAACATAAAGAGATGCTCTTCTCCTCTGCGAGTCCTGTTTCGGTGACACTTCCTTAGAATGATTGGCTTAGTATCGTATTAAACGTTGAAGCCTCAGATAAGGGCCTGTAAAAAAAAAAGTTTTCCTAAAACACTTTCACTGCTTGTCTCTTTCCTTTTTCAGCCCATGGAGGGAAAAGGGGTGGGGGGTGGGGGAAGAAGCTGTTTTTGCCATATGAGAGCCTCTGTTTGTGTATGGAACAAATGACCAGGCTGAGGGACAGTTGGACACTGGTATATTTCTCTTAATGGGAAAAAGATGAGGATATAAAGATTTAATAGAAGAATGGGGGTATTAGAAGGTGGGCATATTGCTACCTGCAACCAAGGAGAGAGAAAGACACAAACAGAGGAAACCCCTCCTCCACCACCACCATGCCCGGCCCTCCCCATGGGCAGTGCGGTGTGGTAGTGGTAGAGTCTTCTGTGCCTCGAACCCCACCTCTCCACACCTTGTGGGAATCTTTTCTGGGTGAAATTCACCTTGAAAAAGACGAGCAGTGTACATGCTGGTAATAAAATTCCTCATCTCAAAATTCCAGGTTTGGGTTCTTTCGGATCCAGCCAAGTTTGGGAGATGTTTCCCTATAACATCTTTGTGTTGCATCGTCCCCAGGTTACAGAAGGTTAGCCTTCTGTGACTACTAGTATCTGTGTTGTAGCAAAGGACGGTGGCATGTGGGCCACCAATTCAAACAGACAAACACTTCTGTCTCTGTCCCTCTGATCGCGATCGGCATGGCCCTCTGGGTGAATGCTAGGCGGTTTGATCTTTTCTCCTTATGACTTCCTCTCTGAAAACCGACGCGGAGCACTTGCTGTGTGCCAGGGTTTGGGGATGTAATGCCTCGAGGGTCCAATCTCTGCCCTCAAAGAGCTTGCAGTGGGCTTGAAGATACGGACGGATAAACAAGTGTAATGCTCGCTGAGGGAGCCCGCTGGGGACCCAGTGGACCTGCTGCGCTGCTCCACGGTTGTTTTTTTTCCCCCGAAAGGAGTGGCAGCCTGGCTGCGGGTTGGGGAATGGAATGGCGTCAGCTCAGTTCACCAGGGCACCCGAGTGAACCAGAGGCCAAAGGTGGGAGAGAGCACTGAGCAGTCTGTGGGCGTAGTTATGAAGGCAGCTGATGGCCAACAACAAGGTGGAGGTTTGCATCCACCCGGCGGGGCTTTGGCAGAAAGACCTGATGGTTTCTCGAAAGCTCTGCCATGGACAGTCCTCTGTAACTCAGTTGTTCAGTACTCATGGAGTCACCATGCGTCCAAAGCAGCTCGATGGCCACTCCGGGAGGACCCGGAGTTGAGTGTGGACGTCCGGCACTTGGTGAAGTGCTGTCACGCGGTTGTCTCCCTTCAGCCTTCCTGTAGCTCCGTGAGTGCGGCCTTTTTCCCTATTTTTTAGCTGAAGAACCAAAACCAGGGTCTACATTTTTAGTGAATTTCCCCTGCCCCCTAGCCTTTATAGCATATCAAGCTCGTGGTCATGGGGTGAACCTGGCCTGGCCATAGCTTCCTGGTCTGGTCACCCCAGCACTGCCCCGTGGCCACCATTGGAGGTATTCACTGTGGAGGGTTCCGCAGCCACCTGCAGCCACGTCGGCCACGGTGACACAGTAGCAGTCGCAGAAGGGCAGTCCCACCTGTCTGCGCATGCGTTGCTTTAGGAGCCGGGGCAGGTAGTGGGTGGGCCGAACGATCTCCTCCTCCCGGGAATTTGCTAAGCTCACCGTCCAGGATGCCTTCCAGGGAAGACGGTGAACGGCAGCGTCTCTGGCTCTCCATTCCGTCTTCTTGTCTGGATGTACAAACGATGGCCATGCCCACGTTGCCTGGAGAGATGGTTTGGGACTGAGGGTTCAAAGGACTCCTGACATCTTCCCTGTGGGGCACGATGGTGATGATTTGCAATGGGATTCTGGCGGGGTCAGCCTTGCTGGGAGAGGCACCGTAGACAATGCCGGCCTTGGATACCACCACGCTTCGCTTTCTCGACCTTGCCAGCACCTTAAGGTGACTTGCCGTCCTCATAGGCCCCCTCACTTCCCATAGACCCCCTACTTCCAGTCCCTTCAAATTTTCCCTTCCTTTGGCCCACCTCAATCAAAACTCCCTTTCCCTGAGCCCTCAATTAATTAGATCTGATTATCTAATTAAACTAATTCACACTGAGGTATGAATGAGGCTTAACCCTCCCAGGGGTATTTGCATTTTAAAAGAGTAGCTTGTTAACCCAAATGCTTCTACCATTAGTGGACAGTCTGGGAGATATTTGGGGATCCTCGGGCTGGTGTTTGCCTTCTACATCTCTGCGCCTCCACTGGGCACAGCTGGGAAGTGTGTTGAAACAAAAGGCGTCATGCTAAGAGAGGACAGGACAAGGTTGTGAGCCTTCAGTTGCGAAGTGCTTTCTTAGGACGCGCATGGCAGTTACAGAGCCGGCACCCACAGAGCCACTGTGACGGCCCTGGGACCTCGAGCAGGGCATCCCCTCTGCTGTTTTCCAGGTGCACGTTGTGTTGTTTACATAGGGAAGAGAGATGCCTTGATTCGAACTGACATCGAGCAGAAGTTGTCTGAAGTGAGAGGGCCTGAGGAGCGCCTTTGAAAGTCCTAATGGTGTGTACCTGTAGTCCTCTCTGGGAAGGTAGATAAAGGCGTTCTCCCCCCACCCCACCCCCAGCCCCCCCAGCCCCCGCTGCCCATGCGCCAAAGCTGGCAGTGAAGTAGTACTTCCCACAAGAGCCTAATGAAGGAAATGCTCTGGGAATTCGCCCCCAAATCTGCTGACCCGCGTCCACTGCCTTGCGCTTACGAAGGCCCCCAAATGTTACTATCATTTCCCATCGAACCTTGGATTTCCATGGACAGACCCAACCTAAAATGGATCCCACTCAGAATTCCTGAAAATAGAACAGGGTCAAGCTTATGTTACAGGCCCATGATGGACTGCTTTGTTTAAAATATCATCGTAATTCAGCCCTGAATGCTGCTATGCTTCGTCCCGTTTTGTGTATCCTTCAGTTCTTAAAATGTATCGAAAGGCCCCGTATTCTTAACATGTTGATGGAAACAGGGGCTCCAATTTGATAACATTGACAAGGAATGGGCATTTTTTTCCCCATTCTATTTTGGGTACTCATTTGCAAGAGTAATTTTATATGAATTCTAAATGATTCCTGTACTATTGCAATTAATTATGTGTCCTGGAATGCTAAGGAAAAAAGGGCGAGATAGCATTGATGGTATATGCATAGCGGAAACAATAGCATTGATGGTATATGCATAGCGGAAACAATAGCATTGATGGTATATGCATAGCGGAAACAATAGCATTGATGGTATATGCATAGCGGAAACAATAGCATTGATGGTATATGCATAGCGGAAACAATAGCATTGATGGTATATGCATAGCGGAAACAATAGCATTGATGGTATATGCATAGCGGAAACAATAGCATTGATGGTATATGCATAGCGGAAACAATAGCATTGATGGTATATGCATAGCGGAAACAATAGCATTGATGGTATATGCATAGCGGAAACAATAGCATTGATGGTATATGCATAGCGGAAACAATAGCATTGATGGTATATGCATAGCGGAAACAATAGTATTGATGGTATATGCATAGCGGAAACAATAGCATTGATGGTATATGCATAGCGGAAACAATAGCATTGATGGTATATGCATAGCGGAAACAATAGCATTGATGGTATATGCTTAGCGGAAACAACTGTATTTTCTAGTTCCTTCATTGCAAGATTTTACGTCTTGTGGCAAAAATAGCAATATTAATACTGCAAGGCTTCAAAAAGCAGAGCTTGCATGCAGAAGTAAAGCAAATAATACAACGGAAGGCAATAAAAATTGTGATTAAACCTTTCATCCGATTATTTTTCATTTCATATGCTATTTGAGTTTTTATCTTTATGTTTTGCTTCATGGAAGAAATAAGTATGACATCTGGACACAGCATCCGCAAGGGAGAATGTAACTGTTCACCATGGATATTTTAGCTGTCAGGGCCAGAAAATTAAAATAGGAGAACTGACCAGCTGGGACCAAGTAAAATAGAGTTACATTTCTGGAGTTATTTGGGTTCATGCATACATACTATAAATTTTAAATTATTATGAAATTATTGATAGTCTATTTTATTTTGCCATGGAATATTTGTTTCACTGCTAAACACAGGAAACCTTTTTATGAGTATCTGATCAAAGCTTATTTTTCTTGAGGAGGATGTGGAATGAATTAAGAGATTTGTTTTTCCAATTGTACTCGAAGCCTATGGGTTATTTTAGTTTATCTGCAGGTTATAAATCATGCAAGAAATTTCAGAACCAGAGTTATTTATAATCAGAGCAATTTGTGATCTAACAAGAGAGTGAATGGATACTAATTGGCTCTAAAGGGACGCTGGTAGCTTAGTAGATTAAGTGTTGAGCTGCTAACTGCAGGGTCAGAAGTTCAAGCCCACCAGCTGCTGCTTGGGACAAAGATGAGGCTTTCGGCTCTCATAAAAATGTACAGTCTCACAAACCCCAAGGAGCATTTCTGTCTTGCCCTATAGGGTGGCTATGGATTGGAATCACCCTGTTGGCAGTAGGTTTCGTTGTGTGTTTCAGAGTCGGCTCTTTTAGTGCTATGTGTCCAAAAAAAAGGAGACACAAAACCAAGGAGAGGAAGGAAGAGAATATTCCACATTCCTTCTTGACCTGATTGCACTGTTCAATTGCATGATGTGTTCATTATAGGTCAATAAAATCAGTTTATAAAAATAAGATGACACTAGAATTTGATTATCTGGTTGGCTTTATAGCTCAAGACTATACCTCCAACTTGTATAAATTAAATTTACTGAGCACCACTGGGTTCGTGGGAAAACTACTTTATTTAGATTGCTGTCCTTTTCCTGATGTCTCACTCTTTACCAAAAAACACTTTTTAAAACAAAATCATGAAATTAAAACAAAGCATCTCATTTTAAAATGGTCTTAAACTAACTTAAAACATTTTCTGCATACTATTTATTTTTGATTTTGATATAATAATCTCTAGGAAAATAAAAAATAGATTTCCATTTATTTGAACAAGAAGATGGATGGGGAGAAATAAATATAAGTGAGATGATGGGTTAGCTATCATTTTATAGCTAATCTCTTTACAGTTCTTTCATTGTAAATGCCAACAATTGCTGAGGAAATGGGGAAGAGATAGCTAGCAATATACAGAGAGAGGTAATCTAGGCTACTAGATCATCTATACCTAATGGATATATATAATCTATAATACCCATGGATAAATGTGATAGGTCATATATACCTACATTACCTATTCCTCACACATATGTAATATGAGGAGTAGACGCTATCGTGTATGAAGAGTAAATAGCCTATGTCTGGCATGTGGTCAACCCACACATGTTCAAGTCTTCTGTCTCTCTCCTCTCCTGGGGATGAGCATGGATTCAGGTAGTTTCATTGGGGTCAGAGTCAAAACCAAGTCATGTTTAATTAGAGATCAACTATTAGATGATTTGTATAAGTTTCTATTGAACCCTGTATTAGTGTGGTTTTCATTGGTCAAAAAGAGTAGAATATTGTCAGATTCCTAAGGTTTGACTAGCTATTGAAATAAAGACTTAGGTGACTGTGTGCATAATAGAGGGAAGTCATTAATCTATGAAGAAATGATGCTGCTTTTCATTGAAGGAGCGATGTTCTTTCTGTGCTTCTTTTCCACTGGAAAGAACTGCAGCATGCTGTGGTCTCTTCTCCCCCTTCAGGCCTTTTCATATGTCAGGCTACCAGTGTCCATTGATCCTCAGTGGGCCAGCGCCAGCCAGTGGAATGGCTTTGGGAAGCATCTCCGTGTGAATTTCCATGTTAACTGTACACTAATCACCGCTCATTGTAGTGCTGAAGTTTTCTCTTGGTGTTATCAGGGCTCTTTCCCGTGGCGTCTGGATAGAAAGCAAACCCAGAGAAAATTCATTTAAATTTGTGATGTGGCTACCAGGGGAGTGTAGAAAGTAGGCTATGACTTCTGACCCAAAGCAGCTAAGCCTCGGGCAGAGCTCCAAGGTCATTGGTGGCTGTCCAGGATGCAGGCATAGCCACAGTTGCTCTGTGGCCTCAGTGGCACTGTCTGGGATTCCGTTCCTCCTTCTGCTCCTGCCCGTTCCCAATCAGGGGCTCCTCTGGCTTCTTCCCTGCTCATGGCTTGTGGCTCTTTTACTGCCGTCTAACATAAAGGGTCCTTAATCGCTCAATGGTCCTCCCTGCAGTCTGGTTGCTGGCGTGCTGCTCATCTTCCCGGTGTTACCTGGAACATCACCTCCATCTGAGAGAGGCCTCCTTCCCCGCCACATGTACCCACCTCAGTATTCTCCATTTGTGCAACTTGAGTCTTGCATTGAACCTGTCACAGGCGGGCATCTGCGGTGTGCGGAAATGATTACAACGCGTTCACCTGCTTGCCGAAAGGTTGGAAGTTCTCTGCCACGCAGAGGTGCTCTAGAAGAAAAACGTGGGGGTGATCCAGGTGGATTCCATCCCCCCAAATCCATGGAAAACTGTCTGGAATAGATCTACTCTGACATCCAGGAACTCCGCAGTGTGAGTCAGAGGGGGCTTGGACACTGTCTAGTTATTTACTTGTTTGCTGTCTGTTGGTCTCTTTCTCCCATTGGAGTGCATGCTTTATGAGGATGGCCAGTGGATATCCCCACCACCCAGCCTTCCTCCCTGGCACAGTGCAACCCCTGTGGAGGGAATACGTACATGAACAAGCAAGCAGCTCCTCGGAAGGGCCTGGGTTGCCAAGGCAGATGCTTGGAAACTTCCCAGGGAGAACTGTCCATAAAAGGCTCTGCAAACACGACGATTTGCATTGCTGTCAGTCTGTGTACTTCACCTCAAGTGCAGCACAATTTGCCAAATCATGGATCTTTCTGTTGAGACACTTCTTTGCATTAAACGATGATGGGGCTTTTTCTGTTTTGTTTTATTTTTTCTCCCCCATGCTGGCTTTTACCATGGAGTTTTAAGGAAGTGAACCGTATGCACAGAAATGAAGCTTTCAGTAAAACAGTAAATAAAAACGCACTTCAGGCAGAGATTTGAATAGTGTGAGTATATCGCTTCTCGGCCTTTTGGCTAAGATCAAGTGTAAATAATGTGAGGAAAGGTACACTCTTAGAGTTCAATAGCAGGATAGAAACACAGGCATAGCTGGGAATAAGGTAACTAAACAACAACAACAACAAAATAATGAAGTAAAGATTAGGGGGAAAAAGAAGAAGGAAGTCCAAAGAATGAACCCCATTAAAGAATGAGGTGCTGGCTTGCCAGGCTGCTGAGCAGCTCTGTGGAGATTGAGACGTGATCCTGGGCAGAGGGCGGGCTGCTAGGTGCCATGGAGTCGGTCCATTGTCCACAGCATTAGGAAACATTGGTTCAGAGTTATTCGGGGGTGAAAGAATAGGAGGGGCATTAAAAACATTTGTGATGCATAATAATCTGTGAATGATGCACTAGTTTCTCCTCTTTATTAAGATCCACTTTATTGAAACATAAAAAGAGCTTTGAGCAAGGGCATTTGTGCATCTCTGTGTAAGATGATGTGTACGATTCAAAGCATCTTCTTAATCAGCCACTTTTGAAATACAAAAGTAAATCTTTACCTCTCACAGCTTCACTGAATCCATGGGGAAAGGGAAACGAAGCCTTATTACTCTAATTGAAGAAGATAGATCTGGAATTAATTTTCTTTTAGCGTGAGAGATAAGGAAGTGATACAAATGAAGGAAGAGAGAAATCAAAAGATGATGCTCAGTGCTGCTTATCTTTGCCCTTGTTACACAGGAAGGTTGACATTTAACTCTAGATCAAGGTCACACACAGAAACTAGGAAGGCACACTCTGTATCTTCGAGAAGTCTCTGAATTATAGATCTTAGACTTAGCAAGCACCTCAGGAAAATGTAGAGCAACCCTTTCCTTCCAGAAAGGCATGGTCTTATGATCCTCCACTTTAGAGACGAGGCAAGTAAGTTGAAACGCATGCTGTGGTCACATGGTTGAAAAATGACTGATGTCTTCAGGATAGAAGGCAACACTGCAGGACAGGTATAAAAAACTATCAGGCCCAGTCTAAAATTTAGATGTGCCTTCTTTGACTCTGGGGCTCCTGGTGGCATAATGGTTACTTATAGGTCAGCAGTTTGAAACCACCAACCACTCCATGGAAGAAAGACGAGACTTTCTACTTCCATAAAGACTGAGAGTCTCAGAAACCCACAAGGGCAGTTCTCCCTGGTCCAATAGGGTCCCTGAGTCACAGTGGACTAGATGGCAGTGATTTGGTTTGGCTTTTGGCTTTTGGCTCTATAACCCGAATGGATATTTACCAGTTTGATATCGATAGAGTGGCAGACACATTGTATTCAAGTAGGCCATTGCTGTTAGTGTACAGGTTATGAGTTGGGCTCCTTGCAGTCAGCAGTTTGAAACCACCAGCCACTCCAAGGGAGAAAGATGAGGCTTTTGACTCCTGTCAAGAGTTATAGTCTTCCTGGCTATCAAATGATATAGCATCTGGGGTCTTAAAGGCTTGAAGGTAAACAAGCGGCCACCTAGCTAAGAAGTAACAAAGCCCACATGGAAGAAGCACACCAGCCTGTGTGATCATGAGGTGTTGAAGGAATCAGGTATCAGACATCAAAGAACAAAAACCAGATCATTGTGAATAAGGGGGAGTGCAGATTGGGGACCCAAAGCTCATCTGTTGGAAACTGGACATCCCCTTACTAAAGGGTCTCGGGGAGGAGATGAGCCAGTCAGGGTGCTGTGTAGCAAGGATGAAACCTACAACTTTCTTCTAGTTGTTAAATGCTCCCTCCCCCCGCCCCCCACTCTCATGATCCCAATACTACCTTACAAATCCGGCTAGACCAAAGGCTATATGCTGATACAGATAGGAACTGGAAACACAGGGAATCCAAGACAGATGATCCCTTCAGGACCAGTGCTGAGAGTGGCGATATCGGGAGGGTGGAGGGAAAGGTGGGTTGAAAAGGGGGAACCAATTACAAGGATCTACATGTGACCTCCTCCCTGGGGGACAGACAACAGAAAAGTGGGTAAAGGGAGATGTTGGACAGTGTATGGTATGACAAAATACTAATACTTTATAAATTATCAAGGGTTCATGAGGGTGGGGGAAGTGGGGAGGGGAGGAGTGGGGAGAGATGGGAAAAATGAGGAGCTGATACCAGGGGCTCAAGAATGTTTTGAGAAGGATGAGGACAACACATGTACAAATGTGCTTGACACAATGGATGGATGTATGGATCGTGATAAGAGTTGTTTGAGTCCCCAATAAAATGATTATTAAAAAAATAGCATGACAGTCTTAACAACCTCTGGCTGCAATCTTCCCTGCCCTAAGGGCTGCTGTCATTTAGAATGGACTCAATGATACAATCTACCATGTGCCAACTACAGCTTACTAGCACTCACTCACCCCCTCTCCCCATCTCCCCAAAAGTTTCTGAACTGTGCTTACCCAACATTAGAACCAGACTTTGAATTTGGCTGGACCTTCTTAGCAAGTGTATGTTCAAATGAATCACAAGGAACCTGTGCATCTCCCCCTCTCTGTTACTAGCTTATCCTTTCCCACACTCAGCACGAGGGGCGGTTTTGACAGGTAGCATGAAGCGATTTAGAAGAGAGGCTGAAGTTAATTGAGGTTAGCAAGAAAAATATTACTGTCAATTTCAGGATTTTTCTTTAATTATTTTTAACTCATGAATAATCAATTAAATGAAAAAGGCATGCCCACTTAAAAGCATCTTGAAAATTCGCTGTCCTGCGAGCATCGGAGGCAAGGTGCCTCTCGTGACACTGTCTACAGTGGAACACACCACTGGCTTTTTGCCGATGACATCGTTTTTTTCAAAAAAAAAAAAGATGCTTCTTTTGAAGTGACAGAATGAATACACTGGGAAGAGGAAGTTGAGCATATACAGCCATAAAAGGCAATTTGCCTTTTCACTGACAACGTGGCTGCAGTCTAGCTCCAGGAATACGTGTGGCACACAGCGGTAAGGCAGGGACTTGGCGACCCGTCCTGAGAGAGATAAACAGCCGGCCAGGTTCATTGCTGCATCCGGTGGGCCGACAATCACCACGCTTCCTGGGTGCAGTCAGTGTGCTTCCTGCCCATCTGGGCACCTAGCGCAGGAAGGCTGGCCTGAACGGACCCGTGTTGATTTTATTTTAAGGCCACTAAGTTGTTTTATCAATACTGCTATCCAATTTATGTTGAACTATGTAGATGGGTTTGCTTTTTATAGAAAACAGACCATTATTTTTGCAAAAATTTAGTGAAGGGGGAAAATCCATTAGCAAAAAAAGAAGAAGGAAAAGAAAAACAAACAAAAAGGAGTTATCCGTGGTATGAATTATTGGCATGAATTATTCCATAGAATGATTCCACTGCTTTTGTTTTTTTCCAATTTTAACTGTTCTCTCATGCGTGCGTGCGTGCGTGCGTGCGTGCGTGCGTGTGTGATATCTTAATACTCTTTCCTTTATGAAGGGCAGTTGGCACTTTAGCTTTAGGTAGGTACCTAAGGAAGGTGAAAGCCACCTGAAAGATGCGTCTCTTGTCTGGACATGACACTGATTCTCCCAGTAGGTCATTCTTTCTAGGTGTCTTCTTTCAGGCGCAAGTTTCCTCAGCAAGCTTTTGTGACGCATCCACCACTATTCCCAAGGTCACTGCCGATCCCTTGCAACTCTTTGAAGAGTAAGACACGGGATGTTGGGTTGCCTGTGACAACGGCCGGTTTCCCTTATTACACCAGGATTCCCACCCCTTTCCTAAAACAGAATGTGTTTTCTTCAAGAAACCCAAACAAGGATCATTAATTACGGATATTCCAAAACAGTGGTCAAAGAGAATGCAAATCTCAAAGCCAAGGGACTGGTCCTGAAAACTGTTTTTAAAGGGACACAGAGTAACTTTGTGTTTTGTCGAATTCTGACATGGAAGAGTAGCCACGGCTGTCGTCAGACTCACTCGACTTGAGGATGGTTTGCCTGAGGAGTCGTGTTTCCTGTCGGGTGCCGCCGCCGCTGGGGGCTTCTTCTTGTTTCCACGTCAGAAGACAGCCTTCTGTCTTTAAGAACCGAGGTTTCAGGTGTGAGGACCTGAACTATCCATGTATTGAGAGTCATCACTGTGACTAATGGGGCAACCTGACCACATATCATCGTAAGCACCTCTTCACAGGGTGTCATTTTTCCAGCTCAGTTGATTTTTGATATATCTCACTTTATCAGTCATCGGGGTGGAAATTTCATCACTCTTAGATGCTTTTTGACTTTTTCTTAGTGTTGTTTGTAATCGGTTTTATGGGTGATTAGTTATGTGAATTGCAGCATTCTGGGTGATGGGGAGCTGTCTTAATTTCCCTCGTGAAGCCTGCTTCTCTTATAGACGGTGCTATGCACCACGGTCAAATTTAGCTTTTCACTTAAGCATGCTTCTTTTCAACACTGCTTAACATGAAAATTCATCGCTATGATATTTTTATTTTTGCATTAATCTCAGTGTTTGAGTGAGAGCTTTCTGACCTCTGAGATTTGACACCGTGGTTGCTCTCCTCTGGGACATGCCATTGACTGGCTGCTCCTCTGGGCACGATCAGAGGTCAGGATTTTACCAAAGCCCCGTTGAACAAGATTATGCCGTTAGAATAATATTGTGTTTCTCCTGCAAGTGATCATCTCTGTCTTAAAAGCTTTCGGCCTAAAACACAAAAGTTGATATTATCCATCATTTTATTGTACCCAATATGACTGCGTGTGCCTATCCTAATGGTCAACAGAGGGTCTTGGTTAAATGCACGATTCTGAGGTCCCATGGATCAGGTTTTCAGCTCCAGATTTGCTATTTAGCAGACGTGTACTTGGTCAAGGTAGTTAGTCTCTTTGAATCGAGGTTTCCTTATCTGTAAAAAGTTACTAAGAGACTGTACCCCATTGAGTTCTTGTACAAATTAAATAGATTTATATATATATATATAATGAACATTTTGTGCAGTGGTTCTCAACCTTCCTCATGCCGCGACCTTGCATATAGTTCCTCATGTGTGGTGACCCCCAACCAAAAAATTACTTTTGTTGCTGCTTCATAACTGTCATTTTGCTCCTGTTATGAATCGATGACCCACAGGTTGAGAACGACTGATTTCATGGATGCTCAATATATTTTTGTCATCGATCAACATTAAACTTCCTGTAATCTCTTCATGAATAATTTCTGTAGAAGGATCAGGGCAAGGCCGGTCCCTCAGCCATGCGGTTAAAGATGTCCCCAAATGCCCAGCTTTTCCAAAAATGTTTCACGATTCCATCATCTCTTATAGCAATTCTTACACCTCTCAGGATGCTACCTCATGTCTTAGGGTCCCACAGTTCACTGTAACATCGTGCAGAGCTCCAACCTGTCGAGGAGATGACTCGCGGGGTTGTGGAAACCGGTAAATCCGGTCAAGTACTAGGCTGCTCAGGAGCCCTGGTGGCACAGTGGTTATGAGTGGGGCTGCAATTCTCAAAATCAGCAGTCTGAAGCCACCAGCCGCTCTATATGAGACAGATGGTGCTTTCTACTGCTGTAAAACAGTTACAGTCTTGGAAACTCAAAGGGCAGTTGTGCCCTGTCTTATAGACTTTATGAGTCATCATTGACTCGCTGGCAGTTAGTGAATAGACTGCTGGTTCAAGTCCCCCAAACTGGAGATCAGATGGCAAAGGGCAGGACTGGGGTCGGGGAGAGGGGAGAACAGCGTGCAGAAAGAGAGTAACATTTGCCAAAGGCTTAGCACGGTCCTCCCGGTTTAGCTCGAGGTGCCTCGAGATGAGACGTGGCTCAAAAGTAAAGATGTTCTTACTTGGTCAGCCAAGCAGAGGAATGCACCAAGGTTCATTCCCCAAGATGAGTCCCTGGGGCCTGGACCAGGACTCTGATTAGAATCTTCTAGGGTGGTCACTCCTGTGTAATTGGTGTTCATTATGTTTACTTATCACAGGACCCAGCCTTCTGCATACCTGCAGCTGGGAAGTGAGTGGAGACAAGATTTTGCCCGCATCCCTACCCTAGAGAAGCATTTTCAAAGGTCAGGTTGAGGACCTGTTGGTCATTACTGTACGTATTAGGTGGGGCAGATCTTGTCTCAGCCAGTTCTGTGGCCCCAGCCTCCTGCTTTTCATACTTTAGCAGGAAGCTGGCATTTTGCCTAGTAAGGGAACAGCTTAAAACAGGAAATTAGTTCTTGTTTTAAAACAGATCCCCCAAATATTGGCTAATTGGAAGACCATTCATCCAAGGAAACTAAGACATGAGTCAGACCATCAAGTGAGGTGGGGGCTCAAGAAGCATCCTACCTTACTCTTGCCTCCTCACTCCAGAAGGACACCGCTGAGCATAGGATGCATCACAAATGAAGCATGATGGATGGACTATGGCCACAGGGCCATCTGAAGGGATTCATTGCATTGTAGTCTCTGTTTAGCAACTTCTAAGGAGCTCCAAAGCAGTACACTCCTCAAGTTGATAACATATGGTAATTTGTGGTAGCTTGCCTTTAATGAGAAGGTTTCTATTTTGTTTTTGTGTTGCCTGAGTTGCATACTCAGAATGGTCTGCATTTTGGTAGATATTTTATCATAATAAATGTCATAGAGATGCATAAATATGATAGCGTGAATTTGCTGTATCATCGCATCCTCATTTATTAGGTTCTCATAAATATGGGGTGAAACCCCTAGAGTATTGACAAGTGATAAAACAAACACATAAACAAAAGTGAACTGAATTTAGTAAGGCTACATTGGTGATGCTCTTCAGACAATATTATATCGTCCTTTCTGTTTCACAATCCCTTGTTTTACAACTATAATCCTTAGACTCTATTTTCCATCCTGGATGTTTGGGACATGAGCGTTCATGTAACTCATGCACAGTGACTATTGAGGACCTACTTTGTACTAGACACAGAGCTGGGAAATGTCAAAGTAGATCCTCTGATGAGATGCTGTTAATGCTGGGGTAGATAAGTATATGGACTAGTTGAGTAGAAAATGATGATAGAGTAAGACAAGACATTGGCTACAGTCCGTACTCCCCCTCCCCGACTGTGGTAACAAAAATCACATTCAGTCTGGAAGAAGAAACCGTACCGATTAATACTTGGTTTGCTTTCATAGACATAGATGAGAACATGTGTGGGGTTGTGTAGATTGATTGTTGAACCGCAGGAGTTTTCAACCACAAGGTGGCTTATTTATGTGCTACACAGGGTACAGCCAAGCTGGGCTCAGTCTCTCGTGCGGCGGGGGTAGTACACTTAGAGGACAGCATCCGAGAAGCCGAGCTGCTCAGGATGTGCGCGTGGTATACGTGGCCGCCACCTCGCATCACACTGTTGAGTCAGCTCTGGGATGAATGCAAATTTACGGAGCCACGTGAGCAGGCTCCTCTGAGAGGACAGAAAAGCATGCATGTGGTCAGAGCAACAAACTGCTCCACTGAAAAAGCGAGGGATTGTTAACAAGTAACAAGTCCGCAGGGTCAGCCAGGGAAGAGGCTGATTAACCTCAACTGCTTTCCTTGACACTGGAATGCATTGATTTACTCCACAAATAAACTGCATCGTAATTGTCGGTAACTTTTTAATGTTGTTTTGAGTGTTTTATTCCTTTCAATGGGCCGCCAAAATGTGTAAAGTATTTCAAAATTAAGCCATGAACATTTTGTGGAGGATTTGTTGAAATCGAAAATTAGATGGGACCAGACTAATAAAGCTTTCTTTCAATGAAGCAATCTGCGGGGATTGTGGAAGAGTTTGAAGATTCAGAAACTGTGTGTTTATGCTATGCAATTGCCTGACATTTTGCCCATAATTTATCCTCTTTAGTACAATATTTTCACTGGGTACTTCAGATTTCTGTCCCAGCGCTCTTTCTCTGCTACAACTCTTTCCTTCTGCAGAGCTGCCTTGTCTGTCCCTCTGCCTTGCAGAAAGGATTGCTCCCATCAGCATGTTAACTGTGAATACCAGCAGCCCCGCGTATGCGGCTCTGTACGCATGCACAGTGCCAGCGTGATGGACAGTGTTTCCTTCATAGGAACCCATCCCGTGCCTTTTCTTGTAGGGCTTGGAAAGCAGTTGTTGCAAGATGCTAGATGTTCTTACGGTGTCTAGTAAAAATATCCTTACAGTAGTCCCATTCATTTCTCAAGGTAGGCAGACAGGACCACAGGCTATGTGATCCGAGGCAAGAGGGAGATGGCTCGGGTACAGTCCTCCACCGGAACTCTGCCCGTCCCTCCTACCCACTCTCTGCTAGTATACAGTAGGAAAAGGGGGCCGGCAGTGCAGGCTGTGGTCAGATGGTGGGAAATCAGGCTAGTCTTACTCCCTTTCACGTGGAAAATTCTATAGCCGGTAGGTCATATAGCCAGGGAGCAGGAGGGGGCCCAGGGCAGAGCCAAGATGGCAGTTAGCCATGCTTACATCTAAAACACGTTTTCTGCTTTGAATGGCTCTTACTTAAGGAGTCAGCTTTGTATAGCCAACTCGCTATGTGAGTGTATGTGAGAGTAATTCTTTATTGCAGTCTATTTAATGAGATATTAAGAACAGAAGAATCATCTAGGTATTTACTACTTGAAATTCTTTTGAGTTACCGGGGGGGGGGGGGGGGCCTGCCTTCTGAGGAATTTATGCCAACTGATTTCAAGGGGAAATGACATGTAATCATTTTAACATTTATTATTAGTGGATGAATAAATTTCATGTTGATGGGTTCTAGTCTGTGAGGACTTGGGCCGGGAAGATCGTGGTCAATCAGGTCAGTTACGTGGCTCTTCGTCAGCCTGGGGCTTCTTGATCTTCACGGGGCACCTCCTAGAAAGGTTCTGTGGATAAAGGACGAGAGGGGAAAGCCATTATGCACAGTAGTTGACATTGGCATCATGTTGCCAAGCTGTAATAAGCCTTACGGAGCTCAGTGTTGAACCTACTCTACTGAACGCTGCAATTCCCCATAACAATTTAAAAGGCCTGCAGGCATGCTAAAGTCATAGCTGGATGTTTCAGTTAACACTCTGTAACATGACCCCAAAGTCTCATTTACATCACAGCAATTAAAATATATTCCACATTACATGTTTACCACCATACACTGCAGAAATAATCCAGTGAAGTGTGGTTATTTCCCCCAAATCATCACGAAAACCTTTAGATTCACAATTTCTCCTTTTCAAAGTGGTCTCCCTATTTCATACATATTACACTGATGGGACAGCTGTGATTGTGAAGTGGGAAGAGGGTGGGACAGGGGGAAAGGCATCTGGTCTAGATTAATAATAACCAGTAGGCATGGTGACTTGGTGACCCACATAAAATTAGGTTAGTGGTCTCAGTCCAGTTCATAGGTGACAGGTGTCCATTATGCAAAGTAATTATTGTAATCAGTGCTTAATAGACCCCCTACTGTAGTTGGAAGTAGAGGGACCAAAAATTAAATGATTGTTAAAATAATACACTTCCCAGTCGCAGGTTTACGGCCCTTAGACAAGAGCAGAAATGCCAGCGCCCAATTGAGGAGGTAATGGGAAAGTGGCCCTCCCCTGAGCAAGGTGTTCTTATCAATAAGAACCCTTTATTTAGAGCACCTTCCAAATTAAATTAAGCATCTCTCTGGCATATTGGTTATAACTATCAATATGTCCCGCTAAGAGAACTAGTTTGTAATGATCTGAATAGCAAATGCAAGGATCGTAAAACAAAGCCACAATGGCCAAAATTTAGACCATAAATTTTCTCCACAGTGGCCCTTTCATCTTAGCAATGCCTTTCTTGGAAGAAACATAGACTGAATTGACTGACTCCAAATTGTTGTGGTTTAGTATTTATTGAGTAGCCACAATTTACTAGCTTACCTTGAAAGTGCGGTTTTTAACGATTGTCTAGAATACATCATCAAAGTATGAAGGCCAGTGGCAAAAATCCAGCATCGCTACTTGGCAGGCAGTCAACGCGAAACCAAGGAAACTGGATTTCTCCCCGGGCCTGGTGGACCGCTCTGGCTTGCGCTGCGCTTTTGTGGTCAGGAAGAGCGTTGAAAGATCCCTACTTCAGCAGACGTCCGAGAAGGCACCGTTTTTATCGGCTGCCTTGATCCATTTTAATCTTCTGCCTGAGTTTCTGACGAGGTTTAGGAACAACATGGGGTGGGCAGTGGGGGTGGGAGCAATTTTTTTTCCCCCTTTCTCTTCAATTGAGCCACTTACTCCAGAGCTTGGGTGGAAATTAGGAAGGAGCCTTCCGTTGGGCAGGCGCAGTGCTGCCCTCGCCCTCAGGGTTAGGATGGGCTGACCAGTCACCCCGACCTGATGTTTGCTTTTTGTTTGTTTGGTTTTTCTTTAATGGAATGACTTTTTAAACATTATGAATGGCATGCCTGTTGGCGGCCCAGGACCCGGCAGCATTTTTTCCTGTTGCGGCAGGGTTGTCGGGATCAGGACCTGAATCGGTGGTCCCGAACAGCACAACCACGTACCTCTTCTTATTGAGGAGAGAAAACGTTCAGGACATCCAGAACGACCGAGCAGTTGGACACGTTTTTCTGGTTTTGCGCGACAATGTGGCAGCATGGGTGAAAGGCGTAGCATTTGAAGGTGCTATGTACATGTGCACTGTAAGATGTGCAACATGACAAAATATGACCATTTCTGCAAACCTATACGCCGGTCAAGGATATGACTATTTCCTGATAGTACTGCATTAAAATGCGATTTAAAACAAACACTAGACACAGAACAATGGAAATCGTAAAAAGACTTTGAATGGACTGTAATTGCTCAGACTTAACATTTGACATTTCCAAAGGTAGAGCAGAGGTTGGGCGCAGACACACCCAGGCTTGTGGATCCAGGCAGTGTCGACAGTGGGCTTAGAGGTTTCCCACCGTTCTTTAGGCAAATCAGACTATCTAAACCTCATCCAAAGGAATTTTATGAAGCAACTCTGAGATAGACCACTCCCCTACAGAGTTGTAGGGCTTTGGGGACGAAGGGGAACTTGGGGCTCTCGCTGTCTGTGTCTTCTTATCACAACATTCAGAGACGTCTTGTTTAGGCAAGACCCACAGAATTTCCCACTCTTCAGGGGTCCCTGAGGAAGGTTCCATTTGACTTGGGCGATTTTCAGACTAAGATCAAACTATCTGTTGGGCAGTCGACAGAGTATATGTTTATTATAGTGATTTGGCCTGTAGGTTACGGAGGCATGAATTACTGCTCTTATCCTTTATCCTCCAAATACCTGGTTGTTACTAAAATAAACCTAACATCGTTCTTTCAATCTTGATACTCTTAATCACTTTTATTGCTTCTCTTGAAAGTCCTGCCACTGTCTGCTTACCACTGTGTACTCCCAGGGTTGTACGCCTTTGGCTATCAGTGCAGATGAAATCATTTTGACTTGATTGGTGGGGGAACTAATTTTTTTTAACTATCTAAAAAAAAGTATTTAGGGAGTATTGCTGAGTACATCTGTATATAAAAATGAAAAACTCAAATTTTGCTCAAATATTTTAGAAAATGCCTATGTTACTCTTGATGTATAATTCCTTTACTTTAAACTTTACAGGACTCAATCTTTTGCATTGCCCCATCCCTGCTTCTTGAAAGGCCTGAGGGCTAAGCCTAGCAGGCAGTAGTACTGAACCGTGGTCTTGATTCACTTATGAGCACTGGCCTCTATACATACTCATTCTGCTTGGAGCCAGTGATGAGGATAAATGCTTTGGAAAACATTCTCTCATTTTATTGTCAAACTATTTCCCTCAGAAAGTGCCTCTGGAGGCTACATCTGACCTCCTCTACCCACGCTACAGAGGGAACTCCTCCTCAAGAGCCAAAGCCATGGCTGTCAGGCAGAGGTCTGCCTTGTCCCCTCCCCCTCCATCTTTCTTGACTTCTGCTGACACCAACCATTTTTCCCAGGACACTACGCATCTTGAGTTCAATAATCCACTGCACTGGCCACGCAGAACTCACACCCAATACTCAAAATGAAGGGGGTGTACTAGGGAAGTTAACAGGTCAAGATCTTGACTATAAGTCAAGACCAGCAAACAGTAGGGATTATAAACAATAAACAGTAATCCCTCTCCTAAGCCAGTAGCCAAAGTCTCTCTCCAGTCCTCAGCCTCTTTAGTCACATGCTCTCTTGGCCTCTGGCTCCCTTGGCCAGGAAACCAGCCCACCGCTCTGCCTTATAGTCTCACAGTCTGAGCACTGCACCCCTGTCGTGTCTCACAGGCTCCTGGTCTCAGCTTCTAGTCTTGGCCTGGCCCCTTGCTCTGTCCCATGTTCTCAGTACCACCTCTTCTGGTGCCTCTGGTCTGGGTCTTGCCACTTCAGACGGCAGCCTCCAATGTGCTCCACTAGGGGACTTGCTTCCTTGATCTCAGGACTTATCTCTGTTCCTGCTTCTGAGACGTCCCATCCATGTGTCCAGGGAATAGCCACTAAAGCTGAGCCACCCCCCCCCCATTAGTGTTCCACACACCTAGTTTGTAACATACGCATACCCAAACATTTGGTGTTAACAGAGACCTGGACAGAGAGCCAAATAGGAAGCTTCACTTCACCCCACAAAGGTGTTTCTATGGCTCTTTTGGAGAATTAAATATAGGAACTCTAGCCCACAAGGGTTGAAATAACCCTGCCTGAGGTCATGGTGTTGCCAGGTGCCACCGAGTCAGTCGTGTCTGATTCAGTGACCGCATGTGTGACAGAAGGTGGCAGAAGGAAGCATCACTCTGACCTGCGCCATCCTCACGCTTGTTATGTGTGGGTCCATTGTTGCAGCTCCCGTGTCAATCCACCTCTGGGGGGTCTTCTTCTTTTATGATAATCCTCTGCCTTTCCAGGAACGGGGAGCGTCTGGCCGTACTACTTCCAAGACAGATGTGTTTGTTCCTTTGGCAGTCCGTGGATTTTCAGAGCTCTTGTCCAGCACCAGACTCCAAATGCACCGGTGCTTCTTCAGCCTTCCTTGGTCACTGTCCAACGTTCAAAAACATCTGAGGCAATTGGAAATACTATGGTTTAGGCCGAATGGACTTTAATCTTCTTCGATTCTTTAAAAAAAATTGTGCAGCAGATTTTGTCCAAGGTGAAAGGCACATCGACAGATTTCTTGACTGCTGCTTCCATGAGCATTGGCTGTGGAAGCAAGCAAAGCGACTGAAATTCACCTTTGACAAATGCAATCTTTCCTTGATGTATTATGATGTTGTCTGTGTCACATAAATGTAAAGTAGTAGAGCTAGGCTTTGGGCTAAGATCTCTCTGAGCAGAAACCTGAGCTGTATTTTCTCATCAGTTGTATTAGTATCCATATTTTTAATTGAAGAATTCAGAGTGAGAGCTTTATGGTGCACCATCATTTTCTTCTCCTTCTCAAGTTTGCTGTCTGCTAGTAGGCAGCCCCTCTCTACATTGGGGCAAAGTGGAAAACCAGCTTCAAGCCTACATCTGCTTAGAATAGAAGCCTCAGTAGAAAGAATACACACATGCATAATAGTTTTATCAAATGCCATGGGGCTAGCCCCGAATCCCTCGTATTGGCTAAGCATTCAGCAACTTCCCTTGCATGGAGAGTGTAGCCTATGACACAGTGGGCCACTTGCCCTATGGGCTCACTGTAAATTGGGAATAACTCAAAGAAAGCAACTTTGGGGGCTGACCTTAGTGAATGGAATTCGATCACAAGGTCATTCTTGAACCAATTGGTGAAATTCTCGGCAGGAAGCTCCTAGAACCCAGGCTGGGGACCTATCTCACCTAAACGCCAAACCTAATATGGAGGAGCTATTTTTCAGGGAAACGTATGGAACAATGACAACAAAGGTCGCTGTGCTCATGAGGCAGGAGTTTCCTGTTCCATGCTATTGAGGTCATCTAGAGAGGGAAACAGAAAAGAAATGTGGTCACCATCTTTCTTTGAAGCACAGCGCAGTGTCACCAGGAGGCAGCTTGTCTTAATTTCCATTTGGATTTTATGCCTTTCTTCCTCCTCGGTGCAGTTTCACTTGGTTTTCACTTCTGCCCTGCCAGGACTGTGGTATCCCCACATTGAGTTATCAAGGGGTGGTCCACAGGAGAGCCCTCACTGACTGTTAATACGAAATCTGATAGTATCTTGACAGTTGGTTGAGCTCTCCTTTATTTTTCTCCCCCTCCCCCCTTTTTGTGTTTTTATGCCTTTTCCTAAAATATCCCCATTTTCTCAAAAGATTTAAAATATCGTCCAGTGGTTGGGAGCGCAGATTTTTTTTGCATTAAACCGAAATGTCCACTTTGCTACATCCTGGTGCTCTGGTGGTGGACAAGTCAATTCATCTCTCTGGGTTTCAGCTCTCCAATGTGAAACTGGGGTTTATTATTCCTACTTAGCAAAGTTGCTGTGAGGATTAAGTGGGGTCATATATGTAAAGAACCTGGCATATTTTAAGCACTCAATAAATAATCACGATTGAAATTAATAATTCATCAAGGAGCTTTTATGGCCACTCTTAAAGAGAGGAATGTGCCCAGCACTTAGGGAAATAATACTGGATCTTCATTTAAGAAGCGGCCCCCAGTTGCACACAGCATTGCCAACTGTCACCAGGCCGGCGGTTTCCCATCCTTGAGTGTCTTTTATGATAAAGAAAGCTGAGGCTGTCATTCAGCTGTCGAGAAAACTTACTTACGTTTTCTCATTGTGACTGAGTTGAAGTGGAAGCTGCGCAGGTCTTTGAGTTCAGCAACTTTGGGAAGAAATAATGGGAAAGCACCATACAGGAGTGAATGAGATTACAGTAGCTCATCCATTAGTTGTATGCCTAGACACTTTTTCCTTCATTTCTCATATTCCTCATCTGCAAATGGACATATAGCCCAAGCTTGCAGTGTTGTTGTTAGGAATAGAGATGAAATGGTATGTAGTGACCTAGCATGATGATTGTATGTTTGATCGTGGCTGGCATGCCCACTGAGGTGGGCACATTCATGTGAAGGTGGGATGATGCTATTCAGTGACTTAATTCAGTCAGAGTAATACACCTCGAGTGATAGCAAAACGTTCTTGCTACTTTGTTGATTTTTGCCTCGTGTGTGTTCCAGGCAATTTGGTGGCGAGAGAAGATGGTATAAACCTTGTCCCACAGTATCATCTGTGTGATACATAATCACTCCCTTACTTTTTATCTGTGAACTAGATGTTGCTTATGGCTGGCAGAATTTTTCAGTGTCAAGGCGATGCTGACACACAGGTGAATCATGTGGGGGACTCTATATTCAGCGTGTGAGTTTAAACCATTATAAATATACATAAGTAGCTATGATGGCTATTGGTTGATCCAAGAAGGCAGGGAAATTGAGAGATCTTATTTACACTTTACCTAAAGGTCTGCAATCAAGGAAAAGTGCATTTGGCTCAGCTGTATTGGATTCTCTAGTGCCTTTTCCCATCTATTCTTGGTATGGAGATTGTGACCTTCTCCCTGTCATTACTTATGTCTCTGCAGCCGTACGCTATGTAATTGTTTAATCTATTTGAATACTCGCTTTCAAGGATTCTTTTCCATCATTTTCATCAGGAACAGCAGCAGGATCTCTTTTCCATTTCAAGCCACACAAGTGAATTGTGCTGTTGTTGTTGTTGTTGTAATTGTGGAGTGGTTTTCCACTCTAAACTTTGGAGGAAAAAATAGCCTCGTTATCTTCATTTCTTTTCTCCTTTTTCTGATCATACGCAGTTTTGCTTCTTTCCACACATAAATATTTTTTAAAGAATTTTTAATGACTTGATGAAATTTAAGCCACTTTTCGTGTAGCCTAAGGCACTGTTCTATATATTATCCAATTAAAATGTTTCCAATTGTCACATTTACTCAGTAGCTCTTTTTAGCATGTTGTTCTTATTTGTTTCATTATCTAAGTTTATATATTTGCTATCTATGACAAAATGTGCAGTATAGTTTTTGAGTTTTAACTATTTTATACAAAAATAAGTGTTTGCGTATATGGAAATGTTCACAGTATACTCAGTAAACCTCCATGTTGCCCTTATAAATGTAGTGTGTCTACAGATATTGCATCTATACAAATGTTGCACAGGCTTATATCTCTGCATAAACACACACTGGAAGGGAGCTCATTTGGGGAGGCTTATCCCTGTTTTCTAGTCTGCACAATGATTAATGCTCAATATATGTTCTAAATGAGGAAAAGGAATTGAGAAGGTTCCTTGCTTCCTTACACACTGTCCAGTTGCTTATGTTTTTAACCTGTGTAAGTGAATGTCCATGCATGTTAGTCTGAACAGCTATGAAATCGTGTGTGTGTATGTATATATGTATATACATTCTGCTTTTCCCAATAGCACTTTAACATCTATCCATTTGGCTAGATTAATGCTACTATTACTAGGATTAGCATATGTGTCATGGAGGCTACTTAAGGTGATAATACTTTCTCTAAAGTGGGACAGGGAGATATAAATTTTAGATATCCAAGTAGACTTGGAGTGTTCTTTTAGTTGTAATCCTAAGAACAACAACTTCGTGTGGTGTGGCCCTGCCCTCCTGAAAGGGTCTCTCCAGAGATGAGCGCTGCTGAAGACCAGGTGCGGTCTTCAGGAAGAATAGCATCTGCGGTCTGAAAACCAACAGCCATGGAATTGAGGTGTCAGGTGAGTGCACACAGAAGGTACACTCCAGTCTATGTGATCCGAGGATTGTAAATAATCAAATCCACGATCAGATGAAGGAATCATATTGGAGCTTAACTTCTGAACAGCCGGTTTGCAGACTTGGAGGACCGTGACAGCCGCAAATCCACCTGAGGGACCCCATGCAGATCACGCCCCAGTGAGGTCCCTGGGACCACTGGCAAGGGATGTGAATAGTCTCACGCTCAGAACGAGTGCCCGGGGAAGAGAAGCACCATGGATATAGTTAGACTAAAATGTAACATATTTCTGTTTCCCCTTTTAAAATTTTTTTCTAGTTTCTATTCTGTTTTCTATTGGGTTGAGGTTTTTCTTGTGTTTTATTTTGTGGTTGTTATTGTTTGGTTTAAACTATATATTATTTTCTTTATTTGAAATCCGGGATAGGTGATCCATAAAGACAATAATTGGATGAATAATTCCTTCAGGCTATGACAGGGGAGGTTGTGGGAGTACGGGGTGCTAACAAGAATGAAGACACATTTTTAAAATTGATCATAGTGCTGACTGCACAGCATTTTAAATATACTCAAATCATTGATGGCATGGTCTGTGAATTCTATACCAATACGATTATGATTAAAACTTAGAACGCACTGGGAGTGTACGGTGTGTATGTTTAGGGAATAGCACCTGTCGGCCTGTCTGTGATCATTCAGGTGCCCAGCTCCAGAGCCCCAGAGAGCTTGCTCAACTCGTTCTTTCCTTGACTCTCAGCCTCGGGGTGCCACACATCCTGTAGAGGCCACCTCGATGGGTCTCCCCAGTACGCCCCCCTTCTCTAAACCTCTGCTAACATGTCTGGCTTCCTACTCTAAGTTATCACCCTCTCTTACCTGAATTGCTGCAAAAATCTGATCACAGATTTTCCGACTTCCTCTCTAAATTCTCATTTCTCTAGGTTTTACTTTTCAGCCTTTGGGATCTCTCTATACAGTTCATCTGTTAATGTCACCGCCCTGCTTAAAATTCCAGTGGTCACCCAGCCCTAGTAGAATATGGATGAAACGGCTTAACATGTCCTATGAAGCCCTGCATCTGGCTCCCACGGTCCCTCTGGCCCGAGCAAACCCCTTTCTCCTCGCTCCCCACGCCTCCGCCCCATTGGCGTTTGTCCACCAAGCTTTCCCTGCCGCGCGGCATTTGTTTGAACATGTTACTTCATTAGCCTGACCTGCTCCGTGGGCAACCCTATCCCTTGCGACATACAGAATTAGAATAAGTATCGTTTATTGCATGGTTTTAGCTGAGATGTCATTGGGCCCATAGTCTCACTGAAAGCCCATGCTCTATTCTTTCCACAGTTTGTATTTTTGCCACATTTATGACAATTGAATTGTAATTTTAAAAAACGTTTGTCTCTCCTTTCAGCTTGAAAGAGGTGGAGTCTGTGTCTTGTTCACCTGTGCATTCCCAGTACCTCTCACCATGACTGAGAGGCTGTAGGCATTCGATATGTGTACATTTTATTTTATATTTAACCATACCGTTACCTTTTCCAGCGGCTTCTATTTCTTTATCTGGACTCCTGTGTCTGTCTATCAGTCATTTCCTTCTGCCTGCATGGCTTTCTTTATGTTTCTTTTAAAAAGAGTCTAATCGTAATGAATTTTTCAATTTTTATATGTAACACCTAGATATTTAGCCCTTATTATCTGAAGATATTTTCATTGAGCATGCTAATGCCAGTTCTAGTACTCTTAGTACTTTAAAGTGATTTCTCTTCTTTCTTCTCACTAACCATATTTCCATTCAGAAGATGATTAGAAGTGTGTGCCATGTGTGCGTGTAATGTGTCATTTCTCTTTAAGACTGGTTCTGAACAGTTTGATTAATAATAATTTTAATCATACTCAAGTGCTTGATGTCAACCTTCATAGTTCTTGTGCTCTGGGTTTTTGAGCAGCTTGGATTTCTGAGTTTAGCATTGTCGTGAAATTTGGAAGTTTTCCTTTCTGTTTATTTATTCTGCTGTGTTTTTTTATTACTTATGCAGACCTTTTTCAGTGCAATCCCGTCCTTTCCATCAGGAATTCCACATCCATCTGTGCTGGCATCTGGAACGGTTTCCACAGGTCACGGAAGTGTCTCTACCTCTCTCTGTGTGGTTCATTTTGTGTAGTGACTATCGGACATCTTCACGTTTGCATGGGAACGGCCCCTCTTCCTGGCATTGCGTGTGCTCTGAAAACTACTCTCTGGAATTCGGTGATTTTTAAATGAGGTGCTTCTCCCCCGTGGGGAGTATTTGGTAATATGTGGAGAGAGTTCTATTTGTCAACACCGGAGAGGCATGTGGTGAGCAGGAACTAGGGACACTGTTGGCATGCGACCATTCACAGGATGCCGCTTGTTTCAACCAGAATTACTTGATACACAAACTCAGTCACAGGTGCCGAGACGGAGAGAGCCTGCTCTAATCGCTCACATAGGTCCTGCATGCGAAGTGCTGTGAGGTGGCCGGTGCATCATTCTAGAGAAGGACCTGGTGAGGACAGACAACGGTCCTCTCTTGAATTCCTCGTGGCGTTATGCTGGGGCATCAGCTCTGCCTCTGTCACGTAGGGAGTTGGCTGGGCTCTGCCTGGGTTCCCCTGTGATGTAGCCTGACAACTCTCTCAAGACACTAAGCTGGGACAATCAAGGGCTCACCCCACCCTACCCCCTCTCCCCCTCATCTGCCAATCTCATAGGGATCACTGTTCTTTCCTGCTGCTATCAATGTCTACATGAAAAACTCTCTTATATTCTGCCTATCGTGTTTGCTGTTATTTTAGGAGGGAGAGCAAATCCAGCTTCTAATCTTGCATCTTGGCTGCACGCAGACATTTAAATGTTCTCTTTATTTCCTGTCGTTTTTAAAGAAAGTACCCTGGCTTGTTGTAAACTTCTGAGCCACTAAGTACTCTCAGGTTTGTCTCAGACCTGGGTCTTCTCCACCAGCGCCGTCTCCTTCGCTCACAGGAGACGCCCCTTGTAGACCTTTTCACACGTTTATTTGTGTGTTAACTTGGTGCCAGAAACGAACCGGCTAGATCTTCTTGGATTCTATTTGAAACTATTAGTTATGCATGGATTTTAGTGACGCTTGAGTTTCACATTATAAAAATGTCAACATAATATAATTTTGTTTTTGTCCATCGGTATTTTAGTTCTTTGACAGGTAAAGTTTTCTCAGGAAACAAGATGTCTCCCAGATGAATAATAGCAGTTAATTGTCTCTGTGTGTACTTACCCATTGCTGTGAAGTCGATGCCGACGCGTAGAGACCTTCAGGGACAGGCTAGAAGTGTCCCCGTGAGTGTCTGGGACTGTCACTCTTGATGACAGTGGAAAGCCCCATCTTTCCCCGGTTTCTCACTGCTGACATTGGAGTGAGCACCCCACCCCACAATCTGCTCTGCCACCAGGAGCGCCCACTGAATCCTGATTCATGGAAGATAGCCAGCTAGTCCCGAAAGGAAATGGAAACTCCTATGAAACAGAAAGTAGTAATTTCTAGTTTATTAACATCACACTCGAGAAATCCCAAATCTATCACATTTGTTTCAACCCGGGGACACTTTCAAGGACAGAGTAGGAACTGGCCCGTAGGGTTTCCCGTTTCTAGACATCTTCCCAGAAGCCGACCATTCATCTTCTTTCACCCCTGGAGCAGCTGGTGGGTTTGAACTGCTAACCATTTGGTTAGCAACTGAGTGATTTAACCACTGTTCCATAGGCACTTCCTTTTATTAATGTAAGTGGTGATGAATCATGAAGAATGATTTTACAAAACCAGAAAACAAAATTGATCTCCCTCAAATGTATTCTGACTCATAGTGACCCTGGTGGGTTTGAACGGCTGACCCCGTGGTTGCAGCTTAATGCACAGCCCACTGCACACCAGAGCACCTACTGAATGCTTCTGGATGAAGGGAATAGGAATTGTCAGTCACAAAAGGGAGCACTCCTGACTCTTGCATAAAAAGCTTCACTTGGGTCTTTGAGCTAAAATGTGTTTGAGTTAAATTAGCGTTTCTCAGAATTTTGCGCATTATTGTGAGTGAGCTTTTCCAAATTAGAATACAGATAGGACGACATTCTCTGCAGGACATAGTCAAGGCAACCTTTGAGGATGATCGTTCTTACAGAAAACAGGTAAGAATGGAAGCATGAGTGAGTCTGACCGACAGGCTCTCTAGACCTTCAGCTGTGGCAGTCCATTCTCCTGCCAGTGTCTTCGAAGATCTATAAGGCCATGTAACTTTCAGAGCTACGATTGATTTCAGGCATGTTTGCTGTGGATCACATACATTGCAGTCATTAGCATAAAAGGGTTTAAAGGTATACAACTACAAATGAAATCTGATTACATTTTAAAAATACAATGAGAAATGATTTAGAAGTAAGGGCGTACTAGGAAGCAAAGGGACCGTTGGGGGCCCAGAGGATCGAGTGCCCCGTTGCTAAAGAAAAGGTTGGTAGTTTGACCGCATCGGTGGCATCGTGGAAGAAGGTGTGGCGGCACGGGCGTCTGTGAAGAGGTCCAGCCACGGGTATTCCATGGGAGGAGTTCTACTGTTATGGAGGCTCTCCCTGAGTCAGGGTGGTCTCAAGGACAGTGCATTTGGACAGTTCTCTGGCCAATCTGAGTATTTAAAGACAGCATATGATCCGGAGGATAAAGATCACAATGTTGCTGTCGATTGCCATCACGTCCCTTCCAACTCCTGATGAGTCCACGTGTGCAGAGTGGATGCTGCATTCACTTCTTCATTCACTCATTCACGTACTTTGCAAGGTCTTAGGAGAAAAGGAGCCAAGCCATACAATTTGCTTCACAACAAAATGTTTTCTGTGGGAGTGCCCTGTCTGGTATCTGAGCTTGTTGTTGCCATCTTGTTACTGTAGACCGCTTATATTAGTCTGGGTACTTTAGAGAAACAAATCCACAGAAACTCCTGTGTAAGAGAGGGTTTTATATAAAGGGTAAGTGCACATCAAGCAAACATCCCAACTCAGTGCTGCCCAAGCCCACAAGTCCAACATTAACCCATATGTCCCACGCCCATCCACAAAGTCCTCCTCCGTCTCACAAAACAGACTCGATGATGCCAACTGCAGGAGGAAAGCTGACTCAGTGAATGTGTTAGCATCTCAGCACTGGCAGGGGTCTCCACAAGGGTGCTCCAGCACCCAGGGCTGCATCAGGGTAGGTCCTTGTGGCTTCTCATCGGGGATGTCTCGCAGGAAGTGAGCCTTGCCAGCTGAAGCAGGGAACTGCTAAGGCAGCTGCACCCTGGTCTGACCATCACAAAGCAAGAGCCCCTATAACTAAAAAGGCGAGGCTCACTGAGCCATTTATCCCTCCGCCCTTCAATTAATCCCACATGTGTTTATCGGCCAGTTTGGCACAATAAACTAACTAACTCACAGCTTAATCAAACATTTTGGTAACTCTCTTTGTCATACCCAAACCAAACCAAACTCACTGCCACTGAGTCGATTCCAACTCGTGGTGACCATGCTGGACAGAGCAGAACTGCCCTGGTGGGTTTGTGAGACTGTGAATCTTCACAAGAGTAGAAAGCCTCATCTTTTCTTCCAAGGAGAACCTGGTAGTTTCGAAAAGCTGATGCTGTGGGTAGCAGCCCAGTAGTAGCCCACTACCTCACCATGGTGCTTCATGTCATAGCTCTCCTTGTTGTTCAGAGACCCGCCTACTGATGCAGTTAGTGTGCTGTTCGTTAAGTGCTTCATGCTGATTATGTACACGGTGGCCCTCTCACTGGCACATGACCGTGCGGTCACCAGCAAAGTGTCCCACCAACTTAGTGCTCTTTAAGCAGCTTGCCTTTTTCCACCTTCTCAGCTTCAGCCGAGAGTGATGGAGGCCGCACAGAAAAGGTCCTGGTGACGTCATATTGAATTGATCAGTAATTGCACAAACTAGAGTGTAAATGAAATCTTTGAAGATTTTAAACTATCTACAATGATGGGAAGGCAGATGCAAAGGACGTTTGTATTGTTTAGAGTCTCTTGGATCAAATTGCCTTTCCCTTGGATGACACAGGTGACTCTTATTTGTTGATGCGTTGTGGCATGCTAGAATTGTTTTAGAGACACAGAAAATTCAGATATTTAGTGCTGGAGAGAGCCTCTCCAGCTCCAGGATTTCTAAAAGTATCCTTTACCTGCCATTTATTAACATTTAACTGATGTTAATTTCTGGCCTCGGTAAACTGCCTCCTTAATTACCATAAAATGTTTACACTATTATGCTTTAGACCACATGTTGATTTCATTTGCAATATTGAACATTTGCATCATGGAAACTGTACCGTCAAGACAATACGTTTTATATTCAGAAGATCCAACGTGACAGAAAAATAGAATGAAACGCGCACAGTGGAACTCAGAGAAGCCGCGGTGCCCCAGCGAGGTAGAGTCGCGCTGAGAGCCTCAGCTCCAGCTCCCCAGCTGTTCTGTGCGGGAGGAGGATGAAGCGTCTGCTTTCCTAAGGAGTTACAGCTTTGGAATGAAATGCCATAGCGCTGGGTTGGGTTTTTGTTTGGCTTCTGTATTTTAAGAGTAAGACCACGTCCAGTAAGAGCTAGTAGCACATTTGGTAAAGAAAGTAATGTGACAGGAGAGGTCCTTTGAAAAAAATTTTTTTCTTCCCTTTAAATCGATGAGTGGAAAAGAAGTAAAAGGTAGAGAAGTCAAGATACATGATCCCACTGAAGGAACCCCGGTGGCATAGTGGTTATGCATTGGGCTGCCAACTGAAAGGTCGGCAGTTTGAAACCCCCAGCTCCTCCGAGAGAAAAAGACAAGGCTCTCTATTCCCATCAAGTTTTTCAATCTTAGAAATCCAAAGGGGCAGTTTTGCCTGATTCCACGTGGTCACTATAATTTGGTGTCAATGTCAGTGAGTTCTTTAGACAGGAAAAAGATTAACAACTATTTTTCAAGGCTTAGTTAATTCCGTAGCAAAGGACTGTGGAACCCATGAGAGACAGCCCTCTCCTGTCAATGTGGGGACGGGAGGAGCTCGTCTGGTTGAGGAGGTAGCAGGAGGTGCGGTCCAAATGTTTGCAAGCATAGGCTCTGGAATTGGGGTCATTCTTGTGCAGAGTCTAGACATTCTTCTTCGCGCTGAATAGAGGACGGCAGGAGAGAGAACGTGAAAGATACACGCGTTCCATATGTGGTGCACAGAACGAATCAAGACTTGTTGACACCTCAGATGTCAGCTGAGTCGACATGCGAGATTCTGCTCTGGCAACTAGACTTCAAGTTGGAAGCACATGAAAGCGGAGTGTGATGTGTGTCATGATAGAGAATGGTGGAGAAGAGAGGGAGACGCTGCGAGGGGGACTGGAAAGAGATGAAACTATTTGAATAGGGGTCAGTGCCCTAAGGTCCTCCTGCCAAAAAGAAGACCCGATGCTCAAGGGAAGTCACTCCTTTCAAGTTGGCTATGAGCGCTCTCAAATTACCAGGGAATTTGGGAAGGAGGGTCGGGTACATCGCTCAGGGTTCATGACAAGGAGGGACAAAATGAGAGAGATTAAAGAGAGAAGAACATTAACATTCAGATTAGCTCTGGGTAACTTCCCTCTTCTAGGTCTAATCTTCCGCATCAGTCTTCTCTGCCCACCCTTCCCACCATCAGCTCAGCAAACCCAGGGAGGAGGGAGTGGCTAAGTGAAGAAAGGAGTCCGGGGCAAACCTGGCAGGTTGACACATTAAATCGCTAACGCAAGGTTGACAGTTCAAAACCACCTGCCGCTCTATGGATGAACGGTGAGCCTTGGCCTTCCTGTACAGATTTAATATCAGAAACCCACAGGGGCAGTTCTACTCTCTCCTGTAGGGTTACTGTGGGTCAGAAGCCACTCAGTGGCAGGGAGGTTTTTGGTTTTTTTTTCTGAGAGAAGTAAGCAAAATAAAAGCGCCTTCCTCCTTCTAACATGTTCTTGCCACTAGCATTTGCAAGTGAAACTCGCAAAAAACTAACCTATTGGATTAGTCACTCAAAATGCCTTAACGATTAGGGTAATACTGATTCGATCCATACTTCACAGTGGAAAATTCATTTTAGGAACGGTAGGAGAGGAAGGTTGGCTTTTCTACAATTCAAGATATTTGTGTTCTTAAAATATGAAAATCATGCCCTTGTAAGAAAAAAAACCCTCTTTGTAAAAAAATTAAAATAAAATATTCAATGCAATGTTTGAGTTCCAAGAAGTTCCAAGCATCTCCCAATTTTCTCTGATTGATTATTTTAAAAAGCGAAGAAAATAGTATACATTTTTGTAAGCACAGGAAAGGCGATTCGTTTGTGAATGCAGACAATGGTGCAAGAGGACACTTGCACTGTGAAAAATTTAACGAAAGAGCGAAGCCAACCTTCAGCTGGCTTCTGTCCTGAAATTGGAGCCTGAGCTTCATTGTGGTTGTAATCATGTGAAGAATCAGCTATAATTCGTTAGACAAGCCTCTGCCGCGCCGCTCTTTAATAGAAAGTGTGAACTCTCATAAACAGATTATGTACCTTTGGTTCTGGTGATAAGCGTATTTTACACCAATTTTACCAATTTTAATTTCTTTTCCAAAAACCAGTTCCCTAGATAGGCAGTCCTGATTGTTTGCCAGCACGCTGCTGATGGAGAAGGCCATCGTGTGGTGGGTTTGTAAGTGAATGTTTTACTGACATCGTGCTCAACCTTGTGTCGTTCCAGAGAGACCAATGAGAGTTGAACCCTGAGCATACTTGGTAGCGAGCAGGACTGATGTGCACCCAGAAGGAATGAAGTATGGATGTGAAAGAACGTAGGCCTTATTGCTCCCTGACCAAGAGCCGACGAGAGAAAGAGCGGCGGTCCACCAACTCCTCAGCAGACAATGACGAGTGCAGGGTTCCTACCCAGAAGTCCTACAGTTCCAGCGAGACCTTGAAAGCGTTTGACCACGACTCCTCGCGCTTGCTCTACGGGAACCGGGTAAAGGATCTGGTCCACCGAGAGGCGGACGAGTACACCAGACAAGGTAGGTAAGAGTTCTAGTCAAACAGGGCGTGGGCGGATGTTGCGAATTTTAGGTGTCGCTTTCCCTCCTCTGTGGGGACGTGATTGTATTCTGGTGGTGATGTCCTCACTGCTGGCCCGGAGATGTTAGATATTCACACAAGACCGCCGATCCATGGTCGAATTCCCCTCCAGCCCCGAGTGCCATGTTGGATAATTTTATGTCCCATCCAGCCCAGTTTCCAGCCGTGTCTATTTTACTCAAAGACATGCACTGGGAAGGGTATAATTTTCTTCCGCCCAGGCAACCTGGAACATGAAAGTTGTACTTTATACCTCCTTCCCATGATATAGTCCACCGTATTTATTCATTGAACTTAAAAAAATCACCCGTATTTATTCATTGAACTTAAAAAAATCATTTTATTGGGGCTTATTGAACATTTTTGGACTCAGTTTTCTACCTGTCTATTCCACCAATGGAATACGGCCGTCTATAACGTTTGCTTCACTGTCTGAAACCGACCAATTTCCACACTTTTAAGACAGTGGTTTATTTTAAAGGGGGACATGGTTGTATTTTGGGTTTTTTTCTAATACAACCTGAAATATAGGCACAACTATAAGTAATAAAACTGAAATTCTCTCACATTTGTATTGTACTGCACCACTTATGTAGAATTTATCATCGCTTCATTAATTTAATTGGGAAGCAAATTGAGAAAAAATAAGCCCATCCATGATGTTTAATGCTATCTTTGCATGAGGCGTTTGAAGGCCCCTCCTTGTATCGATGATGTTTAGTCTTTTCCAACCACCTTATGACCATGGGAGCAGCAGTCTGGTATTAGGTCGGGACATTATAAAAATTAATAATGTGTCAAGTTACTCCAGAGTTTGAAAAATCTCCTTGTTCTTTTTCTGCATTGTGGGAAGCCATGTGAACTGGTGTGAAATACAACTCACTCATCCAAACCCGTTTAGGTCAAAGAAAATGCATGTGATTTTTCTAAGTGACTTTTCTCTCTAAACACGAGTTACTAATTCAAAATTTTAAAAAAATCCACTACTATCTATTTGATTCTGACTCATGGTGACTCAAAGGACACAGTAGAACTGCCCTGGTGGGAACCAGAAACTGTAACTCCTTGCAAGAGTAGAAAGCCTCATCTTTCTCCCACAGCGTGGCTGGTGGTTTCAAACTGCTGATCCATGTGATTAGCAGACCCAACACATAACATAAGCCACTTGGCCACCAGAGTACCCTGGAATTACTAATTACCGATATCATAGTTTATGAAAGGAGATGAGCCAATTGAACATTGTTCCTCCGGTTCCTAAGCTAGCGCACAACACATGTTCGAGGGATGTACTCAAGGGGACGACATAGCATTATGATTCTCTGCCCCATTTTTTTTTCATCTGGTCTTCACAGCTGACATACATTATAGAGTACATTTTGCACCAATTAAAAAAGAGAGCGTAGGTAATGCATGGAATCTGGACTCAGTGTGAAGTTGTGCTTTTTGTCACAAAAATAGCCGTTTACTGCCCTGTGGGGGGCGGGACTACATGGGGATACTATTAGAAGCCACAAAGCAGCACATGTGGCCTGATACATGGGGAAAGTTCATCCACACCCCAAGCAAGCATTTAGTTTTGGCAGAATGGATGGATACTTAACCAGGCTAAAAATAGCAAACTGAAATTGTCACCCCCTAGGCAGCATTAATCCAGGCAGGCTGTTGTTGACTCCATGCTACCGTCTGTGGAAACCCTGAGCTTGAACTTCCTAGGGACCAATAGTACTACTGCTCAGCTCTGGGAAGCCATGCCCTGAGGAAGGAACTGAGCAGAAGAAAGGGGACGTGATGAAGACCTTTGTCTGCAGCAGCGGCATGGAGGAGTGGGAACTCGTTTTGGAAAAGAGATGGAAGGGAAAGCACAGGGAGGGACAGTGCTATAATTCACTCATGTGATTCCCGAGGCAAATATTTTCATTTATTAAAATCTCCAGAGGGAATGAGCTACTTACCATAGCTAAGGTGGACTGGTTGCTCACGCGCAGCAGGCTACGCATGCAGGTTATGGACACTATCCGACACGCACATCACCTTCTGAAGGACACCTCAATCATGTCTTCCTTTCACAGATGGTGATCTTTGCATCGTAGGGAGGCTTAAGATCCTTTGGCTAGAAGAAGCTGAACTCGGATTTCCATTCAGGCTGGTCACCCCTCGCACCCCCCGCTGTCTAATGTCTGTGCTGGTGTCTAAGGCAAAACTCACAATTCAGTGTCATCATGATTTCGTAGTGAGGCTGGCCCTGAGTTGGAATCAAACAGATGACACCTGCTTTGTTTGTTTTTGCTTTGTTGGGGGGTTTGGTGCTGCTAGAGATATGCGAGCACTGGAGGCATATTTAGGAAATACAGTTGGTGTGAGTTTATGATAGGCTGGATGGGAGTGGAGGAGAGGCGAGCACACTTTCTGCACAGTAGGGTGATCACAGGAGCGGGTTTGGCAGGCCGAGTGGGGCGAGGCGAGCAGTGAGTGGGGAAAGTCTGCTCCCAGATTGGGTTTCTCTTGAGCAGGTGACCTGACAAGCCCTCCCAGGCTCTCCTTCTCTTTGAACCTGACAAATGTCAGCCCCCTACTCCACCCCACCCCCACAGACTGTGATGCTTGGGATTAATTATTTGATTGATAAAATGTGCTTCCTGCCATTGCTCGTGACATCATACACATAATGAAAATGAAAAATATTAATAGTAGCCAAAGATCTTTGAAACCATTCCAAAGAATCATGCTAATTTAGCTTGTCCACGGAGTAGAACAACTTGTGGTCCCCCCAACCCCCTCCACTTCGACCTTGAATAGCACAGGAAAAAGGCAGCTTCAGCCGAAGCGAGGGCTAAGCAGAGACCCCGTTAATGCAATTACACAGCGGATGAAAACCCAGAAATATCATGGTTTTATTTTGATTGGTCAATTCTATGGCCTATTCCTGTAACTTGATTTTATAGTCATTTTATAAAGCACTCCGGATTAGTAGGTGAATTACATGTTCTGTTGAGATACTATGCCAATTACATGTTCTATTTAGATACTGTGGGCAGGGGGATGGTTTTGTTTTCATGGTGATATGTAAGGCTGACTAGGTCTCCCGTGATCTCTTTCTCTCTTTGGAGCTCTTGTCATGTGGTTGATCGGGGCGGGGGGTGGGGTGGGGTAAGGGGAGGGAAGGGTTGCTCTTTTTACAGCTGTGGGGCTCTCTGTAGGTGCGATGGGGAAGGGGAGCATTCGTGGAGGCTCTTTTCTGTGATTCTTCTCTGAAGCAACTGCATCCCTTCAGGTCTTAGGCAGAGTCCTAGCTCCTCGTTCATAGGACCAGCCGCATCCAACCATCCCACCGTGTTAAAGAAGAGATCCAATGAAAGATCCGCTTTCTCTGCTGAAGCTCGCTGTGCAGTGCGCGTTCTCGCGGTGCTCTTGACCTAGTGAGGATGCTTATCAAGTGCTGGCTGTGCAGGTGAACTTTGAAACGAAGTGAGGTCCACACACAGTAATCCAGAAAAGAACCACTTCTAAGAAAGTCCGAACCCCGAGGGTTGAGCATTCAGCCAGTCATCTGTGTTAGGGTAATACTGCCCTTCTGACTTTGAAGATGAATAGACCGCCGTGGAGTCTTCCTTCAGAGAAGGGGCAGCATGGAGGAATGCCATGGGATACTAAACTTCGGAAGCAGCTTTCCTAAGGGCGATGGTGGGAACATGTAACTTCAATCAAGCCAAACCCAAACGCACTGCCATCCTGTCAGTGCTGACCCGCAGGGACTACCTGTGAGGTTCGGAAACTGCAACTGTTTATGGGATGGAGCCCTGGTGGTGCAGTGGTTATACGTTGGCCTGTGATCATCACGGTTGGCAGTTCAAAACCACCAGTAGCTCAGCGGGAGAAAACTGGACTTTCTACTCGGGGAAATAGTTGTAGTCTCAGAAACCCACAGTGGGAGGGGGTCGGTCGCTATGCGTCTGCATTGACTTGATGACAGTGAGGTTGCATTTGAGCTGTTTATGGACTAGGGTCCTAGAAGACAAGAACACCTCCCACTTAAGGCAGACAAGACCTTGGCATAGAGGTAACAAACCTGAGGATGAATATGAGGGAGACCACTGTGGAGTCCCAGATCCGTGGAAAGGCTGGGCTGCCCCACACGCCACTATGGACTTTTATTCAAGTGAATGTTGAGACAGAGAGTTTCCTCGGCCTCTCCTGAGTTTGGGGAACCTAAGCAGGTGCATTTTCTCTGTGCTGATGCTGTGAGAGTGCCGATTAGGGAAATAGACAAAAAAAGGATTGTCTTTTTAATAGAAGAGGACTTGACATTGTTCCCACGGCTTCCAGGGAAAACATGACCACGTTTAATGGCACCCAGCGTTCAGGATATGGGACAGGATGCAGAACAAACAGAATAGGGAGTTGCTAACGAAAATGAGCAACAGTGAGAACAACTGGAACCCAAACAAAAATTATGCAAGACCACTTACAAAAAATTCAGTGCAGATAATACATTTTACAAAGAGCAAGCCCTCAAAACAAAAATCTATCATTTACAAACTAAAGCTCTAACAGATTAATTGAAATACAGTGGATGGCTGTAGTTGAGAACCTAATGAATGGTTCTTAAAGACCTAATCAGGTGGCTGGCACTGTGGATTAAGCATTGAGCTGCTAACTGCAAGGTAGATGGTTCAAACCCACCAGCTGCTCTGTGAGAAAAAAATGAAGCTGTCTACTCCTGTAAAAATTTACAATGTCACAAACACTATATAAGGTTATAAAGAATCATAATGGACTCAATGGCAGTGGTTTTTTGGTTTCATTTTGTTTTAAGACCAAATAGAAGATTTAACTCAAAACAGTGAACAAAATTAAATGCATAATTGAGAAGCAAACATACACAAGTTCATGTGACATGCACCTAAGCATATACATTTTTTTTAATGGGGCATAGAGATATTTGGTAAGATAATAGATTTTAGAGAGGATAAAAAGGTAGCTTTATGGTTATTGTTTGTCATGGTGGTGGTGATATTAGAAAGGAGAAAAAAAAAGACTAGTATTGAATTTCTCATCTGTAACAGTGATCACTAGAAAACAGCAGAAAGAAAGGTTAAGATGCACCACAGGGTAAACTGCAATAAAAGACCACAAACCAAGAGCCAAGACCATATTTCCCAACTTCTGAGCTTTCTTCTTAGTTTTCAACGTTCACATTCTAAGCACCGGTAATTATCACTACATCTTGATTGCATGTACTTGGTGCATAAATGTGAGTGAGAGTTGAGTTGACTGAATGCCCTTGTACGTGTACAGATATCCTAACTCAGATAGCAGTGCGCTTCATGACATAGCTTAACTGTGCTATTTGCTGATGAGCTAATACCAGTCTTTTGGGATTTGTCGTTCCCAATGCAGTAACCATATGATGGATGGCTAATACCAACCAGGGCTTTTTAAAGAAGCACTGAAGACCCACCTAATTGGCAGGGGTATGGGGTGCTGAGTGACAGCAATCTGACCAATTAACAAAAGCATCTATGAGAATAGAGAGAAAACACCAAGAATGCCATAGTCTCTATGAAGTAAGAGCGAGAGCCTTTCTAGATTACTCTATGAAATGTGAAGGTACTGAATTTTGTCAAAAGCACAAATTACTTGATTGTTTTCTTCTAAAGTTCTATGATACTAATGAGAAGCAGACTTCAAAACATAAGGAATGACTGAGAATAAAGAACTTGGCAAAGGGTATCAGGTAAATATAAACAAAAAGAAAGCAGGAGTAATAAGATTACATCAGAAAAGTTGGTTTTTACTGTGGAAAACACTGAAGAAGGTACAGAGAACCATTTTGTCCACAACAGAAGCACACTGTCGAGGGTGAATATGCTCACACTGAAGACCTTGCACAATTAGATCACAGACCAGACCCACGGCCATCAAGTGCTTTTTCTAACTCATAGCGCCCCACCATAGGGCTTTCCGAGGCTGTAAATATGTGGGGGAGCACCCAGCCTCCTCTTTCCCCCGTGCAGTGACTGGTGGGTTTGAACACCCAACATGCAATAAATAGTCTAGTACTTTCCAGGTGCTAACGATATAGCTACTTTTAGATAAATTTATAAAGCCAAAATATACTAGGAAAAGAGATTTTTAAACATTTCTAAATTCATTGCCATCAATTTGATCCTGATTCATTGTGATCCGGTAGGATAGAGTAAATCTACCTCTGTGGATTTCCGAGAGTGTAAAATTCTTGACAGGAGCGGAGCGCCTCACTGTTCTCCTACAGATAAGCTGGTGCTGTCACAGCATGAACCCATTCCTCAACTGGGGCTCCTTCGAAAAAGGGATGGCTGTTAAAATACATCTATAGTAGAACATTTCTGTTCACTTCCATTAGAATCAAACATCTAGAAGCGGGGGAAAAAAGTCAGATACTATATTATTGTAATCTAAAGTTTCTTCTAAGACAGATACCAAAGTTTCTTGCTCTCAGGTGTAAATGACACTGATCTTTATATTTCTATTAAATGTTTGCCAAAAAATCCATTGTGTATTTAATACAGAAAAACAATTTTTTAAAATTAGAGCAGACTATTAATCTCATAAAATTAGAACTAAGTAAGACAGAGGTAAACAAAGAAATACCTCTCTACTTAGATTTTCATGACAAACAATAAATGCCTTTTCAGGCAATATATTTAAGGAGCAAAAAACAACAAACAAGGAACTTTCTATACAACTTAAGAAATGAGTAAAATCATTCGTTGGGAAAACAAACCAAAGGAAAACAGGAAGAGGGAGATAACAAATAGGAAGTTATAATTATAAAACAAACAAAAGAATCCTGATTTTTTAAAGCAGTAATAACATACGAAGCCCCTCGGGACAAAGCTAAAAAAGAATGAGACTGAAAGTGAGCAATTTCTACTGAAGAGACACTACTTCTCCTGACAAATTTGAAAAATCTAAAATTTTAGAATTTATCATTCTTTATGACTATCTCAGAAGATGTAGAAAGCTTATCAAAATCAATTCTCTCACAAGAACTTTAGGATGTTGACTCTCAAAGAGAGAGTGCAGCTTATGTCCAGTGGGCAAACACTACTCAAAATCCTCAAAAAGATGGATAGCACATAATTTATTTTATGAAATTGGCATAGCCTTAGTGACAAAATATGACTCCAGCATGCTAAGCAATATAAACCGAAATTTGCTTCTCAGTAAGTGCAAGCATTTAAATGTGTATATGAGAATCTAACCATGTACAAAAAGGCAAATGTTCTAGGCCAAATTAGTACCTGACTAGTAACTAATCATTGTTAAAGATGTTTCGATGTCAGCAAGTCTGTTAGTATAATTACATTAATAAATCAAAGTTTAAAAAAAAGCATGATTCTATCGATAGAGGAGGAAAGCATTTGAATAGAACACAGTCATCGTTAGTAATTTAAAAACAATACTAAGTAAACAAGAAGAAAGGCAAATCTGATCATATTTAACATGATCAGTCCCCAAATTAAAGCACATTCTAATTGGTGAGGTTCCTAAGGCCATTTTAGTTAAAGTCAGGAACATAGGAAAGATTCATGTCCATCCCTTGGTCACTATTCGAAATTATTTAAGACATTGTAGCAATATCAATAAGAAAATAAAACGAAAGCACTGGTATGTATTATGGGAAAGTTATAATGAATACTTTTATTTAATATATGATTGGGCGCATACAAAATTCGCATGTTTCTCTATTTTTTAAGAAAGCAAGTTGGCAGTGAATTTTTTATTTGGATAGATACGAGCTAATTCTGTAGACATCACAGACAGTGTGCATCGCACAGTATGCGGATTCTGGAAGAGTGCAGATTCTGGATACAGATGACCTGCATTTGAACCGGGCTCTTCTCACCAGCTGAGTGGCAAGTTACCTAATCTTGGCCAGATAAATTACTTGGGAAAATTACTTAAAGTCCCGATGCTTCCATTTTCTGATCTGTAGACTGTGTTTCAGCTTTCCATCTGTAGGGTGGTGATGAGTTAATATATGCAGACTTCTTAGAATGGTGCCTGATGCACGTTAATTACTATTATTAAGCAATTGTAGTAATTATTCAGGAATAACTGGCTGGATTTGGAAGTCAGAAAAAAATGTGCCATCACAACGGCAACAAATACTATAGAAGCTCTTGTGATAGTCTCAGGAGCGATGTGAGATCTGTACACGTTTCATAGCCACCGTGTGTGCAGCGTAGAAACGCGCTCGATGGCCTGAAAAGTCAGAATTCAGATCAGCAGGTCTCTCTTCCAAAATCAACCTTGCTGGCTCAGTAACCAGCCTTCAGCTAGGGGCTGAGCGCTGAGCCTTTGCACCAATGAGGAACTTTGCGAGCCGATGGGGCTTCAAACGCACCTGAAGCTGACTGGAAGAGAAGGTTCAAAGGCACACAGCGAGCAAAAGATGGTCAGCATTTATGGAGAAGACTCGGAAGAATATCAGCTGTCCCAAAATGAAGACACCGAAGTCAAGATCATCCCAAAGACACTCCCAAAGATACGCTTGTTTTTAAATGTGGACAGTGGTCCTAAAGTAGAATAATTGCCTAAAAGGTGTCCCCAAATGTATTTAGAAGCCAATGATAGGGATAAAATAGCCTTTATATATATTTATTTGAAATACTGTGAGGTCATTGAAATCATACCAATATGATATTTGACATAAATAAAGACAAGCATATCAGTGGAATCAGCTAAAGCTTCAGAATAGACCTTGGTATATGAGCAAAGTTAACATAAAACAAAGATGGTTTTTCTGTTCAGTGGGATTGGATAAATGGTGCTGGCACAACTGGCTACCCATCTGGAAGAATATAAAATTGGACCCATCTCTCTCAGCGTATTCAAAAATAAATGAAGATGGATTAAAGTCAAATGTAAAAAAATAAAAATAAAGCTTGAAGAATTCGAGAAGTTAATTTAGGAGACTGAATCAGATAAGAATGACTTGAGCCACGAGTAGAGGCAGCTTTGAAATCAATTACTTAAACATCTAAGAGAGTCTTTTCTTTGCAAAACAGGAAGTCCAGAGGTGGCCAGTCCAGGGATGAAAGATGTCCCAAAGGACCCAGGTCCCTCCGCTGTCTGGTGCTCCTGGCTCTAGCATACGGCTTATGTCCTGCTGATCCCCAGACTGCTGCTCTGTTTTCTTATTCCTGATTGAAATACGAAGGGAAACAGACGTGAAAAGTCCTTTCGTGCATTGGGCTATTTCTTTTCACTCCCCTGAGACGTCTTTCTGTGTCTCATTTTTCAGAACTGTGATATATGGACATCCTTAGCTGCACCGGAAGAAGAAATCCTTACAGTTTTGGGGTTTTTTTTAATGCTTTCTAGCCTTAAAACATAGTTGTGAAGCCGGGCAGCCTTCCCCAGAGACTGTATGTACACTATAAGGAGAAAGATAATCTAATGGAATAAGAAAACCCAGAAGAGAACCTTTTTTTATTTTGAAGAGAACTTTAACAGTAATTTTTTTAAATTAAAAAACTTGTATGTCATGGAATCCTTAGGTGGCACCAACGATGAAGTAATCAGCCGCTGAACTCTGCCGAGAGGTGTCTTGGCCGAGAGGCCTGGCGATTGGCTTCTGAAAGGTCATAGGCTTAGCAAACCCTTTGGAGCACAGTTCTGCTCTCACTTACACAGGTTGTCAGGAGTCAGAATCGACTGCTCAGCAACTATGGTTTGGCTTTTAGTTTATATGTAAATAAAGATGCCATATACAATGTCATTTGGTTGGGAATTAAGTTTTTAATGTGATGGACATAAAAGGTTCACAGTTCCAACCTACCAAGAGATTTCACAAGTTGAAAACAGAGCAACAACCCAATGATAAAAAGCCATGAAGGGACGGTTCACAAAAGAGAAAATGCACAACGCAGTCAGCTGTTCTATTCGTCCAAAACAGATCGGAGCCAATCCTATTTTGTGTATCCTCACCACGTAGCTCCTCTTCTGGGCGCCCACATTGAACATTCATGTGAAAAAAAAATAGTGCTTTTCTTAGGTTAGGAAGTTTCCTATAGTAAGGAGAGGCACTCTCTGTTGGAGTTCTGAACCTATTTTATCAGAGACGGGGAAGACATGCTCTAGAAGGCGGTTGAGCCACATGCCCAATTACAGATAATTCAATGGCCTGCCATCCTGCCATCCCAGGCGCTGTTTTGGGGGAAACAGCTACCGATCCTTACTGACTTCTTAACACAATACATTCTTAAAGTGAAAGGGTTTGGGGTACAATTAAGATGTTTTCACTTTGGAAAAAAATGGGGGAAAGACTAATTTATTGTTTTATTCAAAATAATTTTTATAGGTTTGAGACTAAAGACACAGTCACACCAAAACCTCTTCCAGTTGATTCTGACTCCTTGAATCACTGTAGCGCAGAGTAGAACTGCCCCACTGGGTTTCTGAGACTGACTCTTCTTAGGAGCTGGCTACCTCACCTTCCTTTTATGGAGTAGCTGATGGGTTTGAGCCGCCGACCTTGTGGTTAGCTGCCTAAAGCATAACACACTGCACAGTCAGGCTTTCTGAAACAAACCAAAAACTCTCACAAAGAAAATTAACTGAGATAATATTTGGACAAGGGCATTATGGGGAAAAAACCTGCTAATTTTAAATCACTAAAACTCGAAACGGCAAAATAGCCCCAGCTATGGAACCACAGCCGGCTGCTCCTAACGCTTCAGGCACGAGGGGAAAACAACTTTCCAGACAATCACATGCAGCATGTTGATGTCCAGGCAGTTCGGAAGGCTGGTTTTCAATGTAGGGTGGACTGCAGACATGCTGTTTGCGGGAAGAGTCAGACGGAGCAGGCAAGAGCGCTTCTCATGTAGTTTGGGATGAAGCACAAACCAAAGTTCCTTGTGACTCAAACTGTGACCCAACGTCTTTTGTTTTATCCTTTGATGTCCCCCATTTGTTTGAGGAATTATATTTTTAATGCTTTCTTATAAATTGGGTGAAGGTTCACAGGTCATCAGGTTTGCGTTCGATAATCATACACATTCTGTTTCATCCCATTTGTTGCCACCCCCGCAATGTGACGTCACCCATCCCCTCCTGCATGGGTTTCCCTGACTTAATACTTCCTTCTGTCCTCGCCCTGCTGAACGTTGTCCTAAGGGAAAAGCTGCCACACAGTCAGTTATTCCAAACAGCGCACCCATTAATCGTGTGGTTAGTCCCCTTATAAACCGATCTATTGTTTGGCTGAAAAGTGAGCCACTGGGGTGAGTTCCGTTCCAGACCCAAAAGGTGAGCAAGGACCATAGTCCTTTGCTGATGAATTTGAGTCTTGTTCCATGTCTTTCTCCCACGTTATCCCAGGACCTCCCAGTCTGATCCCTTTCAGAGCAGTTGGGAATGGTAGCTGGGCCCCATCTAGTTCCAATCAGGGTTGTGGAGGCTGGTTTTCTCATGGTCCATAGTGCAGCGCACTGTGTCCATGCATCTCCAGTTTGCTTCTCTCGTCTTTTCCTTGGTCGTGGAAAAAACATTTGCTGCACCTTAGGTCTCTGATCATGAGCTTTTAAGCCTGTAGTCCTGAGCCCCCAGGTTCAGTGGCTCATTCCACCTGGTTAAAGTGCCTGGTGATGTCCAAGAAATGTTCATAATTTTGACATGGTCCTTGGACGCTTGATGTGGTTGCCCTTGGCTTTGTTTCATATTCCATTTCTGTTTGAGCTGCCTCCCTTTGGCCTCTACATACACTTCTGTGTTTGGGAGACATCATTTCGATAGGGTCACAAAGGGTCAAAATTGACTTGAGAGCAGTGTGTTACAATGAAGATGAGGAAAGCTAAGACTCAGCTATTTAAAAGTTTCACCAGTTCATGTGCATCACAGACAAATACAATCCTTTTTCTACTCTAGTCTTTGATTTTTCTAAGTTCCACTACGAACCCAAACAATGCAGAAAAACCAGTGATTAAGTCATGGACTGTGGCAGTTATATAATCTGTTGCCAAATTGAGACTATTAAGAATGAAGGGGTGAAGTTTAGCCTGTCAATTAGGTTGCAGCTTGATGACCTTAGTGTCCTGGAGGCGCCAAAGGAGATAAATAGCACACTGGAGGTGGGACATACACTTGCCCCCTCCAAGACATTCCTGTTGACAAGCCACATAGAACTATCCTGATGGAGCCAGAGCTCTGGAGCTGGAGGAACTACGTGGAGAACCCTGCCACTGCTGAGTTACGTCCTCCACTCCTGGTTCCACTAGACTTTCCACCTACTAGCCTGTGATCTTCCAGTATTTGATATCATTGCATGTGTTGTGTGAGTCTGAAGAGGAATTTATAGATTGGTATTGAACATATGGTCTAATATTGGACTTATGGACTTGATCTTGACTGGAGACTGGGATGTTTTCTCAGTATTCTATTACTCTGGTATATACATCTCTTTCTTCTATACACATGCATGTTTATGAATTTGTTTCTCTAGTACCTGGGCAAGCACAGGCTGGAAAGTATAGAATCTATAGAACAAACCAGAATACTCTTAACTCAGGAGAGAGGAATGGAATTATTGCAGTCTTGAATCTGAAAAGCATAGGACGGGCTTGCAAATTGGGAACTCAGACAGGATTTCTATGTTACTGTTTTGATACAGGAAGCCCTGGTGGCACATGGGGTTATAAGTTGGGCTGTGATCCTCAAGGCTGGCAGTTCCAAACCACCAACGGGTCCCAGGGAGATAGACAGGGACTTCTACTCCCATAAACAGTTACTATCTCCAAAACTCACAGGGGCAGTTCTACCCTGTCCTGTAGGGTTGCTATGAATCAGTATTGATTTGATGGCAGTGATGCGTCTTGAGACAATTCCTTCTTCTCTAGAGACTTCAGTATGTGCCCCGTAGGCCTACCTGATTGGGTGAGACCATCACATGTTCAGTGGTAGACTCCTTCACTTACAGTCAACTCACTGTACACTTTAAGGACATCTACAAAACACCTTCACAGCAACAAGTCTACAGTAAGGATTGGCCAAACTATTGAATACCACAGCGTAGCTAAGTTGATACACCACTTTATTCACCACACAGTAAAAACTACAAAATATTCTTGAATGTCTTTGTACTGGTGGGGAAAGATTTCTTAGAGAGCCACAAATTTTTTTATAAAACATTAAGTAAGAAAGAGAAATTGAAAAAAATGGATAATCTTGACATTCTAAAAATTAGAGATTTCTGTTGATCAGAAGATATTTTTAAGAAAATGAAAAACTAGCCACATATGTACATATACATCAGTGGATTTGCATCTAGAACATGTGAAGAATCCCTATTAATGAGAAAAAGGTGCACAGATGTCAAATAAGCCCATGAAGAAGTGTTCAACGTCATTAGCCATCGAGGAAATGAAAACTAAAACCACAGTGAAGTGCCGGTACTCATTCACTAGAATGGGTAAAATTTTAAAGGTCAAGAGCACCGAATGTTGATAAGGATGAGGATCAACGAGAACTTTCTTGTACATTGATAATGATAGTGTAATATAATGGCTTTAAAAACTGATATTACTTATAAAAACGCAAATACAAGGGGTTACTCCCCCCAAAAAACAAAACAAAACAAAGCTCCGCTGGGTAGACTTTTCATAGAATGTATTTTTCCCACAAGGCAAGCATCAAGTAACTCTCTCTGTTAGGGCATCCAGTGACATCACCTGGGAAGGTTCTTTCTGGTCACAGAGGATTTTTTCATAAGAACTGTTTCACTCGAACCTTGTTTTTTGTGCTTTCTGATTTAAGAGAATAGCTTGCAACTGTGAAATTTTGTTTCCTGTGCTGGCAAAATGCCACAGACACTGTTGTAATGCTGAACACAGCTTTCAAGAACAGCGCTGTCGGGAAAACTCAAGTGTCCGAGTAGTTTTCTCATTTCCAAAAATGGACAATGTTGATGACAAACTTCATTCTGGACATCCATCAACTTCCCAGAGGTCAAAGCTGTCAACTCATGGTGCAGTTGGAGTTCATTCCTCCAGGTCAGACTGTTAATCAAGCTTCTATTTCGAGGTTCTGAAAATCGCATAACTGTGTACAACAGAGAGAGGCCTGATTGGTGCCAGATGGGGACTGGTTTTGCCACCGCCAGTTTTGGGCAAAAATCAGCATGCCTCTTTTGCCCCATGCACCTAACTCATCTGCCCTTGCTCTGAGTGACTTCTTTTTGTTTCCATAAATGAAGAAGGGCATAAAGGGACAGCGAGTTGAAGAACAAAATGAGGGAGGTGCTGTCAGCCATCCAAAGAGAGAAGTTTGAAAAATGTTTCCAAGAATGGAATCACTATTGTCTTCAGCATAATGGAGAGAGTACTTTGAAGTGATAACGTTATTTTGTTAAAAAATTAATTAAATACATAGCTTTGAAAAAATGTGTTTTGGAGGGGGGTTGCCCCCTCCTACCACTTTTCCCCTGAGAGCTAGCAGGTCCCACAGTAAAAGAAGTAACAACTTGGGTTCACAGCAGCGCCCCTCATCACAGGCTGAATTCCAATGGTCTGGTGGGTGGATGCCAGAATCTGTGGTATTTTCACAGGATAGACTTCCTGCTGAGAATAATAGAAGAAAATGAACTGCAGATCAATGCACCAACGGGACGAATCTAAAAGAAAGGCAACATTATTTTAGCTAGAGAAACCGGAAGACAATGCAGACTGCATCGTTCATTTACATAATTTTTTCAGATAGGCAAAAGGAATCTATAGTAAAAGGTATTGCTTGTAAAGCTGGAGCTACCTTGTTTGGGACCATAGACTTGTCCACTTCAGATCTGTGTGTTTCGCTGCATGTAAGATTTACGTAAGCGATCGGAACAGAGAAACGCGAGGCATGCTGAAAGGCTGCGGTGAGGGGTTGGCTTGGTGTTCTTCCTTTCCTCCAGCTTCAGCCAGGGTGAGATTTCAGCCTCGGGCCCAGGGCAGTCACATTATTTCCCCCTGAACCAGAACCACAACCTCCTCTTAAAAACAGCTCAGCTGCTGTTGCACTGTACTGCTTTGCTGGATGACGACTTTTTCCCCATTCGGATAATCGCGTGCAGAATGAATCCAGGATTGTACTGAACAAGAGAGTGAAGAGTTATTGGCACATAGACAAATACCTCCTTTTAAAACATTTTCTTCAATTTCCAGGTAGAATATAAGGCACATTGTAAGCTCTTAAATATCATCTTTTGGGGCAGTTTTGTTACTGGAGTATTACTGATATTACAAATACTTTTTATTCTTAGTTGGGTTTAATATGTATTTCAATCACATCAAGTAAAATTGACAATTGCTACAACAATCAGTTTCAAACCATTCTTTTTCTATATGAACTCTTTGATATCGGCTTCCTTTTACCACCACCCACCACCACCACTGTACCCACCTTACCCCGAACCCCTTATTCTACGTGCTGTTCCTATAGGTGCATCAATCCTAGGTTCGGCTACTGAAACACAGGAAAGCATGTAACACAGCTTTCACACACCTCCACTGACATAACACATCTGAGATACACTCCACTGTCAACAAACAAAAACCAAACAACACAATTTGGACACGTTTGGAAAGTGGACACTGAACGGAGTGCTTGGGAGAGAGGAACATAGAAGATCAAAGGTCTAAATCTGACCGGACCAGTCCAAACTTTGTCTGTAGATCCCCACCCCCCACCCCTGTGATGCAGGCTGGACCTGGTCTGGTTTCCCAAATTTCTATACAGTACTTTTTAAGTATCTCTATCTCCTCTGTGCCCACATAGATCAGAAGCATCGAGTCCACATTTCCATGTGTAAAACACGGAGGCCGTGCACGTCATTTAAGAGTGCCCTGGTAGCTGAAGGCCAAGAAAACCAAACTCATTCCCATCAAGTTGCCTCAGATTCAGAACCACCCTAGAGGACAGGGTAGAACTGCCTTCCGAGTTTTTGAGACTTTAAAACTTGAGCATTGGACAGTTTTAAAAATGTTATGAATAACGTTTCTCATTAAAACACCAGCGATGTGATTAACATGACCAATTTTTCCTCTACACAATATTATCCTTCAGAAATAAAATGAACTAAACTACATTTTCTCAATCTTCTAATTTTTATCTTATTTCTTTGTACTTTTGTACAATGTGAATATGTCCAACATTCAGCCACATGGGGCATTGTGAAAGAGGAGGATTGTAGGGCCAATCGAAAAATGCTTTTAATTTTAAAGGCTGAGACTTAGTTTAGTCTTGGATGCCATTATAGTGAATCATGGGAACTGATCCTAGACTTCAAAAGAAATATGACCATATGGTCTCACTATTCAGCATTTAGTGCTGCTATGAATTTTCAGTGAGACCCCAAGCCCTTCATTTCTACTGTTCCTGTTCACCTTTGTCATCATGCAGAAACGACAGGAATCTGAATCCCTTCCATGCTTTCTCAAATGCGTACTGGTACTGAGGAAATATCTTTTTTGGGGGGCGGGGTGAGAATCAGGTCTTAATACAAAGAGAGAACAAAAAAAAAAGCCCTGAAACATTAATCAGATCTACTTGGCTAATTACTGCAACTCCAAAGTTTATTACTTTTAAATATTAACTACTTAAAATGATTCAGAGATCAAAATGATTAATCCTTCTCAGTCACTATAAATGTCAGCGGTGGGATTAAAGGATTTAGATGGTCATGTTTACTCAACCTTACATTTCTGTAGTTAAAGACACAAGTTAAATAGCTCCAGTTTATCATGGTTTCATGTGAATGCTTTCCTCTAGCTCTCTGCACCAGCTCCCCTGCCTGATTGTTAACTAATTGGGGCTGTTAAGTAGGCTGGGCTTCAGCTTCTTTGGGGCTTAGCAGCCAACCTGCTTTGTAGATTACCTACCAGAGGGTCTGGGGAGATAGATGTGGCTTACAGGCCTCCTCCGGACACAGTGGGAGTAATCCTTCCCCTGCGTCGCCCTTTATTGGTCTGATGTCTTGAGTTCCCAGCTTATTGCTGAACTGGTATCCGGTTCCTTGCCACTTTGCCAGTTTAGGATCCACTGTGGTGCCGCCTCTCACATTGTTAAACACCCGCTGCCTCACGGCAAACCATTGGCATGTTTATACCAATGCCTACTGCGATTTGACTATCAGATACCAGCAGATACATTGTAGGCATATTTTCACCATTGAGTCCTAGCATGATCAGAAGAAATAAGTAGTAAGGGGAACATAAGAGGTGAATTAATTTTCACTTTGCATTGGATGAAATACTTAATTTTTTCCCCACTGCTTTTGATGAAAACCCAAGTTATTTCTCTAATTATGAATGATTACTAAAATTAGTGTTGCTTCCCCGTCCCCTTCACACCCTCCCCCCTCCAATTCTTGGCATAGCACTTGTTCCAGAAACATGCTGGAGAAGGGTTCTTTCTCTGTAAGTTAACCCCCTCACGACTTGGGTGCTGGGCTGCTAACCCCAAGGTCAGCCGTTTGAAACCACCATGCAGCTGCTCCCAGGTAGAAAGGTGAAGCATTTTACTTCCATTATGGATTAGAGTCTCAAAAACCCACTGGAGCAGTTATACCCTGTCCTCCCGGGTCACTGTGAGTCGGAATCCACTGGATGGCAGTAACCTTGACTTTGGAGCTGATTGCCAACAGGCCTTCCCTTTAATAGCCAGCCGTTCTCCCTCTCCTGGGGGCTTCCCAAAGCTGACCTGAAAGAAACTCATGTTCCTCGGTGCTTCTCATTCCAGGCCTCTTTCTGGGCTTAGAAACACACAACCAGGCTTCCTTCTTTCCCCACCTATCTCGTCCACTGCGCTGCAGTCTCAGCATCTCACTTCCCTTGGGCCCCAGATGGTTGCTGGGGAGACAGCCTCAGTGGTCTCCATTGGACTTGACTAGATAGTAAAGGAGGTGACAGTGAAACGTGGAAAGGGCAGAATGCTACTGACTCACCTTGCTTTTCCAGATCTCACAAGTTTCCCACCTTTGGGAGAGGGTCTTACCACCTTTCTGGGACACTTTTTAGTGGACGGTGGTGTCTCCCTTCTTTCTTGGGAGTCTTTTTTTCACTTCAGCACTCGACTCTTCCAGGTTTTCACAGGTTTTATGTTATAAATATGATGCCTTCTAGAAATTTGAGGTGACCCGTGTGTTTCTACAGAGCTCTGGTGGTAGTGTGAGTTAGGTGTCAGGCTGCCAACTGTGTGGCCTTCTACCTGCATGACAGACTCTGCTCCTGCCAAGATTCACCATCCTGGAAACGCTTTGAAACGGTTTTATTCTGTCCTGTAGAGTCACTACAGGGTTGCTGTGGATCAGGATGGCCATGATGGCAGTGGGCTTGCCTTTGGGCAGTTTGGTATGCATGTGGTTTAGAAGGAGTTCTGGTAGGATTGTTGGGTAAGAGCGATGTCTACTAACCACGAGGCTGGAAGTTCAAACCCTTCAGCCACCCTGTGAGTCAGAATCAACCTGATGGACCTGGAGCGGGGTTAATAATGCTAATAGCATCAGTACATAATTTAAGCAATTAGTTGAAGTCATTTGTGATTTGTGAATACAGTAAAAGCGGGGAAGAGCTTAAGGGATTTTGTTACTGAGTTGAGTATAGTCAACTTAATGTCGATTGATTGTTAGTGAGACTCTAAGAGAATTTTTTGAATTGTAGTTTTATAGGGACTTATATGCAAAGGTGTATCTCTTCATTGAAATTCCTATTACATGCTCAGGATAGATATTCTATTCAAACAGTGTAAAATTTAATGTAAAAAGGTTAAAAGATTGGGAATGTCCCAAAAAATTTTTCATTAAGACTCAATGGATAAAAATTATACGAGGGAGATTCAAAACAGTTCATCAGGAAAATGGCATCAAAGGATAATGGACTTTTTTCCAGGAGCTTTTGAAGCCCCCCTCCTGTACATTTCTCTTACATGTGAGATTTAGTAATTTTGCAGACCCAGGATGGAAGACAGGACTAGGTAAGAGGGAGGTCACATGGATAGCACAGCACCCAACAAGAAGTGGATTCATGGTCTCGGCAGTCAGTGTTCATCCGTGACTGCTAACCACTGATATACTGTGTGATTTGCTCAACCCAGTGGCCTAGTGGTTATAATTTGGGCTGCTAACTGCAAGGTCAGCGGTTAAAAACCACCAGCTGCTCTGCAGGAAAAGGCAGGGCTTTCCACCCCCCTAACGAATTGAAGTCTTCGAAGCTCACTGAGGCAGTTCAGCTCTGCCCTGTGAGTCTGCAGTGACTCTGCGCCAGTGAGCTGGGGCTGTCTGGTATGCTCACTCATCCAAGGAGCCCTGGTAGGGTCGTGGTTACAGCCTGGGCTACTGACTACAGGGTCAAGCGGTTTGAAAGCATGCACCACTTCATGGGAGAAAGATGGGGCTTTCTACTCTTGTAAAGAGTGATAGTCTCATACCCGACAGGAGCAGTTGTGCCTTATCCTATAGGCTGACTGAGAGGCACCAGCGATCAATGGCAGTGAGTTTATAAGACACTCAACCAATGGAGGACTGTCACTTGGCCTCCATTCATGCAATAATCAAAGAAATGAATTAAAGACAGTTTCAATTATTTTATTTCTGTGTATTAAACTTATTTATATCAGGTCTCTTCTCCATTACCCACATCAGTTTGGGGGATTGTTTTGTAGAAAAAAAATATGGGATGGCCATTCTCCTTTAAAATAATTCACATAGGGCGGGGCGGGGCCGGGAAAAAAAATTCACATATAATGAAGTAAATGGGAGCAATTGACACAGGAGAAACAGCAATGCTTCCACATTTCCTACACAACCTCATTACTTACAAAAATATGAAGAAACCCTTTTTAAACTCCAAGTTCTCAGAAGGAGAGAATAAATCAGAGTAGAACTTATTGAATAGAAACTATTAAAAAGGCAAACCCAGATAATATATTTGTTTAGAAAGAAAGATGATAGGTTTTAAGATTTCTATTTTTAAATGATTGAGATGTGTTTTCATGAATTAAACTTTTAAGCTTATCAAAAGAAATTACTGGTCTTTGTATACAACTTCTAAATGAACACTATGTAATCTCTTGGGTTACTTCCTTTTTCCTTCCAAAGTCGAGTCATGCTAGAGACACAGTAATCAGCAACAGTATTTTTTCTGTTTAAAATAGTTTTAATTTGCTTTCCTCCAAGTCCGAAATTATAGGTCTTAACTCACTCTTTATACTAGCCACATAATAATCCATAGCATGGCTGTGGAATATATTTAGCAAATTTCTTCATGGTAAACATTCTGTTTAAGTCTTGCAACATGCCAAATGAACACTTTTTGGTACGTTTTGCTTAAAATAAGATTTTGAGATAATTTCAAAAGGACATGGTTCTAAAGATAGATTGACTGAATTATAGTGTATTTTTATTTTTTTATATCTTTATAAACTATAGAAAAATACTTATAAAGATATAAAAATGCATAGAAAAATAGAAAGGGATTAAAATAAACTGAGAAATAAGACAAGGATAGATGATACTATAAAGTAATAAAGTTCTTATAAAAGAACACTGTTTCTTGATTTTCCCCAAAATTTTACCATTAAAGACCTACATTCCAATACCTCATTGCAAACGTCCAGGCCCTACTTTATGGTAGAACCAGAGACAGTATGGTGAGGATGTGGAGCGCCTCCGGGCCTCACTCACGGCTGGGGGAATGTCACAGCGCAGCCACTTGAAAACCAGTGTGGGTCCCTGAAAAAGTTAAGCATAGAATTCTCATGCGGTTTAGCAATTCTTCTCCCAGGGATTGACTCAAGAGAAACAGAAACACGCCTGTGCAAAGCTTCCACACAAATATCCACAGCCCCATTATACCTAAGTCAGACAGTAAAGACAAATGAGGGGAAACAAGTAGAGGTATATTATCCATATAATGGAATATTACTCATCAGGCTAAAGAATGAGATGTTCATACATGCTACAATATATAGAAACCTTGGAAACATAATGTTAAGTAATGGAAGTTGGTCACAAAAGGCCAGGTACAGTCTGACCCCCTTTCTATGAAATGTGTAGCATAGCAAATCTATAGAGAGGGCACCTAGCTGAGTTATTGGCCAGGGCTTACAGGTTGGGCAGAGAAGAGGTGGGGATGCTCACTGGTACAGGTTTCTTTTCAGGGGCCTAAAATTGGCAGTGATGGTGGTTGCGCAACAATGAATATTTTTAAAAACAGCCCACTGAATTGTGCTCTTTAAATATATGATTTGTATGGTATGTGAATTTTATCATTAGAGCTGTTTAAAAAGAGAAAGAGAAGCACTAACAAGTAATCAAAGGGGAAAGCGAATGGGAGAGCTAGAAACCCGCACCTTAGAGAGAGGGCGTGGGGGCTCGGAGAGAGGACCTCTTCTTTCCCAAGGTGCGGCAGCACCATCACGGTGTGTGCCAGTGAGACTGGTCCCTCAGGTAGAGTCGCCTTCTTTGCTACTCACACAACACAGAGTAGATAGAGACCCAGTCTTCGGGTGGGCAGCACTCTGCACCACAGCCTGGTTCTGATGAGGCACAGAGGCGACAGGGAAAGAAGGCTAAGTGGATAGCCCACCTTTCCAGTCGGCGTCTCTGTTGGAGAAGTAGTGCTACGTGTCACGTGATGTGAAGTATTCGTCTTCACTTTAATCATCCTTTCCACTTTGCCAGCTACGCTCAATCATTATTTAAAATATGAACCTTCAAAAGAATGATTCAATCTGACTTATTATGCTTAGCTTCTTTTTTGGAAATGGATTTTTCAAATTCATGAGTGTTATGAAACAAACAAGCAAAAAGCCTAATCTAATCCAAGCTGACTTCACCTAATCACAATGAATCCACCCTGAGGAATACGTATTCTTGCTACAATTCATTGTTTGGTATTGTTTCAACTTGTACTGGGAGCCACTGTTGTTGGCCCTGCTACTGAGGTCCCCAAAGTCCAGCATGCAGGAGGTAGATCCGGCAGTCTCAGCAAAGCAGGATGAGCCTCAAGGATTTCGAGGACAAGGAATGACAGTTACAGTGATAGTGGAGCCATCGCAAAGAACCCGTGGCTTTTCCAATCTGAAGAAACCATGGGAAATGGGAATAAGAGGTAGCTTCACCTTTATTCATTTTTTCTAATTTAATGGCTAGACCTATCAGGAGGGTGCTTACATGTGAGCAAGGGATTCTATCGGCCCGAATCCTTGCTCATACAAAGAGGCCTGAGACAGAGATCCTTTTGAATGAAGGCCATATCTTAGGTAAAAGTTAGCATCCGCCCCCACTGGTGGCTATCTTAAATTTATATGAACTTAATCCTGTTCTCACCTCCATATTATATATTTCTCTGTGACTTTTGATTGCATTTTCTAAGATGCAATTAATAACTAAAAGCCATTTTTCATTTAGCTCATCTCTCATTTAGCCCTTAAGTGTTTGGACAGATAACCACAAGGTGAGTGGTTCAACCCCACCAGTGGCTCCGTAGGAGAATGATGGGATCAGCTACTCTGGAAAGATGGATAGGGAAAGATGGACAGCTGCAGACACCCCATAGAGACATATAGGGTTCTTCTGAGTCCGAATGCAGAAGAAAGATGGGGCTTTCTGCTCCTGTAAAGATTTACAGTCTTGGAAACAGACAGGGGCGGTTCTAGCTAGGGCCTGTAGGGTCTCTATGCGCTTGCATCGACTTGATGGCAGTGGGGGAGGGAGGGACGGGTCCAAATCAGTGCCATTAGGTTTGGTTTGGGCTTTTCGGTCAGCCCTGAGATGATGAGCCATTTTTATAGGCTATCTCTAGAAGAGTCATGACAGTGACAGCTGGAAGGAAGGAAAACTTACAGGGGCAATATGAATTGAATAGAGTTGTAACATGCTCTCTAAGGCCAAGTTTAGTGTCTTTTCCAGAGCCACTTGCCCTTGAGCGGATTCCAACTCATCCCAAACCCTGTGCTTCAGAGTAGAACTGCGCTCTACTTTCCACAAGTTCATCCCCAACACTTTCTGCCAGGTGGACATGAAGCTTCAACTTCAACGTCAGGCATAGTCTCTCCTAGTACACACCAGAGCAATCTGTTTAAACCGCCGAGGGACTCTCATCGGCATTCCGCCTGTTCATGTTTTCTAGCTGCATTTTGGAAACGGTCCTCGTGCATTTTCCATCTCTGTGAGCTGTTGACTTTCGGACATTGTGTAAGGCTCAGGGCACTCATATCGATTCATCAGCCTTACGTGTTGGCTTCTTCATGATAACCCGAACTCTGATGCACACCTGGATAGCAAGTAGCAAAGACCGAGCTCTCTGCTTTCCTTCTCATCCCAGATTTTTGCATCAGAATGGTAGTAAGTGTAAAAATGTTGTCGATAACGTAGAAAATGTTTCAACTTACATTTCAGAGACTAGAAAAGAAATTCCTCTTGTTTTTTAGCTTTCTCTATCTTTTATTATTGCGATTATTCTCACACACAGACACCTGAAGAAATAGAGGAAAGATGCAGAAGACCTTATCATTTATTTTGCATCCCAGGGAACATTTTTTGTCTAGGAAAACTCGCCATGTCTGAGGATACAATTTAACTGCTTGTCTTTGCCCTCCTCCCATCTTAAACATTGCATATCAATAACAATGGGCAAGATCGTCCATAGCTGTGGCAGGAACTGTTCACAGTGACTTTGGCCTTGCTTGGATTTGCTTTGCTGAGTTCTACTCTCTCATTTGTTAAAGATGGAAAGGACTGTTTCGGACCTCATCCAGCCGGCCCCCTTCTCAATGTTGACAATGCCTTTTCCTTTATTTTGGGTTTTTTCCTTATGACATAGGAGTACTTTTTAGTTCAAATACTTATTCACATCTCTCTGATAAAGTACAGTTTGATTTGTAGCTAATTGTAGTCACTGGTTTTCATTATTTATGAATGTCATTGTCAGATTCCATTTGGAAGTCTGACCGAGATAAAGCTGATTCCAGCTTCTGATATGACCACGGCAATCAAGCCATTAACCACGCTCGTTAGAAAGTGTTGAGGCCCAGAGGGTGCTAATATCTTGACAACCAAATATTTGCGATAAGGTGCATAAATGTTTGATTTATTTCCTGGAAGCTTCGACATTCTGTTTTATGGCAAGCAATTTATAAAATCCTCTGTATTAGATAAAAGGTATGCTATTTCTCAGATCAACAACTTGAATTTTTCCATAATTGAAGAGGTAGATCTAGAAGAATGGAATCTGTGAGTGATATAAAAGTGTAGCATTCTTAAAAAGCTTGATGGTTCTGGGGTGGCCTTTAAATCCATCTGTGTTTACACTTGCATTTCATATACTTTGTCTACTTATATTTTGATTCTGGTTGACACCTCACTCTCAGATGACAGTGTTGACATGAGATAAAGCCACACATAACTCACTGCCATCGAGCCCAGGCTGACTTTCTGAGGCACTCCTTTCTATAGGGGCAGAAAGCCCAGTCTTTGTCCTGGTTTTGAACCGCCCACCCTGCAGATCGCGGTCCAGTGTGTAAGCACGCCACCCCCAGGGCTCCACAGCCACGCGTGTGCTTCCCTAAAGCATACTGTTGGCGCTCTCTTCTCCTCACGAGTATTATAAAACACACATGAAATTTCAAGAATAAATACAGATTGGAAAAGTCAATAATGACAGCAGTCATTTTAAAGTGTCACCTAATTTAAACACTTTTGCTTTAAGTTATTGCAGTGTCATGAGTTTTATTAGGCTCGATTTATTAGCAAAGGCCTGCAGGGTTCACAGCCATTTATTTTTCAGGGAACTTGATTTTATCATTAATTTTTAAATACATAATACTTCCACTTTATTTTTAGAGTGCACTTTATTTGCAAAAATTGGTTTACTCTGATCAATACAGATGTTTCCCGGTGTTTCTAAAAGCAAGATGTCTAGAAAGTCAAAGAGTCCAGAACATGCAACAGTTTCTCAAGATGTTTTATACCAAAATATAATCTGTACATACCCACATGAATGCATAGATATTTACATGTACATCCACACATATATACCTACATAAAATGCATTTAAAGGTATGACATATGTTTAGATTGGTGGCCAAGTTAAATGAGGAGACTGACCATACCTGTTCCCATTTAGTGCACACCTTAAGGTACACCTGTGTCCCCATCTGGAGGGGAAGACCCGTTGATGAGGACTGCAGCGGGCTAGGAGCCTGCTGGCACAGGCGTTAATGAGTTGAACTGCTCACAGAATGTCGGCAGTAAGAAACCCCTCCTCATTCACTCTGCGGGAGAAAGATGTGGTGTCAGTCTGCTTCCATGAAGATGGACAGCCTTGGCGACCAAGTAGACAGGACAGTTCTACTCTGCCTTGCAGGGCCAGTAAAAATTGGAATCTACTGGACTGTCATGGGATTTGGGTTTACAGTTGGGACACGGGAAGTAATTCAGACCACAAGTAGGCTAAGTAACATTAAGTCCCTGATGACTGATTCTTCCCTCAGGTGCCATGTAGGATTGCTCTTAGTCAATGCCATTTACTCGCTCATCTGTAGAGGTGCTTATGGGCTTAAGTTGGGGCACATTTAAGTCCCCTCCCCCAATACCTGTGTCTACCTGACCATAAAACATGCACAGCTAATGTCAACACCTGGTGCTGTTAATAAAAAATATGAATGCTCGAGTGTATTTTTAGAGAGATTTTCTTAAAAACCAAAACCTGAAACGAAACATACTCACTAGTTGTTATCTCTTTTTCCCCCTAATTAGGACAGAATTTTACCCTAAGGCAGTTAGGAGTTTGCGAACCAGCAACTCGAAGAGGACTGGCATTTTGTGCGGAAATGGGGCTTCCCCACAGAGGTTACTCTATCAGTGCAGGGTCAGATGCTGATACTGAAAACGAAGCAGTGATGTCCCCAGAGCATGCCATGAGACTTTGGGGCAGGGGGGTCAAATCAGGCCGCAGTTCCTGCCTGTCAAGCCGGTCCAACTCTGCCCTCACCCTGACAGACACAGAGCACGACAACAAGTCGGACAGTGAGACTGGTAAGTGTCATTTCCTTGGCTTTCTCCTGTTGGCGTTGAGTGCTGCTTTGTTGTAGCTGACGATGAGTTGGTGTTTTCCCCTTGTTTCCTTCCTGCCTGCCCCCTCCTCTGCTCCCTCTCTCCTGCCCTTCCTTTCTCTTGTTCTTCTGGTTTAATGCAGTAGAAATCAAGAAATGTCCTTGACTAAGGTGTTTTGTTTCCTTTTGTTTCTGGGAAAACAATCAATACTCAGCATCAGGTGGTTCGAGTGTGCAAGTATCTAGGCTGTGTTTTCTATGACTTTGAAAAAAAAAACTACCACCACCACCAACAACAACAACAACAAAACCAGTTTCATCAGGTAGAGAAGGAAAACAATAGAAATATATTGGACTATGTCACGAGCCCACCTCTCTGGATTCGCACAGCAGGTGGTGGCAAAGTTCTCATCAGGACCAGCTTGCGGCCAAAGATTCTTCTTGGCGATATCTCAAAGATGTTGCAGAATCTTAAAGTGAGCAGGCAAAAGAGTTTATTAACAGGGCTCACATAAGGGAAGAGCAAGTTTGATCATGTTTTAAGTTTACTGGTCGATGAGAGCAATTGAAATCGTGGGAAAGAGAGGGGTGTAGCCCCTGATGTGCACCCAGCCTGGAGCGCTGTGTCATGAACGACACATCCCGAGTGTGGATTGGGGGAGCGCTTAAGGAGGAGGGTTTACGTGTGTTTAAGAGAAGGAGAAAACAAGGGCAACACTGTTATTAATCATTGGCACCTTTTTTATGACTCTCAATGCAGGGTAAGACAAGAAGTAGTCATTTTATATGGATTTTATGTCGATGAATATAGAGAATGTGAAATGCACGCCATGCTTTGAAAGTAAGATAGGAGACTGGTAAAAGACGCTGGTTGTTGGGCTAATGGTACTGCAGGTTTCTTGTTTATTGGGCAACTTTGTCAGCATTGCTTTGTGATAGGAGAGCAGGTCATGGCAGCTGCTGATGTTGGCCAGGCACAGTATGAATGAAGTACCTCATGTTGCGCTCCACTCACTTGCTGTTTCCTGTCTGCTCGTGGAAAAAAAAACAAACGTCTAGTCTAAACCAGGGAGAACAATTTCTTATCTGAGGCATACTTGAGTGCATTTAAACCAGAGTAAAACTCCAATATGCTCTCACTATATTTATTTTGGAAGTGTCCCTTCTTGGTGGAGTCTGGCTTTCGTTCAACCCCAAACTGGAAGCAAAGAGAGTTCTCTCCGACTAAAGGGGTGTTGGATCAGCCCGCCAACTGCTCCCCCGGCTAATCGATTTACCTCAGTAAATCTGTGTTGATATCAGTTTGCATAGTAAATGCAGAACTCACTCACTCATAGATCGAAGATGGTGTGAATATTACTTCCTGCCCTTCCACATCTTCACGTTACATTTATGGCAATTACAGGTACGGGGCTTATATTCAAATGTGGCACTTAGCATTTGATTTTCCTGAGACTCCTTGTACAATGTATAATGGTTATGGAAAGGCAATGTGTTGAATGCAGCAAGCTAATGCATTCAGTATGAATATCTACATCACAGATCATCCACATCTGTATCTATAAAATATGCTTGTCACATTGGATCAGCTTGCTGCGTGAATCCAAAACTTTTATAGCTATCTCTTTCTCACGAATAACAAGTTTATCTGTGCTGGTAAAATATAGAGTGATTTTATTATTTTATGAATTATATAGCTGCCACTTCCCAAAGCATATGCCATTTGATGTTTTTTTTTTTTCCTTTTCAGGAAGCATAAAGTACAAACTGTGTCACTGTTGGCTGAGTGTGCCCTGGTGGCGTAGTTGGGTTGCTAACCACATTGGGTTGCTAACCACAACGGGGGCAGTTTGAATCGACCATCTATTCCTCCGGAGAACGGCAGGACTTTCTTTCTACTCCTCATCAAGAGTTCCTGTCTTGAAAATCAGCTAGGGCATTTCTTCTCCGCCCCATAGGGTTGCTCTGAGTTGGCATCCACTCGAGGGCAATGCGTTTGTGTATTTGTTTTTCAATATTCAGGAACTTTGGTAGCCCACTGGTTAAATACTAGACCGTTAACCGAATGGTCAGTGTTCAAAGATCCTGAGAGAGAAAAGACTTGCTGTTCTGCACCCATAAAAACTACAGCCTAGGAAGCTCCATTAGGCAGTTTTACTCTATACTGTAGATTTTCTGGAACTTGGAATAAGTCGCAATGGATTCAGTTTGGGGAGTGAAGGCCCAGAAACCAGGTGTTTCTCATGCTGCTGGATGTGGGCCCACAATTTAAGAAATAGTACCATAGAATTTTGTATGGAAAGAGCAGGAGCCCTCAGGTTGCGTTTTGGCCAGCACTCAACTGCTAACCAAAAGGTCGGTGGTTCACATCCCCCAATGGCTTTGGAGGAGAAAGGGCTGGCTATCTGCTCTGGTCAAGGTTACGGTCTCAGAAACCCTCCGAGGCGATGCTGCTCTGTCTGAGAGGGTCACTGGTATCAGAGTGGACTGAGCAGCAAGTGCCCGCATCCACATGACGGGAGCTGAGGGAGGAAGAGGTCAGTTTCCCACACCACAGCCCCTCTCCAAGTTTTCTTGTGTGTGTGTGTGTGTGTGTGTGTGTGTGTGTGTGTGTGTGTGTGTTTATCCTTTATTTTAGTTTATTATTTATTTGTTTGTTTTCATTTTATTGGGGGCTCATACAACTCTTATCACAATCCATACCTCCATCCATTGTGTCAAGCACATTTGTACATGTGTTGCCATCATCGTTCTCAAAACATTTTCTTTCTACTTGAGACCTTGGTATCAGCTCCTCATTCTTTTGCCCTCCCTCATTTATAAGTTATTACTATTTTGTCATATCTTATACTGTCTGATGTCTCCCCTCACCCACTGCAACATTGTCTGTCCCCTAGGGAGGAAGTTATATGTAGATCCTTATGATTGGTTCCCCCTTGCCATCCTACCCTCCCTCCATCCTCCCAGTATCGCCACTCTCACCACTGGTCCTGAAGGGATCATCTGTTCTGGATTCCCTGTTTCCAGCTCCTATCTGCACCAGTGTGCAGCCTCTGCTCCAGCCAGATTAGTCGTGTAGAATTGGGATAAGGATAGTGGGGGAGAGGAAGCATTAGAGAACTAGAGGAAACACCGAGTTTCATCAGTGTTATACTGCACCCTGACTGTCTCTTCCTTGTGACCCTTCAGGAAGGGGAAGATTTTTCTCATAGAGGTGTAATGAGAAGAAACGTTGCATTCTTTTATTATCCCAAGTCATATCAGAACAGAATAAGGAAGAACTGTCAAGGGCCTTACCTTGAAATTGAGGGCGTTTCATAACGTTTCTTATGAATAAACAGATCAGCCAACTTAGGAATTCCCAGTGTCAAAAGCAGTGTTTGTGGAGCTGAGCAAGGTGATGACTTAAATTTGTGTTTACTCTTTGCTTACAATTTAATTGCAGTTGATTTCTTTTCTTTTTTAATTAATAAATCACTTTATTGGGGGCTCTTATAGCTCTTACGACAATTCATATATCAATTGTATCAAGCACACGTGCACATATGTTCCCATCATCATTTTTTAAATTATTATTACTTTGTTTTTATATTGCTTTATTTTTTAATAATTAAATCATTTTATTGGGGACTTGTACAACTCTTACCACAATCTGCACATACATCCATTGTGTCAAGCACATTTGTATATGTGTTTCCCTCATCATTCTCAAAACATTTGCTTCCTACTTGAGCCCTTGGTATCAGCTCCTCATTTTTCCCCTCCTTCCCCACTCCCCCTCCCCCATGAATCCTTGATAATTTATAAATTATTATTATTTTCTCATATCTTACACCGTCCGACATCTCCCTTCACCCACTTCTCCTCTGTCCATCCCCCAGGGAGGAGGTTTTATGTAGATCCTTATAATTGGTTCCCCCCTTTTCCCTCACCTTCCCTCTACTCTCTCAGTACCGCCACTCTCACCACTGGTCCTCAAGAGTTCATCTGTCCTGGATTCTCTATGTTTCCAGTTCCTATCTGTACCAGTGTACATCCTCTAGTCCAACCGGATTTGTAAGGTAGAATTGGGATAATAGTGGGCGGTAGGGGGGAGGAAGCATTCAAGACCTAGAAGAAAATTGTATGGTTCATCATTGCTACATTACACCCTGACTGGCTCATCTCCTCCCCCTACCCTTCTGCAAGGGGATGTCCAATTGCCCACAGATGGGCCCTGAGTCCCCACTCTCCCCACGATTCACAATGCTATGATTTTTTTGGTCTTTGATGCCTGATACCTGATCCCTCTGATGCCTCGTGATCTCACAGGCTGGTGTGCTTCTTCCATGTGGGCTTTGTTTTTTCTCAGCTAGATGGCCTCTTGTTTGCCTTCAAGCCTTTAAAATCCCAGATGCTATATCTTTTGATATCCGGGCACCATCGGCTTTCTTCGCCACATTTGCTTATGCACCTGCTTTGTCTTTAGCAATCTTTCGGGACAGGCTGGTGTGCTTCTTCCATTTCCTTTTTATTTGAATCCTTGGTATGAGCTCCTCTTTTTTCCCTCCCTCCCCCACTCTCTCACCCTTGTGGACCCCTGATAAATTATACATTATTATCAGTTTCATAGTTTTCACCATCCACTGTCTCCCTTCACCCATGTTTCTGTTGTTTGTCCCCCTGGGAGGGGTGGTGGTGGTTTTATGTCAGTCGTTATAATCAATTTCTCATTTCTCCCTCTTCTCCCCAAACTTTTCCCATACCCTCATGGTATCACTACTCCCATTACTGTCCCTGAGGGGGTTATCTGTCCTGGATTCAGCGTGTTGAGAGCTCTTACCTGTCCCCGTGTACATGCTCCTGTCTAGCCAGATTTTTAAGGTAGAACTGGGGTCATGATAGTGGGCACGGGGAGAGGGGAGGAAGCATTAAAGAACTGGAGGAATGTGTGTTCTGTCAGTGCTACACTGCACCTTGGCTGGCTCATTCCTTCCTTGTGACCCTTCTGTGAGGGAATGTCCGATTGTTTACAAGTGGAATGTTTTGAAGATCTGAGAATTTCCAATAAGGTAATCTTAATAAGGAAAAAAAAGTCGGTGGGTGGGGGAATGAGGTAAGGCCTTTTAATGATTACTGTGATCTTATATATTTAGTATGTATGTTCATAGGAACATTTCAGATTAATTTGTTCTGAAATTTCAATAATTAGTCAGAAGGAGCAAGATTCCATTTAATGTAATTCATTCTATTAAGATTTAGAGAAGCATAATTTTCTGAGATACTTGGCAGGCCTTGTAATTTTGAATTATGGAATTAAATAAGAGCATTGAGAAAGTTTCGTTGATACAAAATGATTATGTTTTAATTTCATCTGAATTAGGGTAAAAACTAAGATTTTCAACCAGAGATGATCTTCTAACATCTGTATACATAATATTCTCAAAACTACTACATAATTTTGCTGTTCTTGCTATTTTATTGTTATGACGCCTCTTTTCAAACATTCACAGTATTGAACAAACAATATCCGTCAATTCCACCCTCCTTCAGATATTTTGCTTTGCTGTGTTTTTTTAAAAACTACTGATTTTCAAGTGACCTTGCCATTCCATCCAATTATTTGCATAGTCTGATTATATCTTCTCTCCTTTTTTTTGGAACGATCTTGAAATATATCTTTAGAGCTTTAGTAATTAAAGGTCAGAACAAAAGAGACATGGATAAAATAATTCTCCCAAATGAAACAAACATAGAGGTTGACCAGTGTGTTGTTTTCATTTAGTTTAACACAGGTGTCTTCATGGACTGTTGCTCCCATTCGACATAACTGTTTTCCCCAGGAGGAAAAAAAAAGAAATGTTCTTCAACATTTGTAAAATTATGCAAGCATGGCGCCTCCTGTTCTAGTTATAACTTCAAAGAAGAGTTTAGTCACTAAGAGGGATTAGATTTCATTTATTGATTGATAAACAGGCCAGCAGTTCAAGTTAAGAAGGCGCTAGACCTGCTGTGAGGCTGGTGACATTTTGAGGGCCGGAGAATCCCAGGAGAGTAGAACACTCGGACCATGTCACACATCTCCATGTTAGCAGAGATCCCCCCAAATGTGAGAGAAGCTCTTCTTTTGCAAAACTACTCTTCACCAACGGGGGCCGTGGGTGGTGGTGGAGTGGGGAGGCAAGGGGTATTTGAAGTTAAAAAGCTTTCTCAGAAAAAAGAATTTGTCAGAAGAGTATATGAGAATTCACATGGAATTCAAAATGTTAATCTTGTTCCACATGCGGTTTATGAGAGTGAGTCCTCCCCTTACACGTTATTGATGGTGGTGGTGGTTTTAAGCCAACTGCCATGCACTGGGTAAATCCTGGAGGGACGGTGATTTGTGACCACCCCGTAACAGCAGTCCTAGTCCACTGTTGAAAGGTGACAAAATAAATGGGACAGGACTCCCTAATCTCAGGTAAAATTACCTGTCTCCTCTGCATATTTTAGGCATTGTTCCTGTCTCTGGTGTATCATTTAAAAGACCCCTGGCTTTGCAAGTAACCTGATCTCCATTCCAAATGCCTAGTGAAATGTCTGGAATAAAGGACCGCCCCCCACACACACTCAAAACATTAAGGTTTAAACGCTCTAGCATGTTTTCATATGGATCGTTTCGCAGAAGAATTGGAACATTGCTTGTCCTTTGTCATCCGGCACGTGGTATCCTGCAAGGCGCTTGCGTTCACCATCGCACTGGGCCGCGGTTCAAACCATCTCAGTCATCTCTAGGATCCTTTCCTTCGGAACCATGCACCCTGCAAGGGTCCAGACGTCTCCGTCTCAGTCCGCCACTTGGTCGGCTGCGCTGCCTGTTCCAGAGACACGGAGCTTTCCTACCTGAGGGCCGCATGGAGCTCCTTCTCTGCTCCCATGCACCCCCTCAAAGAATGATGGTCTTGGGGCACCAGCCAGACCTGTTGGCCCTCCTCTTACACCTCCATGGGCACCTGGGACGCTTGAGAGCTTTCCACTGAGGGCAGCGGTGGGGAGCTTATTGTCTGGAGGCAGACCACTTGGCCACGAACTGCTTCTCTTCTCCCTGAGGGGAAAATGAAGTGAACAGTTAGTAGTATTCCACCTAGAGAAGGCCACGGTGTGCACTAAGTACATGCAAATGTGTGCGGCGCTGGGGGCAGCGCCTGGCGTATGCTGAGGGCCACAGACATGTTTGTTACGATATCTACGTGTCATCGTCTGTAAACAGGTTAACATTATAGCCCATTCCTAAGGGGTTAGGAAGATGATGTTATCATCATGAATATCACGTGCCTGTATCTTTGGGGCCACTATCACGGCCCCTTCCTTTTCTTCCTCTGGGATCCCAGGGTGGTGTCAAAAGTTAACGACCTTAGAAAAAGTGGAGGCTGAAGAAAGGCCTGGAGATCTACTGGTTAAACATCAATCACTGAGAGTGGGAACTTACACATGGTAACTATTCGTGTTTGATAAAGGTCTTTTCCCTCCCCCCCCCACCCCCACCCTCCTCTTCCTTACCCTCCCTTGGTCTTCATTAGCCCAGTGTTAGTGGGCTTGGCAGGAGAGACAGAACTAATGGGTTCTTGAAGAAAAGGCGCTGATGATTTGCATAGTCTGGAATTTCTGTCACCAGTTATTGACTCTTTTATTTTCGTCCAAAACCCTACATCATTTTTCATTTACTGTAATTAAATGAATGTGCATTGAATGGTGCTGATAATTAGTCTGATGGCAGCCGACTTCAAAGGCTCTCGGGTGCTCCTGCCCCTCACAGCCAGAGGAAATTTCAAAAAGTGGTGTTTCCCTTAAAGGCATGCTACTGAGACAGCCAGTCAATTAAAAGGCAATTTAACTGATGCTCGTCAGTTCACACGATGAAATGGATTATTCTCCAAAGACTGTATTTCATAGCTGAGGTCTTCGCAAGATACCTGTTATAGGACCCCATTCATGCTGCCCTAAATTGTGCATGATACTAAGGTGTTAAGGGCCTTTTTGGCTAACAAAGAGGTTTTAACATGAAAGTAAACTGTTTTTTAAGTGTACTAGAGACTTGCTCTGCATAGATTTAAACACCCTTCAGGGAACTAATTTTCTTGCCCTTCAAAATAGTATTTTAGAAGTCAGCTTTCTCCATGACTAGGTAAAGTCCAAAAGTTGAGCTCTTTGCTTAAACATTTTTAAAAAGGTATAGCCCCTAAACCAATCCCATAAACCATTGTAAAGATACTGGGGACATCAATCTCCATAGAGAACTTCCGCTCCTTCGCCATCCATATCATGACCATGGCAGGCAGAACGTGTTCTCTGGAGGACTGGGCAGTGCAATGTCTTTCCTTTCTGGGCACCTGCATGTAGGTGAGAGACAGCACATGGGCGGAGTTGTGGTATTATTACCAGTGAAATGCTAGAGAGATTGGGTCAAACTGCTAGCAGCACAGGAGTCCCCTCCCCCCCCCCCCCGTGTGTCACAGGCTTCCAATACGTCCTGCGGCAGCACGGATGTCATTTCCCTGTGGGTGCCTTCCTGAGGGGAATCATATGAACATTTTCCGGAGAGGTGTGTATTTTTTTGGTTTGCCTATCTAGCCCCATTACGCTCCTTCAGGGTGATCCCCCAAACGTTTCAATCTCCTTTGGAAACTGACTCCAAGAATTCAGATGGAATTGTCAGTGCCTTTCGGGTGGCTCCAACCGGGGGCTCAAGCACAGCAATGATGGTGCTGTGTGGACCAGGGTTTCTTTCGGTCGTCCACAAGGTCGCCTCCGTGGAGTCTAACAGCACCTGCCAACAATTGCATGTACTTGACCGTCAGTTCCCTTCTGGGTCTTCTAATGGCATGCGCTACAGTGGTCCAGGACATGTTATGTTTCAGATGCGCTATGGTGGCAAAAGCCACATAGGTGTGCTTACTAGATCAAGCTCAGAAATGAAGTGCTACTTGACAAACCACGAGTAGAGTCCAGCAGGCCCTAACACGTAAAAATAAATTGCATGGCATTGTGATGTACGTCTTTGTAGCTTAGGGACATGTAATTCTTTAAGCGAAAGCTTCCATGTTTCATTTAAGGATGAGATAAACTTACACTATTGCTATGTACAAGTCACTAAAATAGTACTATGGAACCAGACATGAGAAAGCAATGAAGTCTCTCACCAGTGTTCCTATTAAAAATACATACATGCATACTTATGTATGCATATATATACATATATTCTATTCCAAGAGAATTTTTTGAAAACTGGGCAATTTTTTACTACACAGGGACATTGACTTTTCCACTAAACTCAAGTTGTGTTCTAAGTATTTTTATTTGAAGTCTATAGACTATATACTATTTCTGTTTAAATTCTAGTTGCTCTTTTAATTGTAACTTTGAAATTAAAGCTTCCTATACACATATCAAAACTGATGATGTGTGCTATTTTGATTTTTGAATGTGTTTTTTATATCCTTCAAAAATCACAGTGGTAGCAGTAAAATTGTTTTAATTAATGAATTGAACAGTAGTGAATGCTGAATCAGGTTTATTGATGTAATTATCACTGAAATAGAAAAAAATACATCTTAGAGCCACAGAACCTTTACTTTATTTGCAATTCCAGAGGTATTCAAGTGTTGGAAGAACAACTAGCTGAAATTTCCAGTGCTGCTTAAAGAATATTCTCCTGAAGTCTTAATAATTTGGATTATTATCATTATACACACATTCATATAGAATACACCACTTTCTGAAAATCTTTCATATTATTTAACAGAGTCTTCTGAGTGATAGTTTTACAATATCGAATTTTTGCTAGCTTTATCAATTGACGTGAGACAGTTATCTGTACTAAAGTGTTCATAAACTCAAAGTAAAAAGTTAGTTGCGAGCATATTAATATGGATCTGAATACATATGAAATGAAGAAGGGGCAATTAAAATGCCTGAAGAATATTACATCTACTTTCTATAGTATTTTAAGTCACACAAAAACTTACTTGTCCATGTTGCTAGTTGGGCAAACTGTCAATTCAACGCGTAATTCTGCTTTAATATAGTAAATGCTATTAGAAAAGAATGTGCAGAGACAGTGTCAGCAAAAAGCAGATGGTTGCAAACGGAGAATGAGGAGAGAAAGGGAATGGGTCATAAAGGAGGCGGCATTTAAAGGGGCTTAAAGGATGGGTAGAAAGTCAAGAAATCGACAGGGTGGCAGCAGGAGTAAGCATAAGAGGCGTGTTCTGGGAGTCCCGTCGTGTGGTTCCTGGAACAAGGACGTGTCTAAGTGTAAAACCTGAGTCTGGAGGACGAGTAGTCTCAAAGCACCACACAAAGGGCCTTCAAGGAGATGCTAATGTAGTTGCTGTCTTTTCCTGTCCGTCGCAAGGAGGCTCATGTGTACATGAATCCTCAAAAGGAATAGAAAACGTCCACTTCCCTGCAAGCGAGTAGCTCCACTGCTAAGTCCACCATCAGATAGATCTGGGTGCTCAATCAACCAGTGCCTGAATCTGAAAATGGCGTTTTTGTTGAATGAATAGACCATGGACTTCGTGATCAACCTCAGAAGCAGATTGACCAACTAGGAAGTACTGTCATTATCAAGTAAGGAGCACTGTTTGGGACTAGTGCTTTCAGTTCAGCTTGGATTTCTTCCCTCAGTATGGAAGAAAGAGATGGTGTTCTCTATTCTTCTTACATGTGCTGGCTGCTTCACAGTTGATCCCATCATGGAGCTGATCAGCTGACCGCACGATGTTAGATCATATCATGAGAGAATCCTGCCTGCTTCCACCCCCACCCCAAGTTGACATAGAACCTCACTATCACAGATGCCAACAGTGTCGATTATTCTTTTTAAAGAGCTAAGCTAGTGTTAGGGAATACCGAGACAGGGATGTGTTCAAATCGGAAGCCATTTGAGCATCTCTATCAAGGGAAATGGCAATCTAATAAGGAAAAGGTGAAGAGAGGGTGTGAAGAGTCAAATAAACAAGTCTAACCTCCGCAGGCTTGTGAGCGGACATCTAGTTGTCTAAACTCAGTCTCGATGTGAATTCTTCAAAACTTTTTCACTTCCAAGGCATTTTACATCTTACAACGTTGTATCCATTATGGGTTTGATGTTTGTTATTGTTGGATGCTTCTGTCTCGGCACCCGTGTGGACAACAGGAAGAAACCACTGCCCAATCCTATATCATCTCCATCTTCCATCCCCATCTCCATCTCCATCTTCTTCTCAGTTACTGTTAGGTTTCAGCCCTCTGTTGCGGCCGCTGTCTCAGTCCATCTCTTCAAGAGACTCCCGCTTTTTTTCTGACCTTCTATTTTAATCAAGCATGAGATTCATCCCCAATGTCTGGTCCCCTCTGACAACTTGCCCCAAATAAGTGAGATGGAGTCTCCCTGTCCTCCATGCCAAGGAGCATTCTGGTTGTCCTTCTTCTGAGACAGTTTTCTTAGTTCCTTCTAGCAGCTCTGGGTACTTTCAATATTTTTTGCTAACTCCACAGTTTAAATGCATCAGGCTGCTTCACTCTTCCTCTTCCCGGGGCAGCGTTCCTGCATGTCTGAGGTGGCCTCTGTCTGGGGCTCGATTGTGAGGACAGTGAAGTCAGAGCCCGCTCTGGGGTGCAGAGCAACAACAATCACATCTGTGCACGTGTGTACACTTTTTGATTCAAGGATTATGTGAATAACAAAAATCAGTGAAATTTTCTATTGTAGTAACTGACACCTGGTTTTGCACTGGCTCTATTTTGCTTGCAAATAAAATGTATGTTTACAGACCTACAATTGTACAGTCAGATTCAACTCCTAAAGCACACTTGACAGACACGAAACACATTAATTTTTAAAACTACATAAGCAGGAACCCAAGTTCCTTGCATGTCCAAGAGAAATAGAAATTGGCTGTAAAAAGCCGGAGATGGCAGTTACTATTTGAAGCTTGTAACTTTGGAAAATTATGGCGTTGTGAATGATTATTCAGGCTAAAGTGGTTAATATCAAAGTAATCTGAAGTAGGGTTGTCTGTCCAACTGGTTTATGTAGTGGTCTTAGAGTTCACAAAGAAAGATCTTAAATGTTTGACATACAGCAGATGGAGATTCCCAGGGGATTTAAACAAGCTTGAATGAAATGTCAAAGGCTACAGAAAACAAGTATGAAATATTTTCTTATCATGGCTGTGTCTCATTTACTGGGTGCAGTGCCTTTGTATCTGTGGCAGGGTATAAAATCTGAACGAAATTGCTTAAAATAACCTATGGGAAAGAATTTCAAGCACTTAATTATTATCTGTATCCCACTATCTCAGTAGTTCAAGTAGAATCAGGGATATAACAGAAATGATAAGATTGGGGCTCTAGATCAAATTTGAGAATGAAACTTCATGAGTAATAAAACTCATGCCCTTGTAATTCATGCTCATGCTCTTGATTTATCTATTTTAATTACACAGCATTATTTTACATACTAATTGTACGGCAAGGAGGAGCAAACCAAAAACATTAAATCATTTCTAATTTTGTATTTACACACTTATTATTGTTGTGTGGGGGTTTAAAGAAAATAAAATTTTCACTTTTCATGTTAACAGTAATATCTTCACCAATGTGCCTTTCACCACCTCTCCATGCTTTCATTTTTCAAAAGTGGTTTAATCTACCCCCTACTTTTGGACATGCAGATCGTGAAAATTTCCACTATTTTGTAAAGTGCGCTGTGGTGGCTATCCCATCGGGCACATCTTTGTTCCAATCTGGATACTACCTCAGGACAAATTCCTGGAAGTGGAATTTCAGGCTCCACCATTATGTTCGCTGTAAGCCTTCTGACACACCCTGTCAAAAATGCCCTTCAGAAAAGCTTGTATCAATTTTCACCCCCAGCAACATGCACAACCATACGCTGTTGACAACAATGAGTGATGCCGTGATTTAAAATTTTGGTGGTTTGATGGGTGAGAAATAGTATCTCATTGTTGTTGTGATTGATATTCACTTGATAGACAGGTTGAGTATGTAGCCATACGTGTGTGTCATTTGTACGTCGTCTGGAGTGTATCGCCAATCCCTATTCTCTGTCCATGATTCTATTGGGGTTTGTGGAGAACTGGGTTCTCAGAAAATACGGAAGCTGAACTCAGGTGTGGAACTCAAAGACAACAGCACTGCTGATCAACTCTGAGTACCTGTGACTGGTAAGGACAGAATGGCTCTCGGGAACGCCTCGTGTGTAGCTGTCTCCTTGAAGCAGGCATTTCGTTCCTCGTGTTTGTGTAAGTTCTTTCTGAATAGCAACCGCAAGCTCCAGTTACAAAAGGGTTGAGACATAGCACAAGTTTAAGCTTCCTGGGCCAAGTCACTTTCACAGCTGCTTCCTCATTAGAGATTTTAGATGCCAGGCCAAACTCTTCTCAATCAAGTTCAGAGTGGCCAGTTCATTCCAGAAAGTTTTAATTGTATTCACATATTAGGAAACTCAAAGCAGGTAATGTTAGGAGCGGGAAGTTGATCTCTTTCTGTAGTACATATCCTGTCGGAGAACTTGTAGAACAAACACACATACACACCCATGGGAAGGAGTTTCAAAAAAATGGATTCATGAAAAATTACATTTAGAAGATAAAGGAATGATTCGACAAATTGTTTAAACGTCTTCATGTGTATGTGTATTCTTATTACATTTTGTAATCTGTTTTATGGAAATAAGATCTAATTCCAATGATTCTTTGTCGGCAAATACTTAGGTTTTAATTTTTGCAAATATTTTCATCAAATCGATTTTGTTTATGGTGTTTTTGCTATAAAGAATTTTGAAAGTTTTAAATCCAGTTAAATCAGTAATGTTACTTAGTTGTGGCTAGATTTTGTGGTTGAAGATGTCGATTTTCACCCTTCTAGCAAATACTCATTTATAGTTTTTCACCTTTTTAAATTGCATTTTTCATGTTCTTTTTTTCCCTCTTCCCTTCACATTTTATGCATCTGAGCTTCACTTACATAGTGTGAGATACAGGAATTTTAATTTACTTTCTTCACACTATTCACTTCTGTAAATGCCATTTAATTTAATTAAGATATGTCTTATAATATCTGGTAAATATTTTATAATCTATTTAAATTTCATCAATAGAAGCTTGTGCTTTTGAATCTTTTCAAATATGTGAGATAAGATTAGTGGCATATCTTGTAGAAATAATAATTTTGAGATAATGCATTCAGGTTTGGTAGATACTGATAGATTAAGAATGCTAACTACATATAAAATATTTCCCAGCTGCATAATTAGCCACTAGCAGTATAATATGTAACCTTTTAGGCACTTCAAAAAAAATGGAGTAGGAAAACAAACTGAAGTAATGCTTTCACAAGTTGTATCTAATGTCAGAAGCCGTTATCTGGATCTATTTTTGATTAAAAAATAAAGCATTAATCCTGCAAAATGTCAGGATGTATTAAGCACATATATTGTGAACATCATTATATTAAATATTCTCAGAGATTTTAAAAACAATAAAATCTCTTTCTTTTTTTCCTGCCAGGCTTATAGACTGGAGGTAGAGGGGCATTTCACAGAGGAAATTATTAGAAGACAAAGCAACTAGATGAACTACATCATTAAGCTGTACATATATTGAGAAGAAAAAGAGCAAGGCAGATTTGGAAGAAAGATTGTGCAGGATGTACAGGCTTTGAGCAGCACGCTGAAGGGTTGTGATCATGTATGTTTAAATGCAGCGGAAGAGTGCTATATGCTTATAAGTGGAACAATTTGAGGACAGGCTTGGAAGCAAAGGAGAAAACAACTCTAGCATTATGGGGGGGGGGCACTCAATCTGCAAGGGTCCTCTTGGGAGGCAATGGAAGCTCAAGCTGACAGTTAAATGGAATCCGCTGATGTAGAAGTGTAAACATCATGCTGCAAGGTTTTGGATGGCTCGGTAGTGTCTGCAGAGTCTGTGGCAGAGCTGAGACATGATGAATGGACGGTATCCAGGTGAAGTTGGAACTGATGTTCGAAGGTCCAGTACGAACGCAGAGGGTCTAGTTGTGAGTGAGAAGAAGGAGGGAATTGGCGTCGTCTCGACAGGGCTGTGCTTTGTGAGAGAAGAGGAAAAGTGTAGAGCCAAATATGACTGAGATTGTGAGTGTAGAACCTGTAAAAATGATACCGGAGAAGGAGGGAGAGGGAGTGAAAACGCTCAGATATAGTCGATCATCTGCACAATGTCCACGTTTCAGTCAGCGAGAATGTGTACGGTATATGGAAGGTGGCATCAAGAACCCAAACAAATGTGGGTTAAAAAGAAAATGTAGGGACTTGATGAGAGAACCAATTGGATAGGGACCAATAGCAATACCAGAATCAAGACCCAGAAAGCTTGTTTCTCCACTTTCCCAGAGCCCTCCCTCAACATACGGTGCTTAGTTATCCTTTAGGATCCCACAGGAGCACTGCACCCTGATATTTCAGTCAACGTCCATACGCACCGCAGTTCTGTGCTGGTGTTAGTCATCCACTTCCTTTCCTCTGGCTCAGCGACAATAGAGAGAAATGGTGCCCAGTCCAGCGCCGGCTTTGTGATTGTTGATCGGTTTGAGCCATTGTCATCAAGCCGTCTCATTGAGGGGTCTTCTCACTTTTTATGTCTCTGCCTACTTACTGTCTAATTCTAGTGACTGGTCTTCCTGATCACATATTCAAATGAGTCAAATCTCACATTTTTACTTCTTCTTTTTAAAATCATTTTATTGGGGCTCATACAGCTCTTATCGCAATCCATGCATGCATCCATTGTGTCCAGCACATTTGTACATTTGTTGCCATCATCATTCTCAAAACATTTTTGTTTGTAAGATAGATTTCGTTGTTCTGTATTTTCTTTTTGCTGCCTATATTCCTTTTTAAAAAAATCATTTTATTGGGGGCTCATACAATTCTTATCACAACCCATACATACATCAGTTGTGTAATGCCCACTTATTCCAAGGACATTTCTGGAACATTCTCTTTGTCAGTTGTCACGGGGCAATCGCTTACATGGCTGTGATGTTGGTAGCTAGGCCACTGGTATTTCAAGTCCACATCACCCATAGTTTTCAGTGGAGACTCACTGAGAATAAAACTTAAAAGGAAGACCTGGTGATGTACTTCCTGACACTAACCAACAAAAGCCCTGTGGATCACGACGCAATTTGTCTCAGACAGAGCTAGCCCAGTGGTTCTCAACCTTGCTAATGCTGTGACCCTCTAATACAGTTCCTCATCTTGTGGTGGCCCCCCAACCATAACATTATTTGCGTGTTATTTCATCACTGTAGTTTTGCTACTGTTATGAATCGGGTGACTCCCGTGAAAGGGTCGTTCGATTCCCGAAGGGGTCTCAACCCACAGGTTGAGAACCTCTGTGCTAGAAGATAAACCCTAGTCCTGGAAATTGCACTAATTTACTACTAGAGTAAGAGTCTTAGCAATTCAAATGCAGATTCTGGCAATAATTTATTCCTATACAGCCTGCTAACTTTCTGCCAGATCTTAAAATAATCGCAACATAAAATAGATTTGCTGCACCCTTGCTTTTGAATTTATCTTCACAGCCAGAAGGAGAGTTTTGCAACTGATATACTTTCTACGGGAACCTTCGCAAACACTAAGCTCTGGAGTTGGATGGTGGTCAGGTGTGAAGGGTGACACCCTATCTACCCACGTCCTCCAGGACTCACTCAGATTCATACTTTTTGTTAAGATGCTCAAGTTGTGTAGATGGTTTAGGATTGAGGCCGGGTAAGTCTTTCAACGATGCAATGACAAAAGACGTACATTCCAGTAACTCTTGCTGTTACGTTGAGGAAGAAGGTACTCCTGAACTAAGCCATGGTGTTTTCAGTCACCTCATATGCATGTGAAAGTTAGATATTGAATAAGGAAGACTGGGGGAAAAAAACAATGTATTTGAACTATGGTTTTGATGAGGAATATTGAAAGTACCATGGATTACCAAAAGAACAAACAGACCTGTGTGGAAAATAGTACAGCCAGAATGCTCCTTAGAGACAAGGATGGCGAGACTTCGTCTCTTGTACTTTGGACATGTTATCAGAGGGGACCAGTCCCCGGAGAAGGACACCTGCTTGGTAAGTGAGGGGGACAGAGAAAAGGAGGAAGACCCTCAAGAAGATGGATCGATACAGTGGCGGCCACAACGGCGCACACATAGGACCAATGGGGAGCTCCAGGTAGTGTTTCCTTCTGTGGGACACAGGGTTGCTATGAGTTGGAACCAAATGAACAGTGGCTAACTGTACTGCTTTCACCAGTAGCGGGTTGGATACCGTTACTATTTTATCTAAAAGTACCAAAGAATTAACACAAAGGGTCCGAAAAGGTGCACAGGCTAAGTCGTGTTTCATTAGAAGATTATATTATTTTCCCCCTTTCTGTCCTGAAATTGGGCTTTCCAAAAACTCACTGCTAGTGAGTTGGTTCTCACTCAGAGTAACCCTGTAAGACAGGGGAGAACCGCTGCCCGGGGCTTCCCAGCTACACAGTGTTACGGCAGGAGACCACCTCATCATCCTTCCTTGCAGTGGTCAGAGGCTCACACTGCTGGCTTTTCAGTTAGCAGCGCTTAACCCCTGGCATCAGCAGGGTTTCTTGAAACTCATCTCTAAAGGGCAGAAACTTGATGGACACGTATTTATTTCTAGGGAACGTTAGAATGTGGGGAGCTATGACTGGTGTATGTGTGCACCCAAGAGTCCTCACCACGCCCCTGAGAGTCAAGGAGTTTGTGCTGAAAGTATAACACTCTCATAGTTGACATCCACCAACCAGAAAAGAACTCTTTTCTTTCTCAACAGCTATCAGAAAAAGATGTGGGCTTAGGGTGACCTTTTTTACAAGCTACTTTTCTGATCCCATTAAAATTAGAGATTTTCATCCACAAAAATCATCTTACTTTGAACTAATTTTGTTCTGCTATTAAGACATTTGCATGGCACATTCCTATGGGGTCATTTGTATTCTCTCCAAAATCTCTGATTTTTTTCCATCGAAAGCATTCATTACTGTACAGGAGAGTTTTGAAAACAGTCATTTTATAATAATTACCTTCCAAAAGGTAATTGCTAAGGATTTGGGATATGAACACTTGTTCTTGTAGAAAATCATGATGTGAGCATCCAAATAGCAGAGTAGATATTGATAGAGACAGAGGTCGAGGCAAAATAGATAGGTGGGTTTTATTGAGCACTAATTATATCTCATCTTTAGATGTTAGTATTGTTGTCCTTATTTGACAAAACCAAGACTTGGAAAATCTGAACACCTGGGTAAGGTGACACAAATAGTAAGAGATGATACCATGAGTTCAAGTAATTGTCCGACTCCAACTCCCTATGATCCGCAGCCTATTTTTGGATGGAATGCTTGGTGTCCAGACAAAGGAAGAGAGGCAGTCCCTTATAGCCCCTTACCGCTGTTCCAATCAGAAGGGCATGTTTTGGAAATGTGAATGTTCTCCATATCACCACGAATTTATCTTTTGATGTTAGGGTTCCGATTATGGTTTATTTCTCCTCTTTAGATGTATCTCATCGTGAGAAATGATTTAATTCCTTATAATGGAAGAAACTAGACAGAAATTGTTATTTTTCAGAGTTGTTCAATGTTTGTACATTCACTAACTGGCTCACTAGTAATAAGAAGTTTAGACTGTTAATTAGTGGATTACATAAACATTTCGTTTTACCCGGATGTTTTCCTAACCTAAGACTGCTGGCAAAGATTAAATTTGTTTCTAGAGTAATTATGGGTCATTGAATTTGTTTCATATTTCTTAGTGTAACATACACTGCTGCGTTATTAATAAGAGAGTTTCATGGATGGTGTGGTATTTGGACCGATTAGAACTTAAACAATTTGGTTTCTCACTCTGCTTCTATCATGAAATCATTGTTTCATGTTGGATGAGCCATCCACTCTTTTTGGGTTTGAGTTTATTGGAACTGTGCCTACTTGCTAAGTTTTATTTATTTTTTTTATGAGTTTTATATGTATTCTGGATATCAGACCTTTGCCAGATACATGGTTACCAAATAGATCCAGGTTGTCTGCTTTCTAGGTTGTCTCTTTAGTTTCCTGATGAAGTCCTCTGATGCACAGAAGTTGTGAATGAATTGTGATGAAGTCTGTCTTAGTTATTTAGTGCTGCTCTAAAAAAGTAGGAACTCTGGTGGCATAGTGGGTTACGTGTGGGCCTATGGTTAGCAGTTCAAAACCACCAGCTACTCTGTAGGAGAAAGATGTGGCTTTCTACTCCTGTAAAGAGTTACTTCTTTTTCGCTAAGTTTCATTTTTAAAGTATGTATTATTTTATCTTTGGTTAAAATGACAGTGCTAGTTTAACAAAGCTTTCTCATGAGGATTTTTTTCAAGGAAGGGTAGGTCCTGCTGGGCCTGGATACTCATGCACTGCCACGGAGTTGATGTCTACTCACTGCTGCCCCGTAACACAGACTAGCAGTGCCCCCTTGAGTTTCTGAGGCTATTAGTTTCCAAGGGAGTAGAAAGCCTCAACTTTCTCCTGCTCAGCAGCTGGTGGTTTTGAACTGCTGATCTTGTGGTTAGTTAATCCCACCTTCTCACCTTTCTTCCCTGAAACTGTTCTTTCCAAAAGCTAGCTGCCACTGAGTTGACTCTGACTCATGATAACTGTAAGGAACAGAGTGGAACTATTACATAGGGTTTCCCAGGCTATATATAAATTTTTACAACAGTACACAGCCTCGCCGTTCCCCCTTGGAGTGGCTCATGGGCTCAAACATCTGACCTTTCAGTTAGCAACCTAACATGTAAATCACTAAGCCCTTGGGGCTCCTCATAAGATCAGGGTAGGCCCAGGGAGGTGAAAATCAAATAGATCATCTAACATGACACAAAAAGTCACATTCATTTCTTGTAACCATCAGACTTATTCCAGAGTTTCTTTTCATTGGCGAGAATATCTCTTTCAAGCATGACATCAGCAAAGCATGGAACCATGACTCTTGAGCTAGTAAAATATTGCCTACAAAGCATTGTCAGGTCTCCTTTTAGCCACCACCCTATCTAACAGCAGTCATGTCAGATTTCTAAAAGAAATTTGTTTCAGCGCTAGGTTTTCTAGCTTACTGGACATTAGAAATTCTATTTCATCCTATTATATGACTTGCCCAGTAATGATATTAAGGGAGACATTTGTTGAATAGTTTAGCTTTGTACACCTAGCAAGTGGGCCCTATGCTGAATAGATGAATACAAGAAAAATTGACATGCTCTAAATATTTCAGTTTTGTTGAAAAAGACAATCAAGTTAATTTTGACAAATAACAAGAGTCAATCTGTTGATTTCACTTTCCTGATGACTTGAAGGATATTGTTTTGTTTTAATCATAGGCATACTTGATTGTTATGCATTAACCGTTCCCTCCCCAAATGTGGCTGTCTATTTTTGCTTGAGGTACTACCTGCTCTCAAAATACAATCTAGTCCAGGTTACTATTTCTCTGGAAGAACGTTCAGGTGAATATCAGTTTGTTTCTAGGGGAAATGCTCCCTTCAAATCAGTTGTGTTTGTTCCTAATGGACCTGCAGATGATTGGATATGGAATCACAAAGATGGGAGCAGACTTGTGAGGCTTCACGCTCCTCTCCATAGGGATGTCTTGAGAGATACAACTGATCTAAATATGAGTTATGACTTTCCTCGCCCCTGAATTTAATTGGCGGGGTTTTGGTGGCGCTGTTGGATGATTGCTGAGGACTGCTATCCCCAAGGTTGGTGGTTGAAACTCATCAACCACTCCTTGAGAGATAGAGGCAGTGTCTGTCTGTTCCCATAAGATTACAGCCTCTGAGACCCTAACATGGAGTTGCATTCAACTTGCCGGCAGCGGGTTGGGTTTGGCGCGTGTTTAACTACCGAGCCCTGTGAGTGCTGTGCGTTAGGCCTTGGTTTCCTAACCATCAAACCAGTGCCTTTATGCTTAGAGACAGCTGAGGCTTCGGCTCCTGGAACGAGTTGGGGTTTGGGCTCCTCACCACAAGGCCAACCTCAGAAACCCTATGTAGCTGGCTGTGATTTAGAATTGACTCAATGAAAACGAGTTTGACTTTATTCACTAATTTTGGTTTTGCCTTTAATTAGAATTTTGTTCTAGATTTGTATCTTATGTTCTAAAGTAGAAGCGTTTAGATCCCCAGTTTAATGTCACAGTCTTTGTTTTACTTCAAAAGCAATGTTGTTATATTATTCTCAAAAATTAACTAGGCCTAATATAAGTTTTTGGATAAACTGATTCTACCTCCTCATCTTAATCATTTTCATGATCCATTGAGTCTTTTTTGACTTTCTCACATTTCCTTCTATTCTGCAGCTCTCAGGCAGTCTTTCCATCCTCTCTTCCAACCTTTCTGTCCTTCTCTGAAACACGCATGCACACACACATACGTGCACACATTTGTTCATTATTACTATAGCTAATGAGTACATCTTTTGACTTTTTAGTGAAAGTGACATCACATTTCTGCTGTATGATTTTTAGGGCCTGAAACAGCAGCATGCTGAAAAGATGGTGTCTGCCCTCAGAATAGGTTTTCAATGGTCCAGTCACCTTTTGTGCCTTGTAGTTCAGCCTTAAGCCTGTCAGTGGTGTTACTGGGAGCATAAAAAGATCCATTTTTATCTTTCCCTTCTTGCATAATTTTTTGTTTGTTTGTAATTTCAACCTTGAATTTCTCTAGACTTTTCTGTCAACCTGTTAGCTCACAGATACTATAAAGCCCTGGACCAGAATTTCCTATGAACCCTTTCCCAGGGTTCACACATCCTCAAATCCTCCCATCTATTCTAGTTTCCTATTCTGCTTAGAATCATCAACGATACAAACCCCTTCACTCTCTCTCCTGTCATCTTTCTAAGCCTCCTTGTGCCTGGGTGTTCACCTACATCTCCTTCCTCAGCAACCTGCAGTTCTTAAGAGGCCGGGATGAGCAGTAAGGAACTAGTTGAAGGATTGATGTAGGAGCTACTCAAATCTTACTCCCCACACCCTAAAAGTCAATGCAGCGTTAATGATACCTAAGTTTAAAAGGGAATACAAGACTTGAGTCTGTGAAAGCATGCTTCCCAAACATGGTGTTCCAGTAATATCCGCTTTCAAAAATATTCGTTACAATACCTTATTTTAGTATGTAGCTTAAGGTGGTATGTGTAAATGATGTAAACGCTCATTAACAAAAATAGCTTGTTATCCTTTGCAAATAGACTTCCAGTTCAAAAACAGCTATTGGGAAATGGGATGGTAGCTGTCTTTCAGTAGCCTTTTTATTTTTTCCTAACGGGTATAAATCATTAGGAATAAATCGTGTTCTGTCATTGTAGCCAGTAATTGGTGACATTTTCTTGTCACTACGGTATTATAAATAACAGCAATATACGTACTGTCAACAGATTCATTATGTTATGAAAAACACAAGCCAGTAGTCTCTTTCTTTTAACTATACTTTGCATATTTTCTATATTAAGTATGACATTGACATCTTTACAAATTTAAAAAATACTTGATAGAGCAGTCTTTGTCATTAATAATGCCAAATTGTTGTTATTATATTTTAAATGCATTTCAATTATTTCTCTTTCTTTTGTAGCTTATCTGAAAAATGTATTTTTCCAAAGATATTTTGTTTGCAAACAAATGTTTGACACTTGATGACAAAAACAGAGGTTTTTTTTTTCTTTTGGTAGCAAGACATGCAAAGACATGCAAGAGATCCTAAGCATTTGTAAGACATTTTAACAGAGCTGTGCTCTAAAAGTAATCACAAACACAAGCTGCTGCGAACCTGTGTTTCCATAGGTAATGGTGGTGGCCTACCCAATGCAGAAGGAAAATAAAACTCTCTTGGGAGAGAACATGAACATGGCCCAAGTCTCGTTGCATTTGCTTCGTTGATTATGGAGCTCAGCACATTACTCTTCAATTTGAGTGGCCGGGCATTGCTCTCTATCCGTCACCCTCTTTGACCCCTGGATAGAAGTGTCACATCTTTCATTTACATCAGATCCCACGGCTCCTTAGAAAGAAGATTTTAGTTTGCCTTCTTCTTGCAAGGGAAGCCAGAAAGCCTTCCACTGGGCTGTAGAGAGAGCCTGACAAACCAGCCACTCTACTCTAGCTCGTGTTTGGCCCCTGTCCTCCTGGACAGAGGCACCAGCCCCGTGGAGGAAGCCTCTGAGCCCAGCTGGGAAGGGCACAGCTTTGGGGCAGCTCACTGGAATCACTTCTTGGAGCTCTTGGGATCCTCACTGTCTGTGGAGAGGTTGTCTTGTGAACTTTTCTAGTTGGTTCTCGCTCCAGCTCTGCATTCTTTTTTAAACTTTACACCTGCTTCCTCTACTTCGTGAAAACATTTTTTACCCAAGTTTTTCACATTTTGTCTTTCATTTATTTATGTAACAGGCCGGGCTCCTCAGGGACGCCAATGCTGAGCAGTAAAACCTCCGAGGTTCATACTTCAGTATTTTACAAATCCTAAATAAAATATGTTCTCGTTGGTTGCAAGATCTGAATAAAATAACTGAAATGAAATCTAGTCAGTTGTACGTTTCAGATCTCTTTAGTCACATGTGTTTTGTCTCTCAATATTTCTGCATGAATTTCTTACTTTTTTTGCCATATGTGCTACATATTTCCCTTTTTTCCCTCAGAAAAAGCTGTTATGCAACGTATTTTGTTACTAATGGAGTCACCAGTCTTTTCTTTTTAAATCATTTTATTAGGAGTCCTGACAGATATCCTAACTATCCATAACTCAATTAGTTCAAGAATAGTTGTGCAATTGCTGCCACCATCATTTTCAAAATATTTTCTTTCTGCTTGAACTCTGGTATCAGCTCCCCTCCATCAATCACCCCATCACCCCCATGAACCCTTAATATATTTATTATTATTATTGCCGTATCTTACACTTTCCAATGTGTCCGTTCACCTGCCATTCTGTTGTTCGCTCCCCTTGAGTGGGGTCCTATAGCCATCAATGCTGTCAGCTCCCCTATCCCTGCCTGCCTGTCTTCCTGAACCCTCCGGGAATCATTACTCCCATTACTGTCTCCGGGGTAGAGTCACCAGTCTTTTGGTTGCTCTGTCTAAATATGAGTTATATTCGGGTTTGAGTTCAGCCCTCTTTGTTTTCCTCCTGATACTTTTAAAACAGATTCGTTTTAATCTACTTAAAGTCATGATACCATCTAAAGCTGAAACGGTGAGTTGTGAAAGCTAAACATATTCTTAATGGAAATTGTTTTCACAATAGAAAATGTCAGAAGTCTTTCAAACATAAATCACCATAAAAATTTGAAACATGAGATGACTTGCATTATATATTATTGAAGACGATCAAAATAATTTGCAAAATGAGGCTGTTTCCTTCTTGTTTGTTTTCACTTGTTTTTCCTTCTCCTTCTCCTTACCATTTATAAATCACTTCCAAAATTTCAAACTTATTATTTTACCTAACTTTTCTACTTGAAATCTTTCCACTGGCTTATATTTGCATCAAATTCTAACTATCTCTTATTTCACAGCTATTTTTAGTTCATAATATACAGAAAACATGCATGTTACTTCATTCAAATCTCTGTCCTCTGTGTGTCCTTTCCTTCCATCTTGGAATCTTTATTCCTTTTCTCTGTTTCTCCAGATTCCTGGCTCCATAATGCTTGTTCATAGGGAAGACAGCCATTGAATCGACCTTCTTTGGAAGACTTAAATCTTCTAATCTTAGCTTTTCTGTTATTTAAGCACCAAATAATCGTATCTTTCTCTTTTTTTCCCTTGAGATGACTTATGAATACATTATAACAGAAACTTTAAAAAAATATTTGCCATCCTGTGACTAAACCATATGCTTTCTTGTTTCTTTGCCTTTGATCATGTCACGCTGACAATCTGGAATATTCTCCTCCCTACTCTTTATCAAAATCTTGCTGCCTAGCCTTAGTCATGAGTCATGCCACATGAATCTTTCCCGGACTGCCTTGGTGGGAAGTCACTGCACCAATCTAGTACACTCTTCTAATGTAATGTACATGTCCTAACTGTGATGTATTGAGCTACCCCCAATTACAATTTCGTGACAGTGTCCTTTAGTTCTGCTGTCCTAGTCAAGTGACTTGTGTGGCTATGAATCCTTGCACACCATTATGTCTTTGTGGTAATGCTCTCGCTCATCTCAACGATGTATCTTTATCTTAGTCTGTGTCTATCCTGATCATGAGTTAATAAGTGTTCTCCTTAAATTAAAAAAGAAACAGAGGACATCTTGCCTATCTTTCCAGACTCAATTAAGACACCTCTTCCCTTTAGTCAACCTCTAAAGTCCCATAGGTCTTCCTTGGCATTGAGCATGTACTACGTGTCTTACATTGGGTTCTCTAGAAAAGCAAAATCAGTGAAGCTTATTTATAATATAGATATGTATATATCTCAAGGAAATGACTCCCACAGTGTGGATGCCAGTTCCATGTCAGTGGATCAGATGCCAGGCTGAAGGCTCCTCCTGACTCATGTAGCCTCAGGGACTGATGAGGCCAAGCTAGGCAGGTTAGATGGCAGGGTCCTGGCTACAGAGGCGAATGACCGCAAGGTAAGCACATTAGAAGGCAGGCTGCTAATCACTCCCAAGATCAGCAGGCAATGGTACAGGCTGCTAGCGCCTGTCCAAAGACCCCGAGGTCAGATGATGAGTTAGGTACAGGATCCAGGCGCAGCATGAAGCAAGCAACCAATGCCCCAGGGTCCATATATATTGGACACACTCCTGATGAAACTCTTTTTCAATTGGTTGGGTATTTATAGCAGACCCTCAGATCTCATTATGGGGTCAACTGCATTTTAATTGCCGAACCATTGAGAATTCTGACCCAGCCAAGTAGATACGTTGCATTATTTGGAAGTGATGCCTCAGTCTTGTTTCTTGTATTAGATTTTGATTGTCTAGTGAAGAGAAGCCAGACATCTCAATCAATTACATTGACTGTGTATCAGAGACACTCACTTCAAAATAGATGCCTGAGTAATATTTTTCAACAACCAAATGGCTGTCTGAAGTGTCCATTGAACTAGCAAAAATGTCTGTAAATAGTGGTAGGAATACACAGAGAAAAGTTAGTCCTGTTCAGAAAGATGTTTGGATCCTTCCCATGAGAAATATAGATGTTTGTGTGATCTGAACTTCTGTAACTATATTTGATAAAGAGATTTTTGTTGTGGACTCGTTTTGAAACCACGCTTGTAAAAGAGAATGACTGCGTTCGCTTCCGTGACATATACTGTTTTAATTAGAATTCAGACCATGTGGGCCTCCCTTCTTATGCCTCCTCCTTATTTGCATTCATGAGATTTTCTTTCCTAAATGATTTATACGCTTGCATAACTTGAAATTTTAAACACGAAATTTATTGTACATGTCATTATAAACTAAAATTATTTTCATAATCTTGAGTGCTTTAATATGTCACATGTTCTTATACGAGTAATTTATGCTAAGAATTTTCTTTAGCATGGTTTCCACTGTCATTTGGAGCAATTTAGAAATCAATATTGTAGAATACTACAAGGAGAAAAAATAGTTCCAAAAGTACTCCCCTGTGTTCCCATTAATTTGTTTATTATCAAGGTCTTTATTAGGAATATAGTTGCTAATGTAAGGCTGTAATAAACAGAGTATAATTGAATTTTCAATATTTTGTCACCTGGGAGTAATTTTCTCACAAGACCTCTGCTCCATCTTCTGACTAATTGTCAGCAGTGACTCAGTAGCACCGCATTAATGTCACCCAACATTGCAAAAGTCTCCACCTGATTGCATTAGGTTTAAAGACATTCATCCCAAACTCACGGTATTTTCTTTTTAAATTATTTACCTCAATTTAAAACATAATTTAAAATGCAATAAGTGTAATCAGCCGACACATTTTAAAAATGCAAATTCAGACATATGCTGAGACTTATTTGGGGAGGAGATAGAGGCAATCATGCCAGGAGTCCCAGAGCGCTGGAACAACAACTCCATGTGCAGGAGTGGACAGCAAAAGCCAGGCACCCGTGCTACATAAAGACCCTGATCACTCGGCTTGGGTTATTGTGAGCCAAGTGTGCTGTTTGGGCCCCCATGCTCTGAACCTCCCCTCAGCTGCAGCAGATATGATATGAAGGCAATATGATTCTTATGAAATGCTGATATTATCAACAATAAATGACTACTGTAACAACTGAAAACGCTGCCCAGACGTTGACGAAAAACAAAACAAAGCAAACTCTTCCTATATTAATATTGGTGCTGTCTGTTCAATGTTGAGCTCTTCAGAAACTCCAGGCACAAATCATCAAACTGGGAACAATCTGGGTTTATGCCTTTTGTCCTGGTGTAATCAGCAGAGCCTCCTTTCCCTCTCAACGATGTCACGGATTGATCATTAAATTAATTGGTCAGTCATCCTAGCACACATTTTTAGTGCAGTACCTCCTTGTTTTTCAGACAGCTTGCTAATGACACGTACCGTAAGAGTAAAACAAGCGTGTTCCTGCTCAGGAGCCCTGCAGTAGACTGCGTTGAAACAGAATTCTCAAGCTCTCCCGGCTCAACATGTAAATTTGTGATTGGTATAGGAGCATACGCAGGCACAGTTATTGTGTAATCAGAATAGTTTCCTGTTTGCTTGTGTATTTGTGGCATCTATCCTCTGTCTCTCTGTCCATCTAACTGCCTGATTACATACACACACCAAACCCACACATATGCATTCAAAATAGATTTATAAAACAAAACTCACTGCCATGGAGTTAATGCTGAACCAAGCTACCCTCTAGGACAAAGTAGAATTACCCCCATGGGTTTCTAAGACTGTTACTGTTTATGGGAATGGAAAGCCCCTTCCTTCTCCCATTTATAAAACAGCACACACACCCAAAGGGGCTTCAAAAAATGAAAGAAAAGATCATGAATTTCTCCTCCATGAACTTTAGGAAGCCCCCATGTACAGCGTTTGTTGCTGTTAGGCGCCAGTGCATTGGCTTGACCCAGTGACCTTATGTACAATCAAGTGACCACGGCCCTGTTATGCGCCATGCTCAAAATGTTGGTATGTTGGATAGTGTATATGAGTTAAACATTGTAGTTGAGAAGAAACTTTCCCAAGGGGGCTTCCTGACAGTGCGTGAAAGTAAGAGAGTCTTATGAGGCTGGCATGTTGTGCTCTCACTTAATTTGAGCACATCAGCTAAGGTAAGTGGGTACTGGACATATCATAGGATCATGGAGAAGACATGTCAGGTAAATTGGTGGGTATGAAAAATGTTGATTTCAGAAGGCATGCTTAATTCAATCCGAACAAATATGGAGTAGTGTCTACCATGCTCTGCATACCGTGCTAGGCCACATGGGGGGTGCAGAGGCAGAACTACTGTTCAGAAGGAGACAGGAGGGTGGCTATCGTCTATTGGATACTTTCTCTATGGAACTACTGAGCTCAAACTCTTATAAGTATGAACTTTTAGCTTATTGCTACTCTTGTTTCATCCAAGGGGAGGCTGAGGTATGGAGAGATTGATCTTTCTATCTGTCTTGCCCCTCTGCTGTTGGTGAGATATTACACAGGGAGAGCGCTGAAGATACCGGCCTGTACCAGTCAGGCACCGTTCCCACCCTCGGGGGGGTGCGTGACAAAGCCATGTAAGAAGGTGAAACCATACCCCCTCTTGGGAAAGGAGCTGGCTTTCCAGAGAGGAGTTCTTCAGATTGGGATCAAAGGAAGACGTCTTTGAATGTGGTGTCCGATGACTTGGTGGGGCCCGGATTCCAGGTAGAAAGGAAAGTCCCGGGAAGGTGGAGGGGTGGGAGGGCTTGTGGACCCCTTGAGAAACTGAAAGCAGGCTGCTAGGGGACGGTTAGTGGTCAAGGAGAAGAGTGGCATGACTTACAAAATAAGATTCAAGAAGAAAGTGGGGTGATGGAGAATTTGCATGTCAAAGGGATTTGAGTTATTAAAAGATTCTATCGATTTAAGATGTTTCCCCTCCTCCACCTCCCCCAGATGGCAGTAGGAAAGCCTTAGAAAGGTTTGGAGCAAGGAAGGAGCTACAATTTAACCTGCCTAACATCCAGAGCATTTGAAGAGCTGGAATCAAATTGCAGACCAGTTGACTCTAGAGGCTAAGTTCACATTCTAACACCCTGCTTCCGGGGACTCACAAATACACGGAACGCGTGGCAGAAGGTATGCTCCATTGATGAGGCGCCCACGTAGCATTTAGTGATTCTAAGCAGGAGGCTAGTGCGTCTGGCTTGGCGTTTCATTAACCACGAGGAGGTGGCGTATGACAGGAGGCTAGAAGGGCATTCCAGGAGAAGAAGAGAGCATACACATTAGAAAGGGGAAGCCGACGGCTTTGAGGAGAAGGTTTAGTCGTCTGTATGCTGTAGATGAGTGACCCATAGCCAGAAAACTGCCAAGACAGGTTGAAGAAGGCTGATGTGGGCATCTATGCCAGCCTGAACCCTGTGCGTCTCGTCCGGTCATTAGGAAGGAGTCTCTGAAGCTATCTGAGGAGGAGCGGGGCGTGATCGGAGTTGTGCTTTAAACAAAGAAAGAAAAACAACAACAACAAACCTGAGAGCTCGGCGTGGAGCAGCTGAGGACGGAGAAAGCGCATGTGAGACATGAGTGTGGCGGAGGGTGGAGCTCAGCAGCCCTTTCACACGCCTGCCCCTCCCCCATTCTGTGACCTTCGGCAGTTCTTCGTCATCTGCTACGGGCTTTGGTGGCCGTTCCTCTCTCACAGGGGGGGCTAGCAGAGTAACTGATGGCATCCACGCCAAATGCTTAGCAGAGTGCTGACTCACAGTCAGTCCTTCAGATATAAGAACTACCTCTTAAAGCAAATGATTTAAAAAAAGAGAATTGCATCTTGAATCGTTTCTCTGCAAGGTAGCGAAGGCTCAACTAGACCACGGAACAGAGGCAGAGAGCAGGGAGAGAGGAGCTCTTTGAACGAATTACGTCAGAACACAAACAGCACAAGAACCAGGCACCCTATCCCCTTTGCTTCCAGAGCGTGCCATGAGGTAAGTGCACCGTGAAACCAAAGCAGCCAAACTCACTGCCATCGAGTCAGCTCTGACTCAGGGCAGGGTAGCACGGCCCCTGTGGGTTTCCGAGACTCTACCTCTCTGTGGCAGTGGAACGTGTCCTCTTTCTCCTGCGGAGTGACTGGTAGTTTGGGACTGCTGGCCTCGCACCTGTCCCAGCGGGTGACCCAGTACGCCACCACGGCTCCAAGTGCACAACGATATTTGTGGAATCGGCTCAAATTGATAAATGGTGTAGAACAGACGTAAGTTTTCTGCTGTGTGTAGATTATGCTTCTGTAGCACGTTCGAACAGCTGATGATTGTTTATTGACCAGTGTTGATAATACCAATCCAAGTATCTCAAACTACCTATAAAAATAGGAGGGAAAGGGTGGGGAGGGCGCCAAAAAAAAAATAGGAGGGAAAGATTTTCAAATGTGTCATTTAAAATGCCTCCCAACAGTAAGAATTTATGCAGCTCAGAAAACTCATCAATTTCCCGAAATCTAACTGAGGCCACATTTCAGCAGGGGGATGATTAGTTTACCAATGACGCAACTGAGGTTAACCCAGACATTGGCTGACGTCCCAGAATAATTTAGGAAAGTCTTCTTGAAAATGTCTACCATTACCCTCTTTGCCTTTCTGACCTTTTGTCGAGCAATCTCTGGTTTGGGCCTCTGAGCACTGAGGAAGTTGACGAGAGGGGCCTGTTGAACTTGTGGGATGGGAGACCACTTTTACCCCCTGTGAGAGCTGCCGAGGGCCCAGGTTGGTCAGAAGCCTCCTTGGGCCTGAACCCTCTGCTAATGTGGCCTCCCAACGGGAGGTGCACGCTCCGACCAGCGACGAGATCAGACAGCTGAAAGAGCGCCTGAAGGGGCTCCGAGCCAAGGAACCAGAGCAGGTGCTTCTGACAGATGGTAAAGAATTGGTCTGGAAGGTCCCCTGACAAGGGGAAATCATAGAAATTAGAGACAGAAAAAACCGATTAGCCAATTCCCTTGCCGAAGATAAATTGATCCCGAGTGTGTCTTCTGAGTTCCCTGTCCGCTCTAGTTATAGCTCTGCCTTCGTGTAAGGAGGTGGACTGTGAGGCAGAGAACGAAGGTGCAGGAAGGTTGAGTTATTGGAAGGGCAAATGATCAATAACCGATAAAAGACAAAATAATGATGTTAGTAAGAAAATGAAAAGTGTGTGTGTGTGTGTTTTACGATTTGAATAAAAGTACAAACGTCCACACCAGTCCCAGTGGTTGTTCTCATAGTCAGGAAACCCGGCCACCCATCCCCGCATTTGTCTTCATCTGAACAAAGGAAAGGCAAGGTCTTGCTCATATTGTGCTCATTTTCTTGCCAAGAGGTAAATTGAATGACTATTTTTGACACGGTAGGGGATTTAGGATGTGCATCTTGCTTTTGGAGGGATGGTGGCGGAGAAGTCGGGTAGAAAATGATCTGATAGAGTTTATTCAAAGAGGGAATTTCTGGACGCTCGTGTCCTCATTCTCTCGTGCCGCTGGAAGGGAAGCCACGAGCAGTGGTTTGAGGAACAGCATCTGTTTTCTCACAGAGGAGGAGGTCAAGAAGTCTGCACTCAGGAGCGCATACTCTAGGGAACGGCTTTCTCTCTGTCAACTCCGGGGAAGGCGCCTGTCTCCTTCTAGCATGTGCTCCCTGTGAGCTTAGGAGCGCCGCAGCTCAGAGTCTCAAAGGACATGATGACCCTTCTTGTTTGGTAGTAGTGGGATTGCTCCATGTCTCTTTCTCCTTTTGTCTCTGGTCAAATCCAACGGCCAATGGAAGCCAGAATGTGACTTGAATTGGGTGTGACTTACGTAAATGGGACTCCGGGCACACCTCACACCAAGTCTGCCTCATCAACCTGTAAAGGTCAGACTGTGCAAGACATCAAATGGAAGGAAATGACATTGGATCAGAAAATGGATGACATTCCTAGAATACTGGGACTGGCGACATAGCCAAATGGGACCTAGACGTCTGTGACAGAGAGTCTGTTAAATATACGGATTTGATGGACTCTTCCTACCCATCCGAGAGACCGACGGTTGGCGCTGCTGAAGATAAGATCATATTGAGATGGAAGTGGATAGCGGATGAAATTCCGAATAAGCTTTTGTTGGCTTAGCCCATTTTCCTCATCGTAGATCAGAAGATAAGAGGAGCTGGCGGTTTCAAAGAAAATGCATTAGTAATTTCTCTTGATTTTAATCAAGCTTGACTAGACGCTGGTTAGTTGAACCGACTTTGATTCTCCCCCTCCACATACACATACTACTTCATGTAGATATTTTTAGATATTTTAAATTTGTACCCAGGCATTTTGTCACATAACTCAGTCGAGCCATGCAATTTACAAGCGCCCTTTGTCACTAGCAGCAGAGGTGAAAGCCAAACCAAACTCGGATATGGGGTGGATTCTGATTTGCAGCAATGCTAAGCACAGCCCCTGTGGCTTTCCACGAATTGAGCAGAGAGCCTCCTCTTTCTCCTGTGGAGTGCCCGGCAGTTCTGAACTGCTGACCTTGCAACAGCAGCCCCGTGTGTAACCCCATCTGCACCAGGGCTCCTATGAGAAGGTGAAGCACTTTTAAAGATCTATTTAGAGAGCCATAGGCGTGGCATGGAGGACTTCCCTTCTCTTGTACCACATGGCATAACAGTGATGCATGAGGCTACTAGCCGCAAGGTCAGCAGTTTGAAACCACCAGCCGCTTTGTGGGAGAAAGACGAGGCTTTCTACTTCCATAGTTACAGTCTCAGAAACCCACAGGGGCAGCTCTAGCTTGCCCTCCTGGCTTACTATGCTTATTTATTTTTACTGTCACCACTTTTATAAACAAGACTCATGATTACACTTCTGGTTCAGAAGCTCATTCCCTCCCATAATTTACAGACTGACAGAGCTAGGCGGCTTCTTACCCCTAATTCTCAGGCCAGCCCTCTACTATGCCTAGTGTCTTACTATGGCTTTTACTGTAGGAGAAAGTCGGGGCTTCCTACACCTTTAAAGAGTTACAGTCTTGAAAACTCACGGGGCAGTTCTACCCTGTTCTTTAGGGTCACGATGAGGTGGCATGGACCCAGTGGCAGCAAATTAGTGATGGTTTTCATAGTTACAATTCCTTTGCCGGATCTCCTGGCCTGGGGTACCTCTCCTGATGAGGGCCCGTTTGCTTAAAGAGCCCACACGTTAAATTCGGCTTCTTAAGCTCCTGCCAGGGGCAGTGCTATATGCATCTGTTAGGGGCAGTGTGTGCTGGCCTCCATGTCACCCAGCCCGGGGCTGGCATGCTCCCCTGCTTGTCCCCTGGGGCCTGGGCCGTCCGGTCTTTAATATGCGCCCATGATGGATCGCGTGTAGGGAAGCGGATTGGAGAAGAGTCCTTGGGGAGTGCCCCAATAATGATGCTCACATCTTTCACACTCACCCTGTAAAGTAGATTATTTTTCAAACAAAGAAACGAATACTAGTCACCTGGGACATTTTATTCGGAGCCAAAATTATAAAGGGAAGAAGTTAATATGTTTATACTCTGAAACATTGGCAGAGAGTTTTCTTTTAGAACGCCTTGTGCCATTCAGTGTTTTGGGGGGGAGTTTTTTTTTTTTGTCTCCCGCTCTCTCCAAAATATAAACGGTTCTTCATTTCGTACCATTAGAGTGAGAGAACACTGCAGTGTAAATGCAGGTGGGTGTCATGGAAGAATTTTATTGTTATGTGTGCTTACAAACAACGCAAAGAAAGACCCAGTTTGGTTCCTAAAATAGCCCGGACCACACGAGAAAACAAGCAGGATAAATGGGCTGCTTTAACTCCTTTCCACTGGCTTTTAAACACACCAAAGGTCTTGAAATATTTGTGTTTTCTTTGCTGTAGAACCAGCCACGTATTAGAGAGCTGTGTTTCTCCAAACACACAGCTCAGCCTCTGCCTGCAACTTGAGCCTTGGCACGGCAGCCTTCTCTGGTCTCCCGGATTTCCTGCTCGCTCCTTCCCCTAATGACTCTTCCTTTTAAGACTCCTTTCATGGCTCTTCTGTTTTCTTGCTCCCTTTTATTCCCTCTTGCCCACATTCCACATTTCTTCTCCATCCCCCACGTTACGAGTGTTAAGTCCGGAAGCCGAACCCGTCCCATCTCCTACAAAAACGGAGCTTTAGCCTTTTGATTGCAAAAGCCAACCCTCTGGTCTCCGTGCAAAAAGAATTGAAAAGCAGGGCTGACAGAGAGAAGAGTTTCCGGGTAAGTCCAGCAAACGGTGGTTCTCCCCGAGACACAGTTTTGCACGTGTTAAATGACTCAGCTGCCCCCTATTGTCATAGACACAGACGCGTACTCATGCACCCCAGAAAAAAAAAACATCCTTCTACTGGTCGAAGTTACCTTCGCATTCTTCCAAATATTAAATCAAAAGGACGTGGGGCCGTACAAAGAAGGACTATGCGGAAAGGCCACTTTGTTCTGCATCTTTCTTCAAAACGACCCTGGTCCTTACTGAGTTCCACAAACACTCATCACAATATTGCGACGGGGGCTTTCGTTAAAAGTCATTTTGAAGAGTCAAAAGGAATGGGAAATGAAACTTCAACATTGCGAAATGTTTATTGATTTTTCAGTTTATCTTTTCCCCCTGTCTTTCAAAAGAATTCTTCCAACAAGAAACTCAGATAAATGGGAAGCTCTTCAGATCTATAGATAGGTAAAGATATCTATTTTAAAATTATGTTATGGAATTCTTTTCCTCTTGGAAGATGAATTATTATCGTTCATATTTTTAACCACCATGTCCAAAGGTACTACTCTTTAAAAGTAACTAAAGTGGTGTCCAACCTACATTTTAAAAGTGGTGTCACTTCTGATCCTTGTTCCAGGAGAAGTGATGCTTATCATAAAAATGAACACGTTATCAAGAGTACAGGGAAATTAACATTGCTTTAGGTTGTCGGAATCCCAGGGCTTATTGATTTAGAATGTAAAGCAGAGGAGGCAAATACTGAACACAGTAAGAGTTACTGTTTGGAGAAAATCAATCGTACAGTCAATTAGAACTTGCAAAAGTGTTTGCGTCCTTTGGTTTAGACATATTAGTAAACATCGCACAGTGGTGATACGGAGCCCTAATCACTGTGGAAGTTAAACAATTTGTCACAAGAACAGGTTTTCACAAAAAGCATATTCTCCCAAGAAAATCTTGAGTCCTGCTAACACGGAAGGGATCCAACTTTCACCTTGGAATGTCGCCGGGAGTGTCTGCATTTAGAAGAAGAAGAATGATACGTACGATAGTTCTGAGTGCTATTTTAAAAACAGTAGAAACAACATTAAGTGTTCTTGATTTGAGATGGTTCTCCTCCTGGTAATTTGGCAAATATATAAGCATCCATCTCTTTGCTTCTGCGCACAGTAGACGTCTACAAATGAACACTTGCTGGGAGTCCCTTGTGACTCTCGCATGTGCATCAGAGGGTTTACTGGAATCAGATTTTGGAAAGTAGATCACCAGGCCCCTCTGTCCAGGCTCCTCTGGGTCGATCAACCTGTAAGCCTTCTGGTGAAGGTGTTGACTGTCTGTGCCACCCAGGGGCTCCGGCCAAATGGTGAAGAGTTTCCTAGTTCCTACTGGGCCTCTTGGGTTACCTTTTTTCTGTCCTCTGTTCTCCCATCTTTCTCTTCCCAGGACTCCACTATGGTCATTTCTCTTAGTTCACCAGCTCCTAGCCATGTATGTCTCTGGGTCCAAGAAGGGCACCTTCTCCTCTCTCCTACTTCATCATTTCCCCTCTCAGTCCTCTGTCTAGTTCCCTGTAGTTCCCACTTGAGGGGGAGTGTGTGTGTGTTGGGGGGGGGGGTGAGTCCTGTAGCATAAGCTTCTTTTGATAGTAATAGTAAGACAATAAAATCATGTGAGCAGCTGCCGTGCGCTGGTCATGTTAAGTCTTCTGTAGGTGTGATGTCGCATATCATGCTCCAAACAATCGTATAGGGAGGTTTGCGTATGATCTATATTTCGTTGGGGAAGATTTGAGACTTACCTTACTTAGGTATTTCACATGCGACCATACAGCTACTTTGAACTGTGCCTGTGTCCCAGCGCCCTAAGTCTGAAACGTTCCCCTTGGCTTGTGAGCATCTCCCAAATCCACACCCATCCTTCTTATGTGCTCTTATTTTCTATTGCTTAGCAACACACTTTGCTTTTTTTTTTTTACTGTGGGGATCTATATATACGCACTTGTGTGTATGTATATTTATGTATGTGTGTTATATATAAATCTATATGTCATACAATTCATTCTTTTATCCCTGTTCAAGCGTACAATTGGAGATGTGAATTACACCCACAGTATCGAGCAATCACCACCACTGGTCCAAACACTTTTTCTTTATCCTTTACAGAAACTCAGTAGTAATTAGGCAAATGTTTATATAAGCGGGATCAGGATTGGAATATTCACCCTTTTGTGGAAGTCTGGGTTCTTCCATTCAGCGTCACGTTTCCAAGGTCCACCCATTCTACAGCCGGCATTGGCACTTCATTTCTCTCTTGGACCGCTGAAGACACTGATTGTTTACAATGTGTTTTGTTTTGTTTTTTTTCCCTCTCCCAACCTCCTCTCCCCTCCCCTGGGACACTCTGTAGAAGACTAGCTTCATAGAACATCTATTACTCTGGTGTATTATCATGCTTTGCAATCTAAAGTTGCGATCATAAATGAAATTGAATGTGAAACTCTCTAGCCACCCCAATTTCCTGGAAACATTTATCTGTAGCACAAACCTGAGAAGCATTTTGAAAGAGTTCGGAATCTGTGACCAAAAGTAGTTGATCCTCCAACAGGAGCAAAGGATACCCGCTCCCAGAGAGATAAGGTGGTTCTTGGTGGAGCTGGCTTGACCTTCCTCCAGCTGCCAGACTCTGGTCACTGTGCTTGAGCCTGGTCCCTTTCCTAGGGGAATGTGGGACATCAGTGATATTGTAACATTCCAATTCCAACAGAATTGTCCGAAGTCACAAACCAAGAAAGAAAGAAAGAAGACGATCTTCTCCATGCATCCCACATCACGAACACCTCCGATCTCTTTTTCCATGTAAATGAAACTGGGACAATTTCCGACTTCTCTTACTGACTCTAAGTCTAGTGGCCTGCACCGGGGCGGGAGAGTGGCGTCAATGAACATCCTAGTTTTGCGTTTCCGCTAATCTGATCCCCTCCACCAGCTGCCCTTCACACCTGCCCTGTAATGGAAACTCTCTTTAGAAGCTACGCGCCCAAACACCCGATCAAAGGCAGACCCCTGCTTGTAGCCATTTCAGCAAAGGGAGCCCATGTGGGTTTGGTAGATGCAATCAGGAGGTTACAGATCTATGCTCGGGCCGTGGAAACAGGATTGGAAAATGTCGTGTTGAAGCCATTTTGTCCTGTTGGGACAATAATTACATATAATGACTCTGAGGATGAATTGTTTTAGCTCAGCGGATGGGGTGAAGAAAGACAACCTGGAATGGAGCCATCCAGAGGGAAGCCCGTCAACAAGATAGACAGACTGACTGACTCAGGGGCTCCAGCCACAGGCTCGTTCGTAGCGGTAGCGATGTCTGTGAGGAGTGTCTTGTGTCAGGGATTCGCAGAGTTCCGATGAGTTGAAGCTGGTTATTGGCACCTCACAAACAACGAGGAAAACAACAAAGTAGAGGTCTGCGTAACCATGCATTCTATTACAAACAAGTCACCAAGTCAGTGACTTCGGGACAGGCACGTAGCTGGAGCTCCAGCGCGGCATTTCTGTAGCAGGCTCTTTAAAGGTCACTGTGTGCTGCCCGTGGCCCACCGCCCTCAGTTTAGCTTTAGGTTCCACTGGCTGCAAGAGCCCTGGACTCTTGAAGAGTGACAGGCGGCTGCGGTGAGGGGATCCCAGGTGGGCGATGCGGTCTGCAGGGCCAGCTGTTCCTTGGCTCGAATCAGTCTTCCTTGGAGATTTATCGATTTGTTTGCATTTGACAGACCGTGGCGAGCCTTTGTGCTGCCCTGTCCTGACGCTCTGAAGGTCAGCAGCTTCATTTCTTAACTGCCCCGCTTCTTCCGGCCTGGATCTGTGTGATGCTGTGGAGTCATCGAAAGTTCTAGCTGTGAGGGACTGAGCAGAAGCACGTGCTTTGGGAGAGCAGCGGCCTTTTGGTTGTTGCCGCCAAGGGCCTTCTGAGAGCTCTTGTGGCTTGAACTGTTTAGAAGCCAACAGAAAACATCCTGCTTGGCAAAGGAGACGGAAACCGTTGTAACGGGGGACTGAAAGATCCGTTCTGAGTTTTCTAACAATATGCATAGTTCTACACCATCAAGTAGCGCTGTGACAGTGGAACCTGGTTGAGGTGCATTGAGGGACATTCCTAAATTGCCTGTTGCTCTCGCCCCGTTCTGCTACTTGGGCTTGGCTCACTGCACCTTCAGCGTGAAGCACGCAACTGTCCCCAGCCCTCTACCCCTTCACAATCTTGTTTACACACGGTCTCAAAAATGACTCCCCCTGCACTCCCCTCAATGAACCTGTTAAAAATGAGATTGCCTCTGCTTTCCTCTACTCCTTTGTGGCACCGACGTCTCCTACTTTGAATGACTGTTCTGTGACTTTTGGCCAGTCCTGGACGGCCTGCTGCTGCATTAACGTGACAAGCCATGTGGAGCCTAGCATCCGGTCCAGCATGGTGGATGCTTATTCATTTGCTAAAATAGGTGTGAATTCTATGCCTTCATTTCTCTTTTCCTCTGTGTGTACGTTTATGAAACTGACATTAGCCAGGAAAGGAAATTAGGTCTGGAGACTTTGGGTCAACAAATAATAAAAATTCCCAATACCTGCTTTTGTAACCTGTTTGCAGAACATTGCCATGCACATCCTTGGATGGTCACATGACATTTATGCCCATGCCCCACTGAGAGCAGGCAGGTAGCTCCTTTTACAAATTAGGATAGGGCAGACCCCCACTGCCCAGATCTCTGAGCAAAACGTTTCTTCACTTTCAGGTTAGGAAGGTGCCGTGAATCCCTTTGTACACACATGCATATGTAGAAAGTTCAGAGGTGAAAAAATTCACTCTAACTGCCCTAAAGACCCAGTAGAACATATTACACTGATAAAACTTTTTATTCACTAGCTATTGAATGCCCCCTGTTAGACTGCTGAATAGACAGGCAAGCAAGACACTGGGTTTTGCGCTTAAAGACCCCATATCATCATCACAGTGCAGCTACATGCCTGCAGAAGGTGTGATGCCGCCCCGTTGTCACACTACTCAGACAACTGCATCATTAAAGGCAACTGTCATTTTCAGGAATGGGGCAGATTTAATTAATTCAATGGCATTTAATGATTGGTCAGCTGGCACCATTGGGTGAGTGTTGAGCTACTAATCACACAATTGGCAGTTCGAACCTACCATCCACTCTACAGAAGACAGAGCAGGCTGTGAGCTCCTGCAGAGGCCTACTCAGCGTCTGAGCCCCTCAGCGATAGTGGGTCGGGACTGGGGTTTTTATTGTAGTATCAACGAACAATTCTAATGCACAGTTTATGAATGACAAGGACCATAAAATGATCCGCATTGAAGAAATAATCAACATCACCCTGCACACCACTGACACTTAACACATTCACATTGACAAATGCAGGAGAAGCTTGCTGTCTTTATGAACTTAGCCTTTTTATAATTGGTTCTTCCTCTAGCAAACAGATGCTAAACTGATTTTTAGGTGTAACTGGGGAAATGTGGCATAATATTTATTTGAAAGTAAAACTCAAAGAAAAGCTGAGTAACTTGCTCAAGTGTTTTGTTCCTCCGTTTTGAAATGGTTGTCCCAGAGAGAGACTCGGAGCTGAGGAGAGTTTCTTCTGCTTCTGGTTAACTTTAACTTTACAAGTACTTGTGACTTGGCTATCAGTATTCTCAAGTCCCTGATACACCAAACTGAATGGCTGTTTTATCCTTTTATCTCAAGGGGGTGGGGTGCCACATTTTTAGGGGAAGGTCTATGAGATTTAAACAGTTCCCAGTAATTCTCCTCAAGGCCGGCTTTAACATGGTTACAGCCACCTGCACTACTCTACAGAGCTGAGGTCATTAGTAAGAGGCACTGACACATCTCCTAGGACTGGGGAGAGGGGAAAAGAGTGAAATCTGTTGAATAGCTTAACTGTGAAACAGTGATTGTTGATTCACTCACCATCTTTCACTTTACCACCGACTTGAGATCTTTTTGAAATAAAAGGTAAGCTGGCACCCCAATTTAACTCTGAATGATGTCGTGAGGTGTGTGGTACACCCCGAGCAGCAGGTTCACAGCCAGTGTTGTTTAAAAGGGAGAACCAGTGCCCGGGGAGAGAGGTGGCGATGCGAAGCCCAGCCTTGAAGTCAAAGAAGAAGCTGTGGTCCCAGCACCACTGGCGATGGGACCAGTAAGGGTGGGAGGAGGGGCAGGAGGGAAATGCGGCAAACACAGAGGAACACTTTCTGTGCAAGTGTGTTTCGTGGTGGATTTTTTTTTGGAGGGGGGGGGTGGTGAAGCTAGAAGAGGAGACAGGAACAATAAGGAGAGTTCATCGGTACACAAGAGGGAGCCCTGTTCTCCAGATGGCAGTGCCTGAGGGAGGAGGCAGTAAGAAACTGGACTAATCGGTAGTGAAGAACAGCGCTATGTAAAATTTAAGGGGTAGGAACTAAGGATAGACATTTGTTTTTCTAAGCGTTAGTGCAATGTTCAGGAGTGTCTGTTTATGCTGAAGTTAGGAATCCGGTATGGAAATAAAGAGCATAGATTAATAAACAGCAATTTGTCTTAGATAAAAAATATCAGATTTTTTTCTCTTACTGAGATCCATTTTCATCACCATATCAATGTAGCACATCATTAAAAATAACTAACATAACGTGTCTTTTTAAAATGGCACATCATTTTACTTACCGTATATCCCCGTGTATACGCCGAGTTTTTCAGCACATGTTTTATGCAGTTTTTTCATGGTAAAATTAGGTGCCTCGGCTGATATTCGGATCGGCTTACACATGAGTATATACGGTACATTTTTACATCTGATCCCTGTTCCTATTATGTCCCGGCACTTGTTGACAAGGTATTAAGTAAGAGTGCTGGGTTCGATGCTGCCTGACATCGGAAGAGGCGCATGTTGCTCAACTATAAACTCCGTGGGTTAATACTGTGTAAACATCGAAAAGCAGCAAACAAAGGATGGTCCTGCCTCCGTGCTCAAGCCCGGATGCATCTTTACACAGAGAGAAATTGAGTCCGATGCAGCCACAGAATAACATACAGAGAACGCCAAAGAAAAAAGACCTAACTCGTTAGCAATCTATGCAGGTAACCAACAGAGTAGAATTGAGGTCTGGAAATGATCATGACAGCATCTAATTTTTTTCACACATATAGGCCGCCCAAAAGATAGAGCTATCTGAGAATGTCACGGTAAATGCAAAAATTAAATTACGCAGATTCGACATGGACAAGCATTGCTAATGGACTTGGCAGTTATCGCTTTTAAGATGCAGAATTCCTTTTACATGATTCTCTGCTCTGATATTATTTTTAAATGCCATCTAATATCATGTTATGGAATTTTTAGTAGACTGATTAACAAAATGCCACCAATCCATGAGAGCTGGCAGGAAGTCAATGGCACTTTATCGCGGAGAATTGCTAGCATGTTCATGATGATAATGATACCTTCAATATGCGCTCAAAGGATTCTTCCGTACGAGTCTCAAAACGATGGAGGAAATATTAGATATCATAGTTTCCACCTGAAATGTGGCCAGCTGGGTATTCGGATACGTCCACCATTTAGAACTCTGAATACGGCACTGAAACCACGCATTAGGGCAGAGAGTCAGTACAGTTTTATAGAGGTGACCTATATGTTATTCCCCTACTGCTTCTTATTGAATTTGCATGTATGATTGCGTAGCACATAGTGATTCCAAACTGAGCTTGGTGCTAGAACAAAGCAAGCATCGCGAGCAGGTGCCTCCGCCTCCTCCAGGATGGGGTTCAGGCCCCCTGACGGCGTAGTGGGTCACTCAGAGGGCTGCGAACCTGAGAAAGATGGATCTTTGTACTCCCATAGAGACTTCCAAGGAGGCCGGTGGGATAGTGGATTCCCACAAGGTGGGATTTAGCTGGTTCGCACCAGTTGGCAGAGGCGATACTTCATTTCATTGTTGGGTTTGGCAAACCACTTGTTAAAGTAGCACTTGTCCACAAGGTTCTCTCTGAGGTACCGTGCGGAAATCACAGAAGCATATTCCTCACTCTTTTTTGATGTTCAGCTGCACAACAGCGGTGTTCTGATATCATGTTGACATAATACATTATCTTTGGGTATATTGTTTTTTCACACTTTAAGCGGTCATTAAGGCAGTGAACCAGAAATTAAATGACTTGAATCCCACCACTGGTGACATGCTGGCCTGCTAACTACAAAGTCGGAAGTTTGGGAACACCAAGTTTCTTTGAAGGTCACGATGAGTTAGAAGGGACTCGTAGACAGTGATCTTTTTATGGTAATTACCATGCCATTGAGTTGATTTTGGCTCATAGAAACCTTATATAGTGTTTCAGAGACTATAAATCTTTACAGAAGATGGCAGTCTCATCTTCCTTCTCTAGAGCGGATGGGGTGGATTTGAACCAGCTCTCCTTCAAATGTTGTAAAACATCCCAAAAAAATCATGATTTGTAACATCTTGTGGAATATTCTACTGACTTCACTTGCTACTTAATTCGCATTCATATATGCGAACATAAAAGAAATATGGGGTTTGGGGAGGGAACTCTCGTAGTGGCTTGTGGGTAGAATCCACATCCAAATTCACCCCACCCTTTTAACTATGAAAGCAAAACTAACCTTGACCTCTTGAAAAATCCTCATAAGCGTGCACAGGGAAGCAGAAAGGATACGGACTCGTGTTGCCCGCATACATGTACATCAGCATGGCCCTGTCATCGAGTAGATTCTGACTCATTGTGACTCGTAGGGCAAAATAGAACTCTCCTCTTGGGGTTCTAAGAATTTAAATCTTTGAGGGAGTAGACAGCCTCCCCTTTCTCCTCGACCCCACTTAGCTTGCGAAAAAAAATAATAGGATCACACTCTGGTGTGATATGGTATTAACCAAATAACCAAGGAGTTGGGATGGGATTTTTCTGGATCTTAATAACAGAAGTGCACTTTTATTACATTTGAGAGCTATCCAGTGTCTAAGAAATCTGTGTGGGCCTTGAAGCATTACGTTACGGTGTTTCGTTGTTTATATATTTTATTTCCTACGCTTATTGGATTATTCTGTGCCATCATTGTGGTTGTGTCAGTTGCTGGAAAGTGTAGTTTGGAGAATCAAATTGATTTTTAATTATGAGTTCTTGATTTTAGACTTCAGATAAACTAAATTGAACCAGAATATTCTTTAAGCATGAACAATGGATTACCTAAATTCCCAACTCTCCGTTCAAGCATTTGCTAATGTGGCATTGATCAATCTACAATTCCCAAACTGAGAACAAGTGATAGGAATACTGGACAGAGAATGCAGCCGAGGCCAGAAAGATAAATTGTTTGGGTTGTCTTTTTGCAAGTTTGAGGTCACGATGCATTCATCTTGTTACTTGGCTATACCCTTTAGTGGCTTCAATTGCAGGATTAAATATTGAATGGTGGCAGATCATTCAATATATGGGCTCTCGTCGTTCAGCGTGAGAAGGCTTTCATGTTTAAAATGGAACGGTGTGCGCACAGAATGCCAAAGATAATCGTGCCGATGATCTAGTCAGTGAGATTAATCCCTCAACAATATTATCAGACAGTTTTTAACACATTGATTCGTCCCTGATATGACACTTCTGAAACAAATGGCTAGACTAAGCGTGTTAGCTATAGCACTGAGTCTTCTCGGCAGCTCGGTCCTAACAGAAAATTAACCCATTAAGGCATTCTTCTAGAAGCTTCCAGTACATTACGACAGCCAATGTCTGTTACCACATATGCACAAGATAAGTAAGTAGATAACAATCATTTTTAAAAGATGCAAAATGCCTTTTGGTAGTATGAATTAATAGAGGACTACAAAATAAAAATCACTTTGGGTAAAATTTTGCCCTCATGGCTAAATCTGCAGATCAGAAATACTAAATTAACATACTGTCTAATGAGCCTAATTAGACCACAAATATTCACACCTCCTTTTAGCCTGAGATTTTTTGCAGAAAATATTTAGTTATGTTTCGGCTCTTCCTATGCATTTTGGGGGTTGCACATACTAAGCCCATTAAAAGGGAAATGAAAACATTAAAGGTTAAAAATGCATTATTTAGAGTGACCCATGAGGCTTGAAAGATAAATGCGTGAACTTTTAAAAAATAAAAATATGTTTTATTTATAAACATAAAAAATTAAAGTTTGAAAAAGAACCAAGAGGTCATTCAGTTTCCATCTCTGCCTGTGCAGCATTATTTTATTTCACATTTGTCTAGATCGTGTGAAATGCCCCAGATGGTAATATTTCACTCCTTCCCGAAGTTGCTAAAATCCAGAAGTTCTTCATGGTAAAATTGTTCTGGGGTATTTAGAGGGCAAGATTTTACCTAAATTTTTCTTTTTCTTAGAACTAGACCATTTATTCTCCCTAGATTATGTTATTTTAAATCATTATAAATAATTCCATTTTTGCACCATTAACAGCTATGTCATATTTCATATTTTTTTCTCAGCCTAAGCACATTTGGATTTTTCTCATTTTCTCATAAGTCATTTATTCTGTTCCTTTCATCACTTGGATTTATCTCTGGCTTCTCTCCAATTCATCTACATCTTTGTAGAGTGTAGTGGTCTGAGTAAAAATTCAACATCGGGATGAAGCCTGGTTTTCCTAGCGGCAGTAGGAGAGAAATCTCTGAAAACAGACTGCCCTGAGTTTGAATTTTGTCTCTGCTACTGAAAGCTATAGGGCTTCATCTAGCAAGTAATATTATCTGTGCTTCAGTTTCTTATCTAGAAGTGGGGTTAACAAGATGTACTTCACAGGATTATTATGATTCTCACATAGAATACTGGGGACTGCTGCAAATTAAACAAGCAAAAATAGCTGATCGTATTAACGTGGTGAAGTTCTTCACAGCCATGCTACAAATTATTTCAGTTTGATGTAGATTTCCTGTAAAATATTTCATTTGGACTATTTTTAATAAAAATAGATTTTCTATTCAAATTCTTTTGAATCCAACCTAGTTTCAGTTGGCGATTATAAACAAACCCATCCAGTCAATATAAACCAAGTCAAACCAAACAGTGCCATCAAGTGGATTCCAACTCACAGTGACCCTGTAGGACAGGCAAAAACTACTCTTGTGTGTTCCGGAGATGGTAACTCTTATGCAAGTGGAAAGTCCCATCTTTCTCCCTTGGAGTAGTTGTTGGATTCAGACTGCTTACCTGGTGCTTAGCGGTCCAATGTGTAACACACTATGCCATTAGGGCACCTTCCTGCCAGTATACACATGAAAAAACAAACCCCCCCAAAACCAACTGCCATCGAATCAAATCAGACTCATAGAAACCTGGAGGTCAGGGTAGAACTGTTCCTTTGGGTGTCTGACGCTGTCAATCTTTCCACACGGACCCCAGCCTCCTCTTCCGCCTGAGGAGTATCTGGTGAGTCCGAACTGTTGTTCATCTTGAGGCGAGCAACCCAGCACTGTCAGAGCTCCTGCAGATTGAAAACCCTAAGACTCAGAATGAAAGAACCGTATGTAACATGTGCAATCAAATGCAATTGTGCACAGCATGACAAATCACAAGCGAGGAATGAAAGAATTAACTGTGGTAGGAAGGGGAACCCTGTTGGTTCTAGGCTAGAAAGGAGATTCCGTTACACTGTGACTCAGTTCTAAGGGGGAAGGTGGTGCAGAAAGCGGGAGAAGACAATGAAGACAGGAGACAAGTACTTGTTGATCTAAAGTTACGAAGCAAGAGGTAATGGGGAGCAAGCAGGACAAGACAATGCATGGGGAATCTAAGAGTAGAGCACAGACCCCAAAGCCCATCCAGAGCATTTGGGATGCCCCTGTGATCTTCACTGGATGGCTGAATTAGCCATGACTGAAAGGTGTGGAGCAGCATTTGCATAGTCTGCTGCCATAGTAAGTAGTGGAGCAGGAATTCAATCGGAGGTGTTCACAAAAGCATGCTCTCCATGGTGAGAACCACATGAGGGGCTGGGGTGGAGGAGGGGATGGTAAAGCAGAGTGCTGGGTCTAAGCCCCCAAGTGTCTCAACCCTTTGAGCTGGAAGGGGACCTGGGAATTTACTGATGCCGCTGCCTCTGGTCTGAGGGCTACCCTTCGAGAATAACTCCTCTCAATCTTGAGCTCGAAGGAGCCCTATTTCTGCTGGTTAATAGTTCCTGAATGGAACGACATGCCAACTCCAGCTGGTAACATGCTACAGGCAGGATCCACTTAGGTTCTTTTATTTGGCAATCATGTAGACAAACTTGAGATTTCTGCTTCAAGGAAGTTTGACGTTCAGTACTTTAGTGCTGGCAGAATTGGTGGTCCAAACAGCCTATAAAAATAGAAATTCAAACAGGGTTACTCACAGGAACGCTTGGTCTCAGGAGCCAGGCAGAAGCCCAGGAACTCACAGTGAAGGAAAACAGAAGGCTGGGCCCCAGATGGAAGGGGACTTGATGCTGTGCCCTACATGTATTAAACCAGAGCACACAGGGTTCATTTTTAATAAGGGTAACATCGGTTTCAGATCCTGCACAGGCATTCTGGTGTGGATCACATGCCTGGTTCTCTGAGGAGAAAATGAATACTTATAGAGACAGAGACAGGGTGGTGTTCTCTCTCTCTCTCTCTCTCTCTCTCTCTCATGGATTTTCTGTGATTACTAGAGAGTTACCACGACGTTTCCTCTGCATATTTATTTTTCACGTTCTTACTGATGCTATTTCCATAGACCGCATCTTAGAGAAACACAGTGTTTGCTGGCTGGCTACCCGTCTTGTCATCGCTGATCAAACTTTGACTGAAAGCGGGAGAGAAATCAAAGGGAAGTGAACATGTGTCGTCATCATCATGTCATTCTTACCTACCCCCCCAGCCCCCACCCCCCAAAACACCAGGCTGCATTCCTAGGAATGAGCTACATGCAAAGAGAGGCTGAATAAACTCCGTCTTTGTGTTCGAGCGGTTTTGAAATGAGTGGGCATTACAGGCACGGACGGTTAGGAGAAAGGAGAACGCTTTCCAAGTTGCTCTTGGTTCATTTTGCTCACAGTCAATTGGACAGATAGAAAAGGCTGTGGCAAAACTCAAAGGCCCGAGCGTCCATCCTTGGCACCTGAAAGCAATGGGTAGTACCTCTTGGAGAGCGAGACCATCTTGGGCCCTCCACAGAGCAAGTCCGAAAACGTGGCCTGCCCTTTGAGAGGTAAAGTGAAAATAGCCAGCCCTTCAGTCCCATTCCATTCAGTTCAGTTCAATTCGCTCAGCATAACCCAGCAAGTATTTATTGATTGCCTACTTAGGTTTATACTATGCACCGTCCTAGACTTGGTCTCGTGATAGATAAATACAGGTCCTGTCAGGATAGTGAGTTACCTCGTGCACTTTAGGAGAAACATTTCAGCTTTCTGATGCATTGACTAATATGCTTATAAATCATCAGGTATAACCTGTAAGAGCTAAGTGGTCCCTTAAAAGAATTGGTAGACCTCCAACGCCAAAGTCACACCTGCGTTAAAATATGAGTTATAGTAGTAAGATGTTTTGGGTAAAATGTTTTAGATAGGAATACATACAAACATTTTTAAAGTACATTAACTGGTTTTATATATCATATATTTTAATAATGACTATACATGCATTATACACATGTATTCATTACTAACATACCCAAGATTTCATTTCCCCATATAGAGGGCATTCTAACTAAGCACATTAAAAACTCCCTTGTGCTGAACGCAACTGGGCAGAGAGTGGGAACTGATTCCCTTTGAGTTAGCATTACACCATTTCGGACCAGCACCAGGTCCTATCAGACAGCTAGATCCAGACCCAAGTCAAAGCACAAACTCACCGCCAGCCCATGGATTCGGCAGCCCTACACAACGGAGAGAAACCGCCCTGTGGGGTTCAAGAGCTGTCCATGTGTATGAGACTTGAGAGCCTTATTTTCCTCCCTCACAGCAACGGATGGATTTGAATGAGCAACCTTGTGGTTAGCTGCCTAACATGTAACCACTGTGCCGCCAGGGCCCAAACTGCTCGTCCGCCCAGTGGATTTCCGACTTCCAGTAGCCAAAACGAATGGCTCAGAAGTGCATGTTGTGGCATGGGAAAGTGCACCAGCCGCTGGTCATGTTGCAACTGCTTGGTCAAAAGAAAAATGTGCAATTTGGCTCACTGCTACCGACTGAAGACAAAATAAGTTTCCCCTCAAGATCGCGGCCTTATGCCGTGGCCCATTGGCTCTGAACAACACACTACTTGTTCGATTTCTGTTATAACCTTGATAGAAGATGGAAAAGGGAGTCCAGAGTGCTATGTAATAAGATCATTGCCCGCCTGCCAGTTTGCACTTTCATCTACAACACGTTATTGTTACAAGAGTGAAGCGTGCAGCAAGGGGGTCCCTGGCAGTGTGTCACGTCACACGACGAGGGCACAGGGTGTCCAGGCGGGCTGTGTTTGCAACCACTGTCAATATTCCTCTGTTTGTAGCATTTTGATAGTGAAAACTATGAAAGAACCAGCATGTCTTCTTGGCTTTTTAAAAAAATGAATTTTAGCTTCAAAGACGATTTACCTGTTTTGCTCGTGTATCTTGGGGCAGAAAGGAAGAAAGCTGTTAAGATCCTGGAAATATTTTCTTTTCTTTTTCTGTCTCAGTCTCTTTTTGTTTTACATTAGAGACCTTATGTAATGTTTAATGTTTCAATTTACTGTACGCATTTTCAGCTTTAGTATTTGTCATCTTGTTCCAATTTAATGAAAGCTTATTTGGCTATGGTTTTCTTTGGGAAGCAAAACACACGCACAACTTTCAGCAATAATATATATTTTTCCTTTTCTTTGGATTTGAACAGCTTTCTAAAATTTTCTCTACTGAGATTCTGGCAGAGTTGTTTCTGCAACATTTGGCTCGGGGTTTTGGAATGTTTTAAGCATTTGAAGTGACTGGGATCAATTACTGTAACCCAAAATGGATAACCTTTAAGACACAAAGCTCATGTTTTTCTTAATCAACTCATTACATGACATTTCTCTGTTTGTGTATTGATAAAACACTGTATGTTGGCTAAATAAGCCCCACTTCATTTATTTCCAAGTACTGTTCATATTGTAAAGCCAGCATATTACATATAACATTAAAGTTATTTTTAAGCTACAGCATCTTTGTGGATGAGAGAAATAAAATTCTGTCGATGGATAAACTTGTAACAATTTAACACTCTATAACAAAGTATAATAAATGGCAAAATCGTGTACTTGAAATGAATCTTTTAAAATTCCACCAAGCAAACATAGTCTTTAAACTCTAGTTCAGGGGACTCTGGGAGCTTTCTGGTTTACTTTCATGGGTGTGATTCTCTGACGGGAGGTTTTTCTCCATGCCTGCTCTACAATCGCTGTTTCCTGAACGAGATGTTCATTCACATAGGATTATGTGGGAATAGCTGGTGATTTTTATTTATCAGGTTAAATTAAGACACTCATTGCATGTTGGGGATAGAAAGAAAGCAAAGCATTCCCGGCTTTGAGATTCGACTTTTGATAAATATGAAGGTGATGCCACCTCTGCTGATGGGACGTGGTGGCTGTGACCCAGGAGGTGCAGCTGGCTGTAGCAATGGAGAGAAATATTACAGGGGAGCGTTCTGCTTCTGCTCCCGTGGGCTCAGAATACATTAGCAGAGTCGTCTATCAGCTTGGAGTTTTTTCCTGATGATGGATTAGTGATAAACTCATATGCAAGTTATTCCAGAGTTCCTCTGAGACCTTAGCTTTTCATGAATGAAAAGGTCGTTTGTAAATGTTCTGCATTTATTTCGTTATTTTTTCCCATGGAACCAGATTGCTTTGTACAGTTTTACAGTGCTAGATTTCTTTTAAAATGATAGCTTGCAGTTGTTGCGTTTTAATGTCCTAAGTATTTATTTGCTGTTTTGGAGAAACCTAATGAGGATATACATGTGTGTGTGCTTGTATGTGTGTGTTTATATATAATACATGTGTGTGGAGATATGTATATATACATATATGTGTGAGAGAACTAAGGTAAAGCTAAAATTCATTCTACAATCTACAAGCTACGACTTTCATGAGTCTGATGTCTCCTTGCGCATTTTGTCCTAAATGACTTTTGATATAGACTGAACGTGGTTACCAGATGTGTGGTTTTGTTTAATAATTACCTGGTACGAGTCTTCAATCTTTCCACTGAGACTAGTCAACATCTGTCTTATCAGAAAGATTTTCTTTCCTTTGGGGGTGGGGGCTACAGTGGCATACGAATGTTAAGTGAGACACCGGGACCCACACTGTATTATTTTATAATGGCAATGTCTCTGGTGTTTATTGGTCGACATCACCCCGAACTTCAATAGTTCCTTTTCTAAATCTATGCAGCAGCGTTGGTGTCCGGCATTTGGGGGCTAAACCGTAAAAGTGTCTGCTTAGCATTCACGATCATTGTTGTCTCCATTCTCTTAGCCATTATAGCTTAAACAACAGATTAAAACAAAAACATATACAACTTAATGCGGGACAGATAAGGAAGTGAATGGGTAGGGGCCCATTTTTACCATTTCTCCTTTCAGACCACTTTGTCTGTTTACCAACCCACTTACTATGACTCTGCTTATCCGGCTGCATGGAGTTTGCAAATATTGATCATAAAATCAATGGTCACAGGTCATAAATGGAAGAAATACCAAAGCCCTGTGACGAAGTGAAAAACTGCTTCTTACCCACCGGTTAGCATTCCCTAGGCAGCCTACAGGGCTATTCGAGAACTGCCCCTGCTCAAGCGAGGGGCAGGACTCGAACTCGGAACTCAGGGCCTACTCTTTCCATTAATTTCATGGGACTACCAAAATGTCCTTGATCCTTCCCTAGGCTTGTTTATTCCAAACTGTAGAGGAAGAGACATATCTGTATCACACTTGTATCCAGTTAGTAGGCAACGCTCTGCACTGGGGGAAATGTGTAGTCTCTCGGTGACTTTACTTCTGTCCTTCCACATACCTCAACAGCCCATGCCTAGCTGCCTGCTGTCCCGGTGAAAACAAGCTCCGGCAGCACTTCAATGCAGCGGGCTTTTGCATGGGAGTCAGTCTTCTGGGCCAACATAGACACAACCACCAATGACGTAAGCAGGTGCACCTCCAAGGCCCAAAATAAATCCTGGTGGACACCATAAACTTTCCCCAGGGAGGGTAGAAGAATATTTAGCAATATAGTTCACCTCTTTTTTTTTAAGGTGTACTTTTCACTTGGGAAATACTTGTTTGCTGTACTGTATAAGGGTTTGCTACCCCACAATTATGAGAGGCACTCTGAGGTAGGAGAAAAGGATACATGATTAAATTTGGGGGGAATCAATTGAGTGTTTGAGGCGACCACTCAAAGTGTTGTAAGCTATATAAGATTTGAATAAAATTTCAAAGGCTACTGGTCCCTAAAATATAAAATTCACTTAAAGGATAGCATTTTTCTTTAATTAAAGGGCCTTTTTTTCTGGTTCCTTTGACAAATTCAATTTGAGACTAGAAGGAAAGGTTTTACATTTAACCATAATTGATGGGTATTTGGGACCCAAAGCCCGTTTGTCTCCTTTGTCTTCTCTCATAGTCCAATTGTGTCAAAATTATGTTGAGATTTTTAGCCTCTTGCTTTGGTCTCCTATGTTTGTTCCCAAAGATGTGACACAGGTGTAATCCCAACCATTTCTGAAGCCAGGCTCCTCAATATGCCTGTCCTCCCGCCACAGTTCAGCAGAGATGGCAGTTCAGGCGCGTGAAATGGATTCTGAGTCCTAAGGTTGACCGGTCAAGAATAAGCCTTCTCCAGTAAGATATGCTCACAAAGGCACAGTGGCTATGCTTCTGGAGTTCAAACAAGCAGAGCATAAGGGATTATTCTGAACTCTAATGATGGTACAACTGTGACAACAAAAAGGTCTGCAATAAATAAAATATTGTGCATCTGTTTTAGGAGACCGTGGACAGCTGTACCTTGTAACTTGCCACAGGCATGGAGCATTGTATCTTAACTCCAGGACCAAATGCAAGATTAGTGTCTATCCCAAATGACGTCTCTTATTGTGCTGAAGAATTTTAGGTAGCAAGGGGTGTATTGTCTGGCAATGAGGAGTGTGAATTGGAGTTGAGTATTGGACTAAACTGTATCTCAGTATTATTTGTTCTTCACAGCAGAGAAGTACCTCTCATCCATTTTTCTGGGGGGTGGGGGGTGGGAGTGATTGGTCTCTGCTAAGATAGACACAGTCATACTCCACCCTTCCATGGGGCAATAGGACACCTTTGAAAAGCAGGCTACAGGGTTTGTTTGAAGACCAGGGTTTGTGTTTGTGTTTTATAAAGATAACTTTTCCTAATCAGTGGTAAACATCTTTGCTTCTTATCATCATGATTTAGAATGGGCTACACCGCTGTTTAAAATCAATGGCATTACCATCTGGTTTAAACATTCCAGAGTTTTTGCTTCTGGGTCCTCCCCAGTAGTAGAAAAATAGTTACCAAACCACTCCCCCCTCAAAAAAAAAAAAACCCACAAAAACTCACTCCCATCAGGTCAATTCCAATTTATAGCGACCTTCCATAGTTTCTGAGGCTGTAACTCTGTACAGGAGCGGATCGCCTCATCTTTCTTCCATGGAGCAGCTGGTGGCTTTGAACCACCAACCTTGAGGTTAGCCGCTCAAAGCTTCCTGGACTGTACCATCAGGGCTCCATAAAAGAGTCACAGACCTTTCCTTATTCGGAGCAGTCGAGTGCCCTGGGATTCATCCGACATACAGCTCCTCACAATAGTTCTGCTGTAACCAAAGTGTGAAAAATCTATGCACGGTGAACAGAGAATATTCCATCTAAATCTTCCCCAAGGTCAGAAATATTATTTTGGAATATGAAAAACTGCTCCGACAAAACGAAGTAATTCATCACTTGAAAAAAAAACAAATTTGGAGTTTTTAATAGAAGCAAAACTAACTCAGACATCTAAGCCATCAATAAAGCTTGCCAGCTTTTGAAGGGAATATCACGATGTAGCTCTTTTTATGGATCAAGTACAAATGAAGTTGACAGTGCGTACGCCTAATCAGAGTGCTGAGAACTGGAAGCGGCGAAGACAGGATTTCCAGTTTCTCATATTGACACATTGTGTGCGCAGTGCAGCCAGGGCTGGTTAAAAATGTCAGGGCTCCGCTCATGTGAACAGCATGTCTCTTAAATCTGAATTCTGAGTTCAAGAGGCCCCAAGCCACAGTGCGTAAATAAAGCACGTGCACTAATTAATGCCCCATCTCTTTATTGTATACAAACAGGACAACACTTAGGAAATCCAGCAATGTAACCTGACTGTTGATGAGAACACGTGGTTCCCCACGCAGGCTCCGGCGAATGGTAACCACCGTGTTACCAGCTAAGGGCCAGCCCAAGGTGGAGGCATCTAATCATAAAACAGGCCTTGAATGTGCCTTCTCCTCCGGTCACAGGGCTGACACCTGCCCGTGGAGGCGAGGTGTGGTCCTAAACTGAGTGGCGATCATCAGCACTCAGCTGGAAGTTGCTGCCCATGAAGCGTCTGGTAATTGTGGCCCGTGGGGAGGAGTCACACCCCTGGCACCCAGCTAAGGGCCAGGAGAACTCAAACTTGGTGATCAGAGTACGAAACAGATAGGAGCGGTTGATGTTGTTGGGGTCGCCAAAGCTAGTCCAGCCCCTTAGAGAGAGTAGAACTGTCGTTGTGGGATTCCAAGTCGTCTGGGATCGACCTCTATGGCAGGAGATGGCCATGACTTTCTCATGCAGAGCTACTTCATGGGTTCGGTCTGCCAGCCATCCAGAAAGCCGCGATGCCCTACACTGTGACACAGGGCTTCCAACAAGAGGCTTCAGCAATCTCTATTTCCCGGTCACGGCCATCTTGTCTCCCATAATCTGGAATCTGCTTGGCACCTTCTTCTTGGGACATTCATAGTTCCTCTTCTGCATTTCTGTGTCGGGCCCTGAGCACTCACCATGATGCCCAGAGTCCATGGTGTAGAGTCCATGATGCCCAGAGTCCATGGTGTAGAGCTTGGGTTTCGTGAGCCTCAGCTCTCACCTCTCCTTCCCCTTTGTTTACTGAGGAAATAGATGGAGAGAGAACGGAGCGTGCATTTCACAGTCATGAATGAAGTTCATCATGTGTGAGTGCAACTGTTAGACACTTGAGGAGCTAGACACCGAAGGGATAATAAACATACGAGTCGACCTCAAGGAACGTGACACACACTGAAGAGATAATTAAGAAGATAATTAACAGTATTTTAGTACTGTTATTCGTTCATTCAACAGAGTTCCGATTAGGGTGTGCCGTGTGTGGTAGAAGGTGATAGGGATTCAATGGGTGCAATGAAGAAAAGACATGGTCCACGCTCTCGCTGTGTAATGCCGAGTCTCCAAGAGAAAGGACAGTGCAGACAGGTGGTACTGTGTGACACTGACTGGGTTGTCCCGGGGCTTAAAGGAAGTGAAATGCTGAAGAACATGTCCGGGTTTGGAAAGGATGAAGGGCAGGCATTGAGCGTGGAATCACATGAAGGGTAGAAGTTGGCAAGGAGACTGGAGGATATGGAGGAAAGGGAGCCCGAGGCAGAAGGGAACGTCTGCGTTCACAAAGATGCCATCACTGGGGATGCTGGCAGGAAGCACAGAGCTGGAGGCCCATCAATCTGGCATCCTTTTACAGAAGCAATTGAACTGCCAGAATACCAGAGGCTTCATCTACTTAGGAGGCACAGGCATGAGGTGATGGAAACAAGATTGTGGCTGTGGGTATTAGAAGGAGCGGACTAAAAGTAGACTGTTTCAGAGGAAGAATTCATTAGTCTGGGTGACTAATTACAAATACGGACAAAGAAAGAGTAGGCATTTGTTTACCCGACCACACTGAGAACAAGAGTAGAGCACCCGAGAGAACTAGAGGCCTTAGGAGAGCGTGTGCACTGACGGAAGAAGAGGACACGTTCGGGTTTGGGCTCGTGAAGCTGCGATTTATAGTGTAGGTCTTTCTCAGATTATGTGGTCCTGGAAAAGACCTCGTCTCCCCCACTTTGAGCATTCGGTTCTAACATTCTTTAACTTCTTCATGGGTCTCTGCCTTCTTTCGCATCTCCTCATGTATAAAATTTATAACATGTTAGACAATGAATAAGCCCCCAAAGGCATTGGCGGCTTTGAGTGATGGTGTTGGGGAGTCATAGGGAGTTCATCGCAGATGGCCCGGAGAGTGAGCACATCTGTCTTGGAAGAAGAAGAGCCAGATGCTCCTTTAGAGTGAGAGTCTCCTGATTTCAGCCCCAGGCTTTGGACAGGTTGCCAGGCGGAACCAGACCTTGAGTGAAGAACCTCGTGTTTGATAAAATAGAGTGTCAGTGGACAATCAGAAGACCCTCAACTACATAGATTGCCATAGTGGCTGCAAAAATGGGCCCCCAAATGGAAACCATCGTGAGGATGACGTTGGACTGGGCAGTGTTTCCTTCCATTGAACTGAGTTGATTTGGAACTGACTGGTTGGCCCCTAAGAGCAGAAACCTAAAATGTATAGTCGCCTACTGTCCTGTGAGCGACACATAGCATGTTCTCGGGGAGGGGAAGTCAGTTTCAGTATTGGTACACTGATGGGTGGCAGACTCAGAGGATAGCTCCTTTGAGACAGGAGCAGCATTGTATGGTCAAGCAACGGCATGCTTCACAATTTGTAACAGAAAACTTCACTAACTCATGTATTTCACCAAATTATGTAAAGTATCTGCAGTCACTCCGACTTGTGTTGATTCTGAGATACCGATGGGATATTCAATGAATACTCGGTTGTAAATATACTTTTCCCCCGCTCAATATGGAAGGTGGCTTGGGATGGGAGACCCGAGGCCCTGCCAACATTCACATATTGGTAATGCGTGAAGCTGTCCCGAGTGGTGATTACCTTCCTCGGGTTCTTTACCAGTAAACATTTTCAGATGATTAATAAGGACCCTTCTTACTCTTAAATATTGCGACTCTTTAAAGGTTACTGGTTATTGTTTTCTGATTATCAGATGCATTGTAACTTTCCCCCAAAGCCTATGGAGACAGAAATGCCAAAGGTAGATTTATCGTTTTGAAAAGTACATTGTCAAAAGAATTGCTTTCATTCATTTCCACTCATAGTAATAGCCAGAAATGACGCTTGATTTATTGCAGTTTTAGGCGCTTGTTTCTTGTCCTGCTCATGGCAAGGAGATTTGCCATCTTCAGATTTTTAGAATAAAGGAGGGCAATGAGACGTGGATAACAAGGAAGGGAACAAAAGGAGGATCCTGGGTACATCCGGAATGCTGTATGCTCCCGTGCCCTTTGTACTGATTAGAATTGTAAGCGGGTGTGTTCCAGGAGATTTTCAAAGTAGACTGTAAAGTAAGAAGATTGGTGTTTGACCTACGGGAATGGTTTTATTCCTTTAGACTCATTCCATGACTTATCTCAGTCCAGTTCTAGTGGACAGGATACTAACATTAAAAAAAAAAACAGCAATAAGCTCCTCACCTACCAGAAATTGGATAATATATGAAAGTGCAATAAACTTTTGGTTATCAAGTCCGAAAAACAGTATTTCAGCTCAGGGTTGGCTAGCACTCTTTGCAGTTGACTTTTAATGCAGCTCAGGAATATTCATTTAAAGAGGCATGGAGATGCTCAGGATCAGCTGCTTCATTCCACAGCAACTGAGCTTATCCGAATATGTCAGAATGACATATTATAGCAAAGTATGGCCCCTGAAACCACTATTTTTAAAAGCTAGTAGTAAGTAGATCAGATCTTTTAAATATTTCCTTTTCTTTTAAAAAATGTATTGTCATTTTGAAGAAATTTCACAACTTTACGTAGCAGATGAAGTTTTCTTTCAGCAATTTGTATGTTTTTCAGTGGCATTGTTTAGACATTTCAGTGTATCTGCTTTCTCATTACTTACCCTCTGGCTGTTCTGTTTCCATTAAGCTAGCTGCCCCTCTCCACCTCTTATGCTCTGTCTTTCTTCTTGGGTACATGTTGACTCAGGCTCATTTGCATGATTGTTTAGAGAAGGGTAGCACTATCACAGGTGATAGTATTCATTGTGTGAGCAGCGCCCCTTTGCTGGTAGGTGATCTTTGGGAGGGGCCGCCTTTTGTGTCCCTGTTCAGGACCCTTGGTAACGATGGTCAGGGACCAACTAGTTTCTTCCTTGAGTCTTTATTTCCTTCTTTTTCTTTTGCTCCAAACACAGAGAGACCAATAGCTGTGTGCTAGATGGGCTGCTAACTGAAAAGTCCGCATTGTGAACACACCAACCACCCTGTGCTCCATGGAAGATGAAGCAGTCTTTGTCTGTAAAGATGTACGGTCTTGGAAACCCTATGAAGCAGTCCAACTCCATTTTAGAGGCTCCCCATGAGTTGGAATCAACTCACTGGGAGTGGGGTTCATACAAAAAGAAGCATCCATAGCTACCCAGGCACATATTTTTGGATGGTTGTTATGCTATTGAAAAGTTGTGTATGTTGTGACTTTTACCCAAACCATCCCTTATTCTTGCATACACAATAGTGCCATTGTTCTTAACCTTCATCAAGCTGTGCTCACTTCCGCCTTACTGGGTACTGCCTTACGGAGCACCAACGCTAACCAGCGTCTCCCTCCGGTCATCTCTCCATCTGTTGCTGGGCAGTTAGACTGTTTCTATCTTTTTGCTACTGTGAATCAGACTGCAACAGGCGTAGGTGTGTATATATCTGTTTATGTTTGTGCTGTTATTAACAATTTCATTCTAACAAGAAAGAAATTGTCACATTGTTTGCCACTTTTTATCGCCTTGTAACCTGGATGACATTGGTGTTTGGACCGAGGACCTTAAGCGTTTGTTGAGTGAACGTAGGTTGGTACACACTGACCTTCAGTAATCAGAACGACTCAGAGCTGAACATCTGAAAGCTTTAAAGAATGACTCTGAATTTTTAAAGTTTCAATAATGAAATTGACATTTGCTCAAAATATATTGCACCATTTAAAAAAGACATCCTGATACATCATTATCAAACGCCCTGACTTTCCACGATACTTTTGCTCCTCCATGCTGTTTTAAGAAATCTATTCTTCATTTCCAATCTCCCTTCTAATTTTGTCAAAATGCAGATCAACTACTAAAACAGAATTGCCAATGCACAGAAAATCTTTTTTTTTCAGAATTGGTAAACACGTTATTGATATACAATAATTCTGAAGTTGTCTCAATGTGTCCAGCAAACCCCTTCCCATGTTTTATAAACCTTAACTACCAAGTTCAAATGTCATTTCTCCCTCCAGAGATGACCTCATCTTTAATCTTGACTTGCCTGATCTTACTAAGTACCATCTAGCAGTCTAATCATAAACTCGCCATGGGAACAGTCAAACGGGAGGTAACCTAACACCGTCGTGTGCAGTGGGGGAGGTAGGCTATTGACCAGGAAGTTCTCCTTTTCAGGCTTGCTATAAGTAAATCATTGCAAGAATAGAGATAAATATTAACTTAGGTAGACTTAAACTTTTTCTTCCAAATTCCACACAGACTGAAAAAGACACCAATTTATCAACCCCTCCTCCCAGAAGCCCCTTTATCCAAATCCCTGAGCAGACACTTCCTTCGGTAACAATAAAACAGAACCAAAAATGCAAGGAGAAATGTGTACCATATTTCTGGAAGTTTGATGTAAGAGTTTGAAAGCTCATTGACTGGAATGATTTTATTCCCCCGAGAAAAACCTTAGGATTAACTGCAGACATTCATCTTCTGTGCACTAAACGTAGAGGGCTACATTGCTTAACATCATGTCACACTTGGCCCTTTTTTTGAGAAAGCAAACTGTAAGTTGCCCATTTGAAAAATATGTAAAAAGAACACCATCACTTACATTTACATTATTTTCTCAGCAAATTTCAGTGGGCAAAGGAGAATTCATTTATTTCTATATAAGAGGAACACTTCTTTCTCAAGTATCCAAATCTCGGGGCCAATATTATTCGTGCTGCTCTTCATATTATTATATGATCTCTGAATCTTTTATAGACACTTTCCTTTTAAGTCAACAGTGATATAAACAGTAGGAACCCTGGTGGTGTAGTGGTTAAATTATTGGGCTGCTAACTGCAAGGTCAGCAGTTTGAAACCACCAGCCGCTCCTTAGAAAAAAGACAGGGATCTCTACTCTGGTAAAGAAGGATACTCTCAGAAACTCACAGGAGCCATTCATTCTGTCCTGTCCTATGGGGTCATTGTGAGCCGGCATCAACTTGAGGCCAGTGAAGCATTAGGGGGTTGTTGGAAACAGTGATAGCACTTACAAACCAAAGGCCTGTGCTTTGAACTCACCTTGAGACACCTTGGAAGGAAAATCATAATGTAGAACCTCTGGAGTGTAGTTCTTCTGGGAGAAAAAGTGTCTCCGGAGTGGAAATTGACCCGATGGTAGCTGGCATGGGCTTTATTTTAAAAAGTGAGACCCTGAACGTGGTTGTACTGAATCAATAAAGCACTGAAGTGGCAGGTTCTAGGCAAGCCAGTCAAGGCTCCAGGTAAGCACAGCAAGTAGCGAGTTCAGGTAACTGAGAATTGCTTTTTCAGCTGGTGGCAGCCTGACAAAGGAAGTAAGCTCATGAAGTGAGCAGAAGGCAAAGTAAGGGGCCAGGGCAAATAAACGTGGTGCTTAGCAACATCTATTGTCAGCATTGCAGGGGCTTTTCTAGAGACCCCTGGAGGCCAAGTCTGAGCCATGCCTCGTTACCCCCTCCTGGACATTTTGACCAAGTCTCCTGGTTACAAAACTGTCTCCTATCCAGTGGGGTAGCAGGCATCCCGCTGGGATGATCTCTTAGGAGACTTGCAGGGACCTGGGACGATGAGAAGTGCAATGCTGCTGTTAATGCACTGCCTATTCCAGGTAGACTGGCAAGAAGCATACATTCTGCCTTCCCGCCGCCCAAACAGAGGCCTCTTGTCTCGTTGTAATGATCTTAGCCCAGGAGCTTTGGCTGCGGTCCTTTTCCCCGTGGAGCCCAGGTCCAGAGTGGAACGAGATATTCCACAGCGCAAATAACGCCACCCCTTTCCTTGTTGGCATTGGTGTGAACTCCAGCAGGTCACTTCTAGTTCTTCAGAAAACATCTGCACGCTTACTGTATTGGTTTTGATAGCTTGAAGTACACAAGGATCATGCCTTTATATTTTACATCTCTCCAGTGTCCAAGGAGCCCTGGTGGCATAGTGCTTATGCATTGGCCTGCTAACCACAAGGTCAGCAGTTTGAAACCACCAGTGGCTCCATGGGAGAGAGAGGAAGCTTTCTACTTGCATGAAGAGTCACCGTCTCAGAAACTCACAGGGGCAATTCTATCCTGTCCCACAGGGTGGCTGTGAGCTGACATCGACTTGGTGGCAGTGAGGGAGTGTCCACTAAAGAGCACTACAAGCCCTGGGTGCTGAGAAAATGTTGATAATGGAGATGGCGATCGTGGTGACATCCACAGTCAAATTTATGGTGACCAATCAGGCCACATCCAAATATTGTTGATCCGTGGATGTTGCTGCACTTTCAGAAAGACTTGTCAGCCAGCAGCGTATCTGGACAGGGCTATGACGAGCCTTTAGAGGCAGGAGTCTGCTTTCCCTCTGGCTTCAGAAGAATGCAGTATTTCTCCTTGCAGGGCCTTGCTCACGATGAGTTCTCAGCTGGCATGCTGCCACGTAGATTAACAACAACAACAAAAAATCCAGCAGCTGGGAGGAGGGGCTATGTGTCCCGTGAATTTCCATTTACGACCGCACATTGCGCTCATGACTGGAACTCGGAGCCAGGTTAGAATTAAGGCGCGGTAAGGAGGGGCTAGCAGCAAAGTGAGGGGAGACGAGAGATTGTCTTAAGACCATACATAAAAAGCAAGTTTAATGCAAATAGGAAGTAGGGGAAATGTTTTCTCCGGTTATAAAAATATTTAGGTATAAACCTTGACTTGACTTTTAATATGCTGGGAGAGGTGATCCTTCCTCCCCCAATTTAGTCTACAGGAGCTAAAATGTCTTGAATTTTTTACTTTTTTCCCCCTTCTCAAGATGCATTCTGCTCATATATTTGCACATGTGACAGTTTTTTTTAAAATCACTTAACTCACATCCCTTCTCATCATTGCTGTAGTACAATAAAGGAGGGAGTTACAGCAGGGCATTAGGCTGCTGCGAGTCCCTATCACCTGAATGGGTTTGATGCACATCATGATCCCTAAGCCTTGCCCCTGTCGTCAAGGGCAGGCATCTAAAGGCTGTCGCTCGGGGCTTCCTTCACTCTCAGGCAGAGCCCCTGTGCTCACACTCAGGGCTACGCAGTCACAGTCTCAGACACCCACAGGGTCCCTACGATGGAGGAGAGGCTTGGTGCCAGTGATGTGTTCACAAAGGAAAGTAAGTTAGTATTCACTCGTGCAGTTAGTACACGCTTGTTACGGGTGTGGCCTGGTTCTTAAGAAACTCTCCAACTACTTGGGGACATAGTTCTGTAAACACTAATTATAGTAAATCTCTTAAACCAAGTTGGCAATGTCAGTGAGAATGCCATTTACCACGTGAGCGGAAAAGTGTGCTAATGTTGGAGTATATTTGCATAGGGGATGATCCTACAAGCCACAAAATATCATTTGAAGCTCTTCTCTATCATGTGACATATGCAGAGATCATAGAATAGGTTCCTTCTGAAATTTATTACCTGTGCAAAAGAAATTAGCCTTGCAAATAAATTTGATGTCTTCCTTCACAAAATTAAACTATGGAACAGCATTTTCATTTTTTCTATAGTTGCTAGGAAACTACTAGTCAAATTGGGGTGATTGGATTTTTTTATACCAAACCAGACCAGACCAGGATTTATTTTACTGACAGTTCACGCTCTCCCGTCCCTGTGGCTCTGTCAAGTGTATCCCCAGTTATGTGTGCCACTTGATTCTGTAAAATATTTCAAATATATTTGCAGGAAGATACTGTGATTAATTTTTTAAAAGGCCCCTTTACAATGAAAGCTGCCATTTTGTAGCCAGTATAGGTAATATATCTCACAGAAAGAAAGATAAGTTTGTAATAATTGAGCTATTTTATATGGTATGTGCACATTAGAAGAGAAAAAAAATTATCATTGTTTTAAAAAGCATGCAATACATTTGAAAAATCTATCGGCAGTTTCCATTTGAAGCACGGGTTTGGAATCATTCATTAAAACAAGAGTTCTGATTCTAAACTTGCATAGAAATGTAGCTCACTTAGAATATATATGATGTTGAATAACTTGAAGGGGTGTGTGAAACACGTCCGTTTTAAGTTTGCCAGAGATCTATTATGGGGTGCTGTAAGAGTTTTCATGTTTACATGATGTACAAACTCAGTGTTGAGAAGTAGTAGAAGAAGAAGAAAGCAGCTAAAGAGAAAAAGCAGAAGCCAAGCTACGCTGAGGAAGTAAAGTGCAAACCAGAGTTCGGGTTTACGTTTCACAGTTAAATCTTCTGTTACTGTGCCGGCAGGGAAAAACAGTTCTCAGCCGGCACCACCCGTGCCCCTTCGCTGGTTTTAGACCTTTGTCATTGTCTAGACTCGTGGGTAAATTTCCTGCCCTGAACACTAATTGGTGACACGCTAGTCATCAGCATACCATTTTAAAATATTTGAATGCCCATTAAGCCTATTTCCCCCCATAAGCCTATGGATTTCTGATGCACCTTTCACAGGAGCGAGGAGAAAGGTCTGCTGTTCGTGGCTGTGCTTCTGAAGGCACATTTGAATGCTTGGTTGTCTCATTCTGGCGCTGTTGTCTGTGAGTCCAGAAGAGAACGTAGTGTTTCAAACGTCTGAAATGTGCTATAGAATTTTTCTTTTCTTTCTTTTTTTTTTTTTTGGCAGGAGAAAGGAAGTCAGTTTGACTTTTCTGTCTTTAAGAAACATATAATGTTATAACCAAAATTAGTATTCTGGGATTATTTTGCTCTGAAATTGGAAAGAACTAATATCTCTACCTATTATGCGATGTGTGAACCCTTTGACTGGTAGCCAGGGTTAAACCTTCTTTTTCACTAGAATCTATGAAAGTCACATTGTCACTTGGCGGGATAAGAGAGACAAGGATGACGGAAACAATATGTGTGTATGCATCTCTATTGCATATGAAAGTTAAAGCCAGTGTACAGTTAGATTCATTCGTATCGATGTGAGAGTAAACAAGAGAAGAAAAATAAATGCCTTGCTGTCAGGACGATTCTGAGTCACTGAGCTCCTAAGGTTGATCTTGTGGAAGCCAGCTGCTGCGTCGTTCTTCTAGGGACTGTGGCAGCTAGGCAGGTTCGAATCACTGCCCAATCGCTTATGCTTGGAATGCCTAACCAGTGCACCAGAGGGCTCTTCCTAGAGCTGTTATCTCCAGTTTGTTCCTAGACCACCACAGGTAAATGATCACGTGCAAATATTCAATGAATGTGAAACTGCCAATCCAGGTATGTTTAAGGACAGGATGACGTCAGCTACATCAAGAGAAATCAGATGATTTCTTATTTAAATTTTTTTTAGTATTAGTAAGAGAAAATGAATCCATAATTCAGATGCAGATGGTTTGGTCAGGACCCAATATGCCTTTCCCCCACACCTTATCTGCTGGAGTTGCACTAAGCTACCTGTAGCCATTTAAGAGGAGCTCTTTGGCATGCAAATCATCCTGGGACACCTTATAATAAATCCAATCCCCCAACCTCTCCAACATACCATATGTTAAATTAATTAAAAATAAAGTGTGTAGCCGTACTTGTAAAAATACCAAGGAATCGTCTCCGCTAAAAAGCACCTGGAGCCGATGCTTTAGAGTCCCCCCTGGTTAAATGCTGTAATAGTTTTGAAAATTTGAATAATATCGGAAGTGGGTAGTCTTAATTCACACCCCACGAGAAGTGGCTTTCCCCTTACTGGTGTCTCAGCTACAAAATCCATCACGCATTTTGATTTTCAACAGCTGCTTAATATGTTACTTGAGTGAAAGTGTAGTGAGGCTCAGTCATATAAAACCTTTTGAGAATCCAGGAATGTGATATTTCTGACCAGCTGCAGAAATGGTAAGCTCTTAGGAGCAAGGGTGCATAATAAAGCAGAAGAGCAGGCAGTGAGTGTATTAATCTCTTTTCCTCCCTGTGTGCGTCCTCTCCTATTGCTGGCTTTCCTGCTTTTTCTTTCTTTTTTAACCTCTAACAGAGCTCTAACCTTTAAAAGTTCTTCAAGTCAAGCAATTTTTCATGATCTGGCTGTCTCATGATTGTTTTTATTTCAGTTTAACATTTCTTTTGATTCACTACATTTTTTCAAGGTATTTATGAGATTTCATCCTTGGGTTCAGTTGAGGTTAAGAACTCGTGATTTAAATCAGGTCATTGATGTTGCATGGGACCAAGCCGGTACCACTCCTAACGTTACGATGGCTTTTTCAAAGTAACGATAGCAAAATGTTTTCGAGGTGGAATCTTTGTAAAATAAGGACTCTGTCTACATAGTTAGGTGAAGCATAATCTAAGACACTGTCTTTCCTCTGACGAATAGGGGAAAGATTTTGTGGATCCAGCAACACCCGGCCTGTAACACGGGTCTTAGATGGAAAGCCAACAACAATCTATTACAGCACAACTTTGTTCACATTACTATCTGCATCAGTATCAGACTTTCATCACAACATTGCCACGCAGCACAAGGCTAATATGATTGATAAAACACTTAATCTTAAGGTAGTGGGTTTCCATGTTAATATTTTTAAAAATATTTTATTAGGGGCTCATATAATTCTTATCACAATCCATAGATATACATACATCAGTTGTATAAAGCACATCTGTACATTCTTTGCCCTAATCATTTTCCAAGCATTTGCTCTCCATTTAAGTCCTTTGCATCAGGTCCTCTTTTTTTCCCCCTCCCTCCCCGCTCCCCCCTTCCTCATGAGCCCTTGATAATTTATAGATTATTATTTTGTCATATCTTGCCCTATCCCGTGTCTACCTTTACCCCCTTCTCTGTTGTCCATCCCCCAGGGAGGAGGTCACATGTAGATCCTTGTAATCCGTTCCCCCTTTCCAACCCACTCACCCTCTACTCTCCCAGTATCGCCCCTCACCTCCTGGTTCTGAAGGTATCATCCACCCTGGATTCCCCATGCCTCCAGCTCCTGTATGCACCAGTGTACAACCTCTGCTCTATCCAGACTTGCACGGTAGAATTCGGATCATGGTAGTTGGGGGGTGGGGGAGGAAGTATCCAGAATCAGGAGGAAAGCTGTGTTCTTCATCGGTGCTATATTGCACCCTGACTGACTCATCTCCTCCCCTAAACCCCTCTGTGAGGGGGATCTCCAGTGGCCGACAAATGGGCTTTGGGTCTCCACTCTGCACTTCCCCCTTCATTCACTATGGTAAGATTTTCCATGTTAATATTATATGCAACATGAAAAGCCATGATAGTAAATAAGTATTGGGTTTTGTTTCTCAAGAATTTCTAATGCACAGTGCTTGAATGTTTATTAGTCTTTTAATAGTCAAATACAAAAATCACTATCCTCAAAATGGAAAACAGTTACCAACCTCGAAGGGTATTTTATATTTATTTGGGGTTTGCTCATATTGATGTTTTTTAGTTTGCTCGCACCCATGTGCAGGATATTGATAGAAAGAAGAAATAAAAAAGTATAGCCTTCTAGATCTAAAAATAATCAAAAGAAAAATGATCCAGGAAAGACCAAAAATGAGTTTGAGGGGGAAACGGGACACATTGACATCCTCAAGGTTTGAGAAGCAAATATGAATCCTAATATTAGGAGGATGTGAGGAACAGGTCCCCCCCCCAAATGATAGTTGTTCTTTCAAATAGAATTTAAGCGGACCCTTAAACACCTCTGCTCAAGTCAGACAAAGCCAAAGAAAACCAGGAAAGTGACTCATGTCAATGTCCCAGTTGTTTGTATTTTCATATTTTGAACATGAAAAATGTCCGTGGTTGAGGAAATTTTTCATGTGCTACCTAAATATACACCTCTCCAGAATGAAGATTAATATCCCAAACGATGTATGTATGCCTGAATATTTGCATGCACATCGTTTATTTAATATCCTTAATATTTTTTCAAATCCATAATTTGATCCTAAATTGTCATAAAAATGAGGCTCTTTCCGTATAAATATTTACAACCTGGATAAACCTATATAGAGTCAATAAGAGGTGTATGTCAGGGTTGTAACTTCTCAGCACACTAATTTAATCTGTATGTTGAGCAAGTACGCTAAGAAACTGGATTGGATAGAGAAGAATGCTTCCTCAGGATTGGAGGAAGGCTTGCTAACAACCTGAAATGACACAACCTTGCTTGCTGAAAGTGAGGTGGACTTGAAGTACTTGCTGAAGAAGATCAAGGATGGTAGCTTTCAGCATGGATGAAAACTCGATGTAAAGCAGTCTAAAATCCTCTCAACTGGACCAGAAGGTAACATCAAGATAAATGGAGAAAACATTGTGTCTTGCTTGGACCCACAATCAATGCTCATGGAAGCAGCAGTCAGAAGATTAAACAATGCATTGCATTGTGTAAATATTCTGCATAAAACCTCTTTAAAGTGTTGAGAAACAAGGAGGTTACTTTGAGGGTTAAGATGTGCCTGACCCAAGCTACGGTCTTTTCCACCACCTCATATGCATGTGGAAGTTGGACATTGAACAAGGAAGACCAAATAAAAATCAATGCTTTTGAACTACTATTGTTGGAAAAGAATATTGAAAGAACCATGGGCAGCCAAAAGAGCAAACAGATGGGTCTTAGAAGTACAGCCAGAATGCTTCTTAGGGCCAGGATGGCAAGACTTCATTTCATGTATTTTGGACTTGTTGTCAGGGGAGACGTGTCCCTGGAAAAGGACATCATGCTCAGTAAAGTAGAGGTCGGTGGAAGTGCCCTCAACAAGACGGATGACACAGGGTCTGCCACCAAGGGCTCAGACATAGGAACCAGTGTGTGAATGGTGCGGACCGGACAGGGTGGGTTCTGATGTACCAAGCAAGGCTCCCGATGAGGTGGAACCAACTTGTCAGCGGGTTTGGTTGGGAATCCACGATTCAGCCAGCGGAGGACCTGCTCCTGGGTAAGAAACCTAGGAAGTTGGCCTTCTGAATCAACGCAGAAGCATTGTGGAAGGAAGCCCCGCGGATCTGCCACTGAAGCGCAGTGGAACTCAGTTCTGCTCTGAAACGCATGGGATGCCATGAGTTGAAGCTGAGTCAAAGGCCACAGATTTTACCTGCTATGCGGTCTCTCTTCTTTATGGATTTGTAAATATGAATATAGTCTTTTGAGGAGCAGGTATTTTGTAATTTTAAAATGGATGAAGGCTTTCTTTAATTTAAGCTGTTTGTGGCTATGGAAATAGTAAATGCCACCCTGCTGGTGACTTGGTTCAGGCACTGTCCCTTAGATGGCCACATATTTGACCCCAATCACTCACTCACTCATTTGGAATAATCCATGACCTTTCTCTGTGTGTCTATGTCAAACACACACCTACAGATATGTTAGTGAATGTGTGTTATTTCCATATATTGACCCTTATTGGAGAGGAATGGCTTCTATATACAGATGCGAATTTGAAAGGAACGACTTCTGGGATTGCCCGCAACCTAATGGACTCTGCCTGGCAATGTCTTTAGCCCGTCAAGAATGAAGAAGTGGAGTGTGTGGTTGTTAAGTACCACAGAGCCCGTTCTGATACACGGTGACCATATGTATTGCAGAGGAAGGAAAACGCTGCCTGATCTACTACCATCGTCACAACTGATAACATGTCTGAGCTCATTGGTCCAGTCCCTGCGTCAATATTGCTTATGGAACGTCTTCCTCTTTCTCTGCCGACCCCTCAACTTTCCTAAGCATGACGTGATGGTCTTCTCCAGGGACTGGTCCTTCCCAGTATCTTGTTCAAAGTATGTAAGATGAAGTCTTGTCATCCTTGCTTCGAAGTATTGTGGCTATATTTCTTTCCAAAGAGATTTGTCCTTCTTCCAGTAGCGTATGGTATTTTCAATCAGCATCAGCACACCGTATTTAAAAGCTTTACTTCCTCTTTGGCCTTCTTTATTCCGTAGTCACTTTCCACATGCATATGAGGTGATTGAACATAGCATGGCTTCAGTCACAGTGTCATTAGTCTTCCAAGTAGCACCGTTGCACGTTGACAATTGAAGAAAGACTTGCGCATGAGATCCACCCTACGAGATTTGCCCCTCCCTGCAGTCTCTTGACTATTGCTTCCCTAGGCATTGATTCACCCATGGACATGGGCTTCAAATTAAATGGGAAAAAGTGGAGTATAATTCTAATCTACTGTAATACTGAGATAAAATGTGTACAAAGAGATAAAACAAAAAAAAACAAAGTAACAAAGACCTATCATCAAGTCGATTCTGCCTATTAAGACAGTTTAAAACTGATCTATAAGGTTTACAAGACTGATGTTCACGAAAGCAAAGGGACACATTTTCACCTGTGGGCTGAGTGGTGGGTTCCTAACAGTTCAGCACTTCACCCCAGGCCCCCTTCCTTTGAAAGGGAGTAAGCAAAGGGCAGTTAGAGGAAAGCTTCACTCAACACTGCTGCTCTTGAGGCAGGACCCGGTGGTTTATTACAGACCATTGGGCTTCATATGAAGATTGATATGGTTGTGTACCAAACTATAGCTCTGTCCAAGATCATGGCTGTTACGTAGACCTGCTGAGCTCCAGCCCTAATCCTAAAGTAACAAATCAACAGTTTGAAATTCTGTTTTACATCTGACCCATTCAGAAGAGAAATTTCAAGCATCTAGATAACAAATCCATAACATTGTTCAACCACCACGGACACGCACTGGAGTCAGTCCCGGTCATTTACATCTGTTAGAGCATTCCGTGAGACAATGGCTTCCTTGCAAGAAGAGTAGAAGAATTTCTAGGACTGTCCTATATAATCCCTGGGAACTTTACCTCTACCCACTGGGCCCAAATGGTAGGACACATGGCGAAAAAGTTCTGCCTCTGTTCTGTAACCCAAGCAGGTAGATATAATGGTGCCTGTTTCACGTTGAAAACTGAGAAAGTAAGGCAGTACCACGTTGGTGAAGAAATGCTTTTTGGGGCAGTAGGTGGGGAGTTTTCTCATGTCTCATATAGTACTTCATTTTAGAAACCGTTTTACGTTTTGGTAAATATATTCTACGATGCCAAGAAATGGATGCAAGTTGAGAAAAAAGAGTTGAGTGCTATTGAAGTAAATCTAGTGATTTCAGAGATTACGGGATAACGTGTTACTGCATTCACGGGATTCCCTAATCACCGGGCAGTTTATAATGTTACCAGACGATGTCTAGGTCTTTTTACATAAAAATTTCTCTGTTAGTCTATTTAAACCCAGATATCTGAGGACCATCCTATTGATTTTCATCCTCACCCGCATCTTCACCTTCACCTTTATTGCCATCATTTTTTGCTTCCATGTTCTGTGGGGGAAACAAAGAAATAAGATCTTAAACCCCCGCTTAGAGGGGAAGAATTGTCCTTGATCACTCACTAGCTACTGGCCAAGGTGGGAATAAACCCAAACATGGGACAATACGCTCTTCCCAATAGATAAAGGTGCCCCCCTCCTTTTATGCTTGATGAATGACTATGAAAGATTAAAATTTTTAAAAAAAGGGACAAGAGGGGCTTCAAAAATGTTCCTGCAAAAATCCTGTTGTTTTTAATTCCATTTTTCCATGAACTTGTTTGAAGCCCCCCTGTATAGTTTTCATTCCATTTGTTGCTGAATGCTGTCTAGTCATTTTCCAAAAGGCTTCCGAAAAGCTCACTCCTGTTAGGAGATGTTTGGCCGCTGGCCATTCCTTTTTCTAGTCATGAATGTTTATGGAATGAGGTGAAGCAAAAAAGTAAGATGTGACAGGGAGAATCAAAGAAACCTCAGATTTCTGCTCTCACATTCATATGGATCAGATCTATTTTTATGCTTATTAAGATTCTTTTAAAACAAAAGGACATACAGTGAAATGAGCTATGAAGATGATAAAAAAAACAATCAAAGCTGTTCTAATCAGCAGGGAATATTCACTCCTTGATTTGCAGCTTAACTCCATGGACACCAGCTAGCTGGTCCTACCACCCATGACCGAGGGGCCTCCGCAGCCCTTCAGAATTCCCTGTTCCTACTGGAGTTCATCATTCTGGATCACCATCGGTTGAAGGTCAAATTTAAATGCCAGCCCTGCAACTCCACTGCTGCATTCAGCAATTGCCCTGGGAAATGTTTCCCTCTGTGGTTAGGAATTGTTTTAAGAGCCTCTTAAATGCTTCTGGTAAAATATCTCCCATCTAACTCAGCCTTGCTTTTCTGTCTGCTTGAGAACTCTTTGTAATGCAAATGTGTTTCTCTGTCGTGAAACACTTCTGAAGCTGGCACATTTTTATAATCCAATAAACGTGCCTATTTATCAATGGGTAGCTATACTTCTTTTTTTCCCCTTCCCTAAGTCCTTTTAGAAGCATGTGAACTGTAATGTTAAAAGCTACTGGTGCCGAGCAAGCGAAGGCTGCAGGTAGACCTTAGGAAATGGCACCGTGATCGAAAGTTGCAGCTTTCCCAAGGAACGTGTGAATTCAGCGGTGACCTGGGAGGCAACCTGCATTGTTTTGGCATGTTGTCACATTGGTGTCGCTGCTTCTGTTGTTGACTCTGAGTCACCTCTTCACCAAGTCCCTGCTGCCTTAAAAAATTAATTATGATAAGAATTTAAGTTGAGACTGTTGGAGAGTGCCTCACGTGCACGCTGCAATTTATGAAGTGTAAATTAGGGCATCGCTGAGCAGGAAAGGTCCCAAGAAACCAATTTAAGAATTCTCTCTGGATTTACTGGGGACCTGGAAATAGTCCCTTCTGGAGAAAGAACTTGAAATTAGAATCGACTTGTCATTCAATTTCACTGCAAATTGGGATTAACTTTCTGGGGAAAGAATGTTCTAAATATATATGGACAAAAATTGTTTTTTAGATTAGTCCTGCTCATGGTGCAATCCACACTGCTTTATACAAAATGCTTGCAACCAATTGCCAGGCATTCTGTGACGGCTGCCCCGGATATTGCAACGGCTGCCCTGGATATCGCGACAGCTGCCCCGAATATCGGGCCTCATCTGACTCTCACAGCACCCCTCTCAAGTGAGTCTTATATTGTCTACCCCCACTTTACAGGTGAGGCCAAGGAGGCCCTGATGGGAATCCCAGAGCTAGTAGGTGGCAGTGGCAATCTACCTTCACTCGTCCGTCCGTGTCCCTGCCTTCTAAACTAACTCCACCCCCGTATTGGGACTCAGTTGCTGAACTTCTCATGATTGCACTTTCCCAAACAGATGGTAGATAGGGAGTTTTAAAATGTAAAGAGTAAAATTGGTTTTTTGTTTTTTTTTAAGTCCATTTCCACACACCCCACTTTGGGAGAACCGGATGACTTTGATGCGCAGACCTTGGCAGTTCGGGCACGGGCGTCGGCTGGCCATAGTTTGGTTTTCCATGTTGCTGGCTCTCGCTTCTTCCCCTTCGTCACTCTGCCTGGCCAGTTATCATTACTTGTTTGTGCCCTTTCCACATTGAAAACTGTGTTGGCCTCCCTGGGCCGTGGGCATCTTTCCCGGCTCCCTTTGTTTGTGTGTGCGTGAGTGGGTGTGTGCATGGAATTGTTTTCCATTGACTGCCATTTTATTTTCAGGCTTTTCCTCTGAATGTTTGTTTTCAGAATGTTTTCTCTCCTGAACTTTCAAGGAAGAGGGAAAGAAAAGAAAATATTGATCCGCCCTATTCAATATCTTCCCGATCACCTTATAGTCTCACAGGTATATCCCAAGTACCCCTGAATAGCTGAAATCCATTTTAGAAAGGTTTTCACAGCTGTGGTCAGTACGGTTGCATGCTTCCTTCAGACAGTTATGTTATGTCCTGTCTGAGGCTCTGGCATGCTGGGAGCGGGTGCTTCCTCTGCAATCTTCAAGGTGGTTTCCCCAAAACCCAGTGAAACCGTGTTCTCAAAGTTAAGCCAGCAGTGCATGAGACACCAGTGCCAGCCTAAAACACTCTCCTTTGCTCAAATACACACGAGGCCCCTTATGTTACTACTCCAAACTCCAAGATGGTCCATTTATTTTTAAAATAAGAAATGAGAAACACCTGTTTATTAGCAATAACAATAATATGTTTAATTTTGAGAGACTCTTTTTGTGACAGTTGCTAATAAGCCATACGTTCATATTTAAAAATAGTTTTAATATATTCTAATAGGCTTCTTATAAGGCTCAGGAAATATATTTAGATGTTTCTTAGCTGTCATTCAAGTTCAGTGAATATTAAACATATGCCTCATATTAACTTTAGTCACTATTTTGCCAAATTGTGATTCATGAAGGAAAGGGGAAAAAGAACAGTTCTAGCAGCCACTTCAGGGAGCCAAGGCGATATGTTTCACTGCTAAACTCAAAGCCCGTCGTTTGCAACTGGGAGCTGCTCTCTGGGTGAACGCTGAGGCTCTCTGCTCCTGTGCAGGTTTATAGCCGGGGAGACCCACGGGGGCTCCACTCTGCCGATGGGATTCTTTCTCTTTTTTAATCATTTTATTGGGGGCCTGTACAATTCTTATCACAATCCATCCATCCATTGTGTCAAGAACATGTACATTTGTTGCCATCATCATTCTCAAAACATGTACATTTGTTGCCATCTACTTGAGCCCTTGAGATCGGCTGCTCATTTCCTCCCTCCCTCTCACTCCCCCCTACCTCATGAGCCCTTCATCATTCATAAATGATTGTTATTTTGTCATATGTTACACTGTCCAACGTCTTCTCCCCCTACCCCACCGCCTTCTTCTCTGCTGTCCATCCACCAGGGAGGAGGCTATATGTACCTTCTTGTAATCAGTTCCCCCTTTTTACCCCACATTCTCTCTACCCTACAGGCATAGACACTCTCACCACTGGTCCTGAAGGAGTCATCTGTCCTGGATTCCCTGTGTTTTCAGTTGCTATCTGTACCTATGTACATCCTCTGGTCTAGCCAGATTTGTAAGGTAGAATTGGGATCATGACAGTCGGGACAGGAGGGAGAGGGAGGAAGCGTTTAAGAACTAAAGGAAAGTTATGTTTCATCGTTGCTACCCTGCACCCTGACTGGCTCATCTCCTCTCCACAACCCTTTAATAAAGGGGTGTCCAGTAGACTACCAATGGGCTCTCAGTTGCCACTCTGCACTCGCCCACATTTTCAATGATATGATTTTTTGTTCTTTGATGCTTGATACCTGATTGCTTCGACAGTTCGTGGTCATTCAGACTAGTGTGTTTCTTGCATGTGGGCTTTGTTGCTTCTGAGCTAGATGGCCACTTGTTTATTTCGAGCCTTTAAGATCCCAGATGCTCTATCTTTTGATAGCTGGGCACCATCTGCTTTCTTCACCGCATTTGCTTATGCACACGTTTGTCTTCATTGATCATATCAGGGAGGTGGGCACCCATTGATATGATTTTTAGTTCTTTGATGTCTGATAACTGGTCCCTTCTGCACCTCGTGGTCAGACAGGCTGGTGTGCTTCTTCCATGTGGGCTTTGATGCGTCTCAGCTAGATGGCCACTTGTTTACCTTCAAGCCTTTAAGATCCCAGACGCTATATCTTTTGATAGCCGAGGCACCATCAGCTTTCTTCACCACATTCGCTTATGCACATTATCCTTCGGCAATCGTGTGGGGAAGGTGTGCATCCTGGAATGCCAATTTAATAGAACAACGTGTTCTTGCATTGAGTAAGTGCTTGAGTGGAGGCCCAATTCTTAACGAGTCAGAGTTGACGTGATAGCTGTGAGTTTGTTGGGTTTTTGCGTCACTTTCTGTTTTTCTACCCCATTACTCAAAGACAAAATTAAAGCAGGATTACTAGTTATCCACAGATGATATTTTTAAGAAAGCAGTTTTTATTGGAAAATGAAGTGTGTTAAAATAAATTAAAGCATGGGGGAAGGAGAGACAATCCAAGAATAGGTGTTTAATTCTACATCTCACAGTTGACTGGGCCAGTATACCCTACTGTTTTCTTTGGTAGCTACATGACAACTGTCTATAATTAATTAGAAAAAGATTTAACTACAATAAGAAAATGCTAAAATTCAACAAGGGGCTCTTTCGGAAAGAGTGAAAAGGCAGACCTGTAACTGGCATGTTTTTTTGATCATCAGAGCATGGAACTAGTTTAAACGAACAAATATTTAATAGCAATTTCTGTATTTATCTTTCTGTACATCTAGGTTTTTATTTAAAATCATTCTTTCCAGCAATTTCTAGTTAGAAAACAAAATCCTGATGTAAAGGTTTGTCCCTGTTGATTTATTTTAATGCGCTCTCTCTGTCTCTCTTTCTTTTTTCCATTTTGACTGTTAATTGCCCTCATCCCCGACATAGATTTAATATTTTCATTAAAAAATTCATTGAATGTCAGAATATTTAAAGCATCATAAGGATAAATATGGGATTCTTGTCACGTTGCTACCATTAGAAGAAATAATCATGCGTTCTTCTGAAAGAAAGTGAGCTGACCTGTTTCAAGTTCCTCTTGTTGGACCGTGATGGTGTGTGACAGAGAGAAGGGGGGTCTGCCCTGCCACCTCCAGGCCTCACTAGAAACACAGTTTGGCAGTTGTTGTTTTGAAACCATTGCGGCTATGAGAAATTAGAATGGGAAATACATAACGTGGAGAAAAACATCATTTCCATGAACTAACTGAATTTTTCCTGGCATATGGTTATCTTAAAACAGTATTGAACCTGACCTAGAGAGCCCCGGGGGAAGCCCTAGTGGTTATGGGTTGGGTCACGAACCCAGAAGGTCTGCAGTTAGAACCGCTAGCCACTCCGAAAGACAAAGACGGGCTTTCGACTCTCCTAAAGCAGTGCACTTTCCCAAACCCACAGCGACTGTTTTTGCTCCATCCTGGAGGGTCGCTATGCGTCAAAACTGACTCCAGGGAAAGGACTTTGAGTTTGAGGAAGTCCTGGTGGTGGTTTCTGGTAAGCGCTAGGATGCAAACTGCCATGTTGATGGTTCAAAACCATCCACTGCCCAGAGGGAGAAAGATGAACCTCTGCTCCCGTAAGCCCCTTGGAAGCCCTACATCGGGTCATTTGAGTTGGTTTCTATGGCAGGGAGTTTTGGGTCAGGTGTGCCCCAGATGAGCGGACAAATATCATCTAAAAAGTGACTATTTCCTTTGATGGGATGGATGATTTGGAAAGATTTCTGAGCTATCTCTTCAGAATTTAGTACTTGTCTAGTGACCCTTATGTTCAGATTTGAGAGGTGATGCAGATCTTCCATTGCGTGATTTTTATTAGTGAGGGAATGTATCTAAGAGAAGAAAGATACGACTAATTAACTCTTTATTTTTCACTCCACACCAGCTGTGGTGCTGTTTAAATAACGATTTCCAGAAAATAAATAACACATTCTGTAATTCAGGAGATTATGTTGAACTCAATTATAGTCTCCAGAGCAGTGAAGAAAAATTGTTTGTTGTTTTTATTTCTCAAAAAACTTCAAACAACCTAAATTGTCCGGCTGCGTAAGACAACTGCTGGAAGCCTTTGGCTTTCTTACATATCCGAAATGTTGATCTTGTCTCGCTCATATTAACCTTCTCTGTAAGGATAGCAAATCTTCAGATAATCTCCTATATTTTAGTAATTTATTTTCTGTCAAACACATAAAACAAATCTTGGTAAAACATTCCATTAAGAAGGGAGAGGGCTGGAGGAATGTTTTGCAGTGTGGTATGTAGTTGTATTTTCTGAAGTTTCTGATGGGAGACAGATGTTTCAGAGTGCCCACAAGGATAGTGAGCCACGATCAGATTGATCCCCGCTTAATCTCGAAACCTTATGCTTCCATTCTTTCTATCAAAACAGAGGGCCTTTTTCTTGCCACATGAACTCAACTGAATTTTCCAGTGAGCGTTGAATTAAAAACACTCGAAGTGGAAATTCGACATATTAGAATTTCTACAAGGGCTTGTTAGACATTGCTTTCCAAAATATTCCAAGCTGCTCAAAGTTCCGGGGGATGAAAATCTCGTTGCCTTTCAGATGTTCCGAAAAGCAAGCCACACGGCTAGTTTGCATTAGTCTAGTGGCAAACAAATGAATTTAGTGGAGAAGATAATTGGTGGGATGGGTAACACTATCCACTTATTGAAGAATTATTAGGCGATTGTGATTCCATTAAATTTTGAATCTCTGGCTTCAAAAACTGACAAAGTAGGAAATCAAACAATCTAAAGAAAACCATGAGCAAATAGCATTTTTTTTAAATCTTGACTCTATTGTCAAGTGACCCTGGACAATGCTACCACACATTTATTAGAACACGAACAACACTGAGATTAATTTAGTTATTAACGTATTTTTGTGGTAAACTGAATGTGTTTCAGAATAGTCAGGTCTGATTTCACTGCCTTACTATCTTTAGGCCTAGATCATTTCCACTAGCTAAGATTGCATAAGCACCTATAATTATCCCGTTATCTGATCTGACAAGATCACATAATCTTTATGTGATCCTGAACCTACAGTTAATACTTTGACAAGTATAATTAAAACTAATATGATTAATTGAATTTATAGGATATTTCTCCATGTTGGAGATAGAAAATATAGCACACCCATTTTCATGATCTGTTTAAAAATATTGACTTTCCAAACATGTTTCCAAAATATTTGCTTTTCAGTTGTGCATATTTGTATTTCTAATTTTCTTCCATGCTGAGGCATCTGTTCATGATTTCTAGCTTCTTTCCAATATCTTTTTGTGTTAATGTCTGGATACTGTTATAATATTCAAACCCTCTATGTGCTGAATGACTTGGGAGACCCACTGTATTAAGATTTTTTGATTCATAACTTTTAAATTAGACATTATTGGCACTTTTTGTATGTGTTTTTCTCCATTTGGAAAAATATTCAACTCTGAGTATACTCATTGAAGAAAATATGTGTGTTACTTTTGTTGTATTTTTTACAATCTCACCTTCAAAATATGTTCATGGCAAAGATCATATTGACAATCTTCCCAGAAATTTTTTTTTTCAGATAGAGCTTTAATTCCACAATGCCGGGGAAATATTTTGTACAAACAAGAGGGAGCTGTGTTTGCTGTCGGGAGAGAAGGTCCTATTTTCGGAGGAACTTTTCCTTTGGGAGAGGGAGGAAGCTGCTTCTCTAGTGAGGAGCTTCTTGTAGCTCTCTTTATTTCAGCGGCACTGTTACTCATCCCCGCGAAAGTCGGGCTGTGGTTGTGGTTTTATGTATCTTCTGTTAATTCACTTAGAGATTCTTTCCTTCCATAATGTATTCCTCGTGAACTACAAGTCCACAGGGTAATCTATGTGCCCGTCTTTATCTATGGCTATAGTAAATGACGTAGATAAACATCACTTTATGCTAAAAACAAGCTTGCAGGGATGCACAGGCCAGCCCCGAGTCAGGTGGCACATAAAACAGATCGCATTTGCAGTCATGACATCTACACAAAATGTAATACTGCTGAATTTTCATATGAAGAGGTTTTGGCTAAAGGAATGCAGACACATACACAGTATGGCCCCCAAAATCTTGCCAATAAAAGTTGAGTTGAAAATGTAGGGGAACAGATCCAAAAAGGGGCCTCAGACATGTTGCCTTCATTACATGCAGCTGTGTGCACGAGAAGTGACTTTTCATCCTACCTACCCACACTCAGCCATGTAGCTCCTCCTCCTCCTCCTCCTCCCTCTCCTCCTCCTGCTCCTCCTGCTCCTCCTCCTCCTCCTCCCTCTCCTCCTCCTGCTCCTCCTCCTCCTTTGTGCCAACTTTCTGTCTTTTCTGTTCCCACAAATGACTGGCATAACTATTAAAGACTTTTTAGCCATTAAAAAAGTGCACACTAAGGTATTTGCTATAAAGACAACATATCTTAAAGAGATATTTCCAATGAGCTCATTTTTATGAGTAAACATACATTTGCTAATGTTCAGAGAAAACCAATGTGGATTCAGGGAGCAAATGAACATGTCTTTAAGGGATTTGGGAATGGAAACTATTTTACAGGTACTCGGGTAGCTTCTGGTGATGCAGGCATATTGTGAAGACACTTGGCAAAGAGAGGAAAACCAGAAATCCATTTCACTGGGCTTCCTGCAAGAAGCGGAAGTCAATTGTGGCACACCAGAAATGGTTTGGTCTGGTCTCAAGGATGTGGGATGAACCTAAAGAGGTAGCACCGGTGCCTAGTCACAGCCACATGACAGGGCTCCCCAGTCCTTCTTCTACCACTTTTCCTACCACTGGGAACTCCTTTCCTGGCTTATCTCCAAATCCAGAGAGGGGCATCTGATCGACTTGGCCGGTCTTCATGCACTGCAGGTTTCCTGCACTGTCAGAGATATCATGTCAAACGTTTTAATAGAATATTGGCCCTGTCAGTTTTTACTTTCTTTGAGTCCGCTACCGATCCCTTCAGTCAGCTGACGCCACACTGATTGGGTGCTGCCATGAAGCCAAGCAGGAAATCTCCAAAGAAGAGGCTGCAGAAAGCCTTAGGTGATCTATGCAGGCCATTTGTTGTTTTTAAAAGACACTAAGTTGGCTTGAATTCACCATGAACTTGTGTATAACAGAATGAAGTGCTGTCTGGCTCTGCCCCATCTTCCCGATGGCTGGTATGTTTGAGCCCCTGGTTGCTCCATTGGGTAAGTCTATTTCATTGAGGAGTCCCCTTGTCTTGGTTAGACCTCTACTTTATCAGACATGATGCCCTTCTCTGGGAGTTTGCCCCTCCAAATATGCCTCCGAAGAAACCAAGTCTAAATCTTAGGCAATATTCTGTGATCCACAGAGCTGTCATTGAATAATGTTTACCACGCCTTTCAGTTTAGTCTAGAAGCTTCGCTGAACCTGTCTATGGGCAACTGAAGTGCCAGTGGCATAGCTTCTCACATCAGAGCAAAACTACGCCACTGCAGATGGGTGGTAAGCATCTCACCTAAGCACAATTGTATACATGAGAAGAGTAAAAGGTGTTTTTACAAGACTATCTGATGCATTTAAAAAATACTTTACATTTCTAAAATGTCATACCACAGTATTTTAATTCCTCCACAAAGAAGAAATAAAATGAACAAAATGAAAGGGAGAGGAGGATACCCTGTATCGTTGGTATTCCCCTGTGTTTATTCTTGTTATAAGGTGCCATCAAGTGGAGTCTGAGTCTTCGTGACCCTTTGACCACAGAACCAAATACTCCCAGGTCCTGCCCATCCTCACACTCGGTCCTGTGTTTGACCCTGCGGTGTCAGCCATCCTGTCAATTCATCTCGTGCAGTCTTTCTCTCGTTTGCTGACCTTCTGCCTTACTAAGCAAGACGACCTTCCAGTGATTGGTCCCTTCTGTGACTTGTCCAAATCATATGAGATGAAGTCTTGCCATCCTAACTTATAAGGAGCCTCCTGGTTGTGCTTCTTCCAGGACAGATGTGTTTGTTTTTCTCAGACTCCACAGCATAGTCTTCACCAACACCATAAGTCAAAGGCACTCATGCTTCCTTGGCCTCCCTTCATCGCCCAGCTTGCACATGCATGTTGAATATACCATGGCTTGAGTCATGTGCACCTTCGTCTTCAAAGAGGTATCTTTCTAAAGAGGTCTTTTGCAGCAAGTTTGTTCAAAGTCACATTGTCTTTTGCTTCCCTCACTGCTGCGCCTGCGAACATGCTTTGTGGAGCCGAGAGCAAGGAAATGATAACTTCCGTCTTTTCTCCTTGTGTCAGCCGACTGGTCCAAAAGGAGGATGTCATCTTCCTTAACGCTGACGTGCAATCCATGCTGAAGGCTGGAGTGCTTGATCCCCGGCAAGCAAGATGCGTGCCCCACAGATCATGAGTGGTTAATGAGTTTTCTCCCGATCCTGACGCCTTGCTCTTTTCCATAGAGTGATGCTTCTTAGCTGATCTGCTGTGCATGCAGATTGAATAAATATGATGAAAGGATGCAACCATAATGTACATTTTCAACAAGCCAAAAAAAAAAAAAAGGAACTCCTCCCTGCCACCCAATCAATGCCGACTTAGTGTGACCCTATGGAAACAGAAGACCAGCTCCGGTGAGTCGCAAAGGCCATCAGCTGTTAGCGGGGCACAAAGTCTCATGCTTCTCTTGAGGAGCACCTGGTGAGCTCAAACTGTTGATCTGATGGCGGGCAGGTCATCGCCAGGGCTCCTTGTAAGCCATGCACTATCCCTTTGTTTTGTTCAAATGATAGCTTCTTGGGCGAAGGACAGGTCCTGCATGAGCCCAACTAAGTTCTGGAATTCTCACGTTTATCAATGGTATCTTTCCTTTTTTTATGATGCCCACAGTCCAGTGCCTCTGCACAGTCAATATGACCCAGTTGCACATATTTATAGAATTCTCTCATTTCCAAGAAGAGCCATCTGATGTCAACGATTATAGATCTCATTCCGTGTCCTCTTCAGAATCATAATGGAATTTTGACAGTTCCCTATCTATGGCTGCTGCAAGTATTTCTAATGCTCTTAAGCAAAAGTTTACTTGTGTGTAATATTAAAAACAATGTTTGGCAATTTTCATATTCTGTTGGATTGCCTTTCTTTGGATGACCAGCCAGTCCGTTAGGCAGGTGTTTATCGGTGACGCAGATGATCAAGCACCTTCTGCGCTGCATTTGTTTGTTGACTCTGTGTGTTCCTTCCATCTTCTTTTGATTCTTCCTTCATTCTTCAATATTTTCCCCATGAAAGCTTCACTGTTCAATCAAGCTAACGACTTGATTTCCCCCCGCCAATTTCTTCAACTCGAGAAATGCCAAGCATGTTCCTCCCTTTTCCCCTAAGACTGTGCACATTTCACTGTACTACTCTGCTTTCTCCAGATGCCCTTCCAAATAGCTGGCAACTCCTTTCGATTCAGGTGCTTTATGTTCAAGGGCAATTCTGGCACTCACTTTGATTTTTCTTTCTTTCCTCTCTTTTTAAGCACCTTTTACTGTTTTCACGTGCGATGTCTTCATATAGGTGTTATCTTAGAACTCATCTGGTCTTTGGTTATTAGTGTTCAATGCATTGAATCTCTTCTTGAGTTGGTCTCTAAATTCCGGGGAGTTGTATTCAAAATTAGGTCTTTTTCTTGTGTACATGAGCAATTGATGGCCTGTCCACAGTATCCTCCTGGCTTTGTTTTGGCTAATGATGTTGAGCTTCTCCATTGTCTTTTCCCAAATGGAAAAGGATGCTTGTGTATTCCATGCAGTGACAACCAGTATGCTATTTATGTTGAAAACAAGTGTTTACAATTCACAAGCAAGTAGTCTTGCAAAACCTCATCATGCCATCTCTGACATGGTTTCTATCACTAAGGTCCTATTTTCCAAATGCTCATCCTTCTTCTTTGTTTTCAGCTTTCACATTCCAATCACTAGTAAATACTCTGGTATCTTGATTGCATTTTTTATCCCTTTCAGACCGTGGAGGTTAATAAGACATCTCCACGTCCTCATTCAATCTCTAATCATTGTTAAAGGACGTATGTGAATGTAAGTGCTTCCCTGGTGCAGTCATCACAATGAGGAAGTGCTGTTGTATCTCTGTGAAAATAGATGTCACTCAGGACAAGGTAGCTCCAACATGCGATGATGCTACAAAGTATGCTATAGCTCATCTATTGGTCCAGCAGATCCTGAGACAGTTTCTTTCCAAAGACTCACTAATTACATTGTTTTCTTTCATAACATAAAAGGTTTTTTATGCTTGCTGCTATTCCAAAATTAAGGTAGGATTTTTGTGCCTTCTAGACTCATGGAATGGTAATTTATCAAATTTGCACATAACCTACTTGTAGCAGAAAAAATATGTATACCTCTGCCCATTAAATCCTTGCCAATGCCATAATACCACAGAACAGAATTTGGCATTGTATGGTTATTAGACATTCGACTTAATTTCTATTTGGATCCTTCAAAATTGTTTAATTTTATAATGCTTTCAGATCAATACCTAATCATCCATTTGACTGTGAAATTTATTTACATGCACATTTATAAACTACTATCATATGGCTATGATAACATGGAAACATTTATGCACTTTTAAAATTTATATCATTCATATATTTAAGGTTCTTCAGTTCCAATATTAGTTTTTCAATCATCTATTGCCTGAAGTGATTAATATAATTTAATGTTCTTGCCAAAAAGTAAAACTATTTGGCTTATTTCAAGTAAAAATATTAGTTTCTAGATTTTCAAACTCTTCATGCAGTAGAAATAGATGTATTAACTATAACTCTAGTCATTTAAAACTTGCCAAGAATTCAGTTCCAGTAACTCAACATTTATCTCAGTACCTACACATAGTCTGTACTGTGGGGGATTAAGTGATGAATTCAGGTGAAACTGGCCTTTGAAGACCTATTGTGTGTCTGCACTCTGATAAATATATTGTTTTATAAATCGTCTCATTTAATTCTCACAAGAACGTAGTTGCTTACATAGTACAATATTCCTATGTTCCATAAATTCTTGAGACTAAAATATTAGAAAATTTTCCCAAGATCACACGTCTAGCAAATGGGAAGGTAAAATGTGAACTAGGTGTACCTCCCAGTAAGCCCATACAAGCTTCAGTGAAGTTAAGGATAATGGCATATGTTTGTTGTTGTTGTTGTTCAGGTAGTTCATATAAATAGTAAGTAGGTGGTAGAGACATTTAATTTGCTTGAGTTCACGGTTAATTGATGTGGAGAAGAATGTTATCAGGCCACCTTCTCTGCAGAGAGGCACAGCACATTTGAGGTGACTCATTTTATAAACCAGATCTAGGATGGATTGAAGAAAGGCAATAAATGAAGATATAACGGATACTCTGGATCCTCATGGTGAAAATTGTTAACATGTCTTGTTATGGAGGTCTGCTGCATGCCAATTACAGTCAAGAAAACCCTGTGGAGAAATTCTGCCCTGTGTAACCCACGAAGTTACTATGATTGGAATCAATTCACATCACTGGGTTGGTTTGGTTTATCACAAAAATCCAGGCACACCATGGCAAGGGCCTCCACAGTGATCCTGTGAATGGCAAAGGAAGAGTGAGATTGCACACCCATTTAGGGAGTTGTCTCAGCAGGATCTGGTGATGGACTTTATGAGCGAGCTAAGGAAGACCTAATGATGACATTTCCACCATAGTTAAGTAGGTCATGAACTATGACACAAAGGCTCTGGGGTGGGGGGGGTGGCATGTGACACGTTTGACCTTGAATGGATTGTCATTACGCTGCCTAGGACACAGCCATGGTGAGCAGGCAGATGACCTTCTAGTACAGTCAGAAATGAAGAGCTAATGGAACAGAGAAAGGAAGAAATTAAGGTCGACTAATTGGTTAGAGAAGGCTTTGAGGAGATAACACTAATTGCCAAAGGCAAATAACATGTCTGCATACAAACACTGAATGAAAGGGTATTTAAGATTGGTTAGGATTTAAGATTGTGTTTTATGTTGACTATTTTGTTGGTCATCTACCTAGCTCTGCACAAAGTTTGGTATCTTGAGTGATAAAATCTTGTCATCATTGTCTTCACCATGTTAAAGTCTTTCTTTGGGGTTGATTCGGGTTAAATGCTTTACAGATTCATGCATTTATTCAATCAATGTTGTCTCTGCATGAATGAATTTAAAGGTGTTACTTGTAATAGGTTATTGTTATGCTTTCTTGCTATATTGAATATGTACAGTGACCAAGTAGCATGCAGCTATAAGAAGAAGGGAGAATTTTCAGAACCCAAAGAGGAACCATCTAAGCCGAGACACAAAGGACAGATAGGAACTAGCCAAGGGAGGATGACATTCCAGACAACAGGAAGGAATCATAGCTGAAGTATAACCTGCAAGGACTGGCTAGATCATGATTTATAAGCACCGCTTAGTAGTTTGGATGCTGTCCTAATGACCATGGGGGGTCATTAAGGTCATTTAAGCAGGGACATGATATGATTCTATTTGTCTTGTCTTTTTGAAAGATAACTGTAAACACAGTGTGAAGCGTGTGTTGGAGGGAGACAGCGAATAAAGCAGACGTGACATTGCGGTGCCCACTGAAAGCGCTGATGTGATGAGCGAGGGAGATGACTGCGACGCTGGAAGGCCTGGAGCATGGCGGCGGGCTTCTGAGCTGATTCAGTGGGGAGGAGTCAGCAGTGACAGGTGAACGAGAGGAGATTCAGGAATGGCACCGAGGTTTAATTCTTGTGCATTTGGGTAGATTGAGGTTTTCTTCTTAGGCACAGGGATCCAGGAAGACAAGCAAATTTGTACAATATTGTTTTTTTGTTTTGACCATGTAGCGTTCAGGGCATCCTATTGATGATGCTAAAGTTTGAGGATATTGGGCCTGAGGCACAATGCATACGCAGGATAGATGTAATGGGATTCGGAAGAGGTTAATGGTGAGGGGGGAAAGTGCTGCAGACATTTCTATGTGAACATGGTGGTGAGGAAGGAGCTGACGATGAGAATAGTGACACCTCTGCAGGAAAATGGAGAAATCAGAAAAAGGACCCAATTCTCTATATTAAATCGATCTACTTAACAACCTTAGGGTTATACTTATAGAATGGAAGTAGCACAGCAGTATGTAACTATGGTTTATCTCGTGTTTGGTTGGTTTTGCTTTTCCTGAGTTTATAAAACCATCAACCAGCAATAATAAGGCTGTATATATATATATATATACTGTATATATATATATATATATATATATATATATATATATACTTTCACTATACATTGAGAGAGACAGGCAGACAGATAGAAATACACCTAGAGAACAAAAGTCACATAAGAGGTTTCAGAAGGCCTTGCCATGAGTTTTAGAAGACCATCTTGCCCGGACTGGACCGCTGCCAAGGAGCTGGAAGGGCAGCAGCAGCAGCTGGGCCTGCAGTCAGGACAGCTCACCTTGACAGCAGTCAGTAGAACGAAGGATCCAGAAAAGGTGTGGAGCATGCTCCCTGTCTTTGTTGGCAACATTCTGGATATATCTCATGCAGACTGTGATCCAAAGTCAAACACATCAAGACGGCTAGGCGCCATTTCCACTTAAGCCGCTGTCTGTTCTGGGTTGGGAGCTGGGAGCAAGTTCTCTTTGCTTTGTTGGGGATGGTCTTTGTTGGTGGCCTGCAGCAGTCCCACGGCCTGATGGAACCTGTAGTTGTGTTCAGGAGATTCAGTCCTCTCAGCCAGAACACTGTAAAAAGCTATTTTCATTCCATTGTATCGCTGCAGACACTCTACAAATACAGCGGTTATTTCACAACTTCTTCCATCTTCAGTGTGTACACGGCAGGTGATTTTATTTTTTTTTTTTTCCTCTTCAGTGACTTGACTGTGAGTTGGTGGTTGTTACGGTTTTCTTTTCCTAGTAAGAGTTTTTATTCCAGAAAGGAAAACTTGCATTCCCATTAGAAAGAAAGACATGGCAACCCCAGCCTATAGAAGCACATACTAAAGATGCCTTTTAAGATGGAGGCAACTGGAAGGTGCTCATCACATGGAGATTACACAGAGTATCCCCAACATGGGCATGTGGCTGGCATCCATGGAGCAAGCCCGCCTGCCTCCCTTCCTCGGGCCAGAAGGAGCAGCTGCCAGCAGGGAGGAGTGTGAGGAAATAGGAAACTGATTTTTAAAAGGACAGGGAAAAGGCACAAGAATGAATTTAGGAAGGTTCAAATATTCCCTTTTTAGGCGTGTGCAGTGGCCATGTCTTCAGAGGAAGGTGATCTTTAGTGATTCTCTCCTGAGAATAAAAAGACAGTACCCTTCCAGGCAGGGCAGAGTCAAGGAAGGCCTGGATTTGGTTTATTTCTTTATAATTGGAAGACAATGGAATATGGATTTGTATTTTACTTTTTTTTGGAAAGTCTTCTGGCTCTTTTATAAATTAAAAAAAGGAGTAAGATAATTTAAGCACTCTAATTCTAGGCTCAGGAAAAATAGTTTACAATGACATTAATTAAATTTCACATTAACCACCAGAAGCTGGGCATATTTGACTGTGAAGGTCGGAAGGATTATAAATTTCCACTGACAGCAATTTTTTTCTCTTTAATAGATGCCTTTAGGCAAATTATAAAATTTCTATTCGTTTGCTTAGGTTGGGGGGATATGGGTCATGTTAACAATATCAAGGTTCACTGACAAATAGGGTAGATGCTTCGCTTCTACAAAGGCACAATTCCAGGTGTATCAAGCTTTGAATATGATATCCTGTGGAACATGACAGTACAGGCAGGACTCACACAGACTCCGTCTGTGTCTGTCGGTACAGTCATGCCATCGACTCTGTGAGAAGACACGCAGTTGATCACTGAGTTCCATCCTGGTGGTGTAGTGTGCTGTGCATTGGGCTGCTAGCCACAAAATCAGAAGTTCAAAACCACTAGCCACTCCACAGGAGAAAGATGAGGCTTTCTACTTCCGCATTGATTCCCAGTCTCTGAAACTGACAGGGACAGTTCTCCTCTGTCCTGTAGGATCACCATGAGCCGGAATCGACTCGACAGTGAATTTGCTCTGGTTTTGAGTTAGGTCCAAACATTTGATGATGTTACTTGATCTCTCACGTCAGGAAACTAGATGTGTGCTCTAGCACCATGTGTTTAGCAAGAGTCTTCTCCCTGCAGAATGAGTGTCAAGACGTTGTGGATAGAGCAGAGTCCTTAAATGCGAGAGACCTTGCACGATAAGTAAAACCTAGGTGGGAAGAGTAAGCACACTCAGGTGATAAGACTGCAATAGATACTCGCCACTTCAATATGAAAACAAAAAATGTGGCAGCGTACATCATTTTAGAAAAATCACCAAACCGAGTCTCATGAAAGAAAGAACATCTGGGGTCTCTTAATTATAGACATGTGGCTAGTTTCTTAATATTTGGAAAAGAATAAAGATGAAAATAGCCTTCTTCTAAATCACGTCAATAGTCAGAGGTCATATTTGAAAATGACCTCTGAATGAGCGCTCTATTCCTTCTTCAAACCCACGACGGGGCCCTGGTAGTGCAGGGAATATGAGTTGGGCTGCTAACTGCAAGGTGAGCAGTTTGAAACCACCAGCTGCTCAGTGGGAGAAAATGAGGCTTCCTCCTCTTATAAACGGTTATGCTCTCAGAAACCCACAGAGTCAATTCTACCCCTACCCGCCCCAAGAAGGTCACTATGAGTTGGCATAGATTAGTTAGCAATGAGTTTGGTTTTGATCAACCCAGCAAAACCTTGACCCATGAATGGATGGACAGACAACACAATGATGGAGATGGTGGGAAACCAGTATAAAAAAAAACCCTCCAAAACTTAAAACAAATTCATTAAAAACATCACTAAGACATTAAAATAGGAACCCAAGTGGAAGGTGAATTATGAGAGTGACGAGTGCAACGAATGTATAAGGGTGCTTTGCTCAATTGATGTATGTACAGATTGTGATAAGAGCCTTATGAGCCCCAATAAAAAGATTTTTTTAAAAAGACATTAAAATAATCATAAGAAACTCCTATGCAGTCTTCTAATGGGTTTGAAATACCTTAGAGATTCTGTTTATGGATGGAAAAATGGAAAACCGAATCGAAGTCTGATCCAGAACCGGGTATCCTGACTGGCAGAGACTTGGGGAGAAATCCCTCTGGGTGGATTGTTGTTTCCTTCGGTGGTTTTATTGTGTGAACTATTGATACCCCATGCTTCCTGTAGGGTCCTGTGTTCTCTCCCTTTTGCAGGGAGTCTATCTTATCCTCACTGATGCCCTTCCAGTATTTTAAGGCACGGTCCAAAAGCTGCCTGCCATTGGAACGGCATGTAGGAATTTTCCTGACGTGGATCATCAAAGTACATGTTGCTATTAAATTTCAACAAGTAATCCTCAAGCAGTACAATGAGAAGTGTGTGTGTGTGTGTGTGTGTGTGTGTCACAACCTAACCTGTTAGATTCTAGTTAAGAAGATTCTTCATGCTGAAACATACTCTGGCCCCACCAGAAATTGTTGAAGGTAAATTTGTTCACGTCCATTTCAGGAGCAAGCCTGACAAAAGGCACGGTTATTACTGAGTACGGAGTTGGACCTCGCTGTGGGAGTCCTGTACTGACTGCTCGTACCATTGGAACGAACTACAGCTATCTTGGCCACTGTAGTTAAAATGACACCGTGATGTATCGATCTAATGAGTAATACTATGAAATTAATTCTAAAATACTCTAGCTTGCCCTGCCTTCATCTCTGAAATTCATTTGAATGATCACATTGTACAAACCTCTGCTTGAAAATCTCTCAGAGGACGTTGGCTGGGAGTAGCCTAGTTCTGCAGATCTCGCGCTGGTTTCTGGTGTGAAGCCAAATGTCTGGATAAGCTCATGTCCATTTGCCGTGGTGACCAGGATGGTTTGTCTGCCGTGGCCACAGAGTTGTACTCGCCTTGCTTAGAAACAATTAAATCAACGGCCTTATTTTGCTCTCCTATTATAATAGAGCTTCTGAACCTCCCAATTCCCCCTCTCCCCACACGGGCTCTCCTGGGAGAGAGAGGCCGTCCCTGACACTCAGAACTGGAAAGCCCCCAGGACTAGACACAGCACACCGGGAGTTTTCCTTCCCCAACAGTCTGTATCCGCAGAGTTTGCTTTCTCTTTGTTGCCTGCCACCACCACCCCTTTATTTTAGAGCTCTCCTTTGCGGTCACACGGTACCTCCTGTGTATCTTTGTATGATTTCCCTTCAGCTCCTGCAGTTGCCCCTAGCAAGACCCCGAGCACACTTGATTTTGACAAACCAGACAGACCCAGGTAAAACCGCCAACACGTTGACTTGCTAGCCCCGGGGTTTGTTTTGTTTTGTTCCCCAGTTCAGACGATTTGAAATGACGGAAATCCAGTGCGAATCACTGGTTTTAAAGCAGGCTTACCTTGCAAGGATTAACCAAGGAGTTTCAAGTGGGATCGGGCCCATAACAGACATTCAATAAGTGTGAGCAGAATTAAAATCCTTAAAAAATAAAACAAAATAAGCAAAAAGTTGATTTGTACCCTAGCAGCGTTCGGCCATCTTTTCCTCACGAGGTGTTCAGCCCTCACCCAAGTTTGACATTGACCCTGTGACGCTGCTAAAAATGGTGCTCCTTTAGGTCGCACATTTCCCCTTTTCTGTTCATTTCAAGAATGTTGGCCTCACTCATTTTAGTATTAATCTAACTGGTAAATGTAGCTTGTTGAATATGACCCTGCCCACCCAACCCCCAAGCCCAGGCACCATCCCTTCCCTGTCCACTCTGGCAGGGTGCAGACTTGCTTACAAGTTCTACACTTCTCTCTTGGCTCCTTCTTTGGCTGCCCTTGCTGTTCCTGACGCCTGCTTCCGGCCGCTCTGCCATTCACTGGCTTCTATGCAGGGCCTCTGGCGCTCTCCAGAATATCACTTTGGAATTAGGTTAGCAAAGCTGTATCACAGGGCAGAATCACTTCTTTCCATCTCCAATCTCCTTGTCAGCACTTTCAGACAATAAAATGAGGTGCCCGGTGGGGCTGGGAGCTAAGGCATTGGGCTGCAGACGCAAGGCACAAGGTGGGTGGTTCAAACCCGCCAGCTTCTCCTGAGGAGAAACATGAGGCCGGCTACTCCCACAATGACTTGCCGCCTCAAAAACCCTCTCGAGGGTTGGCTGTGAGCCGGGGTGGACTGAAAGGCCATGGGTTTGTTTGGGTTGAGGGGTAAAACGAAATGGTCACTTCCCTAGATGCCTTCTGGTCTCTGAATCATTTGGCTTCTCATACATAGCTCTTCCTGGACCAGATCTCTTAGATCTCAAGTCCAAACACCAATGGGTTGTAATCCTGAGCTCCATTCTTCCACCCCAAGGGGAGCTCTGGTGGTGTAGTGGTTATGTGTTGGGCTGCCATCCACTTGGTTGGTAGTTCGAAACCACCAGCAGCTCCAGGGGAGAAAGACTGGGCTTTCTATTCCCATAAATGGTTACTGTTTCCGGAGCCCACAGGGGTGTGCTGAGTCAGCATGAACTTCACCACAGTGAGTTTTGTTTTTGATTGTTTCCCTCCATCTTGCTCTCCATTGAAAGAGCCACTAATATTTTGGGGGAAAATATTTTTTAATTAAACATAACAATTAAAAACACCTATTAGGAAAGGGTAAAATAATTGAGATTCTTTAACTGCGGTTCTCAACCTGTAGGTCATGACCCCATTGGGGGTCAGATGACCCTTTTACAGGGGTCGCCAATTCATAACTAGCAAAATGACAATTATGAAGTAGCGACAAAAATAATTTTATAGTTGGGGGCTCATCACAACATGAGGAACTGTATGAAAGGGTTGCAGCATTAGGAAGGTTGAGAACCACTGCGCTAGGAGAGTGGGGATTTTAAGTCAAGATTTATGAATAATCAGCTTCAACTAGATGACAGATCTGTACTGAGAGATCTCTATTGCTCAGTTTGGGCACAGATTGCGCCGTAATCGCCCACTCCGCCCTGAGTGGAAACCAAGAGCAACTGGTCCTCATTTTCAGTCAGAAACTTTCAAAGGAGAGCTTCCCTCCAGAAACCATGGGAAATTCTGTTACTCAGAATGGACCTGACATGATAACACCTCCCCCCTTTTTGGGAAGGAAACCAAGTATATTCATCTGTAGATGGTGTGGTCTGATTCCCCATGAGGTTGTCACCAATTATATCTGTATTAAATTTACATCCAGTTTGATGATCCCATAATTTTATAATGAAAAATTATATGCTGTGGACTTGGTATTTATAAACACAGTAGTGACCCATGCCCCTTAAACTGTCAATGATGCTAGATGCTAGGAGCTCTTAGTCTCTGCCCTCCAAACGGTCATGGTATGCTAGTTGAGAGACAAGTATGAACATACTTAGACAATAAGGCATGCCACACAAGTGACTAAACTGTTGCAATTCAGTTTCTTCAATCTCAACGATTTTTGTACCCAGGGATTGATCCATGCCACCACCATCCCACTCCGCTCACGCCCTGTGCCCAAAGCAGTATTTATTTAATGTCTCTTTGTGTGGTACGTTCTGTGAAAAACTGAGGAATCAACAAAGAAATGATCCCTGCCCTCAGGTGTTTGTAGCCTGGAAGGAGTTACGGACAAGGGGATAGACAGCAGAATAAGGGATGGTGTGCACGGGACAATGCTAGCTAGAGCAGAGCAGACCCTCAGAAGGGGAGGGGCCCAGCAGCCATGGCGGATGGCTCAGAGAGAGCTATTGGAGGAGCCCAATCTGGAGGGAGGAGCAGGACCTGGCCTTGTAAAAGGCTAGGTGCCAAGCCTACATCCAAAGTGACATATAAAAATGTCTACATAAAAGCAGGACAGATGTTCACAAACGTCTTAAAAATCATTAAAATCTAGTAAATGAAACTCTGTTATAAAAGATCTAGGAATTTAACACATAACTGGTTATTTTAATGGACTTTCTAAAGGGCAAATGTAGCCATTTGTGTGATGTCTGTGTCGTCTGGATGGGATCTAGGATGGGATCGGTGCAGCGTTAGCTACCGCCTCTGTAGACAGCGACTTGCCTTCCCGCCAACATCAAGTCACTACTAGCCATCAAGGAATAACTCACTCCTGATGTCTCAACAAACGAAAAGGAGCCCTGGTAGCACAGTGGTTAAGCACTCTGCTGCTAACCCTATGACCAGTAGTTCAAATCCACTAGCTGCTCCAATGGAGAAAGATGTGGCAATTGGCTTCCACGAAGATTACCGCCGCGGAACGGCTGGGGGGTCTGCTCTACTGTTGATTCCTCGGGGTTGCTGAGCATTGGAACCAACTTGGGAGCATTTGGAAACAAGCCTTTGCGATATTTAATTTCAAAGCAATACTTGTTGATCAAAACTCACTGCCATGGAGTCGATGCTGACTCGCGGGCATGGCCCCCCTGCGGCACAGGGTAGAACTGGCCCTGTGAGCCTCGGAGGCTGTTGCTCTTCATGGGGATAGAAAGCCCCGTCTTCCACTGTAGGAGCCTGGTGGTTTCAAACTGCCAACCCAGCCGGAATGCAGCTCAAGGTCTAACGACCGCGTCTTGAGACCCTAACATTAGAATGTGTTTCAGGATGGTGAGAGCACATAATCCAACCACATGGAAGAAACTGCTCTGTCATGGAGACATTTTCAATCATTTGGATTTAACATGCGTGCATTTCTCATGCAGGAACATCCACCTCCCCCCCCGATATATTCCTATTTCAAAATCTAAAAAATACATTGAACCCCAACAAGTTGCCAAGCATGGACAAACACTGCCATCCCTGGGTGGGCCTGGGAATGCGCCCCTGCTGCTTGCCGACCTTCTGTCCAGTGCGCCCGGGAGACGCAGCACGATCTCCTCAGCTTGGCCTCTCCTGTACTTTCCCCATCATGAAGGCTTAATAATAGAACTGGACTTCTACCACCCTGCTCAAAATTAGACTTCTTTCTAACGGTGCCATGGGACACCTGGCTCTTGCTTAAAAACCTATTTTCCTAGCAACCCGACCTGCGGCTAACTATTGCCGGCCATCTGGATTTCTCTGGAAGCTCTGCCTTCTTGCCCCTGCCCTGTTCTCACCACCAGGTAGAAATGATCTCCCTTCCTCGCCCGCTTCCCTACCCCTTGGATACTTGCCAGGCCAGCAAGGAGGCTCTCTGAGCCTGTCCGACACAGTGCACTGCTTGATTGCCCCCTGCAGGGAGTCCAGACCTGATCACCACCACCCCCCCACTCCCCAAATCCTGCTTCCTCTTCTTCACTGCCTGCTGCCTCGCCTGCAGAGGGCCCAAGGTCGCCTGGACACATAAAGACCAGTTCCATTGCCACATGACACTCGTGGCTGAATAGATTCCTCATGGGATTTCAGGAAGTATTTGTGGGTGGTTTCTTTTCGGGGCTGTGCTTTCACAACTTGAAAAACCAAGAGCACTCGCCTTTTAGAAATGGTTTCAGATGTGGGCCATTTCAGTTAGCTGTGACACAGATGTCCAGGAGGGGCTTCGAAACAATTGGTGGGAAATTTTTATTCTCTTTTCGTGCCGTTTGTCCACGAACATTTGGAAGCCCCTTTTGTGTTGTGGATGAGTTTTCCCCTTGGCTAGCAGGAAGAATCGCCGTGGCAGTATGCTCGTCATTTCGACTTTACTGTACACATATGTGAAACATTAGGAGTTGGCTTGGGTTACAGGGCTTTGTTTTCAAACCTTTGTTTCTGTTCCAGTGTAAATGATCATTGAACTTTTGGGGTAAAAAAGACCCAGAAATATTTTAAATATACCTCGTTGAATGTCAGCTTGAAACAGAGTTCACGTAGCTGCTAGACACTTTTGTGCTACTGACAAAATACACTCTGCCAAACAGAAGATAAAATCTAAAATGTTACTCACAGCATGTAACTAAAGTAATTATACAATTATTGTGTACCAATTGATGTCAGCGCACTGTAATTTCGGTGGCATAAACAGTTTCTTTGGTATATTGGTTATTATTAAAACAAAAAATAAGTTTGCAGGTGAAGGCATGACTTTTGACAGTTCATCTAGATAATCAGATTCTAAAGTAACTGGAACCCCTGTACCTACTCCAGTCCCTCAATCAGGTGTCCAGGGATGCTGAGGAATGATTGCTTCTCGTAGGTGCAGTCCTTGGGTGTGCACTACTTATTACCTGAACTCTGAAGGTGATTTCAAAACACCGAGGAGAAAGCAGGTGGCTCTTCTCCCACCTCCATATCCCCCACAAATGTTAGATAGTGAAAATTAAAGGTCATGCTTTCAAATCTTTGGGGTCCCCCATCATAATGCCTCCTCGCTGGCAAATGAACTGTACTCCAAATACCAGGTCTGATGATCAAGTTGAGTCTGGCACAGCCCACCAGGAGCCAGCAAGACTAGCCTTGGAAATTCTCTGAATGCTGTAGTTCTGGGCCCTTGATTCCCTTTCAACTCTGCATGAAACGGGGGAGGGTGGGATCAATGAGAACTGCCCCAAGGGTTTTCTAGGCTGTACTCCTTCTAGGAACAGATGGACAGACTTCTGCTGCAGAGCCACTGGGAAGAATCCTACCACCAGCCTTATCTGTAACTGGCTGAGCACAGAACCATTGTGCCAACCAAACCTAATTCACTGTCATCAGGTCAACTCCACTTGATTCTGACTCACAGTGGCCTAAGGGCAGGGTAGAACTGCCCCTGTGGGTTTCCAAGACTGTACTACTTCACTGCAGGAGAGAGCCTGATCTTTCTGCCTTGTGTTAGCCGCCCAGCCCATACCCACTATGCCCCAGGGCTCCTATCTGCCAACAGAGGTTCTTAAATGATGGCAGCCTGTTAGTAACCTCGGTAAGCTCCTGTTTTCTCAGCTAGACAATAGGGCTGATACTATTAGTTTCTCATAGAAGTCCCAAGAATTGAATAAAACTGGTATTAATGTTCAATTAGAGTAGCAGCTCTGGTGCCATGGTTTAGGCTCTGGGCTGCTAATGACACGGTTGGCAGTTCAAATCCACCAGCTGCTTGGTGGGAGAAAGGTGAGGCGGGTTGCTGGCACACATTTTGTTTGTTTGTTTTGCAGTCTCAGAAACCCTATGTAGGGTCATTATGAATTGGACTACATCCATGGTAGAGGGTTAGTTTGATTACATAAAAGGACTGACTATTCGCTATTAGCATAGTCTTATTGTATGTATTTGATATGGCTGTGTTTGAGGTAGCCCTGGGGGTGTCATGGGTTAAGTGTTAGATGAAAACCACATGATGGGCTATTCAAACCTACCAGCTGCTTGGGGGTAGACAAGGAAGGCAGTCTGACGTCTTAAAGAGCTGTAAGCTTAGAAATCAGCGATTCTCAACCTGTGGGTCATGACCCCTTTGGGGGTCAAATGACCCTTTCACAGGGGTCGTCTGATTCATAACTGGAAAATTTCAGTGGTGAAATAGCAATGAACACAACTTTATGGCTTGGGTCACCACCATATGAGGAACTGTTTCAACTACATTAAAGGGTCGCGGCATGAAGAAGGTTGAGAACCCCTGCTCTAGATAGTTCTATTTAGGCAGAACCATCCTAGACCCATTCTGCTTTTGTTTTACCGTCTCTGACAGCATGGAGTCGGGGCTTCATAATTTAGCAGGAAAGGTAATTACCCCAGCTTTGGTTAAGCTGTGATCCCTTCAAGATTTTTGGCCCAAGCAGAAAGGTCAAGAGAACTCTTAATATAAAAGCTAAGTTGGTGCCAGTTTGGAATAAAAACTTATTCTTGGACTTAAAAAACACACACAATTTGCTTTGATTTGGTTCATGCATTTTTAAAAACCGTCCATGTGGTGTGCAGTCCTTAGGTTTTTATGCCTAAAGAAGGGAATTCAGTTGTAAGTGAAATTCGTTTAATGGTACCAGTATAATTCCAAGGAGTTAGTTATTCACGACATAAAATAGCCACGTAATTCAACATATTTGATTGTATCTGATCATGGAACTGTGGAGAATTCTGCACATCTTAGACAAGAAACACTTGAGTTATATAAGACATGATCCATAATGTTGATTATTCCTGACATCATCAATATGACAAATTATTAAAAAATAACCAAAAACTTGCAATCACTTCAAATTCTGACTCATAGAGACCCTATAAGATGGAGGAGAATTGCCCCTTGGGTTTTCCAAGGCTGTGAACATTGAGGGAAGCAGACTGCCACATCTGCGTCCAGCTTAGCATGGCCGGTGAGTTCACTTCACCAACCTCTTGCTTCGCAGCCGGCCATGTGATCTCTGTACCAACAGGGCCCCTTCATGGCAAGCGAGCAGAAGAAAATAGACATTGAATGTGCGCCTAACGATATTCTGTCGACCTCTGCAGTGACGGCTTCTTTTTAAGCTGGAAGTGATTTAGTCCGTGCATGAGTGTGGCTCCAGAACCACGTGTCTTTCCTCGCGTTGAGAGAAAAAACTGATCCTTCCCTCTTCAGCTACGGAGATGGTTTAAAAGCTTGCGTGTGCCATTCCATCTTCCCCACGGGCTGCGGCCGCTGCTCAGTTCTCTTCAGAGCCAGCCCCCTTTTATTCTCAAGGGGTATTCATCTCTTTGTACAATTTAGAGTAACTAATTTTGTTTTCTGAAAAGATAGAACTCAATATCTGGCCATGTAGACTATTCCATTATAATCCAATATAAAAGTTGGACTAAGCAGTGTCTGATATTTATGGATGGGTATTGCTTAATTAGCATTTTAAATTGGGATTTTAATAAATGCTATCAATCAGTGACCAATTTACATAGCATTTATCTGGGGAAATGAATCTGCCAAATATTCGTCTTGAACCAAGCAGTGATTTATTTAAGATCCTAAAACCTTTCATTTCTCCAGTGTAGTACTCCTCTTGCTGTGTTTTAGGGTTCTAATCCAATCCCAGACCTGTTTAAGGTGCTCATCAAAAATGCAGGGGTACAATTTTTGAAGCGTAGCCTTAGCAAGCTCCCCAGGTGCAGGACAAATTCTAATTGTACAATGTTCTGCCTATTTAATTCTTCTAAGATTCCAACTAGACAATGACTTCATTCTGGCCCAAATAGCTATACAGGGCTAGTATTTATTTGCAATTACTGCAGACTGCTTCTGTTCATTGAAAAAAACCTCATGTATTAAAAAGATCTGTGAAATGACCCTAACAAAAATATTGAAACATATTAAGAGATTTGCTTAGGAGCCTCTAGGTCTTTAGTTGCCCCACAAAATATCTATTGTTCTATTTTTTGACCCAATTTTTCTTCAAGCAAAGAATATCAAAATCCTAAAATAACTTCCAAACTTAGACTGTGTCAAAGAAATGCTTAACTTATTTCCAAGCTATCTTAATAACATCCTAAGTAAAAGGCAAATATCTTGGTAGTTAAGGGAAGGATAGTAGTCATGATTATGTGACACACTGTGTTTGTAATTCCAGAAGAGCCAGTTACTGAAAGGGAAGAACACCAAGATCCTAAGATGCAGGGAATGTGCTTAAACACAGGGCAGCGTCAGGCGTCTCCATGTATGATGGTGCGTACACTGTAGACACAGCTGGAAAGGGAGAAGGACAGTACACTGGTAGAGGTAGATGAGCCGTGTTCGATGGTTTTCGTGTGTGTGTTCCTTTCTTTTGTAGCACTTAGATATAAGAAGAAAGTGGCAAAATTCAAGGCAAAGGTAATATGATAAAAAGAAACTACTATTATTTTTGAATCATGAGCATTCGGAAAGAATTTGGGATGTAGAGGATGTTTCTGTAGGATGGAATCGGGTGAGGGGAGAGAGTTTTAATTGTAATCATGGCACTAATCTCATTGATAAGTCAGGGAAGAAGAGTGATTTCCGTTAAAGTCTTTTTTAGGGGGGGGTGTGAAGTTTACATTGTGAAGGTGGTTAACCTATAGAAAGAGAGCTGCTGATATAAATATATGCTCCTTGAAATCAGTATTGTAAGGTACATCTTGTTTTCCGTCCTGGTTTTTTTTATTAATAAAAAGTGTTGCGTGATTTGGAGAAATTGGAAGAAAGTACCAGCGGATCTAAAAATGTTTCCGCCTTCAATCAGCCCTCAGTGTATGTGATACATGGAGAGGCTGAAAAGACCAGAGTGCTCTAAGAAGGAAAAACTGAAAGAAGGAGGCGCCTGGAAGTGGAGGCAATGTAAAAATAATGTTAAAAGTGGATCGAGGAGCAATTTTTTTTAATCAAAAAAGTACTGCACGATTTAAGCATCTTTTCTTTGGAAGGATAGCTAATTGGAGCACCTTGTGAGCGATTCCAGACCTGGGTTGGCCAGCCCGGGCACATCATTCAGCACGTACCGCCCGCTGGCACCCATGCCTGCGGCCCCAGGACCCCCTCCAGGGGCTGCGGCCCGACCAGGGTTAGTGTTCCCGGGTCCCCGCGGCAGCAAAGGGGCCGGGCGCCGGGCAGCCCCCTCCGTGGTCCCCGCCAGTGCAGGGGCCGGGGCAGTGGCCGCGCCGCAGCCCGTGCCCGACTCCAGGTCCGCACCCCCGACCCCTCGCGGCCCACCCCCCCTCCGCAGCAGCGCGTCCCGGGGGCCAGGGGACTTGGTTTCCCTAGAGGAGGGGAGCGCGGCCACCGCGCCGGTGGAGAGCAGCGGCGCAGCGGGGCGGCGCACGAATGCTGGCGGAGCAGGGGCCGGCATCCATTCGCGCGCTGGGAGAGAGGCTCTTTTGTGAGCAGAGGAAAGTCGTGCTCGGAAAGCCGTTCTGTTCGGAAGAGCATCCCCAGCCCCCTGAACCCCCACAGTAGGGACGATTGCTGGTGGGTGTGCGTGTGCACGCGCGCGCGCGTGTGTGAGCGTGTCAGCCCCTTTCCCGGGGTCTTGGGTGCTTGCCTGGAGCCCAGTTGCCCCGTGCGTTTGGGGCCGGGGCGCCTAAGCGGTCCGAGCACGGTCGGAGCACGGGCGCCCGGCCGCGGCGGCGGGGAGCGGGCCGGCGGGGCGCCGGGTGGCCCGGGCCCGGCGCGAAGGGGTTAAGCGCCGCCGCCGCCCCCTCGGCGGCCGCCTGTAAACAGACGAGCCTCAGCCTATCGCGTCGGGCGGCCGCGCAGCCCGAGCCCGAGCCCGGCGCTGTAACCCGACACGCTCCAGACCGAGGCCACTTGGCAGCGCCGGGCTCGGCTCCGCACGGCCACTGCGAGGGCGCGCCGCGGCCAAGGTGGGTGAGCGGCGGGCGGGCAGGCGGGCGGGCGCGGCGGCGATCGCGGCCTCGGGCGGGCGGCGGGCGCAGCGCGGCTCCCCGCCGCAGGCTCGCCCGCCCCGGCTCCCGGGCGACCCGGCGGCGGCCGGGCTGGGCTCCGCTCGCTGGCGGCCGGCGGCTCCCGGGTTCGGGGTGGCAGCGGGAGCGGGCACCGCGCGGTGGGCACCGGCGCCGGGGCCACATTAGCATCCGAGAGAAGCTGTTTCCTTTAACCCCCGAGGGACCAAAGGAAGGCTTTAGGAGGGGTCCAGGCTGAACTTTGTTGAGGACTCTTCCGGCCCTGGAGGGGGCAGGTAGCGCGGGCAGAGCGGAGTCTTTTGTCCCCCGTCGTTTCGTTCAGGTGGGGTTTGCCCGCGCTGAAGGAGTCCTAGACGGCCCCCCGCGCGTGTAGTAAAGCTGTGTTTGGGCTGCGAGTTCTGCAACGCGTCCTACGGAATTCGTTGGGAACAAATGTTAGCTGGGATGGTTTTGGATCATTTGCGTCTAAAATGTTTACAAATCTGCCTGGAGCTTAAATGAATGTCGTGTGGTTCGATTAACTAAAAATCCGTCATGCTAATTGCTTAATAGGGGAAAAGGTACAAAATCAGCTTCTTAACTAAGAGCGCAGCGTCTCGCCTGCGAACACGCTCAGTGTGTAATTCTGGTCAGGAGCGGTGGCATAGAGCGGAGTCTCTAAATGCAACTGTGCAGCTATGTTTCCATGCAGCTTACTCCCGCGGCCAAATAGTTGGGGATGATTTGGGCGGGGGAAACGTGTGGAATCGCAATGAAAGTGCTGGTGATTTCAGCAGTTATGTATGTATTTTAACAAACTAGACATCCATAGCAGTCCCCGGCATAAGAAGCCTTCCCCCTCCCCCACACACTGGCTTCTCTATCTCTCTAGAATCTCTCATAAATGGCATATACAGAATTCATGTGCCAGTGTGACAAAGTCATTCTGTCGTCTGAAAGCCTGATATAATCAAATTCAGGGCTTTAAGATGGTGTAGTTGAAGATTTCATCCCCTTCCACTGAAGTGGAAATACTTTCAGTAATTGAAAGCAGATTCACGTCTGGAGTTGGACAATCCAAGATTTTCATTTTTAAAATAAACCTTTTGTTCTCTGGTCTTAAAATGTTTCAGAGAGCCATCCAGAGACCTCTGTGTGCTAATTGTAAAAGTAGTCCTTAGGAAAGGATTGGGAATATACAGCCAAGGCATTTTAGAGGCACAGCTAACTCACTAGTCTCCCTCTCAGTGGGAAAATATTTTAGTGTAGCATCTACTGTCTGCCACACGTCTGGGTTTTGTTTTCTCTCTTTACAGTAGATTCTCAGGCATTCACGTTCTCAGGCATGAAGATGCAACTGAAATGTTCAAAATACCAAACCACCCAGCAGAGCAGCCTCTGTTTTAAGAGGTTGACAAACTTGAGACCATCTGATCTTTTTCACGACTTTACAGGAATTTATTCAAATTGGCGATCCATGTGAAATCAAGCATAAAGTGTGCACAGGTTGATGATCTCTATTCACCGATGATTGAAATGAAAAAATATGAATAACAACAAGATAGCTGGTTGTTAACCTGGGTCCTTTTTGAGTTTTGAGACTCAGTTGTTAAAAGCTTAAAGCTGCCCATTTCAGACTGCATTGAGGATGCATCCCAGACAAAGAGGGAGTCAATTGATGTCTTATTAGATGGGAGGCTGGAGGTGAAGGCTGGTGCAGGAGAGAGACACCTTCCATGTTCAGTGCATGAAATCTAAAATGAATGGTGTAATTATGAAGAAAAACTTAAGAGAGGTGTACTTGTAACAATGAGAATTGAGACCAGAAAGGGGGAAAAAAATAAAAACACTCTGCACATTTTAAATGATTCATCTCTTAAATCTGTACCACGGATAATTAATAGATTGCGAGGTGATATTCCCTGAGTTGAACATGGCAGTGGAGTTTCTTAGAAACAAATCGGTCGGTTACATTTTACCGTGTTACCAGTTTCCCTGAAAGTTGATGATTTAAGCACAGGAAAATAAATGTGAAGCCCGTGACTTGATGGGATTTACAGGACATTCTTGTGAAAGTCCTCATTTACAAAATGGACATTTTAAAGATTCAGCAAATCCTGAACTTCCAAGGAACACTGTGCTGAGGCTTCTCTGTGTGGTACCACGTTGCTGAGCCGGGCCTACTTACTATGTGGCCGATGGAATTCCATGCTCCTGAAAGACTCAGAGAGAGGATAGCAACTTCAGGGAGACTTGCACCGGTGCCTAGACACTGACTCTCAGCGTTGAGATCCTGGCTTAAACATTTAAGCTTAACTCCTGTATGTGGCTTCTCTATGCTGCTCGTTTTCGTGCCCTTACAGTTTTTTTTTAACTGGATAAGGGAGTGCACAGGATCTTCTGTCTGTCATCTGAAATAATGCGTTCAATTTATCACAGGACTTTTTCCCCCTCACAGTGTATGAAAGTGGCAAAGGAGGCCCTGCCTAAATACAGTGATCCTGATAATTAATGCCATAAAATAGATTAAAATGCTGTTTTCCAGGTATTCATTGCCTTAAAAGGGCCACCAGACCAGCGTTGCTAAGCACCCGTCACTACTGCAAGTAACAGAAAATGACCCAAATTAAAGAACCCGTTCTAAGCTGTATTCTTGCATTTTCTAAAGTGCATTTCAAAAGGTTTAACAAAACTCATTCAATTAGTGATGAAAAAAAAAGATCTATTTTCAGCTCTGATCAGCAATTAAGAGATGGGGCTTTGACACATCAGCCCTTTATTTTTGTCATTTATTTTGTTCTTAGACTTTACATTAAACAACCGGGGGGAGGGAAGATTCTTATCAAACCACCTTCCTCACAGCCCTGATAAAAATGCGCATATAGGAAAATACATTTGTTTCAAAATTTTATCCAAAGGTCTCATTTTTACCTCGGTCTTTTCTCATTTAAAAAGAAGTTGAAATTTCATATAGAGTTTGTTAGTGCTTTTCTGTGAATGTCTTTCTCTGCAAATCCATCGGCAGGTGTGTACTACACATACACGTATGTAGGATAAACTGAAGCATCTCTAATCCGTGCATCATTTCCTAGGCCTTAGCGCGTGAGCACTGGATGCACGTGAACACAGCACACTCTGCTTTGAGGCTGTTGGACGTTGTCAAAATGATCCCAGGAAAGGGAGGGCATGCATATTGAAGTCCCAAAAGTCACCCTGTCACTTCTTGCTTATGTGGTTCAGAAAGTAAATACATATAACTGAGCAGCAGTCATTTTTGTTGACCGTTTAGGACTACCTGTCTGGGGTAGGCCAGAGCTTGTCAACGGTTGTGGCTAAAACTTTAAGCCCCCACCATTGGGTTGTTGCAGGAGTTAGATCCTCTCTGGGCTGGTTCTTGGGGGCAGGGACCCACAGTGGGGGAACTTGCCTGCAGAGAGAAAGGAGTGGCAGGAGGAGGGGTGTTGGAAGAGGAAGAGAGGCGTACCAGGGCTCCCAAAGGTTCAGGTGAGTCCTATTAGCAAGCGTTTTTGCTTTATCCCGTTGCTCTCGACAAATTTGAGGCACATTAATATAGGTCAGAAATGACTGGGCTGCCATGCTCCCTTGGCCACCATCATAGAAGAAATGATTCCAATCAGATATCTTAATACCAAAATGGAAGTTCATTCTTCTAAAAGGCATATTTTACCTTAGATATGCATGCTATTCAGGTTTATCGGGTTATTTGGCAGTCGGGTTTTGTTTTTTTAAACGATGGACACTATCAAACCAACGAAAATTGTAGGATTCCTTAATGGTCTTGTCTGGAATGAAAAGTTATTCTAATACCCAGATCTAAGGCCTCTCAGTCTGATTCCGACTTCTGGATTTTTTTTTTTTTAATTTCAGAGTTGTTGGCTTTTGCCCTGGAGAGAAAAATAACTATTTGATCTGAAGAGATGGCTTGATTTAGTGTTTTTTAGTGGATTTGAAATGGTTTGTATTTTAATGTTTAAGAAACTAGCTGTTTAGGATGGATGTGTCTGTGCCGCTGTGGCCCCAAACCTGAGGTTTGGTTACGAGTCCTGGGTGGTTAAGCTTTGAGGGATGTATCCTTTTTAATTTTTCTTACACTGGAGTGAAAACTCCTGCCCCTCTGCTATCCCAGAAACAGTTTATGCCAGACATATTCGTGATGGGAAACTAGCCGCAGAAGGGAAGATAATCATCGAAAAGTGCACACCAATATGTGAGGCAAATTGCATTGAAGTAAATTGTGTTTGAGAAACTGCATACCATAATGCTTTAGAGACAAAGCGTGTCTCTGTTGAGTGTTGTTCCCCTCTTCTCATCCTCAGTGTTCGGCATATTGATGTTTTGTACATTCCGAAGGCAGAGCATGTTCTAGAGCCTGCCACAGAAAAAGCTGTCAATTTCTGTACGTTTGATGTGTTTTAACGCTTTAAAACAGGAAAAATGATGTGTGGAGGTCCAGTGGGGGGGGTAGTTTTTTCATGTTACTTTGTGTTCCACATGTCTGTCCGTCTCCCTGTACCTCGGTTTCACCTTTGCATCCCCCCCCAGCCCCATAGACTCTCTCTCTCTGGGAGAGAAGGGCCCTGCTATGTCTATACGTACGTAGCCTGGAACTTCTTTTTAATGCTCTTTCCTTTAAATAAAACAAAATTACCTTCTGTACCAAACTTGATGCTTTTAACCTTGTAAAATTATTTAACCATTATTTCATTTTACCTCCTGCTTAAAAGTTGGACATTAGTGGGGTAGACACCTGGCTGTGCTCGTGAACGTTTGTCTTTCAATTCAAGAGATAGTAGGGGCAGTACATCTCCTTAATTTTCTTTGTTCAGGGAAATGGTGAAAGGCCAGGCCCTTTGAATTTGTGAGGCTGAAGTCACTTGCAAGGCAAGCGGTTAGAAACATTGCCATCAGCAAAGCGACCTGGATGGCGGTGGGAAAAGCCTTTGGGCTCTCATAGGACAGCCACCCTGCTTGCCAGATCACGGACAGAGTTTTGAATTTTTTTCTTTACCAATAGCTCTCTTACTTTTCCTCCCTCTTCTTTCAAAGTCTCCTTGGCTTTGGTTGTAGACCAGCACAGAGAGGGTGAAAATTAAGTTTCTTTTTAACTAGACTGGACTTCCCTTCCTAGGTTTATTTCATACCTTGACTCGTATGGAAATAGCCTTCCATGAAAAATTAAGGAGATCGGTTGGCTGACCATCCTGCATTTGCTTATAAGGGTCTTTTAATGGTGATGATTAGTCTCTTTGTAAAGAAGCTGCTGTTCTGCTACTTTTCACATTGTTTTTAAGCTATGAAGAGGAGAGACTTGCCAACTTCCATTTTAGCAGTGGGGATACTGTTTGTTTTAACTAGTGCCTAAGTATGTTTACTTGGAGGGTCGTCAGGTTTTACTAGTTCCTTGGCGGCTGGTCTAGAGTCCGTTCCCTTACGGAGGTAAAAACAAAACCATAGGATCTATAATGTATATCTATTTCTAACATAGCCCATATTTTCTTTGCGGTAGATTTTATATTCCAAAGTCCGTTCAACCAAAGGTGTTGCTTATGTACTGGAACAAGTATTTTTCAACCATCCCCGAATTGACACACTGCCCTCCAGACTATCCTCACTCGCAGGGGCCGCCAGAGGAAAGAGTAGAATTGCACCTTTGAGTTTGGGAGCCTGGGAGCCTTTGCAGGGATGGTGGTGGCTCGAACTGCTGACTTTGTGGTCGGCCGTCCAGTGTGTCACCCGCCACGCACCCAGGCTCCTCGGTTCAATATAGGAAGAGTTTTATTAAGCGCTTTGCAAGATCCAACCTTTGGGGAAACTGAGGCAGTCAAGTGCTACACACAAGATATTTGTTTTTGCAGGCAAAGCTGTCAAACAGGACTGATTGGAGTTTAGCTTACACTTTACTTTTTCCTAACTTCTTTTTTATGACAATTAATTAACGGTAAGTACAAATCTTCCCAGAAGGAAGAAAAATAGGCCCATTGTTAAACTACTTAAAATATTATTCCAGACGTTATCAGAGATAGCTCCTTGTCATTATGCTCTGAAATATGTAATACTAAAATCTGAGCATTAAAAAAACCAACAACAGTCAAAACAGTTCCTTCTGGAAGGTCAAGTTTGCTTGATAGCTATGGATGTATTTCTTAAACATCTTTTATTTTAAGACACTAACCAATTGGATTGAATATCTTCAAAACAAATTATAAACCTTTTTGCCCCCTCTCTGTTCCTATCATTAGGGCCTAATAAGTTCTAGCCCCTGTTTATCTGACTTAGCCTATTTCATTAGCCTTCTAACTTGGTTTTGCTGTTTCCTGTTTCTCTCTCTTCTTTAATCCGGCCTCCACACTGCCAGCAGGGTTGTTATTCTGAAAGGCACAGCCCAGCATGTGGCACCCCTTCAGAAAACCCTCAGTCCCTTTGTCTTTCGGATACAGTCCAGCTTCCTCAGTACATTATATCTCAGACCCTTCAGGGTACCACCTTGACCTCGGTTTCTCCTTTGGACTCCTACATTACCACCGTGTACCCATGCTCCAGCAATTCCGCCCCACCCGTGCCGCTGGCCTTCCACACCCTGCCGCAGTCTTTCCAGAGCCTACTGCACAGGCCTCTGTCTTCCTGCTAGCCCCTGGTGCTGCCCTAGCACCTGGACCACATTTCTGTGACAGCACTTCACACAGTTCACGATAATCGTTTGTTTACATTTCTCTCTCCCCCACTAGGGGAACAAGTCCTACCAGGTCACAACTGTGCCCATTCATCTTTCCCTACCAACAGCAAGTCCAGTGCTGAGAAAACGGTACTTCTTCAGTGAATGCTGAATGCTTATGCAGTGACCATGTTGCGTATGATTTACCATCATGGGGACAAAAGGTGGTCATTACGAACATCAGTGTGTGTGTGTGTGTGTGTGTGTGTGTCCATAGTTTATTCAGGAGCTGTTTAGGGCCAAGTAGCCCCAGTGCTTACTACTACTATCTAGCATTTTGAGCGTTGCTCTGCGACTCTTCCATGCATACGATTTTCTTTGAATCTTACAACATCCCTTTGAAAAGGTATTTCTCCATTTTACTCATGAGGAGATTGTTAAGATGAACCCAAGGTCACAAGGTAGGACATGGTTGAACAATGACCTGTGATTCCAAACTGGTGCTAAATGTCACACTTATTTGTGTAGGCATTTAAAGAGACGGATGCAGTGCTAGAAAACCCAGCCAAGCCACTGCCATCCAGTTGGTAGGACAGGATCAAATTGTCCTGTGGGTTTCTTCACCAAAGTGCAGAGCATCATCTTCCTTTTGAGGAATATGCAGTATAGATATAACTATGTATATATATACACACATATGTATATATCTGATAACTATATATATATATAACTATATATGGTAGGTTTGTAATTTTCTTCCCCTGCTATCATGCTATCACTTTTACTTCCTATTACTTTTTGTGAGTCCTCAAATTACTAAGATTTTGTTGTTGTTGTAATTGTTTATATAAAATAGATATAGAGAAGTTCTACAGAAGGAACTGAGCGACTCTCCTCAACTAATTTTATTATCTTTATTGGTTTTTGCTTTTCAGAAGCCTTTTTGTCATACTACTACTTCTTTTCTTTTTTTTTTTTTTTTTTTTGAATTTCTGATCAGGGGAGATTTTGGGGTCCATGCATTTCAAATAGTTCAAGTAGATCAAAATGTTAATTTTCACAATATGGGCTTTCAGAGAATCATGAAAGTACAGTTAAGGAAAAATTATATTGAAAATACATTTACAGATGCATTTGTAGCTTGAACACATTGACAGAGAATCTGTTATCTTCTTCAACCGGTAAGAATCAAGTCTAATGAGACTCTGAGGTGATTAATGTCAGGAAGATGCATTCTTTAACCTGGTAATTTGGTATAGGCATCGTTGTATCTTTAGTGTATTTGCTACGAGAAGATTAATAGATGGGGATAGCAAGAACAACAAAAGCAATCCACGGTCCTCATGCTGATTATGACTGCTGGAGATCCACGATAGCATTTTCAAGACTACACATCCTTCTGGGAGCCAACAGCCTCATCTTTATCCTGTAGCGATGCTGGTGGGCTTGAACGGCCATCTTTGCTGTGAGCAGCCAATGTCTAACCCTTGGCACCACCGGGCCTCCTTCCTCAATGAGGATGGAAGGATAGACACTTGTTCCATCTGCTCCGACCTTGAGAACCACAGACTACAAATTTTTAAGACTCATGTTTGATAAAGTTTATATAAACATATAGCACTAGACGTTGAGACATGAAGGGAAGCTTCAAGGTCACTGTTGATAAATGGAGCAGCCAAGGTCTAGGAGTAGCCTCCGTTTGTTGAGTTTGCCATGTGCTAGTTTCTGTGCTCAGCCTTTCATCTCATCTCGTCACAACTTGACCTGAGAACAACTCTGGGAGCTACGTACTCTTATGAATATCCATTTAAAGGTGTAAAACAGTGGTTAGTTACTGATAAAGTTAGCATTTGGACTCAGGCACGTGTGAGCTCTGATGGCTAAGGGCTCAGCCTCTAACCCCAAGGTTAGAGGGTGGAACTCTCACAACAGCCTGCTGGGGAAGGACCTGCAGACCTGCTCTGTCCACCCCGCAGGGCAGCTCTACTCTTCCATGGGGGTGTTGGGAGTGGGGATTGAGTCCGCAGCAGCCAGCCACAACCACACCGACCTGCCTCAGCCCACGCCCCCACCCCCACCCCACACACACACCACACACCCTGGAACTGTCTCCCTTGGGAGCGAATGACTGTCAGGTGGTGCATCACTTGGGATGTAGCTGATTCAGAACTGGGCCCCACAGCTCCTCACGTATGTGTTCTTTTTTGGTACTCTCAACAGTGATCTTGACACGTCACACACTGGTAACCGACCTGCTATGTCCTCTTTCCAGGCCCAAACCAACCCACAAACTCACTGCTACCGAGTGAGCTGCTGTTCCATTTCAGAGCAAGCCTGCAGGACAGGGTGGAACAGGGGTGCCCAGCCTGCTCCCTGGAGCAGAATGCCTCCTCTTTTTCCTGGAGAGCAGCCCCGGGCTTACAGCCCACCAGGTCACGTGTTGCCACTCCTTGCTGTTTGGGTGATGAGACAATTGAGGCTTATTGGAAGTTAAATGACTTGCATTTGTGATTCAACAAGTAAGTTAGAGACTCAAGTTGTGAGCCTCTCAAGTTCCTGCCACCTTCCTACCGGATTTTACGTCTCACATCGTGGTCAACTTGGGTTCCATTTTGAGGCCAGTTCTGTTTCCTTTTGCAGAATAGAGCTATGGCAGCAGTGTCCAACTTCTTGAAAAGCTAGAACCGGTGATTGTCCCAAAGATCGCTATACATATTTAAAGCACACAAATCATCATGCAGTTCATCGGCACGTATTTCATGAGCAAATATGTGTTTTGCATTAGATTCTATTTTTGTTTGTAGTATTATTTAGATTTAGATAATAAGCGAACCTATCGGTGGCCAATGTCCATGACCTAATTAATAGTCAGCCATGATTCTCATCATTGATTAGGAAATTAGTAGATTATGCCTTTATTGACACTTCTATTCCCTATTTAATGGTTTGTTTATTTAATTGATGGTAATGCCTTTACTATTAAAGGCTATTAACACATCAAAATGGTATTTATTGAACCTGGCAAAATGACAAATTGTGTTTTTGTTTATGTTTTTGTGCCCAAGGCTAGTCTGTTGGTTGTCTAATGGTTTGGGTTTCTTTTTCCCTGTTTTTTTTTTAATATAGTTTGAGTCAGCTAAGCCCCTCTGTTTAGGAACCCAGGTAAATTAGGAAACTATTGTAGAGCAGTGTGCCATTGGACAAGTTGCTGGACTCTAATTGGCTTGCCCTGTAAAAGGAGGAGCCAGATCAATGGCTTCAAACAATACAGGTTTCTGTAGAAAGTCTTTCATGTGACCTCATTTGTGTGATTCCACAACTTTGGGGCACTAGCATGCGGCATGCACAGTGCAATATATAGGAAACATATTTTGCTCTCCCTGTGTAGCTTGTGTTCTGGGCACAGGTGCATACCTGCACTCTCTGGAAAGGGATATTGACTACGTAAGGTAGGATGGCTGTGCCCTGGCGGTTCTGCTCATTCAGCCTACCCACGGAGTGCATGAGGAACCCTGCTAACATAGTGAGTTAAGGGACAGGCTGCTGATCCCAGGGCTGTCAGTTCAAACCCATCAGGCCTTCAACGGGAGAAAGATGAGGCTTCTGCTCCTGTACAGAGCTCCCGTCTCGGAAACCCACAGGGACAGTTCTACTTGATCTCACAGGGTCGCTATGAGTCAGAATCCGCCCGATGGCAGTAGGTGTTTGGTTTTTACGTTGCCTTAAGGCATAAGAAGAGGAAGCGTCTCTTGCAGAGGAAATAGTTGGAAGCTCGCTCCCTAGCTCACCACTCTCCTTGGGGAAAAATGGCTTTCTGTGCTATGGACTAGATCCACTTGCGACATTTGGTCTTTATAAAGTAGATTCTGAAAATGAAGGTTGTTTTCTACATTATGAAAAGATCACTGCAATTCCCACGCTCCATTATGTCAGCCATTTTGAAACTACTCTTGAAATTGAGTTTATTTACGACACAGATAAAAATAATTCTTGTTCCATAGGCGCACCTCAGTTTTATCAAATATCAATTTAACTACTTTGGTTCCTTATCTCTAACCAGCATTGGATAGTTCAGAAAATCAGATCTATTCTCAGAATTTGTCACAGTGTAGCAGAGCTAGAGGAGAAAATAAAACTAAACTCCGGTGTCATTGTTGTACACTGTTGTATATTCCGAAGCACAGCAACCTCTACATGACAGAGTGGAACAGCCAGGTAGGATTTCCTCGGCTGTAATATTCTGCCAGAAGAGTAAACTGCCAAGTATTTTTATTTCCCGTGGAGCTGCTCCAAGCTAAAAACAGCCACCAAAAAACACCTCCTGCCGTTCCGTCCTGTCTGTCTCTTAGTGAGCCTAAGGCCCCGGTGCAACTGGTCCATATGGTCTGAGACTGTGGATCTTCATGGAAGCAGGCATCCTCCTCTTGCTCCGGGGGCTCTGAATCACCAACCTTCTGGTTACCTGACTGACCGCCACCCACTGAACCTTTCAGCGTAGCGGTCCAGCTTAATCATCATTATGCCATCAGGGCAGGGTGACCCCTTTCAAAGAGAACTTTCAAAATCATTTTGGGCAGTGACCGCACCAGCTGAAAAGTGGGGACTCCAGATTGCCAGTTTGAAGGAAGTCCTTGTCATCCGTGTGAAGGAGGGGGTCACTTCATATTCTACGCCACCCCACCTCCCTTCACTTGCCTGGAGCCCAGAATGAACCCGAATGATGTCCTCGAGGGATAAAACAATTACATTTAGAAGTAAGACTTTATAGTTTTGTTTTTAATGTGCAGTTTTTTTTTGTTTTAAATGGGATTCTTAGCTTTCCCACTAGGGTCTGTGAGTATATGGTAATATATTTGGTTTCTTTCAAGTATATTTAAATTTCATACATATTACATTTTATGCAAAAAGCAAAGCTTAGTCTATAGTTTTATGCTTCCAGTTAGGAACAGGATATTTAATGTGCAGGGTCATTTATGAATTGAAAAGATGATTTGCTTTCATGTTAAGATATCAGTATAAATATGATTTATTTAACTGCTTAATAAACATATTAATATTTCAGTAGTAACTCAGTTTTTTCAAGAACTAAGCATAAGAATTGTAAACACATAATACTGTCTTCATATCAGTTGAGGAAAAACAGGTGGAATAAATAGTGAAAATTTTTAAATTGCATTTATAAGGAAAGAAATTTGAGTTTTTCAGTTAAATACTTAAAAAATTATTAAATACTTTTATTGGGGGCTCTTATATCTCTTCTCACAATCCATACATACGTCCATTGTGTCAAGCACATTTGTACATATGTTGCCTGCATCATTTTCAAAACATTTTCTTTCTACTTGAGCCCTTGGTATCAGCTCAGTTTCCCCCTCCATCCTTTCCCCTCCCTTCCTCATGAACCCTTGATAATTTACAGATTATTATTTTCATATCTTATATTCTGTCACCTTTCACCCACGTTTCTGTTGTTTGTCCTCCTGGGAGGGGGTTGTATGTTGATCCTGGTAATTGATTCCCTGTTTCTCCCCCTACCTTCCCTTTATCTTCCTGGTATCTCTATTCTCATTGTGTGTCCTGAGGGGTTTATCCATCCTGGTTTACCATCCTGTTGCAGGCTCTTATGTGTGGCACACTTTGTGTATTTTATAAAGTTATTTTCCAGCCCCTATTTCTAGGAAGTCTCTCAAGAACCAGACATTGACTTCTAACCTTAAACTCTAATGAAGTACCCCATTGAAATAAGGTCACTTGAAAATTCTATTAACCTCTATAGCTAGGGAGTGGAAAAACTGTGAAGCAAAGATGTGTCTTAGATTCCAATAAAATAATTGATCACCACATGACCTAAGATCTCACTTATTGCCTTTGAGTAGATGCGACTCATAGCAACCCTATCGGACAGAGTCAAAGTGCCCTGTGTGTTTCTGAGACTGTCACTTTCAGTGGAAGTAGAAAGCCTCATCTTTCCCCCAACAAGTGGGTGGTGGTTTTGAACTGCTGACCTTGCAGTTAGCCCAACACATAACCCACTCCAGCACCAGGAACCCAGTGATCTAAGCTAGACAACTTTACAATTAACGAAAGGTAAATTTTAGTTAATGTATTGCATTATTTTTGTTTCTTTACGAAGAGTAAACTGTTTGAGAAAATTCACTTGTTAGTGCTTCTTCTTCCTCCTCCTCTTCTTTTTTAAAAAAAATAATGATTTAGTCTATTGTACTCTGATGAAATGTCGATATTCTGAGCCTGATTCACCGGGCCAAAATATGCATAAGGCATAAAAATAAGACCGCTTTGAATATAGGCTAGAATATTTGAGATGGTAAACAAGTACACAATACTTAAGACTTATGCATGAAAAATAGATGCACCAACTACACATTTTTGTAGCGCTGCCCCAGGTGCTGAGCTGCTAACTAAATGCAAGGTCGGTGGCTGAAACCCACCAGTTGCTCTGTTGGGGAAAGCTGAGGCAACCTGCTCCTACAGAGTTGCAGCCTCAGAAACCCTACTGAAGGTCGCTATGGGTCAGAACCCACTCGTAGTGGTGGGTTTGGGTTGGGTATGAAAGCAAGGAAGAAACAAAAGATGGAGACAAATGAGAAAATGGTAGTGGTGTGTAGTTGTATCTGTATTGTTTTATTTCTTCAGAACAAGGGGGCTACATTAAAAAATGCGATCTTCTTCTATGCATGATATTTCTCACCTAGAATCTGTTTCCCTAAAGTATAAGAACAGATCCATTCTGTTTATTTCTTTGAAATTGCTCATAGGAAGTTCAGCCATTCAAAACCACTAGTCACTCTACGGGAGAAAGACAGGCCTTTCTACTGCCCTGAATAGCGTCACTCTCAGACACTCACAGGGACAGTTCTACCCTGCCCTGTAAGGTCGCCGTGAGTTGGCATCTACTCGATGACAGAGAATGAGAAGACTAAATCATTGTTGCAGCCAGGATATATATGGTGGGTCTTGAATAGCAGGTGATGCTTAGATGTTCCTTGGTTGCTCTTTGGAATCCACTGGGAGGATGGCATACGAGCAAACTGACAGAATGTTGTGGAGGCAAAGGTCCCTGGTAGGTGCAAGTGGATGAATTGTAAGGGGGTGGGGGGTGACAGTCTGAGGTGATTTCAGGCAGATAACCTGAAGGCAATGTCCTCAATTGGTTTTGGTGAGGAACTCTTTTGAGTATGATTGAGCTATTAGAATATATGGTATGTGTATGGTGTCAATAAAAGTGTTGTTTTTTTTAAATGGAAACATTCTACTTTTTGAAGTCCCCTTGTAGAATAAGTGAAACCAGCCACTTCCTCTTATGTCAGCTCAGGACTTTCTCTTAAGCGCGTTAAGTTTTACAGTTTATGAAGGAGGAGCCGAGCCTCTGGTTTGTTCTGTGCTAGGATCCAGCCAAATCATTACCCGTTGAACAGAATGAGTGAGAATACCAAAGAGCCTGACAGATCACGTGAGCCCTAACCAGTGACAGTGACCCAGGACTCAAACATTCACCGTCTCTCTTGCTAAGCTTTCACAAGGCTCGTTGACATTAACACGGCTCCTTAGTATCTTCCTTCTTCTTTGTCAGCTCTTATCTTGAATTCCACACAATTCATTTCTTCTAGTCGAGGATTACAAGCTATCTTATATCTTACATCCTCCATTACTTCTCTGAGCTTCTAATAGGTTGCTTTCAGATAGAGAGGTAATGAGTGAGGTGCTCATTTGTGTCTCCATAGTATGTAAGTATTTTTTAAACAATATGCAGCCTACCAACCTTAGAAATAAACATAGAAAAGACAGATCCAAAGTCAGAGACGATATCTTCTGTTTCAGGGTCTTTTTCTTTGTTTTATTTTTCAGTAACCCTTCTCTTCCAGAACAGCTGTTCTCAGAACACCACTGTCTGACAGAGGAGAGCTTGTCAAGCATTCTAAGTTGGTCTTTTAGTTCAAGTTTTTAAGAAATTACAAACATAGAGTTAAAATGGTTTTTGTCAGACTAGGAAAAAAACCTCGTGAAATTTAATTGCTGTAATTGTTGAAACAAATAATGAAATGCTTTCATGATAGTTCTAGCACTTTGCTCTGGGAATTTAAATATTTAGTGTACCATGTTTCAATTCAAAAGAAGAAAAGGTATTTGATTCTATGAAAAAACTCTTGAAATAAGAAACAAGATATGGTGTAAGACTATTTTTTAAACTGTAGAGCTAGTGACCCACTATGATCATTGTCAGGAAGTTGTCACTTTGGAAGTGCTGTCCTGTCAGTGTTCGACTGATAACCACAAGGTCAGCAGTTCAGACCCAGCAGTTGCTTTGCTAGAGAAAGTTGAGGCTGTTTGCCCCCATTAAAGATTTATAGCCTCTGAACTCTCCTACCCCCAAAAAAGGGTCACTGTGAGTTGGAATCAATTCAATAGTTGATGGGTCTGACCCAGAGTCCCTTAGAAGGGTAGAATTAGTGGAATACTTTAGCCCGAACTGTCCGAAAAGAATCTCTTAGTTGTGTAAATGTTTCGTTATTTTCCCCTGAAAAAGTTATTCATGAAATACAACACAGGTCCTTATAATCTTTATAAAATAATATTAAGAAATGTTTTGTGCTGGAAACTCAATTCTAACTCATAGCCACCCTGTATGAAGGGGCTTCAACAAGTTCAGGGGAAGATGGAATGACAAGAAAATGGAATTTCCCCCCAAACTGTTTGAAGTCCCTTTGGAGGGGACAGTAGACTTGCCCCTTTGTGTTTTCTAGGTTGTAATCTGTGTGCGAGCAGGACCCTGTGTCTTCTCTCCCTCAGGACTGCTGGGTGGTGTTGAATGGCTGACCTTCTAGTTAGCAGCTGATTGTGCCACCAGCCTTCCTTATTCGGGAATATCACAGCCAAATGAAACCCACTGCTGCCTGGTCAATTCTGGCTCATAGTGACTCTTTTAAGGAGAGTTTCCAATAGTTCACATCTTTACAGGGGCAGCCAGCTCCCTTCAGAGCACTTGGTGGGTTTGAACTGCCGCCTCTTCGGTAAGCAAGTCCACAACGGAGCCAGAGTACCTTATATTAAGGAATCACTGCCATCGAGTTGATTCCAACTCATACTTTTCAGTAGTCCACAGAGAATTTCTACAATTTTATAAACTTTCATAATTGTCAGTAAATCATTAAGCTTCTTCTGTTTAGTGATGTTTCTCTCCCAGGTGAAAGGGGAAACATTGGAAATCCTGTACTCTCAGACTAATCTACAACTCCATAGTCTGGACTATCTGTCAAGTAGTCTACGAGGTCCTCATAGCACTGTACCTTATGATGTAAAATCTAAAAATGAAAGTTACAGATTACGTCATCATGACACAAAGTACTAAAATGTGAACCAGACATCTGTTGGATATGGCAGTGGTAAGAAGTTCTGGAAGGCATTGATTTCCTAATTTTGAAAGTTATAAAATTATCGAATAAAACATTCAGACTTTTCCTGCTACAGAAAGAGATATTAAAGAATTAGATTTTTATTTTCAGATAGATTCCATGAGAGAGATATCTTTCTCTGTTGCACTACATTTTACCTCTTAATTTTATTACCATTCCATGTTTATTTAAATATTTGCAGTGTTTTATATAAGGGTATATAAGTCACTGAAATAAACTCTTTTTAAATTTAGAAAAAATATTTTTTGCTAAATAAAAATATGTTCCTAGATATTTTTTAATGTTTAATATTAATTTAATGTAAAATCAACATTAATTAAACATTTTTTTAAATTTTTTTTCTTCTTTTACATTTTATTAGGGACTCCAACAACTCTTACCACAATCCATACATATACATACATCAATTGTACAAAGCACACCCATACACTCCCTGTCCCAATCACTCTCAAGGCATTTGCTCTTCACCTAAGCCCCTTGCATCAGGTCCTCCTTTTTTCCCCCCCTCCCTCCCTTTTCCCCCCTCCCTCATATGCCCTTGGTAATTTATACCTCGTTATTTTGTCATATCTTGCCCTATTCGGGGTCTCCCTTCCCCCCTTCTCTGCTGTCCCTCTCCCAGGGAAGAGGTCACATGTGGCTCCTTGTAATCAGTTCCCCCTTTCCAACCCACTCACCCTCCACTCTCCCAGCATCGTCCCTCACGCCCTTGGTCCTGGAGGTATCATCCACCCTGGATTCCCTGTATCTCCAACCCTCATATGTACCAGTGTACAGCCTCTGTCCTATCCAGCCCTGCAAGGTAGAATACGGATCATGGTAGTTGGGGGGAGGAAGCATCCAGGATCTGGGGGAAAGCTGTGTTCTTCATCGATACTACCTCACACCCTAATTAACCCATCTCCTCTCCTAAGCCCCTCTATGAGGGGATCTCCATTGGCTGACACTTGGGCCTTGGGTCTCCACTCTGCACTTCCCCCTTCATTTAATATAATATATATATACACATACATATATACATATACACATAAATACACATACATACACACACTTATATCTTTTTTTTTTTTTTGCATGATGCCTTATATCTGGTCCCTTGGGCACCTCGTGATCGCACTGGCCGGTGTGCTTCTTCCATGTGGGCTTATTTGTTTCTGAGCGAGATGGCCGCTTGTTCATCTTCAAGCCTTTAAGACCCCAGACACTATCTCTTTTGATAGCCGGGCACCATCAGCTTTCTTCACCACATTTGCTTATGCACCCATTTGTCTTCAGCGATCCTATCATGGAGGTGTGCAGTCAATGATATGATTTTTTGTTCTTTGATGCCTGGTAACTGATCCCTTTGGGACCACTCGATCACACAGGCTGGTGTGTTCTTCCATGTGGACTTTGTTGCTTCTGAGCTAGATGGCCACTTGTTTATCTTCAAGCCTTTAAGACCCCAGTCACTATCTCTTTTGATAGCCGGGCACCATCAGCTTTCTTCACCACATTTACTTGTTCACCCATGTTGGCTCCAGCTGTTGTGTCGGGAGAGTGAGCATCATAGAGTTCCAATTTAATAAAAGAAGGTATTCATGCATAGAGGGAGTGTTTGAGTAGAGGCCCAAGGTCCTTCCGCCACCTTAATACTTGACCTATAAATATAGACACAAAGATCTATTTCCCCAACCTCCTATATATATTTGCATGTACATGTCTTTGTCTAGACCTCCATGAATGCCCTTTGACTCCTAGCTCTTTCCTCCATCTCCCTTGACCTTCCTCCTGCCCTACTACCATGCTTCATTGCCACCTGGGCTAGAGTATACCTCTTCTCTAAGCAACCTTACCCTTGATCATTTCCCACCAGGCCTGCCACTCCCCCTTCTCTACCCTTTGGGGTCCCATGTTTTTCCCTTGTCCCTGGGTTTGTTAACACCACTTCCTTACCCCCTCCTACCCCCCACCCCAAGTCCCCCCGGAACTGTCGGTCCCGTTGTTTTTCATCCAGATAGTTCATCCAGCCTGTCCTATTCAGACAGACCTGTGGAGTCACTAACATGCACGAAAACTAGACAGAGGAACACAAAGCAACAGTATATAACCAGACAACAAAACAACCAAATCAAACCACTGAAAAAGAACAGAACAAAACAGTTCACAAGAGAAAAGCTTGTAGTTAGTTCAGGGATCTTTGCTGGCCCTTAGGAGCGTTTTCCAGTCCAGTCTGTTGGGGCACCACGCCCTGGCCCCAAAGTCCACTTTCAGCATTCCCTGGGGACCTTGCCACTCCATTCCCTTGCTGTTCCGCTGCACTCCCCCAGTGCATTGCCTCGGTGTGGTGGGATCAGGTCAGGTGCAATTCCCACACTGTGTCTCCGGTGCTGTCCCCTGTATCGCCCTTAGTCACTGAGGGGCATCATGTCTCATAGTAGGGCCAGCCATGTTGTTCTCTCTGTGGACTGGCTGCTCTACTCAGGAACATCATCATCACGGCCTGGTGGGCCAGGCTGTGCTCCACTCTCTCCTCCTTTTATTTAAAAATATGTTACATTTGCTAGATACAAAATATTTTACATTTACTAAAAGATTTTTGGGTCGACAAGTATTTTGTCAACGTCTTCAGGAATCTAGAAACCATTCTCCATAGCTGATAAGAAAGTAGATAAAATGAAAGTTCTTATTACAGTTTAAGAAATATTGACCAAATTCATATGGAAGTTAATCTTGAGAATGCTTTGTCTTGGTTCTTATATTAACAGCCAAAGGTAGAGCTAGGTCTCATTCATATATTAAACATTACTAAAAAGACAAAGCCCAATCATGGAAGGCTGAAAATAAAATAGAACATTTTGAACAATAGAGTTAAGATTAAGTGATGGCTTAGTTCAGCTTTAGTATAAATCACAAAGATCAAATTGAAAAAAAAAGTGCAAACTCAAGAATGATATAGTTTTTCCTTATGTGGCTTCTTGGCATTTAGGATGCATTAGTTTCCTAAGACTGCTACACCTGGGTGGTAGAAACAAAGAGAAATGTATTGTCTCACAGTTCAGGTTGCTGTCAGTCTGACACCAAGGTATAAATAAGCAGGTCCATCATCCCTCCGAAAACTCTAGAACAGTGATTTTCAATCTTCCTAATGCCGGGGCCCTTTAATACAGTTCCTCGTGTTGTGGTGACCCCCCCGCCCCTACTATAACATTATTTTCATTGCTTCTTCATAACCATGATTTTGCTACTGTGATGAATTGAGCGACCCCTGTGAAAGGGTCGTTTGACCCCCGGCAAAGGGGTCACAACCCACAGGTTGAGAACCACTGCACTAGGTTCTGGTAGCCCGGGTTTCCTTGGCTTGTAGCTGCATCAATACAGTCTCTGTCTTCACACGGTCTTCGTCCCTTTGTGTCTGACTCTGTATGTTCGCCTCTCTTCTTGAAGGGACTCGGGTTCAGGGCCCATTCTAATCCAGGATGACCTCATTTTAACTAAATGCACCTACAAGACCTCCTCTGTACACGCAGTCACATTCTGAACTTCAGGGTGGGGATGGAAGTTGGGGAGAGCGCTGTTTAACCCATTACACAGAGGAGACACTGGAATGTTTTCTTGGTTCTCCCTTTTGTTAAAAAATGTCCTATTACTTAGTGAGTTTAGATAAATGTTAATGAGCATTCGTACCTTCATAGTACTGTTTATAATTTTTTTCCTGCTAAAATTACCTTATGCTTGTTGTCTCCCCCAAGAGCCCTACATTATGGGGAGTTCCAGAAAGAGAGTCATACAACTTTGAATGTTTATTATTCAATCATAGGGGAAATTAAAATTTAGCTTTATGCTTCTGTTTTATTCAAGAATTTTTAAAACTAGAAAGAAAAAATATGTTCTTGAGACTGCTACCTGTAGGCATAGCAGTCAAAATGCAAAAATAAGCATAGTTATAAATAAATCTACGTGTTAGTTATTGGTTATGATAAACTTTTGTGGGTGTAGTCTGTTTCCTCTTAATTTCCAGTAAGCTTTAAACCTATAGACTATTTTTAATGAAAAAGAAACAGGTATAATAAATGAGCTTTATGTTATTTATCAGCAGATTGTATTTGTAATTTATTTTTAAAGTGACCATTGACTTTCCATTGTAAGTGAAAATGGATAATTTGATACAGGCCAAAATACTTTTTAAATCTATATTTTAATAAACACATGTTATGTGTGACTATCTGGGTCAAGAATGCCACGATGTTTGGCATCCTCCTGGAAGACCACACGTGCCACACTCACGTGTAAAGTGCTGTACAATGAGGGAGTAATGGGTGAGGCCCTGTCCCGGGAGTGGCTATTGGTTAATTAAGTATTAGTTTCACAGACCAAGGAAGCTATAGAAAAGGACAGCACCTCATTGGACACACTCGTAATTCTGCTGTGGGTCCAACCTGCTAGTGAGGGAGTTGTCCGGTCCTGTCAGATTGGTTCTGACTCATTAATCACCCCCCAAGTAACATGGTAGACTGCCCGATCGGCCCAGAGCAGAATGCCACGTCTTTGTCCCCCAGATCCGCTGGGTGGCTCGGAACTGTCTTTCCCTTCTTCTTTTAAAGTCGTTGACACTGCATTACGATGACAGTTCATTTTAACAAAGCCAACTGTCCCGGATCTCAAGAGACCAGTGTTCTAACCTGCTCTCAGACACTTACCCAGGACTGGATAGCAGCATCCTAAAAAAGGACTGAACCAAAAACCTTAACCACAAGGTCGGCAGTTCAAAATCACCAGCTGCTCTGCAGGAGAAGGATGAGGTTTTCTGCTCCTATAAAGATTTGTAGTCTCTTGGGAAACCAAAGGCACCATTCCAACCTGCCCTGTCGGGTCCTATGGTGAGAGCCCACGGAATGGCAGTGGGTATAGGTTCTGACGGAGGAGTCCTGGGGCACAATGGTTTCACTCATGGCTGGTCCAAGCCCACAATGACTTGGATGGCAGCCTAGAAAACCTGGCAGGGCGGTTCTGCGCTGTCATTCTGACTCAGAATCAACTCGACGGCACCCAACTACAGGTCCTCAGAGGCTGGTCAAGTTAGGGGGACATCAAGACTCCGAGAATTTATGGAATTCTGCCCCAGTCGTCACAAGTAGGTAGTGGAGGAGAACTGTGAGCACGCGCTCTATTCTTGCCAATGTCCTCTCTGTTCCACCAGTGTTTTATTAAAGGACCCGCACCTGCTGCAGAGAAAATAAAATCTCTCTCTCTCGTCTGTGATATGTATATAGATTACATATATAAATATACATAATTATGTGTTAAATTGGGAGAGAGATCTATCCCCTGCTGTATAACATAAACAAAAGGAGGTGGTTTTAATAATGTTTTTTCATACTCTTTCATGTCTGATATCCCAGGATATTTGGAAGATCCTAATAAATGTGGATTTTTCTTTTTAATTACAAAATATCCATCTGGGACCAGGACATTTTCAGAATTGAGTAATGGATTTGGGGCTGGGGGCTGGCAATGCCTATGAACTTGTCCCATGAGTAAGGTCATTTTAGAAAGTATGGACATGTTTCTATACTGTGAGAGCTGGTTTCATACTAGGCCCCTCTGGTCGTTTATCTCCTGTACTGCCCTACCTCCCTGAGTTATTTGTTAAATAGTGAGAATAATAGGTAAACTAAAGAGGTGATTGTAAACTTGCTGACTCGGCACTATTTAAAGACCTTCAATTTGTGCATATCTGTGGCTTAAAAGTTCATGTGGGAAAAAAAATCAGACCTCCTAGACCAAAGGAGACTGGAGGAACCCACAGGCTTAGTGCCAATAAGATTCCCTTTTAACTCAGCACTAGACGCTATTTCTAGAGGTAACCTCTCAGCTAACTAATAGGATGGTTTAATAAAAGACACAATATATTCCCTTAAACCAGGGGTCCTCACACTTTTTAAACAGGGGGCCAATTCACTGTCCCTCAGACCCGTTGGAGGGCCGGATTATAGTTTAAAAAAAGTATGAACAAATCCCTCTGCACACTGAACATATCTTTTTAAAAAAATCATTTATTGGGGGCTCATACAATTCTTATCACAATCCATACATCCATCCATTGTGTCAAGAACATATGTACACTGCACATATCTTATTTTGAAGTAAAAAAACACCAACAAATGGAGCCACATAAATGTCCTCGGTGGGCTGCATGTGTCCCACGGGCCTAAGTTTGAGGACGCCTGCCTTAAACCATCACCTGGGTGTTAGCAAACAGTCTACAGTTCTCCAAAACAAAATCTGGGAGGTGAAGAGGGGAAGGAAGGAAGCCAAGCCATGGAAGCACAGCAGAGTGGGAATCCTGCGAATGCAGATGCCCGTGTCGCACAGCAATTTGTATAAAAATTAAAGCAAGGACCTATTTTTCTGCATAAACCCCCACCTAAATACAACAAAATAGATATATTTTTAAGTTTCGTTGGAGCTCAAGAATATTTTACTACAATACCACTTAGTGTCCCAGAGTAGTCCACAAAATCTTGTGTCACCGACAGTGTCATTTATGAAATTTATGACAGTACATGGGACAGCCAAAAGAATAAACTGATCTCTCTCGGAAGAAGGCCAGCCAGGCGCTCCTTTGGGGCTGGCCTGGCGAGACTTCACCACACATACTCTGGACGTGTTGTCAGGAGAGACCAGTCCCTAGAGAAGGACCTCATGTGGGGTCAAGGCGAGGGGCAGCAAGAAGAGGAAGTCCCTCAGTGAGGTGGAGTGACAGTAGTGACTGCAACAATGGGCTCAAGCATAGGAGCCGTTGTGCAGGTGGCGCAGGACCTGGTGCTGTTTTGTTCTGTTGTGCAGAGCCAGCTCAGTGGCACTGAACAGCGACATAATTTGTGAGAAGTCCTGGCGATGCAGTGATGAAGTGCCCAGCTACTATAACTGTAAGATGCTGGGTTCAGAACCCACTGCTCCTTCTAAGGGAGCAAGGTCTGGTAGTCTGCTTCTGTGAAGATCCCAGCCTTGAAATCTGTAGGGGGCAGTTGTTCTCTGTCTTATAAGAATACCCTGGTGAGTCATAGTCTAATCTGTGGCAACTGGTGTGCGGTGTTCTGATTATAACTTCAGAAGAACACTACCTTAATCCTCCTCCTCAGTGCTGCCTGTGAATGCCTAATGGTTAATAGCTCCTATGGTTAAACCTCTGGGTTGCATCCCAGCCAGGGCCTGCACTGAGGTATAGAATAGGATGTTTGTAGATAATAATACCAGAATGGATGAAGGTGCAGCAACACCAAGACTTGAGAGCTACTAAGAGGAAGGGAAAGGATCCTAGGAAATTGAAAGGATTCCTGGTTCATCTCTTACCTTATGTAAAAATGAAACATTGGTGTGTCAGTCTGGGTACTTTAGAAAAATAAATCCACAGAAACTCATGCATAGCAGAGAGTTTTATATAAAGGTTAAATGCACATCAAAAAAAATCCCAACCCAGTGCTGCCCAAGCCACAAGTCCAACATTAACCCATATGTCCAACACCAATCCACAAAGTCCTCCTCCATCTCACAAAACAGACACAATGATGCTGACTGCAGGAGGAAAGCTGAGTCTGAATGGGTAAGCATCTCAGCACTGGCAGGGGTCTCCACATGGGTGCTCCAGCACCCAGGGCTGCATTAGGGTAGGTTCGTGTGTCTTCTCCTCAGGAATGTTTTGCAGGAAATGAGCCTTGCAAGCTGAAGCAGGGAACTGGCTAAAGCAGCTGCACCCTGGTCAGACCATCAGAAGCAAGAGACCCGAGAACTACAATGGCGAGGCTCTCTGAGTCAGTTATCCCTCCATCCTTCAATTAACCCCAAGTGTTTATCGGTCAGGTTGGCACAATAAACTACCTCATTGAAACATTGGAAAAGATAGCCTAAGCTTTGGAGCGCCTGTAAAACACTAGGTTCTGGTTTTCCATTAGATTTGTTCGGTATATATCCATTATGCAGGAAGATCTGAAAACTCTTCCCCCGAAATGGGTCAGTTTGGGAACGTTTTGAAGACCTCAAGGCATTCGAAAGCTCCCTCTGGCCTTTGGTAAATGGCAGCACATCAAGTTGCATGACACTAGAACTTTCCGCTTGGACCATCCCAGCGTTTTAATTAAGTTGAATCTGGGGTAATATTTTAGACAATCTAAATAAATACTGGGTTTACATGTTATACAAAAAGTTGTAGTTCCAAACCCTAATAACAAAATTTACCATCTCTGTCAAAATGAGTAAAATTATACTTGGCTTGATTTTTTTTTTACATATATCCATTGGGTCAAACACATCTGTACATATATTGTCATCATCTTTTTCAAAACATTTTCTTTCTACTTGAGCCCCTGGCATCAGCTTCTCATTCTAACTCCTCTCCCTCCCCACTTCCCCATGTCCCCTTGATAATTTTTAAATTCTTCTTTTTTTCTTTCATGTCTTACACCGACCACTGTCTCATTTCACCCACTTTTCTGCTGCCTGTCCCCCTGCGAGGGGGTCCATACGTCGATCATTGTGATAAGTTCCCCTTTACTCCCCCACCCTCCCTACCCTTACCCTCCTAGTAGCTCTGCTCCCCTTACGGTCTTGAGGGGTTAATCTGTTCTGGATTCCCTGTGTTGCGAGTTCTTATCTGTACCGGTATACATGTTCTGGTCTAACCAGATTTGTAAAATGGAATTGGGGTCATGGTAGTGGGCTGGGCATGGGGTGGGGGAGGAAGCTTTAAAGAACTAAAGTGGCAGTTCTCAACCTGTGGGTCGCGACCCCTTTGCGGTTGACCACCCCTTTCACAGGGGTTGCCCAGTTCATGACAGTAGCAATATTACAGTTACGAAGTAGCAACGAAGATCACCACAACATGAAGAACTGTATTAAAGGGTTGCAGCCTTAGGAAGGTTGAGAACCATTGAACTAGAGGAAGGCTGTATGTTTCGTCGCTGCTATACTGCACCCTGCCTGGTTCTTCTCTCCCTTGTGGCCCTTCTGACTGGGGGTGTCCAATTAACTACTGATAGGCTTGATTTTTATTTGCATTTTCCCTGGTCATTTTCCAGTAGAAGTGTGTATCATGAGCAGTGAAAGACCAAAGACTGGACAGGCCGGGCAGGAAAACGAGGATCGTGTGAAACATGCTTGATTATCGACAGTATCATGAAAACCACGACAGAGGAAGCTACTGCAGGAACGTTCAGGTTATCTCAGCACATTTTAAAATGGTCTTCCACTGTTAGGAGATTACATTTCCTTCTTTGTATTGTATCTATATGATGATCATATATATACATATATATATACATATATATAGCCATCTCTGCATCTCTCTGTATATTATGGATTTTATGTTTTTAAGATAATTATCTCCAGATAACAGAACGTGGTTAAGAAATAGGAATAGATGAGCAGATCATTTAAGCATAATTCCTTATGATATCCCTGTGTCATATACTTTAGTTCCCCGCTTTAAAAAATGTATTCAGAATTCCATTTTCTTGTATTTTCAAACCTCACGAAATCATTATTGTAACCTGAGATAATTAAAATAGTCCCATTTCATTATAGTGAAATGCATCTCTCTGGACTCTTGTCTTTATTTTACTTTTTGTGCTATTTGCAATTAAACGTTCTCAAAAAGTTGGAGAAGTCATGCGCTGTAATTACTATAGTTACCCAGGAGGAAGGTCCTTTAATTCGGGGGCTTCACGGGGTTTGCCTTGTGAGTAAATTGTAGCGTGGAGGCTGTAACGTAGTTCTCTATCCCTCTCAGCACATCGAACTTTTTACGTAAGTTTATCTGCATGTAAATGCTCCTGCCCTTTTGCTTATCATAAAATCTATTTGTTCTGCCTCTACAACTTTTCGATTAGACTAACAAGAGATCTCTATCGCTTGTTGTTTTCAGATTTTACCTTATTAATTACGATTTATCCATTTCCTAATTTATAATTTCTTTCCATATTTGTTCATGACCTTTGTTTTTCTTCATTAGTTGTAATTATGGCTATTACTATGATGATGAAAACAGCTTTGTTCAAGTGTAGCTGCTTTTAAAAATCATTTATTTTTCTGGATGTTTATTGACTAAGGCTTTTATTTTATGGCCCATTTAATTTTTAATTTCCTTAGTATATCCAGATTTAATTCATTGAAATAGTATAATTTGGAGATTGATAGCTCTTCGACAGTTACTCATGCTGTCTGTGCATGTTGTAGAGTGATCCTGTAACTTATTGCATACTTGATTGCTGGAACAATTTTGATGAGCAACCCCCCTCACAGATTTTCAGAGTTGAGATTTAATATTTTGTGGCATGAAAATCATTGCAAAGGATTAAACTTCAGTGTATGATCAATTTAACATTTTATGTAAAACTATTGTGTAACACCTAAAATATGCCTATTTGATTCTGTATGTCCTAGCATTTACTTATAAATTACTTATTTACTTATAAATTAAGAGACCCTGGCAGTAGAATTTTATATTCGTGCTCTCTTTGAAACTTGAACTGTTATTTCACCATTCTTTGGATATTTTATTGTGTTTTAAGAATAAGTTTAGAATAATTTACTCATTGTGTACTATTTCTGTATTTCTGAAGCTTCTTTATTGCCTAACCATTTTATTTTGTATAACAAACACAATGATATATGGGCATTAAATTTATATATTCTCTGTGGTCACAAGATGCTAAGAGAAATTAAATTTCTACTGTGAGGTTTTAATGACACCAGGCCCCAAACCAAACTGACTGCCGGTTGATTCTGGCTCATCGTGGCGCTACAGGACAGGGTAAAACTGACCCTCTGGGAACCTGAGGCCATAAATCTTGATGGAAGCAGAAAGCCTCCTCTTTCTCCCTCCAAGTGGCTGGTGGTTTTGAACTGTGACTTTACTGTTAGCAGCCTAAAGTATAGCCTAGTAGACCACCCGGGCTCGCTTGGTCAAAATAAATATGCACATTCTAATGAATAATTATTGGTCATAAAAATAAAATTCTATTGGAAATAGATTTCTTAGAAACATGGGACAATGAACTGCCTTAAACATCTAATGTCTAGCTTAATTTAGGGAAGAGTTTATATATCCATTGCTCTATAATTTGTTGGTTGGTTACCTTAAACTGTTTATGTAGGACACTGGCCTATGGTCAGCTTCTGGATTGAAATTTTCTCTTTATCAAAATGAACGGTGAGAAGGAAAAATCTCTTAAGAAAATCAGTCAAAAACCCGGACCTGTTACAGTCAATTTGAACCAGATTCGTAGTGACCCTGTAGGACAAGCTAGAACTGTGCCTGTGCTTGTCTCCTGTGGACAGCTGTTAGGTTCAGAGTGCTGAGCTTGTGGCTAGCTGCGGTTGTTTCAACCTCTGTACCACCTGATTCTTTACGAATCAGCGTAAGGTCCTGTCATTGAGTGCTGTTGGGCGCCATTGAACACGTTTCCAATGTAATCCTTGATTTTCATGAGCAAGTGCTTCAAGTCATCCGCACTTTCAGCAAGCGAGCTTGTGTCATTTGCATATTGCAGGCTGTTAATAAGTCTTCTTCCAATCCTGATGCCACATTCTTCTTTATATAAACCTGCTTCGCTGATGATTTGCTCACCATACAGATTGAACAAATATGACCTTGCCTGATTTTAAACCATGCAAAATCCCCTGTCTAGTCACACAACTACCTCTTGATCCATGTGTGATTTCTGAATGGGCACAATGAAGTCTTCTGGAATTCCCATTCTTCTCAAGGTTAAGCATAATCTCTTATGGCGCACAGAGCCTAATGGTTTGTATAGGCAATAAAACACAAGCAAGCATCTTTCTGGAATTCTCTGCCTTGAGTCAAGATCCATCTGACATCAGCAATGACGTCCTCTGTCCACATCCTCCTCTGCATCTGGCAGGGACCTCTGGTAGCTCCCTGTCAATGTCCTACTGCTATTGTACACTGAAGGGTTTTCAGCAAAATTTTGCTTCCAGGTGACGCCAAGAATATTGTCCTATCATTTATTTATGCACTTTGGTCACTTTCCTTTGAACGGGGTGCATATACGGATCTCTCCCAGTTAGTTGACCCAGTAGCTGCGTTCCGCATCTTGGCGTGGACGAGGAAGCGCTTCCAGCGCTCTGGACAGCTTGTTGAAACATGGCCACTGGTCTCCCTTCAATTCCTGGCACCTCGCTTGTAGCTATTGCCTTCAGTGCGGCTTCACCTTCTTCCTTTAGTACCATCTGTTCTTGATCACATGCCACCTCTTGAAATGGCCAAACGTCACCTTGTTCTTCTTCGCTTGGTGCTTCTTGCGTTGTTCAGTATCTCGGCCGCAGTATCTCTCAGTATTTAAACTTAAAAGGAAAAAGCTAAATGAAAAATTCAAGCCTCAAATTGCAACGTTGAAAGATGATTGGTAGAAAAGGGAGTTGATGGTCTCCTCTTCCTCCTGTGCCGCAGTGGGTGGGTTTGAGCCGCCAACCTTGCTGTTGGCAGTCCAACACTTCCCGAAGAGTGGGGCTGCTTTCCCTTGTACAAATGTTTGACTAAACAGAATCCTATGTGCCTGTTCCAACTCATCAACAAATTTGACATAGAAATAACTTTGACTGTAAAACCCGCTACAGATTGGATCTGTCTCCTTCCTAATCCTGGTACCGCCTATGCATGCTTCTTTACTTTGTTCAAAAATTTAATTTGTAAAAATGACAAGTGGTAGCAAGCTCGCTCGTGGGATTTCATAGTCGCAATCGAGTGCGTCAGGTGTTGTACCTGTCTGCGCTCACAGATGGTTCTTCTATCTGCCTCTATTGAGCGATCACTCAGATGTGTCCATCTCCTTCCTCACTGGGTAAATAATAATTCAGTGTTCCTCGAGTGACTACGATAATTGGATTCCAGAAGAGAATTCAGGCGCTGTAGGTACTGTCCTATTCAAGACTTACTATCTGTGTTCCGGTCTCTTTAGTACTTGTGAAAATAATGTACTTTAATAGGCGTAACAGGGATGGTACTGTTTTGTGTAAATTACTTAGAATAGACTTAGTGGGGGAGCTGGAGGTATAAATTTCTTTTTTGAAACTGACATTTATCATTCCAAAGTAAATCCCTAGTAGCATTTCTTGACTCATTCCGATGCAATCGACACTTGATTGAGTAAAGGCTCATCTAATGGCTTAAACTCCCCGGGGATTTTCCAGTGAATATTTACAAAGCATATCTTTTTCTCAGACCATTTTAGTCTGTGCCAAGGCTTTGATTTCAACGTTTTCAGATTTTGAAAGCAGGGTGGTTTATTTTGTTTGCAGTCAGTCTCAGTGAAAACAAACCGATTGGCGGTTGTTCCTGTGTATGGTTTTCACTCTGTGGGCCTGTTGAGGAAAAGAACTGGATGCACCAGGGCGGTAGTTAAGGCTGAATTAATAGATGTAGTTGGGGCCCGGCTACCCCTGTCTGTGTACCACTCTGAGGGAGCGTGCCATAGAGCGGCGGGTCTCAACCTGTGGGTCGCGACCCCTTTGGGGGTCGAACGACCCTTTCATAGGGTCGCCCGATTCAGAACAGTAGCAAAATGACAGGAAGTAGCAACGGAAATAATGTTACGGTTGGGGGGGGGTCCCCACAGCATGAGGGACTGTCTGAAAGGGTGGCGGCCAGTGGCATAGAGGGCCCTGGCTGAAGTGGGAGAAAAACGGGAGCAAACCAAAAACACCACTTGAGAAGCCCCGATGGACGTACGGGTCAGCTAGAGACTGGGCGGACCACCCAAACCATCGTTCTGGCCATCCATCCTTCAGGTCTGGAAATGAACTCACCGCACGGCGCAACGTCCAGCCAAACAGGCAAGAGGCTGGGAGGTGGCCAAGGACCCTAGGCGGGTCCCCATGCCTTAGAAAAGAATAATAGAGCACCCCGTATCCCAAGGGCAGTGCTTGGAAGATGGAGCGGGTTGGCAAAGAAGGCGGGGGAGGAGGATGTGAGGATTGTGTCCGTGACGGGCCCAAAATGTTGCTGAACTGTCGCGCGGAATCCCACTCGCTCTGTGAAGCTTCCCTCAGCCCCTGAACAAACCGTTAGGATCGAGCATCTCTTTGGTCCTGATGGAATGTTTCTTTTTAGCATTGCATTTCCTTTTGCAAATTAGACGACGTTGATTTTTTTGAGTGAGGAATGATATTAAGAGTGTAAAATCTCAATAGTTCATTGTTATGTTTCCAGAATTTATAGACGACATGACTACATTCTGGTACGTACGCACACGTGCGCGCGTGTTTTTAACTTCTCAGATGTTGATTGTGATGATTTCATGCTCTGAACTTACACATACTTTACAAACGCCACTGTGTCCGCTGAAAAAGTGAGCTTCCGATGGGGCAGGGAGCTGAACAATACTTCCAGAGCTAGCGCGCTCAAGGTCAGCTCTTCCCGCCGGGACCGGCACGCAGTCCTGCCGGGAGCCCTTGAGGTAAACCAGCTCCCCGCTGTCCACAGCGGTCACTGCTGACAGGGCGTCTGACACTGGCCCGTCGGAAAGCTGACGAACATCCATTTCTTACCGTTTAATCTGTTTCAAGTAGAGAGTCTTTATAAAGTCACATTTCTTCAAATATCACATTTATGAGTTTCTATGTTTAGTGTATGATTTAGGGGAAATACATGATCAAGATTTATGTTGTTTTAATTTTTTGAGGGGGAGGGCTTCTATTGATGAGGCACACCAAAGGTCAATTGAATCATTAATGTAGTTTAGGGACGACTTTTTAATTACTCAGAATATTTTAAATTTAATATATATTCTACCTTAGAAAGCAAACCTGTTTGAAGTAAAATGATTTTTCCAAAATGGATGACACTTTGCTCATTTTTCTTTCTTTTTGCTAATTCTATTTTCCTAATTTATTTTTCTCGTTCTTTGCTATCAAGATTTGGTTGTTAACTAATGCATGGCCTTTGTTCTGAACGAGGAACTGCAAATAACTCAGTTGCTGTACCGCTCTAATTGTCTTCATTCCTTTATTCTGATAAAGGTGGATAATTGGAAGCCAGGAAACAATCTGGCTTTTGTTTTTACAAACAAAATGTTAGTAAAAACATGGCTCGTTTTATTTCTAGTCTTGTATACAAACTCTATTGGCATGACTCTGAGTTCAGCACTATTCAGAAGGTTCTCCATACCAAAGAACAGCTGCTATCTAATAACAAAATGATGATGAGACGGAAATATTTCTGTGAGATATTTTAGAGTTCAAATACTGGTTTGGGAGATTCAATCACAGTAAATAGTCTCTTAAGCAGTGGCCTTGTCTGCTGTGTTTATTGGTAGAATATCTAAAGACAATTATCTTGAAAATAGTCTTTTGTATTTACAAGCGTCTACTGGAGGAAAGCCCTCTTGCATTGTTTCTCCAGCCTGTGAACTGATTGGGTAGTTTTGTAAGATGTCTGTAACCCTGTGTGTCAGAAGAGTCAAGCAAATGTGCCAGCTGGCTGTTTTACACGCTTCAACCCTGAGTTAAGTGTAAAGATGCTTTCTTCCACCTTTGGACATGCTCAGCCCTCAAGGTTGAGTGAGAATCCTTGAAAGAAGAAGCCATTCGCCATGGTTTGTACCCACAATGTGTTCTGTCTTGTCATCTTGTACCTTGGCCTGCTCTAACTCATAGTGCTGCCGTGCACAGGAGATCAAGGCTCTGCGCCATCCGGCCACCTGTGCTAGGTTCACGCCCATTCTTGCAGTCACTGTGTCAACTCATCTCACGGAGAGTCTTCCTCTTGTGTGCTGATGTCCTTCTCGATCACATAGCCAAAGTATGTGAGACCAAGTCCTGCCTGCCTCCTTTCTAAAGGGTACTCTGGTTGCCCTTCTGCCAAGCCAGATTTGCCAGTTCTTCTGGCAGCCCCCGGCATCTTCAGTATTGCTCGTCAGCACAGTGATCCCCAGGCAGCAGTTCTTTAGTCTTCCGTCTTCATTGTCAAGTCGCTCATTGAAAATGCCATGACTTGGGTCAGGGTTCAAAAGAACATCTCTGCTTTTCTTTTAGTAGTTTAGAAACTTTGTTTGCAGTAGATTTCCCCAGTCTAATATGTCACTGGATTTCTGGCCTGCTGCTGGCATGGATGCTGACTGTGGATCCGAGTAAAATGAAGTCCTGAACAACTTCAATCTTTCCTCTTGAGCATGATTTTTTCTGTTGATCCAGTTGCAAGGATTTTGGTTTTCTTGCATTTTAAGTTGTCTTCCATCCTGAAGGCTGTAGTCTTTGATGTTCGTCCGTCTACTTCAGGTCCTCTTTCCTTTCAGCAGCCAAGGTTGTACCACCTGCACAGTTCAGGTTATTACTGTGTCTTCAGTATGATGGGTGGGAGTAAACTCGGTGACAGTGAGGTTGGTTATTTTGGGTTTCCTTCGATGATGATGCTGTCGTCTTCTATCCTTGTTGATATTGAGTAAAAACAAACAAAAATATGGAGTCCAGATGTATTTTTAAAACATTTTATTGGATCTTCATCTATATATGCAATCCAGTAGTTCAGTCATATGAAAAGAGTTGTACAGTCATTACCACAATCAACTTTAGAGCATTACCTTCTTCCTTGTACTCATTGATATTCATGTAGTTGATTGTTAAAATTGTGCCAGAAATATACACAGCAAACAGTCTCCCGTTCCACAACTTCTTTCTGTATGATCAAAGTGTGTTTCTATGGTCACTGAACTTCTAGAGAGTAGAGGCTAACAGAATGAATCTGCATAGACCTTTCTTCACGGGCCACGTTTTTTTTTGTTTTAGTTTATATCACAAGGTTTACAGTTCCTTGCTTTTATGCATCATTTATTGCATTCTAGCATTTTCCTCTAAGTTACATAAATTTCTAAGAACACACTTTTTTAATATGTAGGAAAAATTTTATGTATATATAAGAAACACAGCAGATTCCACTTCATCTTCTTCCACAGTACATATTTTAAATAATCATAAACAACAATATTTATTTTGCTCAAGTAATTTCTGATTTTAGAAAATACGTAGAGGAAAAATAGATTTAAATAATAAAATTATACAAATACTCTGGTGAATTTCTTGGGAGAATCTGACCAATTTGGAAAACTTGAGACTAAGTATACTTTAGTTTCAAATTGCGTGTTTTTTTATCATACCAATTATAAATTTTACACATTGTAACAACTTCCAAAATTTTACATTGTAAAATGTCCTCCATGAGCAGATCTGAATATTAACTTAATTTACCTAACATAATTTAAGCACATTCACATTTTCATTGTCTAGGATTTAAAATTTTTATTCAGAGAACAGTAAAAGTAACTTTCTTAGTCTAAAACTAACCTGTCCAGCAAAATTCAGGATTAAGGCAAACACTACCTATTGTCATATAGATCCATTTTGCTGAGTATTTCACTTTTTACTTGCTATTTTAGTGTCATTTAAACACTGTTTATATTTAATGGTTGAGGTACAGTATTTTTCCCATTATTCATTCTACTCAGATCATATTTTAAAGGCTTTTTAGGAAATACATTTTGACACATATATAGGGTTTCCCTTTGTTTAATAACCAATTCCTGAAGGATGTATGACTTATAGTTTGAAATTTTACTGTTCTAGCTTTTGCTATAAAACACTTAGGAGTTTTTGATAGCCCCGCCCCCTTATTCGCCCCCCTCACCCCCCATCATGTCTGCTTCCTCAGAGGTCTTCATCTTCATAGCGTGATTTGGCTCGTGACCACTAGAGGGCAGTAAAAATTGATATGTTAATAAACAAAATATCTTATCTAGCTTAATTTTTTTCATTTGTACCATTGTTCTCGATTACAACCCTGAACATTATATTTAGATGCCTGCTTTTGAATCTGAAAGCAAAGTACAGGACTTAGAGTCAATTATATATCCATATCTATATATACTATAAATTTAAAATCTTAATTTTCTTCTTATACTGTTAACTGCATGAGAAATCTAGACAATGTCAAGCAGAACTTCTAATGATTAAATATTTCAAATATTCTTTGTTTTCTTAATGCTTTAATTACCTTAGGGATTGAAGATCTTCCTGGTTGATAGCTAGCTGTTGGCTAACTTCATTAGATTCCAATTTAGCACTTTTTATTTATGAGCCTCTTTACTTGAAGGGACATTTGCCTTTTAAAATGCTTTACATTTTTATTGAGAATTAGAATTGGTATATAAAGGAGCCAGTACATAAAATACTTCGCCATAGTTTTGATAAACTATATATATAAAATGCGTTCATTTCCTGAAAGTAAGACATTAAAATGTATTCCTTTAGTTTGAAAGCTAAAAGTCTTTTTAATTTTGACTGAGTGTTATCACTCTTGATGCAGAAGTAGATCAATCTATGGAGGCATAAGATGGTAAAAATTCTTAAATAACACTCCCTGCACTTATGATTGATTTCCTTTGATGGAATATCAAGGACCAATTTTAGGAATTACTCGGCCTATATTATTCTAATTTTTATTCTAAGTTACTTTATTTTTATCATCTTAAGTTCTTTACTTTGGAAATTACAAACATCTTATAAAAATAGATTTATGAGCTATAAATAGATTTTTTCATAGCCTATCAACCCCCAAACTCTAAAGCCTAAACTCGGGCTTATGAATATTTAATTAGTAAATTTGAAAAGTGTTAGTGCCTTTTAAAAAGCAGAGCTTATGATATCAAATGTGCAATTTTGAAGAAATGAGGAATGCCATTTGTTTTTATTAAGCTGGGATTTGAATGTTTGGCGAAGGCATTGAGGGAGGCATTTCTTTAGAAATTGAGGTAATAATCTTTATTTGTAGTGTTGAAAACATTATTTTTACAGCACTTTCATTCTTTATAAATAAACACAGGAGTCCGTGCCTGAAAGAAATATGTTTACTTTATGTGTCTACTGATAAATTGCTTTTTGTCAGCTTCATCCTCTCGAGAATTCTGTGTAACTTCAAAATTAGAAGTAAACATTTTTGATCTCCAAATGAGGCAGCCTTTTCTTGTGCTGGAAGCACGATGATGTATTGATTTACAGTTAATAATACATAAACAGTTTTGTGATGCTGTTGATATTGTTTTAAATAAATAAGTGGATGAAATGATAAAAAAGCGTTTTTCCCTGAAGTTTGTCCATCTGGTTGGAAAATAAAGGCCATAAAAGTGAAGGCTGAGTGATTTGTAAAAATGGAACCCACAGTGTCGTCCTCGGGACATAGTGGGTAGTTCAATATATTTTCAAACAATTTTATCAGCTATTATTGTCTTTTGAGAAATTATCATCTCTATCCTTGCAGCACTTTTGAAGTGGCATTCACCCCATCACGTTTCACTCTCTCTGAGCTGTGGGTAAGATTCACTTTGATTATACTTGCTTTCTCTGGCACGCAGCATCTTTAATGGAATTGGCAAGAAAAATAAACAAAAATCGGTAAACAAATGAAATCTTATGAGGAATCACAATTTTTATAATAATTTGGAACACATTCTGGAGATTACCCATTCGGTTTCTTAAACTAAAGCTTTTCTCAGTGGGGTCTGTGGGATGCCATTTCTTACCTTCTTTCTCTGCCACGGAGTAGATTCTGACTCAAACTGCCCAAGTGGGTTCCCAAGACTGTGGCTCTTTCCTTAAGTAGAAAGCCTCATCTTTCTCCCAAAGAGCAACTAGTGGTTTTGAACTGCCCACCCTGCAGTTAGCAGCTCTACCGTAACCACTCTGTCATGAGGGCTCACAGTTAACTATTTGCCATTGTCTTTTAGAAATTCAGCCGGCCGGGTTCGTAATGACCATTTTGAAAAATCACACTTTTATTCTGCCTTAGTGTGAGAGAAGTATTTTTTGAAATAGAGTTTTTTTTAGTTTATTTGGAGATGTTTAACATATCTTGTAACACAGACACCCTGGTGATATAGTGGTTATACATGGAGCTGTGATCCACACAGTCAACAGTTCAAAACTAGCAGTTGCTTCAAGGTAGAAAGACAGGCCTTTCTGTCCCCGTAAAGTTAGGGGAGTCTCAGAAACTCACAGCGGCAGTTCTACTCTGTCGTATAGGGTCGCTATGAGGCAGCATCAACTGGATGGCAGTGAGTTAGTCTCTTTGGTTGTTGTAACGAGTTTGATTTCAAAACATTTTTTAATTCAAAAGAATATGCCAGTAAAGATTAAAAAGTTATTTTTGGGGGTGCCGATTTGGAAACTGCCTTTGGGTAAAATCAGTGATTTACTTAAGGGATAGTTAACTGTGTCGTTTTTCTTTGTTGCATTGTTTACAAAGCAAGCACCTACATCTTTTGTGAAAATGTTTCCGTTTTCTTGTTTTAACTAGGGGTTTTCTTGGTGTGTTTTCAGTCACAAAATGAGTTTTTGATTAATGGCTACAGTATGGTTTTAATATATCAAATCTCGGCTGATACATTTTTAGGTAATTGTTTCAGGGAGAAGAGAATTCGATATTCAGGAATTGATTTTGAGATGTATACTGAGTCCTAATTTCTTCAATTTTGCAAGGCTCACATTGTTAACAAGATTTTCTTTGGAAGAGTATTTTTGTTTGTTTCTAAGAATTATGCATTTCCAAGGGCTTAAACTTTGAAATTTTAATTTACCCTTGTAAAGTTTTACAGACTATTTTGTGGGGATCGACAAAAGAAAACACTCCCAACACTATCAGTAAAGCAAAACTTGCAGACTAAGTAAACACAGATGCTCTATGTTAATGGTGCAGTCTGAGTTGAACATGAACTTTTGTAGGTATCCATTAACAAAATAAAAGTCACTAATTACAAACTGAACCCTATTAAAATATTTCACTCGAACCAGCAGGAATATATGGATGAAATGCCTCTATAACTTGTCAGAATTATTACAAGTCAGATAGTTTTCATTTGCACCTACTTAACTGGAGCTATCATTGAAAAGTAAGCGTGGAAGAGAATTATAGTGTTATAAATACATACTTCATTAATTACAAGAATGATTTTGAGTATCACTTCTTTTTCTTCAAAATAATGATAAAACAACATAATCATTAACACAATTAAGTCTAAATTATAGATTTGTTAGATACTTCTATTCACAATGCATCAAGTATCAATTTTATTTTTCTCCTGGTGACGTGGACAGACTGTGTGTAGTGACTCCACTGTATTAAGAAAGCATCGCCCTTAGCTCTAGTCTTATAACTATTGTTGCTGAGTGTAGAAATTCCTGTCAATTTTGGCATTGAATAATAGAATCTTCATTGTACTTCAGAGTAAGAGCCACTGAAAGATGTTTGGTAGCTTTTTGAAAATTTAGCATGAATTGCATTGCTAACGTGTACAAATACTACATGTTGGCCCCTCTCCCACATGACAGGATCGCATTATCTCTAAGAGATTCGAATTGAAAGTGTGCATTCTAGTCAGAAACCACAGAAGATATTGCACAGGTACATGATCTACTTTTATGGCCTGTTCTCTTCAGAAACGACAAGTAGACAGGGCTGGTACATGATCGAGTTCAACACTGTCTATATTTTAAAGGGATTGTCGTACTGAAAATGAAAAGGATCTTCGGTTTATGAGTTAATATAGGGTTTTAGATGCATCTCTAATGTCATTTGTTTTACATTCTGTTTTAGTGTTTTGCATGTTTTCATTGAAAATGAGGGGATTATCCAACTTGTCATATCATGTTAGGAACACACAGGAAAAAATAAAAGGTGGTTTCTTCATCAGATATTTTCTCTTTATGAATGAATGAATTTCATACGCAGGCTTTAAAGTAGCAGCCATCGGTGCCTGGTATAACTTGCCACAAATGCAAAACCGTTTGCTTTATCTAGAGCTGATATTTTTAGCTGGAATAAAAACATTGTGGTTGTATGTACGCAGCACCGTGAACATGCAGTCGAAGCCAGAGGTGGGAAGAATACAGAGTCGAGGTGAACTGTAGTTGACATGCGTGGGTGTCACAGTACAACTTTCTGGAACTCTTTTAAGACTAGCACCTTACATTGTATTGAAAGGCAGTAAGTTAGTTACAAACGAGCTACTTGCTGCTAGTTTGTAGTCACATACAAAAAATAATACGCGCTCATGATTAAACAACTCAGTCTGCTCAGACACTAATGCCATTTTGACGGCAGGGATGGTGGTGTCGCAAGTTAGGCATTAGGTTGCTAATAGCAAGGTCAGAAGTTTGAAACCACCAACTATTCCAAGGGAAAACGATGAGGCTTTCTATTCCCGAGAGTTCCAGGCTCAGAAACTCACCGGGCGGCAGTTCCAGTCCGTGAGTTGCTGTGGGTCAGAATGGACTTGCTGGCAGTGAGTTTGAGCTTTGTTTGGTTTTGAGGGTCAATTTGATCCCACTTCTCATGGAGGCGATCTGACATTTGTTTCTAGAATTAGGAATGAAACTACCACTAGCCAAAACGGAGCTGGGTGTCATGCACCTTATTCGGTAATGTCCCATATACCTGCTTGGTGAGGTATGCTGGGAATTCAAAACAATATGAAGCATTTGTTAATGTGCCTATTTGTTTGTCTGTGAAGAACTTCGTAATAGGAGGGACCACGTTTGTCTTGTTTATCAATTTATTTCTAACACCTGCCTCGATGGACAAAGAACACAATTAGTGATAATTACAGGGAGCATTGTATGTATCATCCCATCTTAAGGACTCTGAATTGATTAAAAGATTGTCTTCATGGCTTTAGTACGAATCTTTACATCAAACCTATGAAGTAGGTGCTAAGTTCATCATCCATTCTATAGGAAACTAAGCTATAACAAGATCAGCCATTTGGACCAAACTCCTGTCACTGTGGACCTGGGATTTTAACCTGGGCAGTGGCTTGTATGAAGGCCACAGTGTCGTGCTTGGAGCTCATCAACAACACATGATTTTCAGGTAACACAGCCTTGCTTGCTGAAACGCAAAAGGGCCCGGAGCACTTACTGTATGGATTACACATCACAGTAAAACAAAATCTTCACACCTGACCCCGAGCAACAACATTATAAATAGAGAAGAGTTGGAGTTGGTCACTGGGTGAGTCTGGGTGCACTAGAGAAACAGCTCCATGGACACATAAATGTGCCTAAGAAAGAGATTTATATACAGGAGGAATTGAACATTGAGAAAATATCCCAACCCAGTCCAGTCCAAGGCCATAAGTCTGATATTAGCCCATATGTCTGATACCAATCCATAAAGCCCTCTTCAGACTCATGAAACACATGTAATGAAGCCAAATGCAGGACGGTCACAAGCCAGTAGAAAGTCTTTAGGTCCAGTGACGTTGTAAGCATCTCAGTGCTGGCAGGGGTCTCTCTGTGGCTTCTCCGGCTACCGAGGTCTGGTTGCGTCCATGTGGCTTGTCTTCTGCAATGTCTCCCAGGGAGTAGCAGAGAGAGAGGAAGAAGTGTCTTCCCCCTCCAAGGAGGAAGTACCAGATTTCCCAGAATTCTCAGGAGAAGGCCATGCCCACACTGACGTCTCATTGGCTATCTCCAGATTGACAGCCTAGACGTCACTCCTACACTTTTAATCCTTAAATTGACACCAGATTAGGTGACTACGACCACATCAAGGATTTCATTTTTCTTGGCTCAGTACTCATGGAAGCAAGCGTCAAGAAATCACAATGCATTGTATTGAGGAAATCCGCAGAAGACCGCATAGAAGAGGCAATCCTCAAAGATGTTACTTTGAGAAGTGGAATGCTACTTGCCCAGACCATGGTATTTTTAATCGCCTCGGATACATGTGAAAGCTGGACAGTCAGTAAAGAAGGTCGAGGAAGAATCGATGCCTTTGAATCAGGATGCCGGTGGGGAATATTGAATGTGCTGCCAGAGGACAAATGAACCTGTCTTGCAAGAAGTGCAGCCAGTGTTCCTTAGAAGCAAGAATGACAGGAGGTCGTCTCACATCTTTTGGGTATGTCTTGGAAGAGGACTTCAGCTTGGTAAAGCGGGTCAGTAAGAAAAGAGGAAGCCCTTCCAGGAGCGAGATTGGCATTGGCTGCAACAGGGGCTCAACTTTGGCTATGAGGGCGAGGACGGTGTGGGACGAGGCAGGAGTGCGTTCTCACATTGGGTTACTGGCAGATGGAATGGACTCAGTGACACCCAGCAGTAACAATAACATCACCCTGGGGAAAGGATAGGCATGGACATCGTGAAACAAGACGCAGAGTCCAGAAAGCCACACATCGATGCTTGTTGGGTTTAGTGTGTGTGTTCCAAAAATGCGAAGGCAGTGACTTAGGAAATAATTCCAGAAATGATTCTAAAACCACTGGTCATCTGTGCGGGATAAAAATGAACATTAACCTTACTTCACACCATAGTTTAAAATACACGAGAGGCCTCTATAGGAAAACTATCACAGGAAATTGTCCTGACATTGAGATAGGCAAACCTTTCTTAAATAGGAATAAAAAGCAGATCATCACAGGGGAAAATACATTGTTTATAGTACAAAATAGTTCACTCTTTGATGGATATAATTAAAAACTAAAGTAGATATACCACGGAGTAGGAGAAAATATTGAAAATATACTTAAGAAAGAGTTTGTATTGGAATATATAAAAACTTAAACTCAAAAAGATGCCAGACCTGCCCATTCTGATTCAGCATGACCCTGCAAGACGTAGTAGAGCAGGTTTCCAAGGCTGGAAATTGTAATGGATGTAGGGAATCATGTGACAGTCTGCTTCTAGTAAGATAGGTATAAAGTTGTCTGGATGGTAGTAGGTTTGGTATTTCTTGTCTCGTTCAAGCCACTGTGGGTAAATAACAATTCCATTATTGTCTTTGTGAGAAACTCTGCAATTGCAATTTAGAAAGTGCCCTGTTTTATGCTAAGGGGAGCAAAGGCTTTCTACTTCCATAAACAGTTAAAGTCTCAGAAACTCACAGCGGCCGTTTTGCCCTGTCCTCTAGGGTCACTATTAGTTATTATTGACTTGACGGCAGTGTGTTTGTTTGGTTTTATGCCAAAGAGCCCTGATGACACCGTAGATGAGGCATTAGGCTGTTAACCACAAGGTCGCCTGTTCAAATCCACCAGCCACACCTTGGGAGAAAGATGAGGCTGTCTAACTAGGTAAAGATTTGCAGTCTCAGAAACCATATGTTAGGAGTTTGAAGCACGTTGATGGCAGTGGTCTGTGGTTATCATGCTAAGCATGCTGACTGAATGATAACTAACATGCTTCAGCCTTGAGATACGTTTTTTAAAATGAGACCTAAATGAGATTCAAGAGATTGATTCTACCACTTTCACGATTTCTAGTAGGTGCACATAGTAAGAATTTGTTACATTTATTAAGCGAAATGATTTATGTATTGTATTGTTAACAGCATTTCAGAGGTGGAGCAAAGTACAGAGATTCTAAGATATCAGCAATTTAGCTCACTGCTTTCCAGTTACATTTTTACTCACAATGTCCCTATAGGTCAGGGTAGACCTGTCTTCTAAGACTGTAATTCTTTACGGAACTAAAAAGCCTCGTCTTTCTTCCGAGTAGTGGCTGGTGGTTCCAAACTGAGGACCTTGTGGTGAGCAGCCCAGCTTGTAGCTACTGCACCTGCAGGACTCCATGTTCTAGGATACAGCGGTTGAAATAGGAAATTAGTATTAAGGTAGTTGAAAGGACCGATATACAGATTTGTACAGATGATGGGGGGAAGTGAATATATTTTGGAAATTGTAGTGGATATAAGGACAAAAATGATGATGATTAATCTCATTTTCAATGGCTAATGGCATAAGGAAGGAGCCCTAATAGACGATATGTTTGAGATGTTAAGGGCAAGGTCCCGTTTGAACCATTAGCATCTGTGTGGAAGAAAGATGTAAAGTTAGAGGCTCATAGTGCCGGGTCTACTCTGTCTAATGGGGTCTCCATCCATCTGCATTGATTTGTTGGCAGTGGGTTTTGATACTGGTTTTTAATGACATAAGGATCTCTGATTTAGGAATTAAAAGGTGACTTGTATTTGAAATGGTTTCTTTTCCAAACCATTTCATTAGGAACTAATGTCTACCTCTTACCATTCCCTAATTCAATCACGTCAAGCAGTGTTGTACTGCTGTCACAATCAGTTTCAAACATTCTCTAACCTTCTTATATTCTTTGATATCAGTTGTCCCAGGAACCCCAGCATACCCCCCAGGAACCCTTATTCTGGTTGGTGTCTTCATAGGTTCATCTATCCTGGGTTTCATATACCAAAAAGCATAGAAAAACTCATAACAGAGATTCAAGAAGGTTACCCACAATGAGAAAATACCATAGAGATAAACCCAAATATGAAAAAGGGACCTATTAAAAATCAGATCAAGCCTGAAGTGTATCAACGAGGAAATTTAAGTGACAAGGTTTTAACCACTGAATTCATATTTACCATTTTAATGTACTATAATTCTCTCTCATACACTTTGTCTGGTAACCAGCTTATTCCCATCCCTTAATTAGGGTCAGAGAGAAACCACCAGAGGTGTATTCCCTGCGCACATCCTACAATTATATACTTGGGCTTCCACTGTCATCCATGGTCTTCTGCACACCACACATGTGCGCTCCGATACCACTGCCCCCTTTGGATTTGGCTTCCACAATTCACAGCCCTGGTGCGCGCCTTTCATGTGGACTTCATTGACGTCTCCATTGGGTGGTTCCTCGTTGGGAAGCAAGCCTGTAAGATCCCATACACTATTCTCGCTGATAGTCGGGCACCATCTAATTTCTTCATCACTCTTTGCTAGAGCACTCATTTATTCTGTGTTTCCTTCCTGAGGGCAAGTATCAAGAGGGGCCATGTCATAGGAACTAATTGTTCTTAGATTAGAGCTAGGATTAAGTGTGGCCTCCAAATCCATTCCAGAATCTGTGTTTGTTTTTCCTTTTTCTTTTATCTGCCTCTGGCTCATCTTAAAGACATTCTTATTCATTAGTGGCAGAGAATCTTATTGGTCATCTCCCTGGACCATACAGAGCTTCTGGTAATAGTTTAAATTAATTAGCCAATGATACTAATTTTTAAAATACTATTGAGAGAGAGAGAGAGAGAGAGAGAGAGAGAGAGAGAGAGAGAGAGCGAGAGAGAGAGAGAGAGACTGAACCAGTGTAGACTAACTACATATCAAAATACCTGGATTATTCGCTTGTACAGAATAAATCCTGACATGATTGGATGGTATTTACACAATGGGAATTGGTTGTCAGACAAAACTAACTACATTCTCTAACAGTGGTAATCACCAGTATGGCAGAGTAATTCATATTGTAATACAGTAAGTAGGGCATTGAAGTAGTAAGTCAATGTTGGTCTGCCTGCCGACAGTTCAGTACTCTTAGTATAATTGTCTTCTGATTTTTCCTTTTTTTGAGAAGTGATTATACATTCTTGAGAACTCAAGCATATCCTTTATGGAAGTTATATTTTTGGCATTTTGACAGTTTTTTGTTTTGTACAGTGGAGAGAGCTTTATCTTCAAGGAAAAGGGACGCTAAGATCCGTAAGAAGACATATTGATTTGATATTAGGAGTCAATATTTTAGTGAAACCTTAGGAGAGACAGTGTGTGAGTAAATATCAAAAAATAGCAACAACAAAAAACCCTCCAACAACCAAAAAAACAGAAAACGACTCTGCTGCACAGAACTTTTGTAGTACACATTTTTCCCACTAGGGGAGCATAAAAAACTCACTGAGTTAGTGCAACAGTGTCATCGCCTGGGAAGGTTCTCTCTGTTCACAGTGGATTTTTTTCATGAAAGCTCAACCTCATTTTTTGTGAAGGCTAATATAAGAGAACAGCATGCAGCTGTGAAATTTTGGTTCCTGCTTGGAAAAAATGCTGCAGAAACATTTGTGATATTGAAAACAACTTACAAAAACAGCGCTATGAGAAAAACTCAAGTGTACGTGTGGTTTTCTCATTTCAAAAATGGTGAAATGTCAATTGATGACAAACCTCGCTCCGATGTCCGTCAGCTTCCTTGAATTGATGAAAATGTCAACAAAATTCATGCACTTGTGTTCGAAGACCAACAAGGGACCACTGAAGAGATGGGGAAGTTATTTGGACTATCTTGGAGCTCGGGTTAGTGAATTTTGACAGAAGATTTGGGAATGAGAAGGCTCACCGCAGAATTTGTGCCTCTGGTTCTGACTGACCAGGAAAAGAGTGTTGACTGGAAACATGCCGAAAGAAAAGCTCCAAAGGGACCCAGACTCTGTTCCCAAGGTCATGACTGGTGACAAGCCACGGTGCTATTCTTATGACCCCAAAAGCCAGTGGAAGATGCCATCATCACCTCCACTCATCAAGTGAACTCAAAGATCAAGACGATGCTCATATGAGGGGGGTAGTGCATTTGGCGTTCATTCCACTAGGTCAGACTGTTCATCAAACTTTCTATTTAGAAGTTCTTAAAAGATAGTGTAACTGTATGTAACAATAATGTCTGGTTTGTGGCAGACTGGGAACTGGTTTTGCTACCAGTACCATGCACCTGTTCATGAAGCCATCTCAGTGTGCCAGTTTGGGGCATAAAACAGCATGTCTCTCTTGCCCCCTGCACCTTAATCACCTAACCTCGCTCCACATGACTTTTTGGTTTCTGTGAATGAAGAGGGACAGGAAAGGACAACGGTATGAAGACATAGAAGAGGTGAGGGGAAAACCGAGGGAGATGCTGCCAGCCATGCAAACAGATGAGCTTGAACAATGTTTCCAAGAATTACATTTGCAGATTTGACAAATGTATTAAGTGTAATGGAGAGTACTTTAAAGGTAATAAGGTTACTTTGTAAAAAAAATTAAATACATAGTTTGAAAAAAATGCTGTACTCTTCCAACAAACAAAGGGAGGATTCAGTCACTCAAGATAATTTGATTTATCTTCATTTTACTCCACTTGTGTGATTACCATAGCGACACTTCTCATAATTACTTTTACCAGATAAATGTTTTATGACCCAAAGTGCTTTAGAGTAGAGATTTCCAAACCAGCATTTTATCATTTTAGGAAACTTTGAAATCACTCTTGTTATTTTAGTAGTAAGCTAACTATTGAGGGTGCATGGGTGGACATGGGGGTTGGGGACACATGCACCAAGTGACATAGTGAGCACGTATAAAATATTCAGACTTTACTAGAAAGGAAAACTAGCCTTTATTGAGTTAAGTGTGAGCCGGAACGCCATGCTGTTAGAATGAGTGATGGTTTTCTCGGCACATGGACCACACTAACGTGATTTCACAAAACCTCTGCTTACCGCTTACAGATTATCCCACGTTCTTCTGTGGTAAAGGTAACAGTAACCGCTCCCTATGCAAAACGCTGTCTTGCCTTTTGTTTCTCCTCCTGTCCTCTCTCCCGCCCTTTCTTCCCTGTTACCCTCCTGGTGTCAGAGTTTAGTTACTGTTTTTTGTGCTTTTAAATTCCACCGTGTTTTTGTTTGTTTTTATAAAAATATTAAAGAAAAAAATTGGAATCAAAGGGATAAGAAATTTTTTTAGATCTTAAATACTCTATAAAACAAGTTCAGATCATGAAAGGCATGCTGTGATGGAAAGTAAGAAAGCAGATGGATTGTTTCATACCGTTCCTACTTCCAACCTCCAATATTTATGCCCAGCACTGTATGTGTGACACACAAGGCCAAGCTTCGGGAGAGGTAGAGAAAATAGGGATCAGTTCTTTGATTCGACAGGCAGTCGCTGCCTACCTTTCTGTGTGCTTGTTGTTGGCATTTGTCAGTTATCGACATGCAAGTTCCCTCCTGCATGCAGTTGATCGAGCTTGAATGAGATCATAAAGGACTGATCATAGGAAAGTCATAACGGGCCTCAGTGATGGAGGACCTGGGAAGCAGTGAGATCATTGCACCGACGATGCAAGGGAGAGGAATTAGGGCATCATCTTGGGTACAGTCGTCAGGGAGGCCTCTCCGAGGCTGTACCGCTTCCTCTGCGGGATGAGATTGAGCCATCCATGCAGAGATCTGGGGAGAGGGTAGTGAGCAGCAGGAAGGCAAGCCTCAGCTAAGGAAATGACCTGGTTCAGCTGAAGATGCGTGAAGAGGCCTGTGTGTGTTCAGAATGTTGATTGAGGCTGAGGATGGACGCAGAAGAAGCAGGAAGGGCCTAAATGAGATAGGATGCTACAAGGATGTCAGTGGCTTGGGTTTGAACAGGGAAGGCCATTTTTAAAAGAACACTGTCATTTTTAAAAGAACACTGACTGACAGGTTGGGAGTGAATAGGAGATGTTGTCTTAACAGACCTTGGAGCCAAATGAATAGGAATGTTCAAGCCCTGTATTAATATGATAAAGCCTTCACCCAAATTCCCTGCCCCCGAGTCTGTTCTAATTCATAGCAGCCCTAGAGGCCAGAGTAGAACCCACTGGGGGTTTGCAAGGCTTGGAGTCTTCTCAGGGGCAGGAAGCCACATCTTCCACCCAAGGAGAGGCGGGTGGGCTTGAACTGCTGAGTTACAGTTAGCCGCATAACCCTTTCCGTCACCAGGGCCCCGTGTATAGGATACTGCAAGGTTGAAAAAGAAAAATCACGTAAGAAGGCCAAAGACTGAATCAGGTTTGCAAGAGCAATGGTGGTTGGCTAAGGCTGTCAGGAAACATGTTAGGGAAGGAAATATTTCAAAGAACGCTCTACATTTGGCCAAGGGGAGCGAGTATTGCACGAGCGAGAAGTAGTATTTCCCACAGGGTCCGTGGAGTGTAGGGAGTGGTTCCCGTGTGTTTGTACTTAGTGGAAAATTTAGGGTCCGATTCCAGAGGACCTTGAGCCCAGGATGAAGCAGTTGAACTCTCCTGCTAGGAGCAGGAAGATATTTATTGGCACAGTAGGTCGTGAACATTGCTTTCTCTGGAATCTCTGTTTGAAATATGCAGTCGGGATTTCAGACTTAGCTTTGCAACCTTGGGGCCAGTTTTGTTTATTTGGAGGAGGTTAAATTAGGTGTTCTCTAAGGTCCCTGTTATTTTTTAAACCCCATCATTTTCAATAGAATACACACCACAAGTATTTTAAATGTGTGAGGCATTGAACTGCATTCATCATTTTAACAAGTTGGTTTATATAGAAAATCTGCAGACAGCATTGTTAAATGGGGTCATTTTATTACCCTTTCCTCAGCTTCAATGCCCTGTTTTGCTGGTACACTTTTCAAACAGTAAATCTACAATGCTGTCTGGGCAAAGATTCCAAATATGCCTTCCCCTCCCCCCAATTTCAGAACACATTGAACGTGAGAATAATGTTCTTTAACTGAATGCCCCCCACCCCAACACACACACAGTAACATTTCATTGTTTCTATCATTTAAGACCTGGTATAGAAAATGTTCTTCAGGCCCAGTACCCCGTCAGAGCCTCCCATTCTGGTGCTGTGATTTTCTGCTTGCCTGTACTCTGATTTGGAGATTGCTGACCCCGGCCATCTCCGTTATGTAGAATTTGGCAAACAACTCCCGGCTTCCCTTCGTCCCCAGCAGACTGTGATCTGAGGGTGAGCGCCAAAGAGTCACCCTGGAGCACCGAGTCATCCCTTCATTCTTGTCTTGTGCCCAGAGGCATCTCTGACCCCCAGGATGACAATGCCGGTTCTTTACTTGTTATTCGCTGGGGCTGTGTCTTTATATTTATTATATTAGGATAGGAAATATTTGGTTTTCTGAGTGCCAGTATTCAAACTCAGTAATATGACAGAAAGTTCGACTAAAAACATTTAAGGTGGCTTTATTTTCAGCAGTATGCTTAGACTGGCTAGTCATTGAAGATGGATAGGAGTTACTTAGGTATATTTGGAGGAGTGATTATTTCCTGCATTTTAAGTCAGATGAGGTGCTTTATATTACCTTCAACATTATGTGGGGTTTTTTGCTACCCTCTCCCATTTTTCCACATTAGTGAGGGGCTGTGCTGGATACCAGCATTCCTGGAACTGTCCTCTGTGGGCTCCTTGAGTCAAGGACCAACCAAATATTAAACCTTGACTATCTGTAGGGACGTGGACTATTGTAGCAATAAGAATGTCATCTTGTGGAGCAGGGCATAGAGCAGTGGCGTACCCTAGGCGCTTTTATTTGGTTGGAAAGTATGTTGGTCTGAATGTGCTTTGAGCGTTGTATGAGCTGACACATCTCCATAGAGCGTGGTAGGGATACAAAGTCATTGCATGAGAAATCCATTCAGAATGATTTTTTTTGAATGAGGGCGTATTTGAGATGGTTCCTGAACACATTTAGTGTACAATTAGGGACTTCATACCACTCTGCTGGCTTTGTCGGCACGGTATTGTCCTTGCTAGCTCTTGGCCTTGAGCGCCCACTATCAAACTTGCTGTTGAGATGCCAACTTGGAATGCCCTGAACGTGAAGCCACCCCGGCTGTTTCTGCTTTGTGCTTACTGTGTTTTTACCCGTTTTCCTGTTGATGGTCTGGTGTCACACACACAAATACACACAGGTACAGTTTTGAGGAGATAAAATGAGCCTTTAGCAAATGCAGAAGTGTACGGCCCTCATAGCTAGAGCTCGAAGAACTTCGAGGGAAGCAGTAGGGACTTGGCATTTGACCGACCTCGCTCTGGAGACTTGATCGTCTTTTTAAAAACCAAGTAGTTAAAAACAAAGGTAACTTGGTTTTTAAATACTATCTCAGAGAAAATTTCATATTGAGGATTTGCTTTGAATGCAGTGTCGTCAAGGATTCTTTTTAATAAATGTTTAAAAAATCTATCTTAAAAACAGTAGTTAAAAACACACTATGTAAACTACAGGAGATAATTTATTTCTCATAATTCAGTTTCTGGCACATAGCCTGTTGGTCATATGAGTAAATGAATTTTCTGTATATCAGTGAATGACTTTCATGATAGGGTTGGCACCAAGTAATGTAAATAATATTCTGTAACTGTTTAATTTCATTACTTAAATTGTTATACGGAAATTTGTATGTATTCTATATACACACACATACACATGGACAATACACATGCATTTATGGTGATACATCATATATTCATGAGGACACACTGATTTAACTTTCTATATAAGAATTATTATGACTTAGAATCAAATTCCTAAGGCATAGCATTTCAGTGCCCTTATATTTTTTATATCATTTTGATTACATGTGTACATTTCATACCAACTTCTAACATTTTAGTTTGATTAACTCATGTCATCATGACACACTGTTGTATTTGTGTATGTACAATATTTCCATTTCCATTTTTGTCAGTAAATCGCATGAAATTAAAAGGGTGTGTTGTTGTTAGGTGGCATCGACTCAGGTCTGACTCGTAGTGATCCTTTGTACAACAGAATGAAAACCACTGCCCCGTCCTATGCCTACTTGCAAGCATCGCTCTGTGTGAGTCCATTGCTGCAGCCACTGCGTCAGGTCATCTGAAGGAAGGTCGTCTTCTTTTCTCCTGACCCTCTCCGTTAGCAAGGGGCATGTCCTCGAAGGACTCGTCCCTCCTGATCACATGACCAAAGGATGTGAGTGACAATCTCACCGTCCTCTCTCCCAAGGAGCATCCTGACTCTCCGTCCAATACAGGTTGGCCTGTTCTTTTGGCAGTCATGGAACGTTCACTATTCTTCTCCAACACCATAATTTAAAAGGCACCAATTCTTCATCTTTCTTACTTATTGTCTAGCATTCGTACACACGAGGCAATTAAAAATTTTTTAAAAGAAAGAAAACATGGTTTAGACCAAGCACATTTGCTCTTTGACATCTGTGCTTCCCTCGTCCCCCCAAAAACCAGAAGAGATCTTTTGTCTGAATCTATCTAATGACCTCTCTCATTTGATTTCTTTGTTGTAGTTCTATATCAAATTCCATCTTTGAGCAGGCTGTTGCTTATTCATCTTGTTATGAGAGTTTTTGTGCATGTGGGCTGACATGTAATCCACCCTGAAGGCTGTAGTCTTTGGTCTTCATCCGTAAGTGCTTCAAGTTCTCCTCACTTTCAACCAGCAAGGTTGTGGCCTCTGCACATTGAAGATTGTTCCTAAGTCTTCCTCCAATCCTGAAGCCATGTTCTTCGTCATATAATCTATAGTTTCTTGGTGGGTCATTTGCTCAGTGTGCAGATTGAGTAAATGTGAAAGAACACAACTCTGGGGGTACACTTTTCCTGACATCAGACCATGCAGTAGTCCCTGACTCTGCTCAAGCGACTCTCCATAGACAGAGCCCACAGGAGCACCATTAAGTGTGCTGGGATTCCCATTTTTCACACTGTTTCACATTGATCCACACAGATCAATGCCTTGCCATAGTTAATCAAACAGGTAAGCACCTTACTAACTTTTAGAAAACCATTTACTTTCAGCCAAGATTCATCTGACACCAGTAATATCATCTCTCTTTTCATATCTGCATCTGAATCAGACATTTAATTTCTGGCAGTTTCTTGTCAACACAGTTCTACAATCATTTTAAAATTATTTTCACCCAAACCTTACTTGCCTGAGAAATTAATCCTATTTTAAAAAATAATTTCTACCTTCTGTTGGATCACCAATTGTTGTAATGGGCATAAAAATGCATCTCTTACAAGTGGCTGACTGGGTAGCTACCTTTCAGATTTCTTGACCTAGATAAGTGAGTACTTCCAGCATTGAATATGTTTGTTGAAATGTTTCAGTTGGTAATCAGTCCCTTCCCAGAGTTTTGCTTTTCATTGATGCCTTCAGCGTGACCTAGATGTCTTCCTTCAATGCCGTTGGTCCTTCATGACATGCTGCCCCCGGAATGTCAAGTGATGACATTTTGGTACACGACGCTGAGTATTCCTTCCATCTTCATTTGATGCTCCTGTATTGCTCATTCCTTTCCCATGAAATCCTTCAGTGTTTCAACTCAAGGCTTGAATGTTTCCTTAAGTTCTTTAATTCCAGGGATGTCCTTCCCTTTTAGTTCTCTAACTCCAGAGTCTGCACATTTCATTACAATTCTTTGTCTTCTCGAATTGATTTCTGAATCTTCTATTCAGCTCATTTCTTTTGTCCTTGTATTTCTTTTAGCCACTCTATTTTCAGGAGCATGTTTCAGAGACCTTTCTGACATCTTTTGTGGCCTTTTGTTTCTCTTCTGAGTTTTTTTTCCTTCACGTATCATATTTTGGATGTCATTAATGCTCATCGAGTCTTCCATTAGTGAAGGCTGTTCTTGAGACAGTCTCTAAATTCGCGCAGAATATACTCAAGGTCATATAATGGCTCTTATGGACTTGTTTTGATTTTGTTTAGCTTCTGTTTGAATTTTCATAAGAGCAATTGATGGCGAGTTTGGTGCTGACTGACGATATTGAACTTGTCCACCAACTTGTTACACAGGCATAGTTGATTTGATCCCCACGTGCTCCGTCTGCTGAAGTACAAATGTGTAGTCATTATTTGTGGTGTCAGATAATAATGATGAGCTGTTCAAGGATTGCCATGGACTTTGTGAAACACGTTAATGAAAATTGTGATGTTTACTTTCTCTCCAATCTTTTGTTGTAAAGGTGAATTATATTCAATGTCTTATCAGAAGTCTCCGGGGGAGTACTTGATAGTAGCGTTCAGCTGCTCACCCTAGATTTTAATGTGGGACACCTACATCATCCCCTTTGATGCGGGGGAAGATGCAGTGGAGTTGAATTACACTGTCAGCAGGCGTTGCCATGGACGGCGGTATAAAAGCATGAAGGAAGAGGTTGGGATGCGGAACAGTAATTGGAAAGAGAGAAATAAATCCTTCCTTCTCAGTTGCTTCACTGATTCCCAATGTTCCAGGAAAAGCGCACCTGCTGAGTGGCTGAGGACAGGTACATGCTAGCATCCCATTCATTTCAGAGGACTGTCATTGGAATGCAGCTGCCCAGCAGGTGTGCTGAGCTGACGGCAGAAGATGTACTGGGGCCAGAGTATAGAGCAGAAAAGAGGTAGCCCAGATCAGGTGATTCCCCAAACAAGGGACACTGGGAACAGACTAGATACTAATAAGCGTCTCTTTCTAATAATTCTCTTTGGATCCCTAATGGTACCACACATTTTTGTAGTATGTGAAGCCACACTACAATTATGACAGCATATGTTCAAACTGTGCGATGTGGGTTCGTAATATAAAGCTAGCATTTCCAGAAATGGTATTAAATTCCAGCAGACTGCGAAGATATCTTGATGGGGAGCTTGGTTCTCATGACAACAATGAGATATATGGTGCAGTGTCAAAAACTGTCTTCCAGTTGACACAACAATCCATAATTTATAGATTGCCTTAAAAATTAAAAGACAAAGTCAATTATAACTAATTATGATGCTACATTTGCCTGAGAAGTTATTATATCCTTTGGGATAAAGGAAGTAATGTTCATGTCAGTCAGGAATCTTTAGCTACAGTTTCCTGGTTCTATCTTAAGAAAAATTTTTTTGTTTCATTTAGTGAGAATCCTAAGCCACAGAGAGGCTGAAATGCACCCTGCTGTTTTTAGAAATATCTGTGGTCGCTTCTGTGTATCGTTGCACATTTGTTCCTCTCCTGAACTTCGTGCCTGTGCCAGGTCTTCAGTGAGGTTACCGGAAGTCTTGCTTGATGCCTGCTGAGCCAGTCAGAAAGTTGTTTTGAATTATGCTTGAGAAAATAGCAATAACCTGAGTTACAGCATCAGGATATTATTGTTATTCCTATAGATACTGGTTTCAAATACCCGGTAGGAACTAAAGAACCGGTCTTTCATATTCAGTCTTCTTTTTTTCAGAACAGACAGAAAAAAATTTTTGTATACAGCTACCAGACTGTCCACAAATGAGGCTATAAGACGAGGCATTTTAGCATGTTTTCAAGAAGTGGCAGCGAGAAGGGGGCTTATAAGTATTTTGCCATAAGTTATGATAAAAGGAGAATAACTCTGGCACCCTTCCTTCTCCGAAACGGACGGTGGTTATTAGAAGAGGAGAAAGATGTGTCCTTGTGTAGACTTCCTCGATAATGTAATGACGCTAATTAATAGCCGTGTTTATCCGTCTCTCGCCGAGGCAGTCTTGGCGTGTACTTTGATCCTCGATCAGTTTATAAGTATATTTGAAGCTCATGCGCTTTATGTTTTGGAATCGGCCGCCATGCATGAATGTAGCCTTGGCTTGTCTTCCTTATCTAGTTGATGGTGGAAAAAAGAGAATTTAGGGAAGATGAATTCCAAGAAGAGATGCTACAGTGAGCTAGCTGTCTAAATGATATTATAAATGGGTGTCTGCGTTATACATTTAGGATTTGATTTTTTGTTGGAAAGCTTTTAAAGGACGGCCCAGCACATGTCAATGACAACAGCTCCTGTCGACCATTCAGAACATGCTCTATGCCTTATGAAACAGGAGTGTGGGAATCCTCTCAAAAATGGCTTCTGAGATAGCATTTAAACACAATTTGCTTTGATAAGGCTTTAGGCACTCATCTGAAAAGGGATACTTTGAGTGAGCCTGCGTCAGCATTATGTGCAGTTGTGTTGCTCACAACAGACTTTAACCCATTACGGGTGCGGGGTCAGTCATTAAATACCGTTATTGATTTCTGTTCATTTGGTTGGATTGTGTCTTCATTTTGTGATCATTATCTACGGTCATGCTAACTGTTGGTCTCATGCACGCGAAACAATAAATAGTCTCCCATTTAGAGTTTGCCGTAGAGTGAAGGTCACAGCAGTGATGAAAAGACAATTGTGTAATTGGCTCAACAACCCTAGATCCAGATTAGCTTTAAATCATACAAATGACACTGATGCTGTATCGAGAGAGAGAGAGAGAGAGAGAGAGAGAGAGAGAGAGAGAGAGAGAGAGAGAGAGAGAGAGAGAGAGAGAGAGAGAGCTTCAGTGGGTGTGCAGACTTGGACAGCTTTGTGGGGGAACTCCAGGATCATCTTGTCTCCTTTTCCCACCAGTTGTTTGAAATCCCCCTCAACAGTATAAATAGATACCTTTTCACTTACTTATTTTCTAGAGTAAAATGAACAACACTGGCATGTGAGTATATATACCAATTCCCCTGGAATCCACGACTGCTGTGACCGTAAAGAGTCGCCCTACTTTGCTGATTTGCAGGGGTGCCTGCTACTGGTCCATGTTCCAAGCTTCCTGCTGTTTTGACATGAAGATAGAGAAGCCTCACCGGACCAGATTCCTCATTCTATAGTGTCTTACGCAGACACCTGGGCAAAGCAACGGAGAAGATACCAATAAAGGTCATTCTGTTCTGAAACATAGATGACTATGACCCGTGACAGTGATTTTTGGTTTGTTTACAACATTCAGTTTATGTTAAACTCTTCCTTTTCTTGAATTGCTGTACAATTGATATTTTTCTCCACTCCCCTGGAAATACTTTTGTCAAGAGAAAACAGCAATGTACAACATTTTATTATTTCAGAATTCTATCATTTCCCAAGACTGGAAGACTTTTCCTTCACGCAGTGTATTAGGTTGAAGTCCTACGTGTAAGCCCTCCTGCTAATAGTCTTGGGAACGTTTTAACTTTCATGTTTTGGCAAGATTTTAAGTGAATGCTCGCCAATCCTTTTGGAATTTCTGAAGCAGAAAATAATGGTTTCTTCATGGCAAGCTCACCTTCCTCAGAGGTGGGATTGTCGGCTGGTCTTCCCCTCGTAACAGTTCTTCAGGACACCTGGCAGAGTCTTCTGTGTTGCTGCCTGAGCGGCTAGTGCAGGAGGGCCGAGTGGTACCCAGTTTATCACAGCAGCATCTTTGGGGAAAGCTGTCTGCTCAGCATTTTGTCATAGGCGTCTTGCCTGGCTCATTGAAGGAAACCTGAGCAAAGCTGTGATGTTAATGAATTATGACAAGCCTTTTGCCTGTCAGCCAGGGGTTCCCGCCTTCCTCCTTTAAGACAAAAACTTAATGGAAAGCCACTCAGATGGGCAAGCTCTTTGATGATACCCCTTAAGTGCTCGTCCGGTTCTGATGCGAATATTCAGAGAGCCGTGAAGCTGCAAGTGGCAGCGTTTAATATCGTCTTTCTCATAATGCCTGAATAATTTTCCAGAGACTGATCGCTGCAGCTGCTGCGAACACGGTTATTTGTTTATTTTTCACCTTGGTCCTGGTGGAATGCTGACCTAGCTAATCTTCAGGACTCCTGGGGAAAATGGTCTCATATTCATAGCTCTCGTCTGGTCGTCCAAATAAAATACAAAACTGAAGCTGTGACCGGACACTTTAATAGTAGAGAAATCAGGGGGTCCTTGCTGTTTAGTTGTCTTTAAAAGTGAAGGAGAGAGAGAGAGTCTTAGTGAAGAATTTGGTGAAAAATGAAGACTGTCTTGCAGGTTTTTAATGGATGTTTGTGAGAGGAGAGGAGAAAGCACAGGCTGTCGTGGTGAGTTATAGAATGTTTTCAAGATCTCCCTCTGGTAGTGCTGCTCATTATGTTAAACAGCCTAGCTTTTAAGCTACTGTAGTTTTCGTTTTATGTGTATTGGCCTTCATTTGCTGAAATGCTTCAAGTTCACAGTACTAAAGTCATTTTGAAAAGGGGATGTAATTACAAAGGTATCTTATGCTTACCAACAGCTTTTTTGGATCAATTTAATTATCATTACTTGTGGATACTGTAAATTGAATATCCCTTCCCTAATTACATTAAACTCAGGGGTTAGCTGCTTAAACATCTAAATGAGAAAAGTTCATCCTTTGCTATAAATAGGAGAATTGTTCTCTTATTTAGACTGACCTTAGAAGCTAAGCATTTTACATGATATTGTCAGGTGAGCATTATAAAGACCGTCTGTAATGAGATCTGTAATGAGGAACTAAGGTATAATGGCCCTTTGAAAAAGTTAATTTATTCAGCATTTTCTTATTGCATGATGGAATTAAACTTTGTGTGTCTGTCCAGACCCTTTAAAGGGGCCAGCCACACTGTTCTTGCTTTACTCATATTCTGCCAGTCGTTTGAAGTGGTTTAATATTACTATTCCAGCTTAATGGGAACCACCATAAAAGTAGGGAATTAGTCTTGCCCTTTTAAACAGAGCTAATTTATTTAGGGACCACTAATGCTGTTTTGCTTTGCCTTCTCCTCTTCCGCCCCCGCTGCCTTTACCCAATGATATCCAGAAATTTACTCAAGCCCACATAGAGTACCTTTTTTTTCTAGTTGTGGGGGGAAGGGGCGGGGAAGGGGGAGGTAGAGGAGCCTTCTAAGCCACCAATAAACAAGAACTGTTGGTTGTTGTTGTTTTTCTTACCCCAGTTGTGGGAAATCAGCATTTAATTAGTTGATGTGTGTGCATCTTAGGTTAGTGTATGTTATCTGTACAACTCAAGTGATTTTGTGCTTAGTAAGAAAACAGAGATCATTCTAGTGAGCGATGTGATTGATTTCTGCTGTTACAGTCACTGTAAATTTTATGCCGTGCATAACTACTTGCTCTTATTTACTTTGTTTGCTTTCTCTCTTGTAGCTTCATTAAAAATCCGTCTATCCGTTCACTGTCGTAGCTCTTAAAAATGTAGGCTTGACTCCTTCTTTTCACAGAACAGCTCCTGCTGAGTGTGTTTTATGATTTATCATAAAAACCTATAAGAAATGACAAATTGATGTGTTAGAATAGGAAGCCATTCCAGGGATAACTGGAAGGGATTTTTATTGTACCAGGTGACTAGCTAAAATCATTCATAGGTGGGGGCCAAATAGGAACTTGATTAAAAACATCTTAAACCTTTTTCTGGATTTTCTAAGGAGGTACATTGTACAACACAGTAGAATAAATAGGAAGGAAGAAAGATTGATTTGGGAACATTAAGAAATAAGCCAGTGTTTTTGGAGCACTGGTTATTCTTAATGCATTTCTCTGTTACACTAAAATACACCCGGGAACTATGTATTTACAACTATTTAAAAATATTTAACTGTACCAAATTCCAGAATTTTACCTGTAATGTGGTACACTAAATAGCAAGATGAAAGTTCTAGAAAACTGTATGGGTATTTTAAAATATGTATCTCTTAAACTAGTTTATTAAAAAATACGGAGTACCATGTAGCATTTCAGTGGGGAAAGGTATGAAAATTGAATGTTCATAAAAGTAGCAATTTTTCTAATCAAGTCATACGGACACTGAACTCTGGAATTACATGTCTAAGATTAGAGGACTGACCATAGGCAACCTAACTTAAATAAAACAGGCAGTAATTTTATGCTTCTGATAGAATTAGACACAGTTGCCAGTTGTATCAGTCCATAAACACGTTTTAGTCTTCCTCATGGAAGACTGTCAGAGTTGAGTATTTAAGCCTAGATGCATATAGATTAAGTAGGGATTTTCAAAGATCTTTGCATATTTAACACTTCCCCAAAAGAATCTTGATAAAGATACTATATTTTCAATACTTGGGTAGTACCGAGTAAATAACAGTATGGGGCAAAAAATGACTTAGACCTCAGTGCATACGATCACTCATGTTCACACATGTTGGTTTGTTTATGTAATTTCACTACCGTGAGCACATGCCACTGTGGTTATGAGTATTCAAGACCATAGCTGAGAAGAGAGTGATTCATGAGATTCTCTTTCTGTAACACCTAGTGAAAAGCACCCAGGATATAAGCGCTTTTGAAGTTGGTGATGGTAATTGACACACATTACATTTAGCTTGGAAATTAAAGACTATTAAGAATACTGCTCTTGTTATTTGAGTAAGAAATCCTTACTCGTGGAGAATTTTTTGTACATTGTGCAATATTTGTGCTATTCTGCATTTCGGCTGATAGTATTAAGATCCCTTGTGGTCCCTCTAATTGTTTTTCACTGGGAGAGGGTCAGGGGTCCCTTGGTGGCATGAATGATTTCGAATTGGACAAGTCACCCAAGGGTTGGCAGTTTGAACCTGCTCCACAGCACTTCAGAAAAAAGGCTTTGAGGATCGACTTCTGAATGGTCACAGTCATGAGACCTCCATGGAGCACAGTTCCACTCTGATAGCAATGGATACACCAAGAGTCTAACTTTGTTTCGCTTTGGGCTTTGATGATATCAAATTGGACAAACTCTTGCTATACCATTTCTTCCATTAGCTTTTTCATTGGCTTCATGATAAACCCCAAAGTCACTACAAGTACCTCGTCTAAATAAAAAGTATGCTTGCAATAAGAATTCAGCTTGAAGATAACTTCTTTGACCCCTTCTATTACAGAGTTCCAACCACCTAGGAACTAGAGGAAGTAAAGGCAATAGACAACTGGTGCTCAGCTAGGCGGCTACTGAAAGTCACGTACACCCAGTCACGGGCCAGACCCCCACTTGCTGAAAGCCCCATCCCTGTCCTCCCAAGATGTGGTTTTTCTTCTGTAAACCTTTTACAGACTGCCATTCTGCTGAATCCATAAACACTGGTGATGAGATGTCATCTTAAAGTCTGTGTGTTTTCAAGGGAAACAGAAAAGCTTTTGTCATCGTGTACCTCTTGAAATAGCAAAAGGGCCAGCCTCCAGAAAGAGTGAAAAATAACTTTTTAAAATGAAGCACTTATATGACTTCTGGTTTACATAACCATCAAAATATTGTTCCTACGTGTCAGAAGTAGTTCTGGTCTGTGTCTGAAGCTGCTGCAAGGAGCCGAGAATCCGTAAAGTAAATACTTGAGTAGCTGAAACGTAGTAAAATGAGCTTGCATTAAATTTGGGGGGTTGATCAAAGGACTGGGTAAATACTGAGAAGAAAGTGCAAACCAGAATCAGGTTCCAAAGGCTAGCCTAAAAATACACGTTGCCAACTATATTAAAAGGTAAAATGCAAAGCAGGTTCTTTCACGACTATGGCATTCATCCGTCTCCCTTATATGGTGCCTCTGCGTTACAGTGTCCCTACTTCCTCAGAGGCTCTTTCTCACCCTCCCCGCCCCCACTCCCAGGACTACATCACATCCACGTCATCTTTACCTAGAGGCCAAGGAGTGAGCACTAGTTTAAACCATTCTCACTATATGTTGTCATTCATAGAAATTACTTTTATTATTGTAGATCAACAATTCTCAACCTTCCTCATGCCATGACCCTTTAATATAGTTCCTCATGTTGTGGTGACCGCCAACCATAAAATTTTTTTTGTTGCTACTTCATAACTGTCATGTTGCTACTCTTATGCATCATAATGTAAATATCTGATATGCAGGATGTATTTTCATTGTTACAAATTAAACATAAACACAAAGCAGAGTGATTAATCACAAAGCAATATGTAATTATATATTGTGAATATTTATGTGTTTTCTGATGGTCTTAGGCTAACCCTCCGAAAGGGTCGTTCAACACCTGAAGTGCTCGCAGCCCCAGGTTGAGAGCCGCTGTCACAGAGGTTCAATGCTGTATTTGGTATGGCTTCTGACCCTACAGATGCCAACGGAAGTGCCATTCCTTCTAGCTGTTGGCCAGCCCGGCCTGTCAGTTACAATTACTTCCCTTCAGTTACACATCACTGCTTTGGACTCTGTTTTAGTGAATTGTTCGTGCATTGTTTTCTGCCCTTGCTGCTGGTGTTTTCCTGAGTGTAGGCCCCTGTTGAAGCGTTTCCGGGATGCCATGCTGTGGTATTTATTTTCCACCTCTGCATAACGATCCTGTGATGTTGATCTTACCCGGTTATTAATTGTTCGCCAATACTTCAGATTCTTATGGCATCATGACGGTCAGTTGTTGACAAACGCATCATGATAATCAAGGGAATCCTAAACTTACATCAGCATCTTCGATATTGATCAAAACATTTTGGAACTCGTCCTGTAGAATTACCAGAGGCAGCCATCAGCCACGGCTTTAGCCGCATGCTAATGTGAACCAGCTTCTCGCTTTCAACAGTGTCACCCCAATGTGAACAGCCGCATTCCCTGGCATTTCGACTCTGAATCATGTGTTTGGATATCCAAAAATAAAATCGGTTTTGCAAAGATGAAAATTTATATCACACTTAAAAGTAAGTGATTGAGATCTCAAAGCTGCTAAAGGAGTAAGCTGCCCTCCAAAGTACTTAGTTTTGGGGAAATTCTGATCTAAACGTTTAAATTATTGTGTATTTTAAATCGCTTTCCCTTACTGCTGCACCTCTGATTGTGTCTCCTGCTGTTATTCTTACGCTGTACCCGCACTTCACCTTGTTTCCTCCTGACATTATAATCGATTCTTCCACCCAAATCAGTCCATGGTGGACATTGTCCTCATGTGCTCCCTGAAACCTGCCTTGCGTCTGTAACAAGGCAGACGGAGGACTCCAGCTTCTTCCTATTCGACCGAAGCCTTACGCTGCTCTCTAGAAAGGTCGATAATAACTAGGTTGAAAAATATTGAAGTGGTGCCTCAGATCATAAAGCCCCCGAACTTTCTAGATGGGGGGGGGGGGCGCAGCTGATCGCTCTCACAGGTGGAAGCACCATCTCTCTCTTTTTGTGTGTGTGTGTTTACACTCTTTTTTTCTTTTTTTACATTTTATTAGGGGCTCATACAACTCTTATCTGAATCCACACATATACATACATCAATTGTATAAAGCACATCCATACATTCTTTGCCCTAATCACTCTCAAAGCATTTGCTCTCCACTTAAGGCCTCTGCATCAGGTCCTCTTTTTTTTCTCCCTCCCTCCAGCACCATCTCTCTTCTAGAAAGGGGCGGAAATCACAAAGACCCCAAGAAGTCAGAATTATAGAAAAAGCCTAGCAGAGCAGGGGCAGCACATAGCTTATCTGCTAGTCAGCCTTCCTCCCCTTTAGCGCTGTGCACGAGATGCCGCAACTGTGGTGCTGACCTTTGGGACCCTTTGATCATTTTGTTTTGTAAGATACTGTCTGTTTGGGGAAGATTTTCAGTACTTAGAAATGACTTGGCATGATTGAAAGTCTGCATTTCCACTGTAAGAAGACCTAAAGTTTAATCTTATCTTCATCTAAAGCAAAATGCATAGGATAGGGCATCTAGCAACATACAAACAACAGAGTTAAATATTAATAAGTGGAAATAAACACTCAAACAATTCAAGTGCTGGTCTAGTGTATGGTGAGTACTTTGTTATAAAAATCTATCTTATTCTGTGTTTTGTTTTTTTGTTCTTTAATAAAATGTAGTGTGTGTGCTTATATGTCTCTCAACTTATATGCTAAGGATCCCTAGTGGCCCCAGTAGTTAAGCAAAAAGGTGGCAAATTGGAAGAGACCAGCTGCTGCCTGGGGAAAACCGACCCAGCAGTCTGCTTCCAGGTTGCCCAGGAAACCCAGGGGCTGGTTTGCTCTGTCCCTGAGTCACCGAGAGTCAGAATGGACTCTGTGACAGATGGCAGCAATGGCAACTTAAACCCTCCTTTGAAATGACCAGTAGTCAAAAGCAGAATGCCTGAAGTGTGAAATTTTACATTGTGGTTGGGGTGTATCCTAAGTCCATGATATTTGAAGTGTATTTTCAAAAGTTGGTTTTATTAAAAGGCCCGCACAAATGATGGAACTGAATAGGGTGATCACCGCGTAGCGCATAGGAAGAGGCGAGGTGGAGTTGATACAGAGGTCATCCGTGGAAGAAGTCCAAGACATGTTTTAACTGTGTTTGACGGGACTTCATCAGTCAATAGATGATGGTTCTTTGTTGCTATAGATGATTGGTCCAGACGATCCTGATAGTAGTGAATATGGACTGGTTAAGGTTATCTGCGTCTAATCTTCCTAGGAAAATACTACAGAATGTCTTTATCTGTCATATTCATGATCATAAAGCCACTTTTGAAGCTGGGCTGCACATTGCAAAAAGTGGAGCTCCAAAGTAGGTCACGGTCCTAAGAGAGACGCTGGAATCAACATCTGAAATTGAAAAGCTATTCTCCATTCGTGTGGAGTTTTTAGGTTACCACCAAGAAAAAAGCACACTAAAATTAGATGAAATAAAGGAAGCCTGGGTTGTTGGAAATGGAAAGAGTGCAGGATGGATGTGAAAAATCTTTGCACGTCTCTTTTCGTCCATCGTGCCTAAAAACCGAAGTGAGTCGTAAGACATGAGGTCTCAGCATCTCTCAGAATTTGTCAGCTTCCTGGTCTTTTTTTCTTCTTCTAATCCAACTCTTTGGGTTCTGATCCCTTCTTTCTGTTGCTGTAGACGCATTGGTAGGTGTCATTAAGAGGCAGTCAGTGTGGACTTCCATATTTCAAAAGAGAATCAGCCTCTCAATTGAATTCGTTTCAGGGGCCAGTTTTTCAGGCAATTGCATTCACCATTTTAATAAGTCATTGGGCAGGTGTTGGATGGCGTAGCTCAGGCTTGTCCAGGAAGCTCGTTGACAGAGACCATCTCTCCCTGGAAGGAAGCGCACGGGAATGGACTGGCATGCATTCTTTTTGTGGAAGAGGCTTTGTAAACAGAGGCCTGTCCGTGTCCGAGTTACGAAAGGAGAGGCTACAGCCACAGTGAGCCGCATAGCTGAGAAATTTTCATTTCAGAAATACAGCGCTTTCCTTGAAATGTGCCCACCCAACTTGAGATGACCTTTAAGTGTAAAACACGCTCTAAAACACCAGACTGAATCTTTCTCATTAATATTGTTGTGCTGATTATCTGTTGAGTGGATAATATTTGGGATACATTAGGTCAAATAAGATGTATCGGGCAAAGAATGTACAGATGTGCTTTATACAATTGATGTATGTATATGTATGGATTGTGATAAGAGTTGTATGAGCCCCTAATAAAACGTTTTAAAAAAAAATTTTTTTTAAAGAAAAGAAAGGGTCACCTTAAAGGACAGATGTCTAGAGGCAGCTACCCTCCTTCCTCTTAGAAGCTCCAATGTGCTATCCATGGAAGGAATCATTAAAACTTTGAAGATTCAAAAAAAAAAAAAAAGATGTATCAGTAAAACTCAAAGAGAGAGAAATAGCGTGCTTCCAAATCCACTTTTAAAAACTGTCTTCTGTGTGCTGCGTGCCCTTTCCTTTAGCAGGTGATGGCAGTGAGTGAGAGCTCAACTTTGGAGGCAGAACTTCCACGTTCGCATCTTTCCATCACCCTCTTAGGTGGTATCCACCGATGGCTTAATACAGTTACATGGTGGTTAGACGTCTCCTCTTCATTCCAGCTACCACCTGCCATGACTAGTTTACACTGCAGGCTCGGACACCAGATGTGCTGGCTTGGAATCCTGGTTCTGTAACTAGGGAGGAGAGCGAAACAGCGTACACGACCCTAGTAGAGCTCCATTTTCTCTGTGTGTGAGGGAGATCGGTGCTACGTACTCCCTGAGCTGTCACGAGACAGCCACATATGTCATATTGGAAGTGCATGCCTCACAGCAAAGGCTCCACGTGAGCCCATGCTGTTCTGGTCGCCATCGCCATTGAAGGGCTTGCTGCCATTTTCTTGTTTCTGAGTATGTTGGCCGTGGGCATGGGGACGGTATCTCTCAGCCTTTGTTTCAGATAGTCACAGGAATAGGTCCTTTTATTTGGAACTTGCTGCCATGGATGGAAAAAAGTTAGGTGCTAAACTACTAGCCAAAAGGTTGGTAGTTTGAACCCACTCAGGCCTGGCAGTCTACTTGAATACCCCCTGGATCAGTTCTACTCTGTACACATGGTATTTCTGTGGGTTAGAAATGACTCCACAGCAGCTAACGACAATGGTGTAGCTTTTATAACATGAACTATCTGTCTGAGAGTTTGCTCCATTGTAATTGAGGTGGTAAAAATCTCATTTAACAATTAATGGAGCACCAATAATATGACAGTCATAGATTAGGCATAACTAGTCAGATCCGCCCTACTGCCGTTGTATAAAGATGATCGCTAATATAATCACTTGAATTTTCATGAACTTTGTCGTTCATCGGGACCACATACTTGCAGATTTAGTATATTCGAATAATAAACAATATCATAGGATCCCTCTGATAATCCGTGGGTTCTGATGAAGAATACGTCGTGTATTAACCGCTTTACATTTGACCACCAGGCCTTTGTGCAGTTGAATAAGAAGTGAAAAAACGGAATCCTTTCTTCTTTTCTTTTAATCAAAGTGACATCCTGAGTTAGGCTTTCACTTAAGCTTTCCAGCTTCCTCCCTGTGTGCTTGTATTGGTTTCTTAGGTAGAAACATTTTCTCTGCATGGACAGAAACAGTTGATAAACTCAACTCCAACAGAGAAATAAATTACATGCCAGGTATAATGAGACATCAACGTCCAGTAAATTTTCTTTTGCTTGTAAAAATGTGGCAGTATGGAGCGAGAGTCAACAATTATTTATTGTTAATTCCCTGATGTTGGCTTCTGATGCACATGTAAATTGCGATGTGACTAAATTGAACAGAATTATCAGTTATTTAACATACTCTAATTCACATGGATGAAAATGACTGTGATAATCTAACAGGGATCCTTTGTGTTTCACTGAAGCACGTAGGCACCTCTCCTGCAGTCCTGTACAAATGCATCTTTCACAGAATTTAATGAAAATTACCTTTGCTGGTAGCCAGCCAGCCAGCCAGAGACTCGGATCGAAGAACCGCCGCCGTCCCCCAGCTGTGCCTCCATGCATTTTAGTGGGGCTACCCTTGCGCTGGCCATTGCCAGGTGTGGATTAGGGTCCCTGGTGTTGCGGTGGTTAAGCAGCTCTTGGCCGTTCCAGCCCATCCAGGCAGCTGGGTGGGAGAAGAGAGTGGGTGATCTGTTCTGGAAAAATCGCAGTCTAAGAAACCCTACGGGGCCGTTCTCTGCTGTTTTGAAGGGCCACTGAGAGTCAGAATTGGCCCCACAGCCGCAACAAGGCATATTTGTATCTTGCTGTGGGAAGCTCAGGGTGGGTTTTAAGCCGTTTTTCCTGTTTCAAAACGAGGACCATCATAACTCGATGTAACACTTACTTTGTTTCATCACAATTTCTTCACCATTGGCCGTGGTCCTGTGCATTTAATGTATTTGACTGCTGAAGTGGTAATGGGCAGAACTCACGTTGAAACAATGATTCCTCTGTTGTCGAAGATCTATTGAAGAAGCAATTACATAGAATTTTGTTTTCAGGTGGATCAGTCATTCAATACTTGCCATCAGTCAGAAGCACCGAGTGTCTCCCTTGAACAAGTATCTTGCCCGGAAACATGAAGCGCAATCGGGTTCAACCAGCGAGGGGGTGGAAAATCAGATCCCTAAGGAGATACCGGTGTATCCCCGTAGTTTGTATTTCAGATGGAAGATCATTTCCGAGCCCAAACCAGAGGACCTGCACATTTGACACAGATATCGAAAGCTGCCAGTTAAGATCTTCGGAGTTGTTTTTCACCAAATCTTTGGAGGTTTACCTGAAAATATTTCTCGGAGCCATCTTTCCGTGTCTGGGTCCTTGGCACTAGCGTTGTCGTGGTCCAGGGAACCCCAATAGGTTTCCCTTAATATTTTGTCGAGATTAAGTTCGTGTGGGAATTGTGTGAGTGTTACCCGCTAGCTTAGAAAAACAACTCGAGTTGTCTTTTTCTCTCCTCCCTCTGCACGGAGGGTGGCTGCCCTGGGGCTGAGCCCCTCCTGATCCAGCTGCACCAGCACCCCCCTGCCTCTACTTTCTCCCCTTGGAAAGAAAACCCCTTTCTGTCAATGGTCTCTTTCCCTCTCTGATTGTATTATCTGCAACTGGCCTGAAAGACCTTTCACTTGGACTCTGAATTATTGAAACCTTCTCTGTCCTTTAATGATCAGCCTTTAGGATGGATTAGTTTCTGATGATTCCTGTTTTCCGATGCTCTCCTACGGATTGTTGCTCGCATCAATTTAGCATTTAATTAGACTCAACTGTGGGCCATGCAAATCTGAAAATCAATGACATTCCCTTGTTTGTGTTTCACCCCAGCATGCGAGGCCTGTGGTCAGTGACTGCGGAGAAGCTCTGGCGCACAATTCTGTGTTTTAACATTCTCCACATCCTCATATCAGCGATTCTTCTTCCCTTTCGCAACAATTTCCTTTAATTTTTAAATCTTATTTTATATTCTGTCTTCCTGTAAGCTACCTCCTTCTTGTTGGGAGAGAGACTTTTCCCTGGGCCCCGAGTATCTCAGCATTTTGTTGTGGGCGAAAAGAGCACCCAGGGCCCTCTACCCAGTCCAGCTCCCAGGAGCATTTGCAGCAAGGAACCTGGAGGGATGAAGCATGACCAGCCAGGTGACTTACTGCTCACTAGACCACAGTGGGGTTCTCCAGGCTCGCTGTTCCGAGGCCATGGCACAAACCACTGTGGGTCTATTTGGGTTGCTGGGACTTGGGGATAAAAATTCCCTGCTCATGGCTTCCGTCAGCATTGGTGACAGCACCAGGCTAACTTACTCGGTTGGAGTTGGGATCCAACAAGATCCCAAACCAAACATCCCTTTGTGGCAAGAGAGAGAATAGTCTACAAATTAACATAGATGTGTTTTGAGTGTTTTAAACCAACCCATTCTGCGTAGCCCTGTCCTGAATATACAGAACATGTAATTAGATGTAAGCGTATACTTATAATGCTTTACAGAGCAGGCTTTCCATAGACTCCTGGCAGTAGTAATCATAATTAAATTGATTATTTCTTCAACTGAGTTCCAGAAGAGTCAAGCTATTAAAATTGGTTACACTTTCTGCTTCAATTGAAAAGACAAAGAATCCATTTAACATCCACTGTCTTCTTGAGGTTTCTGAAGAGCAAGGCAGTGTCAGATCCAGGGTCCTGTTTATCTACCTCAGTATCTGCTCTTACTCTTTTTATCTTCTGGTGTGTTTGTTTTTAAATTCTACCTACAATTTTCAGAATATAGCACTTTAAAATGTTAATTCAGTGACATATGTGTTTAATTTCTTTTTCTTTAACTCCAGTCTGAAAAGAGAAAGAGAAATCATAAACATAGAGATAAATGGCATATGACCTCTGAAAGCCTGTGTAGAAAAAGTTAATAATTATTGATCACTTAGCAAGTGCCAGGGCCTTTTAAAGTGCTTTACATGCATTAGATCATTAAATTGCTTCAATAATCTAGAAGTTAAGTATGATTGGATGGGAAAACGAAGGAGAGTTGGGTAATGGGCCCTGGTTCAGATTGTAAGTGTCAGGACAAGATTCCCTGCCAGGGGTCTCAGACATCAACACCACAGGCACTTAACCATTAATGCCACCTGCTTCCGGGGATGGCTAAAGGGAGATGTGGCAGAGATTGCTGTGTGTTTGCCAAGGTCAATTCCCCTGTCTCTCAGGGCACACAGTTGCACTACGTTTGCCGGTGCTCCGCCACCGCACTTGCCTCTAGGTGTGGCCATGTGACTGATTCCGAGTCAGATTCAGATGGGCCATACAGGACAGAGTAGACCTGCCCCTGTGAGCTTCCAAAGCCGGAAATCTTTGTAGGAGCAGGCAGCCTCCCCTTTCTCCCACAGAGCAGCCGGCGAGTTTGCTGCTGACCTTGCAGTTAACAGTACAACTCATAGCCCTGGCACCCCCAAAGCGCCTGTTAAATGATGTGTCAGGGAGCCCCGGTGGGGTCGTGTTTACGTGTTGGGCCGCAATATGCAAGGTGGGCAGTTGGAAACCACCAGATGCTCCACACCAGAAAGACGGGACTTTCTAGTCCCATAAACAGTCTCAGAGAGCCCCAGGGGTTACTGTGAATCCTCCTTGAGTCCATGGCAGTGAGTTTGTTTGTTTGTTTGTTTGTTTGTTTGGTTTGGTTTGGTACAGGCCAAAGTGGGCTTCCTCGGGGCCTCTTTTCTCACCAGCTTGCAAAAGCTGGGGGTTTCAAGCATCACAGAGAATGGCAGTCACAAGATAACTGGAGCTGGATCTCGGCGTCATCATGTAGAATCTACCCTCTGAACTCCAGCTTTGGACTAATTTTAGAGTGAAAACAACAACAAACGTCTGTTATTGTCTTCTGCCACTTAGATTTCTGGGCTAATTGATTCTTGCAGCTCCAGTCACCTTACGAATAATGCAGATGGGAAGTACTCCCATGTCACCACTAGAACCATCATCACATACTTAAATACTTGATGAGATCATGATGGCAGTCATTATTTTTGAGACAGCTGAAACAGCTTTATTATTACTACCTTAAACACGCAAAAGAACACTACTGTTCACTTTTTTCCTTATTAGAAAACGAACCTCTAAAAATATGGGAGTGATACAAAATAATTCTCTAGTCTGGGCCTTGAACTGCCTCATTTTAATCTGGGGCCCAAATCTTCATTCATGTGGGTCTCCGTTTCTAATCTGTGAGATGCGGTCATCTAAGCTCAGAGTTGCAGTAACATCACTACACTAACAGGACATGTAAGCATGTTATGGCAACAGGCTGTCACGCATGCTCTTTGAGGCCAGAAAGCGTGTCCATGGTATCTGTGGAACTGCCCAGGTACTGTTTTAGTACATTAGAAGTATCAATAAATGTTGAATGGATTCATAAGGAAGTATTTTGGCATTATGAGTCAAGCGTCATAAATGTGTTTCGCTAGCCCAGTTTGAGAATTAGGAATTACTTACGAATATTCAAATGAAGAAAGCAAGAGGATGAGCCAAGGTAAGGGACGCCTCGTTTGCATCTCTGTAAACCAGCCTGGGTATCTGACTGTTGAAGTTGGTGGAGGACAGCAGGCCCACTGGCTGCGGTTCTGTGGCCGTGCAGAGGTCAGTGGGGAGGAGCAGGTAGCAGCATGAAATGATGCGTGAAGTGACGAACAGTACCACATAAATAATCAGAGCCCTGTCTTCGTGCAGGCTGGTAAAAATTAAATTCACACGAAGAAAAGGAATAAAAAGGGACCTGGATAGCTCCTGTTATTTATTGTGTGTCTTTTTATTCTGCAAAATGCTTTTGTTTTAAAACAGTGGGTCTGTTTCTAAATCCATCTTCCAAGATTGCAAAAAAATACGTTTGCCAGAGCATTGCATTTATATTTTATCAGAATACTTACGTGCCTCTGCGTAAGGAAAGTGAGCAATTCCTGAACAGATAGTTAGATAATAATAATCAAAGAACTGCATTTTATTGCCTACTTTCCTTTAAAGTGACTTTCATGGAAGGAATTAATTGATATTGTTAAGACTCGTAAAACATGCTCGTCCAGAAGTGCTTCTTTTGTTACATCAATTATGTATGCATTTCCGGATATGGAAGTCGGGCCCTTCTAAAAAGAAATAAAGTGTACATTTTATAAATTTTACATATACTAGCAGTTATATCTTTATTTTCATTTTGAATTGACTGGCTATATCCTATTCAGTCTCTCTCGCTACAATCTCATGACTCCTGGCATATCTGACCCTGTCCTATGCAAATGGAATCAAAACACATCTCTTACGTGGAGTGTTCCCTGGCATTCGAATCATGATTTTTGCCGTTGTTGTCAGCTCCTCGTGGGGCATCAGCAGTAGTCCCCTGACATGTGCAGACACAGCATCAAAGAATGGAACAGGAATGTGCACGTTTTTAAAGTGTGTTTTCAAGTAGAAAGTCCCCGTTAGAGATCAGCAAAGGGCTCCGAAGCAGCCATTGTACCGAGCACGAGAGCAACTCAGCCTGACTGCCTTGTCAGAACTGTGCTTGTGGCCATCTCAGACCTGAAGAACAAGGTAACATGTTCCAAATGAATTATTTTTTACTTAGTAATCGTCAGTTCTAAATTTTGGTGTCAATACCCACAGTTGTAGGCAAATTGTATATTTTAAATTTCACTTGCCTTATGTATTTTTACGAATTTTCACTTATTCCAATTTATTCCAAACAGTGGAACCAAATTTAAGAAGTGACATCATTTTATATCCAGGTAAAATGAAATGGCAACAGCTAAATGAAGCATATAAACGAAAGCTCGCCAAAGATTAAAAGACAAAGATTTATGAATCCCTAATGACAATTCTAAAATTAACTCCCTTTTGGCTACCTAATAAATCAAGAGACTTCTGTTAAGTAGTTGATTCTAATGGGTTCAAATTATTGTATTAGGATACTTGTTCTAAAATTACTAATAGCAATACAAATATAACAGAATTTGTATCAAGTCATACATTCATTTCTTGCTATAGTTAAAAAAAAATTAGTGATGTAGAAAGTGAAGTTCTAGAATCAAAAACATGCAGGCCCCAGAAAGAACAGAAATACAGATTATTTTTGTGAAATAACTTTTCTTCCAGTGACGTAAATTGTTGGATCCAAGAGAGCCACATGACAGGAAATAAACACGTTTGTGTAACCTTTTTTTGTATTACTAGAATGCAAAGCTAATAGTGAAAATTATAAAAGGGGATGGCTACTCTTTGCTTTATTACATATTGTTCCATTGGTAATCGATATAATCTTAAATAAATTAATTCTTGATTTGCTAACAATTGTCACAAGTCATATGATTCATAAACATGAAAACCGTTCAGCTCACTGAATTTGTATGTTGTCATATTGAAACAAAATGCCTGGTTATAGCATAACCCATGTACTAAAAACATAAATTAATGAAGAGTGTCGGTATTGGAAAGCCATTTCAAATTATGTTGTTGCTGTCAATATGACAATTGCTGAATGTGCACTATCTTTTCAAGGAGAAATTCAGTGTTTGAGTTTCAACAAAATTGAAATATGCAGGGTTTAGTTGAACTCATTGCTTACTTTGATCCATTGGCTTACTTATTTTTATTTTTCAAAGCTTTTTATTGTGATTTGGATAAAAGTTTACAAAGCACATCCATTTTCTATTCAGTGATATATGTGCATTTTGTTTTGTTGTTGAGCGCAGTCCCCACTGTAACCGCAGAGACCCCAGATTTACAGTGTTTCCAATTTTCACGTCCTCTCCTTTGCTAACCCCACTGAACTTGACCCAGGGAAAATGCTGGTTGTTGTAAGATGCCTTCCCCAGGATTGTTGTTCCCCTTAGACACCTGGCTATGATTTAGCTGGAAATTGAGACCCGGGGTGTCTTCAGATCCAGACCTAAAGCACAATTTTGAATTTTTCATTTAAAAGAGATAGAATGAACGGCTCCTGGAAGATAGTTCCTGACATCTGTTCGAAGTTACAGTGAGCTTATTTAAGGTGGTTGGTTGGACGTTCCCTTATTTAAAACTAAACAAAGAAGCTCACTGCTCTCAGTTAATTCCGACTCCTGGTGCCCTATAGGACAGGGCAGAGCAGAGAGTTTTGGAAGGAAGCAGTCTGTGTTTACACGAGGCAGGACGCCCTGGCCTTTCTCCCGCAGAGAAGCTGAGGGCTGAAAGTGCTGACTGATACGCAGCCCACCGGGTATCCTCTACCCGCCAGGGCTCCCTGTGATGATGGATTCGTGGTAGAGGAGTTGGTAGGAATATTTCAGAATGCATTTCATGAAGGACAGGAAGAACAAGGAGATGGAAAAGGTCATGTAGGGTTAGCATGTACCGCAGGGGCAGGACGTGAGAAGCGAGCGGTTCATGTATCTGCCTGCGTTACCTTTAGGTTCATCCCCTTCAGTGTTAGAATAAACACATTTTGTATCGGCCTGGGGATTTAACCACGAATCCCTCACACCGCACACAAAAACCAACTCAAAAGTGATCCCGGACCTAAATAAGAAGTGCAGAGTTCTCAATTCACTGCCACCCAGTCAATGCTGACTCACATGGGCCAGCTACACACTCTGAAGTGAACATCAAGGTGAAACTTGGTGACCTAGGATTTAGCAATGGACTGTAAGATAGAGCACCGAATGTAGGAGAAGATGAAATGAAAAATAAACGAGCAAATGAAAGACATTTGTGCATCAAAGGATATTATCAAGACAACGAAAATACAACCTGCAAAACAAGAGGAACTGTCTGCAACTATTGGCAAGGTAGTGGTTCATAATAGATTTGAAAACATAAGGGAATAAAATGATTCTTGGAGCTTTGAGAGGAAAAATAGAGAAAGGAATAAAATCTCTACATTTCCAAAGAACTTTTTAACACACAGCAAGAAGCAAAGATGTGTCCAAACCCAGCTACAAACTGTGCAAAAACATAAGTTGGACAAGCTGGTAGCTGCCAGAACCATTATTTAAAAGTAGAGAAAAACTTTCAAATGTGATCATTCTTAGAAATCGCAGAGCCTCACAGTAGCTTTGGACCCAACCGCATCTCCTTCTTCTTTCAGAGCCTCTTTATTCCTCTATTTAAGCATTACAGTCCCTCATAATTACACTAGACTGTTGTCCCCACAATGAAAGTCTAGAAGAAGCCGAAGCTCACGTTCATTCACTGAAGCACTTCATTCACAGGCTGAGCTTGCTGCGTGCCTTCAGGCATTGGAAGACATCCATCCACCGTGTGCTGGACATTTCAACCATCTTCTCTTCATAAATGCACGGAGAACAAGTTCAGATGTGTATAACTCATGAGGGAAAGTACATGCTAACCTTCATGGACACCATAACGATTTTATCATATGCATTTGTCTTTTTAATCATGTCAGAAACAAAAGAGAGGGAATTGTAAACCAAGAATACAATGCACTCACTTTAACATTCCCCTTTACTAGCATTTTTTTATCTCGTCACATAACTTTGAGTTCATGTCTAGTAAGTGTCTTTTCCTTTCAGCCGGAAAGATTTCCACGAGCATTTCTGGAAGGTCAGGTCTACTCGTGTTGGAACTCCTTCAACTTTGTTTCTTTGGAAATCTATTCATTTCTTCAATTATGAGAGAAAGTTTTGCCTGATATAGAATTCTTGGCTGAGAGTTTTTGTTTTGTTTTAACACGTTACATATTTTCTCCTATTGCTTTCTGACCTTCTGCGCTCTGCTGACAAATGGAATGGACGCTAATCTTACTGAGAATCCCAGGCTGCGTTCCACCTTGTCCCTTTGAACAGTGTGATTGTAACGTGTCTCTTTGCAGTGATCTTTGTTGGGGTTTATGTAGTTTATTGAATATTTACATTTTTATCTTTATCTGTCAGTCATTTTAATTCAGATAGTCTTTCTACTCTTCTTTCCCAATCCCCCAACCTCAAAGGACTGTCATTATGCACCTGTTAGTTCTCTGTCATTTATCCATAAATCTCTTAGGTTCTGTTATTTTTCTTCATTTTTACCTTTTTTCCTTCCTTTCTTCAAACTGGGTAACTTACTTTTATCCATCTTCAAATTCATTGGCATTGATTCTATCTTCTGCGTATTCAAATTTGCTGTTTAAAAGCCACCAGTGAAATTTTCAGTTCAGTCAGGGTGCTTTGCAGATCCAGCATTTCTTTTTAGTTTCTATTTATAACTGTATCCCTTGATATGTTTTGTTGAGACGTGTTTCTCTTGGTTTACTTAATTTTTATGTGTGCTGCCCTCTATATTTTGAGCATATGTGATTCTATGGGCATTGAGGATGGTCTGTGTGTGTTAAAGGACTAAGATTCACACAAGAAAGCCGGGTGGGAAAAGTAACTTTTGTTGTCACTGATTCAGATTGGAAACCAAATCACTGCTCAGCGCAGGATCACACAAGGGGTTTTACAAGAGGTCAACACAGCAACAAACTGGAACTATTAAAAAGACCTTATATGAGAGTATTTCAAAAAACATGTGAAAAATGGGATTGAAAGATAATGGAATTATTCCACAATTTTTGAGACCCCCCCCCCCTTATATCTGAATCTTAGGCATGCTGTGTAATCTTATTGGATGGTTTAAAATATTCTAGTATATCAGCGTAGGAAAAGGGAGACGTTTAAACATCACAGATAAAGATAAGGGACATCATGGGAACAACAAAGATTAATCGTGGCTTTTGAGTGACTGAGGCACAACAAAAATTTGTTATCATGGAAAACTATGAGGCATGGCCAGGACTGCTAGATGTACAACTGTCCTGAGATTATATGATGAAACAGGAATGGCTGCGTCAGAAACTAGGTGAAATAGCAGCTAAGAGAACTCAATGATGCTAAGGCAGAAAATTGTATGAAATTGGCCTTATCAGAGTTGATTTAAAGTCTTAAAAAAAAAAGTCTTAGTATAAGCTAAAGTCCTTGCTTCCTTGGGGATCGCTTTTGTTAATTTCTCCTGTGAATATATTTTGCTTTCGCTCTCTTTTTGTGTTTCTGTTTTCGGTGTGCTTTTGTCATTTTTTATTGTAAACTGGCCTTCTTGGCAATTATAACATGATGACTTTGGAAATCAGATCCTTCCCCTCTTTGGGGAGTGTTTTCATCGCTGTTTTGTAGTATTCACAACCTTTGCTACGTGCCCCCTCCGATATCTCTTTTCCATTAGTTTGTGTTCATGTAGTGTTTTGATAGAGATTGCCATGGTTTTCAGCAACTACATAAGTAAATAGGATCAAAGAAAAATGCTCTCACCTATGAAAATGGGTGCTGTATTAGGGAGTTCGGTCCTTAGCCTAGCCATTTATAACAGCCCCTGTCTTCCCTTCCCACTGGCCTGGGGCCCAGAGATCGCCGGAGGTGAGGGCTTCCTCAGCAGTCTTTCCTGAGGATGTGCGCTGTCCTGGCAATGATCATAGCTTTCTCATTCCCCAGCATATTGAGGTGTGCTTTGTATGGCACGGTATTTCGAGGACATCCCCACATCTCCCGCCTCGCAGGTTTTGTCACCTTATGGTGTACTGCACTTGGATTCTTTGGCCACAGGTGACGATAGGTTATTATCTGCCTTAAGATGTTTCACAGTATGACCTCTGCGGAGCCGAGGCCTGCCTTGAGAATGCTGGTTGCCATCTCCAGCCCTCTGGATGGGGGCAGGGTAAGGACAAAGGAAAACCGCACACAGCCTTAGTGGAGGTTCTGTGTTTTTAGGAAGTCGGTGTTTGCTGTGAATAGTCTCTGGATTTGTGTTGAAGGTGCTTCTGACCCTTGTTGCTTGATGTTTTTGTTGTTGTCTCGGTCAGACAATAGGCCCCTGGACCTGCCTACTCTCACCTTTTGGGGGCGTCACTGTCAATATTTTCTAAGGTATAAGTCTTCTCTCCTTTATTCTTACTTTTCTTTCCCTTTCTTTCCCCTAATCCCTTTCTTTATTCCCCATATCCTGTTCTCTTTTTAAAAGGTTGGGGTAATTCTACAGATATGTTTTTTAATCTCTGGTGAAGTAAATGTAAGAGAGAGAGAGAGAGCAAGAAATACATACAAGGAGACCTAAAATCCTTTTTTTTTTCCGTACCCACCCACCTCCCTCCGATTGTTCCAATATGCCAAACATTTGTGGGGCAGGAGAAGGAAGAGAGGACTGGGGGGAGAGCGTGCACACACAAACCCTGAAGAGCTTAAAATGCTTGCCGGAGACATTACACTTGTTAGATGAAGGAGCTAAAATTAGATCCTAGGTTTTTCTGACTTCAGATTTGTTTGCCTCTAAAACGCATGCTCTTCTTACTTCCTCAACCACCTCTCTTGAAAGAGCTTGATAAGAAAATTAAAGCGCTAACAGCATTGCATTATAGAAAGTGTTAAAGAGAAAAAGGAAAGTCAACAGAGCCTGAAGTTTTACATTTTTATCAACAGTTTCATTTAAGGGGAATAAATGAAAGCTATATTTCTGGCATTTCTAAGGAGTCACCAAGCTTATAGGATTGCTTGTAAATTTTGTCAAGAATATAGTCAAGAGGGTACAGAGTGCTGCTAGTTGTAGAATGATTTCTAGCTATTTCTAGGACTGAATGAATAACTTCCTTAGAAATAATTCTTTTAAAATGGCACTTATCAGGAAAACAAATTACAGCCATACAGATAGAAAAGAAAAACCATCTTTTTGTAGACCTGATTTTATGTGAATGAAGTTTTAAGGAATCTTGTTCTTTAAGTATAGGAAAAGAATGTTTAGAAAGGATACAATTTTTAAGATTAATATACCAGATCTAATGGCATCTCTATATTTTAGCAACCAGCCATCTGAAGACAGGATTAAGAAAACAATCCATCTTAGTAGTAAATCCAGTCTGTGAAGTTGCAGGTTCGTTTCCCCATAAGACGGTATGGTTCTTTGATGTATAGACTGCGTATTAGCCCAGGCGGCATATTGGGATCCACACTGGACTACTAACCCTCAGGTCAGCTGTTTGAACCCATTAGCATCCGCTCTACGGGAGAAAGCTCTCTACTCCCAACACCCCCTTCCCCCAAATCCCAGAACCCCCCAGGGTTTCTGCCCTATCCCATAGGGTTGCTGCAGTGAGTCCTCACCTGCTGATGGCAGTGGGTGAGCGACCCACAACCTACAGTGTTCATGTCGTTTGGCTTCAGACCACAGTGGAAAGTTTGAATAATCAGACCTGAATTTAGGTAAGAGTAACTTATTTCACATCCTAGCTTTACCGAAGGCAAGCACACACACAAAAATGCGCTATCTTACTCCTTCTAAGTTGATGAGCCAACACAACAGTCTGCTGCTGCTGCTTCTTGCCCAGCAGATGTTGGCATTTCCAAACGAAGTACAAACTCTTTTCCTCTAGTGGAAGCCACCTCCCCCCCACCCCCCTTTGTGAACTAATTCTGGACAAGTTAGGATAGGCAGTGTCTTTGAGAGAGTATGTGATTTATGACTTTTATGACAAAATGGCTTCAAAGAAAAAATAATTATAGTATCACACTCCTCATACATCAGCTCGTTCCTTCTCTCCTGGGTAATAGTTCTAATTATTTTTTCTAATGGTAATTGATAACCAGGTGAATTCCCTTGCTGATACAGTTTTTTCCCCCTTCTTCGTTTTCTCTGGGAATGTAGAAAGTTTCCACGTTCAAATACATGTCAACGTGACGGACCCCTTCTGGACATTAATAATAACTTGTTGGGACCTGCGATGGTGGCTTTCATTTATCAGCTCAGATTTGCATCAGAGAAATAACGACAGTTCATTAGCACTTGAAGTATCTCAAACTTCGGAAATAATATTTCCCGACTCAAGGTTAAATGGGTCATCGTCACTTATGAAAGTATCATGGATTCAGTAAAATGTTTCACATATTTCAAAGTGTTATCTCTTGCAGGGAAATGCAGCTCGCCATTCTTTTTCAGAGAAGTGGCATGAGGCTAGGAAGATCTATGCGGCTTTATCCTTTCATAGATATCTAAAGAAATGGCTATGCAGATTTTTCCTCAGGGAACGTCTCACACTGACTAGTAGTTGTCTCCATCATTAAAACATTAGATGAGAAGGATTGTGCAGTTGTAAATTATCATGCTTTGTTTGTGCTTTCACAACAACTCTTTTTAAGACTGCTATATTTGCATGTAGAGTTTTAATTAAGAGATAGCTGTCACCCCAGGTTGGCTTCAGTCTCCAGCAGAGAGATGAATGCCTGTGCCAGGTTTGGGTAGCAAATGGGGGGCCGGTGATATAGAATTGGATTATAATTAAAAGCATAGTAGTTACTTCTTTATAATCTAGTGAATGATAGCAGGAAATAGTTTAAATGTGTCTACTTATTATGTAAATAATCCTTCTAATTTCTTGAGTGCCTTTTAAAAGTCTCTTGACTTTGGCCGCCCCAGGACGGTTTCTATTTACTTTTTAAACATTTTTGCAGGGAGTTGTTTTTCATTGCTATTAAACTGGAAACTGATCGCAATGGATTTGGGCCTCTTTTGGACTTTATTTTTGTGGCTACGGAAAGACAATCTGGGACTCCAATGTATCAGAGGAAAATCAAAGAAAAATTAATTAAAATTTTAAGATAAATTAAGATTATTTTTCTTAAAAGTAAATTGGATTAAAGCTAAAAGCCTTAATTTATTTTCTGGAATAAAATGATGCAGCAGAGAGATTCATGGAAAGTTCTAACTCAGGCTAGCCACCCAGAGCTCGTGGCTAGGAATATATACTATGAAGGGAGGGAGTGACCTTTAGATTACTCTGTATGATTTATTCATTGAGCCTATTAGTCCATCCCTTGTTGCATGTTGATAAGATTTAATCGAGGTCTCCATTTCCAAAACCAGGTTACAAATGAATCACAGGGAGAATGCTCGTGTTAGAAGGCTACTATGCTGATCAAGGCCTACGCTTCCTCTTTCCACTTTCATCCTGTCAATCAAAGAATTACTTCTGTTTTGTCCTAAGTTATCATAGCCAATTTGATGTCTTTGCTCTTGGTTGAAAACATTTTGTAGATGCCATTAAAGACTGCCTGTACCCACACAGAAGGGTGGAAGGGAGGAGAAGAGCCAATCAGGGTGCAGTATAGCACTGTTGAAACATACAACTTTCCTCTAGTTCTTTAATGCTCCCTGCTCCTCTTCCCCGACTATCATGATCCCAATTCTACCTTACAAGTCCGGCTCAACCAGAGCATGGACACTGGTACAGATGAGAGCTGAAACACAGGGAATCCAGGACAGTTAAACCCCTCAGGACCAATAATGAGAGTAGTGATACCAGGAGGAGAAGGGGAAGGTGGGGTGGGGAAAGGGGAACTGATCTCAATGATCTACATATAACACCCTCCCAGGGGGATGGACAACAGAAAAGTATGTGAGGGGAAACATCGGTCAGTGTAAGACATGACAAGATAATAATAACTTATAAATTATTAAAGGTTCATGAGGGAGGGAGAGAAGGGGAGGGAGGGGAATAATGAGCAGCTAATACCAAGGGCTCAAATAGAAAGAAATGTTTTGACAATGATGATGGCAACAATTGTGCAAATGTGCTTGACACCATGGATGGATGGATGGATTGAGATGAGAGTTTTCACGTACCCAATAAAATGATTAAAATAAATAAATTTGCCTGTATTGGAAGGAGCAGAGTGTGAACCAGTGTTCATTGAAAATAATTATTAGAAAGAGAGGCGGAACAGATAATTGGCAAGAATTAGAAATAGACATGTTAATGTATGACTCTTAGATTATGTATGTGTTCTACAGGTATTTACTTTCCACATGTATCATCACATACTGCAAGCAAATGGAACCAGTGAAAGAAACGTAATTCTTCCTGCAGTCTGTTTCATTCCCACCTTGTCCACTACTGTTAGCCAGGCTTTCGGATGACATCATCTCCCTTTTACACGACCAGCGTCAGTCAGAAGCAGTAGTTACTGACATCTATTTAGACAGAAGGAACAGCGTGATCACAAAAAGAAAACAAAATCAAAGCATTCCGTTCATTTTTGAATCACACAGAATCAAGCCACACCCCCATCTCAGGTTGCCGCGCCTTTTCACTATTGCTTTCCCATTGTCCTACAGAAGTTCCTACAGTTAGGAAAGAGGGGAGGAAAATAAATAAATAAAATTTGTTATTTTTTTAATCATACGTAAAGAGATAGTAGCATGTGTAGGTAACACACTACCACATAGGTAGTTTAATTCAAGAACACAGATGGGAAGATACTGTTCTTCAAAAGATCAATGTAGGCCTTTCCAGTTACCTTGGTCACATTAAAAAAGATAAAATCGTGATTCTCAACAGATAAAGTTACGTGACTCTTTATGAATTGGCAGCATCATTTGTTTGCTTGAGTGGAGTGCTTACTGGAAAATAGAGCCAAAGAGATTTCTAAATAAGTGAACGGCATTTTGATGATGAACAGGAAATGTTGCAGACAAGTAAAGTCATATTCAGGAAAAAGATCGGATGCCTTATTATTGATTTGGCTGATTCTCCACTGATATCGGGGCTTGTGCTTCCCTGTTGAGTGTGTCCCTGGTTGGCAGAGCCCTTCCTGACCGTCCCACGTACGGGGAGCTGCCACCATCTGTGGCTCCGTAGGCGTGCTGTCTGGTGACGATCCCCCCCCACCCCAAGCCATTCCGCCTTCCCTCTTCACTCTCCGTTTCCCAAATATAACATACAAGTTTGTCTCCCAAGAGGGAGACGGCGTACATCTGAAATGGTTGTTAACGATCCAGATCACAAAAAGTAGACTAGATAAGAAGCGGTGGGAAGAAAGGATATTATTTTTTTTCTCATCTGCACCCTCACTGGAATGTAAACTCCATGAAGGAAATGCTATGACTGCCCTGCTCACCTCTCTTTCCCAGAGCTTCCAACAGTGCACATACCAATATCTAAAGCCTCCAGGCAGTGGTTCTCAGCGCCTGTATATAAAGCTTCCAGGCCAGCGGTTCTCAGCCACTATATCTGATAGGCAGGATGTATTTTCATGGTTACACATTGAATATCGTTAAAGTGTAGTGATTCATCACAAAAGCAATATGTCATTATATATTGTGACATATTTGTTTCTAATGACAGATCAATGAAATTTTGTCTTGAAGCATGATGTAGCATGGGTAACAGTCTTCACACCAGGTACTTGTATGTGGGTGTATCTGCATGTGGATGGACCTGCCTGGAGACGGGGGAGGGGTGTCTGGGTTCCTCAGGCCATCGGAAATATATAATTTCGAATGGTCTCAGGTGATCCCTGTGAAAGGGTCATTTTTACCCCCAAATGGGTGGCGACCCACTGGTTGAGAACCTCTGATCTAGTGGGAAGGGCCATTCGTTCTTGTGCAGATTTGTTGAAGTTGGTTCACTTTCAGATTGAGAACTTGTCTAATGCTTTAAAAACAAACCCAAGCACACCCAGTGCATGCAGTCCAGGTGATTCCAACTTCCCGCTGCCCTGCAGGACAGAGTAGAACGGTGCCAGCAGGTCCATCTGAGGCGCTGGGTCCCTTTGGAAGCAGATGGCCATCTTTCTCCTGGGGAGCAATTGATGGATTCAAACCCAATACCTTTTGATCAGTAGCAGAACGTTCTAAGGACTGTGCTGCCAGGGCTTGTGGGTGTCCTGATGAAAGCTGTGAATTTATGAGCCTTGCTACATATCCTGACGTTGAAGTGGTTGCTTATCTATAGTTTACTTTCTTGAGACTGGCTTTACCTTCCGGAGGTGGATGGCTTGGTGTAGCCGACATTAGAGTCCCAAACCATCCACTGGCCACATTTATGTATCTGTATCTGGAAAAAAAAATAGGATTCTATTTTATCAGCTAAGTCCTTAGCTGAGGCTCATATTTCATCTATACCTTAAGTACTTAGCTTGTGATTTTTGCACTATTTGGAGTCTCAAATAATAGATCTACTTAGTAATGCTTATTAACGGAATGGGTTAATTTTCAAATAGATGTGAAATGTAAGTAGACGTCCAAATGATCATGCCTGTCTTTCCCGTTAGTATCAGTACTGCCTCTCTGTAACAGGACAGCGCCATCACTTCCCTCCAGGCAATTCTAACAGGTAACAAACAGCTCTGTAGGGCAGAGGAAGACTGCTGTGGGCTTTCCAAGCCTGTAACTCTTTACAGCGCTGCTGGGGGCGGGGGGGGGGGGGGGTTGAACCACTGATCTTTGGGTTAGCAGATTAATACTTCACTCACCGAGCCACCAGGTCTTCTGTTGACATCAAATCATTCAGCCAGAAACATGGGAACCCACCCAAACCTGCCAGCAGTGGGGTCTTGGGAGAGATGCTTAACCTTCTCTGTGCCTCAAATTCTTCACGTTAAAATCAGAAAATGTTCATAATACCTACCTCTCGTGACTGTTTCAGTGGCTCTAATGAATACATGCAGAGTGCTTAGGATTGAGCCGAAAGAGTCTTTTTACTTAAAAAATGACAACTTTTTTTTAACTTCTCTCTTAAATTAAAATGAACGGTGACCCATTTGTGTGTGGGTAATGTTTTTATATATAATTTAATTAATAATTAGATGCTTTGCATAGGTTATTATTTGTTGATTCCTACAAAAATCTTATATGTTAGAAAACTGATCTTTTTTTTTGTCTTGGAAACTTCTTTATTTTTTAAATCATTTTATTGGGGGAAACCTTCATTTTACTAGAGAAGAAATATAGGCTTCCATCCTTTCCTAAAGGGTCTTGCTCACCTAGCCATGGGTTCTTACGTCTACTTCAGCGTGCCATCTTGCTTGGTTAGTAAAGCTGTGTTTTTAGAAATATTTGTGGTAGGAAAATCAGAGTATGTTTCTGGAAATTTGGCTCACCTCGACATTTGAATATTGGTTGCATTTTCTACAACTGCTTCAGGTTCAAAGTTTTTCTATGCTTTATGTTAACTGTGTATATAGAACACTTTACCTGCATTAATATTTAGCTTCAGTGACACATTTTATGATCACTGTGCTTGCGATTAAAATTCATCTTGGCTCCTGGCTCTGGTATTTCTCTTTCTGCAATTTCAGGGTGATGTCAGGGTTGACTCTAGTTTTCAGCATTTTCCCATGGAGGGGAGACATTTTGTTTTTTTTCTAAATTTACACAAAGTGTATTCATATGCAAACCATATAGATAATTTTTCATTCTGTTTATTTTTAAAAGGCATGTTATTGTATTGTCAGTGAAAGTATAGACAGCAAAAGAAGTTCCCATCCCACGGTCTCAGCACCTAGTGGTCAGTGGCACAGGTTACATTCCACTGGGTGCCCTAGTATCTCCTTCCACTTCCAGTCCCATTACCTGGGTCTCCTTGCTCCGCCGTGTTATCACAGGTTCTTTGCAGGAACTTTGGTGTATTTTGCTGCAAAGGGATCCAAACCCAAAAAAAGACGCACCATCCAACAGAGACCATGTTTCCTTTTGGGGGAGCTAATCTGTTTAGTTAAAAAACTGAGTCCCAGGACAGTTTCAGTTCATGGTTTAAAGAGTCATTTTAGGCAATAGGCACTGGGATTCTTCCCCTCTCAGTGGATCTAGGAAGTCCAGAGTCATTGAGAAGTTTCTCAAGGTACATTTTCCCCCCATTTCTATCAGGATCTATCTATTGAACCCTAAGGAAAATGTTCGCTACTAGTAGCCGGGCACCATTGAGTTCTTCTGGTCTTAAGACAGAAGAGGTTATGATTCATGGAGATTGCACTTAACAGCCACAACAAGGCTCTGTCACAAAATACCACAAACTGGGTGTCTTCACAGAGTTTGTTTCACTCTTCTGGCAGCACGGCCCCTGCGCTCAGGGCTGACTGAGCTGGTTCCCTGTGAGGTGTGCAGGGGGATTTGCTCCATGCTTCTCACCAGCACCTTGGAACTCTGGGCACAGCTGGGCTTGCAGCTTTAGTGCTCTCTGTCTCTCTGCACCAGTTCTTCTCCTTAACAATACAACGTTCAAGCTGGATTCTGGAGCTGTGGTGGCGTAGTGCATTGCCCACTAGACTGTTAACCAACAAGGCCAGCAGTTCAAAACCACCAGCTGCTTGGTGGGAGCAAGATGAGATTTTCTACTCCTATAAAGATGTGCAGTCTCAGAAACCCACAGGGACAGTTCTGGCAGTCCTGGAGAGTCACTGTGAATCAGAATCGACTCAGTGGCAGTGAGTTTGGTTTTGGATAGAGACTGGATTAGGACCTACCCGACTCCAGTAACTGTATGTTAGCTGATCCTTTCTCCAAAGTCACATTCGCCGACATTCACAGAACTCAGACTCGCTGTCCTAGTGACCCTACAGGACAGAGTGGAAAGGCTCCTGAGGTTTTTGAAGTTGTGGGTCTTTAGAGGAGCTGAAAGCCTCATTTTTTCCCCAGGGTGTGGCTAATGGGTTTGAACTGCTTGCTGACTTGTTGATAGGTAGCCTATATCAGCAGGTGGCCTCACAGATAATACTAGGGGTTAGGGTTTCACGGTCATGCTCGTGAGGGTGGGCACTGGTGACATGGGCATGAGAGAGGGGAGTAGACCTGTACTCCTTCACCTGCGACAAATGCTTCTGGGACATTCAGTAAGAAATGCTAGCTGTTTATATTAAAAATAGTCCAAACTTATGTAGCTGACAAAAAATTGAATTTAAGACAATAATAGAGGCTTACAATGGATTATTTGATGATGTTTTTATGCTAAAATTTGAAAATCATATAGACTGGAGCCCTTTGGGGCTGTATCAAGCCTGTATCAAAAACCACGTAGGTCTTTGACCACATTTGCAAGGCCTGTAAAGGGAGTCCTGCTGCCATAGTCGTTGGCCTGTGACCCCCAAGGTCAGCAGCTCAAAGCCACCAGCCACTCGCTCAGTGGGTGAAAGAGGACGTTCCACTCCAGTCAACATTTCCAGTCCCAGAAGCGCGGGGCAGTCCTCCCCTGTCTCAAGGGTAGATACGGGTCGCATCGACTCGATGGCTCTGAGTTCAGTTTTTTGGTTGTTTGGTAAAGTTAAAAACAACTGTGTCAGGGATCTTCTGGTTCAGTGTTTTGCTGGCATCCACGGGACTCACTCAGTACGTATTCCTACTCCTGGTCGGGGCTTAAAGAGCTGCACAGGGAAAAAGCTCATGAGACAAAGTCCACAGGAAAGCAGGCACATGCTTCCCAGAGTCCCATGCTGGCGGGTTGCAGAGAGCATGTCATAAAAAGCACTGTAATAACAATGCTCATGAGACTCGGCCCTCAGCACCATCTAGGCACCCTCTGCCTCGCACACGCCAACATTCCAGGCTCCCAGCAGCAGTGCAGAGGGTCTGCATAAACCACGGTGGTGGTACATTCTGAGGTCTCATCCCTTCTGGAATGGTAGGACCTTTCCTAAAACCCAAGTTTCCAGGTGCCAGCCAAGGGCTAACCCAGCACACAGGTCTTTTGAAGATAGCAGATCGCAGGCCTGCGTGTTGCATACTCTTCCCTGCATATTGACTAAAGCCAAAGGGGAATATGCCTTTCCTTGTCGATACAAAGAAATCAGGCTATCTCTGCATTGTCCATTTGATTAATAAATTGTCCCCAAACATATCCCAGGTCATTTGGAGAGCTAGTAAACGGAAATTTGGGTCACTCTGTATTGAGAGGCAGTCTAGCATATAATAAAAAAATCATAGACTTCAGTATCAGGCAAGTCTGCCTTGTAGTCATGGCTCAGCTACTGATTACCTCTCTGTACTTCCATATTAGGTCATAAAGCCTATCAGTTTGAAGATCCAGTAGGACGTGACGCACACACACACACGCACAGCCTAGGATGGTGCCAGGCATACAACAGGCATTCAGAAGCACTGACAACATTGGCATTTTTGTTAGTGCTTGCAGTGATCCTGCGGCTTTCTTATCGCCTTTCTTCGGTTAGACATGCCGTTACTTTTCTCAGATTAATCGGTTGTAATATCCACCCTTACCGTATTTTCAGCGAAATGGCCCTCTGTTTTTCTCAATTAAAAATTTAGTTGAACAGTATCAGAGGCATTTTAATAAAAAATTTACCGAGCTTGATTAGTTGATGAGAAGTAAATTGCTCACTTTTGATTACCACATTAACTCTTTCTGGCCATCCGGGTACCATTTAGTAAATTACCTCTTTTAGTACAGTGCTCAAAATGTTACCCAGGTGGCCAGAAAGAGTTAATAATACACCAACAGAGTGAGCAGTTTACTACCTTCTCACTAGCAGATCAGTCTCATTATATTAAATGTTTCCCTTCCAATAATTGACGTTTTCCTCTTCAAAATGAAACCTTGCATCCAGTGCTTGCTTTGTGCGAGACCTTCGAAGCCCAGTGAAACGTAGGGTGAGTTCTCTCACCAGCCTCCTGCGCGAGTGTAAGGTTTTGGGTGCTGACACTATAACATGGGAATTAAATCTGATGGGGATCCTAATGCATCTTAGGGGTGTACACATAGGGCCTTTGCTTCCGAGGGCACACGCGACTCCCTGATTATTATCTGGGCACTCACTGCCATCAAGTCAACTCCGACTCAGAGGGACCCCTTAAGTCAGGGTAAAATTGCCCCTGTGGGTTTCCAAGAATGTAACTGTTTCTGGCGATAGGAAGCCTCATCTTTCTCGCATTGAGTGGGCGAGGGTTTCAAACTGCAGCACTCAGGCTAATTGCCTGAAGTGTAACCAGTCTGCCTCCAAGGCTTCTAGTTGCTGGGCACTCGTAAGCCATACAAAGGTGCCCTAGTGATGTGGCGGGTTATGTATTAGCTGCTAACCATAAAGCTAGCAGTTTGAATCCACATGTCTCCTCCTCAGGATGAAAATGAAGCTTTCTACTCCTGAGAAGATTGAGTCTCAGAAGCTCCTGGGGACACTTCTGTGTCCTTTAGGGATGCTTTGAATGGGGAGTAACTTAATGGCAGTGAGTTTTTGTTTTGTTTTTTAGGGAGTCACTTAAGGGGCTGAAGAGAATTATGTCTCAAAGAGTCTTAGCAGCTAAACTTTTGTGTGTGCATGGGCTCTGTCTAGTTTTAGCATACATGTCTGCAGTTCCCTACTCCACTGAGCAAAGAGGAGGCTTTGCCCCTGTCAAGATGTACAGCCTCTTACCAAGTCCCTGTGAATTGGAATCAACACCAGAGCCATGGCTCTGGGTTTGGTGGATGTGTTTTTACTGTGAATTATAATGCAGGAGTGACCTATACGTTTTGTGTCTGAAGGGTGTGATTCAGGTATTTCTTAAAATTATCTTTCTAATTCAAATATTATTTAAAGCCTCCTGGGAAAGTCATTGGAACTCACTTAGAAAGACCGCCTTATTATGTTTAAGAAGTAGTACTGGACTCCTAAAGTGTGAATTTTTAAGCATAATAAAGTTGTCGTTTCATTTATGTGTTCTTATACTTTTACATATTTATTTTCATTGGTATAAATATTTATCGGGTCATCAGTGTGTGAGTAAAGTTATTTTAAACGTTTGACTGGTATAATTGTGGTGTGTGGCTAGCTAGCACGGGGAATGATTTCAGAAGTACCGACTCAAGCAGTTTTGTGAGAATCACCCATATGCTTGGAGAAGACAAAGATGAAATAATTACCCAAGAGCTTGAAGTCTACTTGGGGAGATAACAAAAATTATTAATGATGAGATCTTTATGATCGTAGCTACGCAGTTCAATAGCAGATATATGCCTAGCCTTTCAAAGAGATCAAAGAGGAAATCCTAATTCGTTGAGAAGGAGTCAGGAGTAGCTGAATAGCTTCAGGGATGTGCTGAGCAGAGTCACGCAGGATGAATAAGAGTCATTTCAGGAAAATGAGCCTCTCCAGCAGGGAGGGCGGTACAATTTACCACGTTGAGAAAAGGGCTGGTGGTACTGTAGTAGTTGAGTGTTTCTGGGACACCAAGAGCAAAGCAGGCAATGAGGTTGGATAAGCAGATCGGGAATATGCCGTGATTTAGATTTTCTGAGTTTGCAAAACCACATTGGAGAGCGAGCCCAGCGTACGTGGTCCTAGGCGTCCAGTGTCTCACATACTCGTGGCAAAACCCATGAGGGTAGGTGAAATGATTTTCCTCAATGGATAGGTGATCGTGTTGTTCAGAAGTATTCAGCAGAGTGCCCAAGGATTCAGGGAGAACTAAGTAAGAGTAATGCAATTCCACGTGCAAGATGGAGAACAAAATCTACAGAGAACTTACGCCTGTTACCTGGAGTTGCATCGTGAGCGTCCAAGCAGATCTTCAATTCAAATCTGTTTCCTTACATAAATGGTGCATACTGGAAAATGATTCTGTGTGAATGGGCTGTTGGAGGAGGAAGCGATCATACAGTGTGCGAGGGCAAGTACACCCAGGGTTTTCCTGGATAGTGACCAGTGGCACACTGACAGCATCGTTCATGACGGAGTCCCACGTGGATACGAAATGGCATGCACTCCAGGATTGGTGTGAGGAACTGCGGCTTTGTTTCCAGCTCAGAGTGGCGCTCTGTGCGCCCGAATCCCGCGCTACCCAGGCCTGCCCCGTCCTCCCGCTCATTCCATGCTTGAGCCTGTGGTTGCAGCCACTGCGTCAGTCCCTCCCCTTGGGGGCTTTCCTCTGTTTTCATTGTCCCCTCTTTCTCCAGGCATGATGTCTTCCTCTGGAGACAGTTCCCTCCTGATAACATACCCAAGTCTCCCCATCCTCACTGCTAAAGAACATGTTGGCTTCACTTCTTCGAAGGGATTTGTTCCAAATGAAACAAATGACAAATGAAAGTCAAGCTCCCTGCCACAGCGTGGCCTCCGATTCAAAGCCACCCTATCGACAGGACAGGGTAGAACTGCTTCTGTGGGTGTCTGAGACTGCAACTCTTTCTTATTTTTTAATCATTTTATTGGGGGCTCATACAACTCTTATCACAATCCATACATCTATCCATTGTGTCAAACACATTTGTACATTTCTTGCCATCATCATTTTCAAAACATTTTCTTTCTACTTGAGCCCTTGGTATCAGCTCCTCATTTTCCCCTTCTTCCCCCACCCTTCCTCCCTCCCTCATGAACCATTGATAATTTATAAATTACTTTTTTTTCATGTCTTACACTGATGGAGGACTGCCTTCACCCACTTTTTTGTTGTCAATCCCCCTGGGAGGGGGTTATCGATAAATCATTGTGATCAGTTCACTCTATCTCCCCCCACCTTCCTTCCCCTTCCCCTCCTGGTATGGCTACTATCAATATTGGTCCTGAGGGGTTTATCTGTCCTGGAGTCCTTGTGTTCCCAGCTCTTATCTGTACTCGTGTACATCCTCTGGTCTAGCCAGATTTGTAAGGTAGATTTGGGGTCATGATAGTGGGGGAAGGAAACATTAAGGAATTAGAAGAAAATTGAGTACTGCCTCAATGCAAGGACACTTTGTTCTAATAACCTAGCATCGATGCTCACCTTCCTGACACGATCGCTGAAGACAAGGCAGGTGCATAAGCAAATGTGAAGAAAACTGATGATGCCCAGCTATCAAAATATATAGCATCTGGGGTCTTAAAGGCTTGAACGTAAACAGGCAGCCATCTAGCTGAGAAGCAGCAAAGCCCACATGGAAGAAACACACCAGCCTGTGTGATCACACGGTGTCAATAGGATTGGGTATCTGGCATCAGAGACCCAGACAAAAAAAATCCTATCACGGTGAATGAAGGGCAGTGCGAGTGGAGACCCAAAGCCCATCTGTAGCCAACTGGACATCCCCTTACAGAAGGGTCGTGGGGCGGAGACGAGACTGCAACTCTTTACTAGAGTAGAAAGCTGCATCTTTCTCTCTGTTCTTCCGGCAGCAATATGGTATATTGAATATTCTTGGTTACCACCATAACCCAAAGGCATGAATTCTTGGCTGGTCTTCCTTATTCATTATCCAGCTGTCATACACATATAAGGCAATTAAAAGTACCACAGCCTGGTTTATCCACAAGCCCAGTCGCCAGACTGGCTTCAGCACCGCCAGCAGCTCTTTCACCGCAGCGCTCCCCAGTGCGCGAGGCCATTTGGTTACCTAACGCGTGCTTCCCCGGGTGTTGGTTTTCCGTCCAAGAAACATGAAATCCCTGGCAATTTTGGTCCTTTCCCCATTTATTATAATTGTTGCTTCGTTGTGAGGACTTTTGTTTTATGTTGCAGCACAATCCAGACCGAAGGCTCTAGTGTTCTTCATCAGTAAGTGCTTCGATCTTAACTTTCCGCGAGCAAGGCCGTGGCATTTGCATCTGTATGTAATTGTGAGTGGGTCTTCTTCACATCCTGATGCCACGTTCTTCTTCATATAGTCCAGTTTCCCAGATTATCCGCTCGGCACACAGACTGAAGAGCGCTGTGAGAGAATACAAACCTAACGAACACCTTTCCTGATTTCAAACCCTGGAGTGTCCCCATGCTCTGTTCCTTTTGCTCAGTATAGTTTCTGCACACGCAGGGAGTGCTCCGGGATTCCCATTCTTCTAAAGGGTATCCATAGCTATTATGAGCCACACAGTCAAATGTATTTGCATAGTCAATGAAACAGAGGTGAATATTTTTCTGGAACTCTCTGCCTTCAGCCATGATCCGTTTGAGATTAACAATGATATCTTTCATGTATATCCTATTCTGAAACCAGATGGAATTTCTGGAAGCTCCTAGTTGATGTCTTGCTGCAACCAATTTCGAACATTCTTCTGTAAAATTTTACTTGCGTGGTGTCACCGTGATATTGTTCAGGAGTTTCTGTGTTCTGTTAGGTCACGTTTTTTGGAAGGGAAATGCATATGGGTCTCTTCCAGTCAGTAGTCCAGGATAAATGAGCAAATGCCCCGGAGTTGTAGCTGTTTGTGGAGACATGGTAAGTGACAGTCCATCAATTCTTGAAGCCTTGTTTTTTGCCAAAGCTTCCATTGTATCTCGGACTTCTTTCTTCAGTAACATTGTTCCTTGTTCATATGTTACCCCCTGAAATAGTCAAACATTGGCCAATTCTTTATCGTACCGTGATTTTGTATATTACCCTTTCTTTAGTACCCACTCTTCAGTCTCGTGGCAATACGTTCTTTCAGTACTATAGCTCCACACTTGGGAATTTCCTTCAGTTCTCTGCGTCACTCTGAGGAATGCGGAGCATACTCCTCTCCTTTAATTCTCTAACTCCAGGTGTTTGCCCATCTGCTCTAACACCTCACTGTGTCTTTGAATCTCCCACGCAGCTCTGCTCTAACACCTCACTGTGTCCTTGAATCTCCCACGCAGCTCTTGGGTCTCACCATTTCAGCTTCCTTTCGGTTTAGCATTTCTTCCTTTCACACTCAGGAGCAAGTTTCAGCGTCGATGGGACGTGAAGAAGAAATCATGAGGCTACTACAAAGAAGAGGGACAAGGGAAGACCAAGAGATGCCAGAAGAGACTCCAGAACCCTGAGCACTATAAGTAAATGTCAGATTCCTCGTGAGCAAGGGCACAAAGTGGAGGAGCCCTTCGACCTGTGCATTTGGAAGATAAAACCCAAGACTGTTGCCCAATGTAATTGTCTCAATTCAAACGTTCATTGGAGGCAGCCACGGATTTCGCAAATCATCTGTCCTCAGAAATTGTCAGGAGGCACTTGGATCGTGTTTTATTACAATAAATTGTTTGCCTTACCCAAGCAGATTGGAATATGTTGGGTTATTTTTGTCTTTATAACAAAACTTCTTTCATATATTAGTGATATTCTTCTGGCATGGTAACTTGCTCCCTTCTCTAACTTGTGGCGATTTGGCATTTCGATAGAATTTTCTGGAAAGAAGAGTGTGGGATATTAAAAGAAAACCACAACCAAGCGGTGGATCTCCCCGGATTACTAGCCCTGGGTCAGGAACCTATAGATGGTTTCAAATAGAAACAGCTTCACCTTTCCTGTGGAAAATAAATCCTTAATGGGACTAGGTACTTAATAAAAAATTGAACAAAACAATTCTATTCCTCATGTACTGATTTAGATGAGTGCTGACACTTGTCCTGAAATTTTGTTGATATTCTACCTTATAAAAAGGAAGAACTATGCATAGCTTTTGAGTGTTTTTCTTGTAGATTCCAGAAAAGGCAGGATGGTTCTTGGGTCTGGGTTTAGAGAGTAGAGAGCATTTTAGCTTATGTCAACAATCTCAGGGCTTCTCCCACATACTTCTTTATTTTCTGTTGTTTTAGCAAATGTTCCTTCGAACGTACGGGTCCGAGATTGATGCCGTTTGACCCATAATGAAATATTTGATATGCTGTACCTTATTAATAATAATATCAGTACCTACCTCTCTGAACCAATGCGAGAATTGAAAGAATGAAATGTCTTATATATAAAACACACAGAGCACTGACTGACCCAATAACTACTATGGAAGCGTTTGTCAGACTATCTGTTTTTCCAGAACAGCGCGTTGGCCTCCCGTCTATGAAAGATCTGCCCAGAATGTAGACATGGAAACACTGCTGCTCCACATGGAAGCTCCGATGCAGGCCTCAAAGAGGGCTGATTTCTTTCTCTCGGGAACGTACAGTCAGTAGCAGTTCTGTCTTTCCTCTTTGTTTGGGCTGCGGAGGGGAGCCGTTTCCTCAGCACCTAGACTGTGACTACCTGGCCGACCCCTAGCAGGCTTTGGGTGGGTGATCACTGACTGATTAGAAGGTAGACAAGGGATAAATCAGAGTCCGGACAGAGTGTGAAACTAGTCTTGCAAGTGTTTGTGTCGGTAGCATATTTTTATTTACAGATTAACTGTTATTGTTGCTATTCCAGCTCTTCCTTTTTCTGTACAGCTAGGTTTTCATTTGAGTAGATTGTCTGTGGCTTGTAATTATGCTGGGGCAGCGGATGTTAACACGCCATCTGAGGGTCGGAGGGACGTTGAGGTTTGTAAGCTATTCTTATAAAATTAACATCCGAATAGCTGCCCCAGTCTATGTTCTACCCACGGAGCCATGCTTAACTGTAGGGCCACGAGACACTTCAATAGGAGTGTCAGGGCCAATGCCACCACTGGGCATCTGAGTGAAGCAGCTGCCGATAAGCACGCCATGCCTTTTAGCTTCCGTGAAACTTCCGTTCGAAATCTTGTTTGGTTTCTTAGGGGCTGATGACAGCTCACAAGTAGGTCAAAGAATCAGATCCTCACTCCCAGGCTTCCTCGCCCTCCTCCTCCTTCCTCCTCCTCCCTCCTCTTTCTACCAGGACCAGCAGGAGCCGTGATTTGCGGAGAGTAAGCCGTGGCTGGGCAGGCTGCCGTGTGTGTGTGTGTGTGTGTGTGTGTGTGTGTGTGTGTGTGTGTTGTCCTGCCCTGACGATGTCTTATTCGTGGAGCCCAGGGCACACGAACGTCTCCCGTGACGGTACCCTGGATCCTTAGCCCGCAGCGAGGGCTCTGTGACAGCCCTGCGGGCGATTCCCCAACGTCCCAACCCTCGCCTCGCCGGCTCTCGGATCTCTGCCCAGTTTAATCCCTGGATCGGCCTGGCGGTTCTGTTGTAGGCTTGTCACGGTTTGATGGAATCTCAAGTGGACGATTTAGGCTTTTCCTTGTTTGCTTTCTACGCGTGCAGTGATGAGTCACTAAAAGTGTGGTAGCTGGCAAGATGCTGATGTGCTAAGGACTGAGACGTGTCCATAAGAAAAGACCTAGATTGCAAGCAACTAGGTATTTTCATTAGAAAGAAACAGTCCTTGGGAGATGGAAGCGTCTGAATAAAGTAGCCTGCAAGTCCTGATACTTACCAGTTGTTTATTTGAAGAGATCTCCATTGGTTTCTGGAGCCTTTTCCCTGTTGTCTCCTCGATGTGCTCCCAGCACCCTGTGGGACGGTTATAGAAATTAAACTGTGTCGGGGGTGGGGGAGGAGGGGCTCCTAACTCAGTGTTCAGAAAGAGACCAGTGCATAAAGTTTACCATAAATGAAAAATCTATAGTTGCAGGATATACATATTCACGCTACAAATTTATTCTTGGCCTCTTTGCCGCCTATGTAAGGTCACCTTCTTATCCCACTCCATCTTCTCATTATGGACTTTGAGGTCTTTGACCAGTTGCTGGCGACGGATACTTTATCTTCTGCTGTCACGGTCCATTGCTTCCTAAACCCAATCCTCCAGTTCAGTCAAGGGCCTCTTTGTTCACTGTTCGCCCCTCAGACAATTCGCTTTCTCCTAGTTCTTCGCTTGCCACCCCCTTCCACTCACGTGCGTGAGGGGCTTCAAAAAGCTGGTGGGAAATGCATATGATGAAAACTATGCATGGAATGGGTCTTTTCTCTTTTTTTCCCCACCAAAATAAACCGAGCTGACTTGTTATGACATGTCTGCGCAGGATCTAGTGTGAGGCACGAAGAACGAAAGACATCGGTTTGAAAAGAGGCCCCGTCAGCAACACAAACGTTGTTAAAATGGAAGGGAAAACAAACATGAAATTTATACTGAAACCTGGAATGAAATAAAGGTGAAGAAAAGTACTTTGAAGTTGAGAATTTGGTTTGGGAAGTAAGGAGCCATGAGAGCAGGGAGATAAAGAACCCGTTGTAAGCACCTGGTAAAAGACCTCACCGTCCAGAAAGAGAAGATGGAGCTGGACAAGGAGGGGACCTTACGTGGGAGGGAAAGAGGCCAAGAATATTTATAGCATGACTATTTATATCCTGCAATTATGGATTTTTGGTTTATGGTAAAGGTAAAGAGAGGTCCTTTATGAAAAACTCATAGAGACAGTGGCCGCAACAAAATCAACCATTTCACAAAGGGGTAACTCGTTTTAAGGAGGGACCAGGTGATGTTAAAGATGAAGCGCACCATGACAGACCATCCACATCACTTGGTGAGAATACAGCGCATTTGGGCATGCTCTCATTGAGAAGGACCGATGATCAACAGCAGAAACAAAAGCCAACCCCATAGACATCTCACTAGTTCAACTCACACAATTCTGACGGCCATGAAAGCTGAGCAAGGTTCTTGCTCAATGGGTGCCTCAAAGGCCATGTCTGGATCGGCTGCAGGGAAGAACAAGGCGCTCGGTGGACATTTGAAACAAGTGAGGTCAGGGTCTGGAAGCGTTTGTTCAAACCATTTTAACAGGAGATGGAACAGGGCTGAGCCAACACGGAGCTAAAGCCAAAGCACCTTCAGAGCCCTATCTCCCGGGGGGGGGGGGGGTCTTGGAATCGGTCCAGTTGAAGCCACAGTGGACGGGACACGAGCAAGTACAAGGGGGAACTTGGTGAGATGTCGATGGAAGAGAGCTCCCGCCGCTTGCTGCTCACCACCCAGTAGTTTAGGGAGCACATGGGGGAGGGAGGTTTGCCTTTCCAATAACTGTTTCTCATTAAGTGAGGCTTCTTAAGGACTTTGCTTTGGGCTGTTCTTTTGGAACTACCGTAAAAATCCTGATAGTACCTGACATTTGTATGTTAAAAAATATAAATCAATAGAACTAATATAAACATGTAGATGTGTTTTCCCCCCAAGCTTCAGGCAGGTCGATTCACAAGTCTGGTTTAGCAGCTGAGAGCAGTAGGCTCCAGTGAGCTGAAATCCAGTTACTGCGCTCAGAGGTGGCTCTTGTTCGCTGCCTAGGATTGACCACCGCCTCAAGACCACACTAAGCACCCTGCCATTGGGCTGTTGTGATACAGAGGTGTTTCCTGGCTGATTTCTAGAAGTGGAGCACTGTGCCTTTCTTCCTAGTCTTTGCCTGGATATTCCTCAATGTCCTCGCAACCCACAAGCGGGACTAATGGCCGGTGGCCGTACCTACAGTGCGTTGACGGTGAATTGAACCTGAATCTCCCACTTCCAAGATGAAAAGTCTACCATTGAACTCACTGGCGTATGTCCTAAAAGAAAGTTTAGAGGAGCCATAGAGTTTACGATCTATTAAGGCACAGCCATGAAACTAAGAAAGCACATTAATGAAGTCGCCATTGAGAGAGGGCTTTCTCAAGAAAGTACTGTCTAAACTGAGATATAGGAATGGTGAGTTGGACACGATTCCAGGCAAAAGAGGGTTGGCACTGTGCAGATTACTTGTAAGAGCTATTGGGGGGAAGAACCGGGAGGCTATGACATTTTTGAGGAATTGAAAGAAGGTCAGTGTGACTGGACGGTGGAGAGCAAAGATAGCCTCCATATAAGAATATGGATTTGAGCTAGAAAGTAATAGAGAAAGCAAGGGACGAGCAGACTATGGCTCGGTTGGTATTTGTGCCATAGCTTTGAGTACAAGGTAGAAAACAGGCTGGAGACAGCAAGGGCATTTTAGTGGGGGTGAAAAGGTAGACGACGACGGTGGATTTGGAAAGATACTTGTGAGAGAATATCAATATAGATTGAATGTAAGAGCGAGGGAAATGGAGTTTTCAAAGATGACACCTGTATTTATGAATTGCAAGAAAAGACGGATGGTGGTGCCATTTCTTGAGATAAGTTATACTGGAAAAGGATAAGACTTGGGGTCGGGAAAGATCATGAGTTTTGTTTTGAGCATTTTGAGCGTGAGGCATTTTTCAGCATCCAAATGGAAATATCAAGTAGCAGTTAGATAGATAGATGTGTCGCTCAGGGGAAATGTCAGGGTTATCGATATAAATTTTAAGGTGATCATTATATAGATAATAATCAAAGCTGAGCTGTAGATAAGATAGCGAAAGAAAAAAGCATAGAATGTAAGGAAAAGAAAGCCATGAATAATCCTATATTTTAATGGCTCAGTCGAGGGACAAGAGCCTGAAAAATAGATCAAGAAAATAACACTATGGGCGAGGGGGCGTGCGGGAAACAGAGGGGAAAATTAGCAGATGAAGGATGCGGAATCACAAAAGACGGGTATTTCAAGACGAAGGGCATCATCGATGGTGTTGAAAGCTTTCAAGAGATCGAGAACGAGAAATAAAACTCCACTTGATTGATGCCTGTGGAGACTCTTGATGACCGCCTTAGCTGTTTCTGTCAGGGGTTGCAGAAGGAAAGCAGTGGGCTCAGGAGTGCGGGTGACAAAGGAGGACCGTGAGAACTGGTCACTCTTGAAAGAAATGTGACGATGCGAGGGGAGCAGAGGGAAAGGGCCGCCTGTGTGTCCCGGGACTGTTCTGAAGTCATCAAGCTGACACCGCCAGCGCAGCATCATGTCCAACTCTGAGCAACCCCACAGGACAGGGCTGAACGGTCCCCGGGGGCTTCTGAGATGGAAAGTCTTTACAGGAGTAGACAGTCTCATCTTTCTCCCAAGGAGTGGCTGGTGATTTTGAACTGCTGAACTTAGAGGTGAGCCACCCACTGTGTCGCCCACTATACCACCAGGGCTTACGGAACTGAGGAACGTTGGCAATGGGTTAGATTAGGTTTCTGGGATATCAAAAATTAGGGCTTCCCCCCCCCCCCTTAAGTACGAATGGTCTTCCAGGCAGCCCTGTGGAGATATCAGGCTTTTTGCACAACTTAGTGTGGAGAATAATCCCTGGAAGACAGTGCCTTCAGTCTGTGCACTGCGGCTTCACAGGATCTAGAACCCAGCCACACACTTTACTATCAGTAGGATGAATTCATTAAAGGAGTATGACCTAAAAAAAAAAAACATGGCACTTTCTATCGTGAATTTATAAAAATAAAAATGTATATAAAATAAAATAGTACTGAAAGATTTTCCAGGCTAGCCCAATGCAATCGTAATGGAATGTCAACATTCTTCTTCTTATGACAAAGATTTCTAATTAGACTGACTGTGACACAATGTACAGAGCTCTCCTTTGAAAATGAATAAAAAGATAGCAAAACTCAGTGCCACCAAGTTGATCTCACTCTATGAGTGCCCATGAGTAGAAGCCCAAGATGGAGCATAATGTACAACTTTTTTTAACATGTTCAAGGGATCATGCAGCCACGCTGTGTTGAAGAATTGAGTGCATTAAACCAACTCACCAGCTGCCGTGAAGTCAGTTCTGAGACACAGGACAGAGTAGAACTGCTTTCCCAGGGTTCCTGAGGCTGTAGCTCTTTACTCGAGCAGACAGCCTCATCTTTCTCCTGTGAAGCCAGATGGTGGGTTAGAACTGATGACCTTGGAGTTAGTAGACCCACGCATAATCTACTACAGCGATTCTCAACCTGGGAGGTTGTGACCCCTGTGGGGGTTGAACGACCCTTTCACAATGGCCTAATTCATAACAGTAGCAAAATTACACTTACAAAGTAGCAGCAAAAATAATTTGGTGGTTGGAGGTCACCACAACATGAGGAACTGTATTAAAAGCTCGCATCGTGGCATCAGGAAGATTGAGAACCACTGCACAACTCCAACAGGGCTCTCAGTTTATTTCAATAAAATGACAAAGCAAATCAGAATGCAAACCTCTCAGGAGAGTAGCTCTATATGATTCTGATGCTGTGTTGCATTTGGTTTGTACTGGAGATAGTAGCGGCTCTGTTTTAATCTCAGAATGTGTCTCTTGCTTGTGGAAAACGTTGGGGGGTATTTACTTTAAGGGTTGACTGGCCCTAAGCATGGTTCTTAGTTGTCTTTGTTTTAATCCTTTTATTTTTAATTTATATTTAATTTACTGTGAGGCAAGAATGGAAACATAACAAATAACCGAAACAAATAAATTTAGGGTTGATGAGAAAGTTTGATACAGATTCCCACCTTTGTAACCTTAGGCAAACATGAAGATTTTATTCATCTTACTTTTTAGCAGCTGCCATTTCCATGAATGTTCTGAAGCTTAGTCCAGACACCACAGGAACAAAATAGCCCCAAACTACAATCCAAGAGATTGTATAGAACAGCAGAATTAACTGAAAGGCCGCTCAGCAGAGCACAAAATACAATGCATAGAAATGCAAAGACAGTATCTATTTCCTCCAAAGAAAATTTTCCTGTAAGGGGGGAAAAATGTAATGACCTCCCTTCTCTCAACAGCAACAACAAAAAGAATCATGGTGATCATAGTACATCCCTAGTATTTATTGAACACCTACTTCATGCTATGAACCAGGTTCGGCATAGGGACAACCTGGTAAACCTGAGACACCTGTGTGTGTGCGCACCGCTGTAAAACTTCATAGTTTTGCCAAGCACCATGAAGACCTGCATCTCCTAGCAGAGCTCAGCACTGGGAGCTACCCCAGTTTGGAGGCGAGAGTGGATTTCCCTAAGGAACCCAGTGTTCAGCTGACATGTGATGGATGCAGAGATCGCTGCAGGCACAGAGCATGACGATCTGGTTAATATGTACTGAACACGCACTGTTCTGGCACAGTTTTAAACACTTTTGTTCTATTAATGAGGTAGCTTTTATTATACATCTGGTTTTGCCAATGAGAAAAACTAAAGCCGATGGAGTTGAACTCGAGTGTGCAAGTTCAAACCTAAAAATTGGTAAGGGTTTCTCAGGATCCTCAGCCAAGAAACCTGGCTTCACAGCTGAAGATTCTTCACCTGTGGGTGGGCCCCACCAACCATGGTGTCTTGGTGGAGCTGAGAAATGCCGAAGGGCAGTGATTCGGATTTGATCGGAGTGTGCGCGTGTGTATGTGTGTGTACTAAGAAAACGCTTTTAGAATTTTCCCCATATGTTTGAACCAAAAAAACAAATCCCTTGCCATCAAGTCTATTCCAGCTCGTAGGGATTTGTCCTTTGCACAGACAAGCATCTTTTGGGAAACACAACCATCCGATAATATAAAGAATTAAATTCCTCTGAAAGTGTAAAACAGCACAAAAATTTTCTGTCGTGGGCAAGGGGAAATTATAAATGGGAATGAACATTTATAAGTAAATATGTGCTCTTTTCCCAAGAATTTTGCGTGTTGCTTCGCATGCATGGTCCTATAGAACACACGTCCTGAGGAGCGAGCAATGCTTTCACGCCAGAGTAGCTGAATAGGAATTCAGTGTCTCCCGACGTGGTGGAGATTCGAAAACATCTTAATTGCAAACAGCCCACAAACTTCATGGAAACATCTGATTTTAAGCAGCATTTAATACAGGGGTCAAATAACAACAACAAAAGCAATGGAAACCCAGAAAACAAAGGTACTTTTTAACACTTTTATAATCTTAGAGGTTTTCATTTCATAATCTCCCTGCACTCTGTTCCACTGCATGCCTGTCCTTGTTCAAATAAAAACATCTTCCGCTTTTTTTTTTAATTGAGCACTTAAAGTGCCTCACGTCATGCCGTGGTCTTTTTGTTGTGTTTTAAGTGTCAAGTCATGCTGACTGGAATTTTCTCTGTGGAAACTTTTTTGTGGCGTCGCTGTAAGGGAATTTGCCTACAGAGTTTTTCCCTTGGCTCCTGCCAGGGCACCTGAGGCACATTGAACGTGGGGCGCTCTAATTCCTCAGGTGGAGGCTTTCAGACATACGTGGTGTAAATGTAATTGGCACGTCGTGTGAGGGCTGCTTCCTGTGTTTTGTCTCAACCTTGAGCCCAGGTCAGGACAGGCAGGTTTCTTCGTGTGACTGCACGTGGGCAGGTTTGTGCCAGCTTCTTTCGATGAGCTAGTTCTTTGGAAGCCACTTTTAGGTGTCTAACTGAACTGGCGACCCGCTTTCTGCAGGCCCTGGGTTTTGTCTTCAGTTCTACAACTCCATGTACCTTTTGATAGTGAAGTTCAAGGACAGGCTCTTGATTACTGACCCTTTGATCTCAGTGGTCAAAGGCAAGGTGAGGCTATCTGCTTGCAGGAAGATTTGCAGCCTCAGAAACCCAGTAGGTGGACACAGTCTGGCTCAGTGGCAGTGTTTGTTTTTCTAATCGTATTCCTTCCTCTTTCTTACAAACTCAGTACTACAAACTGATTTGTAAACTTCATTTGTCCCCCATTGGAACTTAATTTTAGTAGGAGAGTTGGTTAAAATGCTAGGTACCCTAGTGTTTTAATGGAAAATCATAATTCTTTAACTACCAAGTTTTTTAAGGAGACTAGATGGCCTCGTAACTCACAAATTGGACCGCTAAATGCAAGGTCTGCAGTTCAGAACCACCTGCTGCTCTGCAGGAGAAAGATGAGGCTTTCTACTCCCATAAAGTGTTACATTCCCAGACGCCTACAGGGGCGGTTCTGCCCCGACCCATTGGGGCTCTATGAGTCAGTATCAACTTGATGGCAGTGAGTTTTGACTTTGGGTTTGGTAGCATAATGGACTACAAGTTAGTAGGCAACCACAGGTCAGCAGTTTGAAACCACCAGCCGGTCCAAGCAATAACGACGAGGCTGTCTACATCTGTAAAGAATTACACACTTGGAAATCTATAAGGGCTATTTTGCTCTACCCTATAGTGTGGGTAAGCATTAGAAACAACTCAGTGGTATTGAAGTGAAACTATTTAGTCCTCACAGTTACACTCTGATGCAGATGTGGAGAATACATGGCCTAAAGATTTTTTTTCCTATTGAAATATAGTTAGTTTGATCTTTTGCCTTTTCTTTAAAAAGTCATTTTCTTGGGGGGCTTTTATAACAATCCATACATCAATTGTATCAAGCACATTTGTACATATAATAAGTTATAAAATTATTATTATTTTCATAACTTTTACCATCTGCTATCTCCCTTCACCACATTTCTGTTGTTTGTCTCCCTGGGGTGGGGAGGCAGGGGCCGTGGACAGGGCAGGTTATACATCAATCATTGTGATTGGCTCCCCATTTCTCTCCCCCACCTCTCCCTACCTCATGGTATCTCTATACCCATTATTGCTCCTGAGTGGGTGATCTGTCCTGGATTCTGTGTGTCGAGAGCTCTGTACCAGTGTACATGCTCTGGTCTGGCTGGATTTGTAAGGTAGGACTGGGGTCATGATAGTGGTGGGGAGGAAGCATTAAAGAGCTCGAGGAATATTATGTTTTGTCGATGCTATACTGCACCCTGACCTACTCAACCCTTCCTTGTAACCCTTCTGTGAGGGGATGTCCAGTTGTCCACAGATGTGCTTTGGGTCTCCATTCTGGCCCCACTCCTTTGCATGAATATGATTGTTTGTTTTGGGTCTTCTGATGCCTGATACCTGATCCCATCAACACCTCGCGATCACACAGGCTGGTGTGCTTCTTCGATGTGGGCTTTGTTGCTTCCCTGCTAGATAGCTGCTTGTTGAATTTCAAGCCCTTAAGACACGATATATTTTAATAGCCAGGTACCATTAGCTTTCTTTACCACATTTGCTTTTATACCCATTTAGTCTCCAGTGATTGGGTTGGGAAGGTGAGCATCACCGAATGTCAGCTTATTAGAACAAAATGTTCTTGTGTTGACAGAGGACTTAAGTAGAGGCCCAATATCCATCTGCTCCCTTGATACTTAACATATAAATATATGTACATAGACCTATATCCCTATTGTTATATATTAATATATTTCCATATATATGCCTATATGTATACCTCTATAAATGTCTTTGCCCCCTAGTTCTTTCCTCTATTTCCCTAAAGAATCTGTTTATGATTCCCAAGGTTACACAGGTTCTAATAATTTGAACGTAATCAATATAACTCCAGGAACCACAACAAATGCCCATGACGTAACGAAGGATTGTTGAATAAGTCGGTTCACTGCAACCACCAACTTCCACTAGTGACTTCTGACTCCGAGTGACCCTCTGGGACAGACTAGAACTGCTCCCGAGGGCTTCGGAGGCTGTGACCGTTATGGGAAGAGGGGGTGTACGTCTGTTGGGGCTGCCTGACCGACCTTGAAGTTAACAGCCCAGCTCGTCACCCACTGGGCCAGGAGGACTCCTTGGCTCACGGCAGGGCCTGTGAAACTCCTAGTAGAGCAAACGTCCCTGTAAATGATGTGTGGCAGAGTGAAAGCAAGAGAAGGGGAGAGAGACAGAGAATGCTTTGACAGATCACCCAAGAGAAACCGTGGCACTCCAGTGTGTGAGCTAGCAAGGTGTATTTAGTAGTGGGGAAAGTCTTATGCCAGAGTGCATCTATTATGCTCAGTACTCCTACATGGAAGACAGGTGTATCTTGGAAAAGTTTAGTTCTATTTGGTGGTCTGTATATGTTGATTTTAATGGGTGAAGTATTATGATGGGAGGAGTTAGCATTTCAAGGAGACCTAGATGCTGCTAATCAACTCTAAGTGAAGGCAGGTCACTGAGTCAGGCCTCACGGCTTCCACCACATCCTTCTCTCCATTCAACCAGCTAAGAAAAGACACACGATCGGGTTTAAAGACAAAAGAGCTTAGGTCAGTGGTTCTCAACCTGTGGGTCGCGACCCCTTTGAGGACCGAAGGACCCTTTCACAGGGGTCCCGTGATTCATCACAGTAGCAAAATGACAGTGATGAAGTTGCAATGAAATAATGTTATGGTTGGGGGTCACCCCCACCCCCCAACCTGAGGACCTGTATGAAAGGGTCGCGGCATTAGGAAGGTAGAGAACCATTGCTTGAGGGTTTCATCTTTTCTCTGAAATTACAAAAAATCGAGATAGCAAGCACTTGTGGGTTGGCAGTATTTTAGGTAATTTAAACCTTTCTTTGAAAAGGACCATTGAGTTGGACCAGGCATCCTCCAACTATGGCCCGCGGGCCACATGCAGCCCGCCCAGGACATTTATCCGGCCCGCCGGGTTGTTTTGCCCCGTTTGTTTTTTTACTTCAAAATAAGATATGTGCAGTGTGCATAGGAATTTGTTCATAGTTTTAAAAAAAAACAAAAAAAACTATAGTCCGGCCCTCCAACGGGTCTGAGGGACTGTGAACTGGCCCCCTGTTTAAAAAGTTTGAGGACCCCTGAGTTGGACAATATCAGTAAATATTTAGAGTAAAATTGACAGAGTTTTACCTTTCTCTTTATTCTCAGAAACGTCCCTAATATCTTCAGTGAAAGGCACCGCACAGTGTTTTGGACCTTGCTTATTAAGCTAAAGGGTAGCTTCTTCCCCCCCCCCCCCAACCATTGAACCCAGAAGGTTTAAATGAGCTGAACCGGTATGCCTGAGGGATAAAATAGCCTTAATGAAGAGAAATGATTTTATAAAGCTTCAATCTTTGTGGGATTACAGTGGTGGTTTGTAGCTGTAATAAGAGTCTTGATTCAAAGGAAAGATATATATGCAGACTTGAGAGTCATACTACCTTTCCTATGCATGCAGTACTGCCAGCCCACACGTCAGCGCTGTCTCTTCACTGGAGTAGGAAGCCTCATCGTTCTCCAGCAGCATGGCTATGGTACGATTAATTCTTATCTGGCTGGGTTAGCGCAAATCTCTGAACATCTCCTGGTGTCTATTTCTTACCTGAATGAACAAGTGAGAGTAGACTGGAGCTCTCAGCCAGTATTCAGAATATGACGGTAGAGACTTGAGGTGCATGCTCGATCTCTTTTGACTAAGGTCACTCCTGGGATTTACTTTCCGTCGTTATCTCTGAAGAAATAAATAGTTACTGCGGCGAATAAAAGGGTCGTGGATTTTGGCCAAGATAATATCTAAAACACCGTTGAGTTCTACAGTTACAGCTACAGAGGCGTGATCCTCTCGTTCGATTAAACTCAAATTGGAAAAAGAAACAAACCCAACCTCACCTTCTCAAAAAAAATTTTTTTTACTTATTTCACTTGCATGTTGTTTGCATGAAAATCCATGTTTATAAAAATTCGTGAACAGATGCATATTTTTGATAAATGATATATCAACACTCTAATAAATGATAAATGGTGGTAGGACCACCAGTGTGGGTCTCAAAGGTACCCACTTGCCTTCGGCCCAGTACCACCACCCCATCTAAGAAACTCACTGGCGTCTCTTGTTTGCGCTCCTGCAGTTGCTTGCAGACATGGTTTCTAGCAGCTACAATATTTTCAACAACATCATCAACAACAACAAATCAAACCTTAGCTGTCTCCTCAAATTCTCTGTCCTGTAACGCCCTGTCTAAACTGGTCTCGTCCTGCCTTTCCAGTCTTGTCTTGTTCCCCTTTTGTTCTTGCCTCTGGCTCCTCTTGTTTGTAAAACTTGCAAGTTCTCCTTGGTCATTGCTGTTGCACAACCAATGCTGTCTTCCAGGACGGCTCCGCTCCTCCTGCTGAGTGCGGTCATCGGGCTCTCTCTTCTTTGGAGCTCAGAGAAACAAACACCCAGCGAGAGGCACCATGTCTGGTACCTGGAAGCACTGCAACTATCTGTTGATTTCTTGAATAAAGTGAACATTTTCCTCCTTATTTGTGTTTTGCTTTAGTTGAATAAGTTTCAATCTATGAATTAAACAACTGAACTAGATGGTCTGGGATGGTACAAAGAAAGGGAGTCCACCAGCAGCACGCCGAGTCTCACCATCACCCGTCAAGTCACTGAGCTACATGTACAAAATGAGCTGTGGTTTAAAAAGCTGCTGTGTGTGCCACTCCTCTCCTTCACAGAGGTTCCTAACGAAGGTACACCTATTTGCATGTGTGCATAGAGGGATCCGTGTGACTAAAACTCTGTATGGGCCTGCAATGACTTCTCCGCATGTGCATCCTCCCTAAATCTGAACTAGGAACATTTTCATACAGCGTCTTCTCTCCCATTTCTTGATCTGCCTCATGCGACTAATTCTCATGAGCAAATGGGGATCTGGACTCGTTGAACTGAGCAGAGAAGGATGAGGAAGCAGAGGGACAGTTACAAGTGTGTTTCCTTTGCAGACACTTCTCTCTCAGTCCTCCACGCACTGCGATATCTGACTTATCGATTTCTTTGGGGTTGCCGTTGCTGGAAAGCAGAGCTCGGTATTTATAGACTTGCTTCCAAATGATACCATGGTTAATTTGGGGGAATGACACCTTTCAGCAAATTGTTTGTATGCTGTCATGAACACATCACTATTGAACAGCAGTGAAAAATCTTCCCAATAAAATAGTGAGTCTGTAGTCTCTTTCCCTTGTTTAAGAACCCCCTTGCATATTAATTTTTTAGGTTCCCCCAACCCCTCCACCCCATTCCTTCCATGTCATCTTCTTCATCTGGTTCATCAGTTATTGAACATACAGATCCCCCTCCTCCATTATCCAATCTCCATGACAACCAGCGGTGGTTGCTAAGTGCTGGTTTCATCCAGGTCGTTTTGATGCCAATGCTGAGTGCACCCCCAGCCCCGATCTAAGGATGCAGCAGCACAGACTGTGTGAAAGCAAGTCAGTGTGCTGACTGTGTTGCCTCCGCAGATGTTGAGCCAAAGTGGCTCTTCCATGATCAGAACGTCCGATGGGCCTATGGATTCTAGTATCCTTTGCTTAGTCACCTGATGTAGACATGCTTCCCCAGGGATGGAAGACAGGTGGCATACATGCTGGCGCTCTAATGCGCACTTAGATCTCAGTAGTGGATCCTGACTGTTTCCTACAGAGCCCAAGGCAGCCTCAGAGTCTTCCTTACCACAGCGATGCCTATCGTTTGCCAACTTGGTTTAAAAAGACGCATCAGACCTCCCTCAATTCTAAGTTATTCTTTGTCTCTTAGCTATCTGCAGCCTTTTTGCACCTACCTGTGCCTGTAGACCTAATTTCATGATTGCTTTCTGTCAGTTGCTTTTGCAAATGGAAAATGACGCTCCTGTAATTTTCTTTTCTGTGTGATTGGGAAACCAGTAGTAAAATAAGGCCATGTACGAGTCCTTTGAGAGATCTTTCCAGAAAGAACTCTGACCTGTACGGTGACATTACAGAAAGGTCGCTCCTGTCGACGTCTGTGTTATTCTCGTGCGTGTTTGGAGGGAGGGGTGTGCGTGCGTGCGTGCGTGGCTGAATGGAGTGGCTGGAGGTCCGAGCCATGGCAGAGCAATCAAGTAGAGCACCAGGGGAGTGATTGTAGGCCTGAAGAGTTCACTTCAAAGAGTTAATCCTTTTCAGGGGCAAATTCGGGACTTGGAAACTCACATTTTAAAAATAAAGATTTGGGGTGGGTTGGTGGTTTTTTTGGTCACTCCAAGAGAAGATAGATGGAGTAGTTAGGTACCTTTCTAAGAGGAAATGTGTAAGAGCTTGAAAATCCCTCTGGATCCGAAGAAGCGTGTTGTTTGAGTTTTCTGCCTCATCTTGTGGGATTTGCAGGCTCTGTAGGTGCTTAGCTGCTGGTGTTTGCAGGATTAGGAAGATGTGTTCTTTGGGAGCAGGGAAGGCAAATGTGTCAGCCTTGGAGCAGCGCAGAGCAACCGCCACTGTTGGCGTCCCGCTTCCAGAGCTCAGCACTTCTCACTGAGGAGCCAGCTTTGGAAGTGTTTTCTTCGCTTAATTTTCTTCACCTTTGAGCTCCTTTCAGAAGTATTTTCTTTTAAAATATCATGCACTCTTCTTGAGAAGCCCTAGCCTTTCAGATAATACAGAGGAACCAGGGATGCTTGTAACCTGTCGGGTATGGTGCAAACAGGGCAGGAAGGACAGACCCAATGGGGATTCTGGAAAAGAGGCTTAGCCGTCTAATTATAAATCTGCCTTTTCTTCTGTTTAATTTAGTCTGACTATAGAGACATCTATCGTGGCAATAAGGGGGGGGAAACAAAAGAAATTTGGTTTCCTTTAGGAATTTCAGTTGAAGAAAATGTCTTGAGAAATCAAAATACGGATCCTTTTGTATTATAAAACCTTTACTCAGCGTCAACACCTGTCATTCTCCTTGTATCAAGTTATCTGAGATAGCCACCAAACTGGTTAGCAGGTTATGTTTTAGAGAAGCCAGGATAAATGTTAAAGTAAGGTCCAAATAGAGCAGTTCTTAGAGCAGCACAAGTGGCTCAGTGATCTGTGTCCAGAGCTACATCTATAGAGATCTGGTTCTAGCTAGACCTCCCTGAGAATCTGTCCTTAAGGGAATCTGAATCTAGAAGTGGGTCTACAATTACAAATACAAAAATAAAGAATTTGAAGATACTTTCATGCACGAGATAGAAGCGTTAAACATGTAGCTCTATTTGTTGTGCTTTTCAGCTGACTAATTGTGTACATTGGTAAGCTAGAGTGTCCATTTATTAAGACTGAACCCCAGAGTGAAAACCACTTATATTTTTTAATCTTTTCATTGGGGACTCATACAACTCTTATCACAATCCATACATACATCAATTGTGTAAAGCACATTTGTACATTCGTTACCCTCATCATTCTCAAAACATTTGCTCTCCACGTAAGCCCCTGGCATTGGCTCCTCATTTTCCTCCTCCCTCCTCTCTCCCCCTTCCCTCATGAACCCTTGATAATTTATAAATTATTTGTCATATCTTATACTGTCCAATGTCTCCATTCACCCACTTTTCCAAAGCCACTTATATAAGGCATATTTCCTTATTTACTTCCTGGTTCTGATAAATCTGTCTTTGCTATCAGATGATAGCAAAGCAGTTAATCTCTACCTTGATTGAACCTGTTATTCAAGTAGAAGAATACATTTTATAATGTATACTTTTGAAGAGTTCAGTTATATATTTGATGATTATCAATAACTTGTTTTTTGGTGGTGGTGGTGGGTTTTTATTTGTTTTTTGGAGTGGGGGGCATATGTGTATATGTTTATAACGTGTCTCTTTTTTGTTTTGGAAATGTGCGTCTTTCAGGATCCCAATCAGAGGGGCCAAAACTGACCTGCCACGTGTTTTTGTAAATAAATTTTATTATTGTAAGGGCCAGTGAGGATTCTCCAAGGTCACTCTCCCCCTTCCCCACCCCCCCACCCCCGACCACTCATGTCCATGGTGGGAGAGGGTTCTCTTTCACAGGGTCCTTGAATTTATAAGTTTTCCTGACTCCCTTATCCTTAGGGTGTTTTTCAGTGGAATTTTCCGGCATACCTGTTCTTTTCCTAACACTGTGGGTTAAGCAAGCATGGGGGTTCTAACTCAAGGTTGGTGGGTCAAACGCACCGCTCACTCTGAGGAATTTACAGGCTCATAAAGAGTGTCTAGCTCCAGAATCTAAAGGGGGTAGTTCTGTTCCCAGAGAGCAGCATCAACAAAAAGACTAGGAAGCCAACATTGCTTTCAGACATTTATTAGAAAATAGAGACCTAAGAGGGAGGCAGGCCCTAGACGACAGGGCCTCCTGAACAGTCTATCGGGATAGTTGCCACAGGCAGCAGTCTCTCTGAGCTCGCAAGCCAAATGGTTTCTCTAGGGCTGTTACCTTGGTCAAAAACCAGTATGTTTCTTGGGGCAAGGTTCCGGGTTGGTGCTGCCACGTGGCTCTCAGGAGCGCTTTCCAGGTTCCTCTTTCAGTGGTGTGTGCGCTGCACTGGACCAAGATAAGAGTCCCAGCACTCAAAGTAAGAGTCCATAGCAAGGGCGTCTGGGACACTAGCATAGCACGTTGGACATGCGCACAACTCCTGCATTCAGGGTTGAGTGCTAGAACCCCGGACAACCGGCGAGGTCGGCAGTTTGAAAACACCAGAACGCTGTGCTCTAGAAAGACGTGGGACTTTCTACCCCGTAAAAGTTATGGTCTTAAAAGTTATCGACTCTCCGGGGGAGTTCTGCCCTCTCCTGTAGGGAGGGGCGCTATGAGGAGGCAGGGACTCAGTGGGGGGCGGGGATCTGTTTGTTTGGGGGTTTGGGTTTTTTTGGGTTTTTTTGAGTAGTCACACTTGTCCTTTTCGTGTGTCAGTCCAATGAGCCGAGCCCCGTCTTTCAGGAGGAAGAGGTTTCTGGTGTGAAAACCACCGAGGCATAGACTTTATAGGCCTCACGATTTATAATGTCCCATCGTCTGTCCTGTTCCTGATAATGTCTGTGCCGCTCCCCTCAAGGCATCGTTTCTGCACCCTGTGGTTTCTCCACTGATTGCCTGCTGCCTGGGCTAATTTAATTTTCACTGCCAGTATTTCCTCTATGCTGTACACGGTCTCCAACACTGCTCTGTCCGATCGGCTTGCTGTGAGTCAGCAGCGGGTTGGGTTTGAAGAAGAGCCATGCTTACTGGCCGCACTGTGGGTCAGGCTCCGGCAGCAAGTCCACGATGGGGTAAAGACAGTGCCATCTGTTCCTGTACAGACGGACAGAATGGGAAATCCTGTAAACGATTACTATCACTCATCGGCAGTGGGTTCTGCTGTATACATTGGGGATTCCGTTAATCCACCAAAGCTTGGGATTGCATTCTGGGCAAAATGAATGGCCCTTGGATGCTGCAAATGATTAATGAGCTAGACTGCTAGTTGGGGAGCCTATAGCTTCGAGATCACCCCGAGATGCCTTGGGAGAAAGGCCTAGCGACGTGCTTCCAAAGCATCAGCCACTGACACCCTGTGGGACCCACTTCCACTCTCGCTCGGAGTTGGTTTTCACTCAACAACTCTAAAAAGAAATAAAATCACCTGAAGGCTTCGACGTATCCTTAGGAGGTGTTGATCATGTCATCATCTGGTGGACTTGCTCTTAATTCTGCACTATGAAACTTCAATCTGGTTTCGTTCACTCCCAGAGCTTGCTTTAAATGACTCTTTCAAAAATCCTGGGTCTTCATCACTAGAGACAGGCTATTAATACCTGTCTACTGGCCAGTGTACGTTGTGGGCAGCTGCCACCCCTCCGTCAGTGGGGTTTGGGGTGCCACTGTGATGCTGAGCAGGTTTCAGTGAAGCTTCCAGACTAAGACAGATGAGGAAGATGGGCCTGGAAACATACGGGAAATCTGGGAAAACCCGATGGATGCCAACCCTCCATCCTTTGTGCCCGGGGTCCATGAGTGAGGCCCCGGTTCATTGGCACTTGCAACCGCAGCAGAAATGCCAAGGCTTTATGCGGGGGTGGGGGGGGTGTTAACACGATAAACCTGCCCTCCCTTTTAGAAGGTGAACCAGTTGAGGGTACAAAAAGGGTGTCTTTTTGTTTGACCCCAATACCTAACAGAGCGCCTAACACACCAGCTCTTGTGCAAGTGTCTGTGGGGGGAAAGCCTGTCCTGAGCTGCTGGCCTGGGAGGAAAGATTTTCCTTTCACCTTCTTTGCAATGACTGAGCAGTGCTTTTATGGAACAAAGTGGTAGGGAGATGATTTAAGCCGCTTCTATTCAAAACAAAACTTTATATAATTGTATTTCCCTTCCCACTCCATGAGCCAATGATGATTCACACTGCCCTTTCTTTTACCCATAGCTGTCAGGTTTGCCATTTATGTCTCGTACGGTTCAGGTTCTTAATGTTATTTCAAGCTAATAATTATTTTTATGATATTGTAAGAGCAGGAGTGGCAGGAGCGGTGCATATAGGCAGTATGACCATGAAATCACGTTTCAAACTATGATGGCAGGAAGTGACCCTAGTACAGTCCAATGAACCCATTAGAATGTGTACAGATGGGAACCTCATTGACATTAAGTCCAGGCCCATGATCCTCATCATGATCCTATAGGACAGAGTGGAACTGCCCCTGTGGGTTTCCAAGACTGGACGTCTCTACTGGAGTCGAAAGCTCCATCTTCCTCCAAGTGGCTGGTGGCTTAGAACTGCTGTCTTTGTGCAGGCCAGCACAGAGCCCATTGTGTCACCACAGCGATAGAAATATAAGGATACAGTTGATCGTGCAAATCTCACCTAGCCAAATAAGACAGCATGCTATTTTATCTGGTCCCCTGGTGGTGTCGTGGTTACGAGTTAAGCTGCTAACTCTAAGGCCTAAGGTCAAAACTACCAGCCGCTCCACAGGAGAAAGACAGGGCTTTCTACTCCTGTGAATAAATACAGTCTGGAAAAGCACAGGACAGTGCCGCCCTGTACTGTAGGGACGCTATGAGTCTGCACCAACTTGGTCGCAGTGAGTAATGAGATGGTTTTAAGTTCTACAGGCTAGTATAATTTGGCAATCATGCAGAAGTAGTCTGTGGTGGTGTCTTTTACTGTATTTGAAGCTAAATGAGCGTGTGTGCGCGCGCTTGTGTGTGTGTGTGTGTGTGTGTGTGTGTGTGTGTGTGTGTGTGACATTTGGGAGTGATGAGACTGTCAGCTTGTGCCTTGGCAGCAGTTTTCAGTGTTCGCCTTTCCCCTTTTCCCCACCATCACTTGGAAACAACAACAGTAGAAATAACTCTGGATTTGCCCTCCAGTAGCAGGTGGCATTTGGAGTTCCAGTGATACTGAGCCACGAGTGCCTCATGTTGTCAGCTTTGGAAGATATTGCAAAGATGGACAGAACTGAGATCCTCGCCCAAGAACCTCTGTCTAGCTCTGTGGTAGCTAAGTGGTTTGATTTTGCACTGGCTGGACCTTTATCAGAGTACGGTTTTGCTGCACCCCTCTGAAAATTGGAGGCGTGTTTTAAGAGTCAGCAATTAATTAAAGGACTAGTAAATGAGACTTGTCTGGGGGAAAAAAATCAAGAAGAATTAAATTATTTAGTGGCAAGGAGAGAATGCTAAAGAGGAGTTGTAGTAATCGTTTTTGAAGATGTAATGAATGGTGACCATCTGGTCCCAGTGTTGGCCAAGAAAAGAAGGAGAAATGTGGATTAAACTATAGAATGAGATCTTTAAGTTAGACTTGAAGGTTTGAGACTTGAACTGTCTTAATATGTGTCCTTTTAATACATGTACCCCTGATATTTTAAAGGATGTTTTAAAATTATGCAATTTATCTCCCCTCACCCCCATACCCTACTTAAATCTTGACTTAATGTAGGAATCAACTGCAGAAGAACTTTCAGAGTTACCAAAACCCACTACCGCGAATCAAATCCTATAGGATGGAGTAGAATGAGTTACGGATAGCCCTTTAGAAAATTATAGAGCTTATTGGGATATAGAACTAGGTTCTAGGACAAGCGTAATGCTGAATCAGTAAAGCAAAAATAATCGAGGCAAGGGCAGCTGTATTACTAAAAAGATGCCCAGCCTTAATAACTAATACCAAGCAATTTGAGTTTACTTACATCTGTTAAACTTAGGAGCTTCTGCTCCTTACAATAATCAACAATTTTCCAAAGCATTTAACTCCTTTCCTTGTCTGTAGACCGGAGAAGCTGTCCTCGTTGGCATGTTGGGGAGGATACATGGGGCAGATGGAGTGTGGTCCCTGCCAACAGTGTGCTCTGTTTTGTTCTGTTGTGCATAGGGTCACTAGGAATGGGAATGCCTCCACAGCACCTCACAACAGCAACCATAACCAACTGTATGGTTTACAACCTCAGCTCTAGGCCTGCGGTTATGATCCCATTTCAGACCTGTCTTTGCTCTGGTGAGGAGGGAGGGTTGGTACAAGGTGGGTGTGAAGCCCGTCTCTTTTGAGATCTGAGAGATTGAACAAGCCAGGGAAAGGGGCAGAGCTGTGTCTGTGTGTTCTGAGCCCGTCTCTGACAAGGCATAACCAGCGCAGATTAAGCCAAGCAGAGATACTTGAAGAGCTACCAGGAGACCAGAAGACCACCAGAGAGAGAAGCTCAGGAGACACAAAGACCTGCCTCCAGAGCGCACAGAGGGAGACAGCCTTCCCTAGACCCGAACTGTTGAGTGTTTCACTGTGAGAAAAAGAATGTGTACTTGTAAGAGCCGTCCACTGTGGCATGCCCGCCAGAGCAGCACGGAGCGTGAAAACGATGCCTCGCGTTTAGGGAGGGGGCATCCTTGCCTGCAGCCCTGCTTTACACCCAGCGTGGGTGACCTGGGTTGGGATCCAAATGAACCAGCCAAGGAAATGGGGACGGGGAACTCACCTGCTCTGTGGCGTAACTTATTTCAAAGCGTCTGATTCTTAAGCCCTTTCACTTCAGGGGCCAAATTTCTTCAAAGCACAGGCCCCTTTATGACACAATCCTTACTCTTTGTCAGTTTTCTGTCTGTTCCTTTACCATACAGCCACTGCAAGTTCACATCTAGTGATTTGCTTAGGAAGGTGTTTCCGTTTCCCCCTCCTAAAAATCTTCTTAATCATAACATTATGTCCAAGATTAGGCACAATGTAAGTAGTTCCTGACAAAAAAGCAACCTTGGAAGGTGGGATATCCCTTAGATAAAAAAGCGATTCATTTGTCTAATGCTTTGGGAGAATAGAAAGACATTTAAAATATTCCCAAGGTTTTCTGATGACGAGCTCATTTTTAAATCCCTTCTTAATCTCTTGATTTGATTCATCTTTTTGTGTGTTTTCTTATTCTTTAGTTGCTATGCCAAAACCCTGTCTGTACCGTTCTTCTAATATATGAAGAAAATGCATTGCTCAGTTTAATTAAACATCCCAACTTTTGCCAAGAGATAATTACTAGCCTCATTCCATCTGACCATTGACTCGCTAAAATCAGGCGCTACACTGTGGTTGTACAATAGTTGAAATACATTATCCTGGTAACTCATGTTTTTCCAAGAATTATAGTTCTCCACCTTTTATTTTCTTAGTGATAGAAACCAGGTCAATTATACCTCTTTGAGTGTGGGATTCTCAACTGTCTTTGAAAAGTATGTTCTCCACCTCTGTCATCACCATGTATCTTTTTCTGAAGCAAATTTCCAGCTTAAGAGCAAAACAAGAGATTGGAAATGACTTTCTCCCAGAGGAGCTCACCTGACAAATGTGCAGCCTATTGTAGATATGATGAAGTCCAAGGTACAGCTCACTAACAGGTAGTAAGGAAATAGGAGGGGAAAGAATCTAGAAGGGCATCATTAATTATACAGTGAAAGTGATGGGAACACAAATGTTTTAAAGTAATACTGGAGTTAAAAAACAAACTGCCCTATTAACGAAAGAACAACAAAACTACCTCACTGCCATCCAGTCTGTGCCAACGCACAGTGACCATATTGGACAAAAGGGGACTGCCCCTGTGAGTTTCCAAGATTGTAACTCTTTACAGGGGGACTAGAATGCTCTGTCTTTTATCCCAAGGAGCATCAGGTGGTTTTGAACTGCTGACCTGTGTGGTTAGCAGCTCAAACTTGTACCCACTGCACTACCAGGGCTCCTGCACTTGTCCTTAAAGGCAATCATATACCTGAAGTGGGGGAGGGGGTACCAAAGAGGAGGCCTGGGAGGCAGAGCAGAGGAAGGAAGCAGGGTGCGTGGAAACTAGAAAGCCGGTGCAACTGAGAGGAGTGTTGTTGCTTTGAGAGGATTGTGATCAATGTCATGAAACAAAGTGTGTTAAAAAATGTGGAATGGAAAATTCATTTGCTCCTTAAATTTTCACCCAAACTACAATAAAAATAAATACACCAGTAAACTCCTAGCCCTTGTACCTATAGAGAGACCCCTCTCCCCCCAAAGACACAAAATTGTCCCTGAATATAAACCAGATGGTGATGCAGAAACGCGGTGGCCAGTAGCTGCACTGAGTGCATAATTAAAGGGAGGTGTCCATCTGCACCCCTCTGCTACCCGAGAGTGCCTTGCTGCTACCCTGCTCTGTTGTGTGTAAACTCTTCTGTTACATGCTGTTTCAAAGATGCAGTGTGAAACCTCAATAAAATAGAGGCTAAGCAAGGGAGGCCGGCTTTGTTCTTGATCTAATGCTTCCACACTCAAAATGGTTATTCATTTTAATGTTTCTTTATTCTTTCATGCAAGGGCTATTTTTAAAATAAATTTGTGATTTTTGAGAAATCTAAAGCTGTGTATGTGTGTGTGTGTGTGTGTGTTCTTTTCCCTCCATGTAGATAATACACATGCATCAGGGAAAACAGCCATGTGAAGCTAGCATGCATTGAGTGCCCACTCTGAGCAAGCTGGTATTGCAGGCCTTCTGTGTGCCTTAAGGTTCATAGCCTTGAGCAGTTGGTATCATTAGCCCTGTTTTACAGATGAAGGGTCTGAGGCATGCAGAGGTTAAATACCCTGCCCGAGGTCATTGGATCATTAAGTGGCCATTCAGTGATTCAAATGCAGATCTATCTAAACGCCATAGAGGAAAATGATCAAAAGAGATCTGAAGCAAAGGCCACCTCATCCCTCTCTCATTGACTTAGAAGAGCAGGGACACTGAACAGTTTCTCTTTCTTTCTACCTCCCTTTCTCCTTTTCCTTCTTGCCCCTCCTCCCCCTTTGCATGATTTCCTTTCCTCTTTCTGAAACTAAAGTCACGAACAGCTCGAAAGGTTGAGGAAAAGAGGGAGGCAGAACTATTATAATCCCCCCCCCAGGCTCAAGCATATAAATGCAATAATATCCCCAGTCTTCCAAAATAAGCAGTGAAGTGGTTATTCACTTAGCTCACATTAATGGCCATGCGGACGCGTGCTGGAAATGTATGGCGATGGAAGGTAAGGGCTTAATGAACATAACAGACCATTCTAGTAGAATTAGCCTATGACTAAATGAGGCAAGCAACTCCGAAGCATTCTGCATTGTTCAGTGCCATTCTTTCTTTATATCAGGTTTAAATTTAACTGTGCATTTTAACCACTGACAACCTATCACACAGTTGTGTTATTTTAAATCAAGAAATATTGTTTGACTCCTGTTGCCCCATCAAGTGTAACACTATTTAAGTCTTTTTTTAAAAGTTGGCTTAAAACATTTTTAGTTCTGAAATATCTAGTTTAAGAAGTAAGAGCAGAAGATGTCTTTTAAAACATTTTTCTCTTACAGTTAAAGAAAGAAAGCTATGTCTCACTTGTCATCTAAACATGTATTTGAGGCTTAAAACTGTCACATTAGAAATTAAATTTTGTGGCTGGTATCTAGTAAGTCTTGAATAAGTGAATAGTGAATGAATATACAAATAAATAAACTATTAATATAAACAGCCATAAAAACACACACAAAAATCCAATATCAGGAAAAACAAATACATCTGGGAACTGCATTATATGAATTTTAAAACTGGACACTTCAAAATGTGGTGGTGTATTTATTGAGCTTGATTTTCTGATTTATAAAATAGAATATTTTGTCACATCTGACAATTAAAATTTTAAGTCATAAACCCAGTACTATTTTAGCTTTTTCTTTTCTTTCCACCAAACACTTTGATGTTATTTTAGATGAAGCACTTTCCAGGACCCAAAACAAATGCAAGAAATGGTAGAGATTTTTTTTTCAGTGTAGCCTTCTTAGCTTCCTATATGCCAGGGACATGACTCTCATTGTCCCCGGCCCATGAAGAGCAGCAGCAGCAGTTGACCATGGTCACCCACCCTTTTTAGAGAAATCTGGTGAGAAGGCACACTGCAACCTTCCTCCTTCCTAGTGGACCAAGGCTTCCCATCGTCAGATGCAGTGGCCATGAAAGCAGCAATTTTACAGCACAAAAGCTCCAATAACATTTACTTCAGTCGGCTGAGATTGAAATGCACACAGGCACTGCTCAGTCTTGGTTGCTTAAGCACCAGCTTTCCTTGGCTTCTTGCCACACTGCATTTCAGAGACAAGTCCTTTACGGAGGAAGGGAGTTTGCCTGGTAACTTACAGTGGAGCAAACCGACCATTCAGGCGTGGTTTACTGCAGGACAAGCTCAGCTATGCAAACTACTCAAGATTGATTGCAACAAAGTAATTAGTGAAGTGATTTGGTCATTAGAATTCATAAGCACGGGTTCTTGCATTTAAACACTTTTTTTTAAATCGTGTTTCTTTCTGAAGATACACGAAAGACTTCAGATTTTGCCGAGACCTTACCTCTTGAAATGTTTTGCATATTCAAATGTTAAAGTTCAAGTTTCCCCATTTATGAAATTGTCTCCATCACCTTCCCAGTCCCTTTTAGCCAAAATTTTGTTGAAATGATTTGGGGATTCCTAAGAGAGTACCCACACTACATTTCCAGGTAGGCATGAAATGAGAATGGCTCTTTCCTGTAGGATGAAGTGTAGGTCGTACCCATCCCGTGTGGTTGTAGACAAAGGCAGAGCTGCTTTCCCAAAACATAAATATCCTGGCTCATGCTGAGCTATGTAAAATATGTATAGGAGAGTACGTTAAAAAGTGTTGCTGCTAGACTTCCCTCCGGTTCATACATGCACAGATTTGCTCCAGACAAAACGGGTTTAAACATGTCCCTGCAATCGGTAGCTTGTTACAGAAACGGTTTCTTCTTTTCTTAGCCTTCTTTCTACAAGGACCCATCAAAATAGTGGCTTCTGGAGGGATCTTATGGGCCAGCGAAGTTGAAGGCAAGAGAGATCACCTCTAAAGGTTATGGGGCCTATTTTGTGGGATCCCCAAGGGATGATCTTCAAAGATTAACTCAAAGGCTACAGGACAAACAGGGAAACTTACCATGAATAAGTTTTAAGAACATGGAAAAGTTCATTGGTGGGAAAGAGCCCACGGAAATTTTAGCCAAGAAATGTTTTATCCCTGAGGCAGTTCACCTGCTCTTTCTTTGAGGGTAACAAGGGTTGTCCTGTGAAAACTTTATTGGGAAACCTCACCCTATCCGCCCTACAACCCTGATTTTGCCCCTTGAGATTGCCTGTGTTCCCCACATTCCAAGAACATTTCTGTGTGAATTGCTCAGGACTCACAATGTGAGTCCCTTGGGATTTGCAAGCCGACATTGTCACGTGGTCTGAATCCTTTGGGGAAGAGTTGTTGTTGTTGCTGCTGTTGTCCGGGGCCATCCAGTTGGTTCAGACGCATGGTGACCCCACACAGCCGAAGGAAACCACCCGGTCATGGGCAAGCCTCAAGTCTCATGTTTGAGTCCATTGGTGCAGCCACTGTGTCAGTCCATCTTGTTGAGGGCCTGCCTCTATTTTGCTGCCCCTCCACTTCACCATGCATGATGTCCTTCCACAGGAACCGGTCTCTCCTGACACCATGCCCAAAGTACGGAAGATGAAGAATCGCCATGCTTACCTCGAAAGAGCATTCTAGCTGTACTTCTTCCAAGACAGCTCTGTTTATTCTTTTGGCAGGCCTTGCTATTTTCAGTGTTCTTTGCCAACGCCATGCATCGATTCTTCTTCAGTCTTCCTTTTCCAGTGTCTAACTTTCAGTAATTGGAAATACCATGACTTGGATCAGGCACCCTTTAGTCCTCAAAATAGCGTGCTTGCTTTCCAGCATTTTAAAGAGACCTAGTGCAGCAGATTTGCCTAATGCAATGTGTCAGTTGATCTCTTGGCTGCTACTTCCATGATTCTTGAACATAGATCAAAGAAATATGCTGTGCGATGAGGGGTCCCCACAGTCAGGTGGGTCTTCAGGAGCGATTTTGCGATCATGGAAAATAAGACAGACAATGGGATGCAGAGGAGCTCCTTGTCCCAAGGCCAGAGCCAAAACAGTGAATTTATTTTCCAATGGGTAGAGATTATGGGTCTTAAAAACCGCCCAAAAGGCATGCTCGTCATTCAGTGAACATATTACATTGTCAGTGGATCTCATGAGCACGTAACATAATAAACAAGCACTGAGGTGAATCATCATCTTGACCTAGTGCTAGTTGACCTCCAACACCCCTGAGCCCTCTCTGGGGGAGGGATCTGTGATCAGTATCAGCAAGAGATATAAGGAAAGCATTTGCTACATTTTAAGGAGGGATGGCTGTAGGTCCTCATTGCTCTTATCTACAGATTCCCTTCTGGCATAGTGACTAGCCAGACTCAGGTAGCTCCTCCAGGACTGCTCGTCAATGGAGGACTATTGGGGTGGGGGTAGGGGATCACGTGTATTTGAAGGCATTTCTATCTGGAAACAATGGAGACCTTTCTCCATATAGGGCCAGTTTTCCAGTGCCCTGGTTGCGAGTGTGGGAATAAGGCCAAATAGACTCGCCCAAGTCCTCAGTTTACCACAGACTGCCATCCTTGATCTTCATCAGGAAGTGCTTTGAGTGCTTCTCATGTTCAGCAAGGAAAGTTGCGTCATATCTGCATATTGCAGGTTAATTGTCTGCATCACAGGTTGTTAATAAGCCTTCTTCCGATCCTGTTGCCGCACTCCTCTTCGTATTATCCAGCTTCTCTGATGATTTGCTCAGACGACAGATCCAAAAAATGCCTCTTGATCCGTGTACAATTTCAGCTTGAGCACAATGAAGTGTTCTGAGCTTCCCCTTCGTCTCAAGGCTATTCAGGGTTCGTTAGATCCGCACCGTCAAAAGCTTTGGCGCAGCCGGTGAAACGCGAGCAACCATCCTCTTGGTATGCTCTGCTTTCAGCCAAGACCTTTCTGACAGCAGCAATGAGATCCCTTGTTCCAAGACCTCTCCTGAACCCAGCCTGAGCCTCTAGCAGCTCCTTGCTGGTGTGCTGCTGCAACTGTTTTGGATGATATTCGGCAACATTTTACTTGCATGTGATATCGGTGATACTGTTCTGTAACTTGAATTATTCTGTCGAGTCACCTTTCTATGTACAAATATGGATCTCTTCCAAGAAGCTGTTTTCCAAATTTCTTGACAAAAACAAGTGAGTGCTGCAGTGTTTCATCAGCTTCTTGAAGCATTTCAAATGGCGTTCCATCAATTCCTGGAGCCTTGGGCTTGGCTAATGCTTCAGGATAGCTTGGATTTCTTCTTTCAGTGTCATTGGTTCTTCTTCATATGTTACTTCTTGAAATGATTGGATTGTAGCTAGTTCTTCTTGGCACAGTGACCCTGCATTGTCGCCACCTTCTTCTGATGCTTCCCACGTCATTCAATATTTTGCCCACAGAATCTTTCCAGATTGCCATTCGAGGCCTGAGTTTTCTTTTCTTGAATCCTTTCAGCTTTAGCTATGCTGAGCAGGTTCCTCCTTTTTGCCTTTCTAACTCTAGGTCTTTGCACATTGCATTGTAATATTTGACCTTGTCTTCTCCAGCTGCCCTTTGAAGTTTTCTGGGCAGAGTTACCGAGCTGGAATCACCATCATCAGACATATAGAGACCCAGATGGAGGACATGCTGAGAAACCAGAGCTTGACATGTTGATTTTTTCTATAAGGGATTTTATATTTGTGGCAATACTTTTTAGTTACCCTCATCCACAGTGTGCTCCTTTACTTCACAGAGAAGCCCTGGAAAATTAGCAATGAGAGGCAGGAGGGCTCTACATTTGGTTATCACAACAGTGTTTATTTAATCAACCATTCATTCATTCCTACAGCCAAATGTTTTTAAAAATGAATAGCTAATATAGCTGCCAACCACTACTTTTTTCTATAAGATTTTCCTAGCTTCCGAACCTTTTTTATTTAAATTTTTTTAAGATTCTTCAAACAAAAAATTATAAAATCTCATGGAAAATACAAACTACAAAATTTCCACCAAACATTATATCTAATTGTTATCTACACATAACCCAATCCTGTTTACAATGGTCCAAATGAACCGCAACTTTCAAAAGGATATTTTCAAAATTGTCCAGAACGAATTAGCACATACTAACTGGACCCTTATTGATATGCTAACTTGAATCATTTGTTTATGTGAACTAAACAGTCTGATCTTCACTAAAGCCATTAATGTCTAACAGTAAATTATGTAATCTGTGTGGATTTCTCTCTAAGTGTGTCCATTTTCTATCATTCTGTTAAATAAACTCAGCTCTTCATATTTTCAAATACACACTGCTTTTACTAAAGACGAGTGTCCTATTTAACAGATGAACAATCATTCACAAAGAACCCTAAGCACGACGTGATTTAATCCACATGTAGGAACCCTAAATCCCTCGGTAAGTGGACCCTAATACTCATTGATGAACTTGGCTCAGCTTACGGTGCACACAGCCTAGACCCACAGAGAGCAACCACAGAGGACAAGTTATGGGGCCTGGCATTCTCCACCTACCAGAGGAGCACTCTAACTCCAGGGAAGACAGATTCAGGTCTGCCCTTGGCCGCTCTCTGCACTCACTTCTATTGCCCTTCCCGCCCCTGTGCTGCACGGCCACACCACCCCCACCCCCTCCTTTCACAGAATCACTGGGGCTTGTCAGCTCTGTGTGGGCATAAAATGGCTTGATGTGCATGCATCCAAAACACTTTCATCAGTGATGTCTGCACCAGTGGTGCCCCTATTTCTGTTGAACTATGTCCTATCCAAACCAAATATTTATCAAAATGTCTAAGTTACCTGCCCATTGCCGAGTTGCTGCCCTAGTTGACTGCTGGCTTGATCTAATCCATCCCTTTTCTCCAGTATTTCAGTGAGGGAACTCAGAGGCAGGCCAGGAAGGTTTTTTGCCTTGTACAGCTTTTATCTATGGCGACAATAGGATTTCCTTTCATGTATTCAGGGAGGGTTTAAATGGCATCAGAGTTAATCTGGAGTTTCTGGGTTACTTTTCAGTCGTTTGCCCTCAATGGCGTGGTGTAGAAGGGGCAGGAACGGGAATGGCCCTGCCCTGTCAGTGCACGCCTGTAGCAAAATCGCTTCAGATAACAAGTGAAGCACTCCTAATGAATTGTGCTTTTGGTTCCTTGAATCTGCGCAGCATCTCCATCAGGTTTTTACAGCTGGACTCTAGCTGTATTTGCTACTGGGATGAGACGCGCAACATGGGGTGTTGAAGCTAAGTACTCACAGTGTTTTAGTGGTCAAAAATACAGGCATGGTCGGAGCATCCAGCTTCCTGAAACTCACACTTGTATATCTTCATGTTCCTCACCCATTTCTGACATGCTTCTGATTTGCCAGCAGGCACTCTAGGAGGAGGTGATAAAATGGCACAGCTGAAAGATGCTGTTTCTTAAAAGACGCTGTACATCAATTGAGAAAGAGGAAGTGGATCAGGGATGGAAATGCACAGAAAGCCTCTGCCAGTCGTTCTTCAGGAAAGACAGTTGCCGTTAATCTCATATCAGTGCAACGAAAGGAAAAGTAACCATTTTAATCTTATTACAATATCAGCGCCAAATGACGCACATGAAAGTATTTCTCCTAAGGTAATAATCACTTGGTGTTTCTGCAGCATCAGCTCTCAGAACTCTTGTCTGCTTTGTCGTTCGATGTGAATCAGTTTCAATGCTTCTTCCGGACACGCTGTAAAGCCTCGTGTTTCTGTGATTGTGACATTAGGATTCTAAAGAGGGTAAAACGGTTTTACTGGAGAAAGGTATCAGATCCAAAATTATAAAGTAAAAAAGTAATCAAAATAGCCATGCTGCTCCGCCCTTGTGGTTATTTAAGGAATAATCAACGAGGCTTGGAATTTAATGAGGTTCAGTCAGCATCATAATTCTCCAGGGTGTCAGCGGGGACCATTGAATCCCCTCCCAAGTTAGAAGACGTCTTACTGACCATTACGCCCTGCGTTTCACACTTTGTTCCTCCTGCCTCCCTCCCTCCCTCTTTCCTTCCTCCCTTCCTTTCAATCCCATGCAAAGAATTTGCAGTACTTACATTAACTTTCATCTTATAAACAACTTACATTTGTATATGTTAATTAACCCAAGGAACATTACCATACACGGGGTCAATTATTTAAATTAGACTTGTCAAAAGCGCTACAATGCAGAGTTCCCTGAAATCCCCTAAAAGGAATCATTCTCCTGGTTGCCATAGGAGTAAGAAAGTCCTTGCTCTTTGGTCCTTACTTAGCTCACGCCACTTTGTCTAACTACAATAAAATGGTAACCATTCATCAAAGACCCTTTGTCCCATTTAGAATTAAAAGTTTTGTGTGTGTTTCCCCTGCATATATACCTGCCTTTTTAGATTGTTTTCTAATCTCAAAGCCAGAATGTAGTAACCTGAATTAGGGGGGGAGGGGGGAGGAATGTGCTTTATGCAAGTACCCCTTTACTAAACGTTCAGGTTTCCTATTGAGGTTTCTAATGCGCAAGCTTTGTTGTATTCTTTTGCTAGAGTTTCTCCAATCCACACATCACTTTAAGCTCTCATTCTTTCTGAATTACTTCAAAGCACACGTTTCTTGAAATGTGCTTTAAGATTTATAAATCCTCATATATTCCACCAAGAGGTACTCTTCCCGCGGCCCAGCCCTAGTGTATTACGCACACACACACACACACACACACTCACACCACTTAATCCTGACAGCATGCAGCACACACAGTTACATGAAGGAAAATGTCAAAAGTACTTCAATGCAAGCACACACCTATTGTCCCCTCGACTTTCTTCTTTAATATGAAATTGAAGATGGGTTCTGTTTTGAAGATGATTTCAGCCATTGAATATTTCAAAAGTTTGGTTATTCCCTAGAGTAGGAATCTGCCTTTGTTGCTTGTTCCGATGATGGTGGTTTCTGAGCAATGCCAGCAGAAGCAACCCAGTGAAGCTAATGAAGTCTCTGCCTGGCAAGAGAAGGGAAGGCATGCTTTCCCTGCTCTGTCCTACTGGTTAATGCCATCCGTGGGTGGTCATGCCTGCTCTGTTCTTGAACAAAGGACTTCCTTCTCAGGAGCAGCAGCGATTAAACTGACAAGTATCACATCTGCTCCATGCTGTTTCTTCCACTCCCATGGGCTCACCCCACAGCTCCAGCAGCAGTTCTGATGGTACCACGGGGAAACAAGGAAACAAGGCCGTGGGGCATCCTAAGTGAGCAAATTCCGCTTGAGTGAAAGAGTAAGGAAAAAAGAAAAATATTAAGCCCCAATGCCGTAGCATTGCAGAAAAAAAAAAAACCCAAATTGGCAGTGATAGAGCTTGTGGGTGAGAGAAGATGATGTTTTAGTGATCTCTCCATTTGGTGAAAAAGCTGAAAAACAAGACTATCTCTAGCTAGCTATCTGTCTGTCTGTCTGTCTGTCTGTCTGTCTAGCTAGTATAAACCATGGCAGCATCTCTTAGGAGCTGTGCTTCCAAACCTTCCTAATGCCATGACCCTTTAATGCAGGTCCTCATGTTATCATGACTCCCAGCCATAAAATTATTTTCGTTGCTACTTCATAACTGTAATTTTGTTACTGTTACGAAACATAATGTAAATATTTTATATGCATGATATATTTTCATTGTTACAAATTGAACATAATTAAAGCATTGTGATGAATCACAAAACAATATGTAATTATATACTGTGAAATATTTATGTGTTTTCTGATGGTCTTAGGCGACCCTTGTGAAAGGGTCATTCGACTTCCAAATGGGTCGTGACCCACAATTTAGGAACTGCTGCCTTAGAGCCTGCTCTTTTTCAACAGTGGTCTGCAAAGACTGTGTCCTAGAGTAAGAAAACCTGGTTTCATCTGAGGGACATGGATAACTGACTGGAACTTCTGACCTTCGCCTGCCACTTTAAGTTTGGGAAAGAGGGGGCAGGGAAGTCCAAGAACCAAAGAGGTTGAGACAATTGTAATTAATAATTGAGTAAAGGGAACATCAGGAGACAGCATTGATGGGACTATTTTGAACCTGGAGTGAATGATGGTTGTACAATTGTAAATTTATTTTAAAGTATTGACTTTGTCTTGTAGCTTATTTTTAAAAATAGCTTCTTACTGCTTAAAAAATACTTTCAAATCTTTCTAATGACATAGGAAAATTCTCACAGCGTGATGACACATGGAAAATAGCAACAATAGAAGTACTCAGTGCTAACTCCATCAGGAGTGTGCTTACACAGGGGTAAAAAAATGTAGTGAGGAAATGAATCAAACTAAGGTGTAGATTAGGGGTGATGATTTTTGTGTTTTTCTTTTCCTCATTTTCTGTATTTTTCTTGAGCTCTATAGTCCCCAGTTTTATATTGGAATGTGATCTTTTTATGTGGGAAAAATTTAAATAGTTTTTAAAATGAGAAACCTTTTCTTTACCAGATTAAAAAAAATTGATAACAACAGGTTAACTTAACACACATAAACACATAAGAGTGTACACACATAGATGTGAGGTATTGTTTATCTATATATATAAACACAGTGTATGTGTGTGAGTGTATACATACTCATATATATTTCAGCTGAATAGAACTAGTGCTTGTACCTCTATCACTATATAAGTGTTTCTGTAGAATACATGTGGAAAATTGAGATACTGAACCATAGCTTATCTATACCCAGGTAGGACCTGGCTTACACTGTATTCAAGTTACAGTGAACAGCACTAACGACTTGTCTTTAAAATATCATTAGTAATATGTACTACATTTAGTGTTAAAATATAGCTTAATTCTGTTTCTAACCCCGAAGACAAAAACAAAAGTCATGCTTATAAAGATGCTGTTCATTTAAGGCCATAAGAATAGAATGAAAGCTTTTTAAAAAAAGTGTTATTCCGCTTGACGTCAGCGCCAACGTACAACAGAGCTGTCAGAAGAGAACCCCCCTGCAAGTCAGAGACGACCCATGTGCCACATCAGTACACCTTGCCAGAACACTTTTCTAATTCTCAACATTCGAATCATTTGACATCTGACCGGGAGACATGAGTGTTCGCTTGTCCTTACTGTTATCTACAATGAATGTTATCCACCTTAAGTTTGATAGCACATACTCCACCTGGAAACTGGAACCTTTGCTCTGCTACGGAGTAAGGACAAAAGCCTGCCAAACTAAATATGAAGATGAACTGTATAATTTCAAAATATGTATATGCCTGAACAAAATCACGTGTTATAGCAGATGCAGCTATCTTGATTCTTTTTGCTAAACTACCGTATATACTCGAATAGAAGCCGACCCGAGTATAAGCCAAGGTACCTAATTATTACCTGGGAAACCAGAAAAGCTGATTGACTTGAGTATAAGCTGAGGGTGGAAAATGCAGAAGCTATTGGTGAGTTTCAATAATCAAAACAAATAAAAATAAAATTACTAAAAATTGAGACATGAGTGGGGTAATGTATTTAAATATGTATTTTAAATAAAAACATAAATAAAAGGACAAGTCATTTAACATTAGTAAACCAGCACAGTAAGTGGAAAATAGGTTCAACAAAAACAATAAGGTATCAACAATGATACCTTAAGAATACTATTCCCTGAGCTCAATCAGCAGCCAAGCTAAAATGTCAAGAGTTAAAATCCTTCAAAATTGGATTCCTCATCATCATCCGTATCCCAGTGCAGAGCTTCAGCTGGTGTGAGGTCATCATAGATGCTGTCCTCACTGAGAGCGCCGTCATCACCATCACTGCTGTCATTTTCATACAAAGCGCAGTCTTCACTGCCATCCATAGCAATACTAATACTACATTTCTGGAAGGCTCGTCGCACCATGTCTTCTGGAATGTCTTCCCATGCATCTTGAACCCACTTTGCTATTAACTCTATGTCAGGCTTCGTGAGATTTCCTCCTTTTGTTAGTCGGGCTTCACCAGATGACATCCATTCATGCCACATCCTTCGCACACGGTCCTTAAAAGGCTTATTCAAAGATACGTGTCATAGGACAGCTCTGATTGGTTAGGTGTGAGTAAACAAACATTCAAAGCCCCATTGTCAGCGGGGCTTTGAATGAACAGAGAAATGACAATCACCCGCAAGGTAACGGGCGCTCCTCCCGTTACCTTGGGGGGGGCCCAGCGAGATGTTACACCTCACTGAGGTACCAGTGACCCATGTATAAGCCAAACCCTAGTTTTTCAACACAAAATGTCGGCTTATACACGAGTATATACGGTAAGTCTTAAATTGTATATTTGAGCTTCCATTTCATCAAGTGGTAGAAACTCTTAAAGTAGAGTTAGGATGTATCAGCTTCTCACACTCCTGGTTGTGTAGTGATTATGTATTGGGCTGCTAACCACACGGTCAGCTGTTCAAAACCTGTGTTCTGTGGGAGGAAAACGAGGTTTTCTACTCCCATAAAGAGTTACTGTGTTGGAAACCCATGGGGAGTGCTCTCCCTGTCCTGTGTGACAGCTATGAGTGGGAATCTGCTCCATGCCACTGTGGCTTGTTCTTTGTTTTGTTTTACACCCATCCTAAGAATAGGACTATTCAGGGTGCGATGTAGCACCAATGAAGAACACAGCTTTCCTCTAGTTCCTAAATGCTTCCTCCCCCCTTTCCCCCCCTCCCAACTACCATGATCCAAATTCTACCTTGCAAGTCTGGGTAGAGCAGAGGATGTACACTGGTACAGATAGGAACTGGAGGCACAGGGAATCCAGGGCAGATGATACCTTCAGGACCAGGGGTGAGAAGGGCGATACTGGGAGAGTAGAGGGAGAGTGGGTTGGAAAGAGGGAACCAATTACAAGGACCTACATGTGACCTCCTCCCTGGGGGACGGACAACAGAAAAGGGGGTGAAGGGAGATGTCAGACAGGGCAAGAGATGACAAAATAATAATTTATAAATTATCAAGGGCTCATAACAGAGGGGGGAGCGGGGAGGAAGGGGAAAAAAGAGGACTTGATGCAAAGGGCTTAAGTGGAGAGCAAATGCTTTGAAAATGATGAGGGCAAAGAATGTACAGATGTGCTTTATGCAATTGATGTATGTATGGATTGTGATAAGAGTTGTATGAATCCCTAATAAAATGTTTTAAAAAAAAGAATAGGACTATATAGGCTTCACATGAGAAGGTGAGAAACATCTGATTATCTAGTCATAAGTCATCCAGGTGACTCTCAGTATCCCTGTTCATGACTCCATGCCAACCACTGACGGCTCACAGGTCCACTCTTCACATGACTCTAACACTGGACAAGGGTGGAGAGGGAGACATCTCTTTGAGGCTGCCCTACGTTCATCTGCGGACATGTTCTGCATGGCCGTCTTAACTCTTCTACTTGACTATGCTGGGACAAAGATAAAACCCTGCTAATCTTGTTGGCACCTTGTGTTTCTGTTACTCTCTCCATCTGGGCTGGGGAGGAGCATACAGATGGGCTCCTTCTCAACACACCATCAGTTCACACCCCACAACCCCATTGTGTATTCTTAGTGCAGTTCTCGGTGGGAGATCCTTTTGTTTCGCATATAAGTCTAAGCTTGTAAAACTGAAAAACTCAAGAATGTATGAATACTCTGCCTCTGCTTTAATAACTCTCCCCCAAGCTGCCGTGTACTCACAGAAGGGGCAAAGGCACTGGTCATGAGGGTTGGCGACCTGGGTGTGAGAAATGACCCTGGGGCTGCGTCAGATCTCTTAACTTCACAAGGGAGGAAGGCAAATCTACCTCCACCCTCCAATCCCTTTGCCAGTTCTGACCCAGCAATCTCTCCTCTGGGCTCTCTTTTCTGTGTGCTGTGGCTGCTTGGAACTCACAGACCTGTAACTCACAGTTGCAGGGTGTATTGGGGGAATAGTTGCTAGGTTACAACTCCAGATCAAGGTCAACAGACTACAACTCAACGTTAGGATCAGGACGCTTCCATGCCGTTTCCTTCAGTGCAGGACAACCTTGTCAGCTCCTCCTCGCTGTACAGAGCCTCTCTCTTGGCCCTTAGCCTCAGGCCTGGCCTCTCCCCTGCTTGAGCCAGGGTTGAAAAGCTCCTTTAGATCTGCTAATAAGTGCCCACCACCCCAGGGGTACCCACTCCATCAGCGAGCCTCCTGTCCCAAGGCATTTAGCGCGTTTGCTCTCTGGGTCAGCATCCTCACTGTAGCGCCCCCTGCTGGTTGGACTGGGGAGCCCAACATGACTATGGAGCTTCGACCTCCTGGGTCTGCTGCTGCTGTTTCCCTGCCGCTCTGCCTCTGCTTCCCCGCATCTCGTGCCTGTGTCCCGAGTCCACGGGACCCTGAGTCCACGGAGCGTACTTCTGTCTCAGTTTGTCTTTCGTCATCATAGGTCCCCACACTGCTCTGAGATTGGCTCCATAGTTAAGCTTGCAGGAGGGTAAAACTGACCAGGCCCCCTTTTAGGGTTCCACATTGCCTTACTTACACGGAGTTCCATGCACATTATTTGAATTATTCGTGGGCCTTTACTGGGCCACACGCCCCTCATTTGCAAAATCCCACCCAATTACTCTGCGGGCATTGCAATACCATAGCTGCCTGGACGAGCCAGATGAAGTCATTTACTGTCTGCACTTGCTTAATCTTTTCAAAGTTTATCCTGTTTCCTCGGGTGTGACAGGATAGCTTCAGAATTTAGTCCTTGAGAACAGGAAGGGAAGCTTTACTGAAAAGAAGGGTCAGTCATATCTTAAAAAAAAAAACAACAACTCACCACTAACATATTATTTCAGATGAATACATCTTTGTGACAACATTGTGGTTTAGGTGCTGTTAGTTGGGTGCCTTTTTCCCTTTTCAACAGATGAAGAAAGTGGTCGCTCTCGCTGATTGGAAGTGTCTTGTGAAGTAGAACAAGGGTGGAGAAGTGAGGGGCAAACAGACATCTTCAGTGCACCAGGCCTGTGCTAGCGAGAAAAAGCTATTAAAAATGGCTTCATAATGCCAAGCATTTCTCCCAAGCCCTAATTGATGCTAAAGCATTTCCAAAGTTGCCATTTGGATTGATTTTTCCTTTGAAATAGCCTGTGTCCATCCTTCCCTCTCCCAGAGGCATCCCCTTTGTTCCCGCCTTCGTGGCTGCATGTCTCCATTGCTACCCCATCCTCCCTGCTGCTATTCCTCTCTGCTCCGCACATTCTTCACACCAATTGATTTTACAAAAACACTCCTTGGATCCTATAATTATAAGAGCCTGAGAATTGAAAGATTTTCGAAACCCTCAAATGCAGCTAAGGCGTCTCTTCTAGAGGCTCCTTAGCATATGATTTTCCAGCCTCTTTTTGTATCATTGGAGAGGGATTTAGCTACTTTATGAGCCGGCTCTGTTTTATTTTTAGCCGCCTTGAATGGTAGAAAAGTTCATGCTTATTGCTCTACTAAATTGTTTCTAAACTTCTACACAAAATGAATCCAGTCTTTCTTTCCAATCCAACCGGGAAATATTTCAAGAATAGGAAGTAAAAAAATATTGCGCTTGTTCATTTAAGATATTTATACTGCATGACGGGAGATTGCTGTTAAAAACACCAGATATTAAAAAAAAAAGCAAGGCAAGGGGAAAAACTTGTGTATTTAAAATTTACACGTACTCAGTTAAGAGATGAGAGCATTTCAAGCAGGCTAAGAATGCTTCTCTCCCCACCTCCCTTATTTTCTTCGCCAGACTGAGCAATCCATTTCCTCCCGGTTTTATTTGTTCCCGTGTTCCGCAGACGGCCACAGCTCTTGACACGTAGTAAACATTCAATACATATTGGCTTCATGAATTAATGAGTGGTCAAGGTGCCCTGTCGTTACACGATCGTGTTCATTGCAACTCTGGAATCTGCAGAAGGCAGGCATCAATACGCCATCTCCATCTGGCAGGTGATCAGTAGTTAACTCCTGCAATGGTCCAACATCTGTTTCTCTCTCGGCTTCACAGTGATGTCAAATGATTTCCATGCCAGACTAATTTTTAAATATACAGTTTATTCCTTCACCCCGCTTGGGACACCAAACTGCAGCAATACAGTATAAGCATCTAAAATGAATATGGGCGATTCTATTTATCGCCTACATTTGAAACCTATCCTAGTCAGTTTGAGTTCTTACCACTGTGTGGAAAAAGAAGTTCCAGTCGTCATCAACATTCATGGAGAATTAGCCCATCCCTTGAAGGACGTAGTAAGACTTTATTAATATGTTCGTTTATATCATTATTAAGGAGGCTATCCTGCAGCTTATAAAGTATACATGCTAGAGGAAGCGGCCTGAATTTTAGGAGCTATTACAGGTGAAAGTCTTGATCACCAGCCACTTTTGTTTATGCGTCCTACTGTGTCAAAACACTACACCCCGAAATCTAGACAAGAAAACCAAGAACAGGTGGCAACATAGTCAAAGTAGCTGGCTCCTCTGTGATACTAGGTATATTGACTGTGAAGACGGAAGCTATCAATTAAACTTTATTATAAGGGGTTTTAATCCTCTCCATACTGAATTACCACCAATAATCCAGCACTTTCTATAGTTGAATTCCTCACAGTTAGGTTTCCCAAGTGGCAATCTCAAGTCCTTCCTAAGGGTGCTGTAACTAACCACTCTACTCCAACTCCGTGGAGTTTTTTAAAGAAAAATCCTAAGCCACATCTCTCAAGAGAAAATTTAAAATTATTCTTCACTTTTGAAAATCCAAGTTCCTCAGATCAGTGATCATTTGTCAGTTTCTCAAACTTTCTTTCTTAAATCATCGTGCCCCTTGGTAACAGTGCCCTTTCAAAAGCATAGCCTTTGTTAAGTAGAACATTCAGAAAAGGCATTTCCTGCTTGTGTTCATGTAAATGGCTTCAGCATCTAGAGTACCACATTCTGCTTCAAAGAAAATTCTTCCTGGCATTCTCTTTAAGACGGAAGGAGGGGAGAGAAGAAAGATTTTCACATCTGTTGAATAATCTGTTAAATAATCCTAGGTGGTAGGATTGAATTCCATCTTCTTTTTCAATTTAAGACCAGCTGTTGAAGTAAGCTTGAAGGGCCCTTGATTGTGGCGTATTTCCGTAGCTTGTGGAGGATTGGGTTACCCAATCCCTCCCCTCTGATCAAAGGGAACGCCTCTTCTTGGGACACCATTGTTTTTGGAAGCATTCCTCATTTGGTTGTCTGGCTTCTGAAAGCTCTCTCCCAGGTCAGACGGAGTGTCTTTCTCTGATTTCCTCGTGCCTCTGAGACTAACCTCTGTGCCAGTTGTGTGTCTTGGAAGGGTGCCCCGCTGCCCCGGGGCTGCTTTTCCTTGGCCTGTCTCCTTGTTTGCTTGTGTCACCCACGCTGCTGAGTGAAATGTGTGTCCAAGTCCTTGCGATCTTGGGAGTCCTCAAGAAACAAGTTCAGAAAAGTGACCAGATACCCCGCCATTTGTAATGTGGTTTGGCACTGTTGCCAGAGAGACTTTCCATCCCAATCAAAGCCTTTAACTTGGTTGATGTTCATCTCATTGCCGTTGGCTCTGTGGCTGTTTTTGTAGCCCTGGCGAAAATGCTTCCCCTGTCGCAGCATTTAAGCGAAACCACTGAGCTGCTTCTGCAAGAAACACCACATGAGTAAGTACTTAAGAGATTCAAATCTTGACTGCTTCCAGTGAGATCCCCTGGCCAAAGAATCACTCTGGGGTTGTGCTTGTTGGTTTTTCCTTCCACGCGGTAATGCACCAGATCCAATCGCCACGGGTCACGACCATCTCAGGAGCATTTGGCAAAATGCGTGTTCTGCCTTTATACCAATCCAGCCAATTGCCTGTCGAGTCTGGATTTAAAAAGACCTGATCTGTTTGGAATATACGCCCAATGTCTGCGTAATGGGCAAACTCGGGATCTAAAGGTGCTTTCCCAAATACTGGCTGTCAGAATTCCTTTCAAGATCGCTTCCTATCAGACGGCGCAGGAACTGGTTCCCCGGATATTGTCTTTTCCATAGAGTTGGCTTCTCTCAAGTTTAGACCGCGTTTATTGGCATGTAGTGGCATATTTTAGGGCTCCGAGAGCTGGCCTTACAGTTGTACTGCGATGCAGCTATTTTCCCTCCTAAAGATATGTGAAAGAAGTCAAGAGTCTATTTAGTTCATTCCACACAGGTCACATGTAAAGATATGGAAAAGAAGGGAAAACAAGCAAGCAAAGGAAAAACTAACAACTAAACGTCTCTAAATCCAGAGACAAATAGAAGACACAAATCTATTTTGCATCCTTGAAATCTAAATTTGGTTAGTTGAAATCAGAATGGAGTACCTTTTATTATTTGTTTACTTTCTGTGAGGGAATGAACTGTATGTTAAACTTCTGAGTCTGCTGGCTTTACTGTCAAAATATATTCAAAAATCCCACAATCTCTTACTATCATCCTGACTGTCAACACACTAACCTTGGTGTGGCCGTGAGCAGGTGCCATCTAGATGGTTTCATAGCAACCCTGTGGACAACAGAACGGAATTGTTCCCACGTTGTTAGCCAGTGTCCTTGCTCACCACAAAACATAAAAACAAACTCACCGCCAAACAGCCCCCCTGTGGGACAGGGCAGGACCGTCCCTATGAGTTTCTGAGACTGTAACTCTTCACTGGTGCAGAAAACCGGATCTTTCTCCCGAGGAGCTGCTGGTGGTTTTGAACTGGTAGCCTTGCAGATCACAACCCAACGCATAACCACCAGGCCACCATATTTCTAGAGAATCCTCCCATGAGTCTTCCTGCTTTGAGTCTTAGCCCCCAGTGCCCTTCTGCCTTTCCCTGGCCCCTGTTTTCAACAATGACCGGAGCGATTCTTGAAAAACATATATCGGAATATGATACAGATAGCCTCAAAACTCCCCACGAAGCCTTCGTTTCACTCAGAATGAAAGCTGAAGTCTTCATAATGATTTCACAAAGTCCTCTGTGGTCCGGCTCCCATTACCGCCGAATAGCAGTTCCTCCCAGTTGTGCTGATGAGGATTAAATATGGTGACAGGTGTTCATAAAGTTAAATCTCTACCCTGGGACCCACTCGGCAGCACAACGGATCGTCACAATGTTTTGAGATATTTACCCAAACTGTATTCAAACAAAGTCTTGTACAAAAATGTTTGTAAATGTCCTGTTCATAATCACCTAACTGTAAAAACAGCTTTAGTGCCCATCAAGAGCCAAAGAAAGATGATGGTGTATCCCCTTGACGGAACGCTACCAAGCATTCAGAAAAGAACAAGCCGTCGCTACCCAAGACGAATGCACCATGAAGTTCTTATGGAGAGCAAAAGGAAGCAGACGCAAACGAACGCTTACTAACTTGAGCCACATACATGAATATGTGAAGTCGAAGCTCACACAAATACATCATCACAGACAGCAGATAGTGGTTGGTTGTCTGATGTCGGGGGAAGGTGAAGGGTGAAGGAAATGTTTGATGATCTTTAGGGGGGTCAAGCTAGGTCATGCACAGTTGTCAGCCTGGTCAAACTGAACGCTTCAGATCTGTACATTTTGTAATGTGTTTACCAGACTATGTAATATTACATAGTCTTACTAGACTATGTAATAAAGCCATCTGATATAAAGAGGAGACAGATATTAGCACTCAAATGAGGGTGCATAGCTTAGGAGAGTAAGATGCCCAGGTCATTTCCAAGATGTGATATGTGAGCAGATGGGAAGATCAGAGAAAGTTGCAGCAATCTATTTCCGGAATGTGGGGGATAGAGGGTGGGAGCCAACAAGAAAAAAAACCAAAGTGTTGCTGAGCAGATCTGAGGGCTCAGCTGAAGAGGACACACACACAGGAAGATCGCTCTCCCTAGAACGAATCACTGTCACTTGGCCGTTGTTTGTGGGTGCTGTTAGCGAGGTCATGCGCACCAGAATGAAGCAGGCGGCCCAGCCCTGCACCACCTCACAATTGGTGGTGTCTTGGAGCCTGTTATTGCAGCGACTGCAGCCATGCAGCGACAAGAGGTGTTCTGTTGGTTACCTGGGAGGAAGCGAGGGGACAATTGGAGGCAAGGGCACACGTGTCTTTCTCAAATGAAGTGAGGTTTGAAATGGGTCAAATTTGACTAGGAGAGAAAATATGCTTCGGATACGTTGGGTTAACTATAATGGATTATTAAAGTTAATGCTGCCCTGTCTCTGTATTGTCTCTGCTGTGGAACTAGAAGCCGTGGGATAGCTTGTCTGGCTCGCTTTCTCTCTCTTTGGGGCACTGCTGGCTTGAGGCTTAGAGATCAGAAGCTGCTGCCTTAATGGAGGCAAAAGATGATGAATGCCCACACTAGGACAATGGCAGCAGGAGGAGAGTAACGGTAACATCCGAGAGATATTTCTTAGGACAGAATTGACTGGCCTAGTTTAGTGATTGCATTTGGTGAAAGAAGGGTCATGGAGAGGGACAAATCAGAGATTGCTTTTAGATTTCTAACTTGGATAATATCGATTGGGATGGGGTACCATGTAGCACATTAGAACAGACACAGGAGGAAGAAGCAGATCGGCCAGGGCCAGCGGAGTAAGAGAACAATACCACGTATTGAACCCCAGGCCCCGACCGTCTATGAAGTCATTTTAACACCTGCAACCATGGAGGGCGTTCAGACCTAGAGAGATGGTGTAGCTTGTCCTAGATCACTCACGCAGAAAGAGGCGGCGTGAGGATTCAAGTGCGCACCAAAGGTGGCCCTAAATGATCTGAAAGTTTGAGAAAGGCCAGTGACCGCAGGATTGCCGGGGTTAAGTCACGTTTGTGTTGATCGGAGTCACGCCGTTAGACTGCTGTGTGTCCTGATCCACCACCTGGAGAGTCGTAGTCGGAGATGGGAAGATTCTTTTTCAGGGAGATAATTTTTAACTAAGTGGGCGATTACAAAATCAGGAGCCGTTTATACAGACAGCACCCCAAAATTTACAAGTAAAGAACAGTGCCTATAGTAAACAGTTAATAAATTACAGCTGTCGTTACACCTGTTGTTGCCGCAGACATACTAATGCCCGACCTGCTGGGCCAAATCTGTATTATCACAAAGACAGGGGTTTTTGGTTGTTTTTTTTTTTCTTCCTCTCTTTTTTTTTAGTTCTCTTTTAAAATTTGAAGGACAGGAAAAATACCGGTTAACTGAGAACTCTAGGGAATTGGATTAATTTGGGGAGGGGGGGTTAATATAATTTGCTAATGTCACCTAAAAAGTATTATATAGATAAACCACTAATATAAGTGTTTTAAGAAAGTATATTGCCCCCACCCCGTGTTTGCAAACAATGTACGGCAACGCCAACTTTCAAACAAAATGACACACCTCTTCATGACACCCAAACCTAAGGGCCTCTGACACACGGCAGTTAGGAATCTGGGGTCCCTTTAAACCAGTTCTGGGGTGAATGGCTGATCTGTCACAATAGAACATTTTTCTAAAAAGCCTCAAACTGAAGATTAGTCTTAAAGTGAGAACCTTGTTACAAGGGTTCTTTTTTATCATATCCAAACCTTCTTATCACATCAATGGTTGGCACACAGATTGCACTGGGACACGTGAATGCATTGAGTTACTTGTGCGCAGGACGTCCCTTCCTGGCAATCTCGGGCACGGGTCTCTCTTTAATTACAGCAATACCTTAGAATAATCCCACAGTAGAATTGACCTCATGATAGACTCAAGGTGGAGACGCTTCATTTGGAGATGGCAGAACCCATTTTCACTTGAGTCCCCCTAAATCCTAGTAAACGGACGTGTCAGTACACACCAGTTTAAAGCTAAGTAGAACAAAAGGTTAAGGAGCCCTGGTGGCCCAATGGTTAAAACACTTAAGTGCTAACCAACATTTGGCAGCTGAGACACCCCCCCCCACCCAGCAACTGCTTCTGTGAAGGTTCATAACTTTGAACCCCTCTGGTTTAGAGAGTTGCTGGAGTCAGAACAACGGCAGTCTGATGCTTAGTTTGGAACTGAGAGCAACGTAGCACTGCTTGTGAGGATGGTGAGGACTCGGGCCAGTGTGTCATTACGGTATCTCCAGGGTCAGAATCAGCTGGACAGCACCTAGCAACAACGTTGGAATAAACACAATGAGAGGCACTCAGGCTAAACAAGCTTCTTTCGGTGGCTTCTGGAGGAAGAGTAGCTTACAGGTTGGCCTGCGAACCATAAGGTCAGACGTTCCAACCCACCAGCCACTGCCCAGGAGAAAGGTGTGTCCTGTACAGATTGCAGCCTCAGCCATCCACCAGGGATCTCCTGTGACACAGAGTATCGCTGTAAGTCACAATCCACTTGATGGCAGTGGGTTTGTGGGGTTTTATTAAAGCTTAGTAAAGAGGGTTAGAGTTACATATTAACATCATCTTATTGGCGGTAACTGCCTTTTTTAGGGTTTTCAAAATACTTTCATGCCCTACTGGGGGGACAGCAATTGCATAAGTGATGCATGATGCTGGGGGACACGGGAAGGATGAATGCTTCCTACCATCCACCTCTGCTCTCTGGCACGGTTCTGCGAGTCTTACTTATTTCAAACAGTAAGGAGGTGGACAGGGTGGGGCGGGGGTAGGCGGGAAGTGCCATGTTTTTATCATCCACAATTAATTTCAGGGTGTACCAGGAATTATTGTATTAATGAGCCCTGGTGGCGCTGCTGGACAAGCATGAGACTGCTAGCCTCATGGCCAGAGGTTCATACCCTCCAGCTGCAGCTCTTGAGGGAGGAATCCAGGCTATGCTCCTGTAAAGACCGACAGCCTTAGAAACCCTGCAACAGGGTCTCTCTGTGTTGGAATGGAATTGACAGCAGTGGGCCGGCTATTATATTGTTGACTTTCATCCGCTTCAAGCTTTTGAAGGTAGTGGCTGTCAACACATGTTTTCCATATTGGAAAAAATGAAATACAGAGACCATAACTAGGGTCCAGCCGTACTTCAAAGACATCGCTCAGTTGGTATCTCTGTGTTGCCAGATTTGAGTAAGAAGAATCGCCTGAATAATAACACTTTGTAGAATATCACCAATAATGTGTGTGTGTGTGTATATATGTATGTATTCATATGAACTAATGTATTTTGCTGTTGACAGCATGAATTTTAGAAATCTTCCACTTAGCAAGTCAATTTAAAATATTCTATAGAAAATTGTATGTTATTTTGACGTTTTCAAGTCCTGTATTGCTCTAAATAAGCATTAAAGTAAGTTTTTTCCCATGAGAATCAAATTCCTCAATCATATTTTTTGAGAATATCACTGTAATATAGTGAGTAATATGAAGATGAAATGACTTATTGGACACCATCGGGAGCAAGTGTTTATAAAAAGAAGCAGAGAAGAGGAAAAGAGAAAAGATGTTTTGAAACTCCAATGAATTTGTGCTTTGGCCCAGTTCCCCACATTGAATGAATACCACACGGTTATGACTTTTGAGCAGTGTATATGTTAAAATGTCTGAGTATTTTCACAAGGATTTGAAGATGCACGCAAGGGAAGCAGATATAAAAAAGAGAGTACTTAAGCTTTACATCAGAATTGAATTTTTGTGTGAATTAATATTTAAAACCAAAGCTTATTTATAGTTGATGTCCAGTAATGTGTTATTTATTAAAAAGGAAAAATATTGAGATTCATCTTTCACATATCATTGAAATGGTGATACTTGAGCCAGTTATTCTCACATTTGTTATTATTTCTTGCTATTTATTTCTTAGAGAGGAAGATATATACTGCTTAATATTTTGAAAAAAATTAATTGATTCAATACAATAAAATACCAACAGCTAAAATGAATTCTTCTTAAAGGCATTTATTTCAAACCAATTTGTGTTTCATTTGAAGAACAGGAAAGCATTTTCATCCACAAAAATATTTTGTTTTTGAAATACCACGTTTTCCACCACTAACCTTCAAAGTGCTTTCTGATAATCTATCCCAAGTTTCATAACTCTCTTATTCCAAGAAACCAGACCATTTAGTGGGATCATGTGCCTTTTTCAATCTCATGAAAGGAGGGGTCACGTGAGCTAGATTCCCACCACACGTCGACTCCTGCTCTCATCAGAATTGCAGTTCACCCTGGCTCTGTTGCTGTCAGTACTCAAGGACGAGCCGACCTGACTAGCAGCCAAGTCACCTAGTTTTACCACAAAGACGGCATGAAAAGTCTGCTGGAAAACTCGGTTTAGACACGAGTATATGCGGTATTTATTATTTATTATTTATTTACGCATCTATTTATGCTCCCCTTTATTCCAGGAAGTAGACTCAAAGGATGCGTTTCCTTCTGAGGGTTTCCATTTGCTGAGCATTACTTCACGCATTTCTGGACCGCCCTCGCGGCTACACTGTATTATGGAACTGCTGCCTGAGTCTCTCCTAGTTTCTTACTTTATGTACAAATATGCTTGATACAATTGATATATGATTGTTATAAGAGCTGTAAGAACCCCAAATAAAATGATCAAAGCGTAAAAAAAAAGAAATGAAGGAAGCGACTATGAGCAAAAGCATTCTGAGAAAACTGTAGAAAGAATTCCTTAGGAGGTTCAGAGTATTTCATCGAGCCAGTTATGAGTGCTATCTACTGTCTCTATATTGAACTCAGATTGAATGCATATTAATACGTAAGATTTTGGCTTTGTGACAATAATTTCAAATAAGATGGACAGATAAATCTTTCATTTAAATTGGCAGTAAATTTTTAGGACGCCTAAATTTGGTGATTTGTGCCTGTGTCTTGCAAACACCTCTTTCCCCCAAGATTTTGTAGTCAGAAGTTAACCTTCTTGAAATTTCTTTTGGAGAAAGGAAAATCTTTACAAGTTAATTGCAGATGGTGAAGCACTTGACTTTATTCACAGACTTAGAGCCATATGCTTCCTTTTACAAAAATGATGTTACAAATAATTTTCAAAGCTGAGTGACTTTTCTAAGGTTAGGGTCACAATTTCTGCTGAACCTGAAGATGGTAATGAACTTGACAAATTTTAGTACCATGTCCATTTTTTCTTCTTCTACAAAATAATGAAAGCCCGTATGGTTAATAAAGTTTGTGCTTGTTTATCACATACACTTGTGATGAAATTGTATAGACCTAAGTATGCAAATACACACAGGCAGTACTATAGACACTGGAAAAATACCTGACCAAGGTGGGTGGATGGTTTCAGTGTAATTTCCAATTGAGGAAAACTGGGAAAGAATTGACAAATTTCTGTGGATCTATTGTGTTAACTGCATGTGACTCCATAATGGTTTCAATAAAAACCTTTAAGTTAAAAAAAAGAAAAAGCACTGGAAATTCACCTAAAATAATTTTTTCTCTTAAAGGGACAGATGGTCAATATTTTGGGCTTTGTGAGCCCTGAGTTAGCAAGGACCTCTCTCTGTGGGGGTTCCTGAGCGGCCAACACATAAGTGAAGGAGCCAGGCTGTTCCTACTGAGCGTTATTTATAAAAAACAAGCGATGACAACAATCTTCACTGTTCAGACTGATGATTTAAAAAGAGACTTGATGTTTAATATCCTCTGTGCTACTTCCTTCAGGAACAGTAAAAGTAATGAGTTAATTCTATATTTTATAACTCTATAATTTGCAGCCTAATTTTTCGTCCTGAAAACATCGTAAACATGGATGAGTATTGAGACATAAAGAACAGGACTTCCATTTACTCTAAATATTGTATCCGACACTCCACTGGTATCATGCACCTATATTTTGGGAAGAGAAAATAAGAACATTTAAAATTACTTGCAGTGGAAAAGGAGAACTCCTTTTTTATACAGAGAACTATATTAAAGGAAGAAAGAACATGAAACGCCAGCACATTGCCATGTAATCAATGCTGATGCATAGCAACCCCATAGAACAGGTGAGAACTGCCTCTGTGGGCTTCTCCCAGTGGACAGCTCTATAGGAATAGAAGCCTCGTCTTTTCCCCACAGAGTGGCTGATGGTTTTGAACTGCAGATCATGCGGTTAGCAGACCAGTGTGCAACCACTATGCCAACATGGAATTCAAGCCAAACCAAACTCTGCCATCAAGTCAATGCTGACTCATAGCAATCCTATAGGACAGGGTAGAACTGCTCCTGTTCTACTGTGAGATGCTGGGATGCGAATGCTTTACGGGAGGAGAAAGCTCTGTCTCCCACTGAACAGCTGGTGGTTTTGAACTGCAGACCATGAGGTTAGCATCCCAACTTGTAAAATTCTCATCCCTAAATTTTGTTGGAATCTGAGTGGCAGACTGGTTAAATCACACAGTTATAACCAAAAATGTTGGCGCCGGTGACTCCATGGGAGATTGATGTGGCAGTCTTCTTCCATAAAGATTACAACCGTGGAAACCCTATGAAACAAGTCTACTCTGTCTTGTAGGGTCCCTGTGAGTCAGAATTGGTGGGTTTGGGTGAAGAAACATATGTTGGTTGACAAGAGCCAACAACAAACATGAATAGTCGTCAAACAGAAAGGTTCTGGGACATGGCATCCTCCGTGCTTTCCTGTGTTTTGTTCTGTTGAGCTGAATTCATTCCCTTTGTGTTGAACATCCCGGAAAGAGTTCAGATCATACTCTCATTTTAAGAGTGATTAGACATCACCTGCAGAATTCAGCTTTCAGTAAGAGCACCCCCAGGCCTATTGTCAGGGAATTCTCACTCTACAGGATCTTGACATTTAGTCAGTTAACATTTACTTGATCTCCATGCTGCCATATCATGATTAGAGCTTAAGAAATCAGGTTCAGTTCCCATCGATGCTAATTGCTTTGCTCTCAGTGTGTTTCTTTTATCCTTCTGTTTATGCATCTGTTAATAATGTGAGGGACTTTGTGAGGGGAAAAAATCACCTGGAATGAAGGGTAAGAAAGAAAAGAATTTGTTTGAAAGAGACCGGTGTATTACGTCTTCATTCAGTGCTGTGGAGTGTTACAAACAAACATGGACATGCAGTGTAAAAGGAGAGGCAGTGAACACTACAGTGTACTAATGGGGGGGTGGGGGGTAGAGGGGGTCAGGGATAACCATGATGGGACGGAAGTATAAAGCAATCTGCTCTAGATTGAGAGGGGGGCCGTTAGATCCAAATGAGACCTCACTTTAACCTTTCACAACTCAAGATTTTCATCTCTCAAATTACTTACCAGCTAAGTCTCCCTTTGTGTTTGGTAGACGTGAGGCCAGCTGAGTGGAGGGAAAAGTCTTGGGGTAGCTATGGAGGAGGGCGGTGCGTGCTGGGCTCCTCATTGAATCACTAGTACATGACAGGTACTAATACGTATGTCTCCCTCCTTGGAATTGGATTGGGTGTTATCCCAAATGCATTTTAAAGACATTAGGGTTTAAAAGAAGACCCCCTTCTGCTAGTTTTGCTAAAATGAAGGAATGGACTTTCTAAAGGGACTTACTAGCCATTCAGTAAGCTACGTGAAGTGTGATGGTTAATATAAGAAATAGCAGTGGAAGAGTCAATGATCAAGTGGCTCGAATAGACTAACAGCCAAATAGTTCATGGATGTATTAAGACATATTAAAATGGGGGGAATATATTTAGGAATGGCATTAATATCTAAGGTCATAGTGCCTATAAGTAATAACTCTTCTATTATCTGGTTATCTTGATAAGTCCTCACATTTGCAGCAGCCAGTGATATTTCCCGTAATTGCTCACATTGTAAGTATTAAACCATCATCAACATAATCTGAAGCCTAGTTTCTTTTCTTCTTAGCAGAGTGTCCCTTCTTTTTTTAAGTCATTATCTCAGTATCACCTGAGGAATGACCCAATTTAAAGTCAAACCCCTCCCCTGTACGTCTCACTTCCCTACTTGCTTTATCGATATCATTTTCTGTACCAATGACTTTTTTCTTATTTACTGTATGTGGTGTCTTGACCCCCAACCCCTTCCCAGAGCTGCAGTGTAAGCTCTACAAAGGCAGAGGTTTTGTTTGGTTGTTGTTTTAGGCTTTTGTGGTTTCTTCTGTGCTTGCTCTTTGCATTTGATTGTGTTTGGAGTATAAGTTCAGTTCCTTTGTTTGGTTTTTAAACTAAGGTACGCCTGATACAGCTCTTAGCTACCCTGGAGTGAAACTGTGGCTTATGTACTGGGACCCCGTCCACAATGAAACAAAACACTGCCCAACCTGCTCCACCCCCACCCACAATCAGTGCAAATCATTTATTTCACTGAAGTCAGTTGCCAGTCTACGTGAGCTTGGAAATGCTGCTGAAACCTGCCCTGGAGCAGCACCCAAGTCTCTGTGGACTAATAGGTGCTGGCTCCATATGATAGGGACAGTGACCTAGAAATGAACCTGAATCCCCTGCACCCCAAACCAAACTGACTGCCTTTGAGTCAATGCCAATGCTTCACACCCCCAAATAGAGCTGCCCCTGTGGGTTTCCAAAGCTGTCCTTCTTCATAGGACTAGAAAGAGTCCTACTACCTCTGTGGAGCCACTGGCGGATCCAAACCGCCTATCTTGTGGCTAACAGCCTGTAACGCATAACCACGAATTCCATCGGCCGCACGGAAGGAGAGAATCCCAGCACTGAATCACCAGCACCCCAGTCATGCTCCGTGGTGGACTGAATGAATGAACTGCTGCCAAATAAAAAAAATCAGATGCTGCTCCCACGCTTCCAATGACAGTCACCACCTCACAGCCCAATTGCGGGTGTCAGGCCCGTGAAAGAGCAGCCAGGTTAATTTCCCTCATGCTTCTTTGCTTATGATAAATCCCTTTGGGGGAACCTCTATGTGCCCTACAAAGTCAAGTACAAATTCTCCCGCTTGCAGTGTGAAGTCTCCCATTGACCCCGCTTTGTCTATTCCAAACTCTCCTCCTTAAATTGCTTTCCAAGCCGGTGTCACTTCTGATCTGTGGTGCTTCCTTCTGATTGTGGCTTTGACTTTGCTAACTTTTTGTTGCTGCCCTTCAGACTTTAATTAAAGGCTAGCTTCCACTTGAAGCCTTCCAAAATAAGGGCAGCACAAAGGGAACGTGTTCTTAGCTTCTCTGGTTTTAGATGTATAGTTTAATGTTACTTTGTGTTTGCCTGTGATTTGTCTTCTGGCTGCTTTAGCTGCGGAAGCCCTTTCTCCCCAACTAGAGCGTGAACTCCTGTAGGCCAATCAACCTGTCTTCTCCCCTGTGGCTACTGCACTTGAACGTGGTTGGGTAGATCAAATTTGCACTCGTGGCCTGGTAGCAGGGAACCTTTGCTGCTTTAAGAATTGGATGTGGGCACAAATTGGTTGCTTGTGCCTGAGGTCATTGCCATGGAGAGAATCAATTGGTAGAGACGTCAGCACACACATTTTCACAGCTGAGTCACGGTCCACTCCATGACAGTAGGATTTATCCTTTGTCAAAAGGAGCTGTGGTGACACTGTGAAGTCTTCGATGGGTAACTATGACAGCAATTCAGCTGTGAGGTGACTCTCTTGTAAAGCTTGGAGCTGCATATGATTGTTTGTTTGTTTGTTTGTTTGTTTGTTTGTTTGTTTGTTTGTTTGTTTTGACAATGGTTCCTTCATTCTGTGGTTCAACCCACCAACTGCTCCACAGGAGAAAGAAGAGACATTCTCCTCTTGTAAAGATGGACAGCCTGGAAAACCCTACCATTGCTGGGAGTTTGGGTTTGGGTTCAGTTGACTTGGTCAGCAGTCATGTATTTTTTTTTTAATTTAATAAATGAGATGGAGAGCGGCTGGATGGTAAGGGTCATGGGAACCGGAGAACATACATAACCAAAGAGCCCTCAGAAGAAATCAACAGCAAACCTGTGGCTGGTTAAACCGAGAGGATCAACGAGAATAAGGGCCAAAATATCTCCAAACTTTCGAATAGACAAGAGTGATCGTGGAAAAGTGTAGTAATAGAAAAACAGGAGGTGGGTTGGCCAGGGTACATAGAAGCTGGATGATGCATTTAATTAGAGACGTGTTGATATGCAAATAGAGAAGACCAGAAATACCTTTTTGGGGTCTGTTTTTCAGAAGAAGAATAGCATGCCGTTGGCTCCACTAGATGCCTAAAATTGTATTCACAGATTTTTGAAAATTTCTTTTCCTTACCAATATGGTGGTGCTGTCTAGATTAATTTTCAGAGATCATCCTTTACACTGATCTTTTGAAATCACATTAGTTTATTTTAAAAGCAAGGTTGTTATGGTAGTCTGGTATAAGGAAAGATAATTGAAGCATTCATACTGGTATAATTTTGTTGTAATTCTCATTTCAAAGTTAAGGGAACATTGCTTGTTAAAATGGAAGAGACATACTGGGAATCAATTTCCCTGTGAGAAGACAGAGGATGAAATCTTCGGTTCTTTGAGAAAATCGCATGACCTTGCGGTTTGTTGTTGTTGTTGTTGCTGTGAGAGGGATCAGCCTGTGCCAGAGCACCATTAAAAGAAAGAAATCGAGTCTTGATCAGGCTTGAGTTTTTCCCATGCTTTTTTTCAAAAAAGAGGTTCCAGTTCACTTTAACACTAGAGTTTAATTAAAGTAAGTGGAGATGAACGTACTCTTTGGAGGGCTGTCATTTCTCTTTGTGTGACGCTATTAATAATGTAGTAGAATGCTATTTTGGAAGTTTGGTTCTCCTCTTGTCTTTTGTCTTTTTCTGATTCTTTTCTGTGTTCTAACGGAAAGGAGAATAACAGCTGAAAGGAAGGTACGACACTAAGTTCACGGAGTCCTTGGACCCTGCATGAACTCTGACCCCCGACATAATTCTCTGGGAAAATTACTGTTCTGTCCTTTTCTCCCTCTTTCCTCTCGCCTTTTAATTTAAGTCTCTCTTACCAGCAACACTTACAGGATTCCTTACAGAGAGCGAAGGCAGATTTCACTTAGGATGAATGCACATCATGATGTGACCGTTCCGTTGTGAGATTAACTTCCCTTTTTGACAGCTGCATTCAATCTGCTCAGTTTTAAATCTTTCTGTTTCTGACGTACCTTGAAATCGGGAAATGTGTTCATTCGGGTCATCTTCATGAGCAAAGAGCAGGAAGGAAGCATGCACGGCAGACGTCGCAGCTGCCTGGACGAACTGGTCTTCTTTTGCCAACGTCAGGGCAAAATTGACATCGCGAAACCCGAGGATTCAGCTTTGATTGCTAATTATGTGTGGCACAGCTTCGCATTTAAAGAGCCTTTCCGGGGTCACTTGTCATTTGTATGTGGCCATTAATGTGTTACATAACGTGGGTTTTGCAATGCTCATTGTTTGAGACTCAGTCTTTGTTAGAATCCCTTTGGTCTTGCTCGAATAACCACTTAATTGCATCTTTTTATCATGATTTTGGTGTCTAATGTTTTAAGTCAAATTCTCTCTTGAAGGTGTGGCATACAAAGTGTACATAGGAAGTTAGGATAACCTGTGCTTATAGCATTTTTATAACACTCTGTTTGCAAAGCAGATTAAGATTGAAAAAATTGTTTAAAGTAGCTGAGTATCTTAATAGCAGATTCAAACATAAGAAACAGTAAGAGAAGCCAGTATTGTTTTGAATATCATTTTTTTATGAACTTGTTGTCTATTCTGACGTCCTCACAAAAGTGTCAACATGGGCAGAGGATAGGAAACTAGAGGGTTAACAAGGCTTTATGAACCAGAAGGCCATTAACGTTTAATAATGCTGTCTCAAATATTTGTCAGTAAATTATGGTGATAATCAAAGATGAGCCGATGGGACTGTCCTTTGTAGTACTGTTTGATTTGATAACTCTAGTAATCCCTTAAGAACCCTAGGAAAAATATCTTAGGCTTGCATTAGCAACTGTCGTGAGTTTGTAAAATAACCTGTCAACCTCATGATGTTCAATAAAGTCAAGAAGAAAAGGAGCAACATCTAAGACCTTGTATATCTGTATATTTCTCATCATTGCATTTACAGAGTATTCAGCTCAATATGTTCTCGTTCTTAGTAGGACAAAGAACACTCTGCTTTGAGAAAATCTAAAAACAACCCCCCAAAACTGAGCATACACACTGAAAAGTATTAAGCTCATTATCAAACTAGGAAATAACATCCAAATGGTTTTCTCATCTACGTTCCTCCATTTAAAATGTAGCATCTCCCGACCAGCCAGCCAAGGCTGACTCCTGTCCTCCCTGCATGCCCCTGTGACTGAAGTATACTCTGTTCTCCCCGCTCAGCGGGCGCCTCCTTGCCGGCCTTGCCGAGAGACCCCCTGACCCGCTTGCAGTAAAGGGAGCAGGGCTTCCCTGTAAAAGTGAACTTCGTACAGCTCCCGTCCAGCCGAGGTCTTCCCTCACTGTGCTCTTGATAGCATTCCTGGAAGAAAGTTGGTTCAAAAACCAACAACAACAGCAATTATTCCTGTGTAAATGTAGACGGAAAGCTTTGGCTGCATAGTCTGTGACTATTGTCATGTGTCATGTTATCCCTCTGAACTGCACTTTTCCCACATGTGAAACAGGAAGATTAAGGTGGCTGGGTGATTAAATAAGACATTGTCTGTGAAGCCCACAGCATAATAAGCTTGATAAACTTTAACGGGTGCAATGCTGTCCCCACAGCCACACACCGCTGTCGCCAGCACCACACCACCCCGCCCCCCGGGAGCCTTTTTTGTACTGAGGTTCTGTATGGTAATGTTGAGCCTAGCTTTTTAACTCCTTTCTGGAGTTGCTGGGTAAATAATTTACTTACAACAGATAAAAAAGGAAAATCCCTAAAATATGGGGTTGGGGGGGTATGTAATTTTTTCAAATGAGTGCGCAATAGCTCTGGGCGGGGAAGGGTTAAAGGAATTGGTATAGACTGGATATGGACGTGTTGGAATGCTTTAAAACAATCGATCCTATCTAATGGAGAGAATGTTTTTAAAGTGAACTATTGCCATTCTTTCAGTGAACCACACGCAGCCGAAAAAAACTCAAGTAAACACTGAAAGAGAGGTAAGCTCGTCCATACAGAATTAAGGCGAATGGCTGCGATCTGCCGTGGGGAATAGAATTGGAAAGACCTTTTTCCATGCGCATTATTCCCTAATGTCTAGAACCAGATAAGTAGCCTCTAATTTTAAATGTGCAATTATCCAAACAAGACGAATGTGCAGAGCAGAGCTAGCTCAGGACGTCAGTCTTAATTTTCACGTTTACTCTCTGGTATAATAGACATATAGTTGGTGAAACCCACATGTCTGTGAGAATCCTTCGCCCCCACAGCTAACTTCGAGAAGTAGCCAGGCTTCACGCGCATCAACTGTGGGGATCCTGCCCCAGGGAGACACATCCCGGAATAAGCCTTTTGCCTTCGGTCCTTGATGTTTTTGGTCAGTTGTTTCATCTGGAATAGATTTTATATTTTGTAAAATGCAAGTTATCAAACATGAGTACAAAATTGGAAACTCCAAGTTAGCAACCAAAGCTTCAGAGAGAGTGTGTGTGTGCACGCGTATGTGTGTTGAGGCACTATAAAATCAGGGAACTTTTTTAAAAAAACTAGAAAAAAGACTGTAGAAGTAATTTATATAATCTTTCCTCCTAATTTAGTGATAAAAGAAACCAACACTGGAAGCCTATCAGTGATAGAGCCGGGAACAAAATGTGTTGATTTATATTCAAAGCAAAGCAAATATCAAATACAAGAGTTGTCTATATTTTTCACTCTCAATTTAGATGTAAGACAGATTATTGTGATTCTAGGCCTTCTGAAAATGAATTGTTCTCATATTTGGTGTTTTTGAGGTTCAGAAGTTTTAAAATTAATGATTAGATTCCTCTTATTATATAACATGTAAATAAGTAGTTATATCTAAAAATAAAACGTATTTTTACAGATAATAAATGCAGTCAGCATTCAACTGCTCATGAGCAGGATATCCAAATGCACACTGTTTTTCTTACTAGGCAGACAGTATATGTGCTTCCTGATGAAGGCTTTGTGAGTTCTATGTATTTATTTGGGCACATATTTTGCATATATTAAAATGAAGTGATTTACTAAAATATTTGGGTTGAAGATAATGTATTCATGAAAATGTGCAAAGCAAGATGAAACAGATTCAAGTCAAGGGTGCTTGTGTTATTGATGAATAAATCCTAATAATACGAAGTTTCACTTCTATTTTAAGAATTATCATGATTTTCAACAGAAGGGCATATTTATTGTAAACCTTAAGCAGTCTTTTCTGAAACCTGAAAAAGATTTGTGAAAACAGCCTGCAATAAAAATCACACATGCTTCATAAAACACTACTTGATAGATATCACTTGCACCATTAAGAACTAAACGACAAAGGATGTAATTTCAGTTCTGGCATGCAATATTAATCGAAAGCCTTTAAAACATCTTGCTGATGGGAACTATGACAACGTGACATTGAAGAATTATGAGCTAAAGACATCCATCTTAATCAGATTTTCAAAGTAAATGCCATAGAGCATAAAGTTGTTTCATTCATCTTTACATTCTCCCATGTTTTGGTGGGAGCATCATTGTCTCGTGTGTTGCTTTAAATGGAGAGAATACAAATTCAGTACTTCAAAATACCTGTGAGGACTGAACAGAATTTTAGCCTCTAGTCAGAGAATTCTTTCTATAAAAAGGTACATTCTTTCTAGATTTTAGTCCAATGTTAAATGCTCTCAAGTAAACATCTTAAATAAATGAGATTTAGAGATATTTCAGAAATATAGTTAGGTGGATTCTTATCTTTACAGATTTTGAAATGAAAATCGGACATTTTAAAGACCTCCATGTAGAAAGAAAATATCTTTCAGCATACTTAAAGTTTCCTTTGGTCTAAGGAAATGTAGCTTTAAAAAACTGTGTTGCTTAGTTGATTTCCTGTGTTGGTGGTGGTGCCGGAGACTCCGTTCCGACGCATACAGCCCCTAGGTACCACAGAAGGGAACACCGCCATGCTCACAATCATTCTTTTATTGAAAAGTATAGTTTATACAATCATTGTAATACACTTCTTCTCTTCTAAGGCTCACAGTGCGTCTGCATAGGCACAGTCATTACCCCAATCTTCCACGTGAGGAGCTGGAGATGTAATACTATGAAATTCATACACAGTTAGTAAGTACTGGAGAGGAGACTGGATCTCGGATCTTCTGTAGCTGGAAACCCAGTCCTCACTGAGTGCTCAGTGCTTCCAGGAAAAAGACTGAATAACGTGGCTCTTCACTGTTTATAGATTCATGAAGTATAATATTTAAACGAGCTGAAGAGTATCTTAGTCGCTTGACTAAGTGACTTTTGAAACTCTAGACTAAGAGGAAGCATTGTCGGATGGTGAGCATCCCAAATACTAGGTGCACTTTTGGCCTTAAGCTCAAGCGAACCACAGTGTTCGAAAGGCACAAGAAAGCCCCATAAAATATCAGGATTGCTTCAGCTCCCGAACAGTAAGAGCATCTTGCTTTTTTAAAGGGCTTTGCATTGTAGAAAGCACTTGCATGTACATGATCTCATTTTGATGTCGTCTTCTTATCTCTCTCACCGTTGCCATTCTTTTGATGGGGCTAGTGCCTAGATGCGCAATCATTATACTGGTAGAAAAAGGTATATCGGGGTGAAGCTTTTAGTGTTCTCCCGTGAAAGACAAAACTGCCCCAACATTATAAATGGTAGGTAAGGAAGCTCAGCAAGTCGGTACACGTCAGTGTAAACCATAATTCTCATTTCCAGAGCATCAAAGAGCACTGCGGGCTGGTGCTCAGTTGGCCAATCACCTTGGTTGCACCTGCCCAAGCAGAAAGGCTTCAAAGATCCACAGACCTCTGCTCCCTGAGCACAGTACTTCACGGTGTCCCAGCACGTCCCTCCTGCTAGAGACCATGCGGTGATTGCAAGGAAAGTTCCAAGAGCTGATTCTATTTCAATGGGTGACATTGACAATGGAGGACTCAACAAACTCAAGCTCTCAGATAATTACTACGAGAAAAGAATGGCAATGTAATTAAAATAAATAAATCAGCAGGGTTACTGGGAGATTTCTGAGTGGTTTCTGATCAGTAATTTCCCCACTCTTACTCAAATAATTAAGAAGCACAAATCATAAACGGATTCATGTAGGCTGAAAGATTTTTTAAACTAAAGCAAATATTAATTTTTAATGTATTGCAGTTGTCACCTTCAATTTATGAAAAGATTGGTTTTCCTTTAAATTTGAATGTTGAATCCTGACTTTTTAGTTTTTACCCACAATTTAAATATTGAAATATGAAGTAATTGTACTTTGAAATCGGGACTTTCACTATTATACCTTAAGAGAGTAATATATATAACCGTAAAATGTAAGTGGTTCTATTTTAAAATATACATATTTTAAAATTCATAGCATAAGATAATGTGAAATATTCATGAAGCAGGTTAATATAGTTCAAGTTTTATAATGTTGACATTAAAACTACAGTGGAAAACCAAAAAAGTATTGTTATAATATGATTGAGAACGTTATCTAACAAAAGCATCACACCATAAAGTTGTTATCGCACAACATATCCTCCCTCTAAGTCCTTATCCTTCTGAAAGCAGTGTTTCCATCTCTGACTCTTTGCCCCAATCATGTACTTCATGCGCTTGAAGAGACTCAGCCGCAGGTGGCCAGTCTACCTTGTAGGTCCTTAGGGAGCCATGCTCGTCCATGGCTTCCTCCCCTGCAGGTTTCTACCTTTGAATACATGGCCTAATCACAGCTTGGGCTTTCTAGTCTTTTTGTCCACACCCACCTCCTTGGCCAGGGGTGAAATTACCAAGAGATGGGTTGTTTCTCATTCAGAACTTAAGGCAACCCGGCAAGATTTCATATTGCTCTTTGTATAATCAGGAGATTTTAAAAGTCTACTCTTGGCCAAAGGGACCAGCCCTGCGTGGTTGACGCCTGAAGTGGGATGTCTCAGTGACAGATGAAGCATCGTGCATTGAAAACGGTTACAGAGAACTGGCGTGCCTTAGAGAAGCTGACGTCCCCTCTCACGTTAGTTTTCCGCTTGCCTCTGTGGACCAGCTCTTCCTTTGGTTCAGTTATATTGCCCCAAACTATAAATTCTCTTGGTGGGCTGAGAATGCTGCTGATCTGTTTGCTGGTATCTCCTCAATGCCTGGAGGAGACCCTGGCAAACAGCAGACATTCAATAGATGTGCTAAATGAATTAATCCACAATGCACTATTTATGTTTTACCCAGAAATCCTGGGTGCTTTATAGTGGAGGAGTTGGCAGCTCATCTAAATTGCCATATAGCTTAAAATAGAGAGGGCAATGGATTCTCAAAGAAAAAAGAGAGTGCAGAGATCTAGAGGCTCATACTTTTACTACGTCTTTTAATCCTATTGTCAAGAGTGATCCTAAAGAAACTGAACCAGATTCTCATTAGTCCACATGAAATACAGTCATCAGTTCACCTCTGCTCAAGTAGTGTCTTCTAGTCAGTACACGTTTTCCTTTTACATCTTCTCTTGTTTCTCAAAGATTTATATAAATAGCTTTACAATCAATTGGTGATAGGGGAGAAAAAAGACTATACATTTTTAGGGCTTTTAAAGCTCTCTCATTTGTTTTCGTGTAAATTTCAGGCCACTGAAAGTTTAAGTGACAATTGTTGGGGAAACTTTAATACAGTGGCCAGTATTGATTAGGGACTTTCAGAGGTATTGGAACGCACAGGCCAATTTCTTAGGTCAGGCTTGTGTAGAAATCTCAAATTAAATAATGAAGCAGAGAGCAGGTGCATGTGAACATGGTTTTCTGTGTTGCACGATACTGCTTCCAATGTTGCTAAGGTCCGAGGGGAAGCCGCTTGGAAAGGGGTAGGAGAAGAAAGCACCCTGAGTATCCATAGGCTTTGCCCAAAGGGAACTTTGCTGGTTTGCAGTAGAACTATGAACACGGATGCCCTTACCTCAGATTTCATGCCAGTCAGTGTGACCCCACAGCCTGAGGAAGTAATGACTACCGAGGGTCTGCAGTGCATATGAGATTTTCTGGGCAAAGGAGACAGCTTCATACATAATTTACTATTTTCAGTGTCCTAAAAATAACTACCAGTGTATGATATCATTTTTCTAACTGCTTGTGATACTTAGCCAGATGCAAAGGTGTTGTTTCCCCAGTTTGCCGAGATGAAATCAAGGGAAAGCGGTCCACCAACCCCACAGCGTGGGTTAAGAACACAGCCAAAGGTTAGGCTCGCTCTGCAAACTGGGCCGGAGAGGCTCAGAATCAGAATCTACGTGTGATTGGGTCCTTAGGCACCTAACACTTTCACTCAGAAGCTCTGGATGCTATGCTTAAAGCTAATAAAATACACAACAACAAAAGACTGTATGTTTCCTTTTTGCTGCCCTGTTTTTTGGTTGTTTTTAAGAAGCCAATTTGGAAGAAAACAGACATTTTCTTGGAGATGGTAGAAGACAAAGGTGTAGCCAAGAAGTGATGTAAGCGGAAATAAAAATTTTAGTATACAGAAGCAAAAGTTTGAACTCTGCTTTCGCTAATCCCCAGTAAGTAAACTGGCTTGGCTCCTGTTCAGGGCTTGTCCAGTTCCCTCCACATGGGTCTGAGGCTCATTCTGCAAACTCTCAGAGGCTGGGGCTTGCTGTCAGGATGAGCCGCCAGTGCAGCCTGTGAATGCCTCCTGGTAGGTCTCACAAAGCTCCCCAGGGTTCGTGTGTGTGTGTGTGTGTGTGTGTGTTCATTCAAACCTCTTTTGGTTTGTTCTCTCTCTCCCATCCTGTGTCTTTTGGGAACAGGGTGTAAGCAAACTGTAAACACTTATTTCAAAAAAGCACAGCCATTCACCCCTCTCTACTACTCTCTCTCTTCTAAATGAGACTGTTTCTTCTCTGGGGATATTCCTAAGCAATGTCATGTGTTGGCTTCCTCTGTGCTGTGGCCAATGGCTGGCCAGCCCACAAGTGAACTCCCTGGAAGGAAGCAGTCAGGGTCAGGAGGGAAGCAGGTGAGACCCCGCAGTCGGCTGTGCTGTGCTCTCACCCAGTCCACCTGTGCGCACTTGCCAAGCGCCAGCGGCCCTGCTCCTGCTCACCTGTCAGCTCACACTCGCCCTTCCCTGTGCCGCAGAGGCATGCACAAACACAGACACGCACTCACACCAGCTAGTGTCATCTCCCAGCAGGCATGATTTCCTCTCCTAGCTTTGTGTCCTCTTTGAAGGCCATCTCCAGGCTGCTCTCTAAAGAGCCCACACTGACAAACCGTAGAGGAGTCTGAGCTCGGCTGCACATCCGTCTGCAAATAGCCAGTGGAGTCAGTCCTTCCAACTCGGAGCGGCCTTCGCTAGGGTTTCCCAGACTGTCAAGCTTGATGGGCGCAGGCAGCCTCCTCTCTCCCAGGGAGCAGCTGCTGCAGGTGACCCACCATCTTTTCTTCCTTTTCCTTGACAGTCTGTGATCTTACTCTTGTCCGTTGCCATTGAATCAGTTCCAGTTCCTGGGACCTCATGTGCACCAAGTAGGACACCGAGGTGTTTGCAAGGTTGTGACTTCTAGAAGCACATCACTAAGCAAGACTCAGGTGCTTCAGGCTGGTCTCAAACCACCAGCCTTTCAGCTAGGAGTCAAGTGCTTACCCATTTGCTTGGAGGTCATGGTGGAAAGGGAAAAGTGGCTCAGCCCAAGTTCATGACTGTGTGACGAAATTCTTCCTTCCGTGAGAGCTGGAAATGACTCTTTTTGATTCCTGTGATGTTTCTGAGTCGTCTCATTAAGCAAAAGTCTTCTCCTCGTCGGTCAGACTTGGTTCTATGTTCTTGCTTCTTGTGGTGATGTTAGTATTTGTGACCAAGGCTCTTAGGTCACTTTGTTTTGCCACACTGTATTCTGTCCTGCCCTACCATAACATCCCTCCGCCCCTGACCCAGCACTCTGAGTATCAGACACACAGCACCTGTCCCATCTGTAAATAAGCCGATGAAATAAGTGGAGTTCAGGGAGATGAAGTCCCTTGTTCAAGAAGGAGACTGAGACATATTCTGTCCCTCTGTGACTGCTTTTGCCACACAGCCCGGGAGAGCCGAGATGTTATCTAGGGAAAGTTTCGGTGCGTCCCCAGCAGGGAATTCACCCGGCTTCATTGTCCCAAAGAGCCCAGCTGATGTGCCTGACATTTGATTGGAATTGGAGACCTGGAAGGCATGTGAACTCGAAGCTACCTCATTATCGAGTAGCCTCTGTGGCTGCTAGCCATGGTCACGGGCTCGCAGTGAGCGCGCTGTATTCAGCATGTCCCATGAACTAAGCTCATCCTTCCTGCTGATGGATTTAATGTGGGCCACTGGTGGTCCAGGGGCAGAAGTCTCACTTCTCTGCAGGAGACCCAGTGGTTCACCTCCTATGTGGCTGCCACCTGTCTGTCAGTAGAGGTTTGCATGCTGTGACGACGTTGAACAGCTTTCAGTGCGGCTTCCAGAAGAAAACACAGTAGGAAGAAAGCCTTGCTGATCGTATTCTGAACGTTGAGCCAGTGATACCCCTGTTGCTCACTATCAGCACTGCCTTTGGGCAGTGTAGGGCCAGACAGCATTTACTGGGCCAGCCTGAGAAAGGAACAGAGGGTGTTCAAGACATTGTTGAAGAGCTAAGTTCTTGGGTGCCCACGGACTTAGCAAAAAGGACCCAAGTCCTTTCGCTCTAGTTTCAGTTATTCATACAGTGTGATTTTTTTAAATTTGTGCTATGATTTTTATCCAATTCAACAAATAAAAATATACCAATTGTTAGGCTTTCATACAACTTATGTGAGCAGTGTTGTTGTTGTTAGCTGCCGTCGATTCTGACTCATCGCGACCCTGTGTGCAACAGAAGGAAACCTGCGCCATTCTCCCAATTGTTCCTATGTGTGAGCCCGAAGTTACAGCCACGGTTGTCAATCCATCTTGTCAATGACTTTCCTCCTTTTTCACTGCCCCCTACTTTACCGAGCCTGCTGTCCCCCTTCAGGGACTGCTCTCTTCTGATACAAAACCAAAAAGCCAACCCTCCTGCCATTCCAACGCATAGCAACCCTGCAGGACTGGGTTGAGCTGCCCTGGTGGGTTTCTGAGACTGTACTTCTCTACAGGAGTAGAAAGCCTCATTTTTCTCCCCCTGGGCCATCTGGTGGTTTCGAACTGCTGACCTTGTAGTTAGCAACCCAACTCGGAACCATGACACTGCCAGGGCTCCTCATCTCTCCTGATAAAATGTCCAGAGTGTGTGACAAAATATGTGACCCAACCTTTGCCTCTAAGGAGCCTCCTGTCGTACTTCAAACAAGATAAAGCTGTTTGTTCTTATTCTCTGCCAGCACCGTAGTTCACATGCATCGACTCTGTGGCTGTGGCCTGCCTTATCCAATACCCACCTTTCACCTGCGCATGAGGTGACTGAAAACACCATGGCTTGACAAGGATCCACCTATAACCCCCTCCCAGGGGGATGCACAAGGGGAAAGTGGGTGAGGGGCGAGGGAGGATGATAGAAGATATGGAAATAATCATCTATAATTTATCAAGGGTTCGTGAGGGAGGGTGGGCCAGGGAGGGAGGGGGAAGAAATGGGGAGCTGATATCAGGGGCTCAAGTGGGAAGAGAATGCTCGGAAATGATGATGGCGGCACATGTGCAAATGTGCTTGACACAGCAGATGAATGTATGGGTTGTGATAAGAGATGTAAGAGCCCCAATAAAAGTATTGAATAAAATATAGACATATATTTTTTAATTCCAAAAAAAACAGGAAAATACCATGGGTTGGGTCTCATGCACCTTAGTCCTCAAAGTAGCATTCTGGTGTAGAAAGAGCAGTAGACTCTGGAAAAGACAAGGAGAAAAAAAAAGAGTGGATTCAGCAAGTTTGAATGTAATGCATAATTTTCAGTCAACCTGGAGCTGAGCATTTTTGTAAAAAAAAATAATAAGGAAGAGAATTTGGGGAAAACAAGCTCGCACATTTTCCAAGGCATCTCATTTGGAACATGCGTAGCCATAAGCTTTACAATACAGGGAAATATGCTATGCTTGGGCTGTGCCATCTATTTTGTAGCTCCTTTCATAGCTTACATTTTTATACGATACATAGTCATAAGTAACTTACATAATCTTTCTATTCCTTGCACGTCTTACAAGGTAGAGTTCAGAAATCAGATCATTTGCTACCATTTCAGAGACCAGTTTCCAATGACCAGTCTCTGGGGGAGTTGAGGGGGCTAACGTGGGTGCCCTGACTGGACAAGATGTCCCCTTGTGCTTTTGCATAAACGTCCGGAGTCAGTCAGCACAATTGTTTATGTTTATATAATTTACTTACTTACCAGACATACTCGAGTATAAGCTGAACCGAATATCAGCCGAGGCACCTAATTTTACCACAAAAACTACACCAAAAATGTGCTGAAAGACTTGGCTAGTACTTGAGTATATACAGTATTTATTTATTTTTGGACTCTTACAACTCTTGTCACAATCCATACATCGCTTGCATCAGGCGAATTTGTACATATGTTGCCTGCATTCTTTTCCAGACATGTACTTTCTATGGGGCCCTTTAGTCTCAGCTCCTCTGCCCCTCCCCACCTTTGTGACCCCTTGATAGATTGTACATTGTTACTATTTAGATTGTACATTGTTACTATTTAGATTGTACATTGTTACTATTTAGATTGTACATTGTTACTATTTAGATTGTACATTGTTACTATTTAGATTGTACATTGTTACTATTTAGATTGTACATTGTTACTATTTAGATTGTACATTGTTACTATTTAGATTGTACATTGTTACTATTTAGATTGTACATTGTTACTATTTAGATTGTACATTGTTACTATTTAGATTGTACATTGTTACTATTTAGATTGTACATTGTTACTATTTAGATTGTACATTGTTACTATTTAGATTGTACATTGTTACTATTTAGATTGTACATTGTTACTATTTAGATTGTACATTGTTACTATTTAGATTGTACATTGTTACTATTTAGATTGTACATTGTTACTATTTAGATTGTACATTGTTACTATTTAGATTGTACATTGTTACTATTTAGATTGTACATTGTTACTATTTAGATTGTACATTGTTACTATTTAGATTGTACATTGTTACTATTTAGATTGTACATTGTTACTATTTAGATTGTACATTGTTACTATTTAGATTGTACATTGTTACTATTTAGATTGTACATTGTTACTATTTAGATTGTACATTGTTACTATTTAGATTGTACATTGTTACTATTTAGATTGTACATTGTTACTATTTAGATTGTACATTGTTACTATTTAGATTGTACATTGTTACTATTTAGATTGTACATTGTTACTATTTAGATTGTACATTGTTACTATTTAGATTGTACATTGTTACTATTTAGATTGTACATTGTTACTATTTAGATTGTACATTGTTATTGTTTTCATCTCTCACACCGACTGCTGTCTCCATTCGCCCATGTTTGCTGTGGTTCTTCCCCCTGTAGAGGGGGGTATGGTTATGTGTCGATCATTGCGATCAGTGCCCCCTTTCTCCCTTCCTCACCCGCTCTTTCCCCTACTCTTCTGGAATCGCTATTCCCATCCTGTTCCTGGATTCTGTGTGTCGTGAACTCCCATCCCTTTGTACACCTGTGGACATGCTCCGGTCTAGTCTGAATTGAGAAGCATCACTGGGTCATGGTAGTGGCGGTTGAGGAAGCCTCAAGGAACCAGAGGAATATTGTGTGTTTCATCCTTGCTTTACCGCACCCTGGTTGACGTATCCCTTTCCTGTGGCCCCTCTGTGGGGGACTTGTTCTATTGTCTACAGATGGGCAGTGTGAGGTCCAGTCTGGCTCTCTTTCGTTTCCTCCCTCCCTGCCTGCCTCCATGTGGGTGTGGCATCCTGGCTCCTCTCCCCAACCTGTCGGTTCAGTGCCACTCTGCCACACCCACTTACAGGGAGGGGGTCAGTTGGGCTCTGGGTGGGGCCAGCCCTGTAGATCTCTCTTTCCATGTGTTCTTCCACGCGGCCACATTGTCCTTGTGGTTTGGTGCACCATGGTAGGGTCTGCATGTCCAATCCGGATTCTGTGGAGACAAGACCAGTACTCTCCCCCTGGGTGGGTTAGTGCCCTGCTCCCTCTGTCGTCATCTCACTTTCACCCCCTTTTCTCCCTCCCCCCTCCCTCCTTTCTCCATGTTTGTGTTGGACTGACATGTACCTACTTGGGTTTGGTCCAACTTCCTCCCGACTCCCTGTGTATCTCCACCTGAATGTTGTGATATAGGCAGCGTCTCTTCTATACCTACTAGGCTGGTTGCACTACCTCAGGGGACTCTTGCTGTACTTCTCCTTTGTGATTGGCTGACTTCACTTAGCATAATTTCCTCCAATCTTTCCCATGAAAAGACGTGTTTGTCAATCAGCACATTTTTAGGAGCTTTTGAAGTACAAGGCTGAGAAATCCAAAGACATTTCAGTCACTGCTTTGCGAGAGATAAGACTTTAGTTGGAGAAGTAGGACATGTTAGCAAAATACCTTCCCATTAAAGGCAACATGGGCCGGCTCCAGTTTTTGCCACTTCAACGCAGTCTCCATAGAATTCTTCATAAGGAGCCCTGGTGGTGTAGTGGGCTACTAACCACATGTTGGGCTACTAACCACAAGGCCAGCAGTTCTAAACCACCATCCTCTCCGAGGGAACAAGACAAGGCTTTCTACTCCTGTAAAGAGTTTCAGCCTCAGACACCCACAGCAGCAGTTCTACCCTGTCCTGCAGAGCTGTTAGGAGTTGGCATCAACTTGATGGCAGTGAGCTGTGTTTGTTTGTTTGTCTTTGATTCGTTCAGAAAATATTTTTGGAGTACTTACTCTTTTTATATTCTCCTGAACGTTTGGCCTTTTGAACCCACCCAGAAGCTCTATGGGAGAAAGGCTTGGCATTTTACTTCCATACTTTTTTTTTTTCCGCAAACCTATTGGCATCAAGTCGAATCTGATTTGTATTGGCACTAGAAAGCAGAGTTGAACCGACTTGCCTGGAGGATTGCCAAGATGCAATGACAGCCAGGGACACCCACACTGTGGGGCAGTTCTACGCAGTCACAAGGCCACCATGAGCCGTTAGTGACTCACCAGCATTCCAGCCAAAGCACCCCCTCACATGAACTGTAATCCAGAGGGGGACATGAGAAGCGGCAGGCAAAGGAAACAAAATTCTCCAAGAACATGCAGAGAGGAAATGCAACTTTCCTAGACTTTGAGTAACTACAGTTTGAATACAGAAAGGGTGAGGGAAAAGACCTTTCCAGATAGAAGCACCTGTGTTTAAGTGGGCAGCTGGGGGTGCTGAGAAGGTGCAGCCTGTTTGACTGGAACGAAAACTCTATGAAGAGGCTCCATCGGAGAAAATGACTGGGAAAATATTGAGTGTTCTCATTCAGCAAATACAGTACTGGGTACTGCAGAATTCATTTTCTGTTTCACAGTCACTAGGAAGCTATTTAGGATCCCTGGGGCCGTAGTGCACCATGGTTATGCGTTGGGCTACTCACTGCAAAGTCAGCAGTTCAAAGTCACCATTAGCTCCTCAGGAGAAAGATAAGGTTTTCTACTTCTGTAAAGAGTTCATCTTAGAAGCTCACAGGGGCCACTGTGCGTTGGTGTCACCTCAATGGCAGGGAGTTTGGTTTGGTTTGGGAGGAAGCTATTTGGAGTTCTCCAGGAACAAAGGGACATGTTTAGATCTAGCCTCTGAGGTCTAAGGGTCCCATCTAGAAAGTCATTAAATCCAAAATGTTTTCTCGAAAGGACCGTATATTGAGCCTCCTCTCAGTGCAGCAAAAGGCTATATTCAGCTGCTGCTCTAGCCGTTCCCCTGTGCATCTGCCCACCTGGATGCTTTTCTGGTCTCCATGCCTCGACCTTGTTTCCCGTTTGTTGTGGCCCTTCAATCGTGCTCATTACTATTTCCCTGGATATTGTTAGTCTTCATGTAGAAGCCTGCCAGAGTATTTTCTCTCTATTCTCAGTACCAGTAAATGTTTCGCATTTTCTTAAGAGACATGTGGTAGTTACGTAATCTGGTGCAATTTGGGACTTGAGAGGATTAAGAGTGAAGGGATGGAGTCTAGTCTGTCAATCGGGTCATAGTCAAGGAGGCCTCTATGTTGGCATGGTCTTTCCCTGAGGATTCTGGGAACTCCTATATTTCTTCCTTGGAGGCGGGAGACACTCTGTCTCTGCTCACTTCCTTTCGCTACTGACAAGGCTCACTCCGTAAGAGATGCTTTACTGACAAGACACTTGGTGCTACTCCCTGGGAACGGGAGAAGCCACATGAACCTACCCTGATGCAATCAGACCTCAGGAACCAGAGAAGCCACATAGAGACCCCTGCCAGCACTGAGATGCTTCCAACGCCACTGGATCCATGAGACTCCCAACTGACTGGCCTGTGATCCTCCTGCATTCGGCATCATTGCATGTATTTCATGAGTCTGAAGAGGACTTTATAGATTGGTCTCGGACATGTGGGCTAATATTGGATTTATGGGCTTGATCTGGACTGGGCTGGGATGTTTTCTCAATATTCAATTGCTCTTGTATACAAACCTCTTTCTTATATGCATATGCATGTTTATGAATTTGTTTCTCTGGTCTACCCAGACTAACACAAGACACCCTCCTCCCCTTCATCATGTAATTGAACACTGGTAGGGAAGATGACATGGTGTGCTCCGGCGACACAGGCCTGCTGCGAGGCAGACTCACTCCTTGGCAGCGGGTTTGGTTTTAGCTTGTGTAGAAACTGGAGCCCCCAGTGCGTACATTTTTTGATTTCCTGTCTGTCTGACTCGATAGCAGGCATTTTTTTGAATTTGCCTATGGCTGGATTTCTCTTATCATTTCCACTTTCACTTTTCTTTTATTCTATCTTCCTCTCTGGCTGTGTTTAATTTAATTTTATCTTGTTATGCTTTCTCTACTTATTCCAGCTTGTATAAGTTGGTAAAGATACATGCATACTCCAGTGACTTCTTAATATCTTATAAGCCAAAATCTGCAGCACCAGCACTGACCCCTAACTGAGTCCTAGGACTTTGCTTCTGTTTGTGGAATCCTACAGAATTTAAATTTCTGGCCATCCCATCTCACATACTCAGACTGCATTTTTTTTTCTGTTCCCTCATGGATCCAATTACACCAAGCTCTCATTATCTGGATTCCTCTCATCAGTAGACCTCTTCTGCCCATACAAACAGCTGTCCTCTTGACTGGGTAGGTGAATCAAAAAGAGGTCCCAGCAGACAGAACACACTGCTGAACAAGCCTGAGGAGGCCACAGGCAAGAGCCGGGGTTTGTGCGTGGGGCCTGCAACACTATCTATCGGCTCTCGGTAAAGTCTTACTTTGTAAATGAGTAAGGAGCTCTGGTGGTGTAGTTGTCACACATTGGGCTGCTAACTGCAGGCCAGCAGTTCGAAACCACCACTGGGGCAATGGAAGAAAAGCGAGGCTGTACTGCTCCTGTAAAGCGTTATCTCAGAAGCTCACAGGGGCAGGCCCACTCTGTCCTCCAGGCGAGCTCTGAGCTGAAATAGACCCGATGGCAGTGAGTGATCTGGGTGAGCCTCGGGAAAGCCACGGCAGCGCAAGGTAACCCTACGTTAAAAGCTTATCTTCTACTGGTTCTGTTTTGATTTCTTTTAGGAATAAGAATCTTCTTATGGGCAAAATGTTGAAGTGGGCGACAGTATTGTTTCTCACAGTCATTTTATTTCAAATAGCAGTCCTCATGACCTCAGTCCTGAATTGTTTACACAGCACTTCCAGCTGATAATAACTTCACACCCCCCTGGAAACTGTGGTGGTTGTTGGTGTTAGTGGCCCTGGGGTTGCCTGCTCGTGCACTGTGTTCATGATCTGGGGCCTGCTCACGGCCGTTGCTGCAGCTATTATGCACGTGGACATCTTGCAATTGAGGGACGCTTCTTCCTGCATTACATTGAACACGCGTATGCTGGCCCATTGGGCTTTTACCACCTTATGTTTAGAGGTAGATCTCCAGGCCTTTCTTCCCAGTGTGTCTCTGTCTGAAGGTACGCTCAGGCCTCTCCATCATGAGTGGCCCTGCTAGCATTTGGAATTATTAATAGCATTGTTTCAGGCATGTTAACTTGCATGTCCCCACAATGACAAACAGCTCGAGGGGTGGCAGCCCTGGAACACAGAGGTTTGATAAATGCTTGCTTGATGGATGACTAAGTGTGTGAATGAATGAATAAATAAGTAGATTCACTGAATCCTAAGAGCTACTCGAAGACTTAGGTAAAGCAATGGGATTTCCCACATCTCAGATGAGAAAACCGAGGCCAACTATCGGAATGCCTGGGGTGTAGGACTGAGACGCTTGACACTCTGACCCCTCATGCAGTATTTGTTGCTACATCTGGGATAATATTTAATAATTAATAACATGCTCATAATATACACCCATTGCTCACTTACTGAGTGTCTTGTTATCCGATTATTTCCCATTTATGGCAATGGTAAATAAACTGTCCGACTAGTTCATGCACCAACATTGTACATCTGGCAATAACCACCCCAGGGTTCTAAGCCAGAAGAATTCTGTCTGTGATGGTTACGGTTGTAGCTCTAGCCACTTGGCTGAGCCCTGGCTCTCGATGGCGGGGCAGTTATGGAATGATGTGATTTGGGAGATGGGTGATGATGCGGCTGGGGACGCAGACAGCCTCCACTTTCACATCATGCCTATTGTTGCATAACGATAAGGGCTTTGGACCCAAACCATGCTGAGAAGCAAGGGTGATGCCAGGCCTCTGTGAAGTCACGCTTAAAAACATGAAGTTGTATGACCCACCTCCATTTCTCTTTAGGCAGAGATTTGTTCCTTTTCTCTTTGAAATTGTCTCCATTTTCACTGTTTCCATTCCTTCCGTTGACATTGACTGTGGGTTCCCACAATTACTTGGCCTACCACCTCCTATTCTGAAAAATTAAAATAGTTAGCACCTCTTGTCAATTCATGAGCACTGATGCTGAAGAAGACAAAACTAATTAGTTATGTGATAGCTAAATAAGAAATCATTCATGAATTTTTAAATGTCAGTTTCTTTTTTAGCTAACACAATTAGAACCATTGATGTTATTTAACCCTCTCATTCCCTCAAGGGCTAAGTTCAATGTGACCGAGATTGAGGCACTCACAGTTTTTCGTGAGATTGAGGCACCAGAGCAGTGAACCAAGCAGACTTTCTGCAATTTCTTCTAAGAGAATCTTCAAGAATAGGTGATGTGTAGGGATGCCGTTCTATTCTCATATAGAGAAGTATTACCTCTGCCCCGCATTTCAATTGAGAAATTATTAGCTGTTAAATTATATGATGTGGATCATTAGAAACATGCAGTAATTACTGATGTTATAGGCTATGGGAGGGGTTATTTTCATTGTTACATCTGGCGAAGAGTTTTGATAATATATATTCAAATGATGACATACCATATATTCATTTCGTGCAAACAGAATTACAACGTTCGACTGTATCATTTGGCTGATCAGTCTCTGCTGGAGTTCACATTGTAGATGAAATTAGTCCCTGTGTCTCCTATTCTCTTTCAATATGTGCATTTATATTAACAGCATGATTTAATCCATCGCTTCCAAATGATACTGCACTTTGAACTGCATTTAGTAAGAAATTGGCACCACGCGTGTGTGTGACCCTGGGTCTCGTACTCTGTCAAGGAACCCTCTGTCTGTTGGCTGACACACAATATTTGAGGATCCGAGCATGCCCAAAGCTAGGTGGGGAGATTGAAAAGTGAGTCTCAGATGTTATATTAATTTGTGGGTTTCAATTTACAACCTACCGGCTTTAGGGAATTTCTTGGGTGGTTACCGCCTAGCATTGTGTTTCCGTTTGGAAGTTGCTGGATCATTTCGGGTTGGGGTTTAGAACAAAATATTTGTGCCGGGCTACTGACTTGGTGGCATGAGTCTCTCTAGTCACCTATGACTTACTCCAAAATGTAGTTCTACTGCATACTGTGAAATTGGAAAATCTGTTCTGTGTGTGTTCTAATGGATGTAACGGTCATTAAGTATATGAGTCTTCTGACGTTGTAATCAGATGTGATTCAGTCTGTTAAATATCCATGAAACAACATCTGCTTCACGGAGTGACCTTCTGCTAAAGAATACTTAGCGTCTATTAGTGGATCATAGTGCAGAGCTGCCTTATTTGAAATGCACTAAACTAGAGTAGTCGACTGCTGTTTAGCAACTAGCTTGTAATAATTTATTGCAGTTAAATAAAGCTTAAAAAAACTCCATTAAATAATTATAGGGATTATATGCATTTCGAAAACCTTTGTGTTCCACCAAAATTACCCATTTAATTTCAGGGTTGGTTTGTTAAAAAAAAGCTGAAATCTAAAGGAACATTAGGGGAGCTGTCAGATGCTGTTTTCTGTAGGTGTTAATAAAACCAGATGAAAAAAAAATCTTAAACAAATTAAAACCAAGAGCAATTTTGCCATCTGTTGTATATTAATTAGAACTTTGTGTATCAAGGGTAAACCTGCTCTTAGAGAATGTCACTGAACACCCGCTAATAGAATAATATGCAAATGTATTAGGCTATGGATTTATATGCAGTTGCTAATTCTAATGTATCGGCAGCGGTTTCCCCAAGAAATTGGTCGTGTGCGTAGATAGGTATGTATACCTTCACAGATCCATAATGAGTTTTCTTTCTTTCTTTCTTTTCCAGAGCAACCTGCAAACAATCAAGGCCAGTCCACCCTGCAGCCTTTGCCACCTTCCCATAAGCAGCACTCTGCACAGCATCATCCGTCCATCACTTCTCTCAATAGAAACTCCCTGACCAATAGAAGGAACCAGAGTCCGGCCCCGCCGGCTGCTTTGCCCGCCGAGCTGCAAACCACGCCCGAGTCCGTCCAGCTGCAGGACAGCTGGGTCCTTGGCAGTAATGTACCACTGGAAAGCAGGTAATGACAACAGTCCCCGGCCCCTCTATGAAGCACTCAGATCCTTTGGTTCCGAGGACCACACGACTCACCTGCATAGGCCATACCTATTCTAGTATAGTCAATAAGCCACATTTTAAAACATCTGAACTTTAATGTGAAACTCACTGCCATTGAGTCTGTTCTGACACAGTGGCCCCACGGGACAGAGTAGAAGTGCCGCTGGCAGTTTCTGAGACTGTAGCTCTTTATGGGAGTAGAAAGCCTCATCTTTGTCTCGGGGAGTGGCTGGTGGTTTCGAACTGCTGGACTTAAGGTGAGCAGCCCAGGGCTTTTCTAGAGTAAAACTAGCCCGGCGCTTTTCTCACGGTGACACCTTTGCCATCCTTATTGACCCTTGTCGTTTGTTTGTGCCAAGAACCCTTCCCAGATTGCTGGTAGTTCCTAGTTTCTGGCCCAGTGAACTTTCCCTTGTTTTCATCGCCTACAAGAGATGAGAATACATTCCTAGCATGAACCTTTGCTTCTTCTACATGTTTTGCTTATCTACAAATTCCAGGCATGTGGGGAAAGGATTGAGATGTGAAATGTGATCCTTGACTCGGTGAATCTGTCTAGCATCCCCTTGTTTCTCCTTACTCTGACTTTCATGGTGCATTCCATCACAAGTCACAGTGTATCCCGAGTGTCGATATCTGAGCACAGAGCAGGTGTCCACCGGCTGACCATCTTTTAGAGCATCGTGCACTATGAGCGATCTGGAACCTACCTTCTAAAATGCTCGCTCCACAATTTCCTGAGGTTTCCCATTGCTTTGTCGTTCTATTAGGAAACTCTGCCTTGTGATTAACTGAAGTCTCCACCTTGAAACCTCCATTTTCTGGTTATAAAGATACACCTACTCACCTGGAAGCTGGAACCACCCAGAGCACGTGTGCCCCCGTTTCTGGGTGACGGTCCAGGACTTGCCGCAGTGTCCTCGTTGAGAGGCTTCCCGCTGATGGCCTTCCTGGTGCACACTCTGGCTTTCTAGTCGAGGTCTTAAAGGATGGCGTCTGGCACAGGCCGTTCTACACGTAGCAATCCGCTCATCTAAAAATAAGCATCAATAAAAGCAGTTGTGTCGCTTGTCCTTTTTATGACTGAATATCTCCAACATTCACACGTTCACCTTCTTCCTTTGGACAGCAGCGCAGTGTCCCCTCTGTCTTATGTATGTCAAAGCCAAGGGTACGGTGTCCTACCTTCTTGCTCTCCTCTTGGCTGCTAGGCAGGAACGGTCTCCGAATATTACCATTATTGTGTATTGCCTCCCTGCCCTAAGCTTCCAGTAGTCCCGGAGAAAAAGAATCGTCACCACATAAAGACTGGAAGATCAAGCACAGTGGGTCCCTTTGGACACTGGCCCCCCCAAAGGTCATACCCCGAAGACCCCTTGGCTAACTTCCGCATTCAGATGTGCTCTGGACGAGGACACTGTCCCACGATGAATCAATTACTATTTCTGCTATTAGCCGCATGATCTAAACCAATTCTGCCCAGAGGATGAGCTAGCAGGAGACCTCATAGTGGGTTGTCAGCAATAAAAATCTTCTGTCTTTTCTTTTCCTCTTGACCTAAGGACAAGGTTCCAAGATCTCTTTATCTTTTTATCTACAGTGTCAGCCAAGAGTGGTTGAGTTTCATCATTTACTCTCTGTTCCTGGACCCTCTTCTGGGGGAAATTACATAGTGAAAGTCCAGGGAAAAGAAGCAAATGGAAGGTTTCTTTTTCGTTCTAAGGCAGTCACGTGTGCAGACTCCCCCCCCCTTGAGGTTATTAGCACAGAGCTAAATTTACCCAGTGTAATTAATTAGCACATCCTGAACAACTAATCAGCACAGATTCACTATTGTCATTTGGAAAAATTTTATTAGCAAGAAGGTAATTTTCCAGTTGAGTCATCAAATTGAATACAGATAATTGCATTGTAGTTGACAATAATTGTTTTGACAAATATTTATGAAATGTGTCAAGTTCAGTCCTCAGTAACATGTTTAATTTTATGGCTGCTTTATAGCACGAAGTCTTCAACAACTAAGACTCAGTAGGAGAGTTATGAGCCCTTGAAGACGCCGCACAGCGAAACGGCTTGCATTCATTTTAGAGAAAGCTAGGATGGGTTCATTTTGCTCCTCATATTGTTCTGAAGGACTTTGGTGAAGGATGTAGGGAGGAGGTGAGGGAAAGGTATCGCTAGAGAATAACCCGTGCCGGCATTGTGCGAGACTGCGGCAGCGGCTTTCTCTTTATTCCAGCTCTTGAGGCAGGCATACTGAAGGGGGGTCAGTCGTCACTGAGGTGTCCTTCCATTCCGATGCCCTGTCCGTAATGGACCATCAATGGAATCCCCCATCAATGGAATCACATTTTACAGTTTAATGAATTGATACCACGAGCAAACCTACCAGTTGCTATGATCTCACTAATAGATCTGTAGGTAAAGGAAAGTGGGTCCAAACTTGGATAGTGTGCTCAACATTTTTCATCTGTAATTGTTTTGTTCGTTCTGGTTGTCCCAGATTCACATTTAGAGTATTGCTAATTAAAAGGAATGGTATTTCGCCTCGCAGATACTCACTCTGGTGAATCAACGTACACAGCGATGTGAGAACTTCGCACCTCCCCACACAGTACTACTGTGGTTTCTTTAATACTCTCACTTGGTTGGAACTCTTGAGGTGAAGAACCAGTCTTATTTAACATTGCTTTTTTTTTTTTAATTAGGGTTCCCTATTGAGTATGATGCTCGAACCCAGTTTCAGCTGTATTAACAACTTTATCGCAACCTATGTCTGCCATGAACTCAATTTGGTTTTCTTTTTTGAAATCTAATACTGCAGTTCCATCTTTGGAACATATGGGAATTTATGCCTCTCCTCGCTTTCCTGAAACTGTCATTTAGAGCACGCAGGCTACGAAGTATGAAATTCAGATTGCTTATAGATAAGAGTCTATTTTCCTTCCTGTTTATGTTCACTGTTTTCCCCTTGCAGCACATATTGATAATAATTGATGACAAAATGGCACACCATAATCCATGAAAATCGCAATAATTTGCAGATTTACAGTTTGTGTGACTTGGAAGAGAAGGCATAAAATATTTTTGCTGTCTCCCCCATATGTTCCCAAACGGTATCGCCCGCATTGTAATTTATTAGAAAGCTTTTGTGGCACCACCCCCACCCCACCCCCCGCCAGGCAGTTTCTTGCTTCCATAAAAATGTTTATTTCCCTGCTCTGATGAAGGTAACATTGGCTGCAGGGGAGACAATCAATACGACTGCGTCCCATAGATCCCTACTCGGGAAATAGCGTGGTTCTGGTCTGTCATCTGCACTAGTCAGAGCTCTTGGAGCCACATCAAGATCCAAATAAGCATGTGCAGGTCATTAGCATAGCCTCTCCACATTGTCATCCCTTACACAGAGCCATCAGTGCCTGTGTATACCATCCCGAACACGCAGGCTCATTATTGCTTCGGCTTCGGATGGGATAGCCCGTAGCTTGCCCTTTGTGTGCTTTGTACCTCAGCTGCGTTGGCACGTAACAAGAGTTGTTGCCAGAATGCAGAGTGGCTGAAGAAAAGCGTCGCATTGACCCAGTGTCGCTGCAGTGTTGAAAGGGGACGTACAGCAGCTCTCGTGGAGAATCCCTGACCTTCAACGATTGTGAACTTAATTGCCTGCGCGTTCCTCATTTATATATGTGAATTAAACCGCTTAGGAGGTACCTACTCCTACATGTTAACACAATGGTTCGCTTGTAGCCATTTAATGAAAGATTTATTCAAGCCTTGTTGTGTTCTGAAGTCTGCTCTGGCAGTGATAGTTCATTAGTTATGTTCAGACAGCTTTTTACCTTGTAGTTCAGTAATGCTCTGGTAATTATTAATGTATGAATTGCATATTAAATTGCCTCTTTATTAGTGCATTTTTAATTTAAATGTCGAAGTGTCCTAGACTGCTTTAATGTGAGATCAATCGCTACATCTTTAACAAATAGAATACGTAGGCAGCAATGGTGTTTACTGAACAAAGGTATTCACCCGCCTTACCTCACTGATTTCCCCTCTCAAACGGTTCTGGGAAATGGCAAGGAAGTCATAACAGCATCTGAAGTGTAGGAAGCCGTCTGCGTGCTGTGGCCGCATGGCACCAGGCAAAAGCGTCCTCAGTTGAAGAGTAGCCCTCCACCCGCTTTCTGATGACGGTGGAGTCGGCCAGGCGGGGCCTCCGTGACTGTGGGTCCCAGCCACCAACTCTGACTAGGAGTTGAGGGCTTCACTTGCGTCACCCGGGGACCCACAGTGGACACGCCTCGTGACAGATCCATTCAGTAAGGACTGTTTTCCACTGGAAAAGACTTGACATACGTAAAGAGACTAGTCCAGAATGTGGAAAAGAGGAGCGAAAATGGAGACACGAAGGGGACGGTATGCAGACTTCAAAGTTTGTCCGCGGCCGAGGCCGAGACATTTGCACTGATCTTGGAGAGTCTCACTCTCTACTCTAAACGTTTGTTAGTTTTTATCGAAGCTCATCTAGAATTGCGTCGATTGCCCCAGTTACAGGCTTCGGTTCTGGAGGCAGGAGAAGTGAGTGTGTCAGACAGAACCGTGGGGTGCGGGGTGTCCAGTGGGGTCGTTGAGCTCTCCGGCATCAGGACTGTCTCTGAGGGGGCGCGAGTCACTGGCCTTTTAGCTAGAATTCAAGTGGATTCATTGCTTACATCACCCATTAACTAGGTGGATAAATAGAAATTGCATGCCAATGACAGGTCAAATCAACTGATAACCATAGAGTTGATCCCCAAAATTAGGACAAATAATTTCATATAGTTGATCCCCAAAATTAGGACAAAGAATTTCATATAGTTGATCCCCAAAATTAGGACAAAAGAATTTGATTCTCTTGAGAAAGAAAAGTGGCCATGTTGCCCATTGCAGACGAGAGCTGGGCAATCAGCATGGACAGAGGCTGTTCCCAGCAAGGAGGGGCATGTGGTTCCCTTAACACGCTTCCTAGTTCCAAGAGTCAGGTCACTTTTAAGCCCATATTATCTGGTGCTGAAGGGAAGGGGCCATAAGCAAAGGAGAGTCAGGGCCAGGCGGCCCTTGGTTGAAACCAGGTGTGTCCCCTGACTTGTGCTTTTTTCATTTTCTTGTAAGTGAGTGACACATGCTTCACTCGTCAGCCCCTTCACAGAAAAAGCTCTCTTGGCCTTGATGTAAAATACGTCACGCCTCAACAATATGTAAAATGGTTACCGTTATTTTCTTCAGGCGAACAAGCAGGGAAGGAATAGTAAGACTAGTAAATTGAGTAAAATGTTGTAGAAATATGTGGAGTTAATATTTTAATGTGAAACATTGGATTTCAGGATACATTTATATTCCACTTAAAACATGAATCAGTAGTAAAAGCTGGCCCTAACTTTCTGCAATTCATGGGAAAAGTTCACTCTTGCATCAGCACAATTTGAGCTTCCCAAACCATTTTCTTATGAATGGAGGGCTGATGGTTACTAAGAGAGAGCAAAGGCATGTTTTTTTAAGTGTGAAGTTATCAATCATCAATCACACACACTCTTCACTTCAAGCTCTGTCTAGCAGGCATCCGAAGGACTCAATATTTAAATAAAACCTGGCGATCCAGGAGGGACAGGGAACACCGGTTATCATCTTGCCAAGAACACAGTGGTGTTGGGTAGGTCTGGTTTTGAATCCTAGACCCCCCATGAGAACAATGGATGTAGCCATCTATAAACTGTTTGTACCTGAAGTTCCATTTCCAATGCAATAATAACTACTAAAATCACATTTTGGCTTTCAATGAAGTAAGTCTGCACATGGCACATGGCCAAACTTACTGTCGTTGAGTCGATTCCAATTCATAGTTATCTTATAGGATGGGGTAGAACTGCCCCGTGGGTTTCCAAGAAAGGAGTAAAAAGACTCATATTCCTGTACACAGGTAGGAACCACAAATTTGTTCATTTAATTCTTGAGGAGAAAAAAAGTCTTAAAATTCTGATGAAAGGCAACATTCATATCTTTGAGACAGTCGACTGCTGTAGCAGTAAATGTTTGCAATGAACCAATGGAAGCCTTGACAGATACATTGTCTCCCCGCAGTCACAAAGTTAGGCATCCACCGACATCAGCAGTCACAAAGTTAGGCATCCACCGACATCAGGCTCTGAAAGCTTCAGTACTGGTTGCTCAGGATGAAGGTCTGCCCAATAGAGTGGGAGTGGTGTTTTGTTTAATTGAGGTGAACTTGTTCCTTTGTAATAGCAATCAAGCCACTAAGAAAGCATATATTAATCGTCTGCTCTGATTTTTAAAAGCACAACTCCAACAACTTGTTAGTGTTCTGTACCCTGAACACGTATGGTTTTGGAGAACCAGCCTTGTGTATAAAACATTCATGTATGAGAACTTTAATTTGCATCCTACCTAGGGAAATGCATCTTCATGACTCAGAACACAGCTCTAGTCACTTCCTTGTGAACATGGTCAAGTTAGAAGGTCATTTAGACCTTTGCTCTGGTCACAAAGAATGATTGGATTGTTTACATGACCCATGCATTTTAAGTCACCTGCCTTTTTCTCCTTCTTCAGAAATAGTTTGGCAGGTTATTTCCCCATCTTTTCCCTTCACTAATTTTGTCTGTGAAAATATGTCTCAATTCTCTTTACGTGCTGTGGGTTTATGTACGAATATATGGAGGTATGCTTTCTCTCTATTCAGCACCGGTACTTGGATGATTTTATCTTTTGCTGGAATTCTCATTTTAAAATTGTGTCTTTATCTGAAATTTCAGCGTCTGGCTTCAACACCAATTAAAATACACCCTGTTAAGGATAATTGATGCTCTAGTCTTACATTTCTTCATAGAGTGAAGACATACTTTTGCCTATTGTATTTCTTTGTCCTTTAATTTCAAACCTTAAGGGAAGCCTGTTTTCTTCCATAGCATTCTCAGAGCCCTTTCTCCTTACCCCACAGATTAAATTCTGGGACATGCAATTAGCCAAATAAGTTTCATAAATTCTAATTGATAACCCCTCTGATTCTGTCAGGACCCCTTCTTGATTTTCTTAGCATCTGACCTCCTCATATTCTGACGCACTTAAAATATTACCACAAGGAATTGTCTTGTTCTAATTACATTCTCCACCAAAATAATACTGCCGCTTTCCGGTCATGGTGTGCTGGAAGAGGCATAGGTTTTAAAACAGACAGATCTGGGTTAAAATCTCAACATTCTATTAGCTGTGTCACCTGGATAAATTATTCATACATTTTTATCTCCCCCACCCCAATAAAATGGATTTGGTACTGTTCCAGAAAGAATTTATCAAGATTCATTCAAATGCCATCTATATAAAGTACCTGGGATATTGGTTTCTGTACTTTTCCTTATCCCTTTCCTGTACTGTGCGTTCATAGGAAAAATAGCCAACCTGCTGCTTGTGGCAGTGGCCTGAGAGTCGTGCAAACCGTGAAGAATTAGCTACGCTTTTGCACTTTGCGGAGAGGTGTGTTTTGATTCTGAGGATAGTTCAATACCCTCTGCAGTGAAATGGGAAACTTCCTAGAGGAGATTGATGACGATGATGGTGGCCTGCCTTCCCTAGAGAGAGGAGACTGTGGAAATGTGGGGAGAAGGCTGGCTACAAGAGCGGTGAGTCGTGCTGACCGGCAAGGTAACACCTGAATGGACCATTCCTCCGCCAGATGATGAGGGACATTTTGTGTGACGCCTGAAGCTCCCTGCACAGGGACCCGGAGAGGTCGTGAGTGAGTCCCACAAACACGGACTGTATTCTCGAGCAGATTTCTGAATTGAAACTCACCTCCGCGGCGATCTAGTCTTCCTCTTTCAGACCCACAAAGATTTCTTAATCTTCTTCAAGTCACCTGCCTGGGCCCATTGGTACTCAGCTAGACCTCAGGTCCAATTTCTAAACTCTCCAGACACTTCCCCCAGGAGGACAACGAACACACAAGAAGGTGCTACCTGGTGTTAGCTGTCAGGGAGGTGCGAATCAGAACTACAAGGAGAGAGCATTTCACCCCGGCAGAAGTAGCACTGATGACAACAGAAAGAGCGAAAAATTCTGGCAAGGATGCAAAAAAGATGTACAATCTACTTGCCTTGGGATTGTAACATGGTACAGGCGCCCTGGAAAACCGAAAAGAGCGGGAAATAGAAACACTTTATGATCCTGCCATCCTCACTAGTGGCAATGTATCCCAGGGATTTCGGGAAAGAAGTGCAAACAGGCAAACACACACTTGTGTTTATTGCAACATTATTCACAATACCACGTGCTAACTGCCTGTTATAACACCAACCAAACTCACTGCCGTCACGTCAATGCCGAGTCAGAGCAGCCCAACCGAGGAGAGGGGGACCCCCTCTCTTTCTGAGGCTGGAATCTTATGGCAGGAGAAAGCCTCATCTTTCTCCTGGGGAGCAACCAGTGGCTTCGAACTGCTAACCTTGAGATTAGCAGGCCAGGGCTTAACCCACACTTCCAGCAGCGCTCCAGTGTGTTGTAGTAGTTGGTCTCCAAAGTTTTCAATTACATCTGAAGAGGGGGAAGGCCCTCAGTTTCAAGATAGGCTTATTTGAATTGTGCGTCGTTCACACACAGAGCTCTATTACAGTAGAGACATGAAACCAAAACTTAAGAGGATGAAAAGCCATAGACCATATTTTTAGAAAATTTCATTTGCGCCCTGTTTGTTGAGGATTAATTAATTATTAAATCCACATTTACAGTGCTGAAATATAAATTGGCAGTGTGAAATTTATAATTCATAGTGCAGTAGATAGTTGTAAATCCTCTCTGGCACTCTGGCAGCATACTTCAATCCTATCTCCCACGTGTCTAAATATTTGTGTAGAAATCACACACCTCCTTCTGCTGTAGGTACAGCAGTGGACTGGAACATGGCATCGACCTGACAGACGGCACCGGACAGGGCAGTGGCGCCTCCGGTTACACGTGAGGTCCTGTGAGCGGGGGCCAACCACACAGCACCTGAAAACGGCAGCAAGTTGATAAGGCATCTTAGAAATATTTGCCTACATTTTTTGAAGCCCCATGCATTTTATCCAGTTTTGGGTCTGGTAAAATCATGTATACGTGTTTGACTCAAGACTATGGAAGGGGGGAAAGATCATAAAGAATTCATTAAATCACTCCAGCACTCTGCAGTTTTGTTTCCCAATTTTTATAGATGAATGCACACGTAATTCTTTATCATTCATGAGCATGCTCGCCCGGCCACTATTATTAATTGATCAGGTGATTGCTTAAACAAGTGTAGTTATTAGCATACCCAGATCACTAAATTTTATGTAAAATATTAGAAACACTCTTTGTCTCAAAGCACTTCTTGTAATAGTACTAATGGTTCGTATTAATTCAGGTAGCAGCGCTGAAATACATCTTGGTAAGCTTTTCATTTAAGACATTTTCCTTGCTGGGATCACCTCCTGGGGTGAAAGTCGTCCAAAGATAATAGCACATCAATTCAAAGTGTAACAGATTTGAGACCCCAACACGCTGTCAGCATGAGGAAGTCGTTTCTCAGCCTCACCAGCTCGCTGGGCCGCCGCCAGAGTCGTTGCATATTTGCTCTTTTGTTTTCTTTTCCAAATATATCATTTACATTTTAATGTTGATTACTTACTTGGGACATGTTTAACTTTCCCACTTACTGTATTTTTCTTTAAAATATATATCTTAATTTAGCGGTAACAATAAAAGAAGTGTTTCAAGTGTTATGATTCTATAATAGTTCTTTTTTTTTAGGTTTAAAAAAATAATTTTATTGGGGGCTCATACAACTCATCATGATCCATACATGCCTTAAATTAGTTCCTTTTATAATTAAAGACTATATATTACTTCCTCCAAAAGCTTTTAGTTAAATTTATAGAAACGCTGCCTTTACTTTAGAAGTGAAATAGTTGAAGCTCTTTGAAAAGTTCCTGGATGGTTCTTACAAAATTGATGCACACATACACACACGCATACACACACATGCACACACATACATATATACACATGCATACAAACATGCATACGCACACATACACATATATACACACACACACTTTTCTTAAATTATCCCATTTGAAAATCAACACCCTACCTTGAGTCGATTCCAACTCATAGCAAACCTGAAGGATAGAGTAGGACGATTCCATAGTGTTTCCAGGGTGATATAACTCTTTTTGGAAGCACACCACCACCTCTTTCCTGCTCAGAGTGAGCAGACTTCAGGTTAGTAGGTCAGCACAGAATCCTCTGGGCCACCAGGGCACCTTATTTGTGATTGAACAGAAGTTATCCAAATGCAAATATAAAAATATGGAATTTTAATTTACGATTGACTGGACATCAGTACATTTTATTGTTTCTTCAATATTTCCCCCTTTGATCAACTTAGACTACCCTTTTCTGCTTTTAGATCCCAGTAGCTAATTTTATTCACAGGGTCTGCTTTTGTCAAATAAAAAAACTACTATACCAGGAATGTACACAGTGTGAGTTTGGGAAAATTGGAAGTTTTCAAAATGAAATGAAGCACATATTGATATCCTACACATCAGTCAGCTGAAATGGACTTGTGTCGTGCATTTTGAGTCAGTCATAAGATGTACTGTGCCAAAAAGGACGAATTAAAGAAGAATAACATCATAATCATCAAAAGACCATTTCAAGTTCTATCTTGAAACACTGTGTTGTCTGTGGTAGGGTAATCGCTATGCACTCAAGGAAATGCAGGTGATAAGACTATTATTCAAATCTGTGCACCAGTTGCTCCAGACTAAAATTAGTCAAACATGCAGTCAAGGTGAACTCATAATAACTGGTAATTGGAATACAAAAGTAGGAAACAAAGAGGAATGAGCAGTAGTTGGAATGTAAGGCCCAGGGAATAGAAACAGAGCTGGAAACTGCAAGATAGACTTTAGAAGAACCAATAACTTCTTCATTGAAAACAGCTTTTGTCAACACAAAAACAATGATTATAAGTTTAGGCTTAGGTAGATAGAATACTAAGGAATCAAGTTCACTACATGGTGGGATGAAGCCATGGAGAAGCTCAGTACCAGCAGCCAAAACCAGGACAAGAGCTGACTGTGGAATAGACCATCAAATGCTCATAGATAAGTTCAGAGAGAAGGTGAAGCAAGTTAAAACACATCCACAAGAGCCAACAATATAACCTTAAATATGTCCCATCTGAATTTGGAGAACATCTCAAATATAGATTTGAACCAGTGAACACGCATCATAGAAGACCTGATAAGCTGTAGGATGACATCAAGAACAGTGTGTGACCCCAGGTTGACTAGAAAAACAAAACCAGGGACAGTCATATATGTATAAGAATGAGCTTGATATCAAGAAGTAATCGTGCATTGAGAAAACATCCCAGCCCCGTGCAACTCAAGTCCATAAGTCAGACACTAGTTCATGAGTCCCTGTTCAGACTCTCACAGCCTCATGGAATGATGCAGAATGCAGGAAGGTCACAGGCTGGTAGGTGCAGAGTCGTGTGGATCCAATGGTGGTGGCTTCATCACAGGGTTCGCGCAGGTCTCAACATGGCCCATCCACAGAAAGGTGGAGGCAGAGAGAGAGGGAGGGGCTGGCCTCCAGAGAGCAATTTATCTCCGTTGTATCTCCGAATGAGGTCATCAAGCTGAGACCTGATTGACAGGCTAAACTCCACCCATATCTTCTTACAGGTGCCATGTTGGCCCAGAAAACCTATCAAAAACAGTATAAATGAAAAAAGCAAAAAGTCTTTAAAAAGACAAGGAATGAAAAATATCAAAGTGGATGTCAGAAGAGACGGTAAAATTTGTTCTTAAACATAGAGCAGCTAAAGCAAATGGAAGAAACGATGAAGTAAAAGCTGAACAGAAATTGCCAAAGGGCAACCAAGAAAACAAAATACTACAATGAAACTTGTAAAGACCTGGGATGTTAGAAAGCCAAAAAGGAGAACATTCCCAGCAAACCCAAGTTGAAAGAAATGAAGAGAAAAAATTCAAGCCTTGAATTGTAATATCAAAAGATTCAATGGGCAAAATACGGGATGATATAGGAAGCATCCGAAAATGGAAGGAATACTGAGAGTCTCGGTATCAAAAGAACTGGTCAGCATTCTGACATTCCAAGGGGTAGCATAGGATCAAGAATCAATGTATTGAAGGAAGAAGCAGAAAGTGCACTGAAGGCTCAAGCAAAAATCAAGCCTCTAGGAATTGATGGAATACCAATTTAAATGTGTCAACAAGCCGACGAAGCAATGGACGCACTCATCTGTGCCCAGAAAACTGGCAGACAGATACCTGGCCAATGGACAGGAAGAGATCCCTATTTGTATCCATCCAAGGCAAGGTGACCCAATAGGAGAATTTAACAAATAGCATAAATTATCAAACGATATCAATTCAAGCCAGATTCAGAAAGGGGATCTTGGCTCAAAGGAGAGAATATCAGACAGATGTTTACTTGTGTTTAATGAACTCTTCAAAGGCATTCATCACAAATTAGAAATAGTATTGGGAAGAGTGGGAAATCCATAACATTGCATTGTGGAAGGTAGGCATGGATCAAGAGGCCGTTGTTCAAACAGAATAAAGGACTCCTTACTGGTTTAAAATCAAGAAGTGAATGAGTCAGGACTGACTGTGTCTTCACCATACTTGCTCAGTCTGTACGCTGAGCAGATACCCCTGAAGCTAGACTATATGAAGAAGAACAGAGCAGCAGGCCTATGAACAACATGGAGCGCATCCAGGCACAACGACCTTGCTTGCTAAAGACAAGGAGGAATTACAGCACTTGATGATGAAGATGTATGGATTGCAACTCACCGTAAAGAAAACAAGAGTTGTCACAACTTCACCAGTAAGACAACATTGTGATAAATGGAGGAAAGATCAAAGTTGCCGAGGATTTCTTCTTGCTTGGGGGTGCACAATCAATATTCACAGAAGCATTAGTCAAGACATCAAGCGATGTATTACATTGAGAAAATCTACTGCATGCAGTCTTGTAAAAGTGTTGTCGAGTAAGGAGGTCACTTAGTACTAAGGCATGCCTGACCCAAGCCAGTGTTTCCATTCGCCGCGTGTGCATCTGAAAATTGACCATTGAATAAGGGAAACCAAAGACGAATCATTTGGGATGCGCTGGGGAAGAATATTAGAAGTCTCACAGATTGCCAGAACAAACAAATCTGCCTGAGAAGTACAGCCAGGATGCTCCTTGGAATCGAGGGTGGCAAGACTTCCGCTCACATACTTTGGACAGGTTATCAGGAGAAAACTGCCACTGGAAAAGGACATCACGTTCGGGAAAGTAGAAGGGCAGTGGACACAGTGGCTGCAACAATGAGCTCAAACGTAGCGGTGGTAAAGAGGGTGCAGGACTGGGCCGTGTTCATTGTGTTGTACATAGGTCGTAATACATGGGACCTGACTTGACATCACCTACCACCACCACCACCACCACCTCTACTTGATCATTTAATATTAATGACCATTGACAAAATTCATTAGATGTTAGTGTTTACTTTTCCGCATACCAGTTTCAAGTAAGGTAGGTCCTTCTCTGCCCACCTCACCCAATGTAGTGAATATGAGTGAGCTCTATGGCATTGGGTTTTGGTGGATTTTCTTCCCATCCTTGAAAGCATATCTTCATGTAATTTCTAAAGGAGTGAGAGAAAAAAACACTTTTGCATATAGTTAGATTCTGAAGAACACAGTAGCAGGCCTTATGAACAATGTGTTAGACAGGGTTGACTAGAGAAACAAATTCATTGACACTCATATGTGTAAGAAAGAGCTTTATATCAAAGGGCAATTATGCATCAATAAAAGAGCTCAGCCCATTCAGATCAAGTCCATAAGTTTGATATTAGCCCATAAGTCCAGTATTAGTTCATGAATTCCTCTTTCAGACTCACACAGCACAAGCAAGAAGACCACAGGCCAGTGGATAGAAAGTCTTGTGGATCCGGTGGTTGTGGAAGCATCTCTAGGGCTCTGGCTGCCATCAGCATGGCTCAATGTGGCTCTTCAACAGGAAGTTGAAGCAGAGAGAGAGAGACAGACAGAGGCCTGGCTCTTCTGATGGCAGAACCAAGAGAGAGAGAGAGAGATGTTCCCAGAATTCTCATGACACGGACATACCCACAAGGAGGGATCAATCAAGCTGTGACCTAATTGATAGGCTAGACTCGCCCTTCATTCTTTTATCAAGTTGACATGAAATTGTGTAACTACCACAAACAACATGTAATATACAGGCACAACAACCTTGCTTGGATGAATTAAAGCACGTGCTGATGGAGATCAAGGACTGCATCCTTCAGTGTGGCTTGCAACTCAATAGAAAGAAAACAAATGTGTTAATAGAGTCGAGTGGAATGATGATTTCAAGTGGGCTGATATTCTGCTCCCTCAAGTCTATTACAGTTATTCATTTCTTTAAATTATTTTCCTCTCATTGTGTTGTTTTGAAGATCAGAAGCAAGGTGTGAGGATGTCGTTACTGAGCAGGTCAAAACTAGAAATATTACAATGATTATTACCACTCTGACCTGAGGCATTGCAAAGGGTTAAAAGTTATACAAAAGACATGTGGGGCATAAGAAATATATGTCTTTCCTGTCCTCAAAATAAGAGGCCTCTAAAGGAATGAGGAGACTGTGTGTGTGTGCTTTCTATTACAAAGAACACACACACACACACACGAACACACACACACACACACACACACGGTTCTTTTACAATGTTTGGAATTGAGTTTTCCAGAAAAGGTAGCGTGACTAGATCAGTAGATAATAGATCGTTTGTGAAGAAGAACAAGTGGTAGCTACTTCTTACATAAAGTTATTAAAATTAGGGGATAAATGAAGATAGAAAAACTATCCCCATTAGAAAGGTTAGGAAGAGAACGTGGCCTTGTCTTTAGGCAGAATATAGTCAAAACTTTACGGGCAGTTGTAAACACCCAATCTGAGTTACTAGCTAGACTTACATGTGGCTCATAAATCTGTGTTAAATTCTGAGTGAAAAACAGCAAGCCCCGCTGAAAGACGGTACAAGAGAACCGGAGTGCTACGGTGACGAATTGTTCTGCACGTACAGGGAGATGTGGATACTATAGGGAACAAAGAATTAGGAGAGCAGATGTTGCTGTCTCATTGGGGATAAAAAGGAGGTCAGTAAACATGCATAGATACCTAACACATAGCAATAAGATTAGAGAAGATGAAGAAGCGGATTAGGGGAAATTTAATGAATAGGTGAAATTAAAGAGAAGAATCAAAGGGAATGTTGAAAAGGTTTAAGCCATTTGACCCTGAGGTCAGAAGGATTGAGCCTTGTATTGCCCAAATTCCATTCTTTCTCAGCTGAGCTGCCAGTAGTAACTTTTTAAGCCAGTCTTTGGAATTGACATTCTGATTTGCTATACATCCTTGATGGCACTCTGGAGGCTTAACCATGAAGCTAAGCCAATAGGCGATTGCAGAGGGCCTCCAGTTGTGCTCCCTGGACCAGCGCCTCAGCAGGGGAAATTCTATCCCAGAGGTCCTGTTTGAACAAACCTTACAGGTGATTTTGATGCAGGCTAAAGTTGTAGAGACACTACATTCTGTTCAGATAGTCGGTCTCACCCTCAAGGGGGAGTCGTGGGGCATAATGGCTACTAACAACCAAGGCAGCAGTTCAATACCTCCAACTGCTCTGAGAGAGAAAAAGGAGGTTTTCTACTCCTGTAGAGTTATAGTCTCAGAAACCTACAGGGGCAGTTCTACCCTATTCTATAGGGTAGCTGTGAGTTGAAATGGACTCAATGGCTTACGTGAGTTTGTTGAGACCCCTCGATTACATCTGTTCACAAGACCCTACCAAAATCTGTGATTCCATAATCAAGCTGGTTGAGCTGCTGGTGTTTCCACAGGGACTGTGGAAATTCTTTTTGCAGATGCCGCCGTGGGTGGGCTTCTCCCTGAAAATTCACTGCAGTCTCTGCATTCCCTTAATTTAGGGATTTTACAGAGCTTCTAAGGGCCAGGGTCCTGGTCTCCGGAGATTTCCTCGCACAGAGCTAGGCACTTTAAGCAGTGAGTAATCGTTGTAGACGTCCCTGGATATCTGTTGGTAATCCTTTACCACTTTCCCCCCAAATTAAGGAAACAAACAGGGGCCTCAGTCTGAAATAAGAACCGTTGGTTTCCTAACTGGTCTGGCTTTCTTGAACTTTCTGCTTTAAAATTACTGGAAATGTTCTCATTTCCTTCCAATATATATAAAGCCCATCATCCAAACTGACTGTTTTTGGTTCTCTTAGTCACTTATAAACACTTTGCTAAATGTACACCTAACTGATCATACAGCTGGCTGTGAGTTTAAAATCCAGAATTTGAGAGTGAACATTCTAAGTATGCTGATCAGGCAGGGGCAGGGTTTTAAGTGCTCACGATGGTTGGCGAACAGTTCGTGTCATCTTCCTACATTTCTTCGAGTGTTGTCTTGCAAATATTTGAGGCCCTTTCTCCTCCTGCAATACTTACTAACGATGCGCTCATTAGAGTTATTCACTATACGCAATTAAGTGAACGACGATAGCGTGGGAGAAAACATACAATAGCAATTGAACATTACAAACTTTGACAAAGATTCAAGATGATTTTTGCCTCAAATGAATTCTGGGCACACCATCCGTTGTTCATCCAGGAGCAAGTGACTGAAACAATTTTGAACTCAGTAGTTAATTTTAACCTTCATCTACTTGCAGGTGACTTTAATCCACATGTGTGGGATTCATTTTCTTTAGATCTCAAAATGTCATTTTGGATGAGTCGTTTGATGTTGAGGAAATCTTGTAAGACCTTCAATATGCCTCTTAAATCCAGGAAGTCATATTTTGCCGGGAGGAAAAGAGAACCTATATCTTAAAATGTCCTTAACTCTCAAGTCAGAAATTTGATTTCTGAAAAGGTTATAAATTTGGCCAAATATAGCCATTCTTCTCATTGGCACATTGTCTTTAAATCCGAGCCTCTGTCTGAAAGCCATCTGTCTTCTAGGTAAACTTGTGTCCATTTATCTGGAAGCATCAGTAGGCGACACTGCACTGAGACATTTTGTGTAAATATTTTGCATTTGATTTCGTGTAAATGACTCTCTGTGCCTAACTGGGAATATCAAAAAAGAAAGAAAGCTTCCATATTTCCTGAGTCGAACTGCCTTTCTCCCCATAGGATATAATGGATGTTGTGTACAATAGAAATATTTTTCAGGTGTCTGTATGTCACTAATAAAGATTTCAACTGGGCCTTGGGGACAGGAGCTGAAGGCTAACTATTATACCCTTCTGCTCGTCGTTTTCTTGGTTTGTTAATCTCTAAAAAGGTTTTCGATCAAACAGTGAGGAAAACAAACGATATCCAGTGAAGCTAGCCAAGGATGAAGTGGGTGTCATTCAGTTTTCACTCCGCCGTCGCCCAGTTTCTTCCTGCTCTTCCCTGCCTGGGGGAATGATTCGACCACTCTGCACAGAGCAGGAACACCTTTCCCAGCGATAAGTCCCTGGTGGTCCCTATGATAGCCCGCCTACGCAACCCGTCCTTAGCTGTAGAAACATAACCTCATTATATCCATCTCCTGAACTGAAGAATGCTCCTCGTAACCCATATTTTCCCTAGTCATTCCTTGTTCACACCTTTATTTCCGCAGGTGCATTTCGGTCACATTGATTACATTCTCAGCCTTTTGGGGTATGTTTTCCCAAATCATTCTGCCACCATTAGAATAAAGCAAAACTTCCCATGGTTCCCCACGCCCCTTCTCTGATCACCGCTAATAATGTTTGCTTCTCTCTATTAACCAGTTTATATAAGTGAGATTTTACAATGTTTGCCATTTGGAAACTGACTTACTAGGCTAGACTTGGTATTTTCCAATTTCATCTCTGTGGTAGCATGCATCAAGACCTTATCTCTTTAGAGCAGAGTGGTATTTCTAAGGGAGGCCTGGTGGCGTAGTGGTTATGAGTCGGGCAGCAGTTTGATGGTCAGCAGTTCAAAGCCAACCACCCCTCCTTGGGAGAAATAGGGGGCTGTCTACTCCAGTAAACAATCTTGGAAACGCAGGGTTCAGTTCTACCCTGTCCTGTGAGGTCTCTGTGGTCGGCGTCAACTCCATGGCATTGAGTTTGGTTTGGGTTCTATTTTTGAGTGGGATAGGGGGATATTTCATAGTATACACGCAGACACAAAATTTTGTTTATCTGTTCATGTGTTCATGGTGCTTGTTTCCACCTTGCCGATCAAGAAGAGCCACCTTCAGTAAACATTGGTATTAAGGTCCTAGGTGTTCTTGTCAGCAGGTGAGTTCTATATTTTGTACTTCACATTACGTTTGTTTTAAAAGAGTGGTGATATATGGGAGCTAATGCACATTTAAATTTACTAGGGAAAAATCTGATGACCTTTCCACTAAAAATCATAGGATTTTGTGGTGTTTCCTGCTGATTACTTTGAAAGACCAAATCCATCAAAAGTGGTTAAGTTCCTAGGGAACATAGCATACCTGCAAAGACCTGGGGTGAAAGAGCAGAACTCATTGTAAGGAGAAATGTGAAGTGGCCTCAAATAAGAGTAGCGAGAAATGATGACCGGACATGCAGAAATAATTATATACACTGTACATGTTCAATATTTAGAACCCATTGACCGCAGAAGAAAATATGGAATGAAATTGCTGATTTTTTCCATTTGCTCTGCCTCCGCCAAATCTTTTTCCAAGGAGGAGGTTAAGGTATAAAAACTGAGAGAACTTCCTCCACCCCACCCCCACCCCTACACACAGAAAGTGCTTTGGAGGACAGAATGTGGGGTTCCCTGACATTACATTCTGGAGGGACAGGAAATGGAATCATTGGAAACGGCACCAATTCCAGTGATGGAAATGCAAGAGGTACTAACTTTGACCAAGAAAGTAAGAATGAGGAAGGCAGGAGAGAGGGAACCCCGCTTTAGACCCCATTAATTTCATATTTGTGACAGGCCCGCCTGAGGATTTCCCATAGAACTGGCTAGACATAGGAACTCCAATGGAGCGTGGGAGCCAGGCGGGAGAGGTCGGGCCAAAGGCAGATCAACAAAGAAGAAATGGATATTTTTACTTAAGGAGACAAGCAGAAATGATGTATTGTCCTTAATATCGGGTAATCCTTCTCGTTTGGTGTTTGAGATGCTGCATAGCATTACAAGTTAATGGTGCAATGTGGTTCCATGGCCCCCGTCTTCTTGTTGTTGTTAAGTAGAATCTCCCTCAAGATTCCGGAGCCACAACGCAACCTTATTGTTCCGTGACCTTCTGCACCAGCTGTCTTTTGGGCTTTGAAATTGATTTTCCTCGTCTCGGTCCTGATAGTCTCCCTTCCGATGTCCTGCTGTAACTCATCACCAGCGTGGAAGGGGCACAGGTAGCTTCGGGGCTTCAGGCAGGTGGCACGCCGGCGTCCTTAGAAACCAGAGGACAAAACCAGCCGCTCCGTGTGCCCGGTGCTGCAGAGAGGCTGCTGCAGCTGCGGACGCTTTATTGCAGAATACAATGGGGAATATTCTCACGGGATTCGCTGCTGATTTTTTTTCCATGCCCAAATATGGTCTGCAAAGTAAAGAGAATTTCTCTTTATTCCAGCAAACCTCATGTGGATGCCAGGTCAAAACCATATGTTTTTATAGTCATTTTTGCAGAATTTACACACACACACACACACACCCGACAACCCTATTCCCCAGGCTGCACCCCCGGGCAGAGACACAGGGACCGCGATGGCACGCAGAAGTATGTGCCTTTCAGGGATTTGGCGACCAAAGTGTTTCCTTGTGTGGAAAGCCATTACACATTCTCCGTCTAACTGGAATTCTAATACTCATTGAACAGTCCCTCCATTTAATATCTGGGTGGCTCTCCTAATGTGAATGCACCTCAAAAAAATGTGTGGGAAAATCCCATCATCTTTTGCTTCTATTTTTCCACGAATGTCTTGAGGCCCCCTCGTATGTTTTCAGCACCGTGTTGGCCCTTCAGATGGGTTTTGTGGTTTGTTGTTTTTAATTCGGTATTTTTTTTAAAAATCACTGTTGTCAGTGGACTCCCAATTGATAGACACCCTCTAGGATACAGTAGATTGGCCCAGAGAGTTTCCATGGCTCTGAATCCCCACAGAAGCCGACTACCACGTCTTCCACCCCGCTGTGGCTGGTGGTTCCCATGGCTGACACTGGGGTTGGTCACCTAGCGCCTTAGCTACTGCACCACCAGGGCTCCACAGAGGCTTCAAGCTGTAGGCGTATCACAATATACACTTGACAGTGTTGTTTATTTCACTAGTGGTCATAGAAAGGGCATTGTTGACTTCGAGGAAGAAAGTATTCTCTCTGAACCCAAAGCTAACCAAGTCCCGAAACCACATGGGCTCTGCTAGAGAAAATATGCAGGTGTCTGCCTCTTGGCCTCCCCTGGTTCCGTCTCAGAACGTTTCCACCTGGTATTTTCACATCGCTGTCTTGAGGCACAATTTACCCCAAGGAGGCCGTCCTCACACGAATGACCCCCTGTGTTTGCTAAACATTCAGAAGCATATCGATGTTAACCATCTTTACTCTTTCCATCCTCATATGCTAGACGGCCCTCTGAAAACACTGCAGGCTCTGGTGGTTAAGACACGATGCCCTGGTGATGTGGTTCCTCTCTCAGTGTTTATAGTGTGCAACTTTCTATCAGGCACATGTTTCCAAGGCCCTGGCCGGATGCCCCTGATGTGTGGGCCGTCACTGCCATGGGGATGGGAAGACTCTGATCCTGTAATAGAAATTTGGTGGCAAAAGTATACGTGTAAATCCCATGGTCTCATGTAGGAGCAAAAGTAAACTTATTTATCAACTGCATTAGAAACCCCAGATGAAGACAGTGTTGCTCCTGCCAACAGTCGTGAACAGTGTCTGAGTTTTAAGGTATTTCCTTTAATGATAGCTCAAAGTTGAGTTTGCCTCTTAAAAATTCGTAGTCTATTTTGTTTTGCCTTGTTTGGAAAAGTCAAGCCTAGGGTGAGAGGGAGTCCCTTGCTAAAATCAATTAAGAGACTTTCTATGGCAGATGGCTAGCAAGTATCGATAGCTCCGATTTTAGATGGTAAAACGGAGATGCTAACTTGAAGTCAGCATCCATCTAGCTCACTGGCCATATTTTGGTGTGAAGGCTGGGAATAGAAGCTCCGGGTCCAGTTGCTCAGGTTCATCTCCCATTACTTCTTGTGATTAGCTGTGCGTCTGTGGCCAGAGGACTTGACTTCTCAGAGATTCCTTTTTCTCCATCTGCAAAATGATCAGCCTTTTACAAATTCCAGGATATTTTAAAAAGCTCCAAGGGAAATCCCATTATCGTTTCATTACACTTTCCCACAGACTTTCTTAGCCTCTCATATTTACTGCATATCTACTACGTGTCCGGAGCTTTCGAAGCCCCGAGGTGATTACCACCTCACGGAGTCTACGTCCCTCTGAGAGAAGATAGTGTTGTGCATTGGGGAAAGTTCTCAGTTCATCAGCTTCCACACCCACTCGCTGTTTGGTCATAGAGTTGAGTCTGACTCCTATCAACCCTTTAGGACAAGGTAAAATTGCTGCTTTGGATTTCTGAGACTTTAAATCTTTACACTATTAGAAAGCCTCATCTTTGTCCCTTGGAGCAGCTGGTGTGTCCGAACCACAAACCTTGAAGTTAGCGTCTCAGAGCACAGTGGGTTACCCATTGGGGTTACCCTGTAAGATAGAGTAGAACTCCCCCTCTGGGTTTCAGCGATTATATGGAACTCTTTACAGAAGTAAAAAGCTTCATCTCTCTCCCTCAGCATAATTTCGAACTGCTGTCCTTGAGGCCACTATATAGCACCTACTATGCTCCCAGGGCTCCTTCTGGGCTATGTAGTAAGTGGCGACCCTTCCAATGTTGCTTATTTCTGTGTTTGCGCTTAGCTTACTCAGCCAGCGCGTGGTGTGGAAGTCCTAGAGAGAGCCTCCCTATTTTGGAGTCTTGCCACCTCCCTAGGATGCTGCTTGCAAAGCAGAGGGCTGGTGCCTTTTGCTGGGCCCTACTGAATCCTCTGCACTCATCAGCTCCCCTCTGTTTCTCTTACTGTGTGCCCAGCCTGAAAATACTCCCCTAGTCTGACGGGAAACCCTCTTTTCCCCAAACTACATTTCTCCCAAACAGTTTGGATATAACCCAGTCTGCTCCATTTCACCCAGTAGCCTAGGCATTCCAAAACCGGCACGAGCCACGAGCGATTTCTACTTTTCATCTTGTCTCATCTCTCCCAGAGGCAATGAGAGAAAATGGTTACTGGAATTGAAAATGGTTGCTTGGCTCTTGCAGAGCCAAGACAGAAAGGGGGACATTCCAGGAGGAATAAAGAAAACACCGTTTTAAACAGGATTTCCAAAGAACAAGTGTGAGAATGGCCCAGGATCCGGGCAGGGTTTCATTCTTTTTAGGGTCCCCAGGAGTCTGGGAGCAACTTGACAGAGCCTGAGAACAGCAACCTGAGTAAAGGCATGGCTTCTCTCTGAGGGTAGTCAGTGCTTTGAAAAAAATAGCATGGTGGCAAGCTGGACAAGAAAGGAAACCAGAAAGATCCGTGAGTGCCCAGAGGCTGATACTGCAAGTCCCCCAGGAAAGAACCAAGGACCCGGTGATTTGATGTCCATGAAGGTAGCAACCTAGAAAATCCCATGAGGCAGCTCTACTCTGCCCCAAGGTGTGGGTGTGAATCAGAACCAAATGGGCAGAAGACAGTAACAATTACAATAGCTGAGCTTTGGATTAGGTGGGCAGGGGAGCACCTTTTCAGCACAGAAACATTTGAACTGAGATTTGGAAGAGACTGCGAGGGGTTAGCTTGCCTTGCATCGTATTTTGGTGAAGGTCGACTGAGCTAATAGGACAAGCAGTTGAGAAAGAACTCGGGAAAAGGCAGTCATCCTGGAAACGTCTTTAGGGCATTGCTATTTAGAGTGGCATTCCCCAGAGGACTCCAGTAACTGCCATGTTGCGTGTGTCTTGTCCAACTTCTTCTCCACGGAAAGTGAATATGCATCCTTGAGTTTGCTTCCTCTTTTCTGCTCATCTTTTCTGATGGCAATAAAGGGATCGTCTATTACTGCGGGCTGTTGAGCCTCTTGATCGCTTTTCCTGTGTCATTGTCAAGGAAGTGAGAATCTAGATCAAGCTCACAGACCATGTCCAGCCCTGCTGCAGTTTTTGTACTGCTAATGAGCTAAGGATGTTTTGTACATCTGTAAGTGGTTGGTAAAAGTCAGTTAAAGGAAGACTATTTCATAGCACATGCACATTACATGAAGTGAAGCTTTCAATGTCCATAAATAAAGTGTCACGGGGACATGGGGACTCGGACATACGCAGTCATTTTTAGCTATTGTCTATGGCTGTGTTCATGAGTGAACAGCCAACTTGAGTCAGTGTAGACAACACATCCTGAAAGATTTATTCTCTCATCCTCTGTAGAAAAATGACTGACCTAGATGACCCGGGCACTCCACGGCAGGCTGTTCTCTAGCCTCTCGCCAGAGCACGCACCGTGGAGGACCCAGTGGGAAATGTGTAGTGCATTTTAGACGGATGTGTTTTAATGGCGTTATATTTTAAATCGGATCAAATTTAGAGCTTCCAAATTATGATGTTTTCTCTTTTAGAATACGATTCCAATAAGTGAATTTGGAGAGAGTAATAGCTAATGCTTAGTGAGCATATGCCTCATGTTGGATAGAGATATAAATGAGAAAGCCAAGTCTGAGTTTTAGGTATTCCTGAGTGTCTAGTTTAGGATGGGTGAAATCTGGAGGTAACCCCAAACAGTTTGGTCGAGGACCCTGATATTTAATAACGGTGCTTGACCATGGTCAAAAATACAGCAGCCTGACATCTATTTGACTCTGCCTCTGAGTGGCTTCATGTATGTTGAGTTCGACTGGGCCCCAGAAGGTCTTCAGTGGTTGGTTTTTCTGAAGTAGACCATCCAGCTTTTCTTCTGGATGCTACCTCTGGGAGGACTCACACCTCTATCCTTTCAGTCAGCAGCCAAGCACTCTGACCATTTGTACCACCCAGGGGCTCCGCTGACTGTGGTTGTAGATGTTGTCATGGATGATGTTGATGGGTGCCAATGAGTCGGCTCCAACTTGTAGCAATACCGTAAACCCCACAGCAAACCTTTGTTGAGTCCTGTGCCATCCTCCCGGTTGTTCTGTTGCTGGAACCTGTGGTTGCAGTCCCTGCCAATCCAACTTGCTGAGAGTCCCCCTCCTTTTCACTGACCCTCTACTCTACCAAGCACGTCCTTCTCCTGGGACGGCTTTCATGTGCCACGTGCATGAGATGAAGCAGGGCTGTCTCGTTTCTACGGAGCGTTCCGGCTGGACTCCCCCACAAGACAAATGTATTTGTTCTTCTGGCGGTCCATGGGATTTTCAGTAGTCTTTGCCAACACCTTATTCAAATGCATCAAGTCTTCCTTAGCCGTCTCTACTCAGTGTACAACTTTCACATCATATTAGGTGACTGAAAATACGCCTTGGGACAGGCTCACCTTAGACCTAAAAGAGAGGTCCGTGCTCTTTAAAGAGATCTGGTGCAACAGATTTGCCCAGTGCAATAAGTAATTTGATTTCTTGGCTGCTACTTCTGTGACTGTTTGTTACGGGTCCAAGATGAAATCCTTAATAACTCCCATCTTTTCTCAAGTGATCATGATAGTATCCATTGGCCCAGTTGTGCCGTGCTTTTTTTTTTCCCCTTGACATTGAGCACTGCGTTCTCAGGGTTTTCAGGGGCTAATGTTTTTTAAAGTAGATTGACAACCCTTTCTTCTTAGGTGCCTCTGGGTGGACTACACTCCTCACCTTAATAGAAATTGTAGAACTAGTCATCTTGTAGTGCATCCAATAAAGAGTTCTTTCTATAGCACTGTTATCATGTGATCTTTCCATTTCTGCTTAAGTGTCTTCAAGGTAGGAGAACACACAGCTTTCGGAGGCAATTGTCTCCATTGATGTACAGCTCCGTTCTTCAGAAATCTTTATAGTTGATGTAGAACTGACTTCACTGACCCCTTCATTTTGCTGTAAGATACACAAGAAACCTCGATCTCAAATATAATTTAAGGAGAACATTTGTTAAATATCAGAAGGCACAGAGAGCGCACAAAGACACAGACACATCATTCACAGGAGGGAAGTGATGAGCACGAGGTCATAATGGCGTCTGAGGATTCACAGTCAGGACGCAAATCAAACAAGGCATGGAATAAAGGAAACAGTCACAAATTCATGACTGGTGGCAGATCAATACATCACTGTAACAGATGGAACTACAGAAGTGAGAACAGGACCATAATTGGGACGAGTAGATTATTATTAGATAGAAGAGTTTAAAAGATTGGTCCATGGCCTTCCATCCAAGATAGTCAGAGCACAGCAGCTAGGCCTCATGATGATGCGATCCCCTAACACGGCCCTCAGGATGGTGATCTCCATCGAGGACACACCCAGGCAAACCCCTAAATAGAGATTGCCCCCTCCCTGGGCTGGCTTGAAAGGGATGGAAGTACACTCTGCCTGGTTAGTGTTCTTAATTGTGACCCTATAGGGCAGAGTAAAGCTGCCCCCATGAATTTATGAGACAATCACTCTCTTTGAGAGAAGAAAGCCTTGTCTTCTAGCAGTGGCTGGGGGTTTCAAACTGCTGGTCCAGCGCGTTACCCACGATGCCATTAACTAAAAGTAAAATTAGACCGCATCACTTGAGGACTGACCAGCTCTCTGAGGCCTGGCCTGACAGTCCTTGGTGGTGGGAGAGCAGGAGAGGGTTAGAATGTTTCCATGGACATCCAGAAAAGAAGTCAACCTGCAGAATGGCTCAGTGATCACACTTGGTTGTGTTTAGATGAACATGATAGTGCACAGGTAGCCATAAACTAACAAGGCTGGTTTCCTCCTTATGTAACTTGTGAAGATTGTCATAAGGCAATTTCTGCAGGGAAGCTCCAGTGGGGTTTTGTGCAAGAAACAGTACCATTCAAATAAATGTATAGCCTCTCAAGAGTCCTAGTCGGCAGGACAGTCTGTATTTGTGTGCATACTGCCTACGCAGTACATTAAGAATAAGTCTTTAGAAGAGGCTCGCTGGGCAGAGACAGGTGAGATATCTGTGCCTCATCTCTAAACCCCGAGATGCTTGCCCTTACCCCTTCAGGTCTGAAACAGAACTCATCCTTGTGGCAGAATAATCAACTGTTTAAGAACAAATGCGCAGCATTTCCTGGGGGGGGGGGCCGGGGGGGGGCCGGGGGGTTAGCAAGGGTTAGGAAAGAAAGAGGAAGGGTAACAAAACACTGGCAGGAACTGGGGGCAGAGGCGGAACCTTGTAGATATCCACAGAGTCCGTGAAGTGACACCAAGAGTGTATGAATGTGGCGGGTGCGCTAAACCTTCCCCTAATTATTTTATATATACACAATTATATATGATATATATTTAAGTGTGAAGAATTAAAGAAAATACTCTTTTCAGTAATGGATTCTTTGAGTGTGTATTTGTTGTTGTTTAAATATGCTTTTATTCTCCCGATTTTAAAAAGGATCCGCGGTCAATGGGAAAAAGAGCAGGGGAGTGAGTGGGGAGTGTTAGCACACAGCTGGCTCTGCCTCTCCCACTTGGATGTATGTGTGTCTTACAACGCCATTCTCCTTTTCCGCAGGCATTTCCTATTCAAAACAGGAACAGGGACAACGCCACTGTTCAGTACTGCAACCCCAGGATACACAATGGCATCTGGCTCTGTTTATTCACCACCTACCCGGCCGCTGCCTAGGAGCACCCTGTCACGAAGTGCTTTCAAGTTCAAGAAGTCTTCGAAGTACTGCAGCTGGAAATGCACTGCCCTCTGTGCGGTAGGGGTCTCCGTGCTCCTGGCAGTGCTCCTGTCCTACTTCATAGGTAAGAACACAGTTTTAGCATTATCGTGTCTGTGAATCTGGGCACTGTACTGGTTTTTTGTTTGTTTGTTTGTTGCTCCTCTTATGTATTTGATTAAGAAATGTATTTTGTGAGGGACAAGTTGGGAATAGGTTTACAAATCACCAAAATAAACACCCACTGCCATTGAACTGATTCCAACTCCTAGCCGACCCTGTATGGGGTTTCGAACCTATAACCTTGACAGGAGCACGCATCCTCATCAGTCTCCTGAGGGTGCGACTGGTGGGTTCGAACCTCCAGCCTTGTGATTCCCAGTCCATTGCTTCCGTAACGCCGCCACCAGGGCTTCTTCACAGGGTCATTTAACGAGTGTTCAGAAGGTTGGGATGACTAGAAAAGCTGGTTTTGTAGGTCGCTTATATCCCTCAAGAATAAAGAAGACTCTTGGACACACACTAGCATGTGCATTTGTGCTTGACTTACCCACGGTGAAGCACGGTGATCTCCTGGTACGCAAAATAAGTCATGCAGGAATTCCCTCCAATGCCTAGTCAATAGGGAGCTCTCTCGGCTGCTGTGAGATTCCGCTTCTTCCAGTGCACTCAGCTCTCTAATGGAAAGCTCATCACTCAGGGCCCTGCGCCTGCACTCAGGAGCACTCTCCAGAGGGCTTTGCATCCATAAAACAACGGATGGGTTCTGTACAACTTCATATATGTGGATTTTTTTTATAAAATCTTTTCAGGTGTAGTATTGATCACATTTTTCATTTATTAAGTAACCCGAATGATGGAAGCACTAATAGGAGTTGTAAATATCCCTTGTCTTTAACTATGGGATAGCATGCACCAGTGGACCAACTGCTGGAGATTGCGTTTTAAGTTGTCAGAAATGACCACGTTGGGATTCTGGTCTGCTCCTAAGTGTAGGGAAAAGCCTACCTCGTTGAAATGCTAATGGGATCCGCTGAGATAAATCGCAGGCTGTGCGGTTGCCCCACCAAGAACGGCAGCCAGCGATGTGTGTCCAAGTTTACAAAGTGATTCTCGACACCCCGTGAAAGGCCACAGAGGCATTAAGAGTCCTCCGGAGCCACATGCAGAGTCTTGTGATGCTCCTGTAGGCCACCCGTTGCGGCCATAAGCTCCAGCGCCTTCTTAGCCGCCGTAGCCCATGAACACTGACAAGCGCACAGAGCAAAGTCATAGACTTGGACACAGGAAGAAATTCAGAGATGATTCACTGAGGCAGGGGTGGCAGCAGGCCATGTGTTATTCAAGTTCTTTGACCACGTCAAGCATCGCCGATGAAGGGAGGGCTTTTCTGCCCTGGACCTGGACGCTGCCTTGTCACCCTCATCGAATCACTGCGCCCTTTGGTCACTTTGCTGCCCATCGGTCGGAGAGGAAAGCAAGGGGAAGCCTGCTTGTCATTTTTAAGTCTACTTTAGAACTCTCTCCTTGTGAAAACCATCAAACTTGGTACCAGAAGGTCTGCCACAGGGGGTGCCCTGGGGAAACAGTGATCTGGTATTTCATAACATCCAAGTCAAAGGAGGAATATCACAGGCAGAAAACCCAGTATTCAAAGGCAAATCCTTAGCACTTAGGTAGGAACTATCCCCAACTTTAAGCCAGTCTCTCCTAGTTGGCTGCATCAATGCTTGGCATCCGTCATCAGAGTGCTTTGAAAGAATTTAAATGGTTCTGAAATGCACTGGTGCTCGACAGGATATGATAAGTTAAGCATGTACGTCTATGTATGTGTACGATACCTGGCACTATAAAAATCAAAGCGAAACTTGCTGCCATCAAATTGATTGTGATTCATAGAGACCCTGTGAGTAGGACAGAGGAGAGCATGCCCTGTGGGATTCCAAGAGTGTAACTCTCTGCAGGCGGAGAAAGCCCCATCTTCCTCCCACAGAGCAGCTGATAGTTCTGAACTTTTGACTTTAAACCGAGAGCCCAGTGGGTGACCACTGCAGCCTGGGACGCTTTGCTTTCCACTAGAGTGCATGGGGACCAGGTGGATAAATGCCGTGGGGGCTGGCGGTCAACGTCTGTGTTGACTGGTCCATGCCTGTGTCTTCCCATTAGTTAGATATTTTTCGTATCCGCTTTGATTCATCTAATATGATTTACATGGTATGAGTTGAAGGGAAAAAATCGAATTCTAATGTGAAATTAGAATACTAATACTTGTAACACTTGTACTCTTTCCAACAGTCTTGTGAATATAAAAGTACCAGATTTCTAAATAAAAACTCAATTTTCTCCCCAATTTGGACACCTTAGTAGTTAGCCTTCTACTTTCTTCCTGCTCATATCACTATCGTGAATATCCCTCGTGGCTTTTAGTGTCTGTCACATAGAAACATACACACGGCAGTGTTCATCTACTTTGTGTTGAACTTAAGTTATTTAAGTCCAACAGGTTTATTTTGAACATTTGTTATCATCTCGTTGTTGTGCCAGAAATGCAGGAGATGACCGCTGCAATGTTATCTGGAGAGAAGTCACTTTGGTCACAAAAGAACCGTCTCATACTTTGGTGACTAGAATTAAGCACACGTGTGCTTAGAATCCCATTGTCCTTCGTGCACTGAATGACTGACACACTAACACAATCATTTTTTTAAATCAAGCAAAACATTTCATTTTTTCATCGATATGATAAACTATTTTGAAGAGAGATGCCAACTTTACCCTTGAAGGGGACGCTTGGCGCAGAGAAGGTTGTCCTTGTCTTGTTCGATTGGATACAAAGCTGAGAGAGAGAAAGGGGGCCGTGGCCTGTCTAGCCGTATCAGCCCGTTAACCCCAGAGCCCATGGAGACCAATGTCACCATCAGGTTGCCCACACATCCTTGAGCAAGAGCACAGTCATCCTTAAAGTCCCCCTCCCTCCCCCTCAAGACCTTACCAATCCCCTCCTCCTACTGTCAATTAGAAATCCGAACCTTTTAAGAAATTAAAAAAAATTTTTTTGACCTTGAATCATTTTTGTCCTAGAATGTTTGTTCTGACCTTCTGTGTGGTAATGGGGAATTATGAGGATTGTGTGTCAACATGTCTCTTCTCTGAGGCAAAATGATCTCAGGAGAGTCAAGGTGATGGCCTCTGGAGGGAAGGACATGGAGGGGGAGGAAAGGGAGCCTGTGGGAGGCAGGCAGACAGGTTTGGGGTGTTTGTTTTAACTATTCCTTCATCTCTGAGACTAAAGGCCTAAGAAGAAATCGAAAACCAATGACCATCCCGCAGTGCATGGGTAGCCATTGTTACGTGTTGCTCACTACCCTCCCAGACATCTTTCCATCAATAGTATAGCATGAGGTTCCTATTTTAATGCATTTCATATAGACTTTTCTCACTTATTCACTATACATCATCAAGAAGATTACAATTTATTAGCTATTTTTAACTAAACTAGTTGCCAAGAATGCAGTAACTATATGTGTATGTGTGTGTATTCGTATGATCAAATTTCTATCAGACTACTTTGAAAGAAAGTTGCTGTGCTAAAGAGTGGCCATATTTTAATATTTGAAACTTTGACCATTTTACCCTGAGCTGTCAAGATGTTTAGCCTTTGCCAATCTCTTAGGTTAAAAAACATTTGATTGCTGTTTTACTTTATAACCAGTAGTACCAAATAACTTTTCATATATTAATGGATCCATTATATGTACATATGTGTCCATTTTCCTACTGAGGATCTGGTCCTTTCTTTGTTCAAGTGGTTATGTATTAAGGATATGAGTCCTTTGTCATATATGAATGTTTATCACCTGTTATCAACTTTGTTCATAATCTCTTGCCATACATGTCGTTGTTGTTGTTGTTGTTAAGTGCCATCCAGTTAGCCCTGACTCACAGAGACCTGCCACACAGCAGAAAGAAGCCCTGCACGGCCTGTGCCATCATTTCCACTGCTCCCAGGCTTGAACCCGTTTGGGGGAAGAGCACTAGGCCAGTCCACCTCTTGAGCCCGTTTGGGGTAGGTCCTGCTCTTTTGCACTGACCTCTACTTGCTCAAGCACAGTGTCCTTTTGCAGGGATAGATCCCTCCCTATAAACAGAATTCTGCTGGATTTTGTCCAAGGTGTATTCGTCTGTTCTTCTGGCCAGCGGTGCTCACACTTTGTCAGCAGGCAAGCTACTTATAAAATGATCAAGGCAAAATGATCTACCAACTACAAACATGCAAATGATATTTATTTATTACATTTATTCATAAATGCTTGGAGAATTCTTTATATGTACAATGTATGTTTATGTACCTTGCATAATCACATGAGTTCACATTGCACAACACAATTAACTACGTACATTTTTTGTCCTTACTGAGTTGACTCTGATAACATGCACTGAATGGAATGAGCCAGGGATGCATAGTCCGGACAGTAGCTGCTGACAGCCAGCTTCAAGCACACTTCCAAATGATCATCAGTCATGGTGGAACGGTACTTGGACTTAATGATCTTTATGTGGAAAAGGCTGGCTCACATCAATAAGTAGAGCCGAATCATGCAGTCAGGGAGGGGGCACATTCTCTCATGTTTGGGTGCTTTCGATCTGTGAGTAAGTTCCAGAACTGTTCACGCACTCTGGACGTCGGCTGAATGTCGGCTTGTAGTGTCAAAATCTCCCGTTCCGCATAAAAGTGATACGTTTTTGTCTTCTTACTTGGTCCAGCTCCCTCACTCATTTTAATACCCTTTCTAACGTTTAAGAGAAAACAAATAAACAAGGTCTAATAATTGGTGATAACTTAGCTCGTCAGTTTTGCTGCACTTAGCGCAGTTGTTTGCGCATGCATTTAACACCTAAGATTGCATCTGATTGGCTGTGCTGTATATCAGTTAAGTGACAGGATCGATGATAGGTTTACATCTATTATTTTAATGCCATGCAATCTACCCACACAACATTTGTGATCGACTAGTAGACATATTGAGCACTCCTGCTTCTGGCAGTACATGGTGTTAAAGAGTATTGAATTTTTATCTTTTTTTCCCCCTGAAAAATTTTGTCTTCCATATTATGCTTATAAATTTCTTCCTTTCTCGGCGTTTTATTTTAGAAACCCATTTTAATTTCCTTCTGGTGCTTTTATTTCAGTAACACTGTTTAGGTCAACATTTTTTCTGGAAACTCTAGTAGATGTTAGATATCCAAATTATCCCATGGTCCTAGAAGGTCATACCAACCCAAGCCCACTGTCAATTCTCTGAGACACGAAGTGAAGGTGGGAGCAGCCAGTCTCACCTTCCTCCTGTGGAGTAGCTGGTGACCTGGAACCACCAACAAGCTGGGCTTGCAGCTAGTAGCCCAACACCTAGCCAGCAGCGCCGGCAGGGCTCCTACCGAAACTCAGCTAGTCAAGCAATGAAATAAATCAACTCCCTGCTCCCCGCCAGGAAGGCTTGGTTTGTGTTTTAATCTATGGAAGGCTAAGGAGCTTTGTACGCAGCCACATACAGGAGATTAGACAGACAGGATTTCATCCCTCCCCCCAAACAAAACAAAACAAAACCCCTGCCACTGAGTCAATTCTGACCCCTGATGACCCTCTAGAGAAAGGTAGAATTGTCCCTGTGGGTTTCCAAGACACGATATCTTTATGGGAGTCGGAAGTTTCATTTTTCTCCCACAGAGCAGCTGGTGGTTGCAAACAGCTGACCTTGTGGCTCGCAGTCCACTGTGAAACCACTAAGCCATCCGGTCCTACTCTCAACCAGTGGGCTACAAATAAACATTTGATGCTACATAGTATTGTTGACACTTGATATTTGAGGGTGTGCTAGTTACATAATCTGGTGTCAATTTGGGCTTGAGAGGATTAAAAGTAAAGGGTTGGAGTCTAGTCTGTCAATTGGATCATAGTCAATGAGGCCTCTGTGGTGGGCATGGCCTTCTGAGAATTCTGGGAAATCCTGTATTCCTTCGTGGAGGCAGGAGACACTGTATCTCGCTTGGCTCTCTCCCTTGGAGACTCTCTCCTGGCAAAGTTCATTCCCTGAGAGACACTCTACTGACAAGACAGGTGTCACTAAGCTGATAGACCCCGTGTCCTGGGAACTGGAGAAGCCACGTGGAGACCCCTGCCAGGGCTGAGATGCTTACACTGCCATTGGATCCACAAGACTTCCCACCCACTGGCCTGTGATCATCCTGCATTCAGGGTCATTGCATGTGTTTCATGAGTCTGAAGAGGACTTTATAGATTGGTATCGGACATATGGGCTAATCTCGGACTTATGGGCTAGGACTGGGTTGAGATGCTTTCTTAATATACAATTACCCTTTATATAAAACCCTCTCTTATACACATATGAGTTTCTATGCATTTGCTTCTCTAGTTCACCCAGACTATCCCAGGGGGCTTCAAAAAGAGCATGGAAAATGGAATTAAAACATAATGGGATTTTTCCCAAAACTTGGAAGGCCCCTCGTAGATGAGCAGAAAATAGAAGAGCAATCAATTCCCTTTCTCTGGCTGAAGATGCCGGTGGAAAGCTCGGTCTCCCTGTCAATGCTGACTCTGGAGCTGGAAAGATGAGAAGTCCACTAGGTGTGTCCTCCTAGTTAGCAGGGCGATCACCTTCGAAAGAGGTCAGTGGAGGCTGGAGCGCTCTCTCCAGTGGGGCGTGTGGGGTGCTCCAGCTGTGCCAGGGATCGTGCCCATCCACTCAGGTCCTTCCCACAACAGCCCTGAAAGCCATTCTCTGCGCTTAACAAACAGACAATGTGCTGCAAAACCCTTGCCTCGGTCACACAGCTTGTGGGTGATGGCAGCTGCACTGGACACAACCAAAGACCCCACGAGGCTGCCTTCCAGGCAGCTTTGGATGAACTGAAACTAGGGAGGAAATGAAAGCATAGGAGTGACGGTCACCTTTTTGTTTTGAGAAGACGGCATTAGTGGCCTTCCGGAACATGTAATTTCATGACAGGTCGAGGCATATGCCTTCCGAACTTTAATGTGCCTTGGAAGCACCCAGACTGGGGTCTTGTTGCTTAGTGGGACTCGGCAGATCGGGAGTGGGGGTGGGGGTGGGGGGTGGGGGTGGGGAGGGGGGGGCTGAGCTCCTGCAGTTCAAAGGGACCCCAGGTGATACCAATGCCCTGGTGAATAGGAAGAGTCGGGCCAAACCAATGGCAAACTCAGGCCCATCGAGCCAATTCTAACTCACAGCAACCCTATGGACAGACTATCACTACTCCTTTGGGTCCAAGACTGCCAATCGTTACAGGAGCAGACAGCCTCACCTTTCTCCCATGGTGCAGATTTTTTTCCAGGCATTCATTTATTTGACAAAAGATTTTTAAAAATAACATCTTTATTGAGCTATACTTCACAGATCATACATCTCACCCATTTTAAGTATAAAATTCAATAGTCATTCGTATGTTCAGAGTTTCAGAACAATCATAATTCATTTTAGGACATATTAATCATATCAAAGGGAGTCCCCGTGGCATAATGGTTCTACGTTGGGCTGTGAGCCACAAAGTCATCTGTTCAAAACCACCAGCTGCTCCATGCAAGACAGAAGAGGCTTGGACTCCCATAAAGTTATGGTCCTGGACACACCCACAAGGGCAGTTCTACCTTGTCCTCTAGGGTCACTATGAGTCAGCATCAACTTGATTGGCAGCGAGCTTGTTTTGTGTTTTTAATCACATAAAAAAGAAACCTTTCAGCCAAATGGGTGCATAAGCAAATGTGGTGAAGAAAGCTGATGGTGCCTGGTTATCAAAAGATAGAGTCTGGGGTCTTAAAGGCTTGAAGGTAAACAAGCGGCCATTTATCTGAGAAGCAACAAAATCCACATAGAAGAAGCACACCAGCCTGTGTGATCATGAGGTGTCAAAGGGATCAGGGATCAGGCATCATCAGAACAAAAAATATCATTGTGAATGAGGAGGAGTGTGGAGTGGAGACCCAGAGCCCATCTATGGGCAATTGGACATCCCCTTATGGAAGGACCGCAGGGAGGAGATGAGCCAGTCAGGGTGCAGTGTAGCAATGCTGAAACATACAATTTTCCTCTAGTTCCTAAATGCTTCCCCCTCACCCCCTTATCATGATCCCAATTCTACCTTACAAATCTGGCTAGACCAGAGGATGTACACTGGTACAGATAGGAACTGGAAACGGAGGGAATCCAGGGCAGATGAAGTGGTGAGGTGGCGATGCTAGGAGGGTGGTGGAGTCTAGAGAGAAACCAATTGCAAGGATCTGCATGTGACCTCCTCCCTGGGGCACAGACAACAGAAAAGTGGTTGAAGGGAGACGTCAGACAGTGCAAGATATAACAAGATAATAATTTGTAAATTTCCAGGGTTTATAAGGGAGGGGGAAGCGGGGAGGCAGGGGAAAAATGAGGAGCTGATGCCAGGGACGTAAGTGGAGAGCAAATGTTTTGAGTATGATGAGGGCAATGAACTTACAAATGTGTTTTACACAATTGATGTATGTATGAATTGTGATAAGAGTTGTATGTGCCCCTAATAAAATGATTTTTTTAAAGAAAAAAGAAACCCTTGAGCTTTCATTTCCAATTCTTCCAGCACCCATAATTTTTTTATGTTTTTTTTTCTTTATACATAAACTCCTTCTGAGTTTTGTTTTTTAAAAATCATTTTATTGGGGCTCATACAACTCTTATCACAATCCATACATCAATTGTGTGAAGCACATTTGTACATTCATTGCCCTCTTCATTCTCAAAACACCTGCTCTCCATCTAAGCCCCTGGCATCAGCTCTCATTTTCTCCCTTCCTCCCGCTTCCCCCTCCCTCGTGAATGTCTGCTAATTTATAAATTGTTATTTTGTCATATCTTAAGGCATAGGTTTCCTAACTCATTTTCCAATGATAAGAAGTAGCTAGGCATTATTTTTCTTCTTAATTCCGGACACGTGCAGGGGCTCACCAAAGCACTCCTGAACCCTTCAGTGTTCCTTTTCATTTCAAAAACAAAAACATGGGTAGTTATTTATTTCTTCTGAGCAGCTGCTACCAACGGATTCCTAAAATAGATGTTGTCATATGTCTGCTAAAAAGGCTGTTTAACAACAGAAGCATTCCCTAGACCTGGCAAAATGTAGCCCATCGAATCCAGGTTCGCTGCGCGGATGATTCCTGAGCAGTTAACTGCCCGACTTCTGTGTCGGTTTGCATTTTATGAACATTTTCCCTCTCTGTGTACCTTGAAATTGATGATGGTACTGGCCATACATATGCAGCTCAGGGTCAGAAGAAAGAATATGCCAGTCCTTTTATGCTTCATGAAAGAGCAGCCATTTAAATATATAAGGTGAAATAAAATGTGTTGTAGCATTCTTTCTTTCTTTCAGGCGTGTCTTTGTAATCAAAGTTCAGTGTTGCGAGATTACAGGGCACAGCCACGCAATGAATTCCATACCAATTTTCCTACAGCATCTTCCTTTAACTCTTAGTTGCAGTGCACTCAGGAGGTACATTGTAGCTGAGATGAGATGGCAGTGTTCCCATACGAATAAAATTTTATCATGTGGTAGAACAAAATGTGGTACATCTTCCCTCCCCCAAGCCCCCAGAATTGAAAAATGACTAAATGAAAAATTTGGAAATCAAGATATAAATTGTACTTTATGAAATTAAAGACATGTTTAAACCTGAATCGAAGCTTAGGATCCAAAGAAAGACCACCACCACCACAAAAATCCCTTCCTCCAAAAGGAAGGAAAAGCCAGGCTAAGAAAGCGTCCCACGGCAGGAGTCCGACTCTGGGTTTTTTTTGGCCCCATTCAGGGCAATATTTGAATGAATGGGAGAGTCTGCTTTCCCCTATCACGCCTCCTCCAGAACCCACTGAAATGACATGTTAGCCTCGGTCCTGACTTTTGGGGTGAACTCTTATCTATTAATATGTAGGGAATTGTTAGTTTTCTGCATCTAGTATATTAGATACTAAACCTGGAGGCATCACTTAAAATACAATTTAGTCTCTAGTAATTTCTATGTACCCACATCAGAATTCTGAATTGAACCCCAAATGGGGAAAGGCTACATATTTGCACTCCATTTTTATTTTAGTATTAGAAATATTTGTTGATTTTTATTAGCACAGGCTAAAAATGTTTGATTTTGAGTTTAGGCAAGTTTGTTTATTGATATATATCTATATATATACTTAAAGAAATCACTGTGAAATTCAAGTAATTATACAAGTATAGAAAAGACACTGCTCTCTTCTTGTCCAGAATTATTTATTTTGCTCTTAGCATGATACGCGGCCAGCTTAAATAAATAACATTTGGAAAGAGAACATTCTGACAGCCGTGTTTACCACTCAAATACAGGGACCCCTTTGACTTGAACAGCGTTCAAAGACAGGAACGATAAGAAATACCTCCAAAGACAGCTAAAATCTGGGTTATGCCAGACATAAATATCTTGTCTGTAAAATAAGGCACTGTTTTCTCTGTTTTCAGCTATCATTTTTGAAGAATGTAGCAACATCTCTTGACTAATGACAAGTGGAAAGCATAATACAATATTTAGCATTTCAGTGCTACATTGCATAAATATTTAATTGGTGTTGCATATGTCATTTGCTTCCACATTTGTGGTACTGAGAGCAGTGTTTTCAGAGAGAAATGCCTACATTCGGGGGAGTGAAAGGAAGAGTATGTGGCATGCATATGGTTAAAAAAAACAGCTAGAAAACCTGGTGATAGATTGCTAAGACCTGTAGGAGGAAGTCAGGATCAATCTTTAAGTGCCATTGAATCTATATTCAAATAAAGTTCTCTTCCTAGAGTATAACAGCTGGAATAAAATGCAGTGTTGTATAGATTCTTCTAGTTGGTTGTCCTGGCATACTCTTTAGTTGTCTACAGATTAGACAGCTCACCCTGTCCGACTTCTTTAAAAACCAGATCCCACATTTTCGTCTTTACTGCCCTTGGATACGTCACGTTTGTCCATAGAGGAAATCATTATTCGCTCATCTACTCATCATTTATTTATTGAGTGACTACTTTGGGTCAGACACAGGACACAACAGTGCACAGGGCACCACGGGCCGGGTCCTCTTGGAGATTTTAATCTTTTTAGAGAATGCAAACACTGAGCAATTAACTGCAATCCTGATGAGCGTTTTCCAAGGAGAAGTCTAGGACAGGAAGAGAGTGCGTAGGAGGCAGAACTGACTTGTGTTGGAGCATTACAGAAAGGATTTCCTCTAAGGCCTACATAATAACTAGGATTATGTGTTTTGACAAATAGTGGCATTGGGACGGACTTTTTTAAATGTTACCACATAAAGCCAAATGTGACCTGAGAAATCAATTCTCAGAAATATTAAAACCAATGTAGAGTGAATGAAACAAATTGGATGCTGCTGAGGGGGTTAAAGATAGTCTCTAATAGTCAATAGTCTTCTGTGATTGCTTACGCTAGCCAGGACGCTTTGATGCGGATAACATTTAGATGTAGGTAGAAAGGTTTATTTGGGAAACTTTGCTTAACTAGATCAAAAATCATCACCAGAATTCCTGTCTCAGCCCATTGCTTTGCCTTAATTTCGGATAACACACACATGCTTTAAGCGCTTTATTTTAAAAGAATACCATATATTGTTTTCTTAAATTGTCAAAGGAGCACTGTGAGCACCCACACATGCCCTTGTAATGAATTGGAAGAAACACAGGAAACAGCAATACGGGCTTCCTGTGTTTCCAACGTTGGTGGGAAAGACAGGTCACGTTGCTCTGGGGCCCCGCCCTGCATCTTATATATGGGTCATGCATCAAAGAACAGATCTTCTTTTTCAGCTTGGTCCGCTGCAGTGTAATATTGAGAGAGAGAGAGAGAGAGAGAGAGAGAGAGAGAGAGAGAGAGAGAGAGAGAGAGAGAGAGAGAGAGAGAGAGAATGAATCTTTCAGTGGGAAGAGCCTCATTGCTAGTGACTTCTCGGTCTCCACTGAGAGAGAGGAATGCTCCTTCCCATGAGCAAGCCTGCACGGGCAGTGCCTGCCTGTTCCCTGGGACTGTCTTTGACCCTCCCCCCCAAGTCTGTTTCCTTGTTTTCCCTTCCAGGAGTGAGCTCCTCTCTGCTCATCGTTGTCAATAAGCTTCCTGTCCCTGAATGGAGAGAAGCTTTTCCTGTTTTCTCCTAGATTTCCCCAAGGGTGAGGGTGGGCTATCCAAAGCTACCCGGTGATGATTGTGTGAAGTCGTTGGGGTATAGGAATAGATTCTAGACGAGAGAAAGTGCTAGAAATTGTTCTACAACTTGCAAGTCTTTGCTTTCCACATGCCTCTCCTTTTAATTCTTTCCAATATCACAGTCAATTTAATTCCATTTAACTTTGCATTTATGGAATGTCGCCCCCGCCCCCAAACTCTGCATTCACATGATGAGTAAGATGTAATCTTGGGCCCAATGGTCTCACAAATCTACTTGTACAGATATCATGCCAAATTCACATGATAATAACTTGTCACCTTATATTATTAAATACTATCTGTAAGTACGGGCTCTCAGAGCGGCCAGATTGGGGTTTATATCCCACATGGTCACTCACTAGCTGTACTTTTGACCCACGTACATAACCTCCACTAACCCGAGTCTCCCAATGGTGTGAACAGGCTCGGTAACAGAACTGCTCTTGAAAATATTTAAGAGAAAACATAAATATGACGGGCAAACATGTAAGTGCTCCATTAGTTTCATCCATTACTATCACTGTTACTTCTAACACCTAGTCAAGGGAGAAAGATGGGGCTTTCTAACACCCATCAAGATTGACAGCCCAGGACAGCCACAGGGGCAGTTTTACACTGTCTTAGTTGCTATGAATTGATATCCATGAGTCAACGACACCTTGTAACTCAAATATTATTAGTTTTACCCATTTTTTGGAAAGAAAATCTTAGGCCCTGATAGTCAATGATTTTGTACAGTCTTAGAGCCAACAAGTGTTAAAATAAACGAATCCTCATCTCCTTATATTGAGTCCACAACATCGTTTGATATTAAGAGCGATACTGGAGTTTAAAGGTAGACAGGAGACTAAACAATGTCATGGGACAGAATGAGAACTCTGTTCCCTTTTGACTTCTTACTCCCCTGCATCTGGTGACATCACGGGCAAGTTCTTAGTGAGCATCCTCATTCGTTGCCAGCACTTCTTTTGCAAGGGGCTGGGTGGTTCTGTTGGGTATGTGTTGAACGCTAACCTCAAGATGGGCAGTTCAAACCCATCAGCTACTCCTCAGGAAAAAGATGAGATTATGAGTTCCCGGAAAGATTTTACATCCTTCGAAACCCGTGAGTCAGAAGCGACTCGATGGCTGTAGGTTTAGGATAGTTAGGTTTTATTGTTGTTTTTTCACCTACGAGTAGAGAGCCATTTTGCAGGCTATCGTTTCTATCAGATTTTAATAATATTCTTTACAGTTTATTGAATGTATTTGTATGTTGAGTTATTTCTTCTTATAGAGAGATGTTTTTCCCCCTTTTAGGTAATAAAATAAGGTGATAACATAGTTCCTTTTAACCTCAATGAGTTTTTACATTGAAATTGGTCCGTTCAAAGAAAAAAAAGTCGTGACATATGAAAGTAGTTATTTATAAAATAAGTAATACCCTAGCAGGTTCACAGTTGTAGTGGTGAGCACACTTTTAAGAAGGGTATAGAGCTCACTAGCAAGGAAGATGGAAATGCCGTCAGCCTTTCCCATTGAGTCCTCTGATTTCCTTCTGGGATGGTTCATGTCCTCACTGTTCACCTCTGCAGCTTTCTCAAGCCAAGTGAACGATGCAGTTTGTCCTTACACGTTACAGAGTCTATGCAGAGAACCTAACCATATTATTTCAGCCATTTCAAATAACCATAGATTGTACCGTCATGTTCTATTTTTAGAGAGAAGATATTTTTAACTGCTTTTTACTTCTTCAAAGAGATGGTGATTGTAAAAAGAGTCACACATAGAGAAGCCAAGCGAGCTGAAAGTGGAAAAGTGGGTCATTTATTTTTAGGAAAGGAGTCTAGGGCCACCAACCACCCAAGTGAGCTGGCAGTGTGAGCCCGTCTCTGGGGACTCAGACTACAACTTCCTCGGGCTTTTGTTTTGAGAATGCATTTCCACAAATGCTGCGCAAACACTCACTAATGACAGGTCGATGAGTCACTAACTGAAGAAAGCTGCCCACGTGGCCCCAGAATAACAGGGAGTCGTGGACACGGGCTTCCTAAGAACTTGCCCCACCCTGCCTGAGGAGTGAGATGGGAGGACTCAGGGAATCTGCGAAGGAACCCTTTCCTGCCAGCCTCTGAAGACACCCTGACGTGGATTGTAGGGTCCCTCGTCTTTCCCCGAGTGTCATCTCCTGTGCCACACCGCAACGGGATCTGGGGAGACCAGCATTCACTGAACAGTCCATGACTGGGTGTTGAATGAAGGAGGTAGAATGAATGAGGAGCAGCAAACCCCGGGAGCTCTTTGTGCCTGAGGGGTTCCTGAGGGGTCATTGATTTTGTTGAAAGTGTTCACCCACACATTCCATGGCTTACGTTCTCTCTTTTGAATACTGTAGCCCCATAGGAAGTGGACTTTTTCTACAGGGGAGGTATGTCTGGATTTTGCCACATCACGTTACTCCGCCAGCTTTCCTCTAAGAATGTCCATAGCCTTAATGGTGCAACTGCAAGCAGCATGGTTACGCTCTCGGCTGCAAACTGAAGAGTTGGTGGTTCAAAGCCACTCAAGCTCCAAAGGAGTTTCAGAGAAGCCTGGGGGGGCGGGGGTGGGGGGGGTGATCCTTCCTTACAGCTCAGAAAATCCAATAGAGCAGCTCTCCTGTGTCACATGGTATCACTACGAGTCAAAAGCAACTCAGTGGTACCTAGCAACAAAAATGATAGTTGTATCTTTTTATAAAGGTCATTAACATGCCCTAAAATTCCAGAGAATTGTAATTTTCAGGTTCTGTAGTCAACCACTTTTCAAAGACCCAAACAAAGCCCAGAAAACATTTCATACTTAAACAAGTTATTAACATGCATACACATTTGTTACATAAAAGTTATGTGCATAGTCCTTGAAGCAATTATGGAGGAAAGAAACCCAGATGAAAATACTGAGTCAGTACAATAAGCCTTTGAATAATGAGGTTGATCCGTGGGGTTTCAATGGCCAGGCTGCTAATAACTCACAAATGAATTCTCTGTTGCATGCATCTCATGGTAACCGCAGATTCGGTATTTTGGCAAGAGGGCATCATTTAGAAATGATGTAAATGGCTGTGTCCTGCACTGGGAACGCTCTTGAAATAGGTCCCTTTACCATACTCTTTCATCTTGACAACAGTTGCCTCCTGCTCTGTAGCTGTTGATAATGGCTGGCCCCTTTGGGCAGCTGATTATGACGGTTGACACTTCATTCTTTCCTTTAGATTGGAAGGTGAATAATTTTGTCATTCAAAGGACAGACCTGGAAACAAGAGGAAAATAACAAACAAACAGAACAACAGTCTGTTTCGAAATCTGACTTAATCCACTTGGTGATTGGTATAGCAGCTCGATTGTCATAGCTTCTTGGTCAGCTTCGGCCTTGACTGGCCGTCGACAGTTGGAATGACCAGTTCCTACGCAGCATCTCTAAAGAGCCTTGTGGGTGTTGGGCTATTGACTACAAGGTCAGCGGTTCAAATCCTCCAACCTTGAAACACAGTATGGGGACAGTATGCATTGGATTCAACTCAGTCACCGTGGGCTTGGTTTGGCAGGCTAGGCAGCATCTATAGATGTCTTCAACTGTACCTGTAGAGTTAGGAAGGAAAAATACAGTTAAATTTTAAAATAGATATTTTTCAATAGTATCAGCCATAAAGTAATGTGAGTCTGATATCCTGGTAGCGGTTTATTCTCACATCCAGACATTTTGTTAATCAATGGGACTTTGTTGTTGTTGTTGTTGTTGTTAGGTGCTATTGAGTTGGTTCCAACCCATAGCAACTGCACCCACCACGGAACAAACCTTTACGCCGTCCTGCCCCGTCCTCACAGGCGTTCCTGTGCTCAAGCCCGTTGTTGCAGCCCCCCATCAGCCCATCTCCTGGAGGCTCTTCTTCCTTTTGCTGCCCCTCTACTGTGCCAAATACGATATCCTTCCAAAGGACTGACTGTGCTTGCCCATTTTCCCCGTCATATTACAAAGGATGGAAAGGAAAACCCATAACATCGCAGGTAGATTTTCAGCAGCCACTCCCTATGCTGTCCGAATCTTCACTCCTTAGATCCAGAGGGCTCCGCTGCCTCCCATGGCAGGTCATTTGAAGGTCACCATCTCCTCTTGTTGACAAAGAGAACGAATTCCCTTTTTTCCTAATTTCTAGGTTTGAAGAGGAAGATTGATTTTAAAATAGCCATAGTTGGGCCAATACAGTGTAGATTGTAGAAACAGCATTAGCCGTAAATGTTAATAACAAATAGTAATGGATTAGAATGAAAAACCGCCGCCTCACACATTCCTTCAGCATGGATATGAACACAGCAGGAAATTCAAAACAAAAGCTAATTTATGGAAAACGGTGTATTTATTCCTACTGACGGTTTAGACCACTAGGGGTCCGAGTTACAAACTGCACTCTTTGCACAAGACGCTGTCATTTTACATGGAAAACTTGGCTGCATTCTTGAAGCATGCATCAAATCATTGCCCTAGACCAGCCTCCTCAAACTGCGACCCACCGAGGACTTTGATCCAGCCCGCCACGTGCTTTTGCCCCATTTTTGTTTTTTACTTCAAAATAAGGTATGTGCAGTGTGCATAGGAATTTGTTCAGAGTTTTTTTTTTTTTTAAATAACTATAGTCCGGCCCTCCAACTGGTCTGAGGGACTGTGAACTGGCCCCTGGTTTAAAAAGTCTGAGGACCCCTGCCCTAGACTAAGGAGTATTTTCTGTCTTTTTTTTTTTTTGGTAGTGTCTAATCACATACGAATCATAGCTGAGCGACCTTTGAAAAGTTCATGGAAAAATGAAAAGATCATAGAATATTTTTGCCCTCTTTCAAAAGTACCCTTGTGTACTTATTATGCATTCATGAAATTGAAACAAAACAGGGAGAACCTTTGGATTCAAAACCATAAAACCACAAGGATTCTCATGTATGAAATGACTGTTTGACTCGTGCAGTACCGTTTCTAACGTATAAACAGAGGGACAGGCTCATGGATGTGCTGACGCCACGAGTCTTCCTTTTCCCCCTGCTCAGTGGTTCAGATAATATTTCTGTGGTTTCGCATGTGGACATATCATTGGATATAAAGCCAAAGAGGCCTGAGAGATGGCACAATGCAGCCCCTTTATTTTTCCTAAATGAGAAACCGGCGCCAAAGAGAGGCCCGGTGACCTGCCAAGGCTCCAAACCCGCTGGTCCCAGGATCGAGACCAGCACACATACTCCTTGTAATGTCGACACGCAGTCTTGCTCTGTGAGATCAGACGCAGCTTTTCCTTCCCCCCAACTTCTGATCACACGTTCGCAAAGCCTCTTTCTCAGAAATTCCGTTGGAAGGAGTCAGGGAGCGGATGGACTCTGGTCAGATGTGCTGCAAATAGCACGAGAGAGAAGCGTTGAACCTTCCCGCCCTCAGGCGAGCTCTGAAGGTTTGAAGGAAGGAGACGGAACCGAACTGCTGATGTGCTCAGAATAACAGACATTTACCTCGGGCTTTTCGTACCCAGGTCTGGTGCCCATGCCATCTCTGAGTCTTTGTCTTTGTGAGAATGCTCCATGCGTCGTGTACCACGAAGCAGCATTTAGCCAATAATGACAGGCCTGCTAACAGCTTACTCTGCGTGGCCAAGACCTGAGTGCTCTCGTTGGGTTCCGGTGGCACATGCTGTGCTGGGGCTCTGATGGCAAGGGTGCCTGCTTCCGCGTTCCCTTCCCAACATCCCCTGTAATTTGCTCTGAGGTGCTGGCAGGTTGCTGGACGATGTCACCAGCTGTCACCACCCCTCCCTCCCATGCTTCCTTGGCAGGATCTGAGCCCTCCCACCAGCCAGTAAAAAGAACAGTGGCTGTGGCAGCAGCTCCTGTGGCATGGTCCCCAGAGACCAGATCAAAATTTGGCGCCCGTTGTTCTTGACATGGAACTAAAAATGGCACTGAACTCGCTAGTTGGTGGCCTGTAATTTTCTTTAATTACACATTTTGGTTTCAAGTGTTCCACATGCTGGCTCTTAAGTATCAAACCAACACATATCGGCTAAAAACAATGGCATGCCCTCTTTTACTTTCTTAATGGGGAGGAGCTGAATGAACCCTAATGCCACGGATTTCCTTTCCTCTCCTTTGGTACCGAACGAAAAGAACATGTGCTGTCATTTCTCTCACCTGAATGTCTTTGAGCCAACAGAAATGTCTTCATAAAGTGGTGCTGGCAGGCCTTTACTGCCACATTAGCTCAAGGCTATTTCAGTTAATAAGCCCCCCCCCCCAACATTGACTGAAAGAGCTTGTAGGAAAGCCTTACAGAGCTCATTGAATGAATGTTTTCGAGTTAGGTAATAAAAAGTTTAATTTTCCGCACTTGAAAATTGGTTCAGATACAAGAGCATCTCAAGACAGACTCCAGGGCTCCCTCTGTTAGCAATCGGAGAGCATCTTCAGGTCACCCCTCGTTCTGGGGAAGCGATCTGCTTAGAACAGTGGTTCCCAACCTTCCTCACGCCGTGACCCTTTCATGCAGCTTCTCACGTGGTGGTGTTCCCCCAGCCGTACCATGATTGTCCTTACCACTTCATCACTGTCATTTTGCTACTGTGATGAATCGGAGGACGGTTGTGAAAGGGTCATTCGACCCCGAAAGGGGTCACGACCAGCAGGTTAAGAACCGCTGATCTAAAGAGATCCAGCCTTCCGTACCCAGTTAAGCAGCAGAGCGAAGGCTCGAGTGCATCCCAAACTCCTCCTTTCCGTATCCTCTCCGACTGGTGATAGTTCAAATTCTGTGCAGGACTTCCTGCCTTCCCACGCCACCCTCCTCGCTCCCGGGGCACTATCTATCTTTCTCCCCTAGCTACCCAGACCCATCTCCGCCTCTCTGACAGTCGTCGCCTATGCCTCACGCTCCAAGAACTGGGAAACATGTTTTCGTATAGATGGGGGGGGGCGGGTATTAGTAAAAGTAATGCGAATCACTGTTGTAGTATAGCATCGTTGTTCATTTCAGTGGTGAGATCAAGGGAGGCATTGGGGGGAGGTGTCGTTTGAAGCCATCCAGGAGCCACTGGTGAGTTGGCATCTGGCAGAGGTTAGGGGAGGCATTCCAGAAGGCAGGAATTGTGGGAACAAAGGCAAGAAAGCAGGAAGTTCCAGGCCGTGATTAGGACGTGGTGGTCAGGCAGAAGGGGCCAGCTCCTGGGTCTAGCGGAGGAGGTCGTAGGAGACAGTCACGAGACCAATGGAGAGATTCCCCCCTCAGGAGGTTAACTTACAGGAGAGACTGACATGGGGGCCAGGGAGATTCCCCCCCCCTCTCAGGAGGTTAACTTACAGGAGAGACTGACATGGGGGCCAGGGACACAGGTGAACGTAATGGGGGCTTCTTCCACATTTCAGTTTAGGAGACAATGCTGGAAACTGAAAGACCAGGAGATAGCATTCTAAGAGTGTTATTCAGGCCTAAGGAAGGAAATGCTTTTTTAAAACTCCCAAAGATTCAGCGATTTTTTTCTAAGGAATGGGAAAATTAGATTCGGCGAGTGGAGGACTGCTATTTTCCACAGCAAGCTCTGTGAAACTAATGGTATGAGTTTATAACTTGAGAGAGGAAAACAGAAAGAAAAAAAAAGCTAACGAAATTTAAAGTTGTTGTTTGTTTTCTAAATGAAGGCCTAGAATGAGGCAATGATGCTGAAAACAAAGTGAATGCAATTAGGAACTCTATTGCTGGACGGAACAACTGATTAGAAGGGAAGACTGGGGAGCGAGCCAATTTACGAACTCGAGTTTAGACAGTTTGGGTGACCAGTAATGCGAGCCGACGTCTACTGAGTGCTGGCACAAGTTTAGTGCTGTGCCTACATTATCTAACTTAATTTTTACATGAAGCCTATGAAGCAGGTGCCCACACATTGTCATTGTTAGCTGCCACCCAGTCGGTTGTCACTCAGTGACCCTGGGCACACAGAACGAAACCCTGCCCGGTCCTGCCCCGTCTGTACCATGGTTCTTAAGACTGGGCCCGTCATTGTAGCCGCTGTGTCAATCCGTCTTGTCAAGGACCTTCCTCTTTTGCTGCCCCTCGACTGTACCAAACAGGATGTCCTTCTCCAAGGTCTGGTGTCTCCTGAAAACAGATGTCAGATGAAGTCTCACCATCCTTGCCTCGAAGGACATTCTCTCAGCAGAGGAAGGCACTCAGCTCACTGCCATGCATCAGCAAGTTCAGCTGCCCCAGAGACACCCCACTCCACAAGCCAGCCTCGTGCACAAAGGCCCTCGGCTCTACTGGCTCTGTGGGGTGGGAAGTGCATCCCTCTGTCCCAGGCTCAGGCTCCTGTCCTGCTGCTGCTCCTCGGATGTTATAGCTGTCTTCTGGACCCAGGAGCGTCACTGCGGTGGAGTCTCGAGTCCAGAGGACATGCTCCACTCCTGACTCTTGCTAACAATGAGGTCCCTCCTCCTGCCTCTCAGTAGAGCCGTTTTATGCACAGCAGGATACCATGCCAGAGATCCTATTCGAAATTACTCACAGGTGGATCGTACCAGTGTCTTCTCCCACTTGTTTATCAGACCCGTGCAGGAGAAGATCGTGTGGGGAGAGAGACTTAGAGCTAGAAGAGCCACGTGAAGTCATTCATTGCCCCTGCAACTTGACCAACCCTGAAGACAACAACGAGGGCAGTGTAGTCTGTTGAGCAGAGTTTGGCATACACACCGGATTTTTATTGTGTCTGGCAGGACGATGAAAAGTGTAGAATGCGCACCATTCGGGAAAACGTGCCAGTATTAGAGGTGCATCTTTGTCCGTCCACATGGATTCGAAAGGTGAAGTTCTAGAAGTACATTATGTGAAAGAGAAGGACATCAAGAAGCTACTTTGGTGAATCCATGTATCCCTGAGAATTCTCAGTGGCATATTAGTGATTTACTGCAGCATAACACGGGATCCCAAATCGTAGGAGTTTAACACAACAAATGTCATCTCACAGATTTTATGAATTAGAAATGAGAGCCTGCCTTTCCCTGCCTCAACTTCATGCCTCAACTTCGAGTCAGGCTATTGCCTATGGCTGCATTTTATCTGAAGACTCAACGAGCAGTGGTGGAGTCAACTTCTGAATTTACTCTCTCACCCCAGGGGTCTCTCTACAGAGCTGCCTCATGAGAGGGCAGCTGGTCGACCATGGCAAGCAATCCCTAAGAGAGGTAGAACAACCAAGACAGAGCGACAGTCCTTTATACCATAATCTCAAGTCAGAGCCCATCATTTCTCCCGTGTATTTTTGAGAGGCAAGCCCCTAAATTCAGCCTCCACTCAAGGGAAGACTTAAAAAGCTGTGAACACCAAAATCTAACCCACTGCTGTAGAGGTGATTCTGAGCCAGCCAACCCTACCAGACAGAGTAGAGCTCCCCTTACGGTTTCCAAGACTGTACCTTCAAGAGATCATCCGGTACGATGGAGAGAGTTTTAGTACAATAATCTGGAACACAAGTCAAGGTGAGAGGAAAAGAAGGCCTCTTTGCTGAAGAAGTGGGAACCAAATTATGAATTCTTTGTTTGAGATAAATAGCAGTGACCAGAAGGAGAGAATTCAGAGAGTAATCTGGCAGAAATCAGAAGCTTGATTGTATTTTAATCCTGAATCTAACCCAACATGGATTACGGGATCATATTGCCAAGCCTTTCTTGCACAAAGCAGCTAGTGTGCTTGAACCACCGACCTTGTGGTTAGCGTCCAGTACGTCACTGCATTGCCGCCAAGGCTTCTTGCTACTACCAGGAAGTGGGAATGATTTGGGGGCACCTTAGAGACCACCTGCTCCAGTGGCTTCACTGTGGTGGCTTATTTCTTGCTTAAACCATTTGTCCAGCGTGGAATGGTGAGAGGATTCTGCCTGCTCAGGACCAAGAGTAACAGAGATGACACTCAGCACACATGCCCACGATCACTGCATCAGGCCGAAGGAAATGAAACAAATGTCACATCGGTTCTTAAAGTTTCCTCCCAGAGGGGAGACATATTACTTCTGCTTCAATATCCTCCAAGAGGGGAGAGATATTACTTCTGCTTCAAAATCGTTGTCCAAAGCAAAGTCACTAGACTTCTGCAGACCAAGAAAGAGTAGCCCTGCTCTGTGTCCAGAGGCACTGGGATGCTTGCCTCGATGATTCCAGTGGGGGCAACTGAGAAACAGCAGTCAGATGACCAAGGAAGAGAACTTGAGGGATCTGGATTGAAAGTGTGTGGCTGGCTAATGAGGCCAACTACGTTGGGAAAATAGGGTGGCTACTGATAGGAAGTGAGCTGTCATAACCCTGGTCATGTCGTGGCTATGCACTGGGCTGCTACCTGCAAGGTCAGCAGTTCTAAACCACCAGCTGTTCCAGAGGAATGAGAGGAGGCTTCCTACACCCAGAAAGAGTCACCGTCTTGGAACCCTGCGGGGGCCATTCCGCCTGCTTCGAAAGGGTCCCTCTGAGTCCGCATCGACTCGAGGGCAGTGGGTTTGGGGAGCTTCTTGCTGCTCGATGTGGACATTCAGGAGACCATCGGAACCTTTGAAAGAGGGGTCTGGAGTGGGCTCGATGGCAGTGGGTTTGGTTGTCACTTGGGGATCAGAAGACAAAGGGAGAGGCAAATGTGGTGAAGGGATGGAAGAAGTGGGAGCAGTGTTTCACATTCTTGTGGGGTGCAGAACAGTGAAAGGAAGGAGGAAATCTGAATTCCCTATTTTTTACTACGGACTTTGTAATCTGTCCCTCCCTCCAAGTCCCGTGGAATCTGCACCCTTGGGTAGCGTTGTTTCTTATGCCCTCACCCCCCTCCTCAGTAAGCATGCTGACGTGGAAGGACCAGGCCCAGAGAGGCCTTCAGCACACGTCTCCCCCATCAGAGGCCACATCGCTCAGTGCTCGGAGGCTCCTGGCAAAGCCTCGCTGGTTCCCCTTCATGCACCACAGGGACTTGGTGTGCGGTGCCAAGTCAAAAGGGCTTTCAGCCACAGATCCACCTGGGAGGCCCATGGCTGGCAGCCATTCACACAGGACATAAATTTGTGTAATCACACCGCTTTCCCCTCACACCTGAGCCTCGCACGGCAACCTCTCGCCTGATGGAGTCATTTACCATTCCTCCCTGCGTCTGCACTCTGCAGGCCTGTTGCAGGAGGGCCGTCCATCAGGCTTGCCATGCGGGCCCCGGCTGCAGCGCCTGGGAAGGGGAGGCTGGGAGAAACCAGGCAGGAAAAACCACAGCAACCCCCCAGCAACGAGGGCCTCAAAGGGAAAGGGCTTCCCCGGTCCCTGATCTTTTTACTCCCTTCTCCGTGAACGGTGTGACGCCCCCTTGGATTCTTCAGCTCCGCTGTGTGTTAAATGGATTCTTTTTGAAGAAGCACTTTTAAGTAGGAAACATTTAGAAAAGTACATAGACTCTAAGGGAGCAGACTGATGACCCCTCCCGCCGAAAGTAAAATAAATCATTGCCAGCGCCCCTCAAACCCACCGCTGTCTGTCTGACGCCGGCTCTAAGGCTGTAAGTCTTTGTGGGAGCAGCCAGCCTCGCCTTTCTCCCACGGAGCAGGGGGTAGGTTTGAACAGCCGACCCTGCTATTAGCAGCCCAAGCTTTACCCAACAGCACAAGCACAGCTCCCCAACACTTCCTGTTGAGCCCCAGCCATCACTGGGGCGCCTTTCATTCCTAGCCATTGGTGGTACCTGGGCTCGCATTTCGTACATGAACCGAAATGCCATCGTTCTGTTGTGTCTGCGTTCTTTTGCTCGATATTTGTAGCTTCCCTTTATTTCTATTGCTGGACCCTGCAGTGCTTCCTTCATTTACATTGCTCATAGAGCTCTGTACGGAGCCTGGGCTGCGCTGTCCGGTAAGCCCTGGAACCGTGTGACGGCGTCATCACCTGCTTCTCCATTCCATAGTTACTCCACAGCAGGGTGGTTTCCCGGCTGGGGCCACTACTGTGATGCTTCTACGCGCATTTCTGTTCCTGTCGTTTGTGCTGGTGTGTGTGTATTTCCACTGGATACAGAGATAAACATTTACAGATTCACAGGCAGTGGAGCCACCATTCCAAAGATGTAATTTAATATGAGGAAATATTCCAATGATGAACAACCGTATTACAAATAGTCTTTCAAAAAGAGCCATTTCTATAATTTCACCATCAGTGGTTGAATGCTCTCCTGGAAGTTACATAATCTGGTGTCAATTTAGGACTTGAGATGATTTAGAGTGAAGCGATGGAGTTGTCTATCAATCAGATCATAGCCAATGAGGCCTCTGTGTGGGCATGGCCTTCTCCTGAGAATTCTGGGAACTCCTGGTTTTTTCTTCCTTGGAGGTGGGAGATACACTTTCTCCTCACTCCCTGAGAGACTCTCTACTGACAACACACATGGATCTATGGTGATGGCCATAGAAGCCCTGGAGCTGGAGAAGCCACGTGGAGACCTCTGCCAGCGCTGAGAGGCTCACAACGCCACTGGATCCAAAGACTTTCTACCCATTGGCCTGTGATCGTCCTGTATTCTGCATCATTGCGTGTGTTTCGTGAGTCTGAAGAGGACCTTAAAGATTGATGTAGGATATATGGGCTAACATCGGACTTATGTGCTCAGACTGGACTGGGTTGGGGTGCTTTCTTAATGTACACTTACCCTTTATTTAAAACTCTCTCTTATACACATATGAGTTTCCATGGATTTGTTTCTCTAGTCTACCTGGACTAGCACAGAGACCCAGGCTCTATTCCTGATTGGTGCCGGAGCATGCGCAGCCACCACCCATTCTGGTCACTGTGATTTAAGTGGAGAGCCCAGACTAAGATAGACTAAGAAGAAAGGCCTGGTGGTCTCTCCTGAAATCCCGCCAAAGAAAGCTCTGTGGATCCCTCAGGCTGTTTCGTGGCGTTCTCTTGTGCTTATGGTCACGATGAATCATGACCCAAATCGACGGCAACTCCTACCCACAAGGGCCTTGCATACAGAAGCCAGGTTTAATGCACAAACGCTTCTTGAGTTTATTGTTTTCTCGATGTGAGTGTGTAGTTTGGACTAAACAATTCAGATCAATAGGGAGAGTGACAGCCGAGTGTAGACAGAGGAATCCGAGTAGGTTCAGGAGATCTGGTGTTATGGGTCCTCTTTATGAACCAGTTTTTTGGAAGGCATCGAACAAGTCACTGACCGTTTGTGTCAACCTTCATCTCTACCAGCAGAAGCACGACCCCTGTCATACATGGCATTGTGAAAACGTTGTATGGGTGAACATGTGATGAATACGATGAACCCACACATAAGACTGCTGTGCTCTACAGGTTCCATTCTGCCTTGAATTATGTTTTAGAGATGAATCCTGCCTCCTTCCCTCATTAAGATACAGATCAGCCACTGCTCTCAAGCCGACTCTTAACGCATCACAACCTTTGTGCAGACCTCATCCAGTCTTGTACCATCTCACAGTCCCTAGCCTGTGAGAGTCCATTTGTGTCCCTACTGGCCAGTCTACCTCACGGAGGGTCCTTCTTCACCCTCGCTCATCCTCTGCTTCACCAAACACGATGTCTTCCTCTAGCAACTGACCCCTCCTGCAGATGCCTTCTAAGCAGGCATGTTGAGCGGGGTTCTGTTGTTTTCAGAAGGCCGGCACCCAGCCTTTCTTGCTATTCTGGCCACTCTGGGTGACGGCTCTGCTGTTTAAAATGCTAGTGGCATCGCTTCCAGCATCACAGTGACAGGCATGCCACCCGGACGGGCAGTAGTCCTTCCCGAAAGTCTAGAAACACATGGAAATTAAACTGTAAAGCTATGACATAGGAAACGTAGCCCCAGAAACAAAATCATGTTCAAGAGTAAATCTGCATGAGTCCTACTCCTATAATTCAAAAAGTTTACTTAGGTAATTTTCATATCATTGCTATTAAGAATCTTGACAAAAATCAAAATAGCCTCCTCTTAATTTAATCATCATATTACTACATAAACTTTGCTCAAGGCTCCCTGGTATCGCGGAAAAGGACATGTATGGAAGTCAGATGATCTAGAGGCCATCTCATGTCGCCAGGGTTGTTCCTGGCACCTGTTACAAGGTGACCTTGAGTAAGTAAGGAGTAGTAGTAGTACTACTACTCACCCCCATGGTCTCAGCATCACTACCGCAGACATTTCTCTGCCTCAGCTCTCTTCGCCTGTGAAGGGAGGAGCTCTGGCCAGGTGCTGCCTCCCTTCAGCCCCAAACATTCCTTCCTTCGTTGCTAGCTGATTTTGTGCCACCGATTTAAAAAGAGAAATGAAGCTACTCACTATGCCTCGTCACATCTTTTGGTGCAAAAGGGACAAGGGACAAATGACCTCATTTGAGCTGTTTGCTGGTGCTTCCCAGGAACAGCTGCAGCAGTTCTGTAGGTGTGGGCAATGGAACTGCGATAACCAACCTGCGGCACAACGCGATCATCCAACACGTCGTAGCGTCGGAGCTCGAAGAGGCAAGCTTCTCCACAACCTCGGATGCCGATGGATGACTCAGCGCTTCAAGTTTACGGGTGCAAATCACGCGAACTACTATTTCTAGCTCCAGATGGTACCGCGTGTGTTCACCGCAGTGCCGCACTGCGCGCCCGCGGTTTGCGCACACAGCTCCTTCCCTGCAGGTGACTTGATTCAAGTCTGCCCCACGCCAGAACAGTAGGCGCGAAGCATCTAAATGTGGCCTTCTCCATTCACGGTCACATTTCCCTCAAGAGTCAGGAGACTGACAGAACTATCTGATGGAGTTCCCAACCATTTTATTTTGTTTAAAAACAGATAACAAAAAAGCCCACAAAGACAAACACAAGCTGCAATGTCAACATACATACTAAACAGAATCTTAGCGACACAATGGGTACAGAAGACAAGGGAATCCCCTTACCTGTGAGCATGCCAGGGACCCGGTCGGAAGAGCCTCAGCATCTGTAAGTGCCGCCTCCAAATCCTGGGCGCTACTAAATGTTCGTACAAATGGAGGGGCAGGAGCTTTTGACGATGCCGTGAAAGCACTCCTTCTACCCGCCACGTGGATGTGCTACGACTTGGGCTCGCCAGATGCCTGTCTAAGTGCCCTGCACACACCCCTGGCTGGGCTCTGAGGTGGATGCTGTGACCACTGATGGAACAGAGAGCTGCCTCTGCTGTGTGTCTGCTGATCAGCCTGATGATGCTCCCGGAGGCCCTTCCGAGGCTCAGGTAGAGAAGAGGGCAGACTCTAGTCCTGGCAGTGTTACTTATTAGCTGGATCAAGGGACTGCATTGCTGAGTACCTCCATCAGCCTCTTCATCCCTGAGACCTGAGGTGGTGGTGGTGATAATGGTGACTTTATAACACGATTGTGAGGATTCGGTGAGCAAAGATACATGACGTGCTTAGGACAGGGCCCGAGACACCCAAACAGTATGTAGGACAGAACACAACTGCTCCATTGGGGTTCTGAATGGAATATAAATCTTTCTGGAAGCCGACAGCTACATCTTTTTCTTATGCAGCCGCTTGTAAACTTGAACCGCCCACCTTCCTGTTAGTAATCCAGCGCTTTACCTACTGTACCACCAGTGCTTTACACCAGGCAACGCTGCCTATTTCTAAATGTCCCTGCCCACCCTCCACCCTCCCTAGACTTCCTGTGTCTGCCTTCCCTGTCCTCGAACTAAGAGCCGCCTGTGACCCTCTTGGAAGCTGCATCTCCCTTTGCACTGTAGTCAGACGCTCACCTTCTGCACCCTCTTGTGGAAGGGGCGAGAGCCGTGCTGTATCATTTCGCATCCTGAACGATAAGATCTTGAAAAGCCTCCCTTTATTCCTATTTAAAATGAAAAATATTAGTGGTAACTATATCAATGGGTCCTTTGAAAGATGAAATGAGAGACTACAGAGGAAGCCCTGGCCATGTAACTGACACAGTTGGGGTGAAATCATTTTTTTAAAAATATTCGATTAGTAACCATCCGTCCTACATGGAGCACAGTCTTCGGCTGACTGGGCCTGGTGGGGCCTCAGCCTCCTCCCTTGACATGCCTCCCTGTCCCCAAAGGTGTGAGGAACTCCAGAAAGCAGACCCCCCCACTCACCCACTCCTCCGGCTCATGTGCAAGGACCCATGAGCCCCCCTCTGCCGAGCGGCCGAGAATGCTCCTCGTGTGCTTCCCAGCTCACCCACCAGAGAGTTGAGCCCAGCCTTTCGCTGCCGACAGAAGTATTTTCCTTTGCTCATTTCCCCTTTCTCGCCGCCCCACGCTGTGCACCACGCAGGGACTCCCTTTCACAGAAGTCACAGTCGCTTCTGTCGCATTCTCCACTTTCTGAATGTGGGCCACTCTCTCGCTCTCTGTCTCTTTCTGCCCCCCACCATCCGCCGCGCCCTCCTTCTGTGAATGGTGGAGCATATCCCACTAACACCTTGTAGTTGTGCCGAAAGTTTCCATTCCTCGTCGTCATTGTCAAGAACTTTGCTAACTGCCAGCACCAGCAGTTTCAAACTAGATCCTATCCCAAGACCAACAACCTCATTTGTTTTAAACTAGATACCTTATTATTGAGTATTGGCCTCTATGTATTGTCTTAGGTAGAACAGGAAGCCCAATTCTTGAGATTTTCTGTAATAAAAAATATATAGAAAGTTGTTGCCCATATGGCAAGAAGAAAGTAAATCACCCTCCAAACACAAATATATTATTTGTTAGCATCTGATGTCTGTGCACTGCCACCCAGATGGCCTCTACCCTTCAAAGTCTCTGACGATGAGTGACATGGACAAATCTATCAGGGTATTTTAAGATAAGTCAAAGCTCACAATATAATGAATTATTTTTCATGGATCCATTGACCCCGTCGGAATACGTACTGTTACCTTGCCAAAGCGCGTCTGTCAAGTATTCAAACCTCGTTCTATATGTGGGACTAGCTGAAGTATCCGAAACCCTGAAAAATGTATGCATGATATAGATGTTTAGAACGCTCCTGACAATATGCCATTCAGACATGACGTAATTTAAAATGCACAATGGCAGAAGTTATGCTTCTTTGCAAGATAACAACTGCAAATTCAAGAATTATATAACTTTTATCTTAATCCTTGAAAATCAGAGTCTAGGAAGCATTATTGGGAGTCTGTAATTCAAGCTAGACGTGTGAGCGTACACATACACATGTGTATGTGCGTGTGGAGATAGATGATAGACACGGGAAGATGTGGCTCTTTGTATTGAGTATTGTTCTTACTATAGCTTGAATTTCTATTAAGTTGTATTAAAAGAATGTGATGATCAAAAGTGTTGAAAGTTGAGTCTTAAAAAAAGAAATAAGAGTCTATTCCAAACAGCTAAATGTTATGAAAACGTTCAACAATATGTAGGCTAGTACACTTTACCTGAACTACCTCCCACAAGCATCACAGTAAAACCAGAAACAAAAACCCAAATCACTGCCACTGAGGGGCCTCCCCGGGACCCTACGAAACCCAAAGGAAGCTCACTGCCGAGCCACAGCGGCCCTGTGGGACAGGGTGGAACTGCCTGTGTGAGTTTCTGAGACTGGCACCCTAGGACTGAGTAAAACCACCCCGCGGGGTTTCCAAAGCTGTCGATCTTCACGGACCCCGACTGCTACACCATCAGCTTAGGCTCAGCACCCACCCTTGTGACGGCAAGCAAGCAGATTAACCACTATGTCACCGCGGCTGCTAACATCACAGTAAGGCAATTATTCAGAATATAACTCCCCAGTCTTTAAATGTGGTTTATTTTATATTTATTAAATTTTCCTTTAGGATACTGTCATTTTTTTTAAACTATAGCCATGTTTTCTAGGGCTTTAAACCCTCGAAAATAGAGGTATTCCTAACTTTCAAGGATTTCCCAAGAAGTTGACACGTCCTGTTTGTATGATAAACATGTATTCTGTAGTTGGTAGGAAGCATGACAGACAGAAGGGACTGTTTATCCAGAGTCCCCAGGGTCTGGCAGGAGGCAGTAATGTGGCGTATGGAGCCCGTGAATGAGACAGGTATACAGTAAGAACTCCCTGCTGGGGACCAGCCATCCTTTAAGTACGTTGTCCAGAAGCTTCATATCAATTAAATAGCGTCGATTTTCCCCCATAAACCTCCTCTTGAACAGTTACAGAAATTGCCCCTGCTTAAATCCTAAACTAAGGATTTCACCAAAATTGAACTGCATCCAAAGCCTTGCTTTTTACACTGTACCAGGCAATTTAAGTTTATGACTACATACATTGAACATTTAATAGGGCATTTTGGCAGTGGCACAGTGCCCCATATGTCTTTCCCCGCTTGTCTGGTAAATTCCAACATGCGGAGCCAGTCAAAGGAAATCCAGAAGTCCTCTCTCACGCCCTCAGTACCAGTATCTAGGCTTCTTGAAGATGAATCCCGAACCCATACACGCTGTGACACAGAAATGAATGCTCTGGAAGCGCTAATGGTGAATCTGACAGGAATATATTTCTTATAAATACTTTAAGGAAGCTAAGAAAGTAATGAACACTACCTACAATTTGCGGGCACCCTGGTAGTGCAGTGAGTTAAGTACTAGGTGGGTGCTGCTAAGTGATCCCACCAGTCATGTCACGGGGGCGGTCTATAGAGGTTGACAGTGTTGGAAACCTTTGGGGGAAGTTCTCCTCCACATCAGTGGGTTTTGATTTAAGATTTCAAAATCTATCTATCAATGTATTTTACGCTTTCTCGTTCTGTACTTCTCTAATATTTTTAACAAAATTATACATCTGAAATTTATAAAATTACACATTTATAAAATTAAACAAAATTAATTTATAAAATTAAATAAGAATCATTTGTGAAATTATACTAACTTGACACACTATTTGTAGGTTCATAAAATTATCACACCCACAGCAGAAATTCGCGTGGAATTGGGTGGCACATAGTCACATTTTTAGAATGAAGCTACCATTACTGGATCATGTACAGCAAATTTGAGGGTTGCTTATCTAAATTTGAAGACTCCAAATTTATGATACATGTTTTGTGCATCTGAATCAGATTCTGAGTCTTTCCTGTACCAGCATATGTATCTGTGAAAGCGGTTTTTGTTTTCTACCGTAATCCTAACATGAAGGCATCAGGTCTCTAGAGAATGAGTAAGAGTTACAACAAAGTAGTATACATTTTTAAGTGTCCTATGGTCACCGAAGGACAGAGCATAGTGGTTATGCTTTGGGCTGCAATCCACAAGGTCGGCAGTTTGAAACCACCAGCGGCTTGTAGGGAAAACGACAGGACTTTCCATTCTCTTAAAGAAGCTCACGGGGCAGGTGCTCCTTCTAGAAGCTATGAATGGCCAGGAGTCGGTGTCGACTTCATGGGAGTGAGTTCAGGTCGCATAGTTTGGCGAATGCTGCTATCTAGAGTGTTCTGTTGACGTGAATGGTGAAGAATGGAACTTGGACAAAGTAGAGCAAATAATTGGTTCATTCCTTGTCATTTCCTGGGACCTATTAACTGAGTTCCATCAAAACTATTTTTGAAGTGCTGTCTCATTGCCCTGCGTTGCCATGTAAATTGCCTTTATTGGAGGGACTGTTTGCTTTATCATTCTTACATTGCAGTCAATGTTGGTCTTTCAAGACAAAGAACTTTTAACTTGATCTCTGACTCTTATTGTAAACGAACGTACCATTTGCCATCCTAGCTAAAAGCAACAGACCCTTAAACGACTTGTATTCTTTACCCCCAGCAATGCATCTGTTTGGCCTCAACTGGCAATTACAGCAGACCGAAAACGACACATTTGAGAATGGAAAAGTGAATTCTGACACAATGCCAACCAACACTGTCTCCTTACCTTCTGGCGACAACGGTAAGAGAAAGAATTCTACACCTGTGTCTGTCTTTCTTTCCAATCCATTTTCCTAGATGTCTCTTTACCCTTGTGTATGTCCAGTTTCTTATGGAAGGGGGAAGAGATTGTGAAATTACAGATATCATCTTTTCATGAATGTTTTTATTAATTTTGATACAAGGTTAAAAGGCACATTTTATCATAGTGACAATGTGATTTTCTGCCTTCTGATTTGATGGCTAGACTTTTCTGCCTTTCCCACCTCCAAGAATGTATTAGTTTAATTTTTAGTCAGCAAGTAGGTTATAATTCAGTGTATCTTTTCTTATATTACCTTGGATATATTACGTTTTCTTCATTCAACTAGTATGCGGAGTTGGAATACTATATTAATTTTGTTATAAAGGTTTTAAATATAAAACACTTGGAAGGTTTACAATTTATTGACCTTGCCTCTAGATGCCCTTTCTCGAAACCCTTTCAGAGTTTCCACGTTGAGTGAACAGAGCCTTTCAAATCAATTGGCTCTGAATTGAGAATTCATGGTAGAAAATAAGTGGTTAGAGATGGTTTTCTTTTCTTTTTTTTAATATAAATACTTAGAAACATCTCTATACATGCCTAAACTTATACCCCATATACCTGTATATTCTCCTTGCATGTGTGTGTTAATACACATTTTTAAGCTAATTTATTTTAACCAAGAAATGCTAGTTTTGTAAAGTTGACCCCACGGCCACTATATGTAGGTCAGAGGCGAACTGAGCTCTGTCGTTTTCAGCAGTTGCTTTCTCTGAAGTAGATTGGCAGGTGCCCTCCAGTCACCAATCTTTATGCTACCAGCCAAGAAGGGCATTAGCTGTTTGAACCCTTACTTTCTGTTTAAGGAGAATATAGCTTGGCATTTGGCATCCACTGGCTTTTTGAAAATTATCATAATATTTTCATATCTCAAAACAACCAGACCAAGACACCTTCTCCTGGCACTTGTTAGATTGTTGGCCCCTCCCTCATACTTCTTCATCTTTTTTTTTCCTCTTCACTGAATTATATTTCTGTTCTACTTTGGCAGCAATTCTATCCTTAATCTTGGAGCCAGTTTCCTTGTGAGACAAAAAAAAAAAGTTATATCTCTGATTAGAATGCACAGGCCCATTGTTGCAGTGGCTTGGCCAACCCATCTTATCGAGGGCTTCTTCCTTTTCACTACTGTGTTAGTCTGGGGACTTTGGAGAAACAAATCCACAGAAACTCATGTATAAGAGAGATTTTTATATAAAGTTTAAGTGCACATCAAGAAAGCATCCCAACCCAGTGCTGCCCTAGCCCATGAGTCCAACATTAACCCATATGTCCAACACCAATCCACAAAGTCCTCCTCCATCTCAGAAAACACATGCAATGATGCCGACTGCAGGAGGAAAGCCAAGTCAGTGAATGTGTAAACATCTCGGCGCTGGCAGGGGTCTCCACACGGCTGCTTCAGCACCCAGGGCTGCATCGGGGTAGGTCCATGTGGCTTCTCCTTGGGGATGCCTCGCAGGAAGTGAGCCTTGCCATCTGAAGCAGGGAACTGGCTAAGGCAGCTGCATCCTGGTCCGACCAACAGAAAGCAAGAGACCTGAGAACTAGAAAGGCAAAGCTCACTGAGCCATTTCTCTCTCTCTGCCCTTCAATGAACCCCACATGTGTTTATTGGCCAGGTTGGCACAATTAACCAACTACCCTCTACTTTCCCAAACACGATGTCCTTTTCCAGGGACTGATCTCGCTTGACACCATGTCCAAAGTACATGGCATGAACTCTTGTCCCCCTTGCCTCAAAAATTCCATTCTCTTTTCATCCCCCTTTTCCAGGAACTTTTTGAACCCCCTATCTGTACGTGTACTCATTTCCAGGACTTCTGCTCCCACTGGTCAGGTGCATGCTTGCCCTCCCGTTTCACTCTTGTTGGAGCAATAGTACTTTACGGCTCTTCCCTTTTTCTTAGGCAGGCTGAAGAATTTTCTGAGACATTCTATTTTTAGAATAACAATGAAGGTCCTCCCATAAGGAGCCTTGTCATTAAAAAGTTCTACTTTTTCCAAAAAAAAAAAAAAAAACCTCATACATTAGTAACCAAAGTAACCATTGACAGTGCCTACATCGTGCATGAAAGCGGGGTGAATGAAGGCTTGCTGAATTGAAACTGAAGGTGGAAATTTAATTGAAGTAAAATGTGATTACCTAAATACTTATTTGACTTTACCAGTAACATAGATCTGAGCAGATTGAGTAATTACATAGAAATTGAGTCTATTTTGGGGGGGTTATGTTGATAGAAATGTAGAGTACATGTTAGAGTGGATCCACACCACTTGAATCAATTTTGACTCATAACGACCCTCGCCCTGGAACACAGAGTGAACTGCTCCTTGGGATTTCTGAGCCTGTAAATCTTCGTGACAGCAGAGAGCCTCGTCTTTCTCCCTCAGTCCATAGAAACTTATACTCAAATAGGCGCTCCTCCACCTATTTATGTATAATTCAGGGCCAGGTGTCTTCGGGGAATTTTAGAGAATCCCAGAAAAGGCTTTCTACACTCATGTTAGCACCCAGAGTTTGGGGGAAACCTCAAATGAATATGGCTTCCGAAATCTCGAAGGAGCTAGAATCCTCTATCATGTTGTTGTTGTTGTCATCATCATTGGGCACCATCAAGTCAGTTCCAATCCATAGGGACTCTGGATACAACAGATCAAGACACTGCCCAGTCCTGTACCATTGTGACTATTATTGCTATGGTTGAGCCCATTGTAGCAGCCACTGTGTTAGTCCATCCATCGAGGGCCTTCCTCTTTTTTGCCACCCCTTTGCTTTCCCAAGCATGATGTCCTTCTCCAGGGACTGGTCTCTAGACACCATGTCCAAACTACGTGACCTGAAGTCTCATCCTCCTTGCCTCAAAGGTAAACCCGGGCTGTCCTTCCATGGAGACAGAGATGGTTGTGCTTTTGGCAGTCGATCCATGGCACTTCCCTTGTGCTCCTGCAGAACCTGTACATGGATCAAGATGCAGTCGTAGGAACAGAGCAAGGGAATACCACATGGTTGAAAATCAGGCAAGGTGTGTGTCAGGGTTGTCTCCTCTCACTAAGTACTTCTTCCATCTTTTTGACGAGCAAATCATCAGAGAAGCTGAATATATGACGAAGAATGTGACATCGGGGTTGGAGGAAGGCTTATTAGCAACCTACCATATGCAGATGTTACAACCCTGCTTGTTGACAATGAGGAGGACTTGAAGCATTTGTTGTCATAGTAACATTTAACTTTTGACCATGGTCTCTATGAAAAATACATGTTCCTTTTAGGCCTCCATCCACAAACACACATGAACATATACTTCCCAAAAGCAATACTTATCCGTAGTTTGGGAAAGGAGTCCTGGTATGTTTTATTATATTGCATTGTAGTTTCTATTTTTTTAAATGCTAGCTGCAAAATCCACCGAAATAATTCCACAGTTTCCAAAAGTAGTGTATTCCTGAATTTCAAAACATTGCTGTAGTAGTTCTTTAAGCAAAACTGCAGTTCTCCAATTGACCACGGAATGTTACTGTCCATATGTGGGAGTCAAGGACCCTTTTCCTAGCCTGGTCAGGAAGCTTTCAAAATGAGGAATGGATAACAGATGTCGGGGACTGAGCTAAGTCCCCTAGACAACGAACCTCTCAGCCTGCCCACTGGATTTGGGAATTCTGACAAATTTCCCTGAATGGAAAGTAAGCTGCCAGACCACATGCAAACTCTGCCATTGAGTCAGTGCTGACTCAGAGCGACCCACTGGGGGCTGTTGAGACTGTAACTGATTACAGGAGTGGAAAGCTCAGTCTTTCTCCTCCAGAGCTCCTTGGGGTTCAAACTGCCGACCATGCAGTTTGCAGCCCAACACGTAACCACTACACCACCAGGGCTCCGAGTCCACGTCCTAAGTGGGACCTAAATAGTAATCACGTCTTATCTTGTTATTTCTAGAACAGTCCACCCCATCCCCACCTCCAACTTCACCTGAAGAAATTCTTAAGTCTGTCTATCCAAGTAAAGATTCTCAGACTAGATCTCTTCAAAACTTATAAACCTTGGGCGAACCTGCAATACACCCTCAGCTTTGACTTCGGCTTTATACGCTATGCGAAGAAGCAAATTGCACGATCTCTTTAGAAATTATACAAGATTACACCTCTTGAAAAGGATTTAGGATTTCGAGGGGGTCGGGAGCTCACTAGGAAAATTAGCCATGCTACGCATAATGGGACCATTATTTCACAGCTTCTAAATGTAATACTCTGATTTATGCCTCACTGTTTTATTTTGTTTTATAAATCTGATTCCAAGGAACCGTAAGGGTTCCAGGGTTCAGTGAACTCTCTGCTTGCCTTCAAGTTAATGTTGAACCACAGCTTCTAAGTGGTACTTAGTGCCTCGAAGAAGAATTTCTAGTACATGCCATGATCATCTACTGCGTATCCCTGAGACTTTCTTTGAGTACAAATTGTAAAGTGAGATGGGTTATAAATGTCCCCAGCAAAAGTTGTAGCACCGTGAATAAAGCGGCAAGAATGGAGTTGTTTGCCTCAAACACTAGTCTGTTTCCAGAAACTAGTCCTCTGGACCAAAAGGTAAAATGCCTTCAGCCTAATATTGCACTGCAAAGAATCACAAGCGATTTTCAAATCCGAACTACTCCGCTTCCTCGCTGGGTAACCTTGAGCAAGTTACCACGCATCTTGAGCTATAATCTCTTCCATGTAAAGAGGGAATAATCTCCGCTATCTCTTGGGCCACTCTTGTGTTCTTATAATAGAAATACCATGAGAGGGTGGCTTTATGGAACAGAAATTTACTTTCTCGGGTGGACCGTCTAGAAGTTCAAATCCAGAGCCCTGGCTGTTGGAAAAGCTTTCTCCATTCCCTCTGCGTACAAGGTCTTGGTTTTTTTTCAACTCTTTTCCTGGATTCCCTGGTGATCTTTCTGTGGCATGACAGCTACCTGCCCCCACGTATGCATCTTTCTTCTGGGGCTACTCTGATCTTTTATATTTCAGAAGAGATTAGTTTCAGACATACCCTACATTGATGTGGCTTCATTTATATAAAAAAGAAAGTCTTGTAACACATAGTTTTTTGTGTATGGGGAGACGAGGACGGAATTCCATCTACAAACAGCCTCCAGCTTCAACAACCTGTCAACCTTGCTATCAGTCCCTGGTAAACTCTAGTGCCAGTACTTCTCAACAAGTACTGTGAATCTTTGTCCTGTACCTCAGTCTATTCCTCAGCTCTCTTAGTAGCTGGGGCCCATCTTACTTAACCACCACAGCAAAAAGGAAATCTTGAGAGTGAGCTTTCTGAATCCCCCACACACCATTCTGCACTCCCCTGTGGACCGAGTCTCAATCATCAGGGTTAATCTTTGCGTGGGTGCTCCTGATCTCATCCTATATCTTCAAAATTCCCCACTACCAACACGTTCTGGTCAGCCTTTGAATCTTCCAGAATCCTTTTCTTTAAAATAACGAACCCCAAAAATCCCTCTACTCCACTTCCTGGTCTAATCCTGCCCCTTCCCTCGCTTCTCCTTTTATACCTAGCCTTCATGAACACTGTTTATGTATTAACTGTTCCCTTTGCTTTAATTCCCAGTAACTTCTCTCACAACTTGTCTTCTCCAGTACTCCTTCCTGATAACTGTCCTGGATTACCTTGACTCACTGAAACGATGTCTTCAGAGCTGTCAATTACAATGTCCGTTGAACCACTGAATATAGTAACCGCTCGCTCCTATTCAAAACATCCTTTACCTTTGGCTTCCTTGATCCTATACTCTTCTTCTTTGACTTTTTAAATAATATTTTATTGCGTTTTAACTGGAAGCTTACACAGAAAATTAAGTTTCTCCTTAAACCATTTTTATACAGATTGGCCCATGCCAGTGGTGATAATGTTTACAATGTGTCAGCATCCCGAGTATTTTCATTCTGAGTGTTCTGTTTCCATTGAGCTAAGTTCATTGCCTTCTCATATTTGCTTTTGAATAAAGTTTGACAATTTAGTCTCATACAGTTAATTGTTTAGAGAAGCGCATTGCCCTCGGATAACACTGTTTCTTGTATAAGCTAATATATGATTTGGCTGAATGGTGCAGAAATAACCTCAGTTCCAAGTTCAGAGGTTATCATAGCGTGATATTCCCAAAAGCCCATCTAGCCCCTATCAGCCCCGTCCTCTAGCCCCTATCAACCCCGTCCTCTAGCCCCTATCAGCCCGTCTAGCCCCTATCAGCCCCGTCCTCTAGCCCCAGTCAGCCCGTCTAGCCCCTATCAGCCCTGTCGTCTAGCCCCTAGCAGCCCCGTCCTCTACCCTCTATCAGCCCCGTGTAGCGCCTATCAGCCCCGTCCTCTAGCTCCTATCAGCCCCGTCGTGTGACCCTTTTTGAGAAACTGGAGCTGTGTGCCACATGTTCCTCCCATCCTGTCCAGGACCTTCCACTCTACTTGTGGTCACAAGAGTCAACCAAGGTAGCCAGGCACCATGTAGTTGTCCTGGTCTCAGGTCAGAGGTGATGGTTCACGTGGGCGACGTCCTTCTTTGACTTGCTTCATAATCTTTTGCTTCTCATGTGAAGAGTCCAATCGTTTTTATCGGACACTCGCAAGCTTTGCAAATCTCAGCTGTCACTCACCAAACTAGGTTGGAGAACATAATCTTTGTTTTGTTCATTGACTAAGTTGTCCCATGAGACTCTGCTGATACCACATCCTCCTTAGTTTCTTTCTATGTTTGGGGCAGCTCCTCTGTTTCATTGATTGACTCATCCTCTTCTACTTAATCCCTAAACCTTCTGTTTCTCGGGAACCTGTTCTTTTCATCTATACTTGCTGCCGGGTTCTCCCATCCGCTCTTCTGGCCTTATTTATAGTCTCTGTGTTATTGATACTAAAATCATTAGGTCCAGCCTCGATCCATCTCCTGAGCTCTAGACATCAACTATATAAAATCTATACACTAACTATACATTAATCACTAGTGACAAAGGTGAGGAAATTGTAGATTTTTGACACCTTCAGCCTAAAATTGATCAAGCATGCAATCAAGATACATTGATCATTAATGGTTATTGGAATTATTGGAATGCAAAAGTTGAAACCAATAAGAAGGACCAGGATTTGGAAAATATACCCTTGTCGATTGAAATCATGCCAAGGATTGTGTGATAGAATTTTGCAAGACTAACAACTGATTTGTTGCAGACTACCTTTTTCAAAATACATAAATAGCCAAAATACACATGGAACCAAATACACAGGTTGCAACACACTGAAATAAAACAGATCCTTGGAAAGAGATGGTGGAGAAGATCAATATCATTTGGTTAGAACAAGGCCCAGGACAACTGAGGAATAGATCATTAATTGCTCATCTTTAAGCTCCAGTTAAAGCTAAAGAAAGTTAAAACAAGTCCACAAAGCCAAAATACCACCTTCAGTACATCCCACCTGAATTAAGAGAACCTGTGAAGAACAGGCTTGATACATTGAACACCAGTGACCAAAGACTGTATGACTGGTGGAGTGACATCGAGAACATCATACCTGAAGGGGGGAAAAGGCCAATAAAAAGACAATAAGCAAGAGAAGACCCAAATGGATGTTAGAAGAGACTGGCACTCGCTCTAGAACAAGCTAACGTGAATTGAAGGAGTAAAACAACTGAGCAGAAAATGGCAAAGGATGCCTGGAGGTAACAAAGGAAACTACTGTTCTGAAACATGCAGAGCTTTGGAATTAGAAAGGCAAATGGGAAGCGCACCCTAGGCACTTGTAAAATTGAAAGAACTGAAGAAACATTTAAGCCTTGAGTTACAATATTAAAAGATTCTATGGGCAAAATGTTGAACAATGCAGGTAGTATCAAAAGTAGATACGAGGAATACACAGAGTCACTGAATCAAAAGAACCCATGATATTGTAGGAGCAAGTCCACACTTCACTGAAGATGCAAAAGCAAGGCTCCAGGAGTTGGCAGAATATCCATTGAGATGCCAAGTAGAGGTGCTTATTGGTCTACACCAGGAAACTTAGAAGACAGCTATGTCATGTGGTCAACTGCCTGGAAGGGAGCAAACAGAATTCAGAATTCATAAAATAATATCATCAACGTCGCACACATCAGAAAAAATTTGCTGACGATGTTTCAGAAATGGCTGTAGTCATACATCAACGGGGAACTACCAGAAATTCAGAGGAGAACCTACAATAAGGGATATCATTGTTCACATCAGGTGGATCGTGGCTGAGAGCAGAGGATACAAAAAGGATGTCTGCCTGTGTTTCATTGCTTGTGCAGAGGCATACAAACTAAGGACAACATTGCAAAGAATGCGAATTGCAGAACACTTTACTCGTGCTCATGTGGAACCAGTCCATAGAATAATAAGTAGTCACTGAGAGGGGTTATTATGATTTAAAACCAAGAAAGGTGTATGCCAGGGGTGTATCCTGTCACTATGCGTATTCCAGCTGTGTGAGCAGATCATCGGAAACGAGCCGACATGAAGAGCATGAGGATTGAAGGAAAACTCATCATCAACCTGCAGAATGAAAATGACACGACCTGGTTTGCTGTACTTGAGGAAGACATGAAGCACGCAGTGATGAAGATAAAAAAATAAAGTTAAGTATGGATTACAATTCTACATGAAAGAAAACAAAAATTTTTCAACTGGACCCTTAAGCAACATCATCATGATAAACCGAAAATATCAAAGGTGTCGAAGGTTTCATGATACTTGGTTTCATAATTAATACGCAGGAAAGCAGCCATCAGGAAACCAAACTATGTATTTCAGTGAGCATACCTGCTGTTAAAAAGAAATCTGTTTTAAAGTGTTCAAAATGCAGAGATACCACTTTGAAGACTAAGATATGCCTGCTCCCAAGCTTTTGTATTTACAATTCTCATATGCATGTAAAATCTAGACAAGGAAAAAGACATACCAGGAAAGAATTGATGCATTGAATTACGGTGCTGACAAAGAATATTGGAAGTTCCATGCACTGCCAGAAGAACAAGCAAACCTATGTTGGAAGAAGTGCAGCCAGAATGGCCCTGAGACGTGAGGATGGCAAGACTTGATCTCATAATCTCAGGAACTGGTCCCTCCCGACAAGGAAGACCTTCAGCAAGATGGACTGTCACATTGGCTGTAGCAATGGGCTCAAGTGTAGGAACAATTGTGAGGACAGTACAGGATCTGGTAGTGTTTCGTTACGTTGAAATGAGAGTTCTTACAGTATATACCTCATAGGATAGTCATGAGTATTCATTGTAAATACTTAAAATTTGAATATCCAAATCATAGCAAGTCAAATTCACTGCCGTTGAGTGAATTCCAACTCCTTTGGGCCCCACAAGACAGAGTAGAACTGCCCACTGCTGTTTCTGAGACTAGGAATCTTTCCAAGAACAGACTGCCTCATCTTTCTCCGGATTAGCAGCTGATAGATTCAAACCGCTTACCTTTTAGTTAATGCACAGCAGTGAACCCATTGTGCCACCAGGGGCTCCCAAAACTGTGACTAAACACATAAAACGCCCACTGCCATCCTGTCGAATCTAACCCATACCGACCTTAGAGGACAGAGTTGCACTACTGCTTAGGGTTTTAGAGACTAAGTTTTTATTGGATCAGCTTCATTTTTGTCCTGCAAAGTGAAGTGTGGGTTTGAACCGCTGTCCTTGCAGTTAGCAGCCCAATGCTTAACCGATTGCACCACCGAATTCTCCTAAAACTGTGACTAGTACAGAATAAATGCTTGGAAAGGTTAGCTGGGATCACAGCGATGGTTTGCAGGGACGAACCTACTGCCGTCTTTCCAGATCGTGAATTGCTAGGCAAGACAGCAATTTCACCAACTAGGAAATACACAGTCAGGAAACCTAGAGGTCACACCAGCTTGATATGAAGGAGCAAGAAGACAAATGGCAAGATTTACCATAGAATATTTTGGGGAAATTGAAGATTAAAATGAAAGGTCATATTTTATTTGAGCTGATATTACGATAAATTACTTCTCCATAAAAAAGTTTTTTAAGTTTCCTTGCGTATTTTTACAGACTGACAAAAAGGGGTGTTTGTGTACAACTATTCACAAATGAACATACGCATATGCATATATGCACATATATCATATATATGATTCATCCTATGTAAACATTTTAATTTCTTTTAAACTATTACATGATTGTGTATCAGTAACAATTGTTCAAACTAGATGTTGTCAGAGAATTTGATTTTGTATCAGATTAAAGATTATCTTTGAATTGAAAAAATGGAACTAACTGGGTTTCAAGAACACTGAATTGTATTCCATATTGTTTGCAGTATTTGTGTTATTGTAGCATATAATAGTTCCTTAATTAGATGCTGTATTGATTCTGTCCATTAAGCTATGTTTGCAGGGTTGTTATGCTTTCTTTTACCCAGCTTGTGATGACCATCCTGTATCCACCAAAGTCAATTATTGGAAGGTGACCAGATTTTAGCATTGGTAAAGTGGGACACCGTTGATAAAACTCATATCCTGGTGAAATAGCCACATGGCAGCCCAAAACCATATACCCTAGCTTGTCATGCATTCTTTCCAAAAATCAGGGCATTTTAAAAACACCGCGGAACAAATTGTTCAAAAGTGGGACATCTGGTCACCTTAAAATTAGGGCATGCGGATGTTTATAAAAAGGTTTATGTTTTTTTTTTTTTCAGAGATTTCAGTCAAGGTGTGAACACAAAGTTAGGTCACGGAATTGGAGGGTAGGCTGCTGATGGTCTGTAAATGCTTCCCAGTGTCTTACTTGTTAGTGCTGTGTGGGACTTCAGAATGGTACTGTCACTTACCTCCTCACCAATTACAGAAGAGTGTTGCAGCTGGATTCCTTCCACCTTCTGTTTTAATCATGATGGACTTAGTCACACTGCAAGCAGGTGTCAAGTTCCTGATGCCTGTGACAAAGTATTTTGTATTTGTAACTTTGGGTGTTTTTCTGATATCACAAAATCATTTCCTAACGGTTTCCAAACTTCCTAATTACTGGTATGAGCTTCAATAATGTCTTGGGTGTGTAACACCTGTGGCTGATAAAACAGTTACTTCAGCGTGCAAGGCACATTGTTTGAGGTGGGATTACCTGAGAAAATGCCATTTTGCCGATGCATTTTCATACAAAAGAGCTCTCACGTAAGAGAGAAAGGAATAGTTGCTTCACATGCGCATTTGTGACTTCGATCCACAGGGTTACAGCTGTATTTTCAGACATTAAGACTGTTGTGACACGCCCTCAGTGATGGAGAGAGAATCCCAGGTAGGCGGTGAACAACCCGCCGGTGGGTCCCATAGCAGGCACACTAGGACAGCTCGGACAAGGACCCTCAAGCTGATCTACCCTGTTGTGCTTGAAGACATGGTGCATCTCACTCTGACTGTGAAGGCTTTAATTGGCTTGATTCCTACCTTACCAACTCTGCGTTTGGAATAATGTCAGGGTTCTCTGAGGCCCTGCTTCTATTTCTTCCCTCCTTTTCCTCTCTCTTGGTAAAACCTGCAGACAACGTTCTGTTTGCTATGATCGCTCCCAGGTAAAGCTCCAGGGGATTTAAAGACAGAGTGATCTCAGTAAGGGTGCGGGGGTTGGGGGGGTGTTAAAATGCACAAGGGCTATCCCTCCTCTTATTTCTTCTGAAGCCAAAGTTTTCCAGAATTCGGGGCATGATGAAAGATTTGTGCCCAGGCTTCCATCTAGGACAGGTGATGAGTTTCAGGTTGAAAGGGTGAGCAATTACATGCAAGTTTATCAAGCTGTGTCGATGGCTACCATCTTCCAAGTGTGTTTCCAATCAATAAAGAGCACTTGAAAGCGTTAACTGAAATGACCACACTTGAACTTGATCACATTGGAGCAGGACCATGACTTGAAAAGCAACTGTGTGGAATTAAAACAGGCAAGACCCCTTCACAGGCTTACGCTAATCCTCTGGTACCAAACTGGAGGCTTAAGGAAGAATGCTGCGTTATTCTAGGCTGAGGGTTACAGTGCGCTTAAGCAGATCGAAATTAGAGACAGCCTTTAGTCTCTGCATCACTGAGATACTGAGAGTTCACGTCCGCAACTGCCCTTTAAAAGGGACACATTCTCAGACTGTAATTCCACATAAACGCGTTATAAATAGTGCAATAATTTGAAGCAAACAGAGGTTGATAGCCACATACAGAAGAGAGTCATACTTTATTGCAAACGCTACAAGACACAGTCATCTTCAAACTGCTTTGTTCCTGTCCACCCTAAAGCAGAGTACCCGTCCAAGTTTTAATTACTTTTTTAAATATCAGGAGACCATCAATGTTAACTGTTTAAAACAACAGTGTCTCAGCATTAAATTTTGTTTACAATGTAGTTGTATGCATTCGACTAAACACACTCTAATTATGATGTAGACATAGTCGCCCTGTCCCAACATCATTTGATTCAGGAGAACAGATCATTAAGCCACAATTGAGGGTATGTGACGATGGAGGGAGGCAGATAACAAACTGGAGGATGATTCTGTCATCACACAACTTCCCAATTCCATAGTTACCTAACTCCCAAATTATACGATTGCGCAATGCTCACACCACTGAGAATCCTGGCCCAGACAGGTTGGTAACGTCACCTTTGCCTCACAGTCAGCTGTCTCCTCCCCTGTTCCTCAGCCTTCGTTGCTGCCCAATAGGTGCTGTTCATGCATCAGAATTGATAGACTGGGTTTTTTCCTAATGTCAGAGAAGGAGATCGTGAATAATTGAAGAGTAGATTTGTGTAAAAAATTTTGATATTTATTAAAAAGGGAGCATTTCTTGGAAAATACTTCTCCATCTGAGGAATGTGGGTGCCTAAGGAGCCCTGGCGGCACTGCCTGTAAATGGCGGGCCACCAACCATGTGGTTCAAACCCACCAGCTGCTCCCCCGAGAATGGTGAGGCTGGCTGGTCCTGGAAAGAGGCGCGGCTTTGTCATCTTGGCGTGTCCTTGTGAGTCGGAACTGACGCGATAACTCAGGGTGTGAGATGAAGAGGCCTCCAGAAGTCCATGGGAAAATCCCACTGTCTTTTTTAGTTTAGTTTTTCACCGGAAACTTGTTGAGGACCCTCATACGAATAACTTCTTTAGCCTTAGGTTTAATATTACTTACGAGGGCAAATAAAGCAAAGCCCAGTCTCAGCTCTCTTCCCGTTTGACAAGCATGCACACTGTGAAGCCTTGAGCCACAAAAACTATGTGGGCATGGGAGGATGTTCTTAGGGTGATGACACTCAGTCTTTGAAATGGTTATTACCCACGTGCCCCAAACAGCACCGTGATGTGCAGCGAGGAAGACTGGTTAGTTGGGCTGCGAACCGCAATATCAGCAGTTCAAAACCAACAGCCGCTCTTTTGGAGATAGATGAGGCTTTCTACTTCTGTGAAGAGTTACAGACCTGAAGCCTCACACATGCATGCCTGTGCGGTCCTAGAGGGTCGCTGGAAGTCAGCATCGGCTGGATGGAAGTGGGTTTGGTTTGGGATTTGGTTTTCAATATGACATTATCTTAATGGGGCTCTTTGCAATCCTTTTGCAGGCGAAAAACCCTCTTTGATAATGATTGGGATAGAGTGCAGAGTTCATTAAACAAAAATATTGTACCTCCCGCCTGAGAAAATCTCATTTCCAGCTATGCCAATAGTCCTAAAGCAAAGCCAAACTGACTGGCACGGACTGGTTTCCGACTCACAGTGACCGTGTAGGTCAGAGAGAACTGGCTCTTTGAGCTTATGAGGCTAAATCTTTGGGGGAGTAGAAAGCCGCATCTTTTCCCATGGAGCATCTGGTAGTTTTGAACTGCTGACCTTGTTTCTAAGGCCACCCTTTGTACTTGATGGAATTTATGTGTAAGGCAGGAGAAGACATTGAGCCCCTCCTCTGGGTTTGTGGTGTCTTGAATAAAGAAGGCTGAAGTCAACAAAACTGGTCTCGGGGTTGTTTGTGTGCCGCACTGGGCGATGTGTGCTCTAGGACAGAGCCTCTGAGCTAAATTCTGGACAAGCCTCTCTATTCTCGAGAAACTCTTCCCAGGAAAATTGAGAAATTAGTTCACTTAACACTCTCTAGCTGGTTCCTCCGGGGGAGAGTCTTCGTGTTCCCCAGGGCTGAGACTGCTCCTCCGGGAGATCCCTGGACCAGAGAGCCTTGTGGGAACTTCCGCTTAGATGCCATGAGGTTATGATTCTGTGGACTTTCCTGTTGTGGGGGGGCGGGGGGGGGAGACTAAACAAAACCATTACCACACCCGCCCCATTCAAGCGCATCCAAAGATCGCTTGTCTTACAGCCCTGGCAGGCGGGTGGGGGTGGGGGTGGGGAGCCCCTAGCGAAAGTAGCTCTGAGACTTACGGGTAACTGGGTGTGCTCATTGGCACCACAGTTGGCCCTGTGGTCATTTCCGTGAGAAAAACTGTAACCTTGTAGAATAAGCATAGAAGGGTGGGGGTGGGGGTTGATTGAGCTGTGAAAGTAGCAACCAAGCGCAATCCCCTCACGCCACACTGCCTTGTGATAGTGAATACAGGACCCCTCGCCGTCAGAACTCCGAAAGCAAATGTTCTTGGGTAGAGATGACACTAGGAAGAAAAGTAAATATATTCTGAAATTAGCATCCGCTTTTGCTCACCAGCCCTGGAAAGGCAGGCATTCTAGGAAAGGTGCTAAAAGGGAGAGATAAAACGAAATCAAACATTGAAAGCAGCATTAGCATCCGCACTGGAGAAGAGAGCGAATTAGGGAACCCTCACAGGGTAACTGCTGACCTTCCTAACAACGAAGTATAATCCTAGCCTTCTAAATCGGTGACTTGATAGTTCAGTCCAGATAGTCCATTTCCAAATATATACAGATCTTCAGGGGTGGGGAATAACTAAATAAACCAATAATCTACTCAGAATTTTTAAAATAATCTCATGAGAAAATTTAAAGACAACAACTTATTAGAAATTTATTATAAAGAAGAAACCAGTGGTGGCCCTGGATCCACGACACTTCTTGTCTTTGATTATATAAACACATGGTGGGTCTCATGTAGAATTGAGAGTTCGATTTGGAGGGCATAATTTACTTCTTTACACCTTGTTTTCGCATCTTAAAATAAAATCTACTTCACTTACACACCTACAAGTCTACAACAGGTGAAGTACCTGAAACCACCTCGCTTCCTTCCCTTCTGCCCTTACCTGCTCCGTGGAAGCCGGTGCTATCCGTTGCCCGGGCGTCTGCTCTGACTCGGACCGAACAGATGAGCGCTGCCAGTCCCTACACCGCCACAGATGGAGATTGCTGGCGCTGGCACGGGAGCAGTATCGATGAGGGGTAGAAACTGGTCTCACATTTCAGAACTAATAGGAATCAAGAAAGAGGTCTAGTTATGGAGTAAAATCATCTGTGGTTTGGAGTTGGGTTTTTTCCTCTCTGTTTCACTCTGTATTCCATTTTTTTTCTAAAATGAGTATTTATGACTTCAGAAAATAAATTATCCAAAATTTCTGTTTCAAGCCTATGGATTGATGCATATAAAATTATAGTGATTTATACAATGTGAACTATTGCTCAGGACCTTTTAAAAAAAGGGGGGGGACGTAAAAGCAGCCCTGGTGGTGCAATGGTTAAGCACTTGCTGATAACCAGATGGGGACGGAGAAATGACGGCAATTGTCTTGTGTGAAGACTTCCGCTGCAGAACACCCTCAGTCCGCCCGGGCCGCTCTGAGTCCAAATCGGCTTGATGCCAGGGCAGCAGCGTCCTTTCCACGACTGAATTGGCTCAAGAAACATCGACCTGATGGCGACAGGGTTGTTAGCGACTATGAGGAAGTGAAATTGTAACTAATGTCTTTTGCTGAAGCTTCCTGGTACAGGCCCCACCTGCCTCATACCTGGCTTATTGCAATTGCCTACCTACTTTCTCTCTCCACGTCCAGGCTCCTCACCGACTGCGCTGTAATGGCCTCGGAACCGTGGTTTCATTTCACCTTTAGCCTGCGCAGGCCTCTAACGGGTCTCCATTTAGCCGTGGCCGTCCTGTGTAACGACGGCACATGTATCATGGTGGGACGCAACCTTCCAGGTAGAGCCCAGGCCTGGCATTCGCTAGGAATATGTTCTCCCTCAAAGCGCATGTTTACCCAGGAGGGTGAATCTGTTGTGACGCGCTGCACCGTCCGTAATCTGGATAGCTGCCACGTTTATCAGTGACATTGGGCCATGTTCCTTTGCCGATGTCTATTTCTCCTGACTCTGCCCTCTGTACCCTACCTAACACCCTCCACCCCCCGCAACTCATGCCTCAGGAACCCGTGAGGGACTTTGTGCGTTTAACTCTAATTGACCCGTAATAAAATATGGGTCACCCTGTTCTCACGCCAGCAGTCTCACCCAGCCTGCTCCACTGCTCTGCGGGGTTCAGGGTCTCATTGCTGTGGCCACGCCGAACTCGCAGACAGTTCTCACGATTACAAGGGAGCTAGCAGGGTACAAGATGTTCAGGGCACCATTCTCTTGTTCAAAATGTCCGTTCTCAGCCATGCTGGCAGGCGTGACTCTCTCTGGTCCTCAGCCTCTCAGCCATGTGGTGCCTGGGCCTCTGCCTTGTCCTGTAGACCAGGCAGCCTCCCTGCCACAGAGTCCAAGTGGCTCCTCTGCTCTGTCTCCGTGGTCATGGTGCCATGGCCTCCGTCGCCTCAATTGCTCCCTCCCACTTCAGGCAAGCATGTTGGTGGCTCTTCTTTTTTGATGGGCCTGAGATGCCCACTCTTCCTGCTTCTGAGGGGGCCCACAGTACCACCACCCCCAAAAAAACCTCGCTGCCACTGAGTCAGTGCTGACTCATAGTCACCTCACCCCCGTGGGCTTCCGAGACTATAACTGTTTACAGGAGTAGAAAGCCCACTCTCTCTCCCACAGAGCTGCTGGTGGTTTCGAACTGCCAACTCTGCAGATCACAGCCCAACACAGAACCACTACAAGTAGAATGGCAAAACTTACCAATCCCCTCTATTGGTATTTCACACGCCCTATTTGCATGCCTTTCCCCGACCCCCCAGTCCTTTGGTGAGAGTTACAAAGGCATTCTTGAAGAGCCGTTCCAGGTAACTTCACTTGATCTCAGAAGGGAAGGGCCAACACCAATCATTGTTATTAAGTATAAATAGAAAAGACTGGTTCCTTTCACCTGACGTAATCGAGGCCCTCCACAAACTGATGTCATTTTCCTCTCCAGCCTGATTCCCCATTACTCCCATGGCATCCCCATTCATGTCGTCCGTTCACCCCGTGCCTGCTGAGGGCCAGCGACTGCAGTTACTACGCCATGCACAAGAGCCTCTCGCCAGCCCTGTATCCATCCTGGGATTGCTTCGTCGCCGCCCTCATTTTCCAGATGAGGTCAAGCGCATCCAGGGTTTCGTATTTTCCTCAGTGCCACAGGCAGGGACTGATAGTGCCAGGTGTGTCTGACCGTGGAGCCAGCTTTCATCGCTCCTGGGCTAGCCCCACGGATGGCTTTGCTCCCCACCTCCCTAACCGGTGTCCAGTCGCACCGCTGTGTTTCTCACCATGATGTTTCCCCTTACGGAGATTCTGCCTGTTCTGCAAAGTTCCCTTCAGCACTTCACTCTTCGGTGAAAGTTTTCAGCCTCCAGTGGTAGCCCTGCGCTGCTCCGTAATCATATATTGGTTGAGATTGCCATCGAAATGATCATTTCTAAGTACCATCTCCCTGACCAGATAAATAACTGCTTGGTGACAGAAACCATGAAAGCCAGAAGGGATAATCACGAAGACTCTATTCTTTGGTTTTGGTTGACTCTAGAGGCCCGCAATGTATGCCCATAGTCAACCCAAACCCAACCCACCGCCTTCATCATTCCCACTCAAAATGAGCCCTAAAGCGGACAGACTAGAACTGCTCCCGCGCGGTTTGCAGGCCGTAATGCTTCACGAAGTAGCCCACTTCCTCTTTCTCCTGGGGAGCCGCGAGTGAGCTCAAGCCATTGTTCAATGAGCAGCCCAGCATTAACCCACTGCCACCACCAGGGCCCTACACCTCTAGTACGTCCTCAGTAAAACGAACGCAGTGTTCAATTATTAACTATTGGCGGGCAGTCAAGCAATTCTTCTGTCACACAAGTAAGATAGTCAGCAACTTGCTAGTTGGGAATTTAATATTAACACCTCTTTGGAGGCTTGAAGGAAGCCTGGTGACACCATGGCTAAGAACATTGTGCTGCTAGCCACAAACAAAACCCACCAGCCTTTCTGTTGGGGGACCCATGAGGCTGTCCGCCTGTGCAAGGATTTATTGTCTTCGAATTTATTGTCCAGGACTCAGTGCCAGTGGGTTTGGAAGTGGGTTTGGCTACCATTCAGTTAGGTTAATGTTAAATAAAATAGGTGGGTTTTTCAAATCATTTTATTGGGAGCTCTTAACAGATAGAACATTCCACAATTCAGTCGCAAATAGTTCTTAAAGAAAAGCATAGCAGGCAGGCAACTTTGCTATTACTTTATCATCTATCAGCCCAATTCTTTCATGGTCATTCATTAGGAATATTTCCTTCTGTCCCTGGTGGACACTTTTTCATAGAAAAAAATTGTGTTTCTATTTCCATTTAAGCAGATTGAAAAACCTCTTCTACCATCCAGCGAACCCAAATCTACACTCAGGGCTACCACGTCGATTCTGGCTCACGGCGACCCTATAGGACAGGCTAGGGCACCTGCCCCGTGTGTGTCCAAGGCTGTAACTCCTTACTGGAGCAGAAAGGCTCCCTTTTCCATACGGAGCGGATGGTGGTTTGGTACAGCTGACCTTAGGATGAACAGCCCAACGCTAACCACTACACCACCAGGGAACCTTGGCCATGAAGGGAGAAGAGTCAATTTGCATCTGTTCTATGGAACTGGGCTATGCAGACACAGAGGCGGTGGGTGGTCTTTAAGAGACAGTGGAGACTGAGGGATGAAGAGGTTTGTTCTTAACAAAGGTCATTGAGAGGCCTTGCACAACATGCTGACTGTCGCAGAAAGCAAGTGTGACTGTGACGGGGTTAAAAGGGAAAACTGCTGCAGTAGCCACAAAGAAGACTGTTTATAAGAATTTACACCCACCATTTTTCCCTCTCCTCAACCTCGTCTTCACTTTCACTCATTCTAATATAGTTTCCAAAGAACGGCGTGAATTGGTGCATTGCTTTTGTATTTTTATTTTTAGGTAGTTTGTTTAAGAATTGATCTGGATATCTCTATAATCTATCCTGCCTTACTTCACACTTGGCAGTTTTATGGTATGTTTAGAGTGACTGATAAGTACCAGACTTAAACTCTCAAGAAATAACAAGGCTTCTAATTTGTAAAATAATTATGTTTCCGTGGTGGAGAAAGATTGTAGGTGTGAAAACAGCTTCTGTAACAGGCGTACCTTAAGGGGAGTCTAAGGATTTTGACTTAAATATCTTTAAGAATGTGCTAAAGCAGAAATAGACAAACAATAATATCTTACCAAAAGAGCTTTGAAAGTGAGAATTATGTGAGAGCATTTCATTTATCAGAAGAAGGTGGAATGTTCTAAGAATTTAGCGAAAATGACTTTGGAAAACAAACGGGATGTGTTTTGCTGGCTGTTTACTGTTGATTTAATTGGTTTCTTCCATGGTTCTCTTCCTTTCAGGAAGATTGGGTGGATTTACACAAGAAAACAACACCATAGATTCTGGAGAACTTGATATTGGCCGAAGAGCAATTCAAGAGGTTCCTCCCGGGATCTTCTGGAGATCACAGCTCTTTATTGATCAGCCACAGTTTCTTAAATTCAATATCTCTCTTCAGAAGGATGCATTGATTGGAGTCTACGGCCGCAAAGGCTTACCACCTTCCCACACTCAGGTAGGCGTAACCTTGGTTGCCAATAAAATGAAAACTGCTTGTCTGCATTTTTTAAGCTAATCCATTTCTTACTTAACATAAGTTACTGTGTTTCCTACTGAATGTAAAGCTGTTTGCTCAACGGTCTGACCACTTTTGTATTGATCTTTTACAGTGGAGAGACTCTCAAATAGAGGTTGCACTTTATTATGAGGTTTGTAAGTCAGTAGTAGGAAGAACTGCATTTCTTCCAGACCTGTTTCGATCACTATTGATTGATTAACATGGACTGGAATTTCGTAGTAACTTAATGAATATTGAGCATTATCTGAACACCCAAGAAAACACCATAGATTTTCCAAGTGCTTTATAAAAATTCTCTGATAATTGCAGATGATCTTGTTCCACTCATGTTTATTGATGCACTGTGTAATCATCTCAGATATGTTTTCAGTCTGTTAAAAATGTATATTTTTTTCTGTATTCCAGTTTTACTCTTGGCAAAAAATCATGGTGGCATAAGATAAATCAATTCGATTAGCTTTATCAATTCAAGTCACTATTCTTTATCTAGAAATGATGAAGACTAAGGCAAATGGGGCCAGAGACCTTCCATAAATAACTGTCATCACATTGATTGGAATACAAAGCAATTCAAATATTTCTAACTTATGGATTTCTTAATTATATTTCTAGATTATAGAACCTTAAAGTAAACTCCCATGAGTAAAATGCCCCCATAATACCCATCACAAATGGAGAGCTGCTATCAATAATTTCACAGGCATTTTCTCTAATATGCTAATCCTACCTTATGTAGGATTGAAAATGATGACTTAAAATAAACCCATATATTTCAGATAAATTATTTAAATTACCTACTATAAAATTAGAACTCAGATTTTTCCCGAGTAGAGGTATGTCAGAAATATGATTAACTCTAACTTCACTTATCAACATGGTTAAGTTCCAAAGACTGAAATCAGTATTATGCAAAACTGGAGGCTCACCACATCAGATCACAAAATGAGGGAATGACTATATCATTAAATAACTACTAGGAATGACATCATGACCAGACAGCTGAGAATCGTATAAGCCAGCCAAACTGACACACAGCCTTCCCCTCCCAGCCAGCATGACATTGACCTCACTTCTTACCGTCCATTACTAGTGGACATGTGCTTGCTAATCAACAAGAGTCACACGGTAGACTTGTTACTATCATGTTAACTGCAAGATGTTAGAAGATGAGATAAACAGTGAGTGGGAGAGGGTATAGTTGGCTAATTAAAATGAACAATTTGATAAACTTGAAATTGTACTTGATAATGTTTATTGGGCCCTGAAATTTGATGCAGACTTTATTTAGCTTCATTTATAACATGAAGACTAGAAGATTTTCAAGCATGTTTTTTTTTTAGTTTTGGTTTTTCCACATAGACCAATAACAAATAACAAAAATTATGCCTTTTTGTTATTTGAACATGCTGTCTCTAATATCATTGTGGAACAGGGAAAATACATATGTGGAATTTTGAAAAGCATGCATTGGTGTGACGTGTTTTGCGGTTAGTATTTTTATAGCTATTTTATTAGAGTAAATGCCTTCAATCCTTGCATAGCAAACATTTCTTGTTGTATACTAGTGTCTAATTTTAAATTTCAGAATATAATTAAATTTGACTCAGGCTCATGTGATATGTGATGCTGCCTAGGATATAATAAGAAGATTTTAAAATGGATGGAATTAGGCCCATGTAATTTCAAATATAACAGATAGAAGATTACATTTATAACAATAGTTCAGTAAAACGTGAAAAAAAATTCTTCATTGGAACCACGTGATTAAATTACTTTTGTGTAACTCAAGAAGTATACCTCAGAGGTAAGTACAACAGTAAGCCTATAACCTACAAATTTCCGGAAAATAATTTCAGATAAAGATGATCTATTGTGTTGTGCACTTTAAAGGTTTATTGTAAGATTTTAGGTCGACTCTGTGCGAATTATATGTGCTGCATAAGATTAGAAAAGTAAACGGTGCGGGTTCAGGCCTTCTCATAATTCTCTTGATATTTAAACACAATGCGTGTGACGTTCACTTTTCTTTCCTACACAATATACGTATTTAAGTAGGTTATGCATTTCCTTAAGTTTCACAGTTATTTGGGGTTCCTTCCTCCGGTTTATTCAAGATCAGCCAAGCAAACAGCTGCTTTTGAGTTCAGCGTTTAAACATGAAATATGCTACAAAGCAGCCCAAAGTGAACATGTCTCTGTTTCTAGAGAACCTTAAATAACTCAACCTGAAATAATTAAAATTGCCTAGCCATTCTGAATAGTCACTTGAGTTTTGTAAGCCTTCCTGACCCTTTATAAAACTGTCCATTTGATTGCTGCCCGGGAATCCACGGACACTCTTCTGCCTAATGCCCAGCTCATTCTGCTGGATACTTAGAAGCCCAAGGAAGCAATTTCACTCCTTAGAGCTAATAGTGTGCTCTCACATTTTAGGGCATCTGCATTAGAACTCTGGCGGGGAAGGCTGGGCTGTAAGCACTGCTGTGTAAACTGATGACCTTGAAGTGATGACCTTTAGGGCCCTTGGTAAAAGGAAAGAATCAGATCAGATCATCACGAGTATTTCTTCCTTGCTCTGTATTCCACTGATACACAGTTGAGATTGTTCATCTAAAATCACAACATAAATACAGCAAACGGGGACAAGCCTTTCTTCTTTGGGCTTTATAGAGGATTTGGTGACTACACAGTGACTTAAAATAAACTTTAAGTGAAAAGGATTTTTTAATTTATATTTAATGAAATTTACGTTTAAGAGGGCTTCCAATTTATATGAAACTTTTTCCAAATATAAGCTTTGTTTGTCTCATGATGGATCCCCCAAAATGTGAGACTAAAGAGTTAGCCCAAAGAATTTAGTCCTCAACTTCCATAAATCCCTAACACTGGAGACACCAATAGCCCCGTCTCCTCTCCTAGACCCCCAACCCTGAAAGACCGATGGCAAGTTTACCCTTCTCACTGCTCACTCACTCACTCACTCACTCCCTCCCTTACTCCCTCCCTCCCTTATAGTCAGTCAGTTCTGACTCATAGCGACCCTATAGGCCGGGATAGAACTGTGCCTGTGGGTTTCCAAGACTAGTTCAAAAGCCTTGTTTTTCTCTCAAGTTTCAGAACAAAGGTTATTAAGTACTCTCATTCCACATTAGTTGGCTACTTTTGATCAGGACGATTTGAGTGTCATGTAAGGACTTTTAGCTCTTTGAACATCCTTACTAAGGTCATGAATAAACGTATATGCATGGTTGCCCTCGAGCAGATTCCAGCACATGTAGACATCGTGTGCACAGGTAAAAACTGCTCTTGACAATGGGGTTTTCAAGGCTGACCCTTCAGAAGCAGATGCCACGCCTGTCTTCTTGGGCATCCCTGTGTAGGTTCAAACCAACAACCTTTAGCTGTAGTGCAGCACTTAGCTATTCAGGCCACCCAGGGACTCTGAGAACCAAATAAATGAGTAAATCCTCACCAGCTACCTAACACTCACCACTGTCACCGTTATGTCTGCCACCTAGACTTGCTTTGCCTTTCAAAGCACAGTGCAAAACGTGACTTCTGTGATCAAGGTAGCCATTGTAACTGTGGTCTTGAAAGACCTGTTCACAGGCAACATTCCCTCCCTTTTTCAGACTCTGCTTATTAGAAGGGGAGGAAAATGTTGATCCAGTAGGGCCATTAAAAAAAAATGTTTCTTTTTTTGTTTTAAAAAAAGTGTGTTGTGTCTTTGCCATGCTAATATAAATCTTTTAATCTGATGAGAAAATGAATGGCTTACTTCACAAAGGCACCTTTTCAGAACTGCTAGATTAATTTTCCTCTGACAATTCTAGAAGAGATTTTTTTGAAGGTTAGGTACCCACATCAATCACGATTTACATCTTTGTAAGATGTAAATGAAAAAAATTTAAATAGTACTCAGATCGCAATTTTTACATGTATTTATCATAGCCCAATGGTATTACAAAATAATTTTACTACACAAAATATCACAGGTATTCTTATTTAGATAAAGAATTATAAGTAAAACAAGAGAAGTAGATATTCTAAATTCTGTCACTTAGTAAGAGTAGAGGTCTATGATCAATACAGTAGCAATATTTAACTGTGATTCTCAGAATTTTTAATTTATGAAACTTTAATTTTCTTCTAGTTTGACTAAAGAACTCATATAATCATCTTTTTCTTAAATAGATAAAATTCCAATTGTTTAATTATTAGAATAATTATTAGAATAATGAAGAGTCACGTATGAAGCAATGTGATATTGCTGATTTAGACATGTAAAATGATAGTGTATTTTTCACTATGAACACACATCTCAGGAATAAAATGAGACTGGGTAAGAGTACAGACGCAGAATCATTCTACTCTTTTAAAAACTGTTATCTAAAAAGCTTATTGAAACTACGTAGAAAATCTCGTCACTATCTATCAAATTCACTGCGTTAGCTTTAGTTACAAAATTTTCCACCACTGCCACCAGTCACCAATGCATCTGGTGGCACAGTGGGTTAAGCTTTGGGCTGCTCGTCACACCGTTGGCAGCTCAAGCCCACGAGCAACTCCATTGGAGGAGGATGAGGCTGTCCACCGCCATAGAGACTTCGTCTCAGAAACCCTTCATGGGGTCGCTGTGAGTCAGATTCAACTCCGTGGCGAGAGGACGTGGGCTGAGCAATCACAGAAGCCTCCTGGGCAGACTACTAACTAAAGGTTAGCACGTTGAACTGCACCGGCGGGACCTCTGAAGAAGGCTTGGCGATCTGTTTCCATAAAGACTCCAGTCAACAAAACCCTCTGGAGCCATTTCACTCTGCAACACCCGGGATCGCCTTGAGTCAACATTCACTCAACAGCCAAACGGGGTTTGGGGTTCGGTTTTAGCCTTTATCACCTTAACTTTGAAGTGTTCACCTTGACTTCTTCCGGCCACCTAAGGGTTCATGATTAATCGTATGGGAGAAAAAGATTGAGTATAATGATAGACTTCCCAATTGTAACTGGGCACATTGACTGGTTGGCCTCCCCTTTAGACTTTTGATCGGGGATGTGCAGGCATCTTTGATACGTTTACTGTAGAAAGCCCGTCTTTCTCCCGAGACACGGCTGGTGGTTTCCCACTGCTTATCTTAAGGTTGGTAGCCAAGTGTACCTACACTGCCCCCGTTCCCCCCAGGACTCCTCACATCTTCCTGTAACTATAAACAGTGAAAAACCCTGTATTCTCAGGGGGGCTGGGGGAATGGTGTTCATTAGGGTCCCAGAGGAAAGGTAGACTGGTGCGGAGGCAGCCCCAGCTTTGGAATGAAGCACCCAGGAGTGTAACCCCCAACCCTTACCAGCAGTGCAACCGGGCCAAGGGATGCGGCATCTTTAAAGTTGGAAGTCTGCGTGCCTTTCCTCAAGAGTTGCCATGCAGATTAAAAGTATCCTGGCACTAAGCAAAGTCATCGATAGTCGATAGTCGTTGTTACTACACGAGGACTAAAAGGGGAAAGAAATGCTTAGTAACTGTTCTAACGACAAGAACGCCTGCTGAGTTTGGGAGGTGACCTTACTGTAAATCATGTTTGTATCAGCGGGTTCCCTAAGCTCAGCATCTTACCCAGCAAGTGAGGAGGGTGTGGGGGTGGGGAACGGTCCTCATTGAAGCTTACATCAGACGACACACACAGCCCTGTAAATGCAATGGGAACGTTCTTGTATCGTGGTGTTTAGGGAGGAGAGGGAGGGAAGCTTAAATGACATGTGAAGGGGGGCCGGGGGGGCCAGAGAGAAACGACTACGCCCTGCCGGTTCCGACTGCTGAACGCTTTTGCTCATCTTCGCCCCCAGTACGACTTTGTGGAGCTCCTGGATGGCAGCAGGCTGATCGCGAGAGAGCAGCGGAGTTTGCTCGAGTCGGACCGGGCCGGACGGCAGGCAAGATCCGTCAGCCTCCACGAGGCTGGCTTCATCCAGTACCTGGATTCTGGAATCTGGCACCTGGCTTTTTATAACGACGGGAAAAATACAGAGCAGGTGTCTTTTAACACCATCGTGATCGGTAAGGACCGTTCCCAAACATCTTGTTCCAGGCTACGCAGCCTCTGCATTGTGTTGACGAGAAACAGAAATGCCTTCATCCATTTTTCGAAGAGATTTCGGAAGTGCCAAAGCCTACAGTAAAACTGTGAAAAATAATCTTGTTTATGTATGAAAAGGTGGCAAACGACAAAGTACTAGAATAAAATAGTATTTGGATGGTGGGGGCGTTAGGAAAACACTTGCAAGTGCGTGCGTGTTCGATGGCCATGCGTGTCTGGCTAATCCAGAAAGCTAGTGAGTTCTGATGGCCGTATACCACTAGTCCCCATACTCCTGTGAGCACACGGCTGAAATGATCACAAGGACAGCTGAGCCTGGCTTGTAGCGAGAGGCAGGCTGTCCAGCAAGTGTCCCTTCTCCCGCCCTCAGAGTCTGTGGTGGAATGCCCCCGAAATTGCCATGGAAACGGAGAGTGCGTTTCTGGAACTTGCCATTGTTTTCCAGGATTTCTGGGTCCGGATTGTTCCAGAGGTATGTGAGTTACGAAGTTCTTTTCTTAGCCGCGAGAAATAAGCTGTCGATACGCGAGTAATTCAGAAAAACTACCAAGACCGGGAGGGCGGAGGGCATCCCACTTGTTCCCAGGCTGTTGCCTTTTCTTGGAGAAGCTTGATTGAGACTGAGGCTGCTGACGATGCTGTCCTGTTCTGTTTCCCAGCAGCCTGTCCGGTGCTGTGCAGTGGCAACGGGCAGTACTCCAGGGGCCGCTGCCTCTGTTTCAGCGGCTGGAAGGGCACCGAGTGCGACGTGCCGACCACCCAGTGTATTGACCCGCAGTGTGGGGGTCGTGGGATTTGTATCATGGGCTCTTGTGCTTGCAACTCGGGATACAAAGGAGAGAATTGTGAAGAAGGTAAACATGTCAATATTTACAGAAGTCTCTTGTCGTCCACATAAAGGAACAGATGATATCTGTAATCTGTAGTTTGGCAGATGAATCTCTCATTGTGTTTCCCTAAAGAAGTAACTCTGATTTCCATAGTTATGAATGTGTTGTTCTGTGACCGTTTTAATAAAACAAATACCAGAGAGCCCCTTTGCTCTTTTTCCAGTCGTGTGAAAAACTTGTTTTTTTAATTCTAAAATCCTTACGCCCGCATTTGTGCCTTGACATCAGCAGTACCTATTGACATCAAATTTTAAAAATTAAAACTATTTCACACGGATGCATTCCAAACCTCGCATTCTCGGTGCCTCTCTGGAGAGTGGGGATAGAGTGTACTAGTGAAGAAAAGGGCAGAAGCAGCGTTTGTGCCAGGAGTCCGTGTAATGCCGACACTCAAGAAGCAATACTGTGGAGAGCCACTGAATGGTTGTTTGTTTTGTTGTATTTTTTTAAGCAGAAAAAAGCACCATTTCCTTTCTTCAATCAAATTGATTTTATTGATCTGCACACACAAAGTAATGCAATTAAGTCTCTGGAATTAAATTTTCAGGCCATTGACCCTACAAGTGTAAAGTTTTATTGAGTCAAATTGCTAAATTAAATCTCATCATCTAAAGCACATTAAACTGAATTAAGAAGGATAGAGAGACTGCAACTCATTTATTTCTCAAACAGTTTCAGGCTCCCACACAGCTGCCAGTACTCCCTGGTCCTGGACGAGGTCACCTGCTACAGGTTGTTACAGAGAAGCCAATACTTATTACTCTCTGATTAGGCAGAGCAGAGCGCAATAGTGTGAACCCTCCAGAGCATATATGTGTAATTCATGAAAATTACAAATCCTTACTAGAGTCTAAATTACCTAAATGGCATCGAACTGGTTCCAAAAGCTAAATTGTTTTTTTTTAAAATCCTTTGCATTTTTCAGAAGCAAGTTCTTGCACATGGTAGGTAAATATTTGATTAGTCAAGACATTCGTGTAAATTAGATTTGGATGCTATTCTTTTTTCGCCCGTGCTAGGATCTGGTCAAGATTTAATCCTAGAATTGTTCTCTTTCTCTACTAGCTGACTGCCTAGACCCCGGATGTTCTAATCACGGTGTGTGTATCCATGGGGAGTGCCATTGCAACCCAGGATGGGGCGGTACCAATTGTGAAATACTAAAGACCATGTGTCCAGACCAGTGTTCTGGTCATGGGACGTATCTTCAAGACAGTGGATCCTGTACTTGTGACCCTAACTGGACTGGCCCCGACTGCTCGAATGGTAAGATTAATGCGTGCAATAGCAGTTGAGTAGTTACTCGTCTGTTTAGATAAAGATTACAGTGTTCTAATTTCTGCAACATTGCATTCAATACAAATTTTAGGAAGCGATTGTGGAAATAAACCATACTATCAAAAGTCAGAAAATACAGTTGCTTTATAGAAAGGAGAGAGCGAGGCACGGCCAACATACCTTTGAAGTTATTGGAAAGAATAATCTTTTGTTCCTATAAAAAAACCCTGACTTCCTAGCTCTTCCTACATGACAAGTCTCCTAATAGGCCGAGGTGTCGTGTGGGGATTGGAGCCTATTACTCCTAAACAATGCAGCCTCAATTTCAAACCAGGCTCCCAAGAAAGAGGATGTGTTATGCATGTACGGGCCATTATGTGCATGATCGTTAAATGATGCGTTTTTCATTCTAATAAGATGATTATGTCAGAAAAGGCAGGTGAAACGATGTCTTCAATAGTCACTTTGCTATTGGCACACACTGTGTGCTCTGCACTGAGGTACACCCAATAGGGAAGAAAGAATACAGACTCATGCCTGCCCACGAGAGCGGTGGCTTTCAAATGGGCCATAACCTAGAGTCTTACAGTTTCACCTGTTGAGCTGCTCCCTGCAAGGTCAGCAGTTCAAACACCAATCTCTCCACAAGAGCGAGATGACCCTTTCTCCTCCTCTAAATGTTGTAGTCTGTGGAAACCTACAGGGGCAGTTCTACCCTGTCCTCCAGGGTCACAGGGTCAGAGTGGACTCCACGAGATCGAGTCCCCATATACATGCAAACACTCACATGACAGACACCAGAGTCACACAGAGTGATGCGCACACACAATAATAGTATTTTTTCAAGTCTGTGCCGGTTTGGGAATGCTGGTTGAAACCCCTGAGTTAACTAATCACGTGACCTAATGAGTCACTGTTTGAGAAGGTGCTGCCTTACCTAGTCTAGAAGATTATGGTTAAATCGGCGAGATAGGATGCGCGCACATAAAATGATTCTAAACCAGTGACAAGGTAGGACTGCATTGGAGTGTTACATGGAATGATATTCTAAATGCAGTGGCCATTCAGCGGAGGGATGCTACCTCGATAAGGAATGAATGTCACCAAAGAGGACTCTATTGGCATAGCTGCCTTCATGTGAGAATGGCAGTTTGGGGGCCAGGACATTTTGTCACTAGAACAGTAGTGTTAGAATGCTTCCAAGTATGGGCATTCCAATGAAATTGCATACGTTCATAGTCAAGCCCTGCTACTTACTGGCTGCTGGATTCTTGCACATATTGTGTTCATTGTGCTTTTTCCATCTGCTCTCAGGGTGTGTTCGTACGCTCGCTAGGCTATTTTGCTGCTGTAAAACAGACTGGCAAAGTGTGCTTACAAAGAGTGCTTCTCCCCACAAGGAGAAGACATAACTGGATAAAAACCGCGTTTGTTGTTTGTCTAAAAGCACAATATATTCCATTAGGCAAATTGCTAATTCTGTGCCTCAGTTTGGGAGAAAGATGAGATTTTGTCCTCCCAGAAAGAGTTTCAGTCCCAGAAAATCGCAGGAGCGCTGCTCCTCTGTCCCGCGCAGTCAGTGTTGCCCGGGTGGCAGTGGGTGAATGGGTGCCCTGTGTACTCTTCGTGAAGTGGATCTATTCATGGAATACCACTCTTTTACCGATACCATGAGACATGCAGCTTGTACAGTCCTGAGCCCTTAATAGATTCTAAATGTCGTCATTAATGCTATTCCTACGACTGTTAAAAAGGACGCGGTTGTGAGAAATATCACGACTCCCGTAGGACAGATCAAACAGAGTAGCTGGAGGTCAGAATCGAGGTGGGTCCACCATCACGGAGGATGCCATTATGGAACGATGTTTTTGACAATGGAGAATTCACCGATATTACTGAGATGCTCAGTTATAGATGATTAGGATTCTGTAGTAATTAAACTATAGATGATGTGTCAGTAAGCACAAATAAAGAGGTGTGGAAAGCAAGTTGGAGGACTTGACCAGAACTGTACCTTACTCTTGGTGGGAATCCCTACCGGCACAGTGGTAAAAGCACTCAGCTGCCTGCCCAAAGGTCAGCAGTTCAAACTCACCCACCACCTCATGGGAGAAAGAGGAGGTAGTCTGTAATGATTATAACCTTGGAAATGCTGTGGGGCAGTTATACTGTATCCTACAGAGTCGCTATTGGTCGAAATTGAAGGCTTGGGGTTTGGGGTTTTTACCTTGGAAGACTTCATTAACATAACCAAAGAAACCCCATTTCCAAATAAGGTCACATTCAGAAGTCCAGATATTAGTATTTCAATACTTTTTTTGGAAACACATTCTAGTTATCACATTCTTTAAGTGTGAGACTGGCATGCAAACCATTTCATCTATTAGTGTGACCTTATGTAAACCTTCATCTACTAGTGTGACCTTATTATGTAAACCATCTATTAGTGTGACCTTATGTTAATCATCTACTAGTGTGGCCTTAGTATGTAAACCATCCATTGGTGTGACCTTATGTAAACCATCATCTATTAGTGTGACCTTATGGCATAAGACAAACTGACATCTTGCCAGTAGCCAGTTCACACGTTAATTCTCAGGGGTGGTAGTGGTGTGATTTTTGGTAAGCCACTCTTTGGTGTTTTGGGAAACCAGAGTGACATATCTGTGTTTAACTGTCTAGCCTAGCCTGCTACGGGAAAAGCCAAAATGGAAGAAAGTTTGGTATAGATGATCACATTGCTGAAAGCGTCTGTTGAACCTACAGCTAAAACTCCGTAAGGGACAACTTAGGAGGTTTCCGCCCCTCCTCCCTCGTATCTTTTCTCCTTCCGTTCCATCTTTTTTTGTTCATATTTTTCTTTTCCTCCCTCATCTTCTGTGCATACATTTTCAGAGGCAGACAAGGTTTACCACAGGTTCGTTGCTCCTTTAAGTGTGTTGAAAGTGCTAGAAATGTTAGTTGCGCCGGAAAGCTTGGTTAGAATGTCAATGTGCAGAGAGAAATATGCGTGCAGACAGGGATTTGGGCTGGGTTATGCAGAGCCTTCAATGTATCAGGAGTGTCACCGCCAACCAACATGTGAGTGTGGGCACACCACATGATCTTACATGACACATTAACTCGTGTGTCCTCTGTTCTTACAAGTATGTTTTATAACTACCAAGATTACAGTAGGCATTTACTGATGTATGTGGAGTTGTTATTTACATGTCTGACTTTGATACTAAAAGACTGAGTCCTGGAGAAAGCTCTGCCCGATAACTTGTATCGTAGAGTTACGTTGTACACTGCAAGCCTCTTCTGTCTCCACTAACGTAGGTAGTTACGAGTGTAGGGTAAGTAACCCCTGCTGGAAATATTGTCATTCCGATTCCCTCTCCACCATCATCCAAACAGGACAAGTGTGAGCTAAATAGCACCTTTCTTTTTCCTATAAAGTTATCAAATTGCATTCCTTGAATTACTTGTATTTTATAAAAGGTAGCATATAATTTAGGTAATTTAGTCCTCTTCCTAAAATTATGTTGCTATGACTTGCAAATACATATATCCTAATTAAAAATTAATTTGCACAGCGACTGTCCAAATAACATACTATTATTGTCCGTAGTGACCCTGAGATTTTATGCTGGTTAAACCCTGATTGCACTGGTTCACAAAATGACAGCGAGTCGCAGTGAGCAGGGGCTGTGTGCTCTGCACCTGGATTGGGTTTTTTTTTTTCCCCCAAGTGCAACACAGAAACTTGCGCTGCATTAAACCCTCGATGTAGTCATGCAAGGTGAATTGCGCACGCAGTCCCGTTCTGTTGAAGAAGGTCGCTGAGCCCTGGAAAGGATTGACTTCGCGCTGCTATTAGATGCAAAGACAGAACCCTTGTTTAGAGTCAGCAATGCAGAGCCCAACGCCTTCCGCTTCATCCTGTGCCCGTCTGGGCCCTCCGCTTCATCCTGTGCCCGTCTGGGTTCGAGTCTGTCATCCTGCAGTTGGTTCTTCATCTGCAGCCAGCAGAAACCTTGTTGTCATTTACGTCTGTGCTTGCCGGCTAACCCACACGGCCATTCTGAGTTTCTCACTAGCCAACGCCTGAAGGAAAGGGCATAGCAGGCCCCTCAATTGCTCTCATGGAAGTGACCTTCAGATATCTGGACTCAGGAAGAGGGGATACCTGAAGAAACGTGTGGCTAAGCTGCTGGATGAGAAGAAATGACTTATTTCCCTCTCAAAGTTTATAGGTTTGAAAGCAACCGCGCTTTTCTCTATCTTCATCAGCAGTTTGTCCATTAATTAGCCCTTCAATTCCACTTCAATTAAATTAACTCTAATTAATAAGTTCATTACAAAGATTGACGCACCTTGCTTAAAGCTAGTGTGCTAAATGCTGATAAACACCTTCACCCTAATGAAAAATTGATTAGATTGAGTAAAAAGGGCGGCTTGGAAAGCTGCCGCTCCCTTCCCGAGCTGAGGTGATGCTGTGTTGCTCTGCAGTTAATCAAACTATCTTGGATCTCTTAATCAAAAATTTAATTCAAAAGAAATCAAAAATGTGGCATGAAAAAAAAAATCACACATTCTCCCTCTTACAGTTAATAGTTTTGACTGCTGTTTGTAAGAAGTGTTACAACTCTGATGGTGTCTTAATGGGGTATTTTTAAAATCCCCCCGCACTGTGAGGAGCGAATTATGGTGTGGGAGAAACGTTATTCGGACAATGAATGGAAGGAGTAGGAGCAGGTGCCTGTAGGAACAGTTACTTTTTTTTGTTTTAATTAAACAAGAGGCAATAGATTATTTTCTGTTTGTTAGAAATTGTTTCAGGTTTCTGTTATTGAGTTATTGTTATAAGAAAATCAAAACAAAAGAATATCTTACAATGTCAAAAACCCTTAATTTTGTATCTACAGAATAAAAACTAAAATATCCTTCATGATTCCTTCCCCTCCCCTGTTTCTCACTCACCCCCTTCCTCTTCCCTCTTACCGTGACCCTCTCTCCCACCCCTCTCTATATATATATCGTTCTCTCTCAGTGTAAAATTGGTCTAACTCAACACTTAACCACAGCAACAAATCAAACTTTTTGAAAAGCTTTCAGAAAAATACAGAGTATCTCACGTACCTGAGTTCTTTTTGAAAGCCTAGCCTGATATTATTAATAGTTTTTGAAGTGACTCACTCACCTCTGCTCCTTTCAGTAATGCTAGTTGTTGTAAATCTTACTTTGATTTTTGACGGAGTCAGTAATTGTATATAATTTTAAACTGATTTTCTACTCTGTGAGCTAAGCAACTTGTACCTGTCAACAGGGAAAACTTACTGAATAGGAAAAACAGCAATTTATTTTATTTAGCCGGCAGGTTTATGTGTCAGAGGCATATGCCTGTACACTCCATAGTAGATTCTTTTTCATGAACATTCCTGGATATCCAAAAAACTCCGAGCAGTAGGATTAGAAATGACCCTTTTTCAGCCCTTGTGAGACACTCGTATGTGGAACCCATAACTGAAGGCTTAGATACTAAGACGGTTCATAAATTTGATGTGTGTCATTCGTCTGATGTGTGTGTACACCTCTGTTCTGACTGCCGTGGCTACTTTTCAGGAAGAAAGGGTGGCTGAGAGGGAGGATAGAATGAAGATACCAGCAGGCGCCTAAGAGTTCATAGAAAAATTCTATTTTACTTCTGTTGTTCCGTGAACTTTTCAGAACCCCTGGATAGACAGATGGATCCACATACTATGCATTTACACACATGTATACATATATATACAAAGTGTGCATACGTATACATACATGGATGGTCACTAAAATATGAAATTATAGTAGAAGCGCTGCATGTATCATCCGCACGATTTAAGACAGCTTAGAGAATGAAGTCCCAAACGAAGAAGCAACACTGTGCCACATGTAATGCTGCAGTGTGCCCTCCATACGTGGATGCTTTCCTTTTCCATGATTTGGTTCCCCCCACTTGGCACACTTGAGTCTAGGACTGTCCCGTTGCCGTGAAGCTCCCCACCTTTTTACCTTTCTGTGCATGCTCTTTATTTTTGTTTCCGATATAGAAATCTGCTCAGTGGACTGTGGCTCACATGGCGTGTGCATGGGAGGCACCTGTCGCTGCGAAGAAGGCTGGACGGGCCCCGCTTGTAACCAGAGAGCCTGCCACCCCCGCTGCGCAGAGCACGGGACCTGCAAAGACGGCAAGTGTGAATGCAGCCAGGGATGGAATGGCGAGCACTGCACCATCGGTAGGCTGACTGCGCTTTCGTATCTGCCCGGCACACCAAACTAAAGAGCACTCATTGAGTCATGCAGTGTGGACGCATGCAGATGGCTTTCGATTCTTTTACGTTTTTATTAAGAAGGTGCTTTTTAAAGTAAGGTTTGACAACGGCAATTCACAGTTCTTTGTAGAGCCAGGGTCCCAAGTCTGAAATGTATGATTTTATTTATTCCTTACTGTGAAGGCCACAACAATAGACTCACGTAAACACAGAGGATCTCATTTCTTATTTATTAAAAAAAACTCATTTATATTACCGTCATTCATATATTACTTCTTAGTGTTCTGTGTTACCATTGCATTTCTTAATAATCACAGCCAAATGTTTTACTTTAATTAGTTGGTTGTTTTTTTCAAATCTGTGACCTTCTTGGCCTAGCTAGATCCTATATTCACACATCTTAGCATTTACCTTTCAAAAAGAGACTTGACTTTTAATGACTTTATTTTATTGGACTGTGAGACATAAAGTAGCTATCAAAATATTCAAGTATAGTTATTCTTAAATTAATATGCTTAACAGTTTTTTCAAAATAACACTCAGGGACTTCTCTAGGTTAAAAATAGCTATGAAATGGGGTTTAAGATGAAATGTTAGTGCATAAATGATATTTAGCAATGACACAGCAGTATCCAGAGAGTATACCATATTTTCAAGGTATTCTGTGTCTTTGCTTTCTACTATTTGTGCCGAGTTAAAATTGAGATAACAATTAGATTTTTTAAGTCACATCAGCGAACATGTACGGTATTGTGTCAAAAGGCATCATGCTACAAAAATTTCAGAGTTGGAGATACACTGTTCTCCACGTTGTTTTATACTGTAGAGTAAATTTTGAGAAAGCTTGTGCTTGGGGGTGAGAAGTGACATTTGGGTCTCAAAAAATTTCATCAGTTGAGTCTGTCAGTGTTGCATACTTCATTTTAGTGCCTACAGGCATTGGTCTGCCAGAATTTTTCCCAGGGAATATGAAAATTACCTACAATGTCTAATTGATACAATTGCATGTCTAGAAACTTCAAGGAAACTTCTTTTGAGTCTTGTTGACATCGGTTTCGAGGGTCATACTCTCCCGCCCATGTGTCTTTGCCGTTTCCTTAGCCGGGCTCACAGGCCTGCGGGGCCGTTGGGCCCCAGGCCAACACTGTGTTACACTCAGCAGGAAGGAGGGCAAAGACACATCAGGTGGAGCCCGGAAAAATGCAGCCGGGGACCCCTATGTTCTTTCTCCCCCACAGAGAGGGCGCCCCCTGCGCATGCCCCTTCTCCAGCCGTGAACTGCATCCGCACCTGGGCAGTGGTTCTGGCTCAGGGAAGCCTAGTGGTGGCAGAGAGGCCAGCGTGGTAGAATGTTTTGTTTTGGGGAAAAGTGCCTAACCAAGCGAGGTTTTTCTACTTGAGACATTTGAACCACAACAACAAATATTCAAGATTCAGAAAAGAGGAGCGGGCGCTTGGTACTCCCAGAGGGCAAAAAAGCTTTATCAGGGCAGGGCCTTACCAGGTTCCCAGAAGCCAGCCAAGGGCCAGCCCTGTGAGCACACTCGCTATGTCGGCTCTTACTGCACACATAGGAACCTACTGCCACCGCCCGGCGCTGGGCGTGGGCACCGCGTTACCACGGTGCCGGCGCTGGCCGTCGTGGAAGGAAACGGAAGCTGCTGGGGCAGACCTCCCTCCACACGCTCACGCCAGGATCTGAAATAGCTAGAAAGTGTTTGCAAAAGGTGAGTTCAAACTCTCTGGGTAGACTTTTAAAAACTCCCCGTGCATCCATAACCACCCGTTATCCCCAAGATTCCAGTATGTCTGTCTCCTCCACGGCTCTAAAGCAAGCTTCATCTGACGTTGGCCCAGTGTTGCTCATGATAACAGCACTGCAGCAGAAAGAAAGGGGAGAAAGGAGAGCTACCACGCGTGTATCCTTCTGCGAACATGCGCAGGACAGTGCAGTAGCGCCGCTCCAGGCCCCGTATGGATGCTCTCAGATTGTCCGTATGCCCAGAAGAGCGGGTCTCTAATCAGCCTCTCACATACCATCGCGTCCCTGGTCAGGAGAGATGACTTGATCTTAGCGCAGGGCCTGTCTGTATACTAGGAAGGTACGTATCTAGCAACCATTGGTGGACACGGTTTGGAAAACCAAGACAGGCTTAACCGGCCAACCAACAGTTTCTCAGCACGTCACTCTCACTCTCTGCTTGTCCCCCTGACCTTGCTCGTCTTCCCAGGGACGAGCCAACTGGTGAACAATTCTCCGGGACTTTTATTAGGAATCCTGCTTTTCTATTGTTGCATTTCACATGTTTGCTTTGCACATTTCATATGAGTTGCAATAAAAGACCGGCTTCATTTGAAAACAAACCTTTTTAAAAGACACAGAGAGCCTTTAAATCATTGCTTGTTCTTGTATACCGCTAGAACACTTGACTCCAAATTTTGGCATAGAGAAATCCAATTTCTTTCCCCTGCTACTGACTACCTGTGTTCTGTGCCCGCAATGAAGCCTGCGGGGGCCCTTCTTAAAAGGCCTTTGTGAGGCGCTGATTAAAGAGCCCAGGAAGCTAGCTAGGCGCTTGTTGGGATGCCCCTCGAGCGGGATAGTTACTGTTGCCGTGCGTTCACTCTCACCCCCACACTTGTGCATCTGACGGAAAAAGAGCTGCCACTTTGTGAAAGAATTCTCATAAATCAGCAAGATTTGTTTTGCTTTCTCCATATTATTTGCCATCTCATTGAATCCAAACAGGGAGGTTAATTGAAAGAGAGATGGAAGAGAAATTAAACAGTTAGAAGCAAACAGAAGTTCCCAATAGAAAGGAAAGAACTTTCCCCATGAGTCATCTGACTGTCTTCATAAACCCTGTCCATGCTTTCATAAAGCCATAGGCACTTGGAGAGTAAAATAGCTTATGAATTTAGAGTATTCGCTTAGCATCTTATCTACCTGAAGGACCCCCACCTGCTATTCTTATCGATGTGTTCATACTTTCCTCTCGTTGTGAATCGCGTGTTCAGAAAAGCAGGTATACTCACCTGCAGGGCAGACTATGTCAGGGGTTTTCTTAGGTTAGGCTTCAACTAGTGACGCATAGAGATAGGAGATGAAGCAAAGGCAAAGGCGACCTGTAGCACTGTGTGGTTAAGACATTTTCCCCTTTGCTATGAAAAAGCATTTTCCCCGTACTCTCCAGCAGGCACTGATGGGTGCTGGCACCTTTTAGAAATAAAGCAGTTACTAGTAACGCGATCCAGGGGGACTAACACTAGCGTAGGTTCTCCACCACAATAATACCTTCTTTCAGATGTGACCAGTCGGGAAGAGGGTCAAAATGATCGCTCACATTCCTGCTTTTGTTTTTCATACGGTAACCAAAACCAAACCCAAACAGCCCGCTGCCAGCGAGGCAAGTCCAACTCGCAGCAACCCTGTCATACAGCGCGGCCACTCTGGGGTTCAGAGACTTCCAGTTTTTACAAGACCGGAAAGCCTCATCCTTCTCCGTGGAGAGGCTTATGGATTAGAACTGCTAAGCTTGCAGTTGGCCTCGCAGTGCATCTAACCACTACTCCACCAGGGATCAGTATATTTAAAGGGCCCGAAGACAAGCTTAGAAGATGATAAATATAATTAAATGTGATATAAATGACAGTGGGTATAAATGAGAATTTCCCCAATATTAAATTTGTGTAGGTACTCACAAGTTTTCGTTCTCACTGTATGATTCAGGGTACAATTAGTCCAGAAGTTAGACAAGAGCTCCCGGGGTGGTATGATCATGTGTTATAGTTACCTAGGAATAAGGGGGCTGCCGGACAGATTCCTACTGACTAGGAAGCATTTTGGACTGGGTGAAACTGAGTAGGCAATTTCTAGTTGGTTGACTCGGTTTCCATTTCTGGGGAAGTCCGTTGATTGACATGGGTTAGACTCCTGGGAAGATGAGGTACCACTAAGAAATAGAAACTGAGTTAAGTGTCCAGTTTCCGACAGAGGGCTCAGTATAAGCAATCATCTTGGATCTAGCATAATGAGGTTAATTTATGTCTTTCTCTCTACAAAGAAAGCTTAACTGGTTTTGCATTGTGGGAATTGAAGGCGGACAAAAAGCCCTATCTGTGAACTGGGAGGTTACTAGTCTTGGCCTAATCCAATAAGTTCACTATTAATGTATTTAACTGGAACAAAATATGTAATGATGTAAAGGAAACTCAATTGGTTTTGCTCTCCTTTTTCTTCCGGCCTAGTCAAGAGGGTGGGAGGGGGGTGGAAACTGGTATCTGATTGTCCTATAGCTAGAGTTAATTGGCCTTAGAAACAAAATAAATTTCATGCCAGCCTCTAGTGAACAGATGTCTTTAGTCAGAATCAACTTTCAAATGCAATACTCACAAAATCTCCCAGAAATGAGAGGTTTCTGGTGCCAACTTTGAATACCACTAACCTGTAGTTTCCCCGGGACTAATCCCATCAGTCTTTGTGGAAGGGATTTGCCACCAGAGCCTTAGAGGCTATAGAGGAAGTGTGCCCTAAAGAGGGCGTGATGCAGGGCGCGTTGTGTACTGAACTGCAATTTGCATTGTTATTGACTGGGGATCAGTGGCGGGAAAGAAAAGAATGCTCAGGTCTGTCTGTCAGTCACTGTCTTCTGGAGCCCGATGGGCAGTTTCTGTTTTACAACAGGCAGAAATAGACAAAGGGGGGATGAATTTTAAAACTTTCAGTGAGATGGAAGGAAGAACTTCAGGCTGGAAAGCATATTTCAATCCTAGAACAGGATTCCCCACCCCTGCAAAAAAACCCTTGCACTATCTGTTCCTAAGGGCTTCCGTTAGATGGGAGACAGTCGGAGCTTTGTTGGTTCGTTTTACAAAGAGCTGGAGGAGTATTTTTGGAGGCGTGGGCTTCTTTCCAGCCTCTGGTCTCAGAAGTGCTTCCGATAGGGTGGTGATCCTAAAGATCCTTTGAGGGCTCTCGCAATTCCACAATTTCTGAACTATTGCCCCTCAAGTCAGTTCTGACTCAGTACCATCAGGTGGGGCAGAGGTAGAACTGCCCACAGGGTGTCCAAGGCTGTAATCTACAGAAGCCGACGGTCACATCTGTCTCCCACAGAGTCACCGATGGGTTTGAAAGAATGGATGCTTCACTGCGGTGCCACCAGACTGTTGACAGTCTCTGCTTTATTGGAACCATGACCAGATTTAACCTTTGGGGTTCCTTTTTTATTCTCCATTCCCTTAACTTGTGTTCATGTTGTTGCAGCGTTGCCTAATAGCGAAAGGCGGCCGTCACTCTCTCGCCTCACTGGGGATCTGTCTAGTGCTGGGTGGGCCTTAGACGTCTGCACGGGCTCATGCATTCGCTTCTGTCCAGGATGCAAAGAGTAGACATCCATGCGCTATTTACTGAGTATCACTTCGATGGAAGCCGTGTAACATAATACAACGCATGCTTCTGAGCATGGGTTTTGAAATGTTTGAAGGAACTGTATTCCATGTAGTTCTATGACTTAGTTGCAATAATAACTTGCAGGACAAGGTTTCAAATGGAAATTTGGCTACGCTAGTATCATATGAGAGGCTGGGGCAGGCAGAATCCTCTAAATGTGTAGGAACTTCTGGAATCTTAATCCTTGCTGCAGTTATAATTGAATGACCTCCTTGCATATGAAATATGAGTACGAGATGCCACATAGAAAACCAACCCCACTGCTGCCGCGTTGACCCTGATGCACTGTGACCCCACGTCATGGGAGGAACTGTCCCCGGGTTCCCAAGGCGGCTGTGTTTTGGGCACAGGCGGCCACATCTCCCTCCTGGGTATCACTTAGGGATGTGAAAATGAAACAAAGCAGCAGCATGTGAAACACTTCATAAGACTCCTAGCTAGTCGTGTTGAATAAACTCGATTTTAAAATTAAGTATAAATCAGGCCAACTACAACCCGGCCAGTGTGTTTGGCGTTCACGTTTTATCAAATAAAAATAAAAAGTAACGAGAATCCATTCACAATGAACACACTGTAACGAGTAAATGAAAGGTCCACGTCATCATATGAAAGGTCACCTTGGCTCAGAACGGGCACGGCTTACCAAGAACTTGATTTTGGGGGGGGGGGGTCGGGGTTGGAGAGGTGTTGCTTCTTTTTAAACCGTGCTGATGAAAGAAAGGTGGAGTCTAGTGTGGCATTTCTCTCCAAGTAATGTCTCAAACACAGGGTTGTTTATTGAGCTACATTGATTTTCATGTACTTTCAGGCAATTCAAATGGAAATCTGGCCTAGGGGAAATCCTAATTCCTTTAAGCTACAAAAGACCAGCAATTTGTTTTTATTCTAATTCTTGAGTACATTGGGAAACAAGATCATTAATGATCACAAAGACATGCTTTGTTTGTTCAGATAAACTTAGACATACAGGACTCAGCATACCTCTATGAAATACCACGGCTGCTCTGGGCTTTAGGATGCTGGAGATTAGAAATTGAAAATGAAATACACACAGCTGGGGAGTTATCTACCAAACAATGTGAGTGCAGGGGGGGGGGGGGAGACAGCTCAAAACTAGTACCAGTGTGGACAGGCTTAGACTTGACGTTCTAAGTCTTATCTCACGATAATGGTGACAGAGGCATATTTAAATTGCTATTTTTTTAAAACACAGTTGTTTTTGTTTTAAGAGGGAAAAAAGAGAACTCTGAGAAATGCTTCCTCAGGATTTTGTGTAACCGCTGCAATGCTTTGCCAATTGAGAATCAAATATTACAGAAAATAGAGGTTCCAAAATTGTTTTCACATGTTCACTAATATTTCATCTGTAAGTCCCCTTAGTGAATTAAGAGTGTAGGGTGCAAAATGATATCTGCAGAGGCCTCTTCCCTTCCAATCAGTCAGTGCAGTAAGAGGGGCTGTGCAAGGGGGGTTAGAGCCACCTACCCGCATCCCCATCACGAGGCAGGTTTACAGGTTGTTCCCATTTTGCAAAGGATTCAAGTTGTGACAAACCACACTCCTGAGCGTCTGGCTTTTTGCTGTTGTTGGTGGTGGTGGTGGTGGAGGTGGTGTTTCCGGGGTGTTGTTGTTGTTGGTGGTGGTGGTGGCAGCGGTGGCGGTGTTGTTGTTGGTGGTGTTGGTGTTGATGGTGTTGTTGGTGGTGGTGGTGGTGGTGTTTGTGGCGGTTGTGGTGGTGTTGGTGTTGTTGATGTTGTTGGTGGTGGTGGTGGTGGTGGTGGTGTTTCCGGGGTTTTGGTGGTGGTGGTGGTGGAGGTGGTGTTTCCGGAGTGTTGTTGTTGTTGTTGTTGTTGGTGGTGGTGGTGGTGGTGGTGGAGGTGGTGGTGGTGGTGGTGGTGGTGGTGGTGGTGGTGGTGGTGGTGGTGGTGGTGGTGGTGGAGGTGGTGGTGGAGGTGGTGGTGGTGGAGGTGGTGGTAGAGTTGGTGGTGGTGGTGGTGGTGGTGGAGGTGGTGGTGGAGGTGGTGGAGGTGGTGGAGGTGGTGGTGGAGGTGGTGGAGGTGGTGATGGTGATGGTGGTGATGGTGTTGTTGTTGGTGGTGGTGATGGTGGAGGTGGTGGTGGTGGTGGTGGTGGTGGTGGTGGTGGTGGTGGTGGTGGTGATGGTGGTGGTGGTGGTGGTGTTTAAGGGGCGGGGCGGATGAGGAGGCACCTCTCATTGGCGACATGGAGTGTGAGCACGGTGTTTCAGGCATGTCATCCGTTGGTGTCCATCTCAGATGCACAAAGATCCGATGTACAAAGATGCTGATAATGAAAGGCAATAATAATGAAAACTGGAAGTAAAAAAGGAGCTATCCAATTTAGGAAGGAACCCACTTACGATAGAACCGTGTGAACCCTTTCGTTCGTCAGGTGTGATCCGTACTGAGCTGAGCTGAAGCTGACATTGCTGAGTCCCTCACGTGCAGAGATTCCTTCTGAGAGCCGGGAGGACCCTATGAGCTCCCCCGACGTTTCGTTAATAGACAGTTTCCTCATCAGCTAAGTGCTCTGGTTCTCCTACACTCTATTTTCCGACGGCATGTTGCTCCATGTCAGGGGACGGCATCAAAGTGACTGCTCACATTCCGGGGTTCAGCTGAGGGAAACTCAAGCTGGGAAACATTTCATTTAGGTTTAATGGGATATATTTATAAAGTCTGCAATCATTTCTGTGTGTGGTTAAGTTATTGCTAGCCACCCAGCAATACTGTTACCACCCACTGACTCATCTAATGACACAAAGTACAGGCCAGGAATTATATAGAGATGTGGGTTTTGACAGTGGAGCCCAAAAGTAAGTAGGCAGTAGAAGAGAAATGCATTTGAGATACACAGAACCAGAAACTGGGTCCACAGAAACGCTTCCAGCCCTCCAGGACAGTCTGTTCCTAAACTAACTAGGTTGGTAGTGAAAATGCAGACAGGCTGAAAAAAAAAAAAATATATATATATATATATATATATTACCAAAATGGGCAGAAAGAAAAAAACTTCTTGAGGTTGCTTCCTGCGGTCCCGATAATAATCCTGGTCATCATAAAAGCTGCGGTGACAGAGATGTTAGTGGTTCCTTGACCTTGTTCCCAACGGGAGAAGTGGGTGAATAAGCGAGGTCTTTCTGCTGTCATTTCAAGGTGCACTCTGGGAAACTCACAGGGCCTCTTCTGCCCTGTCCACCAGGGCCTGGGCCCCTGTCAGTCGGCCTCAAGTTGATGGTCATGATAACATTGCTATCCATTAGGATTCTTTTTCTCATTTTAGTCTTAATTTATGTAGTCAACAGGTTTATAAACAGTACTTTATCCTCTGCATTCCCCTCAGAATTGTTAGGGGTTTTTTTGGTTTTGTTTTTGTTTTTGATTTTATTAGGGTTTTTTTTAATGAGATCGCTTCATGTCTTCTCGAAGTGCACCCCCAGTTCCTCTGACCTTTCTGAATGATGGAGGTCATATGTTGTTTAGTTGGCTGGTGCTCTCTGTACTCCATTTCCATGTATTTTCAAGTGTCGCAAAGAAAATGCTGATGTACTAGTCAGCCAGCATGGTCGTTGTTGTCTTCTGTCGAGTGGTGGTAGACTGGTGGTTGGCCGGCCAATCTGCCCCATGGGATACAGAGTAGTGCTGCCCCGTAGGGCTTTTTTGACCTGGTAGCAAAGCTGGGTAAGCATTGGGCTGCTACCTCAAAGGTTATCAGTTCAAACTTGCCGAGCCACTCCTCAGTAGAAAGATGAGGCTATCATCTTTCTCCGTTGGGACAGGTGGTGGGTTTGAACTGCTGGCCTTGCAGTTAGCACCTCATTGCTTACCCCTCAGTGTCAGCAAGGCTCCTTGAAAGGAATACTAAATTCTAACCCATTGACTTCCATCAACACATCTAAAAAAGAAGCTAAGTGTTTTGAACAATAGAACTGTATGGGAAGGGAAGGGATATATTGGAATGAGTAAGATACGTCAATAAAAATATTACATGTTTTTTAAAAAAGGAAACTAGAACCCAGATGTGTGCATGTGAACACACACACACACACACACGTGTGCACTGAGGGAGACAGATGATAGCGGAGGGTTGACTACAAACCTAAGCATGCTCAAAGCTACTTACAAGGGAAGAAGGAATCGAGCCTGATTCGGTCAGTTAGTCTTCAGAATTTTGAGAAAACAAACCTCTGTCCTACAAAGCAGAAAATAATAATAATAAATGCTATAAAACCTACATGCACAGGCTTTACAAGAGACCGTGCAGCTGGAACACCCTCTCTAGAGCCAGGTGATGTAACTCTATCCAAAGGTCCTTCGCTCAGTAAATCCACGGCCTGCGCCAAATGACTTCACCTTTCTGTGCCTCCGTTTTCACATCAGAACAATGGGCTAACTGACCCTACCTCATGGAGTCAGGAGGGGGACATGATTTGATACACATCAGAGAGTGTGTCTAACATATATAAGACTTAGCAGATTGTTTCTGTAGGTACAGAACCCATATATATTTTATAAAAACATATAATAAAAATTCAATGCTTGATACAAAAAAAAGTTGGGGTCACAGCCTTGGAAACACTGTGAAAGGTCACTATGAGGCAGAAACAACTAGCCGGCACCAAGAGGTTTTCTGTCTGTACAGAAACAAATCAAATCGACCACTAACCTTTATGTACATCACCCAGGACTCTTTATGGTAATCATAGCGATCACATTTTGGTATTTTAACGTATCTTTCCTCAAGTGGGGGAGGAAGATAAGGGGGAACCACTTGAAACCCACACGGGGCAGTGCTATCCTGTCCTCAGGGTCACTGTGAGTTGGCATCAACTTGATGGCAGTGAATTTGGGTTTGTTGGTTTGTTTTTATCCTTCAAGTGGCTCATTTGCTATGTGAATTGTTCTTTACAATAGTTGGTTTTTTCCACATATGTCAATTCCAACTTGGGCAAAAGTGGTTGGACTTCACTGAAGCCAGTGTTGCACACTGTGGCTGGTTGGCCCTTGAAGCTAATCCAGTGTTTCTTCCGCTCAGTATTCAGTAATCTCCTGACGAGTGAAAAAAAAAATGGACTTAATGTAAGACTTTTGTAAGTTTGACTTTGAGTCAAATTTTTATTCTACCTTAGAGTTTTAGGGTCGTTCTTTGCTTGTGCTAATATTTAAAATCCTTACCTGTAAGGATGAAGAGTTATTAGACACTTGGAATCTCAAAAAACCGAACTTGGTGCCATCGTCAGTTTCAAGCCATAGTGACCCTGTAGGACCGGGTAGAACTGCCTGAGACTGAAACTCTTCATGGAAGTGGAAAGCCTTCTCTTCTCGCTGGGAGGGGCTGGTCTTGAATTGCTGACCTATAGGTTAACAGGAGGTTAACTGAACACTGCCTGACAATGACTTCATAGCATCTAAACCTCTGTACCTGTTAACCAACATGCACAATCCCCAGATAATGTCCTCAGAGACCCCACTAGAGTTGTGCCTTGGTGGCAGACAAATGCCCAGGCTACTTGGGTTTGACGTCTTCTCTTATTTTTGCACCTGGTTTGCTCTGTCATCACCGAGAGTAAAATCAGAACCCCCAGGGCCGTCTGAATCAATGTTCTTTAATCACACCATCATTTCTTCCCTGGGCATCAGTTCCTTGGCCCCTAAGAATGGGAGTGGATGGAGACATCCTGCACAGGACGTTTGCCACTGGCGCGAGCGGGAGTGTGTGTGTGGGGGGGGGGCGGGGGGAGGATTGTATATCTGAGGCCCCTCGTGCTCGGTCCTCTCCTCCTGCTGTCACTTGGCCTCACAGCCGCATGGACCAAAGCTGCCTGGGAATGACTTTCAGATCAGTTGGCAGCAGTGCTTCTGAGAAGTAAGTACATGTCTGCAGCAGCTGCAATGTTTGGGGAAATATTAAATGGGTTGCCCCATACTTTCAAAAAGGAGATGTTTTTAAAAACAACTTCTCAAACTCAATCCTGAATATAGATCAATGTTTTGTGGTGGAAGACCTCTAGATTTCATACACGTGTTTCCACCTAGGAGGCTTCCACCCAGGCTGGGAGGCTGAGAGAATGTGGAGTTGTTTAGAGGAAGGACACTGCGCGCCTTTAGAGCCACGTGATCAATGGCTCCTATACGGTGGTGGTGGTTGGTGCCCAGATTTCCCTGTAATCGGTCTCCTGACGTGGAGCTGGGGCCCCGACATCCACGACCTAATTCAACTTGTTCCTCCCCAGCTTCTCGAAAGGCCCACTGACTCTGCAGGCAGCCCTGTTCGGAGTGAGCGGAGTTCAGAGGGGCCTGCCGTCCTCCAACGGAGGCAGATCGAGGAAAATACTGATTCTTGTCATTATTTTTTGATCACTTGTGTCCTGAACGAGGTGACAGAAAATAATCACTTTAAACATGACTCTTTTCTTGCTGTTTTGTATTAATTTCCCACCATGAACTTAGCGGTTTCCTAAGGTCTCTCAACATAATTTAAAGCGTACGCGCTCTGTGCCTTAGGAAATAATTGGCAGATTATCGTTTGCATACCAAAGAAAGTTTTGAATCAACTAATTGGAAGTAAGATGGTATGTGCTGTGTCAGCCTTTTAAAGTCCGAAGATGTGTTTGAATCCAGAGCACTTCTTATTTGGTCCTTAACCCTCATTTCTCCTCGTAAGTCTATTTAAATTATTTTCTTTATGTGTACTGAGAGGCATGATACTGGAATTAAAGTCAATGATACAATTACTATTGTTTGATATGAATTGCCAGCCCGGTATGTTTCTGTACGAATGAAGTGGGGTGTCTTTCTCCATGTGGAACCCCAACCCACTACTCCCTGGTGAGTTCCTGCTCAGCGGGACCTCCGCGGGGTTTGAGACTGGGAATCTTCAGGGGGGCAGACAGCCTCGTCCTCCCACAGAGCACCTAGTCGGTGTGAACTGCCGGCTTGGTGGTTGCAGGCCAATATCGAATCCACAGCTCCACCAAAGCACCTTTGGAATACCTCTTTGATGTGTATCTTTCAAACACCCTCTCTGACTTTAATTTCCACTGAAACTCAGTATTTCAGGAGCTTTAAAGCTCAATAGGTTGAACATAAAATTTAATGGGAAATAAAGATGAAAAATATTCCCCCTAATTCTTGCCAGATTCATCGGAAGCTTTTTATTGAGAAGTTTAGATCCAAGTCATTTGGGTAGCGAAGCCCAGGTGCAAAATAATATGTTGTCAGCTATTCTACAATATTAACAATGGAGAGCAAGATTATAACTCAAGCCAGATTATAAATATGCCACATTCCTCCCAGAATTTAAGCCAGGTAGCTGTCATGCCAGGCGCCTTGTAGAAAGTGAATGTTGTCATTTTCATTATATGCTAAAATCCTTATTACCAAATGGAGTTTTTTAAAAAGCCAGAATGGTGCACCCAATTTCATGTAAAGGCAAAAGATGGAAGCCGACACTGTTGAACAGTTTTATTGATGCACGATCCCCACAACATGCAATTCAGTAGTCACCTTCAAGACAGTCGTCACCATGGTCCATCTTAGAGCATTTGTTCCTCTTGTATACTCATTGGCACTAGGTCCCCAGATCCCCCACCTCCTCTGCCACACCGCCAGGGACGTTCATCCAGCATGGTGTCTACAGGTTTATCAACCCTGGATGTCATATACACGAAGCTACGAAATAATGATAATAACAAGAACAAAGTAAAACAGAAAGCCGACAACCTAAAGTAAAGCAGAAAATACTAAAAACTGGAACAAATTTAAAATGGGTCAAAAGGGTGATCTAAGGATAAGGCGGTAAATTGTAACCCAACTGCATCTGCGAGAAATCCACTTTCCAGCGCTCCCGGCGTGGTGCCAGTGTGTCCATCCGTGGGCTCTGGTCAGAGGGGGTTCACTAGATGAAGCCCGCAGTTTGCACAAATACTGTTCCGGCGTGGGGGTTTCTCCCTAGGATGCCGGCCTCGGATCCTTTCACCGGCAGAATTAATCGCTGCCATTTCTTAAGTATAACAAACTGAAAATCGCCTCTTTTCTTATGAAGACAGTTCCTTTTCCACTCATGTAAAAGTTTGCTTAATCGCTTGAGTTCCTATAAAAACCATGGCTTCCCCTTCCCCATTTTCATCTTTCGCATGTTATAATCACAGATGATGGTATGGCTAGAGACCACTTTTTGTGCTTCTTCGGGATCAGGCCAATGCCCTTCTCCTCTTTTGAGTTCCTCTTGAAAAAAGCTAGGAGACAGCTGTCTGGAACAGGACCATTAGTCCTGGGATGTAACGGGCATGTGCCTTGGATAAATTAAGGAGCAGTCAAAGGAGGCCCATAAATATGAATACTTTGCCAGCTGCTTTTCCATTAAACTCTGTTGGTTGAATGAAATTAGTAAATAATTATGTTGGTGGGGAATCTGCTCTATCCAAATGCAATATCGCGTCTTCCTTTAACAACAGAGCTTAATTTTTTCCTATACACCAAATTACTTTTTAGGGTGATCTACATTGCAAATTGGCCGATTTGCATTAAAACTATGCCTACTTGTTCTGATTTGTCAACACCTCCTTTTTAAAGAAGTCATGAACATTAAGCATGGGTGGGTAAGACCATCTGCTTCGGGAGTTTGCCTGCAGCTCCATCACTTAACGCATGAGACAGGTTACAGCTGTTTAATTGTTATAGTGCTGAATGATGATCACTCGCCCCCAAATTAATATTTATATATGTATGCATGGAAAGCATGTGGTTAAACATAAGTGATCTAATTGTGAATTAATGCCATTAGACATTCATTAATTAGTCCCCACATGAACAATGGAGTGCAAAATAATGCTTTTCACATACAATCCAACTCTTGGGTTTTAAGATGAGTCTCCAGTAGGAATTAATTTGCATGTAGGTAATCCACACAAATACATTGGTATATAAAGCGAGGGGAATTCCCATGGAGCTGCCATTAGAAAGTAAACAGAAATCTATCTGTGCAGTTATTTCCCGTACCCTAACTCTATCTTGCCTCTCCAAAGGATTGTCCCGTGGACTCTGACCCGTGTATGTGCAAGCCACGTGCTGAAAACCTAGTTGTGCAATTGTGCTTGTTATTAACAAACCACCCACAGTAACAGCTTCCACGAAAGCCTGCCTCTGTTGAGGGTGGACTTCCTTCTGTCTGTCGGAATGGCGACACAAACTTCCACCGCTCTGCTGCCAACGTTAGCCCTATGGATCGCATCTGCTCAGACCATTTCCTAATGAGAAATACAACGAAAGCTGCGGAGCAGAGTTACAGTATAATATATTTCAGTGTCTTCATTTCCAAACAGTTGCTGTAAAAGTGATTTGTATTTCTAAATTTCTGAGCTGATTGCAGTCTATACATATGTATTTATTGCAATTGTAATTATAGATATTACACTATATAATAGTGCTTAATATTTTTAACGGAGTCTAAATATTTATATATGTATATACTCCTTTAGAATTATTCATTTGCCTTGATCAAATGAGTGTATGAATGAGACTTCATCATGCATGATAAAGTAGACATTCAGCAGAAAAGAGGAAGACTCGCAACGAGATGGATCGGCAAAGTGGCCTTAACGAATGGCCTCAGAGCAATTGTGAAGATGCCATAGGACTGGGCAGCATTTCGGGCTGTTTGATACCAGGTCCTTGTGTAGCAGAGCAGACTTGAGAGTTCCTAACACCACCAAGAGCAGTGCATAGATTGTGATGTGTTCTTGATTCTAGCAGCTGAAGCACATTTTGATTGGAACTCAGAGTTTATACGAGGCAAGACAGCAGGAAACTTCCAGACGCAAAGTGGGGTTAGTTGTTCCTAGCCTGGGAACTAGCCAGCTATTTTAGCGAATGTTCCCATCAAATGGAATCAATCTTGAGAGGTGACACATTAGGGGGGGGGGCTTATCTGGGCTTTTAGGGCCCTAGTGGCAAAACAATTAAGAGCTGGGATGCCAACCAAAAGATTGGTCTTTCAAAAAGCACCTCATAATTCCCCTGCAGAGGCCTGGCAATCACCTCCCATAAAAGTGACAGAAAAACAGATGAAGTCTTTAGGAGTCAAGAGTGAACTCAGTGGCGCCGATCTACAACATCCTGGAAATTCCAAGGCCCAGTGAAGTTCATGGATCAGACAAACAGATCACTGGCAGTCAGCCCAAATCCTTTTGCTTTCAGTCAGTCTTCCTTTGTTTTTTTTTTTTAGCAGTACTTTAAGGGGAATAGAAACCCGTGTCTTTCTCCTGGGTGGTTTTTAACTGCTGGCTTTGTGGTTAGCAGCCCAACATGTAACCACTACACCACCAGGGCTCCTGGAGTCAGAATCAACTCAGTGGGTGAGTTTGGGTTGGTTTTTTTGTTTGTTTGATTTTGAGTATTAAGTTACCTGGGAGAATGATAAGGCTTTCTAGTCTCTAAAGAGTTACAGTCTCAGAAACGCACAAAGGCATATCTGTACTGACCCACTAGGGTGCTGTACATCAGGATTCACTCCATGGCAGTGAGTTTGGGCTGTTTTTCATTGTTGTTGTTTTGTTGGTTTTGAGAGATATCTGTTACTTTGTGAGTCTGTCCTTTTCAAACTTTAAATGGATTTGTTTGATTAGATGAAATAATACCTGATATTGACTGAGAGCGCTTACTGTGCACTGAGGCACAATGAGAAGTGCACTAGAGACGTTGGCTCTCTTACTCAATGGTCACCATAGCCCTACCAGGTGAGCTGACCCTGAACAGTCACCGAACGTTTCTACGGAGGCTAAGTGGCAGGATCCGAACCCAAGCCCAGAGAAGCCAGTCCAGAGCCTCTGCTCTTAAGAATTAGTCTCTTCTGCCTCCTAAATGATCTTGTAATTGCTTTTGCATGTGTGTCTGTGTATAGTGAGATAGGTGAAAATTAATCTTTTCTGTGATAAATTCATATCTATTTTCCTGTCACCAAAAAAAATTATAATTGTCATGGAAGCAGAAATAGAAATGGTTCTGTGACTTGTCTATAATAAAGTGTCACCTTGATAGCTCAGAAGACCTGAATTACGAGTGATGACCGGGCCTGCTGTCGTTAGGTACCATCAGTTGGTTCTCCCTCATTGTGACCCAGACGGAGACACTGCCTGGGAGTTTGCAAAATAAAGATAACTACAATGGTAACAATTGAGGGGAAGTGAACGTATACTGTGAAGAATTTAGGAACGCTGTAAACATTTTGTTTTAACTCTGTGCCCCTTTCTCCTTAATTTAAGTACTCAGTTTTTCTATCAGTGAAAGTTCCTAAGAGTGAAACTATGTCTGGGTTTTAGACACTGAAGCATCCTGCTAGGAAGCAGATAGGTGAGAAGAGTCACCAGTATCAACTAATGAAGAAGGCTCAAGAGAGAGCTTAGAACACAAAGTACACATACAAGTGCTAAGCATCTGTGTAAACGCTCTTAGTCACAAATAAAGAAAAATCACTCTTTCCTGTAAGCTACCTCTGAGAAGAGCCATTTGTCAATTATCTTCCAAAAGTAAATAGGCCAGTTAAATGAATTGCTCGATTTCATTTATTATCTATCCTTCCAGATTTGTAAACATGTGACTAGATTTGTTAGTAAAACACAGATACCACTTTAATAATGGCTATAACCTAATTTACTCTTTCAACATCTTAAACATTTCTATAAAAAGCAACTGGTTTTATATTTCTATTTATCATTTTCAAAAATTTGCTAAGGTTTGTATGAAAATTTACAGCACAAATTAGTTTCCCATTCAACAATCGATACACATTTTATTTCGTGACGTTAGTTGTAATTCTCTCAAGGTAACAGCAGTCTTCCCACTTTTCCCTCGGTACCCCATGAAATCCGCCCATCGTTCCTCCCCGCCTTTTGGAGCAAAAGTACTGCCCCTTTAGTCTCCATGGTTAATTCTTCTGAGAAGCAGCTTCCTTGAGGTGTTATGATTCACATTATAGTCCTGTGGTTGGCCTGAAAGGTGGTCGCGGGAAGTGAAGTCCACTGCAGCTTCGCAGAGCGTGACAGGATAAAGCGCGTAGGTCCCACCAGCCTCTGTCAGAACCATGGTATGTTTGGTCCTTCGATGAGTTTCAGTTTTGCTCCACACTTTCTCCTTTACTCTGCCTGAGGGGGGAATTTTTCTCGGCTGGTTAAAAAAAGAAAAGCATTGTTTCGCTCTTTTGCAATGTCAGTACAAATAATGCTCCAATGTATGACATAAGGTATTTTGTGTAGGTTGGGTGCGTGTGTGGAGTAATGTATTTCGACAGATCATTTTATGCCAAATATTTTACTTCGTCTATATTTAAACTTTAAAAAGAGGGGCGGGGGAGAATATGAAAATCGCACAAAGCAACTTATTTAAAGCAGATATCCCCAAAATTCACGCTCTGTGAATTTGGTCAGAATGATCAGTAGTGGGAGCTCGCCACGTCTACTTCTCTGGTCTCACGCTGGTCAAGGCTGTAGTTCAGCTGGTTCACTAGTCCTTTGAACTAGTGCCTTCCTGTGTCTTTGAGTTTCTCCTTCTTTGCTCTCAACAGGAAGAGACCAATAGTTGTGTTCTATTTTAATTATTATTTTTAATAGTTGTATTTTAGACGGCCTCTCGCAAGCTTTAAAAATGCCAGCCGCTGCTCCGCAGCATAGGATATAAAACATCGTCTTTGTGAACTGTGTTTGCCAGTTGACCTAGATGTCCCGGGAGACTATTCCTTAATTTTAAGAGCTGTTTATTCATTTAGGGCTACTTTAATTCCCAGACTACCAAAATCTATTTGATTTTTTTAATATAGGAAATACTAAGAACATGTGTTTGTGCTTGTTTCGTTCAATAAACTCAAACAAGGAATCAAAAATCTAAAGGATAGATGTGTTACCCGACATGTTTCTGTATGTGGTCCAGTCGATGACATCATGCCAGGTGAAAGAATACCACGGAGCCCGTAAAACCCACTGTTACCGAGTCGATCCCCACCTGTTACAGCCTTGCGGGGCATAGGGTCTCCAAGGTTGTCATCTGTACGGGAGCAGATTGCCACATCTTTCTGCCTTAAGATTGCGGGTGGGTTTGAACCACAGACTTCATGGTTAGCTGCCAAGGGCTTAACCATGCTGCCACCGGCACACCTCAAAACTCACCTACCACACTCTAAGCTCTAGGATTCTTCTGACATTGCTCAGGCACATGTCAATGGCAGTGACTTAGACACGTGCCTTGTGACTCTGCCCCTTCTTGTCATTGGGCTACTAACAGAGAGGTCTGTCCACTGCTGTACCCACCACCCAGCCTTGGGGAGGGAGTGACAGCCTTGGAAACCCACAGGAGCAATTCTTGGGGATCCCTCAATGGCAGTGTGTGTTGTGGTTGTTTGTTTGCTTGCTTGTTTGGTATTTAGCTTAGGTTGGGTGCATATATGAAGCAATGTATTTGGACAGAGACTATTCTGCCAGATTTTTATTTAGTTTACATTTAAACATAAAAACTGGGAGGAAATATCAAAACTGTGCAAAGCAACTCATTTAAAGCATCTATCCCAAAAAGTGTGACCAATTTGAGGCAAGGAAACGCTCTTGACGCGAGCAGACGTGCGCACACACACGCGCGCACACAGGCACATACATTGTTTCCCTCTGGTGGCACTGCCCCACTGACTGTTAAAATTCAAATTAATTGAGTCTCCTAACCAGGGTGTTTTCACTGTCCTATACTAACCTTAGGAAGAGACGTCGTGGTGAGAGAGAATGTATTTGAAGGGACCTGAATAAACTCATAAAAACTATGAAATTGTTTTATGGTGTTTAAAATGATGCCACTGTTATGATCCTTTATGACAGGGTAATCAGTAATAAAACAGTACAGTGAGTACCAATTAAGGACTCTCGAATCAATGGGTCTGCAATGTGCATACTGATTTAAACAGTCACTGATTGGAATGAATGGATTTAATATGTACTTATTCGCAGGCTGTAGCTTTTCTGTCATCCTAAAGGAACTGGTACATGAATAATCTAAGAATGATACCTACTTACAAATTTAATGAGATACTAATGGGAATCATTTTTTTAAGTTGGGTTATAAAGTATTATAAAACACACAATGCTAAATAAAAATCTGTCCTCTACTGCAAGGGCTTTGCCGTGATAGCCAGTCAAAAAATATGCCTGTGTTTCATTATGTGCTCATCTGATTGCATTACCCTTTCCTGAAGAGGGACCCCTAAGATTTTATTGTTGTAATTAAACTGAGAAATAGCTCCAGTTGCCCGGGTTTCTGTGCTATTTGCCTATCTTTACACTATGCCCAGAAGTCAATTCAGTAGACCAGTGAAAAGACTGTGCTGTTTAATATGCTCCAACCAAGCACATTGGCGGCAGTAGAGACAGCGTGAAGAGTTCCGAACCAGGTCCATCAGCAACTAAGCCCACACAGTCCCGCCATTTCTGTTTCCCTTGTGAGCTGCCTACGTGTACAGGCCCAACTCAGTTTGCCTTTGTTCTCTTGCCTAAGTGTTTATGAGACTCACCGTGACATTGGAAAGAAAGCAAATTTGCAATGAATCTTATTCCATATAGACCTCCAAATATCCCACTTCTTCCCCAAAGCATGCGCGCATACTCCCTTGACCTCATTTTTAAATTAGCAGCCTCCTTTGGAACTTCGATTCAGCAGGTATTTCTTGTGCGACATTGATGCAGCAACTGGGAGGCTTCTGTTCTTGGAAATGTTTTAACTCACCATGCCCCACACCCACCACCGGACTGCTCCTAGAGTTTTGCTCTCCTGCCAGCTGGTTCTCCTCGCTTTGGGTTTTCGAGCAGGCTACAGCGGTTGTTGCTGTCGAGTGTTCGTTAGGCGATGAGGCTGCGTTGAACAGATTAATACTTAGAACTACTTCAATTTGAATCTTACCTCCTGATTTTTCCCTTTAATTGCCAGTGTTGCACTCAGGATTTGTGTATCTTTCCATCTGGATCTCTCATTCAAACCAATTCATGGACCAGCCTCTGCACAGATGACACTGGTCTACCCGACCCAGACCAGAGTCGTGCCTTTCTCAGCCGTGACTCCTAGCTTCTTCGTTAAGAATGTGGGCTTCGTGGCAGATCACCTTTGCCACTTGCTAGCATTCTGATCTTGGGAAAGTTACTTCATTCCCCCTGCATTCCTTTGTGAGATAGGGAGATAAAAATGAGACCTACAACCCAAAAGGTTGGTGAAAATTCAATCTACTAATTTGTGTTAAATGCTTACCATAGTTTCTAGCACATAGTACTGCTGTGCATGGAGAGACGAACTGGGGAGGGACAAATAGACAAAGGAGTGGCCAGAATGTTGGAAATGAAGTAAGGTCCACTTTGTCTTTTTTACTAAGGGCTCACTAGGATCACATTAATGAAAACACACAATCATCCCAATGGATCTCAAAGAAAATCATAATAGATTTTATTAAGATTCCTTATGTGCGAGTGATTTAGCATGGCCATTTCTAATAGGGCAGATGGACACCCTAAGTGAGATGTGCAGGCAGAGTTCCCTGGCTGTGACCAAGGTCCAGTCCTGGCTTTGTCCTTGAAGAATCTGTAAGTAAGTCGAACAGGTGCATACACTTCATATGTATCCTTGGTTACAGAAAGAAAAACCAAAACAAACCCCTCCTAAGGCCTTCTCAGTGATTTAGCTGCCTGTGGAGCAAGTGTAAGTGGTTTGGAGGAAGAATTCCTTGGAAGTAGGAGTAGGGATTGGGCCTTTCATATGCAAGTGGAGGAAATTTTGCATAACATTAAAAGGCAAGTGGATGTGGTCCATAAGTAACTTTAGGACTTGCTTGTATCCATAAAGATGGCTAAAAGTTTGTACTTTGGTGGAGTCTTTGAGCAGCTAGGTCTTGATAATTCTCTCCTTTCTCAAGTCCCTATGAGTCTGCATCTACTAGATGGCAGTGAGTTTGGTTTTTTCAGTTTGACATGGATATCCATACGACTTAATCCAAGAGCAATAGGTAATAAAAGGTGGCAAGGGGAATCAGATAACTAGAGGAGGGATGCCAATAATTTTATAGACAAGTAGTAGGCAAATATAACTTTGAAAAAATGTATAACTTCCTTCCTACTCATTAGGAATTAAAAATAGTACAATGAGCCTATAATGAATAAATTCCCTCCTAAGGAACCTTAGCAGACGTGGTTACTTGTTGGGCTGCTAACCTCAAGGTCAGCAGTTCAAAACCACCACCCACTCTGCAGGAGAAAGACTTTCTACTCCTGTAAAGAGTTGTGGTGTCAGAAACCCACAGGGGCAGTGCTACCCGTCCCTAATAGGGTCACCAGGAGTCAGAATCGCCTCAGTGGCAGTGAGAGGATTAAGGAGCCTTGGAGCTTAGGACAAATCTTGTCATGATTTGAAGACAAGAGCAAATCCCTGCCAGCGCCCACCCTCACCTACGGCCCCCAGAAGACTAATTAAAGGGGTTTGTTGTTAGCTGCCTTTTATTACCTACTGCTCACGGATGAAGTTTTAGGGGGATCTATGTCATACTCAAAGAACCAAACTCACTGCCATCTAGCAGATGCCGACTGACAGAGACTGGAGAAAGGAAATGAGTGAGAGTCATTAATTCCCAGCTACTCAAAGACAGGCCATGGAAACGCTGGCGCAGCTCTAGTTGGCACGCATGTGGTCACCGTGACCCCTTCACCGACTGGACACCAACCGCCAACTTCTCTTGGTTTCCTCATCTGTGAACTAGATCCGCTTGTCTGTATAACACAGGGTATGGTGAAGAGAAAATAAGAGAATAATGTAACACTTAAGATAGCATCTGGCACACCGTAAGCCCTTAGCATGACCTTCCGGAAGCACGGCTGAGTTCAAAGTATTCCATGTGACGTGTGTCCCTTGGGGCACTCAGAACCTGGCCTGAATGAGGATGAACAAATTTGGGGATCTTCGATAGATCAGGCAGGTGTTCAGAGTCTCCAAGTCAGTTAGGCCCAGGGCTCATGAATGAGCCGAAATCATAGGCAGCGTCTAAGTGTGCACGTCGGAAGATCTGTGCATTTTTCTGGAGGAAATGATGCATAACTTTCCCCAGTTTTCTGAGAGATATATGACCTGACAAAAAGACGACGACGGAGACTCTCTGCCCTACAGGAAGTAGGGTAATATCCCCCGTACCCCACACAGGGTCTTCTTAAAAGATAAATAATGCAAACTCCAGAGAAAGTGTTTTATGAACATAGCACTTTACTGGAGAGTAGGTGCTTTTATTTTTATTTTTAACGGCTCTATAAATTTACTCTGTAACACAAAATTTAAATTTGGGGTTAGATCTCAAAGGAATGCCTTTCCTTCAGAATAAAACACACCCAGTGGCCTTCAGAGCTGGTTTTCTCCAGCTGACGTTCATTCCAGTATTGACCCGTGTGTTAATTCTTAGCTGTCCTATGTTATTTTCATGAGTCTTCTTAATGGCCCCTTACTCCTTACCTGCATCCTTCTCGTTCTTTCCCGTAGTTGTTCCGACAGTGATGCTTTTATTATTGCAGCTATGGCTTTGGGGGATTATTTGACTCTTCCATTTGACATCTGCATGTCACCTCTTCATCACTCGGAACCGAGCTTCTGTGGGACTGTTAGAATTTCCCTCATCAAGGCCACAATAGAGCTGATGTTTTCTCTCTTGGGATCTGCGTTTTTAAGCTAAATGCCTCATAAATCCCTCCTATGATATCACATGTAAATAAACGACAAATTTCTCAGTACAGATTTTTTACTTAAGAGTAGTTGGTTTTGGTTTTGTTTTTTGCAGGGGAGTGGATGGGGGGAGTGGGTGGGTATTGTTTCATTTTTCTAGCTTCCTGGAAAAGTTGTGTTAAATATCTTTAAGATTTAAAGGGTGTGGTAATCCTGACCTGCTTTATATTTTCCATGTATTTTCTAATTTCAGCTCCACTTTTGTTGTTCTCTTGATCTGATGATTAATGTACCTTTACCTGTTATTGGTTTAGTGTTTGCATTTAAAAAATTCTGAAATCATGGGATTGGTGGGTTTGAAAGAATTTATACCTGCAGCGAAATTACTCATCTAAATCAGAATTAAGTTCCATTCATTATTTTGACTCTGTTACCTGAAGTGGACCTGATATAAAAGCAATAAAAAAAAATGACTCTCCAAATCTAATCAGCGTTGTTAGTTTTTATCAACTAAAAATCCCCTCAAAAATACGACTGTATCTGGATCAGAACCCCCAGAATTGTTTTATGACTCTCTGTTTATGATTACATGGTCAATGCCGCGATCATGGGTCTTCTCAAGCTTACCTAAGATTTAGAAGGATTTATTAGGAACTTCTATGAGCATTGTTGTGCAATAAATACAGCCCTATTTTAATGTTGGAAAATTTAGTTGTTTTTTTTAAATTCTTATTTCTGAGTGGTGCCTACCACTGTCCTCCTTCATTGTAATTCCCCTGCAGTGTGCTGTTAATTAGCTATAAACAAGCTTAGTTTTAAATGCCATCCCGGAGTCTCTAATGGAATCCTGTGACCAGGAGAGGAATCCTTTTATACACACAGTGCAGATGTGACGGAGCCATTTATGGTTTTGTTTACGCACATGACAGAACCGCTAGACCTGAGTGGCCTGGCGGAAAGCTATCGTTTAAATCATTCTGTGAAGAGTTCTGCTACCACTTGCATATGTCAGTGATGAAAAATAATCAACATAAGCATCTTTGAAAAGCAATTTTAGATCATTAAAGATGCATGAATTTTGACAAAGCAAGAAGATTTGAGGCTTATTAAGAATATATTAGGTCTCTCCATTGAGTGAAGGCGGAGAGAGATCGTGTCTCTGTTCAGGAGGAAAGGTGTAGTCTAATTGTAGCCTCATGAAAGATTAAATGCACAGTGGCAAGGCCAGGAAGAACTCAGTCTTAATCCTGACTTTTCCCAAAGGCTTTTGTGAGAAACGGAGCCTAACCTAGCATGAATCTGGCGAAGAAATGTGGTCCCAGAGCCCTGCGTGTTTCCCGGCGGACCGCATGTGTGATACACCCTTGACCTTGGGCCGGGTTTTCAGGGCTGTGGGCAATCATTTTCCACAGGACTTGAGACTTTTTCCAAACCCATTTGCACAAGGGGGCTCCATTTCTTTGTTTCCTCTCCCTCCACTCTTATTACTTATTAACTATTAAAATTTGGTAATTTGTGGCTCCCCTCAGAGTTGGACATTTCCAAAGGAAAACGCTTTCGTAATAAAGAATGGATTCCATCTGTTCTCCGTAGTAGTCACAATGTAAGCTTGAAGTGTGTAGGGTAGAGGACAGGCCACAAAACCTGGGAAAGGCAGTGCTGGCGTCAGCGGAGCCAAGTTCCCTGACAAGTGCAAAGCACGGCCTGGAATCACGACTGCACTTGCTGACGCGAGCCTGTCTGACACTTCTTAGAAGATATGAGGTGCCTCTCTGTCGTGTGATGTGAGTCCAATGTCAGGTGTAGCTACTCAATTTGCATGTAAATTCTGAAAAGTTCCTTGTCCCATGTGACACTTCTGAAATGTCTGTCTGTTCTTTTTTCCTTTTTAATTTCTCAAGCTCACTATTTGGATAAGGTAGTTAAAGGTACTGTATACTTGCTCTTTGTTGGCATCTACCTATATATTTATATATCTCTATAGAACTGTGTACTAGACTTCACTAGGTATGAAAATGTTTTTCCTGCATATTTCTGTAAATTATGAATCAGGCTTATATTATGTGACATTCCTTGGATTTAAAGGACTGAGACTTAAGTTGTCTGTGTCTCATTTTGTATAATTTTGGATTAATATAGATTTTTATCCCTATGTAAAAGCACTAGTTTTTCACTGGAACCCAAAACTGAAGATAACAGTGCATTTGCTGTTTTTATGTATTTTTAACTTTAACATCTCAATGTTGGCCCTTTAGCTTAATTAGTCTTAAGTTCTAAATTAATGAATCACAAATGTTCACTCTTATCGCAGAATAAGAAAATGTCTATCTAAAGACGATTCTGATCGGCCTATGTTGAGGGAAATTTCATTTCTCCTCAGATGTAACCAATTCGGCTCTCTCTGAATGTTCAAAGGGCACATGCCATCGTGAGTTATGTTTGGGCTTTCCTTTTTCTTTTGTTCCAAACTACAAACGATTGTGCATTATAATAACAAAAAAGACGGCAGCGTTCATCAGAAAACAGCAGATTCGCTTGTCTTCAGTTACTGTAGAAGTAGGTGGACATTGTTGTTTTTTTCAAGAGAAAATTCCCTTTCCCTCTCTCCTCAGAGTGCTTATTTTCTATTCCTTGTTTGTGCTTTTCATTAGAATATGGAAATATTCATGGCAATATCCAGGCTTTCTTACAGTAACTCTTGTGTGCGTGCAGTCAGCTGCTGCACCTCTTTGTCAGTGGGGCAATTAAATCTCCTTTTCCCTCAAAAATGAAAACAATTTTAAAAAATCCACCTCCAAAAGGAAAATGCACCTTTTTGTGAGTCAAATAATCTGTAACTGTAGCTGGTGATTGTCTGAAAGAAAGGCAGCAGTGACCTTAATCTCCTCCTGACCCGATGGTGTCCATAAATACAGTTTCCTCCCACCCTGCCACGAGAGACTCTCAACGGCCCTCTTTCTGTTAGCCCCAATCTGAAGAGACAGGGCGTCTCTCTGAGAGCTTTGCACTGCGAGTTCCGTAGTGGAGGAGGGGAAGCCAATATATGAATAATTCTTTTAATGAAGACTTAAAGGAAACACCTCCACACCGATTGCTCCCTTAAAACCTGTCACCTTAACAAGAGTGGCACTCTAACGACAAGAAGCTCTAGAGTAAACCCCAATTGCTACAGCCAGAATTGTTCCATGACTGTCTATTTTATCGCACCTGATGGTGGACTCAGTGTCCAAGGAGCTCTGATTCCTAGCCAACGCCTCTTAGAGTGTTCATGTACTTAGATCCTTGCTTCCATCGGTGTCTTCCCACCCCATAGATGAGAACACCAAGCCTCCCCAAGTGTCATCCTCATCAACCAACCACATGTTGGCCATATGCCAGGTATCATCCAGTAGAAAGTGGCAAACTGGTTTCTTTTCCTTTCTTTTTTTAAAAAATTTTAAATGTCATATTAGACTGAAACAACTATAGATTTTGGATATATGGAATTATTTTAATTGTTTCCCAAATCTTCCCTCCTTGCCCATAAAAGCAGACAAGATAGGATACAAAGGTAACAGCATAAAAGCCTTAGGGAGATTGTCACAAAATATCACTCTTCGCTATCTGTCTTGAAGCACGTCACTACCGTGTTTTGTTCAGTCTATCGATGTTTTATTGTGGTTCTTATGGAATTTCATTTTGTCCGTCCTAAGTAATCAAATATGCACAGCTACTACATACATTTAGTTGGAAATCCTGTCGGTCCTGTCCCATCCGTATGCAGCCTGAATCCTAATGTTTGTTAGAATAGATGCTAAGCTGCTTCCCTCTTTCCTGGGCTTTGCTTATTCTGTGAAAAGGAATGTACTCTTGGCATGAAGTATAGTCTTCAATACTGGCCTATACTTTGTGCAATTCTTTAATGCACTGTAATTTCACATGAATATACGGCAACTCTGAGGCCAGATAAAATTAATGTTCTCTTTTTAGCATCATTCATGTCCGCATACCCACTTCCATGCTCTTGAATATAGAGGGAATTTTTTAAAGCAACAAGGTCTTTTTTTTTAAAGTAGGCTTGGCCTACTACGCGATCAGTAATATTTTGCAGCAGAATCGAAATGTTTATCGGGGATTCCGAAATTATTGTGTTAAAGATGAATTTCCACACCAGATAATCAACCTTGTTGCTTTGCTAATGTAAAAAAATTAAGTTAATTTTGTCTGGCCTGCACCTATTTTAGTGGTCTGTTGCATATATTTCTGTCCCGCACAGGTAAGTGGTGTCTCAAGGGTCAGGCCAATCAAAGATGCCACTTGGATAAGAATTAGATTCCTTAGATAAGGTTGCTGTTTCTATTTATGTGCAATTACAGTATTTGTGCTGTTTAAAAAGGCCTGTTCCCAGTAAGTCTCCCTTATTTGTTTATTTTTGGTGCCAGGAAAAAAAACAAAAACAAACTTTCAATACTCAAATCACTTGTGTTTTCCTTCTTTGTCTCTTCTGACAGAGGGCTGCCCTGGTCTGTGCAACAGCAATGGACGGTGTACCCTGGACCAAAGCGGCTGGCACTGTGTTTGCCAGCCAGGCTGGAGAGGAGCAGGATGTGATGTAGCCATGGAGACCCTCTGCACCGATAGCAAGGACAATGAAGGAGGTAGGAGATGCTGGGCATGAAAACAAGTGTGTGCGAAAGGGCAGGCTGCTGAGTTTCAGTGAGTACGGAGTGGTCCACTGCCAAGGAAGATCTGGGGAGCCCGATAGATTGATCAGGTTGATCGAAAAATAGGTGAACTGATAGAATAAATTTGCTCCCAATTTTTCCTGAAAATAAAAAGATGATTATTATTCAGAGGGAAAGTTAGGTGCCCAAACTTCTTCATTTTTTCCCATAGTCTGCAGGGGATATTCTCCCCAACTATGGTGTTTAGGGCTCTGTGGACCTGGGAACGCTAAACGTTCCTGTAATAACTGAGTGAGTGCCCCAGTGGTGAAGAAATCCGATGGGGCCCAGCGACCAGAAAGCATGGCGGCTGGGTTCTCAAATGCTTTTCTTCAAATAAGCAGCCATGTAAGTGAGGCGTCAGTTGAGTCCACACAGAGGAAGCACACCAGCCTGTGCGATCCAAGGATCGAAAAGAATTAAATCCAAGACTGGAGGAGGAGCCAGTATTAGAGCGTAAATTCTGAGCATTCTGTTGGCAGAGGATCCTGGATGACAGTGAGAGCCCCAAATCCATGGTGTCCAGATGGATTAAGCCTCCAGAGAATTCCCTCTGACCGCTGACCCAGGGACATGAACAGCCCTGGCTACCGGACAGTGCATTGGAAATTGGATTAATGCAGATGTCGTTAGGCTAAACTCTAAACACATTATCGTTTGTTCTCCATTTTGACCCATTTTAAGTTTGTTCCAATTTTGGTTGTTCTGTTTCAACTGAGGATTTGCTCTGTTTTATTTTGCTGTTGTTGTTGAGTGTGTTTGTTGTTGTTGTGTTTGCTTTCTGTTTGTATTTCTTTATATGAAATCAGGATAGGTGAATTTGTAGAGCCAGTCCCTGGATTATGGCAGGGGAGATTGGGGATGGGGATAGAGTGCTCATCATCACGCGTGCAAGAAAGAAGGCTGTGCGAAAATTGATGGTGGTCATTGCACAACTCTCTTCAATATGGTCACACTATTAAATTGTAGGACACGTGGAAAGTGTTGACATTTTGAAATTTAAAATTCTGAAAGATGCCAGCCATTTTCCAAACGCCTGTGTTGAAGGGCATGAATACAAACAAAGTCGGCAGCAGTCTCTGTCCGGGAAACTTCAGCCCCAGTGGCATTTCACCGGCTGCAAAAACAATGGTGCCGTCCCACCCAGTTGAAAGCTCTTCTTTAATAGCTGTTGCTCTCATTGTGTTTATCTTTTCATTTCAGAGCCGATAAAGTTAGCGCTGGTCGTTCTTGCCCACTGTTCCCTTTGCCATACCTTTACCACCGAGCTTTCCGAAAGGACCTGGTCCCCACCTGGCCGTTGATGCGCCCCTCTCATGCCTGCACCCTCCCACGGAAAGCTCGCGGGAGCCATGCATGAGCATGGGGAATGCAGGTTGGGGAGTCGACCTGATCAGCACTCGACTGGGTAGTCATGGTTAGACCTTAGGCAAGACTCTCTTCATCTCTAGACCACTATCACGTTCTGAAAGGGTCAGGGAGAAAAGGCATTCGGCAGAGCCTGCTGCCAGGCATTAGACCTGCTGGAAGTGGGAGCTGGAGAGGGAGAGAGAGAGAGAGAGAGAGAGAGAGAGAGAGAGAGAGAGAGAGAGAGAACACGGTTAATGGGGCTTGCTGCTCAGAGAGATGGAAGTCCCCTCAGAGGCATCTTGGGGGAAAGGCCTGAAAGGCGTCAGAAGAATTCACCTTGGAAACCCTGCAGAGCCCTGTCTGCTCTGGCCCGGGGCCATGGAGTCAGAACTGACCCAATAGCACTGGTTTTAGTGGAATAAGAGGTAGCTCTTTGTGCCCAGTTTGCCTTTTGAAAGTCTCTGCCTTCGGGAAGTGAAATGCATATGAGACTGGCGGCGAAGATTGCACAGCCTTCTCCTACTACACCTTGTGGCCTCTCCAAAGCAGAGGGCCCGGAATCGCACCCACACTGCAGCCTTGGCCTGCCTCCTCCACCCAGCTTCTGTGTCTCATCAGGCAGGAAGCTGCAACTCTCCCTTGTCCTCTCTGGCCAACCCTGTGCTGCTTTTTCCTATTTCCTTTCAAGTTCAACTCTTAAAGGTACTCAAGCCACAAATTCTGGACTAAAGCCTCCTTTTCTTTCTGCTCCTGATAGATTTAGGGGGTCCTCGGCGCTCCGAGTACTGGGCTGCCCATCCCCGTCGCACCACATGCTCTGTAGAAATGGCAGCATCAATCCTCTCTGAACTGCGGCCCAGATGGTACCTTTCCTCCTCACTTTCCCCCGAGGAGCCCCAAGCCATTGTTTTCTATTACCAAGAGAGGAATGGGGGGCCTCTCTTCTTCCTCGATCATGTATTTTAGATTTTTGTCTTCTGGAAGATTACAGGGAGGAGGTTACAAACTCTCTCCGAGGGAAAGGAAGTGCCGAGCAGAGTCTGCAGAGATGCTGCAGGGTAATTTAGGGGCTAATCAACTCTTCAGTGTTGTTATCAGCTAAGGAGGTTTTTCCCTCTCCTCAAAATTTATCAGCTGTGAATTGGCCTCATTCCCCCTTTGTTTATTCGTATTAGCATGAAACGCCGCTATCTGTAGGCTTCCCTCTCCAAGGGGAGATCTGGGCTGCTAGGGGACCTCCTGTGGCTTCTCTACTTATCTCACATAATTTGTATTCTTGTCCCTAACCTAATTTTGTTGATCTTCTAAGAAGGAATTTCAGTGCTTGTCTGATTATGCTGTGGGATTCTCACCTGGCCGCCTTATGGCCTACACCAGAGGGTTGTTCGAATGGAAGTATGTCCCATGTGTATAAAGTCAGGATTTTCCAAAACAGTCCTCAAATTGACATGCAGCATCTGGGCCACTCAAGGATATAATTATTTGAGGAAAACAGCAAGTTGAAATGAAGGAATCCATCCGCAATTTTAGGACATGTGGAGGCAGTAGGAATAGACAACCAGAAAATGGCACTCGCTATCAGGGGTCGATTCCACCTCGGAGCCACTTCCCAGGATGGGGCAGAACTGTCCCTGTGGATTTCCAAGACTGACTCTAGCGGCTGGTGATATGGGACTGGTGACCTCGCAATTGGCAGCTCAACCTGGAACCATTATGCCACCAGTTCATAAGATGCAATGGTGACTTCGGCCGAAGTCACCCTGAGTGCGGACGGTGAGAGGCTGACTTGACTGGGCGGGCCGTGCTCCCTCGGGATAGGAACCAGGTCCATCCAGACTGTGGCTTCCGTCGTTGAGTAGATGAGTCTGAACAGGTGATTCCAGTCCTCAGCGTGCAGGAAAAGGCCGTTTCCATGATTGAAAAGCTGCGTGGACGGCAAGTTAAGGTGGTTATGGTGAAGACTTGAGCTCCAGTCGAAGCTGGCTCATTCCTTTCAGAGTGGAGACAAACTGACCTAGTGACAGTGGGCAAGTAGAGGTTTTATAAATACGATTTCTTAAACCCGCATTGTTTGGAATTGGCAACCAAACACGCCGTAGAGCAACGGGGCGGATCACAATCTCTATAAAAGAGAACATTACCATTCCAAAGACTGAAGAAGAGATGTCAAACTTGTTAGAAAGACAGTCACATATGAAAATATACAGTTTCTTAGATCACCCACCTCGTCATCATTCATCCTCCCCTCCCCCAAAGCGTACTTTCTTTTACCAAATCAGTTCACCCACCACAACCACGAAACCTGAAGATCAGCATCCGGATCTCACTCATTTGGAATCTTGACTTGCCTCCGGGTCACCTCCTCCTTTCTCTCTCTGAAAGACCGAAGAAAAAGCAGCCTCAGAAGGGAATCCTTTCTAAGGAATTGGAGGAATCGACTACTAATGACTAAGATGAAAGGAAATTCTTTTTAGCTACCCTCTTAGGACCCACACATTTATAGGATGTACTCTCCTGGCTTCCTGAAAGTTCCAGCAAACAGCTTTGGGCACAGTCGGTGTATAGCTAGAGTACTGAGAGCAGCATTAGAGCCCTGACAAAGATGTGCACCTTGATGGAATCAACAGGTTGCCTCAGGTACGGAACTGTAGTTGCTGGAGCTGCTCATGAACTTGACACAGGCAGGTATGGAATAGTAGACTTGTTAAATCCCAAAGAGGAATCCGAATCAAATGTTCCTTCCACCGAAGGATCGTGGCCAACATTTCCAAGCCAGGAGGTAGGGCTTGCCACTGAGCGAGCAGCTGCAAGGTGACCTGTCTTCATTGAGGATGATTGGAGAGCTGATGATCAACAAGACATGGCTAGACTAGAGTGTTAAATACGTCTTTTCAGCTCCCATGGCACCTAAAAAGTCAACCACCTCTGTTGTTACTCAATACCATCCTGTTGGTACCGACTCTCTGAACAACAGAACTAAACGTTGCCCGTCCTGCATCATTCTTACCATTGTGCTTCTGGTAAGGGCCTTGTTGCAGCCACTGTGTCCATCAATCTTGGTCAAGGGCCTTCTTCTTTTTCACTGCCACTCTACGTTCCTGAGTGTGATGTCCTTCTCCTGGTCTCTCCTGAAAACATATCCCAAATCGGGGAGATGAAGTCTCGCCATCCCTGCCTCTAAAGCAATTATTTTTAGCTATTCCTTCTGGCCTGGCTTCTTCAGAGACAGATTTGTTTGCTCTTTTGGCAGTCCATGGAACTTTCTTTATTCTGCACCAGCACCACGACTCAAATGCGTCGATTCTTCAGTCGTCCTTATTCAGTGTCCAGCTTCCACATGCGTAGGAGGTGATTGAAAGTACTATGGCTTGGGTCTCGGTCCGGCACACTTTCGTCCTCAAAGTAACCTTGCTTTCCAGCACTGTCAAGAAATCTTGTGCAGCTGATTTCCCCAATGCAGTGCATCCTTCCTTTTTTAAAAAAATACTTTTACTGGAGGCTCGTACATCTCTTACCATAATCCATACATTCATCCCATGTGTCAAGCACATTTGCACATATGCTGCCATCATCATCTTCAAAGCATTCTCTTCCCACTTGACCCCTAATATCAGCTCCCCATTTCTTCCCCCTCCCTCCCCTTCCTGTCCTCCCTCACAAACTCGTGATAAGTTATAGATTATTATTTTAATATCTTACATCATCCTCCGTTTCCCGTCACCCACTTTTCCATTATTTGTCCCCCTGGGATGGGGTTCTAGGTTGATCCTTGTGATTCATTCCCTCTTTCTTCCTCCATCCTCCCCTAATCCTCCTGGTATCTCTACTCTCATTGTTGGCCCGGGGGGGGGGGGGGGGGAGGGGAACGGGTGTTATCTATCCTGAATTCCCTGTGTTGTGGGCTCTTATCTGTAGCAATGTGCATGCTCTTGTTTAATCTGATTTGTGAGGTAGAATTTAGGTCATGATAGTGGGGTGAAGGAAGCACCAAAGAACTAGCGGAAAGTTGTGTGGTTCATCAGAGCACCCTGACTGGCTCATCTCTTCCCTGTGTCCCCTCTGTGAGGGGATGTCCAATTGTCTACAGTTGGGCATTGAGTCCCTACTTCATGCCCCTCCCACTCCCACTCACCTTGGGTATGGTTTTGTTCTGGGCCTTAGATGCCTGATACCTGGTCCCATTGACACCTCATGATCACACAGGCTGTTGTGCTTCTTCCATAGGGGCTTTGTTGCCTCTCAGCTAGATGGCCGCTGGTTTACCTTCAAGGCTTTAAGACCCCAGATGCTCTATCTTTTGATAGCTGGGCACCATCAGCTTTCTTCACCACATTTGCTTATGCACCCATTTGTCTTCAGCAATCGTGTCAGGAAGGTGAGCATCACAGAAGATCTCATGCTTCCTTGAGTATTGATTATGAATCAAAGCAAGACAAAATCCATGAAAACTTCAGCTTTTTTCTCAGTGTATCATGTTACCTATTAGTCCAATTGTGAGGATTTTGAAATTCTTTACATTGACTTGTAATTCACACCTAAGGTTACAGTCCTTGATCTTCATCAGCAATTGCTTCAAGTCCTTCTCACTTTCAGAAAAAAAGGTTGTATCATCTACATCCCACAGGTCATTAATAAAGATTTTCTCCAATCCTGATGACACATTCTTTTCATAGACTCGAGTTTCTCTGGTGATTTACTCAGCATACTGACTGAATAAGTATAGTCAGAAGTTACAACCCTGATACACACACCTTTCCTGATTTTAAACCATACAGTATTTCCTTGTTCCATGCACATAGCTAACTGCATCTTGATCCATGTACAAATTCCACATGAGCACAGGAAAGTGTTCCGGAATTAGCATTCTTACGTTATCCATAGTTTATTATGATCCACACAGTTGAACGCCTTTTCACAATCAAATAGAGCACAAATAAACTGCTCTCACGGTTAGGAGTGTGCAAGAAGCCAGCATCCCTTTACTGCCACGCAGTGAGGAGCTTCCTGTAGCCACCCATCTGCACCAAGACCCAGGCTGGTTCAGGAAGCACTCTACAGAAACGTTTGTTCCCCCTCAATGAAGGAAACTGTTTGCAAAGGTCCTATCCAGGAATCCTGATCAGGAAAGGCTCTTTTGGTTGTACATGGCAGAAGCTCGATGCAGAGGATCTGAAGCCTAAAATGAATGATTAGCTTACAGAACTGAAAAAGTTCAGGCATTGTGTGACCCAAGGGTTCAAACAATCATAACAGATTTTGGATTGATCCTCCCGTCAACTCTGCTTCCTTCTGTGCTCAAGGCGCTTCAGACAGGCTTTCCCTCAGAAAGGCGACCACCAGCTGGTATTTCACTAGCACAGCAGCCCCAGTGCAAAGAAGGACCTTTTTCAGTGGTCTCGAGGAGCCTGGAGCTAGGCCTGACTCTCATCAGACTCACTTGAGTCGCCTGCCCAAGGGAAAATTGAAGTGTCGGACAGAAGAAAGGAACTTGAATGTCCGGCAAGTGGGAAAACAGCTGTGCACAGCATTTGGTTTCAGATACACTCCCAGGGCGATTCCATGGGGCTCGTAGAGTTTTTGCTTCCTTTCAGAAGGACTCTTGTATCTGCACCTACAAAGGACAGCCTTTTCCTTGAGAGCAAGAAAACCAATGCTGCACCCCTGGCACCCTTCCCCGTACAAAATTTGAAAGGCAACTATTAACTCTTCAACTATACGTTGATGAGGCCGGGGTAGTTGAGTGGCGGGATCCGCACCTTCTGAGAAAGGGGCCTGGGTTTGATTTCTGGCCTGGGAACACCATGTGCAGTCACTACTCATTGGCCATCCGAAGCTCGCATGTTGCTCTGATGTTGAACAGGTAGCAGGGGAACCTCCAGACTCAGATGGCCTGGGAAGAGAGGCCTGGTGATCTGCCAGAAACCACCAGTGAAAAGCCTAAAGAACGTAATCGTCCATTCCCAACCAGTGGTCAGAGGGTGACATGACATGACATGGGGCTCGCCGGTATTTCATTCCTGGTGTGTGGGGTCACTATGAGTTGGGGTTGACTTGATGGCTGCTAACAACACACACAGTTTTATAAAGAGCAGTGCTCTTACCAAGTCTCCCCAGTAAGAATCAACCTTCAGGCAATCCTTGGGCACTTCCTTGACTTTAACTAGAGCTCTACGTGGTGGACCCACACAGTAAAGACTCTCCCATGACAGTTAGGTTTGCAGAAACCTGAAATACTAATTAACAAGATGATTCTCAAAATACATCACCTCTGACAGCGCTACATTTGCATCCTTCCCCTGATCAGCAGACCTAATCATAGCTCCCTATCCTAACTTGTCCTCCACTGGCTAGGTCCCCAGTGGGCATCTGAGCCATGAGACTCAAGCCCTACCTCAATTAGATGGTGGAGGAGACAAGAATGAAGTCTGTGCCAGATGGTAAGATGTCAAAATATAACTTTTCCCCAAAGTAATAAATCTTATTTATAGGTAAATAATTATTCCTTGTTCTTTGTCCTTCAGGGCTTTTGCTTGTCTGTTTGTTTTTGGCCAAGGCATATCAGGAAAATATATCTGACATGGGTTTTTAATTTTTTTTAAGAGACTCAAGCAAAATTCACCTGAGATTATTCAGAAATTGGAAATGAATAGACAGAGAAATAAAAACATAAATTAAAGGTTCAAACTTGAAGGGAATAAATAATGTACCAGGAGGTTGGAGGGAGAAACCACAATGGATGACATCTTGTTGTGAGCATCAAATTGAGGATGGTCAATGTGACACCTTCTAAGTTTGGAGATTACCAAATGGTAATGAGGAAACATTTTGAAATTAGATGGGGAGAGGGATGGAGAACATGTAGCAGGAGGAAGAGACTATTGTGCTCTGCAAAAACAAATTTTAAATGAAATAAAATGGGGGGTAATAAGTAGCACGGTGAAGGGGAGAGGAAGGGGAGGAGAAGAAATCGCCCTACTTCTGAGCAGGAATCCCAATGTTATCAGAACGTCACGGTGCTCAGAGCCTGACTGTGTTCAGATAGATTGCCCTGGGGATGAGGATTTGGGTGCTGTTGGATACTGTATAGAGGACAAATCCGATGACTCTCCCTCCTTTCTCTATCCACAAAATTCTTATAACATTTCCATCTCCATTTTAGAAAAAAAAAATCTAGTCAGCCCTTTGTCCTACCCAAGAAACTTGAGGCGTCACCACTGTTTTCCAATAGGGTTTCGGAAGGAGAGGGAAAATCAAAGCCTCACCAGGAGGCACTAAATGTTGTTGTTGTTGTTGGGTGCCATCGAATGGGTTCCCACTACAAGTAACTCCACGTAGAACAGAACTAAACACTGCCCATTCCAGTGCCAGCCTCACAATTGATCTTAGCAGCCACAGTGCCAGTCCATCTTGTCTCAGATCTTCCTCTTGTTCGCTGGCCCCTGCTTTACCAAACACAAGGTCCTGTCCCAGGAACTCTTAGATTACCTGCCCAAAGTACATGAGACAAAGTCTCACCAGCCTTGCTTCTCCGTAGCATTCTAACTATACCTCTTCCAAGAGAGTTGGTTTGTTCTTCTGGCAGTTCATGGTCCTGTCAGTATTCCTCACCAACACCGTAATTCAAATGCATCAATTCTTCGGTCTTCTTATTAAATGTCCGACTTTCGTGGGCATATGAGGTGATTGAAGAGACCATGGTTTAGGTCAGCTGCACCTTAGTTCTCAGTGTACCATCCTTGTTTTCAACACTTTAAAGAGCTCTTATGCAGCACATTTACCCAGGGCCATGCTTCCTTTGACCTCTTGACTGGTAGTTCAATGAGTATTGATGGTGGATCCAAGCTAGATCAAATCCTTGACGACTTTCAATCGTCTCTTTGTTTATTATGGTCCAGTTGTGAGAGTGTTGGTTTACATGGGTTGCAAGCCCATGCTCTTCATCAGCAAGTACTTCAGGTCCTCCGCACTTTCAGCAAGCAAGGTTGTCTCCTCTGTCTATTACAAGTTGCTACTGAGCCTTCCTCCAATTCTGATGACACATTCAGCTTCTCTGATTATTGCTCAGCATACAGATGAAATAAGTAGTGTGAGAAGAAGCAGTCTTTATGCAGACCTTTCTTGATTTTAAATCATGCAGTCTTCCCTTGTTCTGTTCACACAACTGCGCCTTGACCCATGTACAAGTTCCACATGAGCACAATAAAGTGCTCTGGTATTATTATTATTATTATTATTATTATTATTATTATTATTATTATTATTATTATTTGCAAGGTGTCCATCATTTGTTATGATGCACATAGTCAGTTGCCTTGACATAGCCAATGAAACACAAATAAACTTCTTTCTAATATTCTCTGCTTTCAGTAAAGATCCATCTGACATCAGCAATAATATCCCTTTTCCACGCCCTCTTCTGAATCTAGCCTGAACCTCCGACAGCTCTCTGAACCTACTCCCTGAACTGACCTGAACCTATTGCCACAACCATTGTTGATTGATCTTCAGCAAAAGTTTACTTCCATGTGATGTCAGCAATACTGTTCCATAATTTTTGCATTCTGCTGAGTCACTTTTCTTTGGATTGGGTACAAATGTGCATCTCTTCAAGTCAGTTGGTCAAGGAACTGTCTTCCAAATTTCTTGACATAGACGAGTGAGTGCTTCCAGTGCTTCATTAACTTTTGGAAACATTTCAGATGATATTCCATCAATTCCTGGAGCATTATCTTTAGCTATTGCCTTTGGTGTGGCTTGGACTTCTTCTTCAGCACCATTGGTTCCTACTCATCTGCTACCTCCTGAAATGGTTGAATGTTAACTAGTTCTTTTTGTGCTACAGTAACGTTGTGTGTTCCTTCCATCTTCTTTTGATATTTTCTGCATCATTCAATATTTTGCCTGTAGAATCTTTAATTATTTTAATTCAAGGCTTTCATTTTTCTTGAGTTCTTTCAGTTTAAGATATGCTGAACATATTTTTCCTTTTGGTTTTCTGACTAGCCCTTAGCACATTTCATTATAATATTTTACTTTGTCTCTTGACCAGCCCTTTGGAATCTCTGTTCAGTTCTTCATCATTTCTTCCATTTCCCTTTGCGACTCGACAGAGGCAGTCTCAGAGGCTCTTCTGACATTCACTTTGATGTTTTCTCTCTTTCCTCTCTTACTAATGGCCTTTTGCCTTCATCGTGCTTGATGATCTTGATGTCATCCCACACCTCATCGGATCTTCTCTCATTAATGTTCAATGCATCAAAGTTTTTCTTGAGATGATCTTGAAAATCAGGTGACATATATTCACAATTGTAGTTTGGCACTCAAGGATTTTTGTTCAGTTTCTTCAGCTTCAACCTCAGCTTAACCTGTGAGTAATTGATGGTCTGCTCCACAGTCAGCCCCTGGCCGTGTTTCAGCTGCTGACATTGAACTTATCCAATGTCTCTTCCCAATGATGATGTCATATTCCAGTCTGGAGAAGTCCATGTGTAGAGACATCATTTATGCTGTTGAAAAAAAGGTATTGTTAATGAACAAGTCATTTGTCTTGCAAAATTCTATCATGAGATCTCCAGCGTGGTTTCTATCACCAAGACCACGTTTTCCAACTACCGTTCCTTCCTCTTTGTTTCCAACTTTTCCATTCCAATCACCAGTAATTGTCCATGCATCTTGATTGCATGTTTGATCCATTTTAGAGCGAAGACATTGGTAGAATTCTTCAGTTTCTTCATCAGTCGTTTTAGAGGTCAGTGCATGCAGCTGAATGGATTTCCTTGAATGTGGTAGATATAACCCTAGCACAGACAGCATTGTAATTCAAGACAGATCTTAGAAATGTTCGTTTTGATAGTGAATGCAATGCCAGTCCTCTGGATTATGTCATTCGCGTCATACTGAACCCTGTGAATGTCTGATTCCCAATGGCTACGACCAGCCCATTTCAGCTCATTAACGCCTAGGATATCAATCTCTGTGCATTCCATTTCATTTTCATGACATCCAATTTTCCTGGATTCCTACTTCATACATTCCAAGGTCCAATTAGTCATGGATGTCTGCAGCTTTTTCTTCTCATTTTGAGTCGCGCCCCAGCAGTAAACGCAGGTTCCGAAGGCTTCACTCCATCTGTGTCATTACGGTCACATGTACGTTGCGAAGGCAACTCTGCCTCGTCATGTATTGAAAGCCTTATGATGCGAGGTTCTCGTCATCTGGTAGCGTCTCTCGCAATGTCTCAGTGCTTTGCACAAAGTTCCCAGTGGCGAATCTCTCAGAAGCGGGCCACCAAAGTCTTTCTTACAGTCTGTTCTTAGTTGGGAGTTTCTGCTGGCGCTGCTTAGTGTCGGATGACCCTGCTGGTATGTGACACACCAGGTCCATGGTTTCCAGCATCCACCACCGTACGACAAGCTGACAGCTGCCACCTCAAACTTTCAAATGTAGAAATTGGTGCTGGAATGCTCATAAGTTTTTTTTAAAAATGGGCCTCCTTGGGACACGTGTATCTCCATGTTAAAACCTTCTGCATTCCTGGGACAGGTTAGTGATGGTGTACAAAGACAAGAAAGCTTCCAAAAGTTCCCAAGAAAAGTCAATTATCTTATAATTCCTTTATCTCCCAAACTTTTGGTAACCTCACATATCTCATTCCCCGTATTAAAACTATGAACAATTTGGTGTAACTCTTTTTCCATGTACATTAATGTGAATGTTAGCATGTTCCTTTTCTAACTTAAATGGAGCTATACCAGAAGGACTGTTGTCATTCTTATCCTGCCGAAGAGCATTTGTGAGAGATCTCTTTATGCCAGCAGTTTAGCATATTCTTTTTTAACACCATCATGGATGCGTTCATGAATTTTACCACTTCTACGTTGATGGTGCTGATGGCACTGTGGGTTAGGCATTGGGCTGCCTAACCACCCACCCTGCCCCTGGGAAAAGATGGGTCTGTCTGCTGCTGCCCAGAGTTACAGTCTCAGAAACCCGATGCAGGATCGCTTTGACTCGAACTGACTATAGGCAGAGTTGTGTTTGTTGTTATTTGCCTACATTGATAATATTTTAATTAATTTTTTTGCTACCAGAATATAGACAGATCTGCAGTGATACTGTAAAACATATGAGGGCTTCAAAAAGTTCACAGAAAAATTCCACTATCTTTTCACTCCATTTTCACACACACACACGAATCTTTGTGCACTGGATCAATACTTCTTGAAGACACATCTTGTTTTAAGAGGCATTGCCGGCAAAGTAAATTTAATTTGATAACCACTCCCAAGTTGCCACACAGGCAGGTTCCCCCAGTTTCTCCTTCGTCTGATACAAGGGTTTATTCCCATCTTGGCCATAATCATAGTTCATAAAATTCTTCAACATAGTAAAATAGTGATTTTTATATGGTGGGAGAAATGAACTAATTTTTGTTTCATTTGTATTTCCTAAAATATTGCATAGATTAGGAACTTGACATATCTTTCCTGGCCATTTCTCTGTGGTTTTCATTTTTACTGATTTGGTCTTTTTAAATTTGGGGGTGCTCTCTGTGTATTGTACTTCTTAGTTCTTTGTTGGATGTGTGGTAAGTCTTTGATCACACGGTTTTACTCATCTTTTAATTTTGTTTATGTTGTGTTTTGCCATGAACAAGTTTTCAGTTGATGTAAGGTGTATTTTTTTTTGTTTGATAAATTCTGGGTTTTTTGTTTGTTTTGTCCTCTTAAGTAAATTATTTTCTTATGTAAGATTGTACAGATTATATCATTTCTTCCAACACTTTTTTTAAAACATGTGTGGATTTCTTCAGAGTCAATTAGCTGAAAGCATTTGTCTAGTACCTATTGGATAAAACGATAAACCGATAACATAAAACAAAAACAGGTATCTAAGAATGCGTGCGGTATCCCTAAGGTCTGAAGGAAAGTGGAGAGCAACTTTGACCTGTTTTTAAAGCATCCTTTGCAGCTACTCCCATCTCACAGTGTCTCAGAGTGCAGGCGATCTTTCCTGCACTGGCACATAAATGCCCACTCTGAAGGACAGTAAGGGCTGGGACACAGCGTGACCTAGATTGTCCTTCAAGGAGCTTGCCCAGACAACTGTCACTTCACGAAAACCTACTGCCATTGAGCCGTCTCTAATCCACAGTGACCCTATGGGACAGAGGAAACCACCCCTTTGGCACGTCTTTGTGGAAGCAGACAGCCGCCTTTCTCCGGGAGTGGCAGGTCTTAGAGAGTCTGAACTCAGGGCCTGCGATTAGCAGCGCACCTGTAGCCTGCTGCACCGCCAGGGCTCCTGACTGGCACCGGAAGAGAAGTGCATATTGCTAATGGGAATAATTGTGTAACTTTTCTCGATACCCAAAGATGTATTCCTAAAGGAACTGACTCCTAAAGGATGACTAGGAGCCGAGGTTGAAGTTGGAGAAGGTGGTTAGGGAAACCAAGAATCATGAAAGGTCTTATGAGCCGTGTCAAGGAGTACGAACTTTACCCAGAAAGCAGTGTATCCAAGCAAAGGAAGTATTTTAGCTACTAAAACCTCGATTTCTCTAAAGATAACTCTAAAAGAAGCCAGAAGAGCAAACCCTTGCTGAAATCTCGTCAGGAGATGACTCTGGTGGCTTGAAAGTTAACCACATGGAAGTGAAAACAATGGTGCTTCCAGAGATCTTTCAGATGAAGGAAGGGGCACTTGTGATTACTGAGTGCAGAGTAAGGGCGAGAAAGGAGAAGGAGTCAAAAAAGACATCCAGGAGTGGAGAAAAACACCCCAGTGTCTGCGTTTCACTGAAATAGGAAATGGAGGGGAATGGCAAGTTTGGAGGAGATCATGTGTTGTATTTCAGACATGTGGGTTTGACAAGTGTATGGGCTAGTCTCTCCCAAGTTCGAGGACTTTGAGTTCAGAATTAAAATGTCATGAACACGTGGAAGAAATAAACAGGTCTGTGTGAGCTAAGGATTTGTACATAATAAAATCCAAATCTGAAGGAAGGAATGGTATCCGAGTCTAACTTGTGAACACCCGGTTTGCAGAAGGCTATGGGTAACAGGAGAAGCCCAAAATCTATTGGCAGGGTCCCCACATAGATTCGGCCTCCGGTCAGTCCCCTCTGACCATAGTCAAGGGGTGTGAATAGCTTGCTATCACTCAGAGAGCATTCTGCTTTTCTTTTTTTAATCACTTTATTGGGAACTCGTACAACTCTTATCACCATTCATACATCCATCGTGTCAAGCACCTTTGTATATGTGTTGCCGTCATCATTCTCACAACATTTTCTTTCTATTTGAGCTCTCAGTAGCAGTTCCTCATTTTCCCCCTCCCTCCTCCAAACTTCCTCCCTCACAAACCCTTGATAATTTATAAATTATTTTATCATGTCTTACACTGTCTGACGTCTCCCCCAGGAAATGGGTTATATATAGATCATTCTGATCAGTTCCCCCTCTCTTTCCCACTTTACCCTTACTGCCATTCTCATTATTGGTCTTAAACGGTTTATCTGTCCTGGATTCCCTGTGTTTCCAACTCTTATCTGTACCAGTGTACATCCTCTGGCCTAGCCAGGTTTGCAAGGTAGAATTGGGATCATGATAGTGGTGGGGAGGAAGCATTAAAGAACTAGAGGAAAATTGTATGTTTCATCGTTGCTATACTGCACCCTGACTGGCTCATCTCCTCCCCGTGACCCTTCTGTAAGGGGATGTCAAGTTGCCTACAGATGGCCTTTGGATATCCACTCTGCACTCCCCCTCATTTACAATGATATGAATTTTTGTTCTTTGATGCCTGATACCTTATCCCTTCGACACCTCATGGTCACACAAGCTAGTGTGCTCCTTCCATGTGAGCTTTGTTGCTTCTGAGCTATATGGTCACTTATTTATCTTCAAGCCTTTAAGACCCAGACGCTATATCTTTTGGTAATCAGGCACCATCAGCTTTCTTCACCACATTTGCTTATGTATCCACTTTGTCTTCAGTGATCGTGTTGGGAAGGTGAGCATCATGGAATGCTAGGTTAATAGAACAAAGTGTTCTTACATTGAGGGAGTACTTGAGTAGAGGCCCAATATCCATCATTTGCTACCTTAACACTAAATCCATAAATATATGCACATCGGTCTATTTCCCCATCATCATATATACATATATTTACATATGTCCATGCCTATATTTAGACCTCTTTAAATTCCCTTTGCCTCCTAGTTCTTTCCTCTGTTTCCTTTTACTTTCCTCTTGTCCCACTATGATGTTCAGCCTTCATTTGAGTTTCAGTAATTCCTCTCTGTTACATTGCCCTTAATCAAGCCCTACCAGGCCTCCTAGACCCTCCTCGCCATTGATTTTGGATCACTTGGTGTTCCTTTGTCCCTGGGTTTGTTAACACCCACTTCCTTCCCCTTCCTCCCCCTGTCCCATGTTACCCCAGAACTGTCATCCCATTCTTTTCTCCTCCAGATTGTTTATCCTGCCTTTCTTAACTAGATAGACCTGCAGAGATGATAATATGCACGCAAACAAGACAAAGCGAAACAAAACAACAAAAGTAAACAAAACAGTAGCAGCAACAACAACAAAAAAATCCTGTAAATAGTTCAAGGTCTGCTTGTTGACCTTTAGGAGTGTTTTCTGGTCGATTCTGATGGGGCACCATCCCCTGGCCCCAAAGTCTGTTTCTTTGGTATTCCCTTGGGACTTCCTTGCTCTGCTCCCCTTGCTGTCTGCCGCACGCCCTTAGTGTTTTGCCTCATGGACATGGAGACCACATCTTCCAAGAGAGTGCTCCCAGAGACCAGCCAGGAAGAGACAGGAAACCCAGCAGAACACTAGTTCTGAAATGTCCCAAGGAGATCCCCGCCGAGTGTAGTATGGTGACTGGACAGACGGACGAAAGGTACAACTGTCGACTTTTCAAATTCTGCCATCCCCAAATAAAACGTTACAACAGAAATATCTAACTTGGAGTCAATATGATTATGTGGGCACCTTCGAAATACTGTGGAGCAGAAGTTTTCAGCCTGTGGGTCATGACCCCTTTGGGGGTCAACCGACCATTTCACCAGGGTCACCCAACTCATGACAATAGCAAAATGACAGTGATGAAGTAGCAACGAAAATAATTTTATGGTTGGGGGGCCACCACAACATGAGGAAATGTATGAAAGGGTCAAGGCATTAGGAAGGTTGAGAACCCCTGCTGTAGAGGCTGGGCATTAATTATCTCTGAGTAAAATGACAAATTATTAACAGGAAATTTGTGGCGTGTTACCCAACAAAATTTCGAATAACAAATAAAAAATGCCCGTGAGTGCCAGAAAGAAGGAAGTAAGCAACTTGACGAACAGAGTTAGTACACAGAGTACCCGGTGTGGATCAGCATGATCCAACCCCTGCAATGTAGAGATGGATCCGACGCTCACATTTCTCCATCTCCATTGCCCATAGCACGCTTGCCTCGCTCTGACCTTCGCAACCCAGAGCTAGGTCAGAGCTCCACAGTTCAGATGACGTTGCCCTTCACACTACCAAATAGGCAGGGACTGGCTGCACGTGTGGGTATCCACATAACAGCACAGCCTTCTGACCCGCAGGCTGCTGATTCAGGGCGGTTTTCGCACGACCACTGTAGGGTTCCTGCTAAGAACCCTGAAGTCCACACGATATGCTTACTTTCCAACTCCACAGTGCTCGCTGACCCTTTAGGTTTGGTAATTTGATGGAACAGCTCATAAAACCCAAACCTACTACTACAGATTTATTACATTTATTATAGCTTAAAAATGTTCCATGGAAAAATGCTTGGGGGAAGTTTTAGGAGGTACTCTAGGGGCCCCCCAAAATGTGTTATCTTACCAATAATAGATGTTTTCACCAACCAGGAAGCTCTCCGACCTTACTGTTCCAGGCTTTTATCCATTAATCCTGCACAATAGGCTTACTGTGGCCTTCTAAGGCACACCTTCCGGGTGAGTCTTTTCTGGTCCATACAACCACAACTCTAACACAAATATACAGATGTGCCCAGAAAAGTCTCAGACCAAAGCACCCCAATTACTATGTGGGTTTTTTCTTTAACTAGGAGGACAAAGGCCACCTTGTTTAAGATAAAACTTACTTCTTTACTCCACAGAAGGCTACATAGAAAAAGACTTGGAGTCAGAAGTTTTAATAATGGGCCATGTTAAAATTTGCCAGAAAAAAATTAACAATGATATGAGTGATAAAAGTAAAACTTATCATAAAAAAATTCTGTACCATACATTGACAAGGAGGTCTCTAAAGGGAGTCAAAGGCAGATAAAAACAAACCTAGATCCAGGAATGTGTTTGGGGTTCGCACTAAGTCCTAGCTCCAGCTTAAGAACATTTAGTTCTTACTTCATGGCCCTGCTCAGTACTCGCCCTCAAGAAGGGAACACAGACGATATAGGGGCTAGAGCAAAGTGTGGTGAAGAACTTAGATGGTGCTCAGCTATCAGATAAAATAGCTGCTGGGGTCTTAAAGACTTGTTTTCCAACAAGCGGGCATTTAAATGAGATGTCAACTAAGTCCACAGGAAGGAGCACTGAAACATCAGGCACAGAAGATTGTAAATCACAGAATCCAAAGTCAAAGGAGGGAGTAGTATCAGAGCCTAAACTGAGAGATTCTGGTTTGCAAAAGGGTTTGGATACCAGTGGGCTCGAGAGCCGTTGGTGAGATCCACACAGGAAGTAAACCTCCGGTGATTTCCCTCTATCCGTAATGGAGCGATGGAAGAAACTGGTTACCACATGGAGTTCACTGGAGAGAGAATTAGAGGAGATCAAAATGATGAACCTGACTTGGACAGTTCAGACTTATCAGTCACTCCCCACTCTGATGCATGTCGGGCCTCATCTGATTTTCTAATGTTTTCTGCATTTTTCTGTTTTTTTCTTTGTTCGTATTGGAATTCATCTCAGATTTATTTTGTCACTGGGGGTGACTCTAAAATTTTGTTATATGTTTTTCAGTATGTGAAACCCAGGATTGATGAACTTTATAGAGACAGCAAGTAGAATAAGAGTTCCTGGGGGGGGGGGGGGTCCAGTGATGGGGTGCAGGAGTAAAAGGGAGCTGATGTCAAGGAGCTCAAGAAGGAAGAAAATGTTTTGAAACTGATTTTGTTATAAATTGTACAATAGCGCTTGATGTGCTTGAACTGTGGAACGATATGGTATCTATATAAGCTCCCAATAAAATGGTTTTGGGGAAAAAAATGAAAGCCTGGGGTAAAACATATGACACACATTTAACAATCTTAATAAGTAAAATACATTAAAAAAGCCACCAAAAATTAAAAAGAAAGCTCAAACAACTCAAAAGAAACCCAAGGAAAGGTCAAACCATTGAAATAAAATCCTGGGCTTAATCCAGAGTGGAGGAACCAGCCTGCTCTTGTCCTTGGGCCAACGCCTGTCTTTTGTAAATAAAGTTTTATTTAAATTCAGTCACACCCATTCATTTAAATCGATGGCTGCCTTTGAACTGCAGCGCACAAAGGGCAACATTGCAAAAGCACGAGGCTCACCAAACCGAAAGGATTTGCCTTTACAGAAAAGTTTTGCCAGCCACTGTTATAGACCAAAGATATAAGCATGTTCAAAAATCTGAACAGAGAGGATAAGGAGAGCAATAATATTAAGGCCTAAGTGGAGGGAGGCAAAAACTCTATTATCTGCATCGAAGTACCTCTTACATTAAAAAGCCAGAACTGAAGAAAGGCCCTTTAACTGATCATTGCAGTTGTTATTCAATAGGTTTTGAACATTTCTGATTTTCTTTCCATTTTTTCATGATTAATGCTATTAGACATGGCTTCTCAACCAATATAAATGTAAGCCAATCTAATGTTACCGAGAAGAAAATGGAATCTCAATGATTTTGAGACACTATTCCAGAAGACAATTTTACTACACTCTATGTTTGGGCAAGTGAGTAACCGACTTAGTTGTACTAGATAGCCCTGGCTATATATGTGCAGACACAGAATGAGAAATGTTTTCTCAAGTTATAGGGAACCAGATTCATAACCATCCGTCACTTGCTTGGGCAAGTTACTGATAAACTCTGCAGAAAAATAACAAACAGTGTGCCCCTGCATCTTGGCTGTTGAAAATGAGATTCTTTCTCTGATTGATGTTAGCAGAGAGGCTTGTAAAAATGCATTTCCAACTGATTAGTTCAGAAGGTGTCAATCTCATGCAGTTTTATGACCTGCAGACGCCATGCCAGATGTACATTTGCTGTTTATAAACTAACAAAGATGAATGACTAAATTTGAACATTCCTCTTTGGCAACTGTACCATAGATTGCCTAGGGGAAGACACTGTGGGAGTAGTAGGAGCTGGGGGAGAGGGCGAAGAGCATTTAACCCTTAAATTACTAGGTTAATGAAGATGAGATCTAATATTTGGAAGGCCTTGAGCCTTTGAATCATTTCTATTTCTTTTCAAGAATTAATATCCAGGGAAAGCCTTCTAGAGCATCAGATATCTGTGCTAACTTGCTCTCACGTTCTAAATCCACAAAGCAAAATACTCTGGAATTTATATATATATGTATGTATGTATGTATACATATATATAGCATGCAACAGATATTAATTATTTTTTTCATGAGAACCCCAACATATAATTATGAATCGCTACTGAAATTGTTTATTTTTTAAGCCAAAAATGATAGTGAGCCATTAAATTCAAAATTTACAGATGTGAGTCTTACTTTAGAGAATGGTGCCCCTATTCTTTGAAAGAAAAGCAGCAAGACATTATTACCAGCTGCCCCAAGGGAGAAAGATGAGATTCTCTTCAGCCATCAAGATTTATCGTCTCCGAAGCTCCCAGAGGCAGTTCTGCTCCGTCCGATAGGGTCACTGCTAGCTGCATTCCACTCGTTGGCGATGAGTGAGAGACCCTTATAAAAACAAGTATGCAGAATGGGGTCATATCTGCCCCTCCCCACTAAAAGTTTTGGGAAATGTTTAAACAGGGTTCACCTTCATGGCCTTTTGGCTAAGAAAATTATATTTCTCCTTCAACTATAAGAGAAGCAGGGAGGCAATTTTTAGCTACCGGAGGAGCCCTGGTGGTGTAGTGACCACAAGGTCAGCAGTTTGAAACCCCCAGCGTCTTTGGAGGAGAAAGACGAGGCTCTCTGCTCCGGTAAAGAGTTGCAGACACAGAAACCCCAGGGGCAGTTCTACCCTGTCCTGTACAGTTGCTGTGAGTCAGAATTGACTCAATGGCAGGAAGGGAGTTGAGTCTGGGTAAAATAGGTCTCTTTTATTGGCAAAAAATCCAATCTAAACTGGTCAAAAGAAAGAGAAAATTGCTTGGTTTCTTTTAACTGCTGTGAAAAAGCCAAGGGAACAGGTGTATCTTACTGCGGAAATCCTAAAAATGTCGCTTTGTTACTCTCTCCAGGTGTGGATCAGCTGTCATTGGGACAGCTTCATTCCCAGAGAAGTGCTTCTCTTATGGTGGCAAAACAGGGATAGCAATCCCAGCCTCCCAGCTTCAAACTTGGGCAGTTGGAGACAGAATCTCCCCTTTTTTGAATATAGTTCCTGGTTAGACGTGTTCAGTTACACGGACATTTCTGAGCCCAGTATAAAGGCGATATGTACACGGGCTGAGGTTTGGGAAGGCTGGGTGCGCAAATGAAAGTCTGGAGCTACTGCCTTAGGAAGAAGACAGGAGTATTAGAAAGGAAATGGAAAGCGATTCTATATCCTTCTTGGACAGAAGCGCCTAAGGGCATTGAGCGAGTGCACCTAAGCCCCTCGCCTCTTGTTTTACTTTTGTTTGTTTGAATCTTTCTTGTATTGTTCTTGCCTACTTTCTAGAATGAGCTATTGAATCCTCTGTAGACTTGGGGGTGGCAGGGATCTTTGTTTGATATCAGACAGTGAAGGAACAATTGGCATCCAACTAATAAGACTGGCCGTAATCAAATAAAGTGGCTATAGTGTATTTTTATTTTTAATGAAAGTGATTTAAGAACACATGGGTAAATAAAACATATAGATCATTTGGATATTTAAACTGAACTTAACATAGCAAGGCCATACCAAGACCTCATACTTAGATTTGAAGAGTTTAAAACTATTTTTGTCACCACTCCCGAACATGACTAAAATTATCAGAAACTAACTTTGTATTACTTTCAGAGAAATATAATTGCCAAACAAATCAAAACCCATGTGTCAGCCGTTCAACAATTACCTTAAAGGAAATTAACACCAAATCGTCATGTGTAGAACACACTCGTCCACTAATAGGTTGATTTACATGCTTTAGACAAAGTACACATGTGGACTATTGATTGTAATTTTAGCTTTTCTTTTTCTGTAGGAAATTCTTCTACACATTATTCCTTTTATATCACTAAGACTATATAGCTCATCTTTCCATACTTGAAAATCTAATAATTTCTTATCTTAAATCCTATTTACATTTGCCCTTTTTTAAATTAATACCTCCATTTCAAAGGAGCCATACTAAGAATTCAGATTCTAGTTTGAAATGTAGGCACTGCCTTTATTTTATCTCAGACACTTTCCCTTGCCCTCCGTGGAGCACCGCTTACTTGAAGGAAAACAGGTGAATCTCATCCATTTTTTCAAAGACTTTGTTTTTATTTTCAGCCACTTTTTTTTCTTGCCCTTTTTAAAATTTCAGACCTGTACCTCAGGTAGGCCCCTGTCTATTTACCACACACGCGTACTGTGTTAGTTCCTAGTGTGTGTTCTCCAAGGTACAGGACTGAATGGCGCTCTTTACCAAAAAAAAAACAATGTGATCTACACCTCCTACCACCCAAAAGGCGGGCAGTTGGGACCCACCCAGGAGAACCGGAGAAGAAAGGCCTGGTGGTTGACTTCTGTCAAGACTGCTGTCAGGGGCCCGCCAGTCACTCCTAGCTCATAGCAACACGGCTGTGTACAACACAACAGCACAGTCCCCAGGAGGCTGCGTTTGAGCCTATTGTTGCAGCCGCTGTGTCATCCACCTTGGGGGCCTTGCTCCTTTGCATCAGCCCTCCAAAAAGATCACGCCCAAGAGACTCCAGGGAATGGTTCTACTGGGCAGCACGTGAAACCACCCGTGAGTCCATAAAGCAACTCGCCAGCCACAAGTTTGGTTTTATTGTTGTTTTAATCACCGCTGCGATGAAACCACATTCCTTCTCACCACTCAGATTGGTCCAACAGTAATATTTTATATGTGATTGGGAGTCACCCTTATGTGATCATTTGAAAACCGTGTTCAGTTCAGCTCTTTAGTGTCCATGGAAGCCACCGCAGATACTAGATGTCTAGTTCATCGGGCTTCGAAAGTGTCCATTGTGGAAATCCGCCTGTAAGCAATGGGCGGGCGCGGGAGGGGCGATCACCTGCGGTGAACAAACGGACCGCCTCCTCACCCAGTGGTTGCCTTGCACCCTGCAGATGGGCTCGTGGACTGCATGGACCCCGATTGCTGCTTACAGAGTTCTTGCCAAAATCAGCCATACTGCCGGGGCTTGCCCGATCCTCAGGACATCATTAGCCAAAGTTTGCAGTCGCCGTCTCAACAAGCTGCCAAGCCCTTCTACGATCGCATCAGTTTTCTGATCGGCTCCGAGAGCACCCACGTCATCCCCGGAGAAAGCCCTTTCAACAGAAGGTGAGTGGGCCAATGTGTCTGTCTGTCCTGCTGCCCTGCCCGCCAGGTGACCGCGCACCTGGAGTGAAGCGCTGACAGGGGTGGGGTGGGTGAGGTTGGGGGGGAGGGGGGGTGGTGCCTTTCGTTCTCCTTCTCACAGGTGAGTTTTCCTCCTTCGGCGGCGTAGTCCTCACCAAAGCCGCGTTTTCCAGCGTTTCCGACTCCGTTCGCCTGCTTGGTCAATTTCGATAGCGCAGACGGATCGGGACCTTCCGTGCACGGCGTCGATAAATCTTCATTAACTAGTCGATCCCGCCAGCGCAGTGGGGAGTGTTTCCAAGGAAGCCATGAAAAGACCCCAAAAGGCAAAACAGGAGCGCAATATGTATTTTTTTAGCTGAGCTCACTAAATAATATAAATTATGAATTAATGTAATGGAACCGCTCACGGCGTGGCAGTGAGATTGCGTGCGCTGTTTGGGGCTCTCCTGCGCCGTCGTGACCTGAAAATAACCCAGTAAGTGAGCGCAGGTGTCTTGTGTCTCACTGAGCCGAAGAAGATGATTTACACGCGAACGCCTGCATCTGCAGTAATTTAACAACATTAATGCAGTTCGGCCCAGCAGTTGATTAAAAGTTGTTGCACAAATGTTCCTTATTGCCCCCTTAAACCCCATACTTCTTGGTCCCTGCAGGTTTACGTATTGCCTAGAATTAATTGGAAAGTATACTTTTCTTCACGTAAGTACCAGATGAGATGACAATGCAAAGGAAGCTTGGGTTAACCATTTAAAAATGTTTACCTCTAAATTACTGGTCTTGACAACGCTCTCAGAAACAAACCAGAGAAAGGAAGAAAAGAGCAAATTACGATGCGGGGTGAACACAGGCAGCTAGAGGCTGCAAATTACACTGAATTAAGAAGGGCATTGTCTTGGGAGTATTTCAGGTGTGATTTTGTGAATAACAATCGATTGCAAGTGATAGTGTGATTTTATCCTTGGGTTGAATTGCCTATAACTCATGGTAATGCCGGCCTGAGAAGACAAATGTTCATTCTCATTCGTCTGCATTCCCCACAGCCTGGCATCCGTCATCAGAGGCCAAGTACTAACTGCTGATGGAACGCCACTTATTGGTGTAAATGTCTCGTTTTTCCACTACCCGGAATATGGATATACTATTACCCGCCAGGATGGAATGTGAGTGAGTCCCATCACACTGTCTGTCTGAAGGATGTTGCGTGTGAAAATTAGCCGTGCGGGCATCACCCAGACTGTTAGATTGCCACCTTTTAGGGTAGAAATGCTCCGTGTTTTAGACTCCAGAAATATACATGCGATGGAAATTTAAAGTCAGAGGCTCGTAGACTTCTTGAAAAATTGCTTTTACTTTCAAAGGTCTATTAATATGGGTGTTTTTTTTTAAGGAGAATGTTCTTTTTCTTCAAAGATGTGTGTTGGGCAATTTCAGGGTGACATCTCCTAGTGTGTGCAACTTAAGCGGATTCTGAAGGGAAAAGAAGGCAGGTAGACAAATAGATAAAGCCAACTGGGAAAAATGATGCTGAATTGGTGACTGTAGATAAAGGGGCTATCAGTGTTCTCAGAATAGTTTTAAAAATGTTAATGGAGCGTTTAAACTTTTCACGGAAAAGCTAGGAGGAAAAGTTACCTTTTTCAGACAGCGAACTGATGGAGACAGGTGGGTGTTAGCCATTTATTGCGGGACCCAGATAATTTACGCAAGGTATCTTGTTTTTTCCTCAGGTTTGACTTGGTGGCAAATGGCGGGGCTTCTCTCACGCTGGTATTTGAGCGCTCCCCATTCCTCACTCAGTATCATACTGTGTGGATCCCATGGAATGTCTTTTATGTGATGGATACCCTGGTCATGAAGAAGGAACAGAATGACATCCCCAGCTGTGATCTGAGCGGATTTGTGAGGCCCAACCCAATCATTGTGCCGTCACCTTTATCCACCTTTTTCAGATCCTCGCCCGAAGACAGCCCCATTATTCCCGAAACACAGGTAGAATGTGCTAGCAGGCACAGCGCCATTTCAGATCAAGTGCTTTGTGAAGCAACTTAAGAAAGGCTCACAGAATGATAGAGCTCTCTTACAGATTCTGCAAAATAGAACGCAGAGGGTGGCATCTCTGGGCTAGAGTGTGTATAGAGTGGACTCTCTAGCTGGGGTTTGAAACCATCTATTCCAAATACCTCAGACTGGGTACGTTTACTTATTTTAACCAAACAGAGAAGGGTGGAAAACTTGCTTATTTAATAATAGGTTTGCTCATTTATTCGTTTACCATAAAAGGTTTGCAAGGCTAGTCTCTACACGATAGCCTGAGTGACATGGAACCAAATACTAATTAGTAAATGGTCATTATCCTCAGTAACTGGCTGTTTAATTATTGTTGGAAGCAAAAAGATATTTTAGAAAATAGATTGATTAGGCTTTTTTAATTAAAAGATCATTTTACTAGGGGCTCTTAAAGCTCTTATAACAATCCATACATCAATTGTATCAAGCATATTTGTACATATGTTGCCGTCATTGTTTTCTAAACATTTACTTTCTATTGAGCCCTTGGTATCAGCTCCTCTTTTTTTCCCTTCCTCCCACCTCCTACCCTTGTGACCCCTTGATAAATTATAAATCACTATTATTATTTTCATATCTTACACCAACTGCTGCCTCCCTTCCCCCACAGTTTCTGTTGTTCATCCACCTGGGGCGGGGTGCTGGTATGTGTCCCCAAAGATCAGTTTTTGACCTAAAATGCTCACTCATCTTCTCAAGATGGTCTTTCCCCTCAACTCTGAAAAGCTCACTATTGTATCTTGAGTTCTAATGATTTTGTGGTTCAGACATTACATGCTATGTAAAGTTTAATGCTCTGCCTGGGGGTGTGGGTGGGGGGAGTGTTGCTATATCACTTCATTAGAAAGAGCTATACTTTGAAAACTCAGTTTTATGTACTCAAATAGCTTCCAGCTCTTTTACTTTCCATGTGTTTCCAATTAGAAATAAATATCAGGTTTTAAAGGGTAGGACCTTAGGTACAATAACAGTGGATTTTAGTCATATAAAATTAAATACAATACTGAACTTCAGGCTTCAACAGGCTGTGTTCATTCCATAAAGATTCCCTACACACCTGCCATACAGGAACGGCGTAGTAAGCCAGAGCTGTGAAGTGTCTGTCCTCAACAGCAAATGGGGAGCGAGAGGCCAAAAACAACCGAGTAAATATGTGTTCAGTTTGAAAAGATGTATTTAAAATTTGGAAAACAGTCGAAAGTGTGATCATACCTCTCTCAACCTCTTTGACAAGGTGTCTTTTCAGCAGAGGTTTCTGGAAAGGAAGGGACATAGAGAAAGGGGGGTGCAGGCAGAGCGGGGAGCCAGGTCAGCAGCCCAAAGATCAGAGGGCTTGGCTGTGCTTCAGAAGGGGTGGGGCCGCATGTGCAGCTGCCGCGCAGGTGGTGGTACAGATCACGTATCACATGTCATATCACATGTCACGGCAAGGACAAGGACCTTGTGCTCTGCGTAGCAGGAAGCCATTCGAGGCATGTAAGCAGTGTAGTGACAGGAGCAGATGTCCTCCTTGAGGGGATAACCATCCTTCCCATGCTGAGCACACCGGACTTCTTGTTGCGCAAAGATGAAAGCAAAGAATACAGACAGGAGGCCCTGTGAGGAGTCCGCAGAAGTGAGAGTGACTTGAACCAAGGTATTTGGGGTAAGAGAAAAGTCCAGGGGAGAATTGGGACTGAAAATGTCATTTGGGAGTGACCAGTGTGTAAATGGACTTAAAGCCCAAGGTGAGATCGCCTAGGGAGGAAAGACTAGACCTTAGAAGATATTAAAAGAAGTCTAAAACAACCCATTATGGAGAAGACTCACGTGCAAATACAATACAGAGAAGACGCCTCAATAGCTTACTGCATAACAAGCAATCAGACTTTGAGCTAAAACTTTGGGAGGTTCAAATATTACTATTTTAATACTTCTTTCCAACGCTCTATCTTTCCATAACACTGAAATTTTCAGCCATGTCTAAAGCAGACTTAACCTAAAAGCAGCATGTGTTTATAGACATAGCACATTTCTTGCAAGCCAGGACGTGGCAGTGGGCTTTGTGTACTCAACAATTGCACGAATGTGTGAAGTCTTCTTTCCATTCACCCATCAGTCAACAAACATCTAGTCAAGTTCTCCAAGGGACTATTGTATACCAGATACTCTTAGTAAGAGAAAAAGAAAACACAGAGGGATGTTGCCATTCAAAATGGCCAAATAGTCCAGGTCAGTTTATAAAGAAATGGAAGAAAGCATGATTGAGGAAGTTGGCCTTACAGAGTGATTAGGCAGAAACAAGGAAAAAGATATTCTAGATTGAAGGGCATGTATGGCCAACAGTGTGATGCTAATAAGAACAAGTTGCCTTGTAGAGAAACTGCTGAACGAGTAAGGCACCACGTTTTGAATCACCATGAAATGCTTTTCACTGGAGACTCCACTTATGTAGGCACTACGGAACCAGGAGCTCCCTGAAGTGTTTCAGCATTTCCCCAAAGCTAACTCAACTGGCAAATTGCCTAATTGCTTGAAGGTCAGGGAACATATATAGGCCAGCATATATATATATCCTCAGCTGTGTAAACCTAGCAGTCACAAAGGTAGTGGAAATAGAGAGTGGCGACAGATTGGACGTTTGGAGGGTAGAATAGGCAGGACTTGGTTTCTGACCAGATATTTAGTAGGATCAAGAATGGGGCTTAGAAAGAAGGGAAGTCAGGAAGGGGAGGAGGAGATGGAATGTGTAGTTAATTGCTTCCATGAGCATCTGCCTCCTTTGCCAGGAAACCATAAAAAAAAAAAAACAACTAGATGATGTCTGGCTACCATACCAGGACAGCTTGAGCCGTAAGTCTGTAGAAGAATCCTGATCAAAAAGGGCGGGAATGTGTTCATGATAGATATCACATTCCTGAGTACTCCAGACTTTATAGAGACATGGAGCTAGAAGAACCCCTGAAGCTATTGCCTGAGATCACCTTTGGGCCTTACACCAAAAATATACCCTAAAGTCCTCTTAGAACCAAATACTCCAGCATAACCAACTTTTTTTTAAGGTCAGCCTTGAGTATTCTTCTCTTTTAAGAACTGTTTCTATGGGATCAAACAGTAAGATCTTAGAAATGTACTATTTACCGTGCAGTGATTTAATGTGATACAGAACCTTGGTGGCATGGTGGATTACGAGTTGTGCTGCTAACCCCAAGGTCAGCCGTTCAAATCCACCAGCTGTTCCCCTGGAGAAAGATGAGGCTTTCTTCTCCCATAAAGACTGACAGCCTCAGAAATCCGCAGAAGCAGAGTTTGCCTGTAGAGTTGCCATGACTCAGAATTGACTTTGATTTGGTTTTCTGTTCATGGAAGAGGACCAAGTCAGAAAGGAGGCTGAGAAGGTATGCACCACTCCAAGAGCGTTGCCGGTGTTGCTGAGTTAACAAGTAGAAACTGTTTAACTGGTGTCTCTTCCACTGTGTGTGTTCCCCACCAGGGCAGCAGCAACGACAAGAATTGAGTTTAGATATTAGCCAGCTGGCAGTGTAGGCTTAATGGCTGATTTTACCTCTCTGGCTGCATTGACTTCTCTCACGGATGCCAAAAACATGGTCAAGTTAAATTACATGGGAGAAACACATGCTTTAATGAACTAAATTACAGGTATTTGTTCCATGAAAGTAGGTTAATGATGACAGAGGCAATAGTTGGTTATTAAAATTAGAGATAAAACATGATGTTAGGAGTAGAGAAGCAACTCCTGGATAGTCACAGGCGATGTTGAAAGATAAGTTCCTAATGGCTCCATAATGAAGGACTGCCTTGCATATAGAAAACCTGTAAATTCAGAGGAAATTATTTTTAAATCAGGTTAAGAGAAAATAAATTACACACTTTAAGGTCCATTATTTAGCGACATAGAATCTCACTTTCAAACGAACCCATTGATAGTTCAACCTGATGAGAGGAGAACAATGGCTGGTTTAAATTATTGATCCTATGTCCAAATGACCCCCAAAAGGAAGGTCCATTTTAAATGTAAGTGTCCATAAATTTAATAGAACTCTAAATGTTTCTAGATCTTTAGATCCTCTCTTGCTTATGACAGTTCTAAAATAGAGTTCCCTCAATGTGTCTACGAAAGTGTAAGTTGGTGTGACTCTTATAGTAATAAATCATTTTATTGGGGCTCTTCAACTCTTATAACAATTCATAACATCAGTTGTATCAGGCACATTTGTACATATGTTGCCATCATCCTTTTCAAAATATTTTCTTTCTACTTGAGCCCTTAGTATCAGCTCCTCTTTTCTCCCTCTCTCCTCCACCCTTGTGAACACTTGATAAATTATAAATTCTTATTTTCATATCTTAACACCGTCCACTGTCTCCCTTTGCCCATATTTCTGTTGTCCGTCCCCCCTTGGGTGGTGGGGTGTTATATGTTGATCATTGTGATCAGTTCCCCCTTTCTACTCCTTCTCCCCCCGTCCTCCCCCTACCCTCCTGGTATCATTAATTCCATTATTTTTCCTGGGGGAGGGGGGTTATCTGTCATGGATTCTGTCTGTGGAGACTTCTTATCTGTACCACTAAAGAACTAGAGGAATGTTGTGTTTAATCTATGCTATACTGCACCCTGGCTGACTCATCTCTTCCTTGTGACCCTTCTGTGAAGGGATGTCCAATTCTATAGATGGGCTTTGGGTCTCTACTCCAATCCCCCTCATTCACATCACTATGATTTGGGTCTTCTGATGTCTGATACTTGATCCCATCGACTCCTGGTGATCACACAGGCTGGTGTGCTTCATCCATGTGGACCTTGTTGCTTCCCTGTTAGATGACTGTTTGTTTAACTCCAAGCCTTTAAGACCCCAGACACTATATCTTTTAATAGCTGGACACCATCACATTTGCTGTGCGCCCTTTTTGCCTTCAGTGATTGTGTCAGAAAGGTGGGCATCACAAAATAGCATCGCCTTCTTAATCTATTATTATATCACATCCCTTGTTGTATCAATACTCACTCACAGACCAGCTCATAAGTTAGTGGAGTCCATTCATTTCTGCTGCTCTGTGTGATTGTTTCCTTGGAGACAGAGGGGTAGGGTGGAGGGGGCAGCACCCTCAGTATCACCGATTCTTCTTGATGGTATTTCAGTTTGGAAATTGCTGAAATACATTATTGCTAGCCACTCCATAAAAAAGACTCCCTGGCGATGCAGTAGGTAGTGAAGGGTGGGCGGCAGGAGAACGGGGGCTGTTGGCCTTTGCAAAGGTAGCAGCAGTCTTGGAAACACTGTGGGACAGTTCTCTTCTGTCCTGTTGGGTCACTATGGGAGAATAAGCTCCACAAAACCATTCCTCTGTGGGGGGCAGCGAGGGGAAAGGACACACTCCTGAACACTAAATCACTGTATTAAAGTATCTTAAACATGAAAAAGCAGTCCTTTCTGTCTGAATCATGAATCTCGGAGCAGCAATGTGAGGAAGCTGCGGAGATGCTAATGCTTTGTGGAGAACCAGGTTCTGGAGCATGTACCGTCTTCCACTTGACAGGACTCCAGTCAGCCTATGAAAAGCTGCTGCCACGAGCCAAATGAGGAGGAGCATTGGTGAAGAGAAGTGGAATTAGCAAAATATTATAGACTGTGTAAAGTTGATTTTTCAAAAGAAGCAAACCTAAAAAATTAAAGAAGTAATACTTTCCCATCATATTTTTGTCATCTGCCTATATAAATTTTATGGACATTTATTGAATGATTATTCATAGTCATGGTTAAACTGTGAGCTTAATATAACTTGAGGAAACTTGTAATCCTCTTGTAGATAACAACATTAACCTATCTCTCCAAGTTCAATTGAAAATATGCATTCAGTGAGTGCCTTTTACATTTATTAACACACATAGAAACCTGTAAAAGTATCAGGAATTATTTAGTTACTTTCTGGGGCAAATGATATGCAATGTTGCAATATTAGCTCATTTAGCATCGGAAACCTGTAAAAGTATCAGGAATTATTTAGTTACTTTCTGGGGCAAATGATATGCAATGTTGCAATATTAGCTCATTTAGCATCATCTCTGTGACCCCAGATCGATTGGTCCACATGTATACTCAACGTTGATATTATTGAATAAAAGATATATAAGTCCTTGGTCTTACATAAGTCTCTCATGCAATCTCCAGCCTCATTCATGCCACCTAGGCCATATTTTCCAACTACCAATCCTTTGTTCCAATTTTGTATTCCAATCCTCAGTAGCTGTCAGTGCATCTCGATTGGATGTCTGATGTATCTCACCCTTCAGTCCCAGGGCAGCAGCAGTCAAGAGAGCAGGTGATACGATGTCTTACCTTGGGCACATCTGCTGCACAAGACTTCTTTAAAGTGCTCAAAAGATGTCAGATTGAAGACCAAAGTGTGCCTGCCCTTAGCCTTGGCACTGTCAGTTGCCACCTATGCATGTAAAATTTGGACGATGCATAAGAAGATCAAAGAAAATTTGGTGTCTTGGAATTGTTCAGGATTACCCATTCCATTCTAACTCATAACCACCTTATTTCTAACATAACCAAATACTGTTGTGTCCTGTGCCATGCTCACAGGTATTGTTTATGTTGGACCCCACCATGTGGGTCTGTCTCCTCTGGGGCCGACCCTCGACTTCACCAAGTCTGGTGCTCCTGGTCAGGAACTGGGCCCTGTGAGAATGTACCCAAAGTATTCAATGCAAAGAATCACCATCCCCACTTCTCAGGAGCATCTGGCTGTACTCCCTCCAAGACCGACTTACTGGTTGGTTACAGGCTCTCCAGTACACTTTCAGTATTCTTCGCCAGCACCATATGCAAGTGGACCATAATTCAGCATCTAATCCAGATGCATCATTCAAATTTTCTTCAGTCTTCCTTATTCGTTGTCCAGTTTTCACATGCAGAAGAGGCCATGGCTTGGATCAGCACACCTTAGTCCCCAAAGAGACATCCTTGCTCTTCAATGTTTTTCGAATGATGGTGTCAGTGAAAAAAATGTTAACTATGTTCTGGACCGTGAGAAGAATGAGTACATCCGCTGGGAGGAGTGCGATCAAAGTGCTCTTTGCAAGGCAGCATGTCAAGATTTCCTCCCACATACTTTGGACGTGTTTTAGGGAGAGACTCGTCCCCGGGAAAGGACATCATGCTTGGTAATGTAGAGGGCCCCCCAAGGGAAAGCTCCTCAATGAAGTCGATGGACACAGTGGCTGCAACAATGGACTCAAACATAGCAACCGGCGGGAAGGTGGGACAGGACGGGGCAGTGTTTGCTTACACGTGGGGTCGTGATGTGTCTGAACCCACTTGACAGCACTTCCCATTATCGGCATATCCAAAAAGTACTTGTAAGTCTGCTTTCCCGGTTTAACTAACGAGGAAAAGGTGCTGCTGTTTCTTGGCCTCTCGTGTTGGGTCCAGCATGTGCTACGATGTCATGTAAATGAACATGTCTTTTTCAGTTATCATTCTTGTCTCCGTAGCTTGATGAGGCCACAGGCACAGGGTTAATCTGTAAATGAGCCAGCTGGCGCAGGCCAGACCTTTGGCCTAAACCACATCCCTACCCTGAACTGACCATCTTACGCGCGTCTGCTCATATTCCCCAGGGTGACTGAGGCGAAAGATGGGTTAGGGAGAAGCCACTGGGACTAGTCCACTGACGTGTCGGCGCACGTCAGCCTGATGGAGCCGCCACGGGCCTCCTTGTAGGGAGGAGGCGCCTGAGCAACATGACAAGAGGCTTATAGGAAGAGAAAGACCAGGCTGCCTACAGAGTTGGTCTTAATTATTGAATAAGACAAGCAGTGTTCAGTTTACATTGGTGAATAGTGATCCCTCACTGCCTTGTTTTCGTTGCTCTACTGTGCACTCTTAAATGTATTTTCCCTGGTGAGACATAAGCATTGTACCAAATTTTGAAGCTCCTGATGTTCCCAATGTAGGTCCTCCATGAAGAAACGACAATCCCTGGGACAGACTTGAAACTCTCCTACTTGAGTTCCCGAGCCGCTGGGTATAAATCAGTTCTGAAGATCACCATGACCCAGTCCGTCATACCCTTTAATTTAATGAAGGTTCATCTCATGGTCGCGGTGGTAGGAAGACTCTTTCAGAAATGGTTTCCTGCCTCGCCCAACCTGGCCTACACTTTTATCTGGGATAAAACAGACGCGTACAATCAAAAAGTCTATGGCTTATCTGAAGCTGTTGGTAAGTGTTCCTTGTACGTCTCTTTCTTCTGTGTCTTAAAAATTGGTTTGAAATCAGAACTACCCTCAATGTCATTGTAACCAGGCAAAATCAATGGCTAAGCAGATAGGCCATAGGTGAGGTTGTCCTGCAGAAATGATCTAAATCTACCATGGGAAGAAAGAATGATGTCTTTCATGGGACCAAAGAGGAGGAATTGTCAGTGTTTCCAGCTGAAATCATGCCCTTGAGGAATTTTAGGTTTCTGAGATTTGGGGTTTTCAATAGCCCTTTTGGGTGTTGCTTTCACTACATTGTTGGCCATGTTATCGTCAACTCCCTTGTCTTCCTCCTCGTCTGTATGTTTTCTGTGTAGGTTTAATGTGACTGCCATCATGAGAATATTTAACAGGATCTCAGACAACAGTTTCTTAAAATTCAGTTCAGTTGCTTTGAGTGAAATTACCAATCAACTCGGTGAAAAGACGTTCTTTACACTCTCAAACCAGCTGTTTCACTCAACAATTAGACAGTAAAATTCTTAAATTGGGCATATTGAAATGTTATATATATATGTATGCATATATGTATGCATATATGTATGCGTGTGTGTATATATGTAGCTTTAGACTCAAACTTGGAGAACATTAAAAACTGAAAACACGCCAAAACTGAATTCTCAAAGCCACATCAGAACGTCCATAACTGAAGGATTACATTTTTTATTATGATTCTATTAGGGTGTACTTAAAAATACAATAGGTGTTTTATTCTGAAACTAATATATTGTTCAGACTTGAATCATTTGTTTACTCAGATACTTGCTGAATTTGGAAATACCTGCTTTATTTTGAACTCCGCAAAGTTTTCATTTGTGATTATTTTGTGTTCCTTTGCTGCTAGTTTTATTATTCAGGTCTCTTCATAACGTAAGCAAAGATGGTCAAAATCTAACTACCATTTTTTCTCTATTAACTCTTCTTATTATAAATATTTGACATAACTTAATGTTCTTAGAAATGAAATAGCTCTAATTTTTCAAACGTCAAACATTCTTTTTAGTTGTTATCATTTCATTGGGGTCTGATTTTTAGATTTAATTACTTAGCTGACTACTCTGGACTTCACCATGTACTGTGAATGTCTTTGTGAAAGAGCAGGCAGGCAGGAAAGATGTACTAATTTTCTATTAATTCAATAGAAAATCATATTTGGGGTTCTTTTCTTAGAAAATTTCCTTCTATGTCATCAAGTCTGCTCACATAAAAAAATAAGCATGCTCATAACTAAGTAAAATATTTATGACTATAAATAGTCTTGGAACACATATTTTTCAAAATAATAAATTGTATTTGCACCTATAGTTGAGATGAGCTATGACTTGTTTTGGTTCCAGTGTCGGTAGGATATGAATACGAGTCTTGTTTGGACCTGACTCTGTGGGAGAAGAGGACGGCCGTTTTGCAGGGCTATGAACTAGATGCTTCCAACATGGGCGGCTGGACATTGGATAAACATCACGTCTTGGATGTTCAGAACGGTACGATCCTATTGCTCACCTTCAAACTGATTACATTGAGGCAGCATTTTTACCCTATGTGTACAGTGCAATTAGGATGGGTAAGCAAACAAAGTATGTTTTTAAGGACTGTAAAAGCCTAATGAGCTAAAATGTGCATATGTTCATCACAAAAATAGCTTTCCCCTTAGAATGTGAGTGATGGAGTTTGTTGCTACAGAGAGCAGACTTCAGGTGGCTCTGCCTTCACTGCAGCCCTGCTTAGGAGCCTCTGACTCTGCAGGGACTCAGCAAGTGTGAGCCCGCACCACCTCGTGCAAAATAACGTCAAGTAGAATGGTCTTTAATAACCAAGTGATGCAATCTTTAAATAAACAAATACATTCTTTGGGAACCTTTACTAAAGATAGATGGGTTAATGATAATAATAATTATAATAAATTAATGGGAAAATCCATTTGATTTTTGCCAAAATATTCCTAATAGATCTTAATCCTTAAGTAGCTAACTTATTCTGACAAGTATCTAGTTGTTGTTTTTCTAATTTGGTCAGACTGCACTTTGAGAAACAAAAAGATTCTGCCTGTCAAACTGGGTTGCATGTACTGTTATTTGACTTGGTGTCTATTATTGGGGGGCGGGGAATTAAAACAAATAACCTGAGGGGGGTGGGGAAGCAAGAATGACAGGTATGGCTTGTAGCAGACCCATGAATGTGTCAAGGGAACATTGCACACTGCTTTGACCGCATTGCTCTGTGGAAGCCAGACTCCCTTCCTCCAGATCCTGCAGACAGACCCAAAGCGAGATTTCTCCAAAAGCTGACCAGCTTAGTCTCCCCAAAAAGTATGATTATAGTCACCAGAGGCTTGTCTTTCTGGCATTGTGTCCAGGTGCTTTCCCAGGAAAGAAAGTGTCCCAGAGAAACGACTGCACTGCTTTCCTGACCAACGACGTTGCCCTCGTCACTCTCTGGGCCCCCTCCCTTCCACAAGCAGCCAGAGAGGCCATTGCAGAGTCTGGGTGGAATAATCTAGTTTTCGACTCCCCGGGTTCTTTGGATGGTTCAGACTGCTACAGTGAATGTGTAATACAGTTAAACGTGCAAGGGTCGCGCGGCTCTCTGCTCTCGCCAAGCGTCACAATGTCAGAAACCCGCAAGGGCAGTGCCACCCTGCCCTACAGGGTCCCTACGAGCCGGGCTTGACTCCGTGGCAGTGAGTTTGGTTTTGTTTGTATTTTTTTAATTTTCATGGTTGAGTTTTTTGTTTTTGTTTTGTTTTGTTTTGTTGGTGGGGGCTGGACAGGGTCCATTTACACTGTCACAGCCCACTTTACCCTAAGTACCACCATTTTGTTTTAAGCTGAAAACCCAACCCTCCCTCAGCATCAACGGTGCCAAGTAATATGCCACAGTGGCCGCAGCCCTCCTCTGTGAACCTCACCTGCCCACATGGCCCTCCCTGCCGGGGAAAGAAAGTTGACGTAAACAGCACTTACTGCAGCTCCCTCTAACTGCATCTCACCGCGAGCTAGCCCAGCACCTGCTCCCCTGTAACTGTGCAGTGGAAAACCCTTGGTGGGCTAGCAGTTCGGGGTCAGGGTGGGCTAGGCAATAGCCGACCCTCGGGCACAGCCTAATAAAGGAACTGTGTCCTCCTCGTTGACAAACATGGCTGAAATTCCGCATTGACCTCGCTGCGACAAAACTACCAAGTAGATGACAGAGCAGAGCTTCCAAGCCAGTGCTTGGAAAATGCCTTATCCCCAAGAGGAGATCTAGTGAGCACGCCACGCATAAGAAAAACAAGCCTAGGAGAACCTTCCCATTTCCTCATGTTCCAGCAGGACATCGGTTGCAATTCATTTGCACAGCAGCAGGCTGGGAGCAGCGCCCAGTCACCAGTGCCACGCGTAGCAGCAGAGAAGTGGAAGCATGGGGAAAGTGGGCCTCTGGAGCACGGGGGGTGCTCCGTACATCATCTCAGGCTTCTCCTGGACCACCAGTGGGCATCCCAAGCCAGGCAGCTTCCATCTGGCACGTGTGGAACATGGGACTTCAGCGCGGTCTTTCAAAATGCAGAGTCACGTGCCACTTGGGCTAGCCACTGCTCTTGGTGAAATGATTTAAAATTAGATTTCACAGTTTGAGCATATTGCTAAATTCCTCCAGAAGTTATTTTAAAACAAAACGGAGGTAAAATCTCTCTAATCTAGATGAATCTTCATTATTATGAGGATATGGGGTACAATTTAACCAGTTAGCCATTTCTTTCTTGGATTTTACCCAAGAAGTTATGAGCCAGTACAAACAAACAAATTCACTGCCATTGAGTCGATGGTCACTCACAGTGACCCTACAGGACAGGATAAAACTGCCCTTGTGATTTTCTGAGACTCTATGGGAGTAGAAAGCTCCATCTTCCCCCACGGAGCAGCTGATAGTTTCAAACTGCAGACGTTGTGCATCGCAGTCCAGTGCTAACCCACTGCACCACCAGGGCTCTGTATCGGAGCCAGTAGGAAGGTGATAATGAATGAGATCTAGGAAAGCCCACACCTCCAAAATTCAAGATGATTATGATCCTCCATACACATGATATGTGCTTAGAATATGCAGGTGTGTTAAGAAACACAGCTATTCCTTGTGTGTATATGTATACCATATGGGTGGGCCCTGGTGGAGCAGTGGTTACACATCAGGCTGCTAACTGCTAGGTCAGCAGTTTGAGACAACCAGGTGCTCCGTGGGAGAAAGACAAGGCTTTCTACTCCTGTAAAGAGTTAGAGCCTGAGGAACCCAAAGAGGCAGTTCTCCCCTGCCTGATAGGGCCACTGTGAGTGGTCATCCACTCAATGGCAGTGAGTTTGGTTTGGATTTTGGATATGGGTGGGTAGGTCAGAAGATACATATATACATACATACATATATACATACTAACTAGAATAATATATCATTAGATTTTTGTTAAAATCAAAACAGATTTAAACACTGGGCTCTGTTCTTTGTTGAGACCCCAGCTGGTTTAGTGTCTAGGACTCTAGACACATTTTTGAAATAGTACGCTCCAAAAAATGCTATAAACTATAAAATACGTGTGGCTTTAAAAATGTTGGGTAGACGAAAACGTGGGGTGAGCTGATTGTAATTTCAAATGTATCCCACAGCGGAGTTTGACAACTAGCGACTGTTCAAAGGGACATGTGTCTAATTGAATAAACAAAGTGATCTGTAATCATGACAAGGTAGAGGAGCTATGGAAACACATTACAAAGGAAGCGAAGGCAAAATGGAGACAGTGACAGGTGTTTGGGCAGACACTCTGAAACGTGGAAGTAAATTTCTAATGTTCGTTTCTGTTCTGCCATAGTAGAGGAGAGCCAGGAAGGGCCAATCGTTCAAAGTAATGACTGAATAAATCAGATGCAGTAGAGAGCAGTGGGCTGACTTGTAGTATTCTTTGGATGAAAATTATGCAACTGGCTTTTATGGGAAATGATAGTTCCATAATTGTCAAAATGATGTAATCACAGAAAGAAAGATCTTCAGTATCATTGATGTATTCTTTGAATATTCAAGGCAAAAGCACATTTCATCTGTTACGATACACCCTTATTTAGATTATTTTTTGCCTTACATTTCAATAAGACTATTTTATCTTTCTTGATTTCTTTATGTAAATTCTCAATGATTAGTACACCACCCAAATAGCAAAGCAATAAAAATGTAATCATGGAATCCACCTCAAATGTGCCCGAACTGTATGAAGGCAGCATAATTATTCTGATCTCTTCTTCACCTGAAGATTTTTCCCAAAGGGGTGGGGACACTGCCTCGAGGCTCTTGTTTACATTTTCATGGCATTGACCGTCTCAGCAGCGTATCTGCGAAGAGCTGTAATCATTGGCTCCAAGAAACGTAGAACATTCGATAAATAAAGTGTGTGCATCATTAAAGTCAGTTCGGATAGAGTAGCAGGGGGTTACACAGGTGATAACGCACTGAAAACTGTCATGAAATATGCATGGAACAATAAAAGCTGACCATCAGTTGCCCTGAGGAAGGCCAAGGGGAGCCATTGGCGTATAAGGAGTCGTGGCAAAATGAACAGGACTGGAACCTCAGCTCAGATCTCGCTGCCACCTGTGAAAACCGTTAACAGTCATTAGGTATCTTTTTTCAGGTTTTCATTAAAGTCCATAAAAGGAGCTGACTGGAATGGCATTTCAGCTTCTTAAAATCATTGCCACTTTTAAGCCTTATAACAGAATTCACTTTAAATAGTACATTGCTCTTGCATGTCAGTTCTGTTAGGTTTTAAATTTTGAGTAACTGTGTGTACAGGCATTCCTATCAGATGATAATATAAATGAGTCATGTAATTGAGAAGAATGCTCCTTGGTAGAATAGTTTAATTCAAATTGTTCCTCACTACAGTGAACAGCTTTGGAGGTAGAATTTGTATTTCCTGTCTTCTGTGAAGTATTGTTTCACTTTTATAAAATCAGTGGTAAACTCTTCAGGGAGCTAGGGATGTTTCTGGGGTTCATTATTATTCGTTGGGTCAGTCTGTGTAGATGTTCCCTAGTGTGTAACCATAGGGAAGCTCAGCATGCTCTAGAGGTCATGCTGTAGAACGTGGTGGTGCAGTATGGCTGCCGGCAAGGGGGGCGGGTCTTGAAAGCCCTGCATGCCGAGGCCCCACCCCAGGCAAATGAACGCAGGATTTCTCAGAGTGGAAACCAGGCATCGATATTTTCTTCATAGCTCCCCAAGAGGTTCCGGTGTATAGCCATGTTAGAGACTCACTGCCACACATTGTGAATGGGAGGCCCCCTTCTTCTTGGTTCTTTATGCCTTCCTTCATGTACGTCTTTTCTCACATACTTCATTAAGTTGATCACAGATAACAGTTTATAAACTTGATCATAGCCTGCATTGGGCAATTGAAGAGATTTCTTTACAACAGAACTCCCCCAAAGCAATGTATTCATTTATTTGTTTGTTTATTTGTCACAAAATAACCCTTATCACTTTCCAAGTACTCTCCAACTTTATAAGAGTTTCCGCTGCCCCAATCTAAAAGGCGTGGGCTGACCCGTGAAATGGATTGGTAGATCAGTTGTGAACATGCTTGTTGTTTCTCCTTGCATTTTTTTATCATAAGAAAAACTTCTTTTGCTTTTTCTAGGTATACTATACAAGGGAAATGGGGAAAATCAGTTTATCTCCCAGCAGCCTCCAGTGGTCAGTAGCATAATGGGCAATGGACGAAGGCGCAGTATCTCGTGCCCAAGTTGCAACGGCCAGGCTGAGGGTAATAAACTGTTGGCCCCCGTTGCATTAGCGTGTGGGATCGATGGCAGTCTCTATGTGGGAGATTTCAACTACGTGCGGCGAATATTCCCTTCTGGAAACGTCACAAGTGTTTTAGAACTGAGGTATGTATTTCCTTAACTTGGGCTTCTGAAACTTTCGTCAGAGTTCATTGCTTTGCGTTTGCGTGCCTTGAAACAGAGCACGTGGCACATCGGTGATTGGCATTGCACTGCAGTTGTGTTGAAATTCCAGACCGCTGCGCATTTTAGCTGGGCTAAACATGCCTTTTTAAACAAATGTTGAATCTGATGTACTAATTTATTTATTTAAACATAAATAAATATCCCAGTGTTTAAATATCTCCCGAGTAGAAGGAAGGTTCTTGATTAAAGCCAAGGAACCACAAAACACACAAGGGGCCTTCCCAGACTTATGGGAAATGGAATTAAAAACGAATGCCTCCTCCACATGCACTCTTTGAGCCCCCTTGTGCACGCTGTCGTATAGATGTGTCAGAGAGTGTGAAATGAACCCATATCTAAAATGCCTCACTTGATTTCAATGAATTCTCTGTACTTTAGGAGCATAGAATGATGATTTTAAAACCCTTTTGTTTTCTTTAGACTATTTATGTGATGTAGATTGTGAAGTCATAAGAGCATTTATTTCTTTGTGACCTTGGGGTATGATTATAAAAGAACTAAACCTATTTGCTCTCTTTAACTAAAGCGCCTCACCTGGCGTTACTCTGTTCGCCATCGTGCCAGTAGCAATGATAACCAACTGCTCTCTTTGCTTTGCTGAGTTCAGTCCTATTCTCTATGTTTCTTAAACAGCCGTGGTCTTAAAAAAAATTATGTCCGGTTACTATTTCCATTTCATTTGGAACTTTTCCTTACTAACAATCAAAATCTCCATATTCAATTCATTCTATGTTAGAAGGCTTTTTCTAACTGTGTGTTCTTTTTTCTGCCTTTTTTATCTGCTTCCACCAAGAAATAAAGATTTTAGACATAGGTAAGCATCTCGCGTAAACGTTGCTATATGTGTTTCCATGTTTCCATGTCCTCTTTCATCTCAATGTGACTCTCTGAAATGCTTTTCTCGCCATCTTTCACCATGAAAGAGGAAACCCCATCACAGGGCATGGGAGGAATTATATCTGCGTAGTTAAACGATTATTGCGAAATGTGTCACACATTAAACTACATTTGGGGAGTGTTTTCAAGTTGGGTCATAAAATGAATTGCATTACGCAATAAAATATAACAGGAAAAGATGCTCCAGTTTCTGACTTGCATAATCGAAGCCATGGTTAACAGGACGAATCTAAAATGAAGGGGAGTGTAGAGAGTCCCGCGTAGCTTGACTGATAGCCAGGGCAGATTTTTGTTTTGTTGGGGCCAAAAGCATATTTAATTTAGAGGACCCCGTTTAAAGAGAAGGGTAGAAAAATATATTACTTGGTAAAATTTAGAACAGAACAAAACATAAATCCACATGTGGACATATTGCCTGGGGTCCTTACTTGAATTGGAAAGAGCCCATGCAAGCAAAGAGCCCAAAGTGTAAGCTATCTTAGTCTCCTTGTAAACGTGTCTCTCCCTTTAGTGTATCAGTCCTAAGTTGGAAGAACTGCTACATTTTAGTTTTAAGAAGTAATATTTTCATTGGCATCACTCAGGAGGAAAAGACTTTTTCTTTCAAAACTAAAAATGAATATTAAAAAAATTCAAACTCACTGCCATCGAGTTGATGCCAACTCACGGTGACCCCATCGGACAGGTAGAACTGCCTCCACTGGGTTTCTAAGACTGTCACTCTTCTTGGGAGTAGAAAGCCTTGTCTTTCTCCTGGAGTGGCTGGAGGTTTTGAACCGCTAACCTTACAATTAGCTGCCCAGTGTATGATCGCCATGCCACCAGGGCACCTGAGAATGAATATGTTTGAAGCAAATCCGTAGGCGCCAATGTTTTCCATGCTTCACTTAGCTCAAGAAGGTCCAGTGTTGGCGGTGTGAGTGCTTCCGACTTGAAAACCTTACTCAGGACTGCAAGGAGAAGGGAAGGGGTGGAGTGGGGAGGGAAAATACATTTAAAAGTCAACTGGAAAAGGAATGAGACAGATTGGACATACTAGTTCTAATTTGGCCATTAAAATAGCTAATGAAATCACTACCAGATTAAACATTTTGAAACATTAAAAAAAAGAAACCTATTTTGAGATCCCTCATGAAGAAACCAGCAAAATCAGTTTAAACGTTGTGTAGCAATGGGCAACCAGGACAATGAAAACCAAAGTTCTGAAAGATGTGGGAGCTGGCTGCATATCAATGTGAGCAGGCATGGTTCCCTGACCTTTCTCTGAAATCCCCTATTGATCTTGTCTACGATCAGCTAAAAACTCAGTCACATGCTAAGATTAACACTAAATTTCCCCAGCCTCCAGAGCCCACAACGCTCTGTTATTAGAAAGCACAGCAGAATAGCAAAGAGTTTTTCTGGCCGGGCTTTCTTGGTAACTGGAGAAAAAGAAGAAAGACAAACAGGTGTACACCAAGTCGATGTGAAAGTGCTGGAGGCAGTACAGGAAAAAGAAGGGGAAAGAAAGCTATCAGAGCAGCTCCCATTTAACAAGCTGGCCTCTTACATAGCAGGCGTGGTGCCAGGTCTTTTCTATGTTATCACAGATCCACACACCAGCCCTGCAGGGTTACAGGGGGGGCAACAAAGAGGTCGCATGTCTTTCCTGAAACCTGTTACTGAGAAATGGGGAGCGGAGATTGGGACCACCTAACAACTGTCCGTTCCACCACTCGGCGCGGCCTGTCTTGATATGTGCCCACGGCCAGGTTTGAAGGGATGCCCTGCACGCCCGAGGAAAGACTTATTTCACAATCGCTTGACACGCGCTCTCCTCGCTTTCTCTGGGAGCAAAATGTTTGCCTTTATTGCTATGAACCTTCCTTTAGAGCACAAACTCCTGTGCGTCCGAACTCATGGGGCGTGGTGGCCATTCCTTCTCTCAGGATCCCCCTTCTGCCCTCCCCTCTGTGCTCTGTCCTGGTCACTTTTGACCCCTGCCTCTCCATCAGGCACCGTGCACGCAAAGTGCACTGTTGCCTTTATATTGATGTTCCTCTTTATGAAATCCATCCATGCCAGCTCCTTGCCTTCCGTGTGCTTGGCTCTTTGACTCACTGTAGTATAAGACAAGGTGTCTGCTGCTAAGACTCACTACCTACTAAGGGAAACAAGGTTGTATATGTGACAGAGAGTATTTTCCCATATAGTCCTCAGACCCTTAATCAGACCCACGGCTTATCCTGGGAGTGGAACTCCGTGGAGGAAGAAATTCCTTTGAGGTAGGAGTGCAGAAAAGTTTAAGGAAGAGTTCATTGGAAGTGTGGTTATTTGAGCTAGGCCTAAAAATGAAATCTGTTAAAATGTAAGAGTAAAAAGAAGGCAAAGAAAACAAGACAAAACCAAAAGTCCCACCCCCTTGCCAGTTGAGTCAACTCTAACTCACAGCAGTCCTGCAGGACAGGTGGAACTATAAATCTCTGTGGGGGTGGACAGCTACATCAGACTCCGGGGGAGCAGCTGGATAGATTTGGACCCCCAGCCCTTGGATTAGTCACCCAATGCTAACCCTATGCGAACCCAATGCTGATCCAGGAGCGGTCAGACAGAAAAGGATTCCAGAAAAAAGGCATCTGTTACAGGGGTCTGTGAAAGAGATGAGCCTGGTCGGAGGCGCATCAAGGTCACCTGATGGAATTGAAACTTTCTGCTGGCAACAAGGAGAGTGGAGAGAAAGGTAGGTTAGGGATAGATGGCGTCAGCCCTTGAACACTCCCAGGAGCAACTGTCTGGTCAACAGGACAACAGAGAGGTACCTTGTGAACAAGATAGGGGCTGCCTCAGAGCGGCCTTCCAGGAAGGGTAATCTCATGATCAGTGTTCAAAGTGACTTGAAGATCTGCTTTGCAAAGCTCCACTACAGCCACTGTACCTCCGATAGGACGGCTTGCAGTGGAGGAGCCAGCCAGTGAAACAGGGAGGCAGATTATCTGATGATATGGAAGAAGAAGGTACAGAGCAGAGATTCTCAGCCTTCCTCAGGCCGCACCCTCAAATACACTTCCTCATGTTGTGGTGAACCCCCAACCATAAAATTATTTTTGTTTGCTACTTCACAACTGTAATTTTGCTGTGGTTCTGAATCGGGCGACCCCTGTGAAATGGTCGTTTGACCCCCAAAGGGGTCATGACCCACAGGTTGAGAACCACTGCTCTAGAAGAAAGCCCAAGATTTTGAGCCTTGATCTTAAATGAATGCTGCCTTTGATAAACATATTGATTCAGTATGATGAACTAATCAACATTGACTTAACAAAACATCCTTCCTCGTCTTCGAGCTTTCTCGTGCAACTTCCCAAATGAGTACTATTCTCTTGAGAAGCATCATCCTTACCATCCCAGCTGAACTTCCTTTTACTGGACAGGGGGGTCCTGCTGGGGTCTCTCCCTAGCCTCGGTTTCTTGTTGGACATCAAAATGGCCAGAGCCTTAGGAATAAGTGAAAAGAAGAAAAATCAACCAAAAAAGGTGCCCAAATCTATAAAAAACGAACCCTATTGTCAGGCATGAATGTCTAAGTGAAATTAGAAAAGGGTAAAGACTATGCACCTGGCTGCCTTCTACAGTCTAGTGTACCATAAGCGGCCTCACTCGTCTAGACCAGTTGTTCCGCTCGCTAAACAGATAAGCACTCACCTGCACAACTGGGTGGAGAAACTGGCGGGAGAAAAACTCAACAGATCCGCTTTCATCAGGCGCACAGCCTGGGAACCACCGACGGAGTGGGTCTCCTGTGCCCTCCAGGCGCTCTCAGCCGGGGTCCGCTCAGAAGCACCACATAACCACCGCTTGGACTAACGAGGAAGCAACTAGAGAAAACATTAAAACAAATAGATAAACGCACCGTCTTGCTATTTTAAGATGCAGACCGCCATCCTTCTACATGAAATTAATACATACATGAGGCCCGCAGCTGTACTGTCATGAATGCTATCAACACTGCCCGATCAATGTGGGAAAGATGCTACATCAACGGGGGCTTCCTACGTGCGCAGCAGTGTGTTCCTCCCTCAGATGTGCTAAACAGACACACACACACACACACACACACACCGACCGATGTGTATGTTCTTAGTCTCTTAGCAGACCCCTTTGTACAGGTCATGCGTTTTAGCTCATCCCTGTTCCAATTCTTCAAAATTCTGAAAGAAAGGAACGTATATCAATTGACTAATAGCAGCCAGGGGCATTTAAACATATCAGATTTTTTAAAATCAACTTTGTAAATTTTATATAACCAACCAAAGGATCAAAGAAAGTGTCAATCACAGGTCTATGAATTTGAATCCAGTTAGGTTCAGATACGCAAGCTTGATTCAGCACTCCTTGTTGACGTCTGTTTAAAAAATAAGCAGGCAGAGAAATATACCAAATCCCTGCTCGCAAGAACTCAAGAGTCCTGGCTACCAGAAAATAGGCCGTTGCACTTGACTTCATGAAGGTCACGAGCTAGTCTCCTCCAGACACCGGGCATTCCAGGGCATGGTTTCCAGCGACGGCGGCACACCCATGGCCTGCTTACCCCACGGCCTGCTCTTTGCTAACGTTTCTCTAGCCTAAGTAGAATTATTGCAAACGGAATGAGCTGAGAGACTGGAGCCTGCAGTTACCACTAGACCAGGATGATGCTCTAAGCGGTTGACGAGGACGTGAGCATGGTGGTGCAGCAGTGACTCACGTTGCAGGGCTCGGCCTCGCTTTCTTGGGTGTGACTGCGATGAGCTGAGGATTTAAGTGAGATTTTTTAACGTTTCTGAAGAGAGAGAAACCGCAGGCTGCCGCTCGCACCAGAAGGCTGCGCTGTCCCTGTTGCTGAACCACACGGTCTCCCGAGGCCCTGCACGCCAGCTAGCTGACGCCTACACGGCTTTTGGTCATTGTCACCTCACATTGTCACTGTGGGATACATCGCTGATCTGAAAACACTCCACTCGTGCGCTGCCACCCCAGCTTCTTCAGTCTCTTGGCTTTTCAGAAGGCAGGAAGCAAGTCCAAGGTCACTCT